>NC_056687.1:9832500-11132500 GCF_018350215.1 Panthera leo
GAGGTGAATTAGAGACTGCTTCTTTCTGAAGCAACCTCTGACCTCCACGGGCGCCACCTCTGGCCCATGTTCTTGCTATTAGGGGTGTGCCCTGTCTCTCCCGAAAGACTGCAGGTGACTGTGCGGTAGGCTTCTCTCTTAGTTGTTGGTGTAATACCTTACCTCCTTCCTCCCCACTTCCTCTGTGTCTGGGTGAGCGTGTGGCTCCTGGTGTAGGCACAGTCGATATTTACGAATAGAACAATAAATGGGAGAAGAATGGAGTTGACTTATTGAGGGCCGGTAAGAAGTGTGTGCATGATTGTTTCCTAGGTGGCAGAAAGAGAACCTGCCTTAACAAACAGATGGGCACCTCTGTCTTCAGGGATCCCGTGTTTGGCATGGGCAGGGACGCCTCAAGTCATTGGAACATCCGCCATAGTGACCGACACCATTCAGGTGCCAGGGAAACACCCCTCCACATCTCGCCTTCTTGGGTGCTTAAAATGAGAGATCGCCGGGCCCAACTGCCATGAAGGAGTATGGGTCTGTTATGGCAAATCAAACTCTGGGACACCAAGATAAATGTGAATTTCAGATACACAATGAATACTTCTTTTTAGTAGAAGTATGTCCTGAGTATGCTGTAATTTATCTGTCAACCCTACATGGGTCCTGCTGCTGTTGCTGGGGATGGGCTCAGCTTTGGGGAGACACCTAGAGAAAGGATGGATTAAGGAACTTGTCCGTCCTTCTCTTAGATATCCTGGTGACAAAGTATTCTCACAAAATGAAGGATCACTTTCCAATAGTTCCTAACTTTCCTATTCTTGCTTCTCTTTATGTTCCAACGTGCGGTTTTAGGGATACTCAGGCATCAGTGTTCTGAACAGTTGCTCATAGTAGCTGAGAAATATTTTGCAACATTAAACACTTGGAATTGGGGCACCTGGATGGCTCAGTCAGTTAAGTGTCCAACTCTTGGTTTCGGCTCAGGTTATGATCTCACAGTTTTGTGAGTTTGAGCCCCGTATCAGGCTCTGTGCTGACAGTGTGGAGCCTGCTTGGGATTCTCTTTCCCTCTCTCTCTGCCCCTCCCCCACTTGCACATTTGCTCTCTCTCTCTCAAAATAAATAAATAAACTTAAAAAAAAAACGCTTGCAATTATTCCTGAATTTTTATACATCCAGGTTTGATGTAACACGTATGAAGCATGACATTGATTTTTCATATATTCTTAGATATTTACATATTACTTAGATGCTGCTTTAAGAAGTAGTGAAAATTCCAGGGGCGCCTGGGTGGCGCAGTCGGTTAAGCGTCCGACTTCAGCCAGGTCACGATCTCACGGTCCGTGAGTTCGAGCCCCGCGTCGGGCTCTGGGCTGATGGCTCGGAGCCTGGAGCCTGTTTCCGATTCTGTGTCTCCCTCTCTCTCTGTCCCTCCCCCGTTCATGCTCTGTCTCCCTCTGTCCCAAAAATAAAATAAACGTTGAAAAAAAAAAATTAAAAAAAAAAAAAAAAAAAAAAAAAAAAAAAAAAGAAGTAGTGAAAATTCCAATATATTTTCATGATCTATAGGGTGCAGTTAAAATATTTTGTGATATTTTCAATTTGAACACGATATGCAAAATTCATGTGTTGTTTACAAATTTAAGACCTGCCTTAAAACTGTTATTGATGATTTCACTCACTGCTGCCTAAACAGAGCAAAGGTTTTCTTTGAAATTGAAAATTTTTAAAAACTCTACTGTCTCAGTTGGCTTATAGTCGATAGAGTGCAAATTAAGTGATAATTTTGCTTATAATGACATTTGAAATGAAAGTCAAAAAAAATTTTAAGGGATAAATTTGTAATATTTAATCAATTACGTACATTTAATTTTATTACTGTGCTAAAAATCCTGACCCATGAGAACACTAAAATGTTAATTATTGCCTAACAATGTTAATTACTGTATTTTGCTGGCATTTAATCACACAAAAACCACGGCTTCACATATTTTCTTATTTCGTTAGTGTGAAGGCAGAGTTGTCAAGGTAGAAGGATAAAACATTATTTAACAGTTTGTTAATTTGATTGGTAGCTTGTGGACCCTTATACGTAGACATGGGAGCGCCTCAGTCTCAACCCGGGCCACAAATTTTGGGGGACTCACCTGCGTGGAAGGGCCAGCAATATTCCCTCTCCCCACTCGGCATCTGGTAAATGCTGCATTGAGCCGGCAGTGGACCCTGGACATAAGTAGTACGTATTTTCCCGTTGACTTTCTCTCTGTGAGATATGAAGACACATTAATTTTCTAGGGCTGCCATAACTGAGCACCACAACGGGGTGGTTTAAACTGTAGAAATTTATGGCTTCGGTTCTGGAGACTAGAAGTTTGAGGTCAAAGTGGTGGCAGGTTGTTTCCTTCAGAGGCTTGTGGGAGGGATCTGTTCTGTCCTCTCCTGGCATCTAGGGGTTTGGAGGCACTCTTTGGGGCTCCCTCGTTTATAGACCCATCACTCTGATCTTTGCCTTCATCTTTACATGGTACGTTCCCTGTGTGTATGTGTGAGTGTGTGCCTGTGTTCAAATTCCGCCTCCCTCCCTCCCCCCCCCCTTTTTTTTTACAGGGACACTGGTCCCGTTGAATTAAGGGCCACCCTAATGACCCTATCTTAACTAATGATATCTGTAATGATCTTACTTCCAAATCATATTCCGAGGTAACTGGGGTTAGGACTTCAGTATTTGAGTTTGGGAAGAGGACACAGTCCAACCTGTAACAACACCCTGTCTTGCCCCATGATACAAATAGGACATTAAATTCTTCTGGACCTGAGAGGGGATCAGGTATGGGGTTGAGGTTAGAATGAATCCAGACATGGATGGAAGCACTTCAATTCACACATACTTGGTAATTGGAAAGACGAAAATATTTTTTTTTAATTTTTTAAATGTTTTATTTATTTCTGAGAGAGAGAGAGAGAGAGAGAGAGAGAGAGAGAGAGTGAGACGGGGAAGGACAGAGACAGAGGGAACAGAAGATCTGAAGTGGGCTTTGTATGTGCCAATAGCGGCAAGCTCGACGCGGGGCTCGAACTCACAAACCGTGAGATCGTGACCTGATCTGAAGTCAGATGCTCAACCGACTGAGCCACCTAGGTGCCCAAAAAGAACAAAAGAATGTATTTGACTTTCATTGTTTGGTGGAGAGGAGGGGCAGTGTGAGGATGTGTCAATATATCCTTAAATCCAAATATGCCTAGCATCCCATGGCTGCTTAGCCCTGCAGTGTGGAAAGTTGAGAATACACTCTATTTACCACCCTTGGGCAGAATCTTAAGGTTTTTTTTTGTTTTTTTTTTTTCAGAGGATGAGTGAGGGAAGAGGAAGCTTTAAGTGGTTCTTATCTATTAGGTTAATTTAAAACTTAATTGCATGTAGTTTAGGTCACACTGACACAAAACATAAAGACAGTACATTCATTAAATAAATCATTGTTTCCCAGATTAGATAGACGTGATAAAAATTTCTAGATTCTTTTTTTTTTTTTAATTTTTTTTTAACGTTTATTTATTTTTGAGACAGAGAGAGACAGAGCATGAATGGGGGAGGGTCAGAGAGAGGGAGACACAGAATCTGAAACAGGCTCCAGGCTCTGAGCGGTCAGCACAGAGCCCAACGCGGGGCTCGAACTCACGGACTGCGAGATCATGACCTGAGCCGAAGTCGGCCGCTTAACCGACTGAGCCACCCAGGCGCCCCCTAAAAATTTCTAGATTCTTGAAGGTATCATAGCGAATATTAGTAATTATTCTTTGTTAAATATCAAAAACATACAAAGGATTTTATTAAAACTTTTTTTAATGTTTATTTTTGAGAGAGAGAGAGAGAGAGAGAGCGAGCATGAGAGAGAGAGGAAGACACAGAATCCAAATCAGGTTCCAGGCTCTGCGCTGTCAGCACAGAGCCCGATGCGGGGCTCAAACTCACAAGCCGTGAGATCATGACCTGAGCCGAAGTCAGATGTTTACCTGACTGAGCCACACAGGCGCCCCCATACAAAGGATTTTAAAAAAGGAAGCCCGAAGTTAAAACATTTGAAGTTCTGTTTTGAAGTTCTGGGAATGGAAAATGTCCAAGATACAGGAGGAGGCAATGCCGACCTGGACCCTGGTGGACTGCAAATAAATATTTCTGGAATGGAGAAACACAGGCTAAACATCCTAACTGTCTATATTTACAATCCTTCAATCTGTCAACTTCAAAGTATTTTTCTACCCTGTCAGGTAAGCACAGTTATTCTATGGTTGTCCTGCTGCTCTGAGTGGGACTGAAACCTTCATGCAGGACATCAGTTGCCTATGAGGCTTTAAGTCGGTTTGAGATTTGTTTTATGACATCCGTAATTGCCTCTAGATGAACCTAACACCTGACTACCTAGACAGAACCTTCCAAAGTTATTTTTTCGGTAGGTGATGTTGAGGAAGTGCGCAGTAAATATCACCTTGTTTTTGGCAAAACTCCTACCCACGTACTTGGAAAATATACATCTTCTGGACAACCAGATGTCTCCACCCACAAGAAAATGGCCAAGCTCCTTAGGGATAGAGTTTGTTTTCCATTGTGGTCACGTGCTCGCTTTGAGAGCACATACAGTCTGTGGTCCCTTACCACCAGCACTTAGAACAGTGTCCAGCAAGGGGTAAGAACTCAAAAGACTGATAGCCAAAGCTATCCAATTGCCACATTATCACAGCAGGCGGAATATCTTAACAGAAAACGGAGTCATTATTTATGCTGTGTGAGAGTAGCATCTTCCAGAGCATGCTGGGGCAGTGGTGGGTGGTAGATGAGCAGTATCTTACTGTCTCCTTCCCTCAGTGCTGAACCCGGTTTCTAGCTCTCTGGATCCCCACCCTGGATTTCTCTGCTGCCAATTCTCAGTCATGTGCCAGGAATGAGATGATCTTTTCCCACTTCTGGCGCCTCTCAGCAGCGTGATGTCCTCAAAGGGGCACAGGCACTGGAATCAAATCTGAACCCATTTTGGGGGTCACTTTTTAGTTTTGTGTTGTTGATGCTGAAGCTGAAGCGTACATGCATTTCTGAATCCACAGGATGCGAAGGCTGATGCCACCCAGAGTGGCTGAGATAGTTAACAAGATGGTGCACTTGGGACAATTCCTGGCAGGGCATGATTGCTCTTGGGGTCAATTCACCACAGGTCTCTGTCTCTCAAGTCTCGGATGTCTCATGGGAAGAATACTAACTGTCCTTCTTTCTGGACTATCTTTTTGAGGATGTTCATAGAGTTCCCATCCTTGGATGATAGAGATAGTGTCTCTGAAGGAAGCAAAGGTTTGGGCCGGTTTCCTTGGGGACCTCTATAAAGATCTGGGTTTCCTAAGCCCGAGGTTCCTCAACTGCGACTCAAGGGGAAGACCCCTTAATTTTGGAGAAGAGAGTTGATGCAACTCCGGATGGCTCTTCAGTTCCAGGACCTTCAGCAATTGCCCAAATAAGCAAGGCAGTTGAGGCCAGCTGGGTGTCTCTAGATAAGACATCAGGCTGTGTAGACCAAACAGTGGCTGCGGTCATCCTCCTTGCCCCAGTTCCAGCTCTGCTTGGCTTTGCTTAGCTACTAGAAGTACCCTTCCCCACTCACCCCTCAGATGAACTCCTACGCACTCCTCCGAACCCAAGGCCCTGTGCAACAACCTGGCTGAATCTGTGGAGCTGTGTTTCTGGGCAGGAGGCCGAATGTGCTGCATTTCCTTGATTAATGTGCCTGTCAGTTACCAAATATTGTTTGAGTGTGCTAGGCCTTTGCGTTTACGATGTTTTCTTATCTTCTGTCTTCTTGATGTTTTGGCAAACAGGCCGCGGTGGCTGATGTGGCACTGCCCTTCCCAGGGCTAGCTAATTCCTAGTGATGACAATCAACTTCCCTGAGGGGGCGCTTTTCGCTTGCAAACCAACTGACCTGAAACCCATACCTCCAGGAGCTTCCATTTTTGGTCTCTCCAGAGCTCCTGTACTGGGGGCCGGTGTTACCCTTCCCTAATCACTCCAGGACCAGATACCAGACAACTTTAGACACCCCTGTAACCTGGAGCCCACTGAACTTACTCATAATAGCCAATCCTAAACTGGCTTGCCTTGCATACCCTGCCTTGCTGGTTCCTTCCAGTGAAAACCACCAGAGAGGCCCTTGCCCAAGTTTCTCTCCCACCTTGGGGATGGTTCGCCCTCTCCTCTTGGGAACCATGAGTAATCAACTGTCTCTTCAATAGCAGCGGTCTCCTGATCTGTCCCCTCACGACACCTGAATAATAACAAAACCTAGGCTTTGAAACAGCACTGCCCTCTGCACCGAATAGGAGACAGGCCTGTGCTGAAGATCATGGGAGCAGCTTTCTTATTCTCTGTTAAAGGAAATAAATTGAAGACTTGAGCAAGCATTCTGTGTTCTGATTTCCAGTGGAAAGTCATGGAAAAAGAGCAGGACAGTGTTTCAAGGGGTTTCACCCACCCACAGGGGAGCGACTGGAAGAATGAGAGGAGACTTGCATGTTCTGGAATGTACCAAATGCTGTCAGAGCCAAGAGCTGGACCTGTAGGGCTTGTCTGGAGGCATTTTCCTAAATTCCGACGAGAGAGAAGCACAAAATGCAGAGAAGTGCTTATAAATAGGATCTCATTTTTGTAGAAAGCGATGGCAGAAATGATCTATCTATACGCCTGTCTGTCTGTGAGTCTGTCCACAATTATATGAGTATAAAGAAGAAAAAGAAAGAACACAAACATGAGTAGGAGTTCATGTGGGCTGGTGGGCTGATACGAGAGGAGCCAGAAGACAGAGAAGAGAGAAGCCAAGGGAAAAACTGGGGAGAGTATTACATAATTGCACTTAAATAGCTATATTACATTATGTATTTGTGTACGTATGTATAATATGCTTTTTAAAGTTCTCTAATTTCATGATTCGGCTTTTTAGCAGAACTATACCCATTCATTTTTCTGTGACCTTTTTCTGTGATTTAAATTCAAAAGGGGGCGAAGAGACTTTTGCTTGCCATCTGCCTTGTTGAGCTCAGGTGAGCAGATCGCTGGGTTTTGACATTCTCTACCAGGCAGATGCGGGTGGCCTGGGACGGTTGCCTCCCCACTCACGTCTGGGATTTGTGACCCCAGCACCAGGGAGCCTGGCTCTCCAGAGACAGCGAAGCGATTCTGTCTGTCTGGCTGCAGCGTGCTGCCTGCGGTCACGGGGGCCAGACAAAAGCAAGCTCTTTTCTCACAGCACGGGGCCACCGGCCCTGCAAACGTAGCCCCTTCTGCTGGGTGTTACTAAGCTGTGAGTCTAAATATGGCACAAGGCAGTTTGATGGAAATCATTTCCAGTAAAAGAGGATGTTTCTTCAGCAGTTTCAAGCTGGCGCTGACTCAAGCATCCTCGAGGGAGCCCATTTAACTGGTCATTAGGGAGACAGCAAAAAGGCATTGAGGAATTCTGTAACAAGATGTGCATCCTGTGTGGGAGACCTCCTGGGACCCTCTGACCATTGACTCCCTGTGCCTGCTGCTGAGGTTTTATTGATGCTGCTGAACAGTCTTTTGCGGCCGCTAATCTGCTATTTGCACATGGTTTTAAAGATGCCGTTTATGGGGAACAGCTTCGGGGCGAGCCCCACGCCCAAACAGTCATGAAACCTTCGGAGTTGATTAACACCCCGTCACTTCATCCTTAGAGGCGGAGAAGTGAATCGAAGAGGACCCAAAAGAAAACATGAAAGTTTAGGCTGGGGTTTGGGTTTTTTGTTTTTTTTTTTTTTTTTAGGCAAAATATTTACCCTCTCCTAAAGCAACACATGCACTGATTTACAAATTTAAAGTTTTGAAAAATCAGAATACAAACAAACGGAGAATTTCTTCACATGGACCATACGGTGCAAAAAATAGTTTACTTGAGGGGCCTGTCTGCTTTATTTTAGGTTTAGTTTATTTTGGGTCTGCCTGCTATGGAAAAAAGTGATCCTTACAAGAGAAAGGATAAATGCCACAAATCTTCAAGGTTGGCACTTGCAGACGGACAGTCAGAAGACCGCCGATCTGAATTCTAGCAGGGCCTTGGAGATCTGGGGTCACTCAGCACCTATCAGGCCTCCAGAGGCAGGTTTGGAAGAGGAGGGGTTAAATTTTAAAAATGAAGCATGGATTCGTAGCATCTTCAGAGCCGGAACTCTATTCCATTAAGGTTCATTCCTGTTCCCAATCATTCATTTTTTTCAACACTATTGATGTAGATCTTGAGGAAGCATTTTAAATGATTTGAATGGCAGGAATGAGAAAATATATTTAAAAAAAATGGACGATATGTTAAAAATGTTTTTTTTTTTTTTTAAGGAACTAGAACAAAACCACAGTTACTATACTAAGGGACAATGCCACTGACTACAGCTGTCAAGTTCTCAGTGAATTTATGAACGTGTATCATCAAGAAATGTGTCCTGGGTATGCACAGAGGGGTCAGAACCTTGTATTTATTCATTTATTTTAAGTCTAGAACTCTCTTCCTGGGAAATAGGTGTTTGTAAAGTTAGGCGGTGAAAGTACCGTTGTGTTCTTTCGGCAAGTTGAGTCTTTGCACTGTGTCTTAGTTTTAAATGGATGGACCTTGGGGCGCCTGGGTGGCTCGGTCGGTTAAGCATCCGACTTCGGCTCAGGTCGTGATCTCGCGGTTCATGGGTTCCAGCCCTGCATCGGGTTCTGTGCTGATGGCTCAGAGCCTGGAGCCTGCTTCGGATTCTGTGTCTCCCTCTCTCTATCTGCCCCTCCCTTGCCCCACTCGTGCTCTGCCCCTCTCTCTCTCTCTCAAAAGTAAATAAACATTAAAAAAATGTTTAATAGCACTCATGCTTTGTAGTAACGCTGCTCCACGTGACTCAGCAGCAGGGGTATTGAGGATGAGGCTGCACGGTCTTTAGAGAGAGTAATGGAAGCACCTAAAATAGGAGGAGGCATTCCCAGTCCTATAAAAGCCAGCGTGTGAGAGAGATGCTGGTATGGTGGGCCCGCCGGGATGGAAACTGTTTCATGGAAACTGGAGGATTTGGAAACACCTTTGCTTCCTAGATAGAGCTCTTCTTTAAAAAAAAGATTTTTTTTTTAATGTTTATTTTTGAGAGAGAGAAATAGAACATGCTAGTGGAGGAGAGCAGACAGACAGAGAGAGAGAGAGAGAGGAGACAGAATCTGAAGCAGGCTCCAGGCTCAGGGCTGTCAGCCCAGAGCCCAGCACGGGGCTCGAACCCACGAACTATGAGATCATGATCTGAGCCGAAGTCAGACGCTTAACCGACTGAGCCACCCAGAGGGGTCCCTAGAGTCTTGCTTAACTCTCTCTGTCTCACTTCCTGACCTTGCGGGGCCCTTGTAAACGTAAGCAGTATGACACTGAAAGCAATCGGGTGCAAGGAAATAACACAGGAATGGTGATGATCGTCAATAAAAGTAAAATTCTAAATAAACACAGATAATATGACTCACTGGTTTGGGACCCCACTTTTGAAGGTATCTGGATCCAGCCCTTCACATCACATGAATTTGGCCTTGGATGTGAGCAAAGGAGCCAGAACACTGGGGCCCTGATTAGTTCCCAAACCCAAATCTTTCCGCAAATCCGTCTCCTCCAGAAATGAGTTATTCTTATGGTATTTGTCCGAAACACTGGAATTAGCCATAAAGGGAAAATTGGATCTTAGGTCACACCATGGAAATCAGCTAACCGTATGTGTCTCACAGCTAATGCACCCAGAGGTCCTGTGATGAGCGCAGTGTACGAATCAGTAATAGTTATTCAATACAGTGGACAAAGAAAAATGCCAAAACACCATGTTAGACTTACGAGAAAAATAAATCTGGCCACATATGGTGCCTGTGGAAGTCTGCAGTGGACTCTAAACATATTTCCTGGATAGAAATTATAAGCCCAATTGTATAAACACACAATTCCTCTCCTTTCCTTCCTCCCTCCCTCCCTCCCTTCCTTCTTCTCCCTTTTCTTTCTTTCTTTCTTTCTTTCTTTCTTTCTTTCTTTCTTTCTCTTTCTTTCTTTCTTTCTTTCTTTCTTTCTCTTTCTCTTTCTTTCTTTCTTTCTTTCTCTCTTTCTTTTCTTCTGTCTTCTTTCCCTGTTGCTCTTTTTTTCTATAGATTATGCCAAAAAGCCACTCACAAGCATAGGAAGGAAAGCAGACTGAGCTTAAATGCCAGTGCTCACAGGGATCATATGCCTGTGCAGAGAATATCGGTTGTCCAGTGCTGTTCGCACCTGGAGGCCCATGTGAAGTTAAGACTGTGCTTAGCCCTTCCTACTGGGCAAAAGGAGCTACCAGCGCAGCCGGCATTGCCAGATAACCCAGACAGAGACACCGCCATCGTCCGTTAGACCCTCCTGCCCACCTCTCCTTGGTACCCCACTGTGGGGCAATGGGACAATTATGTGAGTGAGCTCCTGGCTTCGGCAGAAGAGAGTTCAACAGTGGCAGACTGCATATGCAGATTTTAAATTCTCAGCTGTGAATGCAGTCGGGTTCACGGTGGTTTCTTAAACGCTATGGTAAGAAATAGAGTGGATACAGAAGCCAGTTCAGAAGTTACTATGTGAAACTGGCCTCACTCTCCTCTTCCTATTTTTATTTTTTGCATGTTCTATGTTTTTTCTAAATATGAGACTTTCTGCTTTCTGCTAAGTCTTTTAAAATCCCAAGAGATGTGCATT
This sequence comes from Panthera leo, assembly GCF_018350215.1. NCBI lineage: Eukaryota > Metazoa > Chordata > Mammalia > Carnivora > Felidae > Panthera > Panthera leo. The sequence continues at coordinate 9,843,252 of NC_056687.1, forward strand.
AGCTAGAAGTTACTAACTCAGTGACTAAAGGGTTAATTGTTCACAGGATATGGTATAGATGTAAAAAAAAAAAAGAAAGCTGAAAACCTCTATTTTCTCTCCACAGCTACACATGTGTTGGGAAATATATTTATTTTGTGGTAACCGAGGGCAGTAAGTCCTTCAAATATTTTCTGATATTTGACTTCTTTCTGATCTGTACGTTTTTTGGCAGTGTGTTAAATATCCAAATATTTGGAGTTTTCCTAGATATCTTAGTGCAATTGCTTTTAACTTCATTTCACCTTCAGCTGACAATATAGTCTCAGAAGTTTACTGATCTCTTGTGACTATTTCATGTATAACTGAAAGAATGTCTGTTCTAAAGTTTAGTGTTTATTACTGAGGTCAGATACGTCAAACTGTTTGACAGTCATTTAAAACTTCCTGATACTGATTTTTACTTTTTTGTTTTTGTTTTGGTTCGGTTTGGTCCGGTTTAGTTCTATCATTTACTGAGAGAAGGATATTAAATCTTCACCTAAGACTGTGGCTTTCTCTCTCTCCCTCAAATTCTGTCAGTTTTTGCCCATGAGTCACAGCCTGCAATCACAAAACACCGATCTGGGAAACCAGGGGAGGAAAATGACCCCGGCCACAGTGGCCTCAAAGTCTGACAACAAATGACCTGGTCACGGCCAGGATCACTGAGTCAGAATAGGGAAAGTCGAAGCGTGAGGTGAAGTCTAAGAACCGAACGTGCGTAGCTGCTGAGTTAAAATGTAGAGGGAACCCTTGGGGTGGGGTGGGGGTAGGGAGCAGCACGCAGACCAGCCTCCCCCACCCTCCACCCACCAGCTAACTGAACCCTTAGAAAATCTGGAGTCCCTGGGAAGACGAAGCTCCTCCCATGGGCTGCGGAGAGTGCCAGAGTGCAGGCAACTCCGGAATGTTCTAGTTGAAGTGGGAAGCGAGGCTGAGATAGGAAACATTTCTGCAAATTGACTTTGACAATCCATCAGAAAGGCCCCGAATCTCTGATCTCAAATAGTTCATGATGATTTTTCCCCATGCAAACCCACGTTTGTATTTATAATTTTGCCCAAGTTTTCTTAAACATTAAATTGTAGGAGCTTCAACCCTCCCACTCCTCCCCGCAGAGCTTGCTTGGGTTTACCCCCTACCCCCTGAACCATCTACCAGCTAGGCAACCCGAGACAATTTGTTAGGCTCTCTGGCCTAAGTTCCCTCAACAGTACAAGGTGATAATAGTACCCACTTCATAGACTTTTAGAGAGACTTAACTGAATGAGTTAATACGCACAAAGTCACGTACAGCAGAGCCAGGGGCACAGTAACACTAAATCGAGTGTTTGTTAAATAAAAGCAAACAAAAGAAACATGGGTATCAGCTTTGAAGTAGTCAGACGGGGGTTCTGGCTTTAACCACTGTGCCCCCAGGCTCAGTTTTCTCATCTGGAAAATAGGAATGGTATGATGTTCAAGCTTTTACAATTCCATGCACGTGGTGAATTCCATGGTTTGACTCACCCTCAAGCTGCTTCTTGTAGCTCCTGAGTTAGCTCCTCCTCCGTCTGCCCTGAGTGGGAAGTTTTGGCACCAGGAAATACGTTGCAAAACCATCACATTTGGCGTTTCAAAACAAAATCTGAATATACAAAGAGGTATCCCTATCTGTGTCTTTAATAACATGAATTTTGAAAGATTGGCTCTATTTTGTTCTTTCTTATTATTAACTTGGTGTGGAGTTAAGGTTTAAGAATGTTTGTTCTCTGTCTCTCTCTCAAGATAAGTAAAAATATACTTAAAAAGAAGAAAAGATTAATAAAAAAACAGTTTCTAAAGTGGAGACAATTCTATTTAATAAAAGTGTCAGTCCTTCTAATGATCACCTGTTCTGTTTCCGTGTTCCAACGCCCATCTTTACAGTATTACCTTTTTTTAAAGATTTTTTTAAGTTTATTTATTTTTGGGAGAGAGAGAGAGAGACAGAGTGCAAGCAGGGGAGGGGCAGAGAGTGAGGGAGACACAGAATCCGAAGCAGGCTGCAGGCTCTGAGCTGTCAGCACCGAGCCCGATGTGGGGCTCGAACCCACAAACTGTGAGATCATGACCTGAGCTGAAGCCGGACGCTTAACCGACTGAGCCACCCAGGTGCCCGGCACTATTCCATTTTTTGAAAATATCCCCTGTGCCTAAGGTGTCATGTGTACATGGAGATATTTCAGGTAGACAATGACAGGAGTTACTTTAATTTCAAATATGTTCTGCATCTCAGGGCTTAGTACCACCTAGACCCTTTCACCCTTCAAACTATAATGGTACCTTAATATGTCAGGTAAAGGGGCGCATGGATGGCTCAGTAGGTTAAGCATCCTAGTTACTCTTGATCTCGGCTCAGGTCATGATCTCACGGTTCGTGGGTTTGAGCCCTGTGTCGGGCTCTATGCTGATGGCATGGAGCCTGCTTGGGATTCTGTCTCTCCCTCTGTCTCTTTGTCCCTCCCCTGCTCTCTCTCTCTCTCTCTCTCTCTCTCTCTCCCTCTCAAAGATTTTTTCTATTTTATTATAAAGGTGAAGAGCATGAAGAATTCAACAGCCACATTTTTGGTTTAATTATCGATGATAAATTTGTTCAGTCACGAAGTCTAGGATCTCTTTAGAGAGCCAAAACCAATAACGCTATTTCTTGAACAACAACAGCATATTCCCTATAGAAAATATATATATAGTATAGACTAGCAAAATTCTTACTTGGGTTTTATAAACTCAGCATTTAAAATGATAGAATGTTAGTCTATGAATCAACACACATGACTTGGATTCATGTGGCGTTGACATGGGCCTCAGTGCTCTGATCTGAAAAGTCACCTCCTTAAACACTGTTGCCGTATTAGGGATGATGTTTTCGTTTGCCCCCCTCCAGAGGAAGGTTACAGGTAAAAGTCAGGAGTAGCCGTGGCATTGGAGGTACAGGAACTGAGAATCCCTGGAAATGATTTACATGCGCGTCTTACTAGCTAAGCAAAGACAACCTCAGTAACTGACATGCATAGCACTTTATCGAGTCAACAACCTATTCGCCCTATTTGCTTCTCGATAATAACCCTGGAGAGAGTCTCTGTGATCCCCTCTTACAGGCGACACATCTGAGGTTCCAGAACGTACCACCTGAGCCTATAGACTCCAACTCTGGTGCTCTTTGCTCTAGGCTGCTGCAAGTGTCCTGTGGGCCAAAGGAAGTGATTTCCACATCTTTTATATAGTTTCTATCTCTCATCATCTCTCATTGGGGAATCGTAGACATCTGCTGTCTTTCAGAGCTTTGAGAACCTGAATAACAAATGCGGTGCAATTGCCAAGTGATGAGTATCTTCGTTACCTGAACACATGACGTTACGATCTTGATGTAATGAACAGATAACGGCTGTAAACAGATGTTCGTCTGCTTGGGCTTGCAGCAGGAGCTCTCTAGTGATGTGTTTCCTGGGATGCTCTGATAGAGCGAAATTCCCAGGGCTTTGCCAGCCACAGTCCAGGTAGACTGTGGAGCGAAGGGGAGGGGTGCAGGGAGAGAAGGGCATGGTGAGACCCCCAAATGGTGCCTAGTGGGGGAGGGAGATTGACGAAGATAGCATTCAGAGAGACTGGAAAATCCATTTTGAATCATGGCATTTACAGGGCTCTGACCTGAAAAATCACCCCCTTAAACAGTGTTGTGGTATTCGTGATGATGTTTTAGTTTTGCAGCAGCCAGAGGAAGGTTACAGGTAAAAATGTAAAGCTTTTAAAGCGTAGCGTGCGAGACCTCTGTATATGTGCATCGGTTACTTTATTCTTGGTGCATTTGTGTGTATTAGTGCTAATTTGGGACATGAATTGAAATCTGTGGGTAAGAACTGGACAGACCAGTCCTGTTTACGCATGTGGTATTATATAGCTCACTAATCACATCACACAGTAATATAGAAGCCGGAGTGCACGGGCGAAGCTAACATTTATTAAGCGCCTATTATATAACAAGCACTTTCTGTACATTATCTCATTTAATCTGCATGACAACGCAATGAGATAGTTATTTTTATGGACACTTCACAGAGGAGGAAACAGTTCAGAGAGGTTAAGGAATGTGCCGGTAGCTACCAAGCTATTACATGGCAAAGCCAATACAAGGCAAGGCTATTATACTGTAAAGCTGATGTCATGAAACCCCATGCGTCACATCACACTCTCCACGTGGATTTATATGCTGCCCGTCTCTGAGAGGGAGGTTGCTTTTCCTGGCAGGGGCTCGCCCTTAATCAATGGTTTCAGAAAAAATAGCCATTCACGGAAAGGTGGAAGTTTGCACAAAGATTTAGATATGATCATATCTTAAAATAAAATTGCCAAATGTGTAAAGCGGTGACTTCGGGACACGGGTTCAAATTATTTTTCAGACGGGGGTTCTGTTTCCCCTGATTGGTTCCACAAACTATCCCCAACTCAAAATAAGAAGTGACCTATTGGGCCTCAAAGTAAATCGCCTTTCCCTCATGCCTATTTTTAAAAGTAGCATCTTATGAGGAAGTGCACTGTTTTCAGTATGAAATATTAAAATCAGTTTGTTTTGCATTGGATTACCTTTCAGGGTTTTCTGATAAAGAATCAGTGGTTTTCACACTAGGAGTCTCATTGAAAGTAGCCATCGTCAATTTTTCTCACTTCAAAATTTTTAATGGAAAATGTACATCAAGTTTGTGGAAAGTTGATAAGATACCGGGAGAGAAGAGGGATTTGTGGGAAAATAAAGTGGCTATATATTATTGATTTTTTTTCACTGTGAGAGTGGTCTCGGGGGAAAAAAAAGCCTCGGTTGATAAGTGCATGTTTTTCCAACACTTCAAGGTTGGATTATAAAAAAGGAGGTTAGGAAACAAGAGCTTGGAAAGGGAGTATGTGGAGTATGTAGCCACATTGTAACTTTATGACGCGTCAATGTAGATTTATCCATGGTGTAAATGTACATTTTAGTGAGTGATGTTGATCTTGAGGAAAGCTACGCACATGTGGGGACAAAGGTTTGTGAGAAATCAGACCTTCTTCTCGATTTTCTTGTAAACCTAAGACACTGCTCTAAAAGTCAGTCTTCAAAAAAGGAGTTCGTGAGATAGTTGTTTACTATTTTCTTTACCCAAACTGAGGGCTACTCTATAAAAATGGGCAGTCACTGAGAGACTGACTGTCCCTGAGTTCATCATGGCACCTTCCAGAGCGAGGGTGATGTGTTTAGGTGTTTGACGGCATCTGTCTGGTATGCTGGGCAAATGATGTTCTTTATTTTCAGAGACATACACTAAATTACCATTTGGCTGCAAGGAAACCAGCTGATTTCTTTAAAAAATTTTACAATATGAACAACCATTAAGCAATAGGAAGTCATTACCTTTGGATTAAAAAATTATGGGGAGCCTGGGTGGCTCGGTCGGTTAAGCGTCCGACTTCGGCTCAGGTCATGATCTTGCAGTTCGTGAGTTCAAGCCCCGCGTCAGGCTCTGTGCTGACAGCTCAGAGCCTGGAGCCTGTTTCAGATTCTGTGTCTCCCTCTCTCTCTCTGACCCTCCCCCATTCATGTTCTGTCTCTCTCTGTCTCAAAAATAAATAAACGTTAAAAAAAATTAAAAAAAAAAATTAGGACAGGGTGCTTGGTTCCAAAGGTATTCACACAAAGCATGGAAAAGGCAATGCCTTATGGTATATCTTCTGGTCAACTTTTCTGTGTTCACTGGAGGAAACAAAGAATCCCTCACATACCAAGACAGAGGTCCTTACAGCAGGTAACACACATTCATTCATTCTTCCCACGCATCGTTATCACTTGTCTGTCACTCATGGGCACTGTTCTAGGCTTTGCAAATAGAGTGGTAAACCTCATGGACAATGCCCCTGCCTCTTTGAGTGACATTCTTTGCAAACAACTCACAATGAAATTTGAATTTCAGGGAAACAACAAATAATAGTTTAGTGTAAGTACGTCCCATGAGCTCTTTTATTCCACATTTTTTCTGGCAACACTAAACCCTAAAGGAGTGCAAAGAGGCACTCCTTGGAGGTCAGGAGGAAGAACATTTGTGCCGCAGGAAGAGAGGGGAAAGCTGTGCAAAGGCCCCTTGGGGCCAGATGAGGAGGGGAACTTTTTTTATGGGGAGTCAGTGTGGCCAGTGCTCAGGAACGCGGGGCAGGGGGCGCTGGAGACGGATTGCTTAGACCTCAGTTCTGTCCCCACTGCTTACTTGCCACACCACCCCTGGGTCAAATCACACAACCTCTTTTCCCCAGTTTACACATTTGAAAAATGGGAATAATGATAGTACCTATGACATAGGGTCAGGAGGAAGATTAACATAGTAATACACATACGCAGAATGTACCATCTAAGTATTTGCTATTATAATTTTTTATATATAAAATTTTTTTTAACGTTTATTTATTATTGAGAGACAGAGAGACACAGAGCATGAGCAGGGGAGGGCCTGAGAGACAGAGAGAGACACAGCATCCGAAGCAGGCTCCAGGCTCCAAGCTGTCAGCACAGAGCCCGATGCGGGGCTCGAACTCACAAACCGCAAGATCATGACCTGAGCCAAAGTCGGACGCTTAACCTACTGAGCCACCCAGGTGCCCCGCTATTATAATTTTTTGATTGACATAGGCAACATTCTATGAAACGTTCCTCTTGCACATCAAGATAAATTGATCCACACTTATCAAACATCGTCTTTTCTTCCAAAAGAAATCTCTGACAATATCAGGCCCATCATTCCTTCCACGAAACAAAATGTGTAGGTACCTCACCGGTAGCCATATCCAGGGTGCCAGGCTGAGCATCTATTTTAAGAGGACTATCTGAAATATTTCTTTTTTTTTTTTAAAGTTCACGTATTCATTTTGAGAGAGAGAGAGAGAGAACACACAAGCAGGCAGAGGGCATAGAGAGAGAGAGGGGGAGAGAAATCCAAGCAGAGAGAAATCCACACTGTCAGCACAGAACTCCACGCAGGGCTCAAACCCACAAACTGTGAGATCATGACCTGAGCAGAAATCAAGAGTCGGACGCTTAATCGACTGAGCCACCCAGGCACCCTGAAATCTTTCTTCACTCACTGTCAGAGCTCCTGGCTTCTCTTAGCAGTTCCAGAACAGATCATGTCATTTAAGGAACCCGCTAAAACTTCTTTCTCTGCAACTGGTCCTAACTCTTTGTGGCCATTTCCAATATAGAGGTTTCATAAACTTTTTTAAGCTACTCTATGCAGCAACTCTTTGTTGATACACAAATAAATGGTACATGGCATGGCCCTTACAGCAAGGGCTTTTCAAAGAATGTCAACCCAAATGTGTCAGAATCTCTCTTTAATTTTTTTTTTAATTTTTTTTTAACGTTTATTTATTTTTGAGACAGAGAGAGACAGAGCATGAACGGGGGAGGGTCAGAGAGAGAGGGAGACACAGAATCTGAAACAGGCTCCAGGCTCTGAGCCATCAGCACAGAGCCCGATGCAGGGCTGGAACCCACGGACCGTGAGATCATGACCTGAGCCGAAGTCGGATGCTCAACTGACTGAGCCACCCAGGCGCCCCAGAATCTCTCTTTTAAGTAGAATTCCATGCTCCCTTCTGGATTCCTGCATGCCACGGCCAGGCTCTGCTCACTGCGGTGGTGGGATCACCATGCTCAGACAGCTGTGGAGGGAGGACACGGATATTGGAGATGCCATGTTTTATGTAAGTCATGGTGGACATTGGCTTCCACCCTTCTGTGTCGAGCTTGCCTAATCATAATGGCAGCAGCATCAAGGGCAGGAGGACAGGGTGATTGAGAGCATGGGCTCTGATTTCTCACTAGCTGGGTAGGACCACCCTCTTCATCATGACTCTCTACTTCAGTTCCCTCAACGGCAACATAGGGATGAGTCTCTCGTCGAGTTCTTGTGAGCATCACATGAGTTCATATATGTAAAAAGGCTCTTACAACTGTGCCAGACACATACTAAATCCAACATAACATGTAAACGTACATAGAACACTCAATATAAAGTACAATCATTATTTAAAAAAAATTTTTTTAACGTTTATTTGTTATTGAAAGACAGAGACAGACAGAGTGCAATAGGGGAGGGCAGAGAGAGAGAGGGAGACACAGAATCCAAAGCAGGCTCCAGGCTCTGAGCTGTCAACACAGAGCCCGATGGGGAGCTCGAACTCACAAACCACAAAATCATGACCTGAGCTGAAGTTGGACGCTTAACCGACTGAGCCACCCAGGCGTTCCCATAATCATTATTATTATTTCACTGGTGTTACGTTGAACTTGCACCGCAAAGTTCCCAGATGCTGCCCAGACGTGATGGGGAATCTTGCTATGTGAATACGTGTGTACGTGCATATGTGTGGTACATGTTTGCTGCCAGTGGCTAAGTGAATTTTAACACATTTAAGCACTAAGTTTACTGTTGCAGTTGTCATTGTTTTACAGAGAAGAGCTAATGGCCCAGGCTAATTTTGAGTAAACAAATATGATCTTAGTTTTCAAATAATTATAGGACCCTTCAGGACAGCTGTCAGTCCTCCTCACAGCTTTGGAATCTGTTTCCTTGCCTGTCGACTTGGGCCCATCTTTTGAATTTATGGATCTTTTGGTGGCAAGACTGATGGATGAACTGAATGAGTCAATGGGGCATTGCTATCCTCAGTCAAAAGCAAAGGTTAAGTTTGATAAGTTCTTTATAGATTTTGGATATAACACAACAGATGAACATAGGGGAAGGGAAGGAAAAATAAGATAAAAACAGAGAAGGAGAGAAACCATAAAAGACTCTTAATTACGGAGAACAAACTGAGGGCTGCTGGAGGGGCGGTAGGCAGGAGGATGGGCTAAATGGGTGATAGGCATTAAGGAGGGCACTTGTTGGGATGAGCACTGGGTATTATATTTAAGTGATGAATCACTGGGTTCTACTCCTGAAACCAAGACTACACTGCATGTAACTAACTTGAGTTTAAAAAAAAAAAGAAAGAAAAGCAAAGGTTAACTTCAAAATACTAGAACTGATTTTAGAATACGTTACACAATTGTCCCTAAAGCAACTCTAAAGAACAATGTCAAAGATGATTTTGAGCCATGGCTCCAATTTTGGAATGCAGGTTCCTGTGACCACTTTGAATGGAGAACAATAATTAATGTCATCGAGTTCTATGTTGATATTTTTTAGTCTTCCTACTGAAAGGGTGTCCCAATGGACCAGCTATCCCCTAACATAGCACTGTGCCCTGGGAGCTTGTTAGAAATGAAGAATCTCCATTTCTGCCCCAGACTACACCAGAATTTGCATTTTTACAAGATCCCCAAGTAATTTGCACCCATGTTAAGGTTTGAAATGTTCTGTGTTAACTGTCTCTCTACATTAGCGTCACGCCACACGAAGCCCCTTTTCTTACCTGAAAGGTTTGAGGTCACTACGCTCGTCACAGTGTGATGTAATTCTTCGGGTTACAAAAGTCAAGGTATCCTGTATACATTAAAATGTCATTGAGCATATACCAGTGTGATGTAATTCTTAACCGCCCATGCTGACGACAGTGAGATCCTTTGGTACACGTATCGTTGGCCCACACGGCTGGAATTTTAACTGGCTCCTCTGGTATTTATCTTGTACAACTTGTAACACCAAATAGAGCTGACCACAGGGGTTACCACTTTACCGCTATGAAAAGCCACTATCGGAATGTCCTAGTTAAGGCAAATTGTTGGTATTGATAACAGCCTCTGGGGGTTGGTGATGGCTGCTGGGGTCATAAATGTCCTGCTGGCTTGTGCCAAACCTCAACTCAGTGAGAACGTGGCTGTTCAGTATCACCACGTTCGTGGGTGCTTCTTAGTTTAGCTCATCATACCGGACAATTTTACCAAAAAAAAAAAAAAAAAAAAAAAAAAAAAAAAGCCTCAGCCCATCCACCGAAAAATCATTTCAGTGAAAGTATTTCTCCACGGAAGGAGGGAGGAGAATGTGTCACTGTTAGTATTAACTAATCGAGGTACAAACCATTCTTTGCTCAGTGGCACTGCCACAAAATATTTGGAGATCTGCCTCCACCCACAAACTACTTAATGGGGAAAAGAGTCATTTGCTGCCAACCCGCTGTCTGATTCTGAGTTTTTATGACTGCATTTCTCTGCATGGCAACCTGGGTCTAAATGTGGACCTTGTTCCCTCCTTTGCTGTTTTTACTCTTTCCAACCAAAGCACCCATGAGTTTCGACCCCCAAGCTCTCGAAACCAGTGTGTCCGTTTGGATTGAACAATCCGCATTGCCCCATTGCACTCTGTGGATATTTCTGTTTGGTTCTTAGAAGATGTGAGAGCCCAGTCTCTGAGCATTGGAATGGCTCTTTGCCACCCGGGGAGTGAATTTTTGCCTTTCTTGCTGACATCTTAAGTAGACCACTGGGTGTGGGCTGCTATTTTATTTCCCAACATGCTTGGTGCAATTACACTAAAATATTACAAAGCTTGTTTGTGGAAAGGGTGAGAGCTTTGGCCCCAGAGCCTAAACCTCTCCAGAGGACCGTGTGAGACAGAGCATGAACAAAGGTGGCAGCCTATTGGAGGGATTGTGGGTAGGTCCTTGGAGGTCTAATCAGCCTGATCAATTCCTGTCAGTGCCTGGAGAGCTCCCTGAGTTTCCAGGACTCGGTCCTCCTCCTGAGGAGATCCATGCCACGTAGACAGAGTTTCCCAGAAAGAGATGGCAGGAGAGGTTGACTTTTATTTCACTGCAGCGCTTTGGCAAAATTCTCATTCACGATGACTCTTTCTCATTCTGCCGCCACGACATTAAATTGTGGCTGCATTTTACAATGGCTTCTTTTTCATCTTTTTGTTCATTTGTTTTTGTCCCTCCACATCTGAGCTATGGCCGAAAGCAGAATGTGACCATGAGGTGTCCTTGTGAATGCGGTTGACGGATGATGAGCCTCTGCTCACATTCTTCAGAGAGCGCCAATCCAGGGCCAAGGCTGACGTGTTAGATGGTTGAATACGATCATCTGCTCTAAACACCACTTTCCATGGTTGAGTCCATTATAGCGGCATACTCTGAACAAGGAAGGGAAAATCAAAGATGTGATGACATCTGTAATTATTGAAAAACACATTTCTGGAAAGAGTTGCAAAGAGTAGCATCTCTTGTCCTACAAACTGCTTCCATCCCAGGATACTATCGCCCCAGGATAATTGGTTTTGAGGCAAGCTCGGTTCCACCGTGGAAGAGAGCAAGAACTTGAAGCACGCGGTGTACTTTCCCCCAGGGTGCGGTGCTGGCCGAGGGAGCGAAGAGTCCTGGAGGGGGCTGGAAGCTACTACCACCAAAGAGAGGTTGGAGCTTCTAGGTAATGAGAAAATATCTGCAGATGTGGGTGGAGGTGTCAAGGGAAGAAAATGACTTGGTTCGAAATTCAAAGGACAACTGGCTGAAACGCAAGCTCCAGTTACACTGAGTTACCGTTTCCCAGCCACGGGTCTGGTCAACACCACAAAGCTTGACACTAGGCTCTGATGGGGAGGCCATGGGAAGCACCATTTTGTACACAGCTGGAGGGAACACAGCACAACACTCGGAGGACAGTTGGCACAGTCTAGAAAAAGGTCTTGTGGATTTACCCCTTTAGGCAGCAATTCCAAACATACTGCAAGGTAGGAAATGCTGTTGGCACTAGACTCTTCACTGACTGAAGCATGGTTTGTAATAGCGAAGGAAACAATCCAGATGCCCATCAGTGGGTTGACTGGTTGAATACATTGAAGCACATCTATACAGTGAAGCCGTTATGAAAAGAAATGAGGAAGACTGCTTCGGAATATAGCATCAGGATGAGGAAGAGCGCAGTTAGGATTTCGTGTAAGAAAGGAGGAGAAATACCCATAGAAGTTCACAGGGGCTTATGTTTTTTAAAAGAACCAATAGAATGACATAGAAAAAAAGTAGGAAAAAGAATGGACCCTAGACCTTTCTGAATAGGCCTCGTCATAGAGATCTGACTTTGGAACCAAGTAAATGTTTTATGTAACTAAATAATACACAGTACAAGTAAAACAAAATTTAACAAATCGGGACATGCAACAAAACCAAATGATCCTAACTCTATGTCAAGTGGATAAGAAAGATAATCACACAGAAAAAAAAATGGTTTCATATGGCAGTATAAAAGTTTGACTGTAAATGCTTTCCATGGGGATATACCCTAAGGAGTGAGTATTTAAAAATTTTTAAATTCAGTTTATGGTTTTATTTTCAGTAATAATATTGGTGTTATACCCTAAGAAGCATTTAAAAATTTTAACTGCATTTTACAGTTTTATTTTCAGTAATAATATTGGTGTTGTTAATTCAATTATACAGGTATATAGAGATAGATAGATTTTAGGATAAAGACATAATGTTGGTAATGACATTAGGAAATCAGATTTTTCAGACTAGAGATACAAAATAAAAACAATAAATCAAGTAAAACTTCTGCACTTTTTCATCTGATTTAAAAACACAATACAGACCCCTGGCCTATTTTTTCTCTTTTTAGACAATAAATATTTCCCAGTCCCTTCAAACTGGAAACATCCCAATATTTACCTACAGCTGAATGGGTAAACAATGTAGTATCTCCATACATTGAGATACCACTCTGTAACAAAAGGAATGAACTGCCAGGAATGAATGAGCCACACAATGGCACGGATGAATTTCAAAAACATTATATTGCGTGAAGGAAGTCCGGTACAAGATTCAGGTACATTCCGTATGGCTTCATTTATAGAATATTCTAGAAGAAGCAAAAGTGGCACAAAGTGGATCAGTGGTTGCCTGGGTTGCAGCGTGGAAGGATTGAATGCAGAGAGGCACAAGGGAAGTTTCTGGGGCTGGAAATGTTGTATATTTTAGCAAGGGTGTGGGTTTCATGAGAGTATACATCAAACTTCATATTTAAAATGTGTGTAATGGATATAAATTATACCTCAATACATCTGATTTAAACAAAGAGAAGACAAGAAAACCCAGGGGACGAGGGATTGGGGTAGGAGCTGTGTATACCAGTCCCGAGCTCTTGCTACACATTCAAGAAGGGAACTTGCCCAGTTCACAAGCAGGCGAGTAAGCAGGAAGCGGGGCCAAGAGTAACACGCACGCCCTGTCTGCCATCAAAGGTCAGGTCTGGAGAGTTCTCCCATTGCCTAAGAATGAGCAATCAGGAAAAAAAGCCACACAAGGCAACAAAAGTCCCATTAAAAATATGCATAAATAAGAGAAATGGTACATTGTGTTATAAGTATCTCTGTGAAAGGTTTCCTCCTGGAATTAAAAGATGTGGGAAAGGCGTCTGCTCACTGCACAGGTGATAGGGAGACAAGACCTCCAGAAACAGGATGGGGGTGCCTTGTGGGGAGAATGTGCTGCCGTGCCATTTGGCAGGATGAGACACACCTCAGAGCCTGTCTGGGTAGAACTGTAAAGAGCTTTGATGACAAATTAAGGAGTGTGCATTTTTATTTTGCAGGCTTTGGATTTTTTTTTTTTCCCTTTTAAGTTCAGGAGAGTAATGCAATCAGGCTGTTGTAGCTTTGTTTGTTTTCATTGAGGAAGATTATCCTGGCTGTAGAGGGAAGGATGGCTTGGTTACTGGAACGATGGAGGCAAGCAGGATTGTTGGGAACCGTCTGGGGGAAAGATGATCCTGTTCCAAACTGTGACGGTGGCGGTGGGATAGAAAAGACCAGATGGACTTGAAAGGAGTTCCTGATGTGGCAGTGGAAGCAACGAGTGGCCAATGTGTTCCTGCATGGGGATAGGTGCAGTGGAAGGCGAGGGCAGGTAGGAGGAAATAGGAAGAGAAGCAGATGAAGAAATGATAGGAATTAAGGTTTCTAGCATTGGGACTCTGGGAAATGATGACTCCATCAACAGAGACCAGAATACAGAGGAGACTCAGGTTTGAAAGGAAAATAATGTGACCTGGTATAGAAACTGGAGTTTGATTTGCCCGTGGGATATCCAGGAGCTATAAGCCAGGGGTATTACATGAGGCTTTTACTAGTAATTCTGTTTAGGGAGATATTATTAGACTTGTGTAAATCTAAGTCTGCATTATAATAAGCTATTTCATAACAAGATTTCTGCATGTTTGCCAGAAAGTTCATTTTACTTCTTGGCATTTTGAGGATCATCTTGGCATAACACCGCTCCAGAAAGGGACTTAGCTTTTACATTTCTTAAATCTGCAGGTTTTAAAATCTCAAATTCAGCTTTATGATTTCATCACTCCTAAAAAGTGTTGAGTGCTTCCTCTATGCAAGACACTGTGCTAAGTGCTATAAATCCAGAGAAATATAAGAACTGTGCCTATGTGTAGAAATGAGCCAGATGCACCCAAAGACTACCCCGCTTGAAGAAAGCGATTTAAGATGCATGTCAAGCATTGAGACGGATTGAGTAGCCCAGTAGCTGAGTTCATACTTCTCACTGATGCAGAAAGTGCCGTATGAAGGATGCCTCAGGACTAAACGTTATCTACCGCAAAGAGGATTTGAAACAGTGGGACGACTGTGGAGCTCAGCCTGTCTGTTGAAGAGTTCATTACCTAGACCCAGAACTGGGCGCACACGCCCCTCGCTGCCTGTCTGCTGAATTCATCCCATTGCTTTGCAAACAATTTGTGCTCAGTCTGGTGGAGGCTTTGCAGATATGGTAATTAAGTGACTATTGAGGGAATATCATTTAGGCTTTATGATACAGGAGTCCTCTCTTAATTGGGAGGTGCTTATTCGGGAAATCTACTCCTTCAGGATGTGATCAGAGAACCGATTTAGCCCTAATGATACTTAATAGCAGTGGCTGGAATTTAATGGGGATGGTAATTTCAGGTAATTGGGGGGCCTGCAGGTGAGTTAATGCTCTTGAGTGGCACTGCATTTGGGGTGGTGTCTGAGTCAAACACATGCTTCCTGTCTGCAGCTCTGGTGACGATGGGAAACGCCTCGTGGGTGGACCTCTTCCTGAGAGGTGGCCCGGGACAGCTGCTGTTGCCTAAGGGAGACGCCGCTCTGATGGAGCGTCAGGCAATGTTTTAATCTAAATTTCTCTCTTCCTTCCTTTCTTCTTCTTCTTCTTTTTTAAAACCATAAACCAGTTTACGTGAATAATTCTTTACATGGACCTTGCATAGACCCTGACACCTAACTGAGTAGAACGTTGTTGGTCCGCGATGCTGCTTCGTCAATATCGTGGACCCATCGCAGCCACAACATGATGTAATGAATCAAACATGTATGCGACTAATTACATAAGCTTGTGAGCATCTGCTTTGGGAAATGCTCTCACAAGCCAGAATTAATTTTCCCTGTGGATAGAGCAGGAAGAGAAGGGATGTTCCCATCAGACTTTCACTGGGTCGCTTGCTATGCTAAGTGCTTGGCGTGCATTATCATTTCATTTGCTGGGCAAGATGGGCCTTGGGTAGGGTTTGGTGAAGACTTTACAATAACGGTTTTGTTTAATGAGCTGCTTATGGGGTTTTTTTTCCACTGTGAACAAGTGTACAACCTTAGCTTTAAAAAATGGATCCACTGCAATGTATGAGGTCCTTGGCTTAGACTCAGGTCCTGTAGGTTGCCCTCCTGGACTCAATCACCAGGCTCCGTGTGGAATCAGCTCCTTCTGGGGGCTTATATGCAGCCAAACTGTCGTTTCACAATTCACTGGGAGGATCTAACTGATCCTCTGAATCAAGCAAGCTCAGTGATCATGCCCGTCGACAGGTTGATATTTTACACAGATGAAACACCCACGGCCCAGCCACTGGAGCTGCTGTGCGGAGGACCTAAAGGCTATTGGCCGGTGTCGATGCACTCTTACAGTTTAAAGACCCAGATGGAACACTCCACAATGTCAGTGTCACTACAGATCATGCCGGGGATTGCTACTTGTCATCAGGTGGTTTTGGAGTTTCTTACTTCATGACATCATAAAACCAGAGATGAGCAAGGCCAACTTCACAATCTAGGCTTTTCTGGGGCACAGTGGAGGCCACAGTACTTTTGTCTGCATTTCACACAGAAAACATACTAGGCTTCCATTCAAGTGTATTTTTTTAAGTTCATTTATTTATTTTGAGAGAGGGGGAAAGAGGGAGAATCCAAAGCAGGTTCCTCACAGTCAGTACGTAGAGCCTGACGCGGGGCTCGAACTCATGAAATCATGAGATCATGACCTGAGTCAAAATCAAGAGTCAAACTGCTTAACCGACTGAGCCACCCAGATGCCCCTCAATTCAAGTGTTTTGGATTTCCATGGGAATCATCTAGTTTTGATAAATGTGGCACCTGCTATCAGTGAATCCCATAGACTGAATGTTTCTATGTCCCCCAGATTTCATACATGGAAACCTAATCCCCAGTGGGATGGTATTTGGACGTGGGAACTTAGGGGAGTGATTGAGTCTGGGGGTGGAGCCCTCATGGATGACATTAGTGGCCTCATAAAGGAGACCCCAGGGAGCCCCCTCACCTTTCCTAGCTGTGGGGACACGGTGAGAAGACCGCTGTCCGTGAACCAGGAAAAGAGCCCTCACCAGACACGGAGTCTGCCAGCCCCTTGATCTTGAACTCCCAGCCCCCAGAACTGTGAGAAATAAATATCTGCTGTTTAGGTCACTCAGCCTATGGTATTTTTGTTGTAGCAGCCCGAACAGACCGAAACACAGAAGTGATGATAACGTCGGTGATGGTGGCAGTGGTGACTTACTCTGCCATCTGCACGGGCTGCTACAACATTTGGTCTAATCACTCTCTCTGCCCTTAAATTTAAACTCATTGCAGGGGGGCAAGGCAAATGCAATGTTATCAGCACAGGTGCTCACAGAAACTGGTGACTCACAGGTGGCCTACTCTTACCCACAGAGCCATGAGTAGGAGGTGCCCCAAAGTACCCACACTGTCCGGAACCTCCTGCCCCATGTTGTCCGAATGGCTCAGCTGCATGGACGGTAGAGATGCTAACATCAACCTGATCTGATATCTGATGGCATTTCAGGACACAGTGTTCCTTTCTCATTAACAAGCGAACTGTACTATAGGTTCCCCAAGAATGGACCACGGGGCCAGGCACGTTTTCATGGGAAGGCAAGTTTCCGGAAAAGGCTTTTGAGTAAAGGTCGGTAGAGATGAATAGTATATGCGAGAATGCTCTGGAGCCTGGAAATGGGAGAAGGGGGGCGGGCAAGGGAGGGATGCAGAACGTACCTGTGGTTGACATCGAACACTACCTTAGTGATGTCTGCTTGTCAGGAGCTGCGGCCGAGCATTTCACATGGGTTCTGCCACTTAGTCCTCACGACAGCCTACTGAGATGAGTACTGATCTTAATCCCATTGTACGGAGGAAGAAACTGAGGCACAGAGAGGTCAAGTAATTTACTCAAGGTTATAGCGGTATTCAATGATACAATCTATAACCACAGCACTACCCTGACTTTCCGAGGTGAAAATGAGATCTTTGAGAGGAAGGAACTCGGGAGAAGGAGCGAAAGACACGGCGGGGCGCACTTGGAATGGGGCACCTTTATCGAGATAAATCATATCAAGACAAGAATTAGAAAAAAAGTCCACTAAAGGGGAGATGCGGGGCTGTAGACATTATGCAGGGAGAATGAGATTCGCAGAGCAAGGGGCAAAAGTGATGCTTGAACACACCTGGAGAAGAAGGGATTGGGATGGAGAGAGGCACAGCTGGGCAGGTGCAGCGTGGATGGAAAGAGACGGCCAGGGGAGATGGAATGAAAGAACCGTGATTCTAGCCAAAGCAAGGGAGTGTGAAAATGCCCCCAGCAAGGGATTTGTGTGACAAGACTTCCTGCTTCCCAAGCTCTGGGACCTGGGGATCAATTCTGAGACGTCGCCTCGACTAGGGTGGGACCACCCAGGCCATCTCTCCTCTGGCGCTCACCTGGACAGGTAGAGGGGGAGCCACTGGACTCTGAGATCCCTTCTGTTCTCGCTTTGCATTCCTGCTTCAAAATTCAATTAGTTGTGCACTTTTTCTGTCACTTCTACCTTGTAGTCTCCTTCTAAATCCTATTGATCTCACGAAAACCAAACTAAATACAACGTCACGGTAAAGTTTTTGTAGAGCTTTGGCTGACATTTCAAGTTTTAACACTTAATACATTAGATTGTAAGCATTTTTTGTTATTTTTAAATTAAAAAAAGCTTTTTTGATGCTTTTATTTATTTTTGAGAGAGAGACAGAGAGACAGAGCATGAGCAGGGGAGGGGCAGAGAGGGAGGGAGACACAGAATCCGAAGCAGGCTCCAGGCTCTGAGCGGTCAGCACAGAGCCCGACGCGGGGCTCGAACTCACGGACCGCGAGATTGTGACCCGAGCCGAAGTCGGCCGCTTAACCGACTGAGCCACCCAGGCGCCCCAGTGGAGATATTTTTAAACCTCTTTTAGTATTGTATTCAGACCATTCCCCACAGAGGAAGGTAGCTTGATAAAGTCTTCTGTAACCACAGCCGTACCCTGTGAGGATTCCAGACATTATCATTCCGCAGCCAGCTGGTCTGTAGATCACCAGAGAATCTCGGGCCCAGGACGCCAACGTTTCTGGCCTCTGCGTCCAGGTAGCTCTGAGATGGCTGCTTGTGGTGGATTCTGGACTGGTTTCTCTTGGAAAGCCCTCCAGTGTGGGTGCTCGTTCATGAGCTGCTGGCAATTGGAGCTGACCCTGCAGAGCTCCAGAGGTTCCCAGGCTGACCTTGAGCCTGCCAACCCACGTCCGGGGGATCAGAAAGGATCTAAACTTTCAGGATAAACCCAAAATGGTTTGGGTCTTTGGAAGGTCCTTCAAACCAAAAGCAGTCCCCTAATCTTAGAACCCCTGTTACTGCCTCAAACAGAAACCAACGTCTCAGCTATCCCCGGGAGGGAGCAAAGGGCACAGGCTTCAGACGATACTCCCTGTTTCCTGATAATGACTATGTATTATAATATCAACCTTAGACAACACAAACAGAAAAATCGTGACATCAACACTAGCAAGCCTCTCTTCAGCACATCCACCAATACTCGCGTCCTTTGAAAACTCTGTGTTTTGGTCCCTGACCGCGACAAAGAGGTAAATGAGCTACTTTGAAAGACACGAAGATGAATATGTAATCCAGCAGTCAGCCATGGCCGTGAGGAGCCACATAAATAGCCACCTCAAGTCATAGCTCACTGCGAATTTCATCAAGGGAGATAGCAAAGCTCTTCATGTCCAGCTGTGTTTATTGCGAAGCTGCTAATAATTTGTATAAAATTGGACACGATGCAAGTATTGAACAGTAGAAAAATGGGAGATGGTTAAGTGATTTCCAGTCAAGCTCCTTGAAATGGGAATGAGTGGGTTTAATCCTTCTGTAGCCTCACCTTGTGCCTTGTACTGTTTATGTCCTAAATGGGTGTCTGCTGTTTGTCAGACTATGTGTTTCCAAAAGTTCTGAGAAGTCTTGGGGTGTCTGGGTGGCTCATTCGGTTAAGTGTCTGCCTCTTGATTTCGGCTCGGGTCACAATCTCGTAGTTTGTGGGTTCGAGCCCCTAGGTGGGCTCTGTGCTGACCGCTTGGGATTTTTTTCTCTCCTTCTCTTTTCTGTCCCTCCCATGCTCACTCGTGTATGCGCTCACTCTCTCTCTCTCTCTCTCTCTCTCTCTCTCAAAATAAATAAATAAGCATTAAAAAAAGAAAATAAATTTCTGAGCAGTCTTACTCAAACATAGAGCAGTCATTTATAATTACAGTAAAGTCTTGGTTTGCGAGTAGAATCTGTTCTGGAAACATGCTAGTCATCCAAAGCGCATGTGTATCAGAGCGAATTTCAAGAACCATCGGCTCAGTTGTGATCATGTGACGTTGGACGTCACGTTCTACTCGTATTACAAGATATCACTTGTTTACCAAGTTAAAATTTATTAGAAATGTGTGCTCATCTTGTGGAACATTCACAGAACAAGTTACTTGCAATCCAAGGCTTTACTGCATAGCCAAGCGCAATATATTTAGTAAGATGGGGTTAAGGTTCATGCCGAGCAAACCTGCAGGAGGTCAGGGGGCTTCTTGGGCAAAAACCAGTTGAACAAAACAAAAGAGTGTAAAAAGTGAAGGGTCAGAGGGTTTATAAATTGTTCAATGTGAATCTGAGAGCTGTTCCCTCAGAACAGAAACTTCAGGAGAAGGGTCTTATGCCAGACCATGTGGGAGGAGACTCTTGGGGCACTGTCTGCACCCCAAAGTCCCAGTTGAGGCATGGCCCTGCTCTTCTGTGGCCCTTCTCTGGGGTCTAGTGTTGGTCAGCAGCCAGAGGCTGTCCTTGAAAGGTTTAGCCCTTCGCATCTACTGCCCGTTTACCGTCTTAAAGGACCTACAAACACTCCTGTTTGAGAATCATGCTATCTTGAGAGGCCTCTGCGCCCTGCTTGGAATTTGCTTGGCCTCAGGTAGGTTCAGAGAAGGAAACTGAATTACTCCTTGCCTAGACGGATCGTTCTTGTACAGGAATTATGGAGACTGTGTTGTGGCAAGAAAATCCTTAGATGAGAAAGATAAACATGCAAATTAGAAAGTAAAAATGCACGTGGGCCGTGTGTTTGGTGCTCATTACCATGCAAAATGTGCGCAGATTACCAAGGTTGGAAAACAATTCTGGAATGGTTATGATGAGGCGTGCCCTCTTTCCTTCCTTTTCCAAATTTTATTTAATTAAGTTACCTCATTTTTCTTAAATATTAAAGAAAAGGCAAGCTTCCCTTTCTCCGTGAGCTTTTAGTCCAGGCCCATGTTTCACCGTTTTGTTTTTGTTTTTTTTTTATTGTACCTCTGAGGAGAATTTTCACACATTTTTGTTGAACTAATCTCGCCCCTGGTCTTAGTCCATCTGGCTGCTATAATAAAACACCACAGACTGGGCGGTTTATAGACAGCAGACATTTATTACTTATAGTTATGGAGGCTGGAAGTCCAAGATCAAGGTGCCAACATGGTCCATGAGGGACCTGTTTGTAGTTCATAGACGGCTGTCTTCCGATTATGTTCTCACACGGTGGGAGGGCCAGGGAGCTCTCTGGGGTCTCTTTTATAAGGGCACTAATTCCATTCATGGGAGCTCCACCCTCACAGCCTAATCACCCCCCAAAGGCCCACCTCGTAATACTTACCACATTTGGGGGTTAGGATTTCAACAGATGAATGGGGGGGGGGCACAAACATTGAGGCCACAGCACATCTCCACGAAATGTTAATGTACTGTATATGAGTTTATATTCTGTGCGCACATCCCTGCTCTAGCCATAAAGAAGAAAAATATATTCTTGCTCCCCCCACCAAGAACCACTTTCTAGAAAGTGGATCTAGAAAGCAGGATCCAGGTGGCAGTTGAGATGCGGGCATACCCGACAGAGGCGAGGTGATGCAGAGTGGTCGACGTCTTGGGGGTGGAGGAACCCACAGGGGACCCAGGGAGGAGGGGAAGGACAAACTCATTGGATCAAGTTCAGACTTTCAGTCTGCAGTTCAAAGTTCAAATCTAGAACTCACTGAGAAGTATCAGTGGCTTTGATGCACATCTTGGGCCGGAAGCAATCAATCCCGTCACAAAAAACGAAAAGAAGTTCATTTTCAACGGAGCATTAAAGGCCACTGGCAGGAAGCAACCAGCCGAGGTGCTGATGCCTCCTGTCTCCTGCGCCCCGAGCCCGTGCTGTTGTGAGGTACCCCGGGCCATGCACGTAGCCTCTGTGCTTTGATATCTAACAAGGGACTCTCCACCGACAATAATTATTGACCTTTAATGTCTCGCTGCAGTATATCCAGACTAATTATGCTGCACGTTTGTGAGCTCCTTTCATCCTTTTCTTTTTAGCCAGTTTGAAAATGAGGCCCCAAGGGTGTGAGCTGATCCACAAAACAGGAGGAAATATTAATCTTTCTGACTCTTCAAACACCTACTTTTTTTTTTTTTTTTTTTTTTTTCTGATGGGGAGGATCTTTGTCTTCTCATTTTTGCCGACGTCCTCTTTTCTGCTTGAGAACGGACGAGGTGTAATGGGAGTACTCAGTGAGATTTTGCAAGTCCTGTCTTGTGAGTGTTGACAGAATTTAACAAATATATTACATGGAACCAACTTCTGTCAGGAGGGAAATCTAATTGGATGGCATTGGAAGAGAAGAGACGTAATTCTGAATAATGAAGGCACTGTGTGTGTGTGTGTGTGTGTGTGTGTGTGTGTCTATATAAATATATATAAGCAATATGAACACCAAGATAGTTCCACAACACAGTTTTGGGTTTGGTTTTCCTTATATTTTCTGCTGTTTTCAGAGAGTTTTAAGACACTATCTTCTGCTCCTCAACCATTTGCCAAACAATCTCCCTTTTGCCAGTCTAACGGCACCGTATCAAATCGCCTCCACTTTACCTGGGGAGACCATGTATTGAAAGTTGGAACACAATTTTTAATGTTTTAAATAAATTTATCACAGAACTTCCTAATCTGATTCTATTTCTAGTATCATTTTTTTTTTTGCAAGGTGGGTTTTGCCTATTTTATTCAAATTGACAGATACAGAGGAAAGAAAATTAGCCATGTTCAAGCCCATGAGGAATATCTATAATAAGGAAAGAGCAGCATGAGCAAAACTCTTTCACCTTGGAGCCTGATCAGGATTAAATATGCAAGAATCTCTATAAATGGACTTTTTTTTTTTTTTCTGCAGGGATGTGGGCTGCCCAAACTTAAGTTACAACAACGTTCATGATACCGTTCAAAGCACAGCTTTGGAAACTCCTGTTCACTCCAGCCAAGTAGAGGCTACATTAATGAACTCAAACAAAGATGGCATTTTAGGCAGGCATTATATTACTGCTTATATTAGAGATTAATAATCTCTTTTTAAAAGTTTGTCTTTTTTTGGTTTTGTATTTTCATCGATCAAGATGACAGTTGGGTACATTAATGGTGGCTTGGTGTGATGTGGGCTAAGATGTGTCTAAATGGGTAGCTGGAGAAGTCATCAATTCTGGAGAAGTCTGCCAGGAAGTAACTAGATGGCATGTTGATGACTGTCCGGTGAGAGGGGTAGCCAGGCCCCAGTTAGGGTAAGCAAAGACCTGAGACTTGTAAAGCTAGTTGTGGGGAAAAGTGTGCTCACAAGAGAGATGTGTATATGTAGTGTTATTCTTTGTGAAGTCATCACATGTGGAGATAAAATGTTTCACTGAATCACTCTTAAAAGTTCCTAAATAACCCATAGCAATTAAAAAAAAATGTTTTGTTCAAGGGCAAGAACTGGGACTGAAGTCATCATTTATTGTCTTAAGTCTGGTGGCTCCATAATCATCAGGTCTTCTCCTGGGAAAAGGGCGCCATTGAAGAGACCTTGTAATTTCACAGCGGATGTGAACACATGGTGTTCTGTGATGAGGTCATGCCCACATTTGATATTTCTACCAGCTGCGAGCTTTTTGAATTCAGGGACCCTGCCTACCTTTGGGACTTTAGAACCGGACAAGTGCACGCTGTGGACTTGACTGCTTGAAATCCACTCTAAGACCTTACATTTATTCAGTCATTCCAGTCTGCTGTGGACTTCTACAGTCGTGATTCTGCTACCCAGATGTCTCCCTCAGCTTTTTTTTTTTCACCTGAAAATGTCGTTAGCACATCTTCTGTATTTTCATCTCAGTTGATAGTCAATATTTAAATAAGTACTGAGAGTTCCTATTCATAAAATCCTAATAAACACAAAAGACTTGTCCTTGATAAGCTACAAAATACAAATAGCGAAACAGAAATAACTAGAAAGAAACCACTCATATATTTGTATACCAAGCAGATATTTATTGAGGACTTAATATATGCCAGGTACTGTGAGCGAACACAGATGTGACCCTGTCCTCATGGGATCTGACAAGGGAGATGAATGTGACTTACAGGACAGACCACATGAGTAACGTAGCATTAGAACTGGGTGAGGCCAAGGTATGGGCCTGGTAGAGCAGCAGTTGTGGAGGAGTCTCCCAGGAAGTGATAACTACCTAATTCTAAGGGAAGGGAAGGGTTTATAAGGGGGATTTGTTGGGGCCATAGCTGAAGGCAAGTTAGCACGAGAGAAGAGGAAGGTGGACAGTTGAGGTGGGGCCAGGCTTTCCAGGCCCTTTTAGGTCTTCATGTTTGGGTCTTTATCCTAGAGACAAGGAGACCAGGGTTTTGAGAAGGATCACTGGGAAGAGGTCAGATGTGCATAAACTAAGATCATGCTGTCTACTTGCAGGACTGATTGGAAGGCTGGGTGTTGGGTTGGTGTTGAGTAGCATCAGGAATCTTGGTGAGCAGGTGGGCAAGAAGTGGCAGCAGCCTGAGCTGGTTATAGAGGGAAGCTGACCAGCATGAGAGGTGTTTATGAATTCTTTATTGGAATGGAATTATGATAAATTATTAGAAATGTGTTCTCCCTTTTCACATTTTGACTTAGGTGACACGTTCTAGAATTTCGAATTCAGGGTCTAAATATGTAGGCAACGCCATGTTGTAGAAGGAGCTGATTAGGAATAACCAACGTTTCTGGCATGGCTGGGCTCCTTTTTACCTGTGTGACCCTGGGTAAGTCCTCTTCATCTCTCTGGGGCTCTGATGTTTTACCCAGTGAGAGGAGGATGGTCCCTCTCCAAAGTCCTTTTCAAACATAAGACCTTCACATGGATTATGTGGTCTCTTTTCGCACCTTCTTACATTACTCAGACTTTCTGATTTCTTTCTAAACCCTCTTTATACCATTCCAGGGCTAAGGATTGGACAGTTTTCAACTTCTAAACTTTTTAAAGAAAGTTTAGAGATTTTTTAAAATTATTTTATTTTGTTATCTTTTTTTAAGTTTATTTCTTTTGGGGGGGAGGAGTGGAGAGAGAGGAGGGGCAGAGTGAGAGGGAGAGAGAGAATCCGAAGCAGGATCCACTCTGTCAGTACAAAGCCTGATGCAGGGGTCAGTCTCATGAACCTTGACATCATGACCCGAGCCAAAATCAAGACGTGGATGACTGATAAACATGCCAGGAGCACTGAGCCTGTATCTCAGAAGTTCCTCATCACTGATCTACTTGAGAAATTCAGCAAGCAGGGGCAATTCATAAATTGTATTTTTGTATACAACTAAGAATCAGGGCAAAGGGTTTCCCTCCAACAGAAATCTCAAGACGTGTCTTTTTTAAAAAATTTTTTTTTAACGTTTATTTATTTTTGAGACAGAGAGAGACAGAGCATGAATGGGGGAGGGTCAGAGAGAGAGGGAGACACAGAATCCGAAACAGGCTCCAGGCTCTGAGCTGTCAGCACGGAGCCCGATGCGGGGCTCGAACTCACAGACCGTGAGATCATGACCTGAGCTGAAGCCGGATGCTCAACCGACTGAGCCACCCAGGCGCCCCGAAGACATGTCTTTTTTTTTTTTTTATATATGTAGACAGAACTTCTCTCATTTCTTCTGTTATCTCACGTCTTTCCTTTTCATTTTTCTACCTTTGTCTGAAAGATGTCAAGGAAGTGAATGGAAATGCGTAGAGTACGCATTCTGCTTTCCTTACTCAGGGGACAAAGGCATCATGATCCGGGGGTGGAGGGTGGCCAAAGGGCATTCAGATGTCCTGATGTCCGGGGGGGTTGTGCACATGATCTGTATGATCTAGTTTCTACAGAGATTCCCTCGTTTTACTGCTCAGAGGGGGAGCTCAGGGGCCCAGCAGGGCAGTTGGGGACAGAACAGAGTTGTGCTCTTCTCCGGGCAGTCTCCACCTTCGTCGGGTGCAGCTTGGCCATTTTTGTCTTGCCAGTTTCTTTGGAGGGAGAGTCCTGCTCTTGAACCAGACTGTGAGCACTCCAGGGGAGGGAAAGCCCCAAAGAAGGTGGCCAGGAGACAGACATTCCTACAGCTCGAAGTAGCAGCTGCAGAGACGGCTTCTAGCTACTCCAACTCTCAGAGGCAGTGACACGTAGATGTCCAGCTTACCCTTGGCCTGGGCTCTCTGGTCTTCTCCCAGCGGGCAGTCACTCCACCTAATTCATGCCATAGTTCACGGTTGATTGTCTTACGTCTTACTCTTGGTATCTTTTTTAAAAGCTTATTTGTTTGTTTTTTTTTTTGAGAGTGAGAGGGAAGGGGCACAGAGAGAGGTGGAGACAGAGAATCGTAAACAGGCTCTGTGCTGCTTTCCGTGCCGAGCCGGACGCGGGGCTCAAACTCACGAACCGTGAGATCACGACCTGAGCTGAAACCAAGAGTCGGACGCGTAACTGACTGAGCCACCCAGGCGCCCCTTACTGTTGATATCTTAAAAGCGTGTACTTGAGCCAAAGAATGAATCTGGCATAGTAGGGTGGGCAGCTGCCTTGCCCAGGACTGAGGGTGTTCTTGGGACAGGAGACTTTTAGTACTAGAACCGGGAAAATCCTGCACAAACCTGGACAGGGTGGTTGGCCCACAGTCAAATTTCAAGTTGGACAGTTATTTAGAATAGGAAGCGAACCCCCTCCATCCTTCCGGTCATCACTGCCTTGGTCACTACTGACTTCTCCATCTGACTTGTCTTGTAGAAAATGTCTGGTTGAAAGCTTGAAATTCCATGGATTGGCTCGTTTTCTTGGCCAGTGGGCATTAGAACTTGAAACGACATCCAGGTGATAGAATGCATAATTGCTTTGAAAAGGCAAAATATTGGGGAACAGGGCAAAATGAAAATAAGTAAATCAGTAAGAAGAGCCACGACGCATGATCTTAGTCCAAAGGCCTAGAAAGGATGGAAGAAGCGAACCTCTAAGTTCCGCCTTTGCCGTCATTAATAGTGATGGATCACCGCGACGCATGCTGTGTTCGTGAACGTGAAGGAGACCGGAGAAGTCACACACACCGCTAATACTCTTTTTATGAATGATTAAGATATCTTGCAGCCATCTATCGCTTTAAGCTTGAATACTCAAGTGTACTTAAAAATCAATTCTAAGTAAAAGTGAAAGGCGGGCGCCTGGGTGGCTCAGTCGATGAAGTGTCCGACTCTAGATTTTGGCTCAGGTCATGATCTCATGGTTTGTGAGGTTGGCTCTGCCCTGGTGGTGTGGAGCCTGCTTGGGATTTTCTCGCGCGCGCTCTCTCTACCCCTCCCAGGCGCTCTCTCTCTCTCTAAGTAAATAAACTTAAAAAAAAAAAAAAAGTGAAAGGAGAGGTGGCCTGGAGAGGAAAATGCTGGCTCCTGTTGGTTTGTGGGTGTTTTGTGTGACAGACTGCTTTGGTTCTTCACTCAGGCAGCCCGGGGTTTAGCTGGGATCAAGGCGAGCTGCGCAGTACCAACCCTGACAGGCTTTAATAAAGAGATATACAATGTCTCGGACGTATCTGAGGGAACTCTGGATGCTTGTGGTTTTGTATACAGTTATGGTAAATAACTAACCCGCTGATTGTTGTGGTCTGGCCTTTGCTGGGAGCAGGGGACCCCTGGAGACCCACTTAACCCACATCGCCTGCACCTGCAGGAGAGCCTCTCTCTCTCTCTCTCTCTCTCTTTCTCTCTCTCTCTCTCTCTCTCTCTCTCTCTCTCTCTTGCAGTGCAGACCCGCAGCCCCTCTCCGCTGAGCGGCGCTTCCTGTTAACCCGCAGGAAAAAGTGTGTTTCCCCCCCCCTTGTTTGTGAAGCTGACAAGCCGGGGGCGTCAGAGAACTTTCTGCGTGTTGGGGTTGTCACTCTGCGTTTCCCCTTTCCCCATGACTGGCTTTTCGAGATGCTCTCGGTAAATGAGCCCAAGTGGGAGGATGAGATGACGGGCTGCGTCCTGAGCAGAGCTCGATGCCCTCCAGGGGGACAGCAGCCTGCACATCCTGACAGGAGGCACTCAACCCGAACAAGAGGACCGGAGCGGCAGCCTCAAGGTCCCTGCTCCTGCCTCAAATTAGAGCCCGAGCTCCAGACCTCTCTCTCTCTCTCTCTTTTTCTTTTTCCCTCTCCATCTGTCTCTGTCCCTCTCTGTCTCTCTGTTTGTCTCTTTAGCTCTGTCTCTCTGTCTCTATCTCTCCCTCTCTCTCTATAGAGATAGATGTATATATAGAGATAGAGATCTCTTTCAGTCTCTGTTTCTCTCCTTCTCTCCCAATCTCCTCTCTGTCTTTTCCCCTCTCTCTGTCTCTCTTTCTCTCTCTGCTTCTCTCCCTCTCTCTTTCCCTCTTTCTGTCTCTCTGTCTCTGTCTCTCTGTCTCTCTCTCTATATATATAAGATATATATACATATAGAGATAGATAGTTCTCTCTCTCTCTCCATATGTGTGAGAGATCTCTCTCTCTCTCTCTCTCTCTCCACACTGGTTAATACCTTATCCTTCTAACTGCTCCTGAAGCACTGAAAAAGAAAGTGGCATTTTGGACATGAGCATTCATAGACAAGGAATTTGCAAAACCATAAGGAATGAATGTTTTGGAGCAAATGCGTAAGCTCATAGCACTGGTCCAGTCTTAGCATAGAATAAAGGGCTTGATGCTTTGAACAGGCTGGGATGGGGACTCACGTGGTTCCTGCCTGCCTCGCGTGTCTAAAGGTCTATATGACTCAAAAGATTGGGCTTCTCTAGGATCACGCCAAATCTGTTATCAAATGAAATGTGGAGAAAGTGATGTGATTATAATCTCCCCAACCCTCAGACATGAGCAGTTCTTGGATTTTAAGAGAGAGGTGTTTTCCTTTGAGCCCTTGGTTGCATTTTTATTACCCTCCAAAAAGCGAAGGTAGGATGTTTTGATACAGGAAAGAATATGATGTCCCCAAGACTGCTTCCCGGCACCTCCCCTGTCCTTCGCACCATGCCCACTGGGAGAGATCCTTTCCCAATGTCACAGTAGACTCTTGTCATTTTGCTTCGTCACCAAATGCTGCTTCTCAAGGGCCGTCGTGTTGTGCTGTGTTCTACTGGATGCTAGGTGGGAGAGCTAGGGACTCAGGGAAGGTTCTGTAGAAATGCCAGCCTTTCTCTTCCTCTAGGGCATCTAACACTCAGTAGATGCCTGTTCTTGGAGACTTTTTATTGTCCCCTGCTTCCACACATCCACAGAGCACTATAAGCAGCCTGGATTAGGATGTCACCATGCCAGTGCCATTGGAAGATTTCTTTGGTTCTCTGCCATCCCTGCCCAAGGACAAGAAAGGACATGTCTCTGAAGACCAGGACCCTCTACCCTCCACTTTCTTGCATTATTTTCCCTGTTCCAGAAATGCCACTTAATTTTTTTTTACTTTATTTTTTTATGTTCATTTAAAAAATTTTTTTAATGTTTAAAAAAATTTTTTAATTTGATTTATTTTTTTTAATTTACATCCAAGTTAGTTAGCATATAGTACAACCATGATTTCAAGCATAGATTCCTTAATGCCCTTCCCCATTTAGCCCATCCCCCCTCCCACAACCCCTCCAGTAACTGTTTGTTCTCCATATTTAAGAGTCTCTTATGTTTTGTCCCCTCCCAGTTTTTATATTATTTTTGCTTCCCTTCCCTTATGTTCATCGGTTTTGTCTCTTGAAGTCCTCATATGAGTGAAGTCATATATTTGTCTTTCTCTGACTGACTGATTTCGCTTAGCATAATACCCTCTTGTTCCATCCACGTAGTTGCAAATGGCAAGATTTCATTCTTTTTGATTGCTGAGTAATACTCCATTGTATATAGATACCACATCTTCTTTATCCATTCGTCCATCTATGGACATTTGGGCTCTTTCCATACTTTGGCTATTGTCGATAGTGCTGCTATAAACATTGGGGTGCATGTGCCCCTTCAAAACAGCATACCTGTATCCCTCAGATAGTGAGAGAGAGAGAGAGAAAGAGAGAGAGAGAGAGCACGCACAAGTGGGAGAGGGGCAGAGAGAGGGGGAGACACAGAATCCGAAGCAGGCTCCAGGCTCTGAGCTGTCAGGACAGAGCTCGACATGGGGCTCAAACCCGCAAACTGTGAGCTCATGACCCGAGCCGAGGTTGGATGCTTAACCGACTGAGCCACCCAGGCACCCCTTTTTATATTAATTTTATTTTTAATGTTTCAGAAAGGCCGCTGGAAAAGAAACTTTAAATAAAATGCCCTTGGACTATATATATTCCAGGTCACACGATTGTTTCTGTTGGTCGGTAGGTCTAAGAGGAATGACACAGACCCCACCGAGGGAGTCATGAAGAATCTTGTCTCAAGTCCGAATCAAAGCACTTGAAACTTAACTCTACCTCTCAGCTTCCCACAGACAGCTCCTTCTCTCTTGTTTCCAGGTCCGATCACTATTTGCCCTTTTGGTTTCTGGGGTGGAAAGGCCCTTAGTTGATGTTTGATGACACCAAGACAAATCTGCTATCCCTTCAGCCTCCTGGCTCAGTCACCCAGCAGATGTCCCCAGGTGCTGCTCTCCAAAGTCTCATTTTCTCTCTCATATCGCATACATGCTGAGTCCCAGCCGTAGAAATCTGCGTCTTGGGACTCTAAGCCTAGGATGTGATTCACGGAGCAAACTGTGCCCTTGGACCTAGACACTTTACTGCTTTATTGCTTTCTTATTAACCTTTCCCTTGTCTGCCTTCAGCTTTTAGGACACAGGACCCTCTCTTTAATATGAGCATCAGGGCAACTTCCCACAAAGGAAGGTCATGTCCCTTCCCTATACCTATATTACAGACACCCTTCTGTGGATCCAAACCTCAGGGTTCAATTTTTTCTCTCCAGATTGACGTTTTTTGTGCTGGAGATGTTCCATATTTCTTCTTGAAACACTACTTGTATTTGTTCACTGCCATAACACCGCAGACTGAGGAGTTTAAACAACAGACATTAATCATCTCACAGTTCTGGAGGCTGGATATCCAAGATCAAGGTGTCATCAGGGTTGATTCCTTGAGGCTTCTCTCCTTGGCATGTAGATGACTGCCTTCTGGCTGTGTCTTCACATGGTCATCCCTCTGCATGTATCTGTGTCCTAATCTCTTCTTTGGACATCAGTCATATTGAATTAGAGTCTGTTCGATGGCCTCATTTTACCTTAATCCCCTCTTAAAAAGCCCCATCTCCAAATACAGTGACATTCTAAGTTACTGGGGGTTAGGACTCCAATATATGAATGTCATGGCACGCAACTCAGCCCATAGCACTACCTGAGGTCAAATATTTATATTTTAATGAACAAAAAAACTTATTTTCTAAGGATTGGCCCCAAATTTAGATTTTCCTTAAAGTTAGGAAAGGACTGGGAAAATATTTTGGTAGGTTTTTTGTTTTTTTTTTTTTCCCCCTCTGGCATCCTTTTTCTAAAAGGTATTTATGCACCAAAGACACAATTATATTAATATCCACATCCTGGTTCCTGGCAACTCCCAGGCCGCTTGCACAGTTCTTTTGCAACCCTTAACTTTATATACTAAGAATATTGACTGTCTGGATGAAACATGTTGAATTTTAAATCTGTTAACATTCCTACTGCCTATATTAATGTTCTACTTGCTGTGATACTCTATGGAGTGAAAGAGACAATAACTTTGTAAAAAAAAGGAGATTAAATAATTTGGGGGTGGTTTCTTTCCTTTTGAGTTTACATCCATGGGCAACTCACCCTCACGTCTGTGTCAAGTCTGATGCCCTACCATCTACACATAGCACATCTATGTGGAGTGTCCTTTCTTTTAATTTCATGATGATCAATTCCACGTTGATTGATAATCTACTTACACAGTGGACTCAATCTCTTAGCAATGATAGCCTCAAAGGTAAGAGTTGTGTCTGCAGATCTTTGACCCTCCAACCCCTTCTATGACACAGGTACCAAGGAGGCTTAAAACATTAGCAGAGTGCTCAATAAATCTGCTGGTGGATGGATAATTCAGGTGTCATTGCTGAACCAGAATCCTTATAACTTTGATTCCCTTCTCTAACAAATATACATTTTTTTTTCCCTTGAGAGAGACAGAGGGGGAGGAGGGAAGGGGCAGAGGGAGAGAGAGAATCTTAACCAGGCTCCATGCTCATCACAGGGCCGATGTGGGGCTTGATCCCACGACGGTGAGATCATGAGCTGAGTCATTATCAGGAGTCAGACATTTAACTGACTGAGTTACCCAGGTGCCCCGCAAATATACTTTTTATAGGTTAAAAAACCAAAACGCACGGAGATGAACAGAAAGATCAAAACTGACTACTGTAATGGGCTCTTCTTCTGTTGACCCCTCTCCCCTCCAGGGAAGATGGCATGAAGGATAATGTAATCCGTATACAATAAGCGATAACAATCACATCCCTATCTCTGTTTCTAAGCCCCGGCTGCTTCCCTACTTGTGAGGGACTTCTGGTTTCTTGGGATGAGAGGCTGGAGGCGCTCTGTGGGTGCCCAGTATTGAGTACAGAGACTTGGATACAGACACCTGTGGAGTTTTCTGCCACTTCTGATGTCAGCGAGCAAGCTCACTGAAGAAGTATTTCCCCTTCTATGTGACTCACACCCCGGGAAAACCAATGTGTGTACTGAAAACTCACAGCTTTTCAGAGGACATAATTGCAAATGGCAAGACAGGCTATCATGTTAATGATCACACCCAATATGATTTAAAATCCCAACTGTTTTGGCTTGTGTTGTCACAATCACTGGAAACATCCAGGAATATTTAATAGGCAGCTAAATATGTTTCACTGTGGTGCACAAGTAACACAATGACAAGCAAAATAACTCAATCACATTATGTACAACCATCACCCAGAGGCTCTTTCTTTGTGATGCATTGGAAAGCTGTAGCCATCTAGTTATAATATTGCTAAACCTCATATTTGAATGGAATTTGATGAATATCTAGAAATAGAAAGGGCACTGAGCAATAATAAATCACATGTACATTGGCTTTTGTACTTTCTCAAGTAATTTTCAGAATGCAAAAGCTGGGGTATGGTGTTGGGGGAGTCTGGTTTGACGTGGCTCCTCTTGGGGCAAACCTTTAAGAGTTATTTGCCTGTACAGGGTGGCAGGGCAGGCAACTGAGGAAAGAAAGCTCAGGAAGGAGGAGGATCTCTTCTGGGGAGGTTCCCACTTGGAAAGCCAGTATCAGTTTATAAGTTTTGGGGAAACATTGAATGTTGATACGTGAAGACAACATGGAATCTGGGGCATCGTGAAAGAAATTCACGGAACTGATTGAAACACGCCAGGAACAGTATTTTACATGGTCCCTCCAGTGACTAGTACAGGCACACCCTGTGGGAATTCTAGTCCATGTGGGAAATCAGAGCTAATGTAAGGCATAAAGAGACCCCCGTAGAAGGGCAAGGCTTCTCTGGGAGCTTCCTCTGTTTGGTGGGAGGGAAAGTCACTATGTACAACTTTTTAGAGTAGCATTTAGGAAGACATTGCTTTCAGCTAAGTAGCAAAATCTCCATTGCAAAAAAAAATCTGTTATTTGCTTTATTTAATCTACAGAGAAATTTTTCACTTGACAAATGATTGTTTATCAGTGTGCTAGTGCATTTTGACAAAAAAGGCAAAAGTCCTAACATTTAACAATATGAATGCATCAAAAAAAAGTAAATGAAATGGAGAATTAGCAGTATGTGTATTCTGTCGTATTTTCTTTTCTGGTGTTTTTGATTTTAGCCATTCAGACAGGTCTGAGGCAATAGGATACCTCACTTGTGGTTTCAATCTGTATTTCCTTGATGATGAGTGATGTTGAACATCTTTTCATGTGTGTTGGCCATCTGGATGTCTTCCTTAGAAAAATGTCTGTTCATGTCTTCTGCCCATTTTTAATTGGTTTGTTTTTTTTGTTATTGAGTTGTATAAGTGCTTTATATATTTTGGATACTAACCTTTATCAGAGATGTCATTTGCAAATATCTTCTCCCATTCAGTAGATCGTCTTTTAATTTTGTTGCTTGTTTCCTTTGCTGTGCAGAAGCTTTTTTATTTTGATGTAGTCCCAATGGCTTACTTTTGCTTTTATTTCCCTTGCCTCAGAAGAGACATATCTAGAAAAATGTTGCCATGTCCAATGCTGGAGAAATTACTGTCTGTGCTCTCTTCTAAGATTTTTATGGTTTCAGGTTTCACATTTAGGTGTTTGGACCATTTTGAGCTCTGCAGAGGTTTCTATTAGAGATACATTAAAAATAGCCTCAATGGTCGACAAAATAGTTTCAATAAATTTGATAACCTACATACTTACAATGGAATATTATGCATTCATAAAATATCATAAAAAGGTATGGAATCATATGGAAATTTGCTTTCAGTATAATCAAAAATAGCAAGTTTAGAAAGTGTATGTTGTATAAATCAATCTTATAAATAAATGCATTCATAGAAAAGTGTATGCAAATATTGATTATCAGCAGATCATTTTAATTTTCTTCTTAATCCTACAAAGAACCATAAAAATGTACACTTAAAAAATAAGTGGAACAAAATTTTCAAGCTCTTAGGTGTTTTTTAATAGTGGCTACTGTTAATGACAAATAGATCAGATGTGGAGATTTAGTGAAGCCCACGCATCCTCAACGCGGCTGGTAGTGATAATGGGATAAAAGAGAAACACTGGCCAGGCATGGCCTGACATTGTTAGGGATGTTGATGGTAAATTGAAGTATAGCTCTGTGTTTCCCCTGCTCGAATAGACCAAAGTAACTGGAAGACCTAGTAAATGGTTCCTTACGAAAAGCTCCGTTGGGCCAAGTGTCCCAGGCTGACCAAATGGTACCACGTCAAGCTCTGGGGCCCTGCATGGTCTCCAAGGATGCGGGACAGCAGGGGGTGGTGCTGTCTGTGGTCTGCAGCTGACATGCAGAGCCAGGGAGGCAAGCCCACAGCTCCTTCCTTTTCAAGAAGCTGTTACAAACACAAAGCAGTCAGTTCATCTCGTCAACCCTCCCAGGACACACAGAAGTGTATTACAAAGAATGTCCTGTGCCCTGTTGGAAGCATCAAGTTGAAGACTCTCCCTGATAGGTATCTCGGAGCAGAATGCTGTCCTGGGGCCGTGCCAGCGGCGCCTGACTGTCTCATTTCCAAGGCGGCAATTGAGTGATAATTGCAGGATCCTATTTTGAACAACACTACAGCAGGGCCTGATAAAGTTTGTAACTATTTAGATAGAAATCTGAGAACTCTAAACAATTTATTTACAAAGAAGGACACAGATAAGTTTTAACTACCTCATAAATCGGCTCTCCTTGACCGCAAAGACAGCAGATAGGAGGTTCTTGGGGGAATCAATTAGCCCCGGACAGGGATTATTCCCTCCCCTGGCCTTCTTTGGTGTATGGCTTTCGTAATTAACAGACTGGGCCAAGCAGTTACCAGCACTAAGCTGAACATGGAAAAGCCCTGGGGCTTCACTTTGAGGTTGGGGTAGGAGTTCCCTGGGAATACTCAAGAGGAGCCAGTGAAGCATCCTGAGTAGATGAACTGTCTAAGTGCCAGCATGGAATCCTTAGACGAGAATTCGCAGCCTGGGCACTCTTGACCTTTGGGGCTGGATCTTCTTTGTTGTGGGGACAGTCCTGCCCATGATAGGTCCTTCGACAGCATCCCTGGTACCCTCTGCCCACTGGATGCCAGCAGCACCTCTCCCGTTCCCAGCCGTGATGACCCAAAATGTCTCCAGACATCGACAAATGTTCCCTGGAGTCAGAATCCACTCCCCACGCCCCCCCCCCACCCCACCCCCCGCGGGCTGCCCGCTCCTTTGAGAACCTTAGACAGAGACATTCCTTGGGTTTTTCAAAGTAGTTTTTCAGGGGTTAATTTTTTTTTCCTAAGTGCAGATTGATATTTGGATATCATTGACTTCCCTCCTCGCCTTTCTGAGTGCTCCGCTATACGATTACATGTTGGCTGATTCTTCCATCTTTAACCTGAAGCTTTGAAAGGAAACAGCTTTTATCTTCTCTGTTACATGGAGGGGGGCTGCATGGGTTTGAATATCTATTGCTTTGCATGCAAATTTCAATCCTTGGAACACCTTCCCACAGTTTCAGGGGAGACACTGAGAATCCACCAGCCCTTCCCGTCTTGACCTTAGGCCTGTAAACAGACTGGAGGAAGCCTGGAAAGGTCATTTCCTTCCCCCTGGCCAGAAGATCCAGGTTTTCTAGCAAGATAATTTCAGAGTTTTCCCACCTTCTAGCTCAGAGGAAGTAAGAGAACGTTCCCTCCCATATAAGATTCTGTCTGTCCCGCCCGGGGCCATAAGGCAGACATGAATCCTTTTTTTCATTCATTTACCATTTTTGTGTTATTCGCCATGCCAAAATCTCTTCTTTGTCCTGAAAACAAACAAACAAAAAAGAGTTGTGGGAAGGCTTCATTGGATGCCAATTTTCTTTATTTTTTCAGACGGGGCAAAATGAAAAAATTCAGTATGTTGGCAAATTCTACAACAGAATAAAGCAAATGTGTTCTTTTATTTCGCGTAGCAGTCATTAAAAAGAACTCGGACATTTGTTTTTCCTCCACCAGCTCTTAATTGCCCAAAGACAAAGGAGAATGGGGTCTCCATCTATGCGCTGTTATGTCTATGCTTCACGCAAGGTCTGTCTCCGAAGCAACGTCTTATCAGGGCAGAGATGGCTTCGCGTGTTCACTCCCCTCACTGTTAACACAGAGCCATAAATTACAAGGCTCTGGTTTTTTCTCATAGTCTACTCGTTTCTCTGGGGAAAAACAGTGTCTTGCCAGGCCCTGCCCTTCACAGAATGGGTACAAACGCGTGCCAGACTCCAGCACGTGGGGAGGAGAGCAGCCCTTCCATTCTTCATCTCAGACCAAGCGTCCCACATCACAGCACGTTGTTTCCCAAAGTTCAACCTCTCAAGAAAATATTTCTCTACCCGTTTGAAAGCCTAAGCATAGTGGGCAAGTAGAGGCTGACACGTAAAGCTGCAATCGTGGAAAATGAGACCCTGCTGAGGGAAAAAAGTGACAATTACAGCGCTCTTCCATCCCTAGAATTATAAGGTGTGAGAGCGGGCCAGGACCTAAGAGCCACTCCTCCACTCCCATTGTTCTTCAGATTCAGAAACTGACACTGAAAGATGAGAAGGGAATTGTTCCACTTGAAGCGGCTGGTTAATGGCAGGGTTGGGACAAGAATTTACCACAATTCTAAGCTCTTTTCATTGTAATTCGCTGCCTGTCCCAGGCAAGAATACTGCATGCTCCTGCCTCAGGGCCTTTGCACGGCTGTTCTCTGGCTTCACTGATCTTCCCCCAGATAGTGTCCTCTCTCTTTCATCCACTTTATTTAGGTCTCTGCTCAGATGTTGTCTCCCCAGAGACCACCCTTTCCTCAATAACAGCCCTTGCCTGTCCCCTTTGTGTCTGCTTATCTCACTTTTCATCACAGCATTGACTGCTACCTGGCATTACATTTATTTGCTAAACAGGGTGCCAAAAGCATCTGCCAAAATTAAATCATAGACATTTGGGTAAAAAAGAGAGGCCTTGCCACATTCCTGCAAAGCTGCAGTTATAAAAAACTCAGCAATGGTTAATAATTATGAAAAAATCTCACAAGTGATCAAATAAACACAAATAAAATGATAAGATACCATGTTCTTTTATATCATGGCTTATGTCAAAGTGGCCAATAAGCCACCTTTGCCAAGTCAATTTTTTGTTGCTTTAAACCTTTCTCCTCTGTGGTCCTGGGATACCACATACCCGTGGTATATTATTAGAGAAACAAACCAATAAAATGTGTGTGTGTGTGTGTGTGTGTGTGTGTGTGTGTGTGTGTGTGTAAAGAGAGAGAAAGGGAGGGAGGGGGAGAGAGAGGAGTTACTTTAAGGAATTGGCTCATGTGATTATACAAGGGGTCAGTACAGAATCTGCAGGGGGGCTGGCAGGCTGGAGGCCTAGAGAAGAGCCAGTGCTGCAGGTCAAGTCCAAAGATCCTTTGGTGCAGAACTCCTTGCTGGGGGGAGGGAAGAAGGAGGATCAGTCCTTATTCTACTCAAGCCTTCACTTAATGAGGCCCACCCACATCATAGAGAACAATTTGCTTTACTCAAAGTTCATCAATTTCATGTTAATCTCATCCAAAACCAACCTCACAGAAACTTCTGGAATAATGTTTGACTATTATCTGGGTACCATTGCCCAGCCAGCCGACACAAAATTAAGCATCACACCTCGTCTTCTTCCTACCACACCAAATGCTCTGTCTCAGTCTTCTTAACCGAAATCTCCTCCACTAAAATGATTGAAATGTCTCATGTCAGGGTCTCAGACACAGCAAATCAAAATACAGGACACCAGTTAAATTTTAACTTCAGATAAACAACAAAAAATGTAAGCATAAATATGTCCCAAATATTGCATGGGAAATACACCAAGAAATGGCTCATCATTGATTTGTATCTCAAATCTGGTGGATTTTTCTCACCATCTTAACTGCCCTGTATTACTTTCTTGAGCCATGTGACGACCCCAGCACATTTTCCTGCCTCCATTCCTGCCCCTCATGGTCTGTTTTCTCCTCAGCAAGTAGAGTCATTTTTATAAATGTGATCTCCCTTAGTCTAGACCAGAGAACATACATGAAAATCCATTAGACCATGCTTACTCTGCTTACCAAGACTCTCTAAAAGGGGCTAATGATAATTCAAATCTGAATTCTCCACAAAGCTCTGTGTGGCCCTGCCTCTGCCCTTGGGTCTCAAGGGCACCTCTTTATCTCAAGTTTTCCGTTTCTGAAGTTCACAATTTGTGCTGGCCTCAGTGTGTGTTACCCACCACCTTTTTTCTGCCTGAGAAGATATTCCTTTAAATAATTTTTTTAAATGTTTATTTTTGAGAGAGAAAGAAACAAGCCTGACACGGGGCTCGAACTCACAAACCGTGAGATGGTGACCTGAGCCAAAATTAAGAGTCAGAAGCTTAACCAACTGAGCCACCCAGGCACCCCAGGAACTGCCTGTTGAGATGTCCTGGATAGGTGTATCCCTTACAGAGACAATCCCTTCTCATCACCTCTAAATGTTAAATGTTCCAGGACTGTAGTTCCTGGTAATGTAAGAGTGCTTAAGGCAGATGTGAAAAGTTGGTGTGTGTGGCACCTGTGATGTGACTAGCCATAGAAAGGGCCTGGGACGGAAAACATCTCAGAAACTGCCTATTCAAAAGTTGTGATCTTCATGTACGGTGTTAGGGAATAACAAACAAACTGAACCAAAATATTCAGGAATATTGGCATTTTCAGATGATCAGACCCCTGAACAGGTAAAGAATGCTCTCAGTGAAGGATAGCCAGAGGAGACCAAGGGACCACTGAACGTAAGTCTGTGGGGTAGGGGACAAGGCCGTCAATTCATGCTTTGTCTTTAGGTCAGAGAAAAGGGATAAGGTTCAGGATTGAGATGCAGGTAGCCCTGAAAGAAGAAAACTAATAAGATTTGCAAGAAAGCCAAACATGGCAAAAGGTCATCTGAAAACCAGGTTAGAAATAGAAAGATATGGAATCATCACTGTACACACTTGAGTTGATATTATAAAATTCCAGACACCTTTTGAGACAATTGGGGGAGTGTAAAGAGATGAAATAATGAATCGATGAATGGATGGATAGATATAGAAGACGGATTCACAGATAGTAAAGAGACACATATCACTAGAAGATGGTAAGATATAGATCCATTGACCAGAAGGCTGACAGGAAAGTTGGATAGATGGATAGATATGGAAGACATTATATACATGAGCACAAAAGAGAAATGAAGAGTGATATAGGAGAGAGGAAAGAAAGGGAGACAGACGTGGAAGAGAAAGAGATGGATAGATATTGAGAATAAAAATTTTCTATATTACAAATTCCAGAGGGGAGAGGACTGGCAATTCTTTGGCCACAGAATGATCAACAGAACCAGTGAAGCCACCGACGACATTGTATGAGCTCATCTTCTGAGGGTGACAGTTCCATGCTTCTAAAATTCAATCAGCAACAGCCAGTTTGCCAACATTGCTTCGGTGACTAATGGTCAACCGACTTTTGAAATTCCGGTTTCTAAACTTCCGACAATTCCTGAACTCGGTATTTCTCTAAGCCCTCTATAAACCATTTTAAAAATGGTGTGAGAAACAAGAGGCGAATATCTGTCAAATATTAGGAAAGACTTTTCTAAGCATAAACTAATTTTACAAGTTACCAAAAAGTAGATATATAGCAATAAAATATCGAAGATATTTGAGTGTCACAAACACCATAAACAACATTGTTAGGCAGACAAATTAGAAACTATATTTGCATCAAATGAGATGAAGCAACTTGTGGTCAGCAATCATCCAATTTGGAAAACTCTCACGACTCAGTAAGAAAGACATAAAAACCCCAATAGCCAGATTAGCAAGAGACATGAAGACAAGTCACAGGAGAAATGCAAATGGAAATAACCAAGGGCAAATAAAGTGTTTCCCATGCAACTGTAAATCAAAATCAAGGAAATAAAATCAAAGAAACGCAAATTAAAATCATACTGGCATTTTGCACAGCACTGGCAAAGATCAGTCATGGCTAAGCCAGTTTTAGCCAAGGGTGTGATAATGTGGATGCACTCAGCCATTGCTCAGGGGGGTGTAAGTGGAAGGACCTTTCTGAAACCTCCATTGGCAAGAGCCTTAAAACAAAACTCGCGCCTTTTACTCAGAAGTCACCATGAGGTATCTCCTCCTTGGAAGTACAAGAAACTCTAAGCAAAGTTTTCAACACAGACATTCATTACTGAGATATTTGTAAGCGTGCAGCATTTGGAAAGCCGTCCCACCGCCATGAGCATGATGTAAATTCTGCTCCAGGCACATGATGGAATATTTTACAGTCATGATAATGGAGTTTGGAAGAAATTTCATTCCCATGTGAAAATGCTTGATCTATAGGGAAATAAAAAGCAGAATGTAGACTTGTATAAGCTTTGGATTCAAATTTCACTCAAATGTGTGTCCAGGATTCAAATTCTATTAAGATGTATATAGAAAAATACAACGAAACATCCACCAACTTTTCTCAGTAGTTACTTTTAAATAATTTGATTATAGGGGATTATTGTTTTCCCAAGTCTGAGCATTTTCTCCCACTGGCTGTTCATAAGGCCTCTATTCAAAAGACATCTAACCCTTGTCAAGTCATGTTCTTTCCTTTCCTTTTGTTTTTCTTAAACACAATTCTACCTTTCGATAAATGCATAAAAGTCGTATCTGCTGTGAATCCGGCAGGGGCGCTACATTTTAACAGCATCCCAGGCTTTCTGCGGGTCTGCATGGCTCTTCAAGAATTCCCCCTCATCTTATAGCTGGGGGTCAGTGACTTCTGAGTCCGATTCATACATCATCCAGAGCACGGGCAGGAAAGAGAATCAAATCCTGGACCTCCTCTAGTTGCTGTTTATGTAACC
The DNA here is from genome assembly GCF_018350215.1 of Panthera leo. Taxonomy (NCBI): domain Eukaryota; kingdom Metazoa; phylum Chordata; class Mammalia; order Carnivora; family Felidae; genus Panthera; species Panthera leo. Next base: position 9,884,796 of record NC_056687.1, read on the forward strand.
CTTAATACACTTGCCATCTGGCTTAATCCAGAAAGGTTTTCACCATCTGAAAGTTACAATTGTTCCCATGCTGGGGACTGGAACTTCCTCTCGGCCATGGGTTGGTTTGGGCATTCTACGTGCTCCTTTTCTTCTCGTAAAACAACGAGGTTATGGCTAGATTCTAGGCTGTGTGTGTTATATTTATAATCACACACGTACACACAAGCCACAAATATTACAGATAAAGTTCCAGCGACAGGACAAAAAAAGTCATAATAAAATAATATACAATGAAATGAAAATAAAAGTTATCTAAGTAATATGAGCCTAAATGTTAAAAAAAAAAAAGGTTAAGAAAAAGACCAGAAGAAAAATTTACTGATGTATCCTTTGGATTACAGGAGGGTGGAATTTTGTTTTTTTCTTTATACATTTCCCGTATACTCGCGTTTCCATCACGGGGCAGAAAAAGGAAGCCTATTATCTTCAGAATGGGGTGGGTGGGGTGGGGTGGGGGGTAACGTCAGCAAAGAGAAGGATAAAGCTGATCTTGGAAAAACAAGTCCCCTAAATGAAGACTGGCTTGCGTCTAACGTCCTCTGGAGGCCAAGGCCACCCACATCATCGGGTGGCAGCTGTGCCCTGAGGCAGGCTTTATGATCCCCTTTGCACATGTGAAAAGCAAGACTTAGGTAGATGCCCTAGGGTTCCTGTGGCCACACATCTGGTGCACGGGGGAGTGGAGACATTACTCTTCGTTCACCTCCTGGGGGAGGGGAGTAGACCACCACTGGGTGACTCCATAGAGAAACTGTTTACTGGGCATTTGCAGGAAGTTTCCCCAGAGTTCAATTCAGAACCAGCCCTTCTGGGAACCCGAGGGACCTGCGTTTTTCCTGCCCTGGAAAACGAACGGAACTTACCATGCACGCGTCAAAACACTCGCGAGGGGTTCAATTTTGTTTTTCCCCAAGTACAATCATAAAATCAACTGAGGGGTGGGTTTACTCCTCCTTGCCTTCCCTGTTGTCAGGCACCCTCGCTCCTCCCCCAACTGGCTCTTCTGCTCTCCACGTGCTGGGAGACAGAGAGGGGGACAGGGTGGTCTGGGAGGGAGGAGGTCACACGGTCCGGTTGATATTTGCAGCATTATGACATCATTCCCCGAAGCCGCATTTCCAGGAAGGATGCAGCATTCGGCAGCACCATTGTGGGTAGGGTCCCAGTGCCCCTCGGGAAGGGCTGCTGGATCCCGCCTTCTGCAGACCCACTAACATCCTTTGTTCTTCTGGAGAACGTAGCTCGTTTGGGACTTAAAAGAATATTATAGGAAATCTTGTGTCCTGGAGAGCTGAGGAACGCTGCTCCATTTGACTTTTGAGTTCAGTGTTGCATCGACAAGGAAATGCTTCTTTGGAGTTCACGCTTTTTTCCTCTTTTGCGTTTCCTACTTTCCTTAGTGACACAGGAAGCCGTGAGCCCCCTGTACCCACGCAAAGTGAAGCAGGAGTTATACTCGATGTGATTCAGGCTCAAGTGTACCTTTTGCCTGAAATGATCAGATAGCTGGGAGCAGAGGTGTTTTGAATTTTCCGTTCCATTTGTGCTTGAATTAGCTAGGAAATGGTTCATTTTGTCCGTTTGCATAAGGAGAGTGCCTCAGATGAATCCCACAGCTTGATGTTGGCAAAAAAGTGCAGACTATCTTAATTATCAACCGGGCCAAGTTGACTGCTTTGTCCAAAACATGGAAAAGCCTGAGTGAGGCCAGTTCAAGAACAGGTTCAGGGAAGGCAAGCAGGCTTCTGGAAGTCTGTGAGGGGCCACTGATAGGTAACTGAGCTTGTCAAGGAAGTGTACCTCCCTCCTCAAGTGCATGCCCCTTTGTCTGTGTTGCTCTGACATCCAGATAGAAGGTTTGGAGAACTGTTTTGAAATAGAACCACCTGAATCCGTGTACTTCCAGGGGTCAGACGCCGAGCTTTCTTACGGGTTAACTCGTTAAGAAATCGACATGAGGCGTAGGAGGTATTGTCCCCAGTCTGCGGATGAGGAAGCTGGTGTGCATTCGCCCTGACTGGGTTTGCCAAAGTTTCACAGCTACGAGGTGGCTGACCTGGCTTTGAACTCCTGAGTGATGAAGTCCCCAAACCACGATCTTTCTAGGTGACCACACTGCCTTTTGAGTTCCATAGCAGAGAGTAAAGGACCTTTGGGTTCAGTACCTGGTGAAATACTATTTGGGGCTCAAGTGTTTCCAACTCTTTATTTCTGGTGAAAGCGAGAGGGTGGATGGGCACCCGCTGTTGCAGATGCCCCCCCTTGACAGCCAGACCCTGCCTCGCTCCTCTGGGAGGTGGGAAGCATCTCCACAGAGGGCAGGACCGGTCCAACACATGTGCACATTAGGAGTACTTTTTGACTTTGCAAAGCAGGTTTGAAAAAATACACACATTTCTGCACATCTATACACACACACACACACACACACACACCACAGACCATTCCTAGACCTCCTCTTAGGTCTTGTCTGGGATCTTTTGAACTACTCTTAGAAGGGAGGATGTGGCTTAGTCACCAACGACTTCTGAAATATTGGCACGAAGAGGAAATTGGGTATGATGCAACATACCCAAAATGGGTAAAAGGGGGTAAAAGGGAGAAAATTGCATCCGTGACAATTATTTATTTTCTGTAGCCGCTGAGAGAGGGTCCCCAACTTTGCCCCTCCCCCCCCCGTATTTAAGTTTGAGAACTGTCAAAATAGCTGTTTCCATTTCCGCCCCCATGCCTCAATTCCAAGTTCAGAAGCCTCAAGACTGGTGTTTGAACGATGAATTCCCGACCGTCGGGGATGGGGAAAGACTAAACCGTAGAGACGCCCCACGGCAGAGGCCAGTTTCAAACCTTCTCTGAAAGTGCCTGCCAGAAGGTAGGGCACACTGTGCCCGAACACCCTTTCTAACGAGCCCTCACTGCCTTCCAAGCGCCACTTTCACCCTTGACAGCTGACTCTTCCAAAAACGTTTTCCTTATATTGAGTTGAAATCTGTCTCCCGGCTTAACTCACAAAACGAGTCAGCTGGCCTGGGGACTGACCCTTCTAGCTGCACAGAATGCACCAGGCACTGCTCCAGGGGGAAACCATTCATCCAGACTCTGATGGCAGAGACTGGCAGGTGGCTGGTGGGTGCAATGCCATGGCCCTGGTTAGCCACGATGACCTTTGCGCGTCGTTCTGACTCTCGACTTTGACGTCTGCCTCCATGTGGAGATTTCTGTACAGAGCAGTTCAGTTGGCATAAAGGAGCGTTCAAAGTCCCTTCCTGAACAGGGCACCCTGTGTCACAAGAGAGAACCGGCCACCAGCTTATTACTTACACACTATGAAACTTAATGTCCTTCAAGCTCCAACATGCAAGTTAGGTTTCTATCCTGAAGGCAACACATCACTGTTGTTTGACCAACTATTGTTGAATGAGGAGATGGGGAGGAGACAGAAGCATGGTTTTCTTTTTTAGTTTTTCCTTTGAGAATCCATTCTGGTTGAAAATATGGCCGTGTTCTTTTCAATGTCTCTAAGTATCAATTTTGTACATCATTAGTAATAAAAATTTCATTTTATTTATTTTTTGAGAATGGGAGGGGGGGGATGCTGAAAAAGCAAAAAAAAAAAAAAAACCACAATGGGAAAAGCTTGCTTTCTGACCCATTTTTCACTCTGCCATAAAAATACTGTCATTTGCTAAGCCACTAACACATAGCTTTCATCACCTGGGCAAGGACTAAAGCTTGGAAAACACAGTCAAGCACACTTCCAGGAAATGTTCAGCTTACATGGTTTCTCCACCTCTTAGAAGAATCTCTTTGTATCATACAGCTACTCTAAGTGCATCTCATCTTTTTTGTGGAAGGAAATTTGTTAGGAACTGACTTGATACACATACGGTTAACCTTTCTCCAAACAAAGAATGCACTTAGGTAACAATAATAACAAGACCTTTATGTCAAAAGCTATGTAATTACCTTCTAATTTAATATTGCCTTTCCCCCAGGAAATCTAAATTATTGAAGATTTACCATAAGCTGAAAATTATGGATTCCCGAGGAGAGGGATTGTTGCTAGAAATACAACAATTTGGTCTTTTGGTGGTTGGAGGGAGCAGGTTGAGTTTTTGGTGAAGCGGAAGATTAAAGCAAGCACTTGGGCACTTTGACGATGGGTGAAGAGATGACGCGTGAAAAGATGGCTATGGTTTTATTATCAAGGCTTCACATCTGCCACAGGAAGAGGTCTTTATTAACTAAGGGTCGCAGCCACATCACTTTTGTTATTAAACGTTTACAAAAGCCTTCCTGAAAAAAAAAATGTGGGCAGAATATGTACTAGGAAGGTTTCGGCATCTCATAAAACTGACACTAACACTTTTTCCCCAAAGATGTGGGGGCAGGGGTGAGGGCACTCAAAGAGCAAGATGAAACCCTCACTCCCTAGCTATCTGTCTTCCTTAAAAGCGGGTTCCAACTCGGACGAGTTTTGCGGTCAGAGAGCAAGCTGAATGCCTAGCCTCTGGACACACCGGTGGTGGTGAACAATGATGGACAAGTGTGTGTGCACGCGTGCCCGTGTGTTTGCACGCAGTGCATTTAAAACACATATACTGTCCGTTATTTCCAAACACTTAAAAACATACTTGCCTTTGCTGGCTAGGGAGATGGGGGGCTCGGCAGTTCTTACGAATAACGATGCTGACATGTTAAAACAAAAGAATTCAGGTGTTTCCCCGCTAGCTCCCCCCTCCCCAAGGGATTTTGTAGGTTAATAAATGAATCAAAACCAAGTGTGGACTGCATTTGAAACTATACAGGGCCTGGATCTCCTTGGACCCAGCGGCTCATACTGATGTCAAAACAGTAAAAGCGTCCAAAAGTGATCCTGGGCTAACATGGAACCTGGGCCCGTTATTTTTAAACAAAGCTAATGAAGGATGTGAATCGCAACTTTGGGACAGACTAGGACAGTAGTTATTAAGTACTGAGGTGGGCAAATGTTGCTTGTCAGCAGAGATAATAACGAATGGGGCGGCGGCTCAGATTCCTGACTTCGAGATGCTCTCTCCCTCCCACCTCGCCTTATCCATCTACATACACGTTTTACCCTTATCCCCTCCACCCCACACAATTTCCCCCCCCTGGAGACCCAGTGACAAGCCACAGGACATCTATTAGCATGCATTAAAATAAAAAGCATCACTTGGAATCTCTACTTTAGTTGGGGCCAGTCCAGCATCCTCGGGAAGCCAGAATCTGCCAAGTTTCTCTCTCTCTCTCTCTCTCTCTCTCTCTCTCTCTCTCTCTCTCTCCTGGAATTCAGACATTTAATCAATGACACTTGCTTTGCCAAGGTTGTAAAAATAAAACAACTCTCAAAGTGCTAAGCTTTTGTTTTGGTCCGTAAAGAAACTCAAGCACTTCAACTGGTGATCAAACTGTAAAGAACCAGACCCCAATTGAGCAGAAAATAATTGCACGCATGTGCAGGAGTGTGTGGCAAGTATTTGATGCCACCAAACATGGAAAATAGTCACCGTGAGGGGTGCCTGGGTGGCTCAGTCAGTTAAGCATCTGACTTCAGCTCAGAGCATGATCTCGCGGTTCGTGGGTTCGAGCCCCGCGTCGGGCTCTGTGCTGACAGCTCAGAGCCTGGAACCTGCTTCGGATTCTGTGTCTCCCTCTCTATCTGTCCCTCCTCTGCTCACACTCTGTCTCTCTCTCTCTCTCAAAAATAAAGATGAAAAATATTTAGAAAAGTAGTCACCATGAAAAAGACATAATATACCCAACAGTCCAGCTAAATTTACACTCCTGATTATCTTCAAAATCTTATCTTACCTAAAACTTCTGTTTCCACATTTACTTCTGGTTCCATATGTATACTAAGAGTCGTTGGATTTTGTACACTTTGTATTTCCATTACTTAAAGTGAAGTTATATGTGTGTACACATGTATGAAAACTTCTTTGCATGGCATTTTCACCGTCTCATATCCCAACATTAACATGTCATTGAACATAAAACTCATAGCATGGATATACGAGATATCCCCCCAGAAATGAAAAAGCATTGCAGTGTCTTCTATTTAAAAGCTATCCGTCATCGTGATGCACCCTCGGTGGACAGTGTAGTAATTTGCTTCTATGTCATGCTCAGTGTGCCTAAGTAAACAAGGACTTGCCTGTGGGACACGGAATCCACTCATCCTAATAGACTAGGTGGACTGTTTATCGTAATCTTTTATTCTGTGGGATAGGTTGTTCGCTTTATTCGAATATGCATGGTTTCATAAACACAGAGGAAGGACAGAGGAAGAACTCTTGGGGACATGTGCTAGGCCAGCTCCAAACTGGGGTTTGCAGCCCCCCTAGATGGGGGAGAGTCCGCGGTAAGCTGGATCCAGGGTCCAGAGCCTTGAGCTGGGCTGTTGCGACCAACGGCTCTGCGCACACTGCCTGTGGGTCTCGTGGGTCCCTCAGTCCCCCTTATCCCCAGCCTCCGGGCCAGGAGGACAGCTGGACCCAGTAACTGCATTCTTTCTCCCACCGATTGAGATTAAATAAAAGCTGGAGGTGCTGATGCATTATTCATGATTTTCTTTGTAATGGAATCCAGAGTACGTCTGAAGGCTCTCTACTTCCAATATTTGCTCTAGGCAAAAAAAAAAAAAGTGTGGGGCCAGGGGTGGTGTGGATGTGCCTGCCTGCCCGGCTTGCCGCAAAGATTCCATCTGAGAGCAGCAAAGTGGCCTGCCACCAAAGAAGCCCTTTGGTGACTTATAAAAAAGTGGAAGCCTGTTTTTAAATTCAGGGCGACTCTTCCCAGGTTAAAAAAGAGAGGGAGGGCATATTGTAACCCTACCTGATAGAAAGGATAGGCTTCTTTTGGTATCATCTGTCGACCTAAACCCCAAACTAACTTTTTAGTTTCTCGTGAGCTCAGGGAAACCCTTAGGGCAATTCCTTTGTGAGAGAAAAGAAAACGGAACTGCATCGTCCTTGCGTTTTGCCTCTGAATCCACAGGCTTTCTGCTTTCCCGGGAACCCGCTGTGGATCAGTGGTCCCGTTCGCAGGTTTCTAGCAGGTTTCTGGTCCTAACATACCCTGCACAGAGGGGCCGCCTGCAAATCGGTTTTTGGCTGACACCTTTCATGTGCGATGTCATCTAGTTCTTTTGGAAGGAGCCTTCCTGAGACACTACACTGCATTTCTGTTCCAAAGCTCCCACGAAGACATGCCAATGGCCATCCCTTTACTACAGAGGTTTTGCAACGTTTCCATGGAGGGACTTTGTGGCTTCGTGGGGGTGACATAAAAGGAACGGAGGATGCGTGGGAACTTCGTGTTGGAAGAAGCTTGTCTAGCCCGGTAGTGATTAAGAGATTATAAATTGTGTTTTGTCTGAGCGGCTCACATGGCTTTCGATGCTATTCCCGTTTAGGGTTGGCCGCCGGCGGTGGAGGTGGGAGGCGATGGGAGACGGAGAGGCCAGCGAAGTTTCTAAGATTACGTGGCAAGTGGCCCCAAATCCGGGTGCAGCTCAGACCTCCTCACTCGAGAACGACACACGTGCTCTGCGTGGGTTTAGCTGGAGACTGTGTGGGGAAGGGGATTTCGGAAACTGCTGCTTTGGTTCACTTGCAGGGTTTTGGCATTGACAGTGACGCCTGGCTCCCTGAGCTGCGATGATTTACAGACGTGGGCTCCGACTCGTCTGTTACATGTATGTCACCCAAGACACAGAGGAAGGATTCTTCTTACTTTTGTTCGTGCTGTGTCCAGAGGGCCGCGCCGTGGGCGTCTCCCTCTGGCTGGCCCTGGAGGAGTCCCTTTTACCTAACATGTCACTATAACTCAGAAGCCCCAGGCTGTGCTCAGGACTGCCCCGCAGTGCTGGCAGCTGCTGCCGTTTGTCTGTGACAGGCGAGCAGCAATGTGTGGTCTGTAACACAGGGGAGAAAACAGGAAGCTCTCCCTTTTAACAAGCTGGCTAAGCAAGAAGCTTGAAACTTTCTTTTTTCGTGCCAGTATTCCTCCTTCTTCCCTAAAGCTTGGCTTTTGTGCCTATAATAAGACTGCTGTCAGTTAGATTCACTCTCAAACCTCATTGTTCCGAAAAGAGGAGGTAACATGATAAAGGCGACCAGAAAAATGTTTTGTTGCAGTTTGGCATTTCTTACGAAGCTAAATATAGTTTTACCATGTGATTCAGACATTGGTGCTCCTCGGTATTTATCCAAATGAGCTGAAAACCTATGTCCACGAAAACACCTGCACACAGATATTTATGGAAGCTTTATTCACAGTTACCAAAACTTGAAAGCATGCCTTTCAATAGGTGAATGGATAAACAAATTGCATAATATCCATACGATGAAATAGTATTCAGCAATAAAAAGAAATGAACTATCAAGCTGTAAAAAGACACAGGGGAAACTTGAATGTATATTGCCAAGGAAATATGGAAGCTAATCTGAAAAGGCTAATAATACTGTATGATTCCAACTCTATGACACCCTGGAAAAGGAAAAACTATGGGGGTGACCAAAAGATCATTTATCGCTAGGGCTTAGTTGGGGGGAAAGGACTGACATGATACGGTCATGGTGGGAACATGACTTCATGTATTTGTCAAGCCCATAGAGTGTACAGCCAAGGAGTTAACCCTAATGTAGACTGTGGATTTCACTTAATAAAAGTGTATCGATATTGTTTAGTTGTAACAAATATAACTCACGGGGAAATTTGAGGTGGGGGAATGAGTCTATGGGAATTGTCTGAACTTTACCTTCAGATTTTCCATAAACCTAAAGCAGCTTTAGAAAATAAAGTGTACTAATTAAAAAAAATAATTGGTAGGTGGGAGATGGTCAGTACACTGGTTTTTTGATGGGTATAGTGGGGCCAAAGTGTTTGGGGGCTTTAGGATACGAGTAGCCGGCACTGTATGAATCTCACATAATTCAGATTTCTCTACAGTCACATTTGATAGGCTTTGATTTTGGTTAAAGTGTCACTTGAATGTGTTGAAGAAATTCAAATCAAGAATCACATGGCCACCTTTTCATCTGTGAGTCCTAGTCCTTTCCTTCCCCCTTCTTTTCTGTTCCTTTCTACTTGTAGTATGAAGATGGGTGAGAGAATAAAAAAATCATCATAATCAACATCTTCATAACTTTTGTTTATTGACAGTCTATTGAACATTGTAGGAGAGGAAGAAGAGTCTTTTCTCTACCCATCTTAGGTTCATGGGCTGGGGCCCTGTATATCCGACTAACAAAAGACAGATCACCAAAAGAAAAACAAACAGAAATGTATTAGCACGTGTAGTGCAGCACAAACCCATGAGAGTACCCAGTGAGGAGTAACTCAGAGGGGTGGTTAAGATTTGGGCTTATAGAGCATCTTAACAAAAAAAAAAAAACCATTTAATCAGGACAAAGGAAAAGATCATCAGAGAAGTGACAGGACAAAGGAAAGGAATTTTTAGTTTTTAGGGGTGGCAAATTGTGGGCAGGTAAATAAATGGGGAAAGTAATGGTGGATAAAGGCTAGTTTTTACAAGTTTATTGTGTCAATTCCTCTGCTGACATCTCTGGGCTGATGTGGGTCTAGGGTTGTCTCCAGAGATTAATTTCTGTTTATCCTGGTGGGGGGTGGAGACATCTTTACAAATTCGAATTTGTCTATTTGCTTTTAGTCAGATAGGGGGAGGGCAGAGAACTTTTCTTATATCTGCTTCTTCTCAATGGCCTTCAATTCAAAATAATTCTTATGCTCAAGTGGCATATTTTGGGGTGGCATATTCTACTTTTTAGCATCTACTGTGAATATTGAGTTATTTTAAGTACATGGAGAGATACAAAGTTTAACCTGAGATCCTTTCTCCTGGATTCTTAAACTCTAACGGAGAGATGATAAACTAACACATGAAGAGAACTACCATAAGATCGGCAATCCCACTTCTGGGTATATACACAAAAGAAATGAAATCACTATCTTAGCAGTGTAACTTACAATAGCCAAGGTAGGGAAACAACCTATGGGTGTGCTGATAGATAACTGGACAAAGAATATTATATGGCCAAACACATATATAAATATATACATTACATATATTACATATATACACATATATATTAAATATATGTATGTATTACATATACATATATATGTATGTACATGTATATATTTATATTTATATACACACACACACATACAGAATATTATTCAGTTTTTATAAAGAAGGAAGTCCTGACATAACAATATGGATGAATCTGGAGAACAGAGAACAGCATGCTGAGTAAAATAAGCCAGACAGAAAAAGACAAATACTGCATGATCTCACCTATATGTGGAGTCTAAAAAAGTTGAAGTCATAGAGACAGAGAGTAGAAGAATAGTTACCAGGTGCTGGAAGGTGGGGGAATTGGGGAGATACTGGTCAAGGGTACACGCTTTCAGCTATAAGATGAATAAACCCTGGTGACCCAATGCACATCGTGGTGACTATAGTTACTAAAACTCTAGGGTATACTGTCTAAGAGAATGGATCTTACATCAAGTAATATGTATCAGTGCCTCCTTTGGTAAAATCATCACACTTGGTCCTTGCCCTTGTAGAGCTTAAAGTTTCTAGAAAATATAACCATTAAATTACAGGTAATGACACACAAGTGGTTGATCACTGTCTCCACTCCACTCCTTGTACTTTTCCTGGGATGGTTGGGACAATGTAGATGTGGAAGAAACAGAGAGATCAAGCTCAGTGTCTTTGGAGGAGAAGGGTAGGGATGAAAAAAGGAATGGAGGAGAAGTTTCAAAAGATCAACAGGACCGAGTTTGACAGCAGACTTCTTTAGAAAATTTTGGTGGAGGGTCATGAGTCAGCTTTCCAAACTGGGAGTGAAAGAGGGCTTCAACGACCTCCATTTGGACCTCAAACTTTCTGATTTATTAAGTTCTTCTTTCTAACTTTTCTCTGAACTCTGGCAAAAGACCCTTTGGGCAAAGCATCCCCTGATGGGAACTGAAAGCACCACCACCTCCCCAAGCAATAAAGACTCTTCTGAGCCAGCAAGACTCCTCCCACGATAAAGATCATGGTGATGATCAACTTGACTTTCGCTGTCCACCTGCACATGCTTGCCAATCCTTATCCCCCATTTTCCTTACATAAACCTGGAAGTATTTTTGGCACTTTGGAGACAGTCTTTGAGACTTAGTCTGCTGTCTTCCCTGTGTTGGCCTCACTGAAATAAATTCCTTTCTTGGTTCACCAGCACTCATCTTTCTGCCTTTGGATTTTTTCAGCAATGAGTGGCCAAACACGGTCTGTTTGGGACCCCCTGGAGCCAGATGCTCTTGGACCCTTGTGCCCCTGCTCCAGGAGGAAATATTGTGAATGAAAGGTGGAAAGATAAAATTTGAAGACGTGTCTTGTACCCTTTCCTGCAACTTCCCTTTTCAAGCCTATATGGGGGGTGGGTTTATTTATTTACTTATTTTTTGGATATGACCCCATGTTAGGAGGGCTATGGAAAGGGGAAAGAAATCCCAGATGGATTCTGTTGATACAGGAAATAGGCTGAGAGGCTCAAAGAGGGAGGAGAAGCAAATAGGATTGTGTAGTGGGAGAAACTAGCCCAATGTGGAGGACCAAGAAAGCTGCCTGGAGGCAGCACCGTCTAAGCTGAGACCCACAGTCCTGGAAGGGTAGGATGGGTATGATAGACACAGGAGGCCATGAGAAAGACTTTTTTTTTTTTCCCCCAGAATGACAGACTCTTGCTGACTCTGGAGCAGCAGGCAGGAGCCCAGAGGGCATAGGTGGGTCTTCAGTTTTATCCTGAGAGTTGAGAGCGGTGCCGGCACACCCAGGCCATTTGCTCTAAGGGGCAGCTTGGGGGTGGTGGTGGTGACAAAGGACAGAAGACATTGGATCCGAGCTGGGAGTGGATGGATTTGCCAGCAAAGGGAAGAAAACATTATTCCAGTTGGGGGAACAGCAGGAACCTGGGACAAGAGACAGTATGGATTCTTGAGGTTTTCACTTTGGGCAGTTTTGACCAATTTCTGTTGGTGTTGCACTCAAGTTGAACACATTTCTTTCAGAAGCAAAATTTGGCTGGATCATTGGTTCTACCAGCTTTCCCAATTTCCTCCCAACTTCCACATTTGGATAGTTCTTTATATATAGCAATTGTTCCTGCCTTCACCAGGTAAGGCAGAAGTCTAGAAAAAACCTCTGGGGTCTACTGGTAGGCACCAATCAGTTTTAAAATCTATTGCCAAAAATACGTACAGAAGGGACAATTAGTAGTGGATTAGTAGTTTCGAGGTGTCTGGCTGTGCCAGTTGTGTGGCCACTGCAACTGTTGGACATTTAAAGTGGGACAAGTCCAGGGGAGCCTGGGTGGCTCGGTCGGTTAAGCGTCCGACTTCGGGTCAGGTCACGATCTCGCGGTATGTGAGTTCGAGCCCCGCGTCGGGCTCTGGGCTGATGGCTCAGAGCCTGGAGCCTGCTTCCGATTCTGTATCCCTCTCTCTCTGCCCCTCCCCTGTTCATGCTCTGTCTCTCTCTGTCTCAAAAATAAATAAACGTTAAAAAAAATTAAAAAAAAAATAAAGTGGGACAAGTCCAAATTGGTATGTGATGTAAGGGTTTCAAAGACTTTGCACTAAAAAATGTAAAAAATCTGACTGATAATGTTTATATTGATAACATGCTAAAACAATAATAATTTTGGATGTATGAGGTCAAGAATATATTGTTAAAATTAATCTCAGCTATTTCTTTTTCCTTTTTTATTGTGGTGTATTCATTCGTGAGGGCTGTCGTAACAAAACACCACAAACAAACAAAATGCCAATAACATAAATTAATTTTCTCACAGTTGTGGAAGTTGGAAGTCTGGGATTAAGGGGTCAGAGCAGTACCACCCATGAGGTCTGGTGCCTGGGGGGCAGTGTGGTTCTCTGAAACTTAGAACACAGCCTCACCCCTGGGGTCCCGGAACCTTGGGGTCTATGCTGGTAGGAGCAACCTGCCAATCTCTGCCTACATTACCTTCAGGGTCATTCCTCCCTTTTCTTGAGGGATAACACATGTTCACAGCTGGATAGCTCTATTGTCCTGTCCCTAGAATGACAGAAGTCCCCCCACCTTCCTTCATTTTCTCCCATCTCTGTCCCCCTTTGGCCAAAGGGGCAATGTTTCTTCCGGTATAACCCCATCTCTAATCCTGACTTCTGCTGAGATGTCTGACTGCATACATATATCATACGTGTAATCTTTATCAGATGATTTCCCAGCCACATCCTTGGTGTTCTCTCCAAGACTCGCAGGCTCATTTTTTTGCAATATAGATAGGCTGAGAACTTCCAGTCCTTCGGGTTCTGGTTCCTTTTGGCTAAACAACCCCTACTTCAATATACCCCTCTCTTCTTATATTTTACCATAAGCAGTGAGAAGAAACCAGGACAGGCCTTCAACACTTTGCTTAAAAATCTTAGCTAAATATCCAAGTTCGTTGCAAATTCCACCTTCCACACAGCACTAGAACCCAATCCAGCCAAGTTCTTTGCCACTCTGTAACAAAGATGATCTTTCCCCCGGCATCCAATAGCATGTTCCACATTTACATCCGAGTCTCATCCATGACACATTTAACATCTGTATTTCCATCAACAGTCCTTCAAGGCAGCCTAGACTTTTCCTAGCTGCATTTCAAAACTCTTGCAGCCTCTGCCCATTAGCCGGGTCCAAAGCCATTTCCACGTGTTCAGGTGTTTGTTACAGAAGTACTCCCCTTCTTGCTACCAAAATGTATATTAGTATGCCAGGGGCCACCACAACAAAATGCCACAGACTGGGTGGCTTAAACAACAGATTTATTTTCTCACAAGATCTAGGTGCCAACAGGTCTGGTTTCTCCTGAGACCTCCCTCCACGGTTTGCAGATGGCCGCCTTTTCCCTGTGTCCTCATATGGCCATTCCTCTGTGCTCAAGCATCCCTCGTGTCTCTCTGTGCGCCCAGATTCACTCTTTTTATAAGGACACCAGTCAGATTGAATCAGGGCCCACCCTAACAGCCTCATTTTTACATAAATATCTCCTGAAATACCCTATCTCCAGAGTCATAGTCTAAGGTAGGGGGGTTAAGGCATGTGAATTTTGGGAAGATAAGCTTCATCCATAACACGTCTACTAAAAGTTTCAAAATTGCAAATATGGCTTGTGTTCACAGCTTGCCTCCTATTTCTACTGGATGGCATAAGTTACCCCTTACAAGGGAACGACCATCCCAGTACATTCACTTTTCAGCTGGAGTTCAACTATCTAGTTTCCTGTTGACACCCAGTTACAAATGGACTTTGCCCATTAGGGCCTAGGAAAAGGGCCTTGGCGTGACTCTTTTTTCCTGATGTCCTTTTCACATATGAACCCAGTTACTCACTGAACAGGATGATAACTTGCAGACACTTGGCCACGGGGAGTAATTCAGGGACTTCCACTGTCACCATGCAAAATCCCCAAAGCTGGAGGTCTAGGATTCATTTCAAAAGCAGCACCATGTGGACAAATGCAATCTCTTGTAGCTCACAGGGCAAGAGGCTAGGAACTTACGTGGTACCTCACTAGAAATTTCTTTGCCAGGTTTCAAAGACACAGACAGAGGTAGCAGGTGGGCGTGTGTTTAGAAAATGCGCCTGGAGAGTAGGGTGTGTGCATGTGTATAGTTCCTTAGGACTGCTGTAACAAATTCCTACAAAGTGAGTGGCTTGGAATGATAGAAATTCTCTCACAGTTTTGGAGGCTAGACATTTGCATACAAGGTGTCTGCAGGGCCATGCTCCCTCTGAAAGTTCTAGGTGAGGTTCCTTACTTGCTTCTTCCTTGGCTTATAGCTACATTCCTTCAGTCTCTGCCTCTGTCATCACACAATCTTCTTCCTGGGTCTCCTTTATGTCTCTGTATCCAAACCTTCTTTTCTCTTCTAAAGACACCAGTCATTGGATTTAAGGCTCAGTCTCAAGTATAACTTCATCTTAACTTGATTATACAGGTAAAAGCCCTATCTCCAAGAAAGGTCAGATTTATAAGTCCTGAAGGTAGTACTTAAACATCTCTTTTTTGGGGGGGACACAACTCAACCCACTAGCATGTAAGGCAAAGATGAAATGTTAGGTAAGAAGAAGTTTGGGGAGATTCTAATCCCAGGCTAATGATCTTGGGTATCACTTGGCATGGGGGGCAGGGGAGCCAGGGAAAAGCTCGAGATGACACCTTTCTTAGGATCTAACCCTGGCAACAGAACATAGGTTGGGGGATCAAGAAAGGTTATAGGCTGGTTAGTATTGGTAGTTCACTACATTAATCTGGTAGAGAAGCAAGACCTGCCAATGGCAATGAAAATGGTAAACTCACAGAGGAGGTTTTATGTAGGTGGAATCAGTCACATGGCCATTGATAGAATACTGGGTGAAAGAAAGATGAAGAAAGAAAAGAAAGGGAGAGAGAGAGAGAGAGAGAGAGAGAGAGAGAAGCTGGTTTTGCCATGCAGATAACAGAGATAGGAGAAAAAAGAAAAGATAAGTCAGTTTTCACATGTGAACTCTCAGATGCTAGAAATTATTCCACAAAGACAGATTCAACAGAAAGCTGGGGTTGTGCATATAGAAGTTCAGCAGGAAATATTGATTGTAAGAGAGTTTGCAATAAGAAAAAAGGGACATTATAGCTTGTTTTCTGTTTTCCTGGTTCTCATTTTGAGGGGAGAAGTAAAGGGAAGGTGGTGGAAATAAACACATCACGTTATCTATATCCTGCTAATCTGGGAGAGAGAAGCTCATGGGACAAATTGGGGTCAGGAAGCTATAAACCATGAAAATCAGAGTCTTTGATGAAAGATTTGACCTTAGATGGCAGGTGATGTGTGAAAGACAGCTACAGTTCCAAAAAGACAGGAATGGTAGGGCATGGCATGTTTACCAATATTCTTTTACCTTCTTCTCTCCCAGGACCAATATTTTGTAAATCCAAGCACTTGTATTTCTTGTCTAATTGTATTTCTTGTCTGTACTTTGAGAGTTCTGTTCAGTTCATATACTTTATCCATTGTGCTGACAATTTCATCTTTATTTGTATCTGGTGGCATATTTCAGTGTTTACTGTGCTCACGGACCTGTTTTCTAAGGACTTATTCCCATAATTCATGCTGACAGGGTAGGTCTAGAAGGCCATGTTTTGCTCTATTCTATCATCGTGTTTGCCATAGATGGTTGAGCAGAGCTGAACACCTGACCCGATGTCAACCAATCAGCTTGCTGGCTCATGACCAATCGGATCCTCTCACAAAAATTTGAACAGAGACACAGAGTGGTAATGGGTATTGCCTCTAAAACACTCAGACCTCTTGGCTACAATGAATCCAGTGGAGAGACAACGTAGGCAGAGAGGAAAAGTGACAAACACGCAGAGAAAGGTGGAGGACCATGGAACTGCTGAGAAATGGAGAGAGTCCTTTTCTGAGAATTTCCTGGCTGAATGGACCAGCTGTATTTTTCCTTCCTCTCTCTGGATGAGATAACTTTCTTATCCTTATAATAACCCACTTTGGGCAACTAACACCTACACTCTCTGTAACTGAGCCAGAAATTAACCAGAAAAACAGAACTACTGGGAAATGCATCTTTCTGGTTGATATTCAAATATTCGTGTCAACGATATGTAATATAATGTAATGTACTATAGAGCTATGCACAATCATAGATACTGTAGGGGATAAAAAAGTAGTAAGGGACAAAATTCATTCTCTTGAGAGGATATGAACTTTCTTGGGAAAAATACACGTGTAGCAAAGCATGGTTAATATCTCACGGAGTGGAGAGATCTGTGTAGACGATGTTGGGTGAAAACTTGGTGCCAGTTCTGAAAGGTTAGGTAAGATGCAGGAGTTTTGTTTTGTTTTGTTTTGTTTTGTTTTGTTTTGTTCTTCAGGTGAGATGAATTGGAGGAAAGTATGAACAAAGTCTCTGCAGGGCCGTGAAACCATCCTGTTTAGAGCAGAGTTCACATAAATGAATCAGAAAGTTAAACTGTTTGGGTAAAAACTCTTCTGGAATGTTGAAGCCTTTGATATTCTGGCTGGAGAATTTGGACTTTACTCAGGGGACAATAGAGTTATTGAGGAGTTTGGGGGAAAGTAACAACATTGAAAACTGTTGCACTGATGAGATTACTCTGGAGCATCAGTGCATCAGGAGGTAACTAGAGCTTCTGGTACCCTATAACATGCATCGCTGGTCCACATCTGACTTCAGCTGCTGCTGGGGTGGACAGCCCCCCGGGCACGCTGCCGGGGTCGCCTCTCAAGGGCAGCTTTCGGTATCTCTGGGCTTTCCTCCCTCAGGCCATTATGCCTGCCCAGAAATGTGGGGGAGTTATGTCTTCTGAAGTCACTTCAACTGCTGGGGATGGGGAATCAGGTGATAAATGCCCCAGGCTCCTGTCCTTTAGAAGGACAGGTCATGAACATTCTGGAACGTACTTCAGAAGGTCTCCAACAGGATTGCGCCATATCTATATCTATATCTATATCTATATCTAATCTATATCTAATCTATGGTGATATATATATATCACTACAAAATCACTCAACTATTGCCTCCCAAGTTTCAAAGAATCTCTCCATTTCCATCTGGCGCTCCTCTCCTCTGAGGTTGCAGAAGGGACAATAATGGCAATAGCTCTATCTGTTGATTCTTCATGATTTTACAGGTACAATTTTAAGCACTTGACATGAATCCATTCATTTATTCTTCACATCAACCCTAGAAAGTAGATACAATGATGAATTTCATTTTGCAGATAAAGAGGTTGAAGTAAAGGGAGATTGAGCATCTAGACTAGAGTTAGATAACCTTCCAATGGTGGGTTCTGGATCTGAACTCAGTCCAATCTGATCCGCACCTCAGTAGCTGTGTTTCTTCACTGGCTGCTCCCATTTTGGAGGAACCTAAGATCAGAATTAATTCTTCCTTTAGAAACCATGGGGGAGTTCAGGAGAGAAAGATGGGTTCGTCACGCACATGGAGTTTCGCATTCTAGCTGGGAATTTAGCTACAAATATGAAAAGAACAAAGGAAGAATGTTGGCCCCCCACCCCGGGCCAGAGAGGTCACCCATGGAAGCTGATGCTGACCTCTGCTCTGTGGTCCAGGACAGATTGGCTGGGATGCACAGGTGGGAAAGCAGCCTGCTCCCAGCCAAGGACCCGTGCGGCTCAAGCCAGAGAGAGGCAGGAGCGGTTACAGTCCACTGTGATAAAACCCACACTCACTGGCAGAGGCTCACGCGAGTGAGACTTCGTATCTTACCTCTCTTACTGCTGCTGGGTGCTAACACTGGCCTCTACCTGGCTCCCCTTCCTCCTCATACCTGGGCCTCCTAGAGACTAAGTTAAATGAAATGCCATGGAGCGCGCCTCCCCAGTGCTCATATACGGAGTGAGCATCTTTACTGCAAGGCCACAGGGATCCCTTCTCCCGGGCTCCTCTACCCGCTAAGTAACCCGCAGAGCAAAGCATCCATGTTCTTCTAATGCACCGTTGGACACACATCCCGGGCAACATGTCTGTGGGATGTGGGATGTGGGTAGTGGCTCAACTGGAAGTGTGTTGGGAGAATAATCCATTAAAGAGGGGAAAAATCAATAGCACAATTAGGAACCATTTCATCCTATAATGACGCCAGCTGCTGTGAGGGCCACTGCTACCCAGTGCTGCCTCTAATGGCGTCTGCTGCTCACATCGGCCTCTCTCCCTTCCCAGGATGTGATGTCCTCTTAGGACACGAAGGATGTCGAAAATACAGCAGATGCAAGGCATAAATATCCTGTCTTCATCACCAGTACAACAGAACAATTTATTACGAGACTAAAAACATCCTTCCCCAATCAGCTAAACTTCATGGACAATGCAGTTTCACTTCTGGGCATATTTTCTCTTTGGTTTTCTTCTTTTCCTCTTCTCCTTTCCCATGGAAAGAATTTAAAGCACCAAGACAGCTGATTTTACTATGTCAAAGAAGCATAACATTCCCTGGGAAATTTTGCTTTCATGACCACCCATTGATTCATTCTAGAAACATGCATTCGGTACCTACCATATGTTAGAAATGGTGTGGGGCAGCTGTAAAGGTCATTAAAAACACAGGTTATTGACATTTCCCCAAATAAAAA
Source organism: Panthera leo (assembly GCF_018350215.1). Taxonomy (NCBI): domain Eukaryota; kingdom Metazoa; phylum Chordata; class Mammalia; order Carnivora; family Felidae; genus Panthera; species Panthera leo. Next base: position 9,904,077 of record NC_056687.1, read on the forward strand.
AAAAAACAAAACTAATCTCAAGACAAACCATGAGCACATCTTTTTAAGGTCACTTAAAACCTAAGTTATGCGTGTTTGGTGGTGAAATAATTAAGACTAATTAATAATTAAGCTTTTAGAAGAAGAGATGTTCCCTGTTAGTTTTAGTGTAATTAAAATGTGTGTATTTTATAGGACGAAGTGGAAACGGAAAAGCAATTTGAGAATCCTGGCTTGATTCTTTAATTAAATGTCCTCGGACACCTGGGACAGTCTCGCATGCAGGTCTGGCTTGGGGTTGAGCGTTCAGTTGGCCGGATGACCTTTCTTCTGGTTTCCCGAACATCACTCAGATCCCAGGGACGAGCAATCATGTTTTAAATGGCTCCTGGAGGCTCACCACCCGGCCCCTGCCCCCAATGCCAGAACGCTTCTGTCTTCCTCTCCATCTTATGTCCTCCAGGGGAAAAAGCACTTAAAAGTCAATCTTTCAGGGGTTCAATCCACATGCCCCTTTCTCATTTTCTAATGCTCAAGAGGAACAAGAAATACACACACAGAACATGATGTCAGTGCTCCCTTGTTCGCTGCCTTGCTTCTTTTTGCCTTTGAGGCTCTTGGGCAGTGAGGTATCCGCTCCTCAACTTTGATAAGGACCGGAGGTGTCCACCTGTCCACTGTGGTCCCAACTGCTTCCTTTTCTCCGACCTCCACAGAGGAAGGGGACCCTGCTACCTGTCACTGGGACAACATCAGGGCATTGGCCACCGATAATGGCGTCAAATTGGACACGTCTCCAACCGGCGTTTTGAGTTGCTTTTTCTAAAAGCTGGTCATCTGCTTGCCTTTGCTGTGTGTTGAGAAGGGGCCATCCTCATGGCCAGGAAGCCTGGATCAGTAAATAAATAAGGGTAATTAAATCTAATGCATGACAAATGACATACGCTCATCACTGAGGTCAGAAAAGCATTATCAGTTCTCACGTCAGAATTACATTATGGCAAATAGTATGGTTTGGGGTTTTCCCTCTCATAGTTTTCGTGCATTAAGCATCACTAGAGACAGGATGCAGGGTGCAGTGATTCTCCATTACTGTGCAGGTCCCTGAATTGCATTTAGCCTCCTGGTTGTGCTTGCATTTTCATAGCTGCTTATTCAACGTGTTGCTTTGGGTTAAGTTTTCCTTCCCGCAGAGATTCTGCGAGGAGAGGAACACTTGCATCTGTGTCAGGGAGGGAGCAGGAAACATCACCATCTTCCAGGCCACTTGTCGGTGAACCGATTTTCACATCAAAGATGAAAACCGTGCTCAGATATATATTGCCTCTTGTTTCAGGATTATAAAATATCCCATATTTCAAAATCAGTGTGATCTTTACATATAAAACAAGTAGTTCTAGTAATTATTTACTTTCAGATATTTTTTTTAAGTTTTTTTAATTTATTTTGAGAGAGAGAGAGAGAAAGAGAGAGAAAGAGAGAGAGAGTCCCAAGCAGGCTCCCACCATCAGGGCAGAGCCTGACATGGGGCTCAATCTCACAATCCTGGGATCAGGCCCTGAGACAATATCAAGAGTCAGGCCCTTAACCGAATGAACCACCTAGGCACCCCTCAGATCTTTTTTTTTAATGTTTATTTATTTTTGACACAGAGAGAGAGAGAGAGAGACAGAGCATGAGCAAGGGAGGGGCAGAGAGAGAGGGAGGCACAGAATCTGAAGCACGTTCCAGGCTCTAAGCTGTCAGCACAGAGCCCGATGCGGGGCTTGAACTCACAGACCGCGAGACCATGACCTGAGCCGAAGTTGGACACTCAACCTACTGAGCCACCCAGGCGCCCCGATCTTATTTTATTTTTAATTTTTTTAATGTTTATTTATTTTTGAGAGAGAGAGAGAGAGAGAGAGACAGAGAGACAGAGGGACAGAGCATGAGTGGGGGAGGGGCAGACAGAGAGAGGGAGACACAGAATCCGAAGGAGGCTCCAGGATCTGAGCTGTCAGCACAGAGCCCGACACAGGGGTCGAACTCACAAGACGCCAGATATGACCTGAGCCGAAGTCGGACACTTAACCTACTGAGCCACCCAGGCGCCCCACCTCAGATCTTATTTTTTTAACTGAGGTTCTACTAATCAATTGGATTTGATAGCCAACACGAATACATGTTTCATAAAAGTGTCGACTTGCTGTCCTCCCTCCCCCTTACTCCCCCTCTTACTCTGCCCTCTTAAAATCACTGAAAGCTCAAAGAGCTCTCCACTTCTGGACATGACTTTGAATGCTCTGGGCATAGTTGAGTCCAGATCTGTCTCCGTTGTGATGCTTAGGGTGCTTTCCATCAAAGGCGTTGCTGTGTGTCTTTGAGACCACTCAGGACAAGCAGCAACCAACAGAAACCTCCTTCCTTCAACAAACTCCGGAATCCCGGCTTGGACACAAAATGTCCTAATTTACCAAACTCAAGCCTTAAAAAGTGCTCTGAAATGCTTCATGCCATGAAGTTTGCCGGGGCATCCCTTGGTTTGGATGAATCATCCCAGATTCGTTTTGCCCTCAATCCAAATGAAGCACAATTAACCTCGAGGGAGGAAGGAGATACTTTTCTTGCCAGAGCAAGGGGATATGAGTAGTTTCTAGCATTTGTATCTGGATGCCAAAAATATATATGTTCAAAGTATGAAACAGAAAATTTGAAAAAGAAAAAAAAATAAAATACAGGGAATAAATTCCTTGAAGCAAGATAGTTCCTCTGTCAAAACTTTTGTCCCTGTTCTTCTATATCGACATACATTTGCACACACACACACACACACACACACACACACACACACAAATCCTAGTTACATGTGTTCCTTTTGAGAAAAGAAGAGGGTTTTACTATACAAACTTCTCTGCCCTGTACTTTGTACTTTACAATATATGGTGAACATTTTCTCCTGAGGCAAATATAATAGCCACCTTGCGTCTCATCTTATGAATGGGTCATATTTTGCTTTACCAGTGTCCTCCTGTTAGAAATTAAGCTGTTGTACAAAGAGGGCCACAAACTGTAAGAGACTCTTAAGTACAGAGGACAAACTGAGGGATGCTAGAGGGGAGGTGGGTGGGAGGTGGGTTAAATGGGTGATGGGCATTAAAGAGGGCACTTATGGGATGAGCCCTGGGTGTCATATTAAGAGACGAACCACTGGGTTCTACTCCTGAAGCCAAGACTACACTGTATGTTTACTAACTTGAATTTAAATTTAAAAATAAAGAAATCAAGCTGTTGTAGGCATTATGCATGTTTCTATCTCATGATTATCTTTGCATTAGACCTCATGATTTCTTTAAAATAAATTCCCAGAGGGGCGCCTGGGGGGGCTCAGTCGGTTAAGCATCCGACTTCAGGTCAGGTCGTGATCTCACGGCTTGTGGGTTCGGGCCCCACGTCGGGCTCTGTGCTGACAGCTCAGAGCCTGGAGCCTGCTTCAGATTCTATGTCTCCCTCTCTCTCTGCCCCTCCCCTGCTCGTGCTCTGTCTCTCTCTCTCTCAAAAATAAATAAACATTAAAAAAAGTTTTTTTAAAATAAATTCCCAGAAATGGAATTACAGGGTCAAATATTATGTACATTCTTCAAAGCTGTTACACCTGTAACTTAGTGGCCCAGAAAAAAAATGGTAACCGTTTTCTACTCACATACATAAGTGGAGTAGCTATTTCCGTGGTCCTGTGATAATCATGAATAGTGTGATTTACCATGTGCCGGGTGCTGTGTTAAGGGTTTCCTATGCATTTTTTTCCCGCTGGATTCCCACCCCATCCTCTGAGGTAGTGCAACTATCATTTGCATTTTATAGATGTGTAGGATGAAGCTTCCAGAGCATGAGTGAATTTGTCCAGAATCCCATGACTCTGCTTTTGAATCGGAAGCCTGACTCTTAGCCACCATTGCATAGACTGATACATGCACATTTACTGAGTACCTACTGAGTGCAAGGCACTGTGCTGGGGTACTACAACAGGCCTGTACAGGGAAATCAAGGATGACCTTTGTTTCCAGGATCTTCTGATCCAGTTCAGGGAAAGAATAAATGCTCTCACGAATATAAAATACAGCTGGGCCAAGTTATATAGTAATGGCAGCAGAAGACTGAGGTGGGATGGGAAGGAAGGGGACATCACAACCAGCTGACAGGACTAGGAAGCACCTTGAAGAGAAAGGAATTATTTGAGCTGACCTTTAAAGACACGAAGGGTTTATGCATGTGGAAATGGAGCATGTGCCTTTCCAGTAGAGTTGGAGTCACGGCAACGGAGGAACCACACGTGGTCATAAGGAAGAGTTGATGGTAATGAAGGGGGTTATGGGAAATACGATGGGAAGCTGTGGTTGGAAGGAAAGTTGTGGAAGTCTTTGCTGAATTTAGGAGATTAGATGCGTTCCTGCAAACAGATGAAGTGTCACTGAACTCTTTTAGTAAAGAGACATGATTCGTGTGCTGAAGGTTGGTGTGAGAGTTGTTTGAAATGTGATTAGAGAAGAGACTAGGGGTGGGAACATAAGTGTCAGCAAGAGAATGCATAATCCTTAGGTAGAATCAAGATTGGATGTCTGATTGGCTACGGGGGCCAAAAGGGAAAGAATGCAAGATTTCTCCGAGGTTTTAGCCCTGGGTGAGTGGGAGGCTCAGATGCTATTATCAAAAAGAGGATAGACATTAAGAGCAAGGACTGGTTAGGGAGAAGAAGGAATCAAGTTTGGAACTGGTTAAGCCCCAAGTGCTTGGTGAATACTGGAGACCCCAGCCGAAAATCTGCCCTTGACCTTGGGAGACAGTTCAAGATTTTAGAAATAAAGGTAAGCACTATCCGTAGGGAAATAATAGTGGAAGCCATAAACTTGAATATTACTTTTGAAAGAAAAAGAAGAGAGAAAAGAGAAGGCCAGGTGAAGCTCTTGAAAACTTTTAAAATGCAAAGGAGAAGATGAATGAGCCAAAGAAAGTAAGGACCTGTGGCTATAGATAAAGGAGGATGGGTTCAAGTGTTCTGAGCTTAGGAGACCGAAAAAAGAAGAGACTCAAAAGAGCAGGAGTTGGTGAAGAGCAGGAAGCAAGGGCTTTGCAACGTTGGGGAGAAAGTGTCCTAGAGGTTCCCAGGCAAATGATGACTGAAAATAGGTCTTTAGACTTGGCAAGAGCCATGTTACAGGTGGTCCCTTAGAGGGCCACCTCAGTAGAATTCAAGGGGAGGGGCCCAAGGCAGGAAGGGATTTGGATGTTTGTTGTTGAAAAATGTGGAAGCCATGAGGAGAAAAGAAGAGAGCTGGAGGGTGTGAATATATACCAATGTGCATGTACACATACACATGTTATATACCTAAAGCTTCAATGTGGAGAAGACCTACCATACTTATAAGCTGAAGATAAGGCGCCAATAGCAGTATCCGGCATAGAATGGAGATACAGGCAAAAGGGAATAACTTCTGGGAAAAGGCCCAAAGGAGGTGAAAGAAGTAAGAGCAAGAGCCAAGGTGAAAAGCTTATCTACTAACATGGTATGTCTTCTGGAGGAGGAGAAGGGAGTGAAGGTCATTAAGAGCAGTGTAGAGGTGGAGGGAAAAGCCAATGAGGCAATTGCTCTGATGTCCTTGGGGGCTTGGTAGAGAGGGAGACGCGGTCCTCTGGGGAGCATGGGGGCCAGGGAGAGGGTGGAGGAAGGCCTAGGGCAGGTGGTGTGGGACAGACACAGTAAGGAATGTATCATACTCTGACATTTATTTATTCCTGGCAAAACTAGCAATGGGAAATACCCTTCCCTTAAGAATCCTAGATTAACTTTTCCTAGAAAGAACATTGTGCTATGAAGGGTTAAGGAAGACAGAGGAGAAAGGGCAAAGTGATAGATGGGGCACAGGTGTTTTCACACATGGAGAGTTTGTTCAAGTGTGTAGAATGGATTGAGCGTCCTACCCCACCTCAATTCCATTTCAATAGGAAAGTGGTAGGATATCATTTTTCTTTGTAAAATGGTATGTGGGGATATATAAAAGCTTTTAGGTATTTTACATTCTAAATCTACTATGTGACATGTTTACTAGATTTGCATATGCACGGAAACTGGAGGGAAACACGCACAATGAAAAATAACCGTGTGGGAATAATAATTATTTAAATATTTTCTTTTTCTATATTACAAACCATGTATAAGGCCTCTGGCTGTATCATTTTTTTTTTAATATAGAGAATGCTTTAAAATTGTTCTCTTAAGCATAATGTCTGCCATCCCTTTCTGGACATCTGAGGTTTCATTTTGACATAAGTGCTCAGATATTTGTGAGTTTCAAGGTAGCATAGTGACCCTTTTGTATCAGAACTGAGCTAATTCTGTAGAAGCTTTCGACTCAACTACTCATGACCTATTCCAGGAAATGCATTACGAAGGAGTGAGCAGATAACAAATCTCCAGTCTAGGAAGAATTGCTTCTGGAAACTGCGGAGCATGAGATAAGGTTTATTCCATGGGAGCTGACTTTATCCAACCCCACACTCGAGTGATGTAGTGCGCTCTGAGTAAGCTGTGTACACAGAACTGATAAACTCTGCACTAAATTAATTAAGAATTCTATTGCTTTAATAGCTTGTCTTCAAAGACCAGTGACTAATACCAGGATTTATTATGCAAACAACAAAAAATAGACTATGTAAATTTTATAATGGGAGATCTAGGGTCATATTAAATCATCTCCAGATTTGCTGCTCTTTGTGATAATCAAGCTACACCATTGCACTATCAGGCTACAGAATTACTAGATCATAGAGATCCAATGATTCTTTTGTAGACAGAATAGGAAATTTTGCCGTTGAGCTTAGGGTTTGTAAGGTAACGAAAATTGTGTCCTTTGAGTTTCATGACATCCCTTAAAGGAGATATGACTAGTTCCAATGTATAGATGTAGATGCTGGTTCATTAAGATTCTGCTTCCTGGAATTCTTTCCAAGGAAGCTGATCTACTTAAGTGGTATGGCTGGGATTTTTTACTCTAGACTTCACACTTCACATCCAATTATTTCTCTGCTATGCTCCAAATGCATTGAGATCTTGCTTGATTTTCCCCCTTTTTTCCTTTCCTTTCCTTTCCTTTCCTTTCCTTTCCTTTCCTTTCCTTTCCTTTCCTTTCCTTTCCTTTCCTTTCCTTTCCTTTCCTTTCCTTTCCTTTCCTCTCCTCTCCTCTCCTCTCCTCTCCTCTCCTCTCTTCTTTTTCTTTTCTCTTCTCTTCTCTTCTCTTCTCTTCTCTTCTCTTCTCTTCTCTTCTCTTCTCTCTTCTCTCTTCTCTTCTCTTCTCTTCTCTTCTCTTCTCTTCTCTTCTCTTCTCTTCTCTTCTCTTCTTTTCCAATAAGGAAATGGAGACTCAGAAAGGCTAAGTGATGGCGTTTCTAGTTGCTGATGAAACCAGAACTAAATCTGGATGCATCACCCTGACTAGGGCTATTTCACCTTGTGCCTTGGAGTAGAAGATAGGTTTCAAGCTGGAACTTCTAAGTGCTACTACATGCTAATTGACATGTATGGTTTATCTATCTTTCTATAAAAAGGTATGTACATTGTATATTTGTACAAACGTTTGTATGTCCAAGGCTAGGGCAGGGTGGATGCCTAAGTACTGTCGGACAGGGCCAACCATCCTATCACTGTCGACATTGTCTTGGTCCCATTTGTCAGCTCTGCTCCCCGTGCTGGGTCTTGGGGGCTCTGCTACCATCATACCCCATATTCTTGCTCCTGACAATGGTATACATTTCTGGTAGAATGCCAAATAAGACATGTTTCTTTCTGTTCCACCCCATATCCTCTTATGGATAAGACTGAATCCTCTGCTCCAGTAATGGAATGTTATGCTCAAAGTTGGAGTTTCCATGGCTTAGATGCTGGATTGGTGCCTATTACTATACTGTTCTGAATCACTCTGAGCACTCCCAGATGGTGTCCACTTTTTGCAATTAGAGAATGAAGTCATAATAACATTACGTGCGTTTGTCTTCTAATGCATATGCACTGGCACTTCTGTATGTTATGTACCTACAAGTGGAGTGTATCAGGTGAATAGTATTGACACCTGCAGGTTAACAAGAGAATTAACAAATGGCTCTCTATATCGTGGCTATGATGATTTCACTAGAACTGCCTGAGACTTCTGGTTTGATGTCATTACCATCATCTTACGATTCACTGCTTTCGCTTGCAGGCATCGTTCTACAAATTATATGTACCAATTCACCCAATTCTCACAACAGTCCTAAGAAAGAACCTATTTTTCAGATAAGGAGATTAAGGCACACCAAGTTTATACTATTTGCTGAGGGCCATGCAATTTGTTTATGGAGCTGGAATCAGATGCTTAGCATTCTGGCCCCTCAGCCTGCCCTCATAACCATCGCTGTAGGTTTTTTCTCTCCACATTTGGTGTGAAAAGAATTCTACAGCTTTGACAAAAATGTAAAATGTTTTTACATTGTTGTTTTAATTTGCATATACCTGATTTCTGGGATATATGTGAGGGTGGGCATCTTTCTGTGTGTTTGTTGTCTACCCAGGCTTCCTTTTGCATGCATTGCTTGTTCAACATCTTTGCCCATTTTCCTTTCGGGTTTCCTGTTTCTTTTTGATTTTGGATAGTGTGTCAGTTATGTATTGCCACATAACAAATTACCCCAAACTTAGCAGTTGGGGGATGGTTTTGTGGATTGCCTGGGCTCAACCAGGTAATGCTCACCTGGTGTCTTTCATGCAGTTGCAGTACAGATGGTGGCTGGGGCTGGAGTTAACTAAAGCTCATTTACCTCATTGACTCACATATAGTGGCTACTGCTGGTTGTTGATTGGGATCTCAGCTGGGAAGTTCAGTGGGGACATCTACCCACAGCTTCCCCATGTGACCTGGACTTGCTCGAGACACAATGCTGAGGTTCCAAGTGCAAGGCTCAGAAGAGGTCAAAGCAGAAGTGCTTGCTTTTTTTTTTATGACCTTGCCTCAGAGTTGACATAGCCTCACTTCCAGTGTACTCTACTGGTCAAGGCGGTCACAAAGTCTCATCCAGGTTCAAGGGGAGGTGATGCAAACTCTGCCACTCTGGGAGGAGAGTCAATGTCATTGTAAATAGGATGTTTGAGATGGGATATTTCAAGGCAGCTGTCTTTGGAGAAGTCCTTCAGGCCCCAAGAGTAATAATAATTTCTCCAACTCTTTTCGTGTCATTTCAAATTCTGAATAGTGTCTTTTGAGGCATAGCAGTCCAATTATTAGCCAATTTTATCAACCTTTTTCCTTTTGGTTTGTGTTCTCTTGTTGCTTTTCAAAGATATCGTTATTCTATGCCACAATTTCAGTCATGTGCATGTATAACATAGCAATATACATGTATAATATATATACATATATATATCTTTAAGATTTTAATTTAGGGAGGACATGTTTCTATATGGTATAAGATAAGGATCTAATTGCTCTCTTTCCATATTGACACTTGTTGAAATTTGTGGTATATATTATACTTTTCCCTTATTTTTTTAAATTATGCTTTCCCTACTTCTATCTTATTGAGTCTTTTTTTTTTAATTTCCTGACACGTCCCCCCTGGCCTTCCCCCAATTTACTTCATCTCTTGCTTTGGAAAACATGTGTTTATTTCCATTTTTAGTAGTTACACACACACACACACACACACACAGTTTTTTTTAAAAATATTTTTAACAAATAATCTTGACATAATTAAGTCTAAATTTCCTCTGCATCTCTACCCTTCTTTCCTCAAATATAATGGCCTTAGGAGTTTTTAACTGTAATGACCCCCAGTAGACTATGATGTTGTGGTGTAATATTTTTTTCTTGCTTTTATATAAATAAAAATAAGTCAGTATTGTTGTTTTACTTATAGCCCATGTCTATTAGAGATATCTGTATGTTTGCAAATGTCTTCATTCACTAGTGTTTAATTCTCACATCACATCCTTCTGGGTTCCAATTTTCTTCTTTATACAGAGCGTGTTCTCTCAGTGTAGATATAAAAGTATAAACTCTCTCAATGTTTTTCTGTTTCTGTTTTTGTTTTTTGTCTGAAAATGTATCTCGGCCACTTAAGGCCATTATTCCATTCTCTTACTGCCTCTATTTTTTTCTGATCAGAAGATCTTCACAATCCAACTGCTGTTAGTTTGTGGGTGTATTGTTTCTTTGTTTAAATATATTGTCCTCGTCCTTGATGTTTTCTAGTTTCACTTGGTTTAGTCTAAACGAAAGGATAACCTTTTCATTTGAATTGGGTTCAATTTAATCTAAGGACTCCTATTTCTTACCAATTCTGAACAATTCTTCACCATTGTTTCTTCAAATATTGTACCTCCTTAATTCTGTTTGATCTTTCTGGAATTCCTACCAGATTCATTCTAATTCTTCTTATTCTATCTACCATAAGTCTAGCTTACCTATTTTCTATACCTTTATCTGTGATACATGCTGTATAATTTCCTCAGTATTGACTTCCAGTTCACAAATTCTTTTTTCAGCTTTGTGTAATTCATTGATTAACCCATCCACTGCGTTTTAATTTTAATGTCTTAGTTTACTATTTCTAAAAGTTCTATTTAGTTATTAATAAAATGTACACTTTTTTTAGTCCATAGAATCTTGTTTTTACGTACTGAGTTTTATTCTTTCATCTCTTTGCTTTAACATCATACATTTACAATTTTCAGATTTTTTTTCTGATGTCTTTCGGTATCCAACATTCCTTCCTGTTTGTTGCATCTCCCGCTTTGTTCAGAATAGAGCATTTGTGGGGTGCCTGGGTGGCTCAGTTTTTTAAGCTTCCACCTTTGGCTCAAGTCATGATCTCACGGTTTGTGAGTTCAATCCCCGCATCAGGCTCTATGCTGGCAGGTTAAATCCCTTACTGTGTGCTCATTTTCCGTGAGGATTATATCCCTCTGGCCTGGGTTAAGGAAGGTCCCACTGAAATAATTTAGCATTCGCTTTTGCTGGGTATCCCAGCAACCCGCTAGGCTGAGGCAAACTTCCTGTCAGTTTCTCATTCTGAAGATGTGTGTATCACGGAGGCAGTGCAATGCATTCTCTCAGTCACGCTGCTTTAGAGTTTCTGTTTTTCATGGGGATGTTTTCTCCCCCCACAAAAAATCTCTGACTATAGAAAATATTCCTTGCAATCTTGACTAACCAAGTAGTAGAGTCTTGGGGTGGGATTCTTTGAAAATTCTGACTTTATGCAAATGTTTCTGTGTCAACATCCCGCCTTGACGGGGGGGGGGGGGGGGGGGGGGGACAGACTTGGTTTCTAAGTCCCGGTAGGTGCAGTTTCCAAGTCATTAGAATCTCTCTCCGCCAAAAACCTTTTTCTCTTATTCTGTCACCAGGCCAGCTACAGTTTCAGTTCCAGTGCTTACGGGCACTGTTTTCAGTTCCCTTTTCATTTCTGGAAACTGATTTTTTCTCTTTCTTGTGTATTCAGCCATACATTTAACTTATTATTATTATTGTTGTTGTTGTTGTTTTATCCAACATTATTGCTTTATAGCACTAGGACTTCTATGATAGCTTTTTCTGCACTGTTGCCAGAACTAGACATGTCCTGAAGGACGGAGTAAACCCTGGGTGAAGCTTGGGATTAGAGTTTTCTCATGGTCTTGGGGTCACGCAGCCGGCTGAAAGGCTGTTCTCTGGGGTTCAACTCACAGGTGACAAACCTCTTCTATCGGTGTCAGCTTTGTATGGTGTCCAAGAGGATCCTGTCTTTCGCTGCATGCTGTGCTCTAGAAGAATATTTTCCGGAATGTGTTTACAGGATATTAATACACACACACACACACAAAGATTTTATGTGTATATGAGTTTGGAAAATTATGGGATAAGCCAACTTAAACATATTTCTGTCCTGTGGTATTTCTCAGAAGAGAAGAGACATTCAGCTACCTTTAGCATCACTCCCGAATATAAAAGGAAGCAGGAAGGAACGTGTCTTAGCAAGAGCAGGGATGAAAACCAGAGGGTCAGAGTATCTCTGAATCCAACCCCAGAAAGCAGCAGCGATCACATCTTGGGGGGCTGCCTCATTGGTTTCATTCCAATATATGACTGTCCACTTAGCAAGGACTCTCTTTAATTTAATTTTAACTTAGTTTAATTGAATCGTTTTGTAATTTAAGGAAAACACTCCCATGATCTACAGGACAGTGATTGGCTGACATAATCAATCCACCTTTTTGATTTCAGATTCATCTCAGGTCAGATAGCCTATGCAGAAGGAGAAGCAAAGTCAACGTGTCCTCTCGTAATTGTGAGGCTCACCTCAACTGTAACAACAGCTAACGTTCATTGAGTACTGACTGCCTTCCACACGCAGCGGCCAGTGCCCTACAGGTGTGTAAACCTCACAAGTCAGTGAACTTGGTTCTACAATCAGCCCCATTTTACGGATGAGAAGACTCAGATGCAGAGACACCGAGTCTCGCCCCTCCCCCCTCCCCCCCCCCCCCCACCCCCGCCGTCTCCACTGCCACGTTTCTACTGGCTTGTCACTATGTAAATGAATCCTGGACCACATCAATGCTGATTTTCAGGACTTTGAATTAGACATTTTTGGCATTCATCTTGAATGGAGAGCCAGAGAGGAGCTGTCACTGAACCCACTCTTCTGGGCGTCAAATGTCCCAGCTTCTAGACTTTTGGCTGCAACCTGTCATCAGGCGGAAGCTTCACCTCCTTGGATTTGTTTTCTTCATCTATGAAGCAGGGGCTAATAACATTCGGTATGTTTACCTCATAGGATTTTCAGGGTTATTAAATGAAATAATATACATATATATGTTTATTAAGTGAAATGATACATATGGAAGTAATATGCTTTATACCGTAAAACGCTTTGCAATATTTCAGCCACTATTATTGTTAATGGAACACAGCTTTTTTGTCTCTGCACCTGTGATGTGAATCCGAGGGCAGGCCATGCTCCTGGCAAAGGACGGGGCAGCCTGGTGTCTGAGTTTAAGGTGTGGAGTGGCTGTTGACTCTCCAGTGTGGCAGGTGGTCCAGCGTGTCAGTGACGGGGACAGAACAGTCCATCCTCGCTTCAGTCCGAGGACCAGAACTGGGAGCTTTCTTCGGCTTATATCCAGCTCTAGCCTGGATTTGCTGGTTATACTTTTAAAGTAAATACCAGCAGTTTATTCCAGAATGTTCTGATGGGAATGTGTGAGCCTCGTGTCAATGGAAAGGTTAATTGCCAGGGACGGTTACATATTTTTATTATTTTTCCCCCACCAGACTATCTCAAGATTCTTTATGATTAAAAAAATATTTTTAAAGAAGCATAGTGTACTTAACTCTATTTATAAAAGGAGACCCAAACAAGTCTGTTTGTCCTAAATCTGCCTAACAACTTGGGCAATAAATATTTCTGTATTTGTTTTTGGAGGCCATGAGAGCAGTCAGACATGTTTGATTTAGGCTTAGTTCCCTTAGAGCAGATGCACTTCCTTTTTCCTTTAACACTATCATGTTTTTCCAAGAACAGAGACTCCCTCCCCCAGGGCCCCCCACTCTCCAGGACTAACTGTCTACTTTGCTGGGAAGCGTTGCGTTCCGTGTTAACTAAGTAGATGGGAGAGTCTGGGGTTGTAGGGAAAGACAGATTCTTGCCTTGCATAGTGTTTTTCCATCCATTCATTCACCGGGTGACCCAGCCATTCAAGAAATGCACATTCAGCATTTAGGCACGAGTCAGCTGTGAATGAGACCTGTAGGGCCTCTGCTGATTCCAGAGAGGAGGTTGTGAAGCGGACAGTCGCCTTATCATTTATTCCTTTATGAGGGGACATTTGCACGTTCAGTTCTTCCATGGGAAGAAATGGAGACCACAGAGAATTATTTGCTAGAGGACTTATCATGGGAGGATCTTGCATTGTTGGGAGGGCTGTTTTATGGGTAGAGTTTGAAAGAGTTGTAGCTATTTCATGGGCAGGAGAGTAAGTGAGCTAAACTGTGTTTGAGTCTGGAGAAGAGACGTGAACATGGCAAGAGCCTGTAGTTTTCTGTTGAGAGCCAGGTAAGAAAGAATGCAGTGTGGAGGCACCTGGGCGGCTCAGTCGGTTGAGCGTCCCAATTCGGCTCAGGTCATGATCTTGCAGTTTGCTGAGTTTGAGCCCTGCATCAGGCTCTCTGCTGTCGGTGTGGAGCCCGCTTTGATCCTCTCTGTCCCTCTCTCTCTGCCCCTCCCCCGCTCACTCTCTCCGTCTCTCTCAAAATAAATACAGAAAAACTTAAAAAAAGAGAGAAAGAATGGAGTTGGAATTGCAGAAAGAATATCCAGCAACTGTGAAAATGTTAGACCTCGTCCAGGGGGATATTGAGCGTCAGGCTGCAGAGACGTGCCCTGGGTTTGGGGGAGAGGGTGGCTCCGGTTGAGGAGTGGGGTCCCGAATTCTGGGGGTTCTCTGCTGTCTCAGGCCACTCCTGTTGGTTGCCACAGCTCTGCCATTAGAACATGGGTGGCCACGTGACTTGAGCCTCAGCGAATTGCAACACTCATTTCCTTTCACATACACCGCAGCTGGATCTTGCATTTTGTCTTTCTTAGAAGTATTTGATTTTTTTTTTCACATTTTCCATTTTTATCTATTATGATCTATCTCTTCCTGTCACAGCCGGAAATGTGATACCAGGATTAGGCAACTCTCCCGTCTCTTTCTCTTGGGTAAATCTGAAACAGAATAACCCCAACCCATCTGTTATCTTTGCAGCATTTTATTGCTGTTCTGTACCATCACTTTCTAATTTTGTGGGGAAAGAAATCAAGCATTTATTCTTCAAATGAATGTATTTATCTGAAGTCTCCTTTGCATCGCACCAATTCCTTTTGGTTTCTCTGTGGGTGATCGACCGTACGCACGTCACGAGGCAATTTTGTCTTTCATTCCTGGCTAATTAGGTTGGGTATTCTTTAAATTTGCGGGGGAGGGGTACAGTTATCAGTTTTGTTTGTACTTAAATTCTGCTTCTTCGAGTAACATTGATTTCCTGTTTAAAGGAGTACATAAAAGAAAACAGAAAAGTAACGAATTTAGATTTTACTTTTAAGAGTCTGAAAAGCATAAAGAATTGTCTGGAGAGTAAGAAATCAGGCCACAGGGGGATGTTTATTGAAACTCCATATGTCAGGATAACAGAGGTGCCACTGCCCTCGACCTGATGAAGAAAGACCTGCCCGGGGCACTTCCCTTTCAGAAAGCAACAAACGAGACCAGTGCTTTGGGAAGTGTGCATTTAGGACAGTACGGCTATCGTCACATCCCTGATGTTAATATGGTGACTAAGATAGAGACCGCGGGGACTCATCACATGTCGCTTAAATCACGGAGCAGCTCAACTTCCTCAAAGAGCTTGGGAAATGCTTTTCATTTCAGAAATAAAAACAACCGAAAACAAGCCCTGCCTGCGTATGAAAAGCCAATCTTTTGCATTCACACTGAGCACCCCCCCTCACCGGGCACCTGACACTTCCTTGTTTTACCACTTTGTAGTATGCAATGGGAGGTATCTGACCTCAGCATACAGGAGAAGGCTTTTGATAACCAGAGATTCAGTTAGAGGAGCTAGGTGAAGAAGAGAGCTCATTCCATGACAGCGGTTTCTGTGCCATGAATCCCGCAATAGAAGTTGATAAACTTTGAAATTAATCTGTTCTTTAATAAAGCTATTACATTTCTAGAAGTTTCCAAAAAGAAATCGCTTTAGGGACCCAATGTGGAAATAAATCTGTCCGTATGCTGCATCTATTTCTTTCAGTTACATTCTTCGTTGTTCACTGAGATGTTTGTCAGTAGACATAAATTGTGTCAAGGTTCCATTGGACGCCATTCCTTATGATAAGTGCTTCAGGGAAAACAACTGTAATTTGCAACAGATAAAAGACTTGAATTTATAGATATGAATACAGTTCTGATTTACCAGGCAAACCATTACATTTGAGTTGTTTCTTTTGGAAAGCCTCGTTGTAGAAAAGTAAAAAAGTATATATATATACTTATAAATATATAAGTATATATATATATAAGTATATATATATATAAGTATATATAAGTATATATATATATAAGTATATAAGTATATATATAAGTATATATATATACTTATAAGTATAAGTATATATATATACTTATATATAAGTATATAAGTATATATATATACTTATGTATAAGTATATAAGTATATATATAAGTATATATATATACTTATGTATAAGTATATAAGTATATATATAAGTATATATATATACTTATGTATAAGTATATAAGTATATATATAAGTATATATATATACTTATGTATAAGTATATATATATACTTATATATAAGTATATAAGTATATATATATATATATATATATATATATATATATATATATATATATATGGTTTGGAATTGCATGAGAGTTGTGAAATCGAATTTTGGAAGGTAGAAACTACCATGGTTAATTTCTTCTACACGAACTTAAAAATTTCAGCTCAGTTTTTTCCTCTGTCATTCTAGGAATTACCATGGTAAAACAGCAGCGCTGAAGGAGATTTTGATTAAACAAAGATTATCCTGTGCTCTGAAATCTTTTACATTTTCAGGGAGCCTGGCCATCCTGTAGCTCTTATGGGAAACCGTGCCAGGAAATTTGGGGGAGACAGCTATCCTGCCCCAGAGAAGAGGCCCACCCGGGTCTTTTTGAGAATCTAGAGGCCAGCTAGATCGTTGAAGAAGTAAAAAGTCCGTTTTAACCACCTGCACAGCTTCAGAAGTTGTGAAATGCAAGAGTCGGTGAAAAGCGACTTCCCATCCTGGTTTCTAGGAAATGTTTCTGTCTCATCAGAAGAAGACTTCATGATCTCAGCCTAAGTCTCTTCTACTTTCTCTTTCCCAGCTGCCTTATCCCCTAAAAAAATTCCACAGGGTCCTAGAGCTGGACAGTTATGCTTTTGGTATCTGTTTTTAAATGTTTATTTGTTTTTGAGAGAAAGAGAGAGAGAGAGCTCAAGTGCACCTGAGAGGGCGGGGTGGGGGGAGGAAGGGGGCAGAGGATCCGAAGCAGGCTCAGCGCTGACAACAAGGTCCAGTGCAGGGCTTGAAGCCACGAACCAGGAGATCATGACCCGAGCCGAAGTCGGATGCTTAACTAAATGAGCCACCCGGGCACCCCTGATCTTGATATCTTTAAATGAGCTCTGAACTTTATACTTGAAAGCTGTTCAGAGAGTGGATCTCATGTGTGATCACCATAGAGCAAAAATGCTAATTGTGTGAGGGGTTGGAGCCATTAGCCAACTTGTTTTGGTAACCGTTTTACAGTATATACGTGCATCAAATCACCACCTATGTTAGCTGCCAATAAAATCTCAAGAAAGCTGGGAAAAAATGAAAGACTTCTGCAGTATTTCTCTTTATTCCATCAAGTGGGCCTTTGAGGTTCTGTCTGGATGTGAGAGTTTCCAGGTACGGCCCCAGTGGAGGGATTTGGGGCTTTCTGACTTTCCTTCCTTGTCCTTGGGGCATGAAGGACATAAGTGGTGGTTATTAGCTCATCTTACTGAATGTGGACCCCAAAGTATTTAATAACATTTGGGATGCAGAGAAAACATTGCCTCTCTGTGGCTAAATCTACATGCTCGTCCATTTTCCAGGACATTCAGCCTCACATGTGTCTGCGACATAGGTAGTGGAGAGAGGGAGGAAGAAAGGAATGAGAGAATATTAAGGTTGGGCTGAGGTAAGCATGTTTCTTGTCATTTACTTTATCAGGGTTGTATAGTCTCTCAGTTCTGTTCACACAGTGGGTGGAGGACCCACAGGAGATAAAACAAGAAAGCTTATGTTAGAAAATTAGGCAGTTGAGTATTTTAGTTTTTTCTCCTAGTTGTTCTACTTCTGTCTTAGGATGATGTGCACACACACACACACACACACACACACACACACACACACAGCTGGAGAGTCAAAGAATGGAGGAAAGAGGGTAGGAGACACAGAGAGGAAGACAGACAAAGAGAGAAGAATTAACCTTGGTTTCATTTCAGGGAATTTCTCTCAAATTTGTGGCAAAAATTATCATGAATTAATCAATTCAGGTTTAAAAAGTTCAGGGAGAACAGAGTCTCAGTTCAGATACTACATGTGCTCACGCTCTAGGGAAGAGAAGGGAGACAGACGTCCCTTGGTGTGGCAGGTGGACAGATGGAACTAACAATTGGCAAGAGCCATTTCTTACCCAGTGATTTGCAACAAGACTATTATGATTGTCCCTGGACTTGGTGGGGGTTCGAGACTCTGCGAGCACTCTCTTCTTCTGGTGATGGTGATTAATATTTATTGAGCACTTAATACATACCTGATACAAAGCACTGGACATCAGTTGACTCACTTAGACCTCAAAGCATCCCTGGTCATTACTCTGTTCATCCTCCCTGGTTCCTATTCCGGAATTTTTTCTTTGATATGAAAATGAAGAAACAGGAGCCTGCCAGTACTCAGTTGGTGGGGGCTGAACCGGGATTCAAACCCGGGCAGCCAGGCTGAGCTCCTGTCCCCAGACTATGCTGCCAGGAGCTCTGAAGTCTTATCTCTCTTTTGCTATTTGTAGGAAGCAGAGACTGTTACTGTCCTTGGTGACTGTTTTTCATTTGCATTATAACCTGACTCCTAGAAGAAGTCATACTGGGAGGACTCCAGGTAACCAGGTCAAGGTTTTGTGGCCATTTAAAGACAGAATCAGTTCAGGTCTTTTGTGAGTAACGAATGGAAAATTTTATTTGCTATTTTAGGTCACTTCTCTAAGTCACAAGAGCGGAGTGGTACAAAAACTGTTATCGTGGGCGGTGTTTGCGAAAGACAGCGTTCAAAAGCAAAGGAGGGTTTTGTGGCATTAATGCCGCCCCCACCCCCGGTCTAATGCCAGCACCTGCTGCTGCCGGGCTGGGTCCAGAACTGGCAAACGTCCTGCCCCCCTGCACATTCCTCCTGGCCCCTTAGCAGAGGAAGCCTTTCTGCAACTTGCCTTCTCAAGCTTGGCTTTTCCAAATTCACCTACCACGCCCAGGGACTGGGGAAGGATGAGAAAGAACTTGCCGGCTTATTGTACCCCGGGCATCCTGAGGTCTGTGTTTTCCCCTCTTTCCTCTCTGCCCTGAATGGGAGTCCTGTAGAGATCGGAAATCTGTAAGCCACCCCTGATGTTGTCCCTGCCACTTTGCCCACATCTTTATAGAACCTAGAGGCTTAGACAGCATACGACACGGTTCTTCAGGGTGTGCCAGGCGTGTTCAGAGAAACCCTGGCGCTCGGGTCAGATGGGGTCAGATGGTTGAAATGCAGGCTCCCGGGCCTTTCCCTGCCCACTGAATCAGCACAGCAGAGGAATGGGCTCTGGAGTGTGGGCTCTAAATCAAGTGCCTCAGATTCTTTGCACAAGAAACCTTGCAAACCATCCTTTGACAAGTTTGCTGGTTCCTAGACACACACTTCTTGGGTAAGAATTATTTTTTTTAAATTTTTTTAATGTTTATTTATTTTTGAGAGAGAGAGAGAGGCAGAGAAGGGGACAGAGGATCTGAAGCAGGCTCGGTGCTGACAGCAGAGAGCCCAGTGCGGGCCTCGAACTCACGAACTGTGAGATCATCACCTGAGCCAAAGTCGGGTGTTCAACGAACTAAGCCACCCAGGCGCCCTTTGGATAACAATTATTAAATGCATTTCTGCTCAAGGACTGCTGTGGCAGGGTCAATACCAGGGCCATGTGCGTTGATAACCACCTGTTCCTGCCCTGAGGAGGGTACATGTTATCAACTGAAATTCACATATGTGTGAAATGAGCACAAGACTCAAAAGCAGGACAGATTCTCTCATTGCCCTTCTCTAGTTGACTGCAAAACTCTTGGAGGTGGGCGTTTTGAAATAGGTTGTCCCTATTCAGGTAAGTTATCTTTCTGTTCCTTTACAGAGAATTTGACTCATAAGCCTTTATTTAAGACCTTTCACAATAGTCCTCAATGCAAGTCTGTGGTTTCAAACTCTTAAAAGAAATCACAATGCTTACAAAAGCTTAAATATTTGGAATTCCTTGCAGACCATAGGGAAACTTGACAGCATAAACTAAAGCAGCACTGACTTTGTGAAAACTTTCCACCAGAATCAATAATACTTATCTCACATGGGGATGGAGTGATTGAAAACATAAATTGAAGTGTTATTGATTTTATTTATTTGGAAGAAAGAAACATATCCTTCCTAATGGCCGGTATCTTAATGAAAAGAATAGGTATTCTGAGAATTAAAAAAAATTAATAACTTGTATTTTGGAGACATTTCACAGAATGAGAGATTTTCATCAACACTGCAGGGGAAATGAAGCATTGCACTAGCAATGATGTTTTGGTTTCCCAGTAGGGCTCCTGGGTCTTTCTTTGATTTGGTATTTTAAGGGCCACCCCTGATCTATCATTCCTGTCACATGAGGACCAATAGTTTCAAACACAGTCACATCTCTGATGGTTCCTCCAGAGAAAGGGTACACAGAAACCACCATTGCTCAAGGCAAGAATTACCAGATATGTAAATACAGGTTGTATTTACGGTACAAACATATTCATTGTTGTTCTAAAATTCAAATTCAGCTGGCCATACTTTATATTCTTATTTTTTTATTTGCTACATTTGTCAGCCCTGCTCCCTAGAAAAAGGAAATAGTAGCATTTTTGAGACCAGTAGTTTGAAGATACTCATTTCTCACTGTGATGACCCACATCACCTCTCCTGGTTACAGAAGCGGTCTGTGTGGCCATCCTCGGCTGTCACCTGCTGCTGTCTCCCCAGCTCTTGCTGGACGTCTGACTTTCTCAGGCTTTACAGCCCAACAGTGGCTGAGGATTGGCATTTCAGAAAAAAGACAAAAAAAACCCCAAACCCCCCCAAAAACAAGGAAACAAAAAACCCCACAGGATTACAGCACGTGTAAGTGACTGTTTCTCTGGGGTCAAGTCAGCTCAGGCTTCCCACCATTTCACACCGTAAGAGCTTTTGCACACAGAGGCTCACGACAGACCCAGACATATGCATTCTTGCACACACCAGCAGGTGCACACACTCACGTCCCTCTGCCGAGTTTCACAGATAACGTATTTACGTACCACATTATGGATTAGACACAGTTAATACATTTTTCATATACGTCACATTTACTCCTACGTCAGTCTTATGAGGGCAATACCATTTTCTCTCTATTTTTTTCAAGGAGACAATTAAGGCTTAGTATGGGTAAGTAATCTGCTCAAAGTTCTTACAGATTCACGGGGAACACTTACTGAGCCCAAGCTCCTACCTCTTTCCTACTATCTCGCCCTATTTCACTCTTCTCACATGCCCACCCCATTCTGTATGTTATGTCAATCAAAAAGAGATCATAAGGATTTACTATGAAATGAAAAGATGTCTGGGACTTTGGGGTCATGCTGTCTCAGGGGGAAAGTTACTGAATCTTTCTGAGATCAATTTTTTTCATCTTTAAAATCGGGATACTGACCCTGAGTGCATAAGTTTGTTGGGATGAGGAGAGGAAGAAAAAAACAAAGAAAGAGTAAAAAAAAACCAAACAAACACAGAAGAATTCCAAGAGCAGGGGAGGTTAATTGTCCAAAGGACTTGGGAGGAGGTAGGGTTAAACCTGAGTCTGATTTTCCATTTTGGGTTTCTTTGGAAGCCCAGGGAATAATGCCAAGCATGAGAAACACTGATGGCTTTCAGGGGAACATGCAGAGCCCTCAGATTTTCACATGTAGAAGCTGTGGGTGCAACAACCCTGTGGCTCTTGATTCACCCTGGGAGGAGAAAGGTCAAGACTCAGTATTCCTGAGAATTACTTGAAACTCTGATTCATGACTCAGCAATATTTATGTTCTTCATAGGATATACAGTTGCTTTTCTGGGCTTCCCTTGGGGAAAGACAGTCCCCACCAGTTATTTAAAAATTTATTTTCTTGGGGCGCCTGGGTGGCTCAGTCAGTTAAGCATCCGACTTCGGCTCAGGTCATGATCTCGCGGTCCGTGAGTTCGAGCCCCGTGTCAGGCTCTGGAGCCTGCTTCGGATTCTGTCTCCTTCTCTCTCTGACTCTCCCCCATTCATGCTGTCTCTCCCTGTCTCAAAAATAAATAAACGTTAAAAAAAAAAAGTAACAGGAGTTTATTTAAAAAAAATTATTTTCTTAAAAACAAAACAAAACAATCTGAGGCAATGCTTAAGGGCAGAGATTTCTGGACTCAAACAAAATGTTCAATTATTACAGCTCTCTGAGTAATCTTGGGCGGACCATGCCATCTCTGGGCCTCTCTTCCCCATTTGTACAGCAAATGGATTGACTAAGAAATTCCACGAACCTATGTCTTGTCCTGTGCCAGGCACCAGTCCGTGGGACAAGCCAAAGCTCCAAGGCTGTCCCATTACAGGGGGATGAGAAGGGTAAGGGTAAGGGTAAGAGAATCACATAACCCAGTGCACATTAATAGAGTTTATCAGATGGTCCACCCACTATGAAGAAATTCATGCCAGGAAGTGGAAGAGAGTATGGTGGGGGTAGACAGCCAGGAAGCAGAGCTGGACATATCACAGGAGGCTTCTCAGAGGAGGTGACATCTGGGAGGAAATTTGTATAACGTGTAGGAACCACTCATGAGAGTGGGCAAGAAATATGTCACAGATGAATCTTCAGAGAGTCACCTGATGCTTAGGAAGGAAGTCAAGGCAGGGAGGAATTTGAGTTTTGTTGGGAAATGTGGAAGCAACAAGAAGATGCCTCCACTAGGTCCTTGTCTTCAGCTTACAAACACCTTTGGACTTCTCCACATTCTATGTGTATTTTAGATGCAGTGTGTGTGTGTGTGTGTGTGTGTGTGTGCGTGTGTGTGTGTATGTTGTCCTCTTATGAGATGGTGGGTCGGATGTGGCCACAAGAGAAGACAGAGGAGAGGCTCAGGAAACACAACAACAAAGTGCCTTATGTTTGCAGGTCTTTGGGACAGGAGGCACCACTCACCGTGCAGGGCCATGTGGGGAAGACACCAGGGTGGCCAGGAGACAGGAGACGAGAGGGTGAGGGACACTGCTTAGTCCACCTGGGGCTTCCTCAGGAAAAGCAAAGCAGGGCAGGGACAACAGTTTACGACTGGCTGGTTTTTAATTATTTCCCCAGGCTTTGGGGTATGGGGGTGGCCCCCAGTGATTAAGGCAGAGGAACATGGTCTGCTGGGGTGTGATGACCACATAGAGAATGTGCGGCTCTGGACTGGTTAGTTTTTTTTTTATTTGATCTTAGTATCTTCATATATATATATATATATATATATATATATGAATATATATACATATATATACATATATATATGAATATATATACATATATATACATTCTTCATATATATACATATATATACACACACATATATATATATACATATATATATATATGTGTGTGTATATATACGCACACACACACATACATACAATATATTGTCAAGTTAGCTAACATAACGGTGTATATACAGCGTGCTCCCGGCTTCAGGAGTAGATTCCAGGATTCATCACTTACGTAAAACACTCAGTGCTCATCCCAATAAGTGCCCTCCTCAATGCCCATCACCCATTTTCCCCACCCCCAAGCCCCCACACCCCCTTCCACCCTCAGTTTGTTCTCTGCATTTAAAAATCTCTTATGGTTTTCTTCCCTTTCTGTTTGTAATGATATATATTTTTTTCTTTCCCTTCCCCCATGGTCTTCTGTTAAGTTTCTTAATTTCCACATATGAGTGAAAACATATGATATCTATCTTTCTCTGACTGACTTATGTCACTTAGCATAATAGCCTCCAGTTCCCTCCATGTTGTTGCAATAGCAGGATTTCATCATTGCCAAGTAGTATTCCATTGTATATATAAACCACATCTTCTTTATCCATTCAGCAGTTGATGGACATTTGGGGTCTTTCCATAATTGGCTATTGTTGAAAGTGCTGCTATCAACATTGGGGTACAAGTGCCCCTATGCATCAGCACTCCTGGATCCCTCGGGTAAATTCCTAGCAGTGCTATCGCTGGGTCATAGGGTAGTTCTATCTTTAATTTTTTCAGGAACCTCCACACTGTTTTCCAGAGTGGCTACACCAGTTTGCATTCCCACCAACAGTGCAAGAGAGCTCCCCATTCTCCCCATCCTTCCCAACATCCCGCTCTTGGCTGGGCCCTTTGCTATCCCTAAGAATTGGAACCAGAAAGGACTGGTATTTTTTTTAGAATGTCAGAACAACATAATATACAGAAAAGTTTTAGAGAAATTTAGAGTGCAACATATATGTACATCCTTCACCTACATGTCAAGATGTGGAACAGACACAGGTGCCCTGGGGTTTCCTGCATCAGTCCCTGAGGACTGGTATTGGGGGGTAAACGGGTGCTGGCTATGTCTGTGTCTGCTGCCATTCCCATGTGGATGCCAGCCTGGCCAGACCCACCACCGGACCGCTTGGCAGGGGAGCGAGAGCCTGCTGGCTCCAAGGCATGGGCTCTAGGCTTTGTGACATGGACAAGAAAGGGAAAATGCACCTTGCAACACAGGACAGAGCGAGCATCAAAGGCTGTGGGTGTAGTCTAGTCAGTCGTGGGACATTAGAGAACGAATAGTGCACATAAAAGGGCCTGGCCAGGAGAGAGAAGGTGGAGATGGGGGTAGCAGACAGGAAGGGCAGCTCTGGGCACCCAGGGAAGGCGCAAGATGGGCGGGGCCCGACTGCACAGACACTGAGGGAGGAGCGGTGTGAAATGGCATCAAAGCTCCAGAGTCCGGGGAGAGTTAGAAATAGGACGACAAAAGATGCTTTTCAGATGAATACAGTATTCCCCTTTTCTTGCAGTCTGGCTTTGCCTGGTTTCAGTTCCCCACGGTCAACCCTTCTGGAAGTGGATGATCCTGCTTCTGATGTATTTCAGAAGGTCAGAGGTAGACTAAGCTATGTCACAGTGCCTGCGTCACTCACCTCACTTCATATCATCATGGAGGCATTTCCTCGTCTCGCATCATCACAAGAGGAAGGGTGAGGACAGTGCAATATTTTGAGAGAGAGAGAGAGAGAGACCACATTCACATAACTTTCATTACAGAATATTGTTGTAATTGTCCTATTTTATTATCAGTGATTGTGGTTAATCTTTTCTGTGCCTAATTTCTTAATGTTTATTTATTTTTGAGAGAGAGAGAGCGAGCAGGGGAGGGGCAGAGAGAGAGGGAGACGCAGAATCCGAAACAGGCTCCAGGCTCTGAGCTGTCAGCATGGAGCCTGACACGGGGCTCGAACCCACAAACCACGAGATCATGACCTGAGTCCAAGTCGGATGGTCAACTGACAGAGCCACTCAGGCGCCCCTTTTGTGCCTAATTTATAAATTAAACTTTATCACAGGTATGTATGTATGGGAAAAACCGTAGTATATATGTATGGTTAGGTACTATCTGAAGTTTCAGTCATCTACTGAGGGTCTTGGAACAAAGATGAGGGGAACTCTTGTAGGAGGAGTCCATTCCCTTCCCCATGTGGTCTCCTCACCTTCCTGGTGCTCTCTGTGTGCACAGTAACCAGGCATGTGACATGTGGCAGAGGGGTAGTTTTCTCAAGTTTTCACTGCATCTACTGTAGCAGCATTGACTTCACGGTGTGCTCTGGAACCTTCCATTCAGGCAGTAACACAGGGGGCCATACATAGACAGCAGAGGGGCTTTCACGGGACAGGGGCTTACTCAGAGTGTACCACTGCTTTATGCCGTTGCAGAAGTCTGCATAGAAGACCTAAAGATTAAGAGTTTAGAGGCGCCTGGGTGGCTCAGTCGGTTAAACGTCCGACTTCGGCTCAGGTCACGATCTCGCGGTCCGTGAGTTCGAGCCCCGCGTCGGGCTCTGGGCTGATGGCTCAGAGCCTGGAGCCTGCTTCCGATTCTGTGTCTCCCTCTCTCTCTGCCCCTCCCCCGTTCATGCTCTGTCTCTCTCTGTCTCAAAAATAAATAAAACGTTAAAAAAAATTAAAAAAAAGAGGTTAGGACAGATAACAAGAGTTCCCGGTTTGTTTGTTTTTTAATGTTTATTTTTGAGAGAGAGAGAAAGAGAGAGACAGAGCGCGAGCAGAGAGAAAGGCAGAGAGAGGAAGACACAGAATCTGAAGCAGGCTCCAGGCTCCAAGCTGTCAGCACAGAGTTCGATGCGGGGCTCGACCTCACGAACCGTGAGATCGTGACCTGAGCTAAAGTTGGACGCTTAGCCAACTGAGCCACCCAGACAACCCAAGAATTACAGTTTCTTAATCCAAAAAGGCCTTGACTCAGTGTGGTTCACCTGTGGCATCGTACAGAATATCCCTTTTGATGGGTATTTGCCAGCAGGATAGAAGTTGAAATGCTAACCACAGGGAAAGAACGGCAAAAACAACCAAACTCACATCGATAAAAAGTGAATGAGTCACTTGTCATATTTTTGGTGATCCTGCTCTATTTTAAATTGAATTCCCCATCGTGTAATAAAAATACCAAGCTATTGATATGAAGAGGGTACAGTTAATTCAAATTAATTGGGACTGACAAGATTATTCATGGGAATCCAAGTGATGTGGCACAGTAATTTGTCAGAGGCCATGCTGATGGAATTTATCATTTCCCTAGTCTCGATGCCCTTTAAGTTGGGATTTTCTTCGCAGCTGGGTTTATTTTTCTGTCATCTGTGAAGAGCGTGGTCTCAGTGAGGTTTTGAAGTTATGCCTCTATTTAACTGTGTCTAAGGAACACTAATCAACATGGCAGAGATGATTTGAAGGTGGCACTTTTTCTTCTTTTCATATAAGCATCAGAAAACAGATGCTAGGGACGCTTGGGTGGCTCAGTTGGTTGAGGATCCGACTCTTGATTTAGGCTCAGGTCATGATCTCAGTTTCCTGGGATCGAGCCCCGCCCTGGGCTCCGCGCTGACAGCTCAGAGCCTGCTTGGGATTCTCCCTCTCCCTCTCTCTGCCCCTCTCCCACGTTCACTCTTTTTCTCTCTCTCTCTCTCAATAAATAAACTTAAAAAAATAAAGAAAATCGATACTATTGGGATGCTGGTCTTGCCAAGGGCATCTGAAGCCACACCCCGTCTCCTCCATTACCATCTCCCACCCCTCCCTGCTCCCAGCTCTGTTGAAATGCGCTGCCCTGACAACCTAGCATGCGAGTTTCCCTATGCTTTCCATACTTACATAATTCCAATATGAACTGATATAATCTTCACATACAGGAGGGTACGCCTTTGTTGTGTGGCTGTCTGTTGCCCTACAGGATGTTGAGCGGCTTTCCTGGCCTCCACCTGCTAGATGCCAGTAGCATTCTTTCCCTGGTGTGGACAACCAAAACGTGTCTCCGGACATCACACTGTCCCATAGCCCTGCGCCACCATTCTTCTATCAATGGATAAGAACGTGGTTCCCAGTTCTTGGCTCCTAACAGCAGTGCTGCAATGAGGACCATTGTGCTTTTACAGATTCCCAGAAATGGCATTGGGGTATATGCGTTTTTAATTGTAATAGATATTGCCAGATTGCCTGATGAAGGCATTTGGAGAAAACTCTAAAAACTGTGAGTGAGACGAGACTGATATTATTCTAAAACTGAATGAATGAGTCCGGAGAGAAGTGATCCTTTCAGTGATTTTTTTTGTAACATGGAAAGAAATATGAGTAAGTTGGAAAATTCGCCCTTTTTTTTCTCATTTTAAAAGTGACAATTCTTTTTTTCGTGGGAGAGTTTAGTTTTTTTTTTTTTTTTTTGATCAGTTCAATTATCAGATCTTTCAAATGTCTTGTCAAGGTTTATGGGCAAAGATATCAATTAAAATGAACAACTGTGAAAGAAAACTTGTATGTTTTCCCATACCCAAGGTAACCCAAGTGAAATATTTCAAGGCCAGAAATGAAAATGGCATAGGGGGACTAGGTAAAATTGTATTAAGGAATAGAACAATAAAATGTATGTATGAGTTTCTTTAGCATTAATGGTTATCTGCAACCAGCCTAAATTATCAATCAGCCCAGTCTGAGTAATATGCCAATATTAAATGACTGATGAAAATAGTTCTCCATTTGATAGTTGGGACATTTTAATATACTCCTTTATCCCCTAGCCAACAGGTAAGGAAAGACTTTAAGCAACATTTTAAAAAATTATTTGTTTCACCACCCCCCTGCCCCCTTTACAGAGTCATCTGGCGAAAGAAACAAGCAAAACCTGCCTTCTGGATCCCAAGATCACATTGTCCAGTGTGGTAAGGAAATTAAGATGTTTCTTTTAAAGTTCTTGATGGGCTCACCAGGTCTGAGGTGGGCAGACATTATTTCTGATGAGTAATGATGGTTCTGCAGGCAGGCAGTGTCTTCTGGAAGTCTCTGTTCTGGGTCCTTCTCAGTATTTGTAGCGTATCAAGGGAAGAATAGTACCCATTGAAAATTAATCGGAGTGTTTGTCTTCTCTTGGTCAAGTTTACTTTAAAAAGAAATAGATGACTAATGCATATATGTTAAGCTTTGTACTGTGCTTCTTGGTTATCATGTATCAGGGGGTGCTGGATCTGGAGCTCCAAGTCTCCGCTGAGCCTTTGCACTTTTCTTTGAAGACTTGATATCATACGATCTCACTCTGTCCGTTTCGCTCCTGCGATATACTTGGACTTCTCTAGTTTCTGTTTTCGTTTTTCCCCCTGGTTGTTTCTCCTCATAAGTAAGGTTCTATTTATGTCACTCCCATTTTGTTGTTGTTGTTGTTCTTTGCCAACTTACAATGCAATAATGGCATTTGTTGTATTTTTGCGTGATCCCTAGAAGGACATTTATAAAGAGCTGCAATTTAGAATTACAAGTTATGTCACAAAATTATGGAATATTTAGAGCAAAAGATACTTAAAACACTATCCGCCAATTATTTAGAAATCACCGCAATTGTCACTGTTTGCTATCAATTTCGTATGCTTTCTTGTCATATTCCACATCCAATTTGAAATTCGGACTTTAAAGAGCTTATCCTTTGATAGTGTAATACATGCCAAACTTAAAAAGCACTAAAAAGCTATTCAGTGAAATGTATGTATCTCTTCCTCTGTCCCTTGCCCCATGACAACTATTTCCCTTTCAAGGAGACATCTGGTGTTTCTGGGTTTCTAATTTACTGGACTTCTTAAACTATTTTCAGCGTCTATCGTCTGTTTCTATATTAAGCAGCGATTTGTTGAGTCAAAAGCTGACTTTATCGCTTGTCACACAGGGGGAGAGAGAGCGTGCGTAGTGCACGTTCTAGCCAAACAAAGCACAAGCTGATCTGGTATAGGGTGGGGAAGCACTGACTCCTGGGACTGACAGACTTTCTGGAGAGGTAGTTCTGAGGGATTAGGTGACCCTTAGCTGCGGAACCTTGGCAGTTTGTGTGTCTGTTGCTTATGGCTGGCTTCAGGAAGTGCCAGAAGTGAAGCGGATTGTCACTGATCCATTGGGATAGCTCTGAGAAAGGTTGACATGGTGACTTGCTTGTGCCTTGGGACTATGGCCACAGAAGAGTCACTGTTTTTCTTTCTTGACTTTGGAGTACAGGAACTTTAAATTCTCTCTGCATGAGAAATGCACGGGGATGGAATTGCTGGGTCAAACAGTATGTGCGTCCTGTATTTTGATTGACTTCCATAGAAGTTTACCAACTTACACTCCAACCGCCAATGGATGACAGTATTCGTTTTCCCACAACATAGTGTGTCATCGACTTTTTGATCTTAGCTAACCTGATAGGTGAAATACAGTATTTTCTTGAAGTCTTCACTTGTCTCTTTCTTAGTATGAGTATAGTTGAGAAACTTTGTACATGATTAAAAGCCATCCTATTTTATTTTCCATAGATTTTTGCTAGCATCTACCCATTTATAATGAAGTTTTTAATATTGATTAAAAAAACTTTTTATATATTAATTAGTTCTTTACATTAAGAGTTTTAAGTATCTTCCTATCTGTTCTTGTATTTTGATTTTGTTTATTATGTTTATTTGGGGAGAGGAACAAATCAAAACATGCTTTTACAGAGCTGGATTGACTAATTTGTGTTGTTTTTTGGGTTTTATATCATAGTTGGAATGGCTTTCCATTTTGAGCCTATAATATTTTTCTGTGCTTTCGCCTAGTGCTTTTATGATTTAATTTTTGTTCATTATTCTGGCCTCTATAAGGGAGGAATACTCTTTTTCAGGGAGTTACCTAGTTGCCCCAACACTATTTGTTGGGTAATACATTATTTTCCCACTAATTTGAATGATCATTTTTGCTCAAAATTCAATTTCCGTAAATATGTTGATTTATTTCTGACATTTATCCTTTGGTCCATTGATTTATATGTTGGTTTTTCCATTTAACATGATACCATTTGCATTTTTCTGCTTGTTGATTGGACTTCTTGTTTATCATGGTACCACTTATATTAAGTGAGCATTCTACACTTATTCTACGATTCTCCTTCGCTTTTCCCTCCATTTAACATTGTGGGAATTTAGGTTACAAATCAACTAACTGATCCAAAACTTTACCTCTGTTTACTTCAGAAACAACCACTTGCCAAGGCTACTCTCTCAGTCGGCCCTTGCCTGGTCACCAATTTATATTTGCCAATGGATGTTTCAAACACCCAGCCTCCTACCTTCTACATCACAAGAGAACATTTTCCCATCCAAACAACATTTAGACCTTTGAGTGAATTGGTAAGAAAAGGCTGACAAACATTTTTCAATGACCAGGTACCCATCACGACATGGGAAAGAACAATCGGTAGAATCTTTAAAATTTTCCATTGAACTAGGACATCGAAGAGCTAAAGAAAAATGTTACACTCAGATCCAAGTGCTTCTTGAAAATAGCTGGCTGTATGACTTCATTTTCTTAAGAACGTGCTTGCACTGAAATCAGTTATGTTTTTTGCGGATGACTCAGAAACATTGGCTGAGCCATTACAGCACCAAATTTGTACGTGTGCGTGTAGGTGTGTGTAGGAGTATGTGTGTGTGTGTGTGTGTGTGTATTTCCTAGAGAATAACACCAATATTTATGTGATTCCCCATGGCTCTTCTAACTTTTATTCACCATACAAGAGATTCTATTGATTTATATTGAGAAAGAGGAGAGTATTCCGTGGATACTGAAATAGGTTCTAATGCAGCAACAAATTCCTTTTTTTTGTACCTCAATCTGTTTCACTGCTTAGGAATGGACACATCTGCTTACTCCTCTATAGGCTTTAAGTAGTTTTCCAAGTTTATTTTAAAACCCAATGGCTAACACTTTTATTGGAGACTATTTGTTATGTAAGCAAAATTACGATTCCTCCTATGATCCCAAAGTCTTCACTGGCTGGAACTCATTTTTCTCCTTACAGAAGGATGGATAGGAGTTAGTGACCACAGATAGTCGAGGTTACTCACCCAAGGTCCTATGGCAAGTCACTGGTGAAAAAAAGAAGTGATGGGTAAGATAAATGTCACCATCCTAATAAAAATCTTATGCTGAGTGAGGTAATTATTATGAATCACAGCATATACTCAGTAGATTCCAGCAAGCACAACTGCATATGGCTGTTTAAATGACTTCTTATTATAGAATTTAAAAAAGAGGAGAATAAAGAATAAAGAATGATTGGTTTGATGACTGGTGACAGACTGAAGAATGAGCAGTCTCCCACTTTGTTCCTACCTTAGTTGAGTATCATCATTCTCGCTAAACTCAGAAAAAAAAAATCATTGCCTTCTTTATATGCTATATCCTCCTTCCAAAGAGTTGGTAGATGCAAGAGAGCAACTGGGGGGCATGGAGATCCAGAAAATACTTGTAGACTCTATGTGAGCACTCTTTAGTCTTCACGGCCAAACTTTTTACAACACCAGGCCATCATTTCTGTGATGGTCAGTGGTAGCTCAAACTGGAGAATCTCCTTAAATTTCGTGGGAGATGATGTTGGCAAACCCCTCTTAGCAAAACACAATGTGATAGTGATTGAGTAAGGGGAACTTCCCTTATTTTTTTGTAGGGGGCAGAGATGAGGGCACAAAGTCCATTCTAAATAGAGCTGCCTTAAAATCCCCGTTTTGATCCATCACAGAGAAGACTCCAATTGGCCTGGTCCTTTAAGATGCAATTTCTGAGGCTGGGATATGAAGTTAGAGCGTGTCCAGAGCTGCGATCCACCCCTAGCTTAAGGAGGTCTAGGTGGGACCTTGTTCTTTTTAGGGACTCTCCGGAATCAATGTTAGCTTCCCCAGACAAGGTCCAAAATAGAGGTGAAAATCAGGAGCCAGACAATGCTTTCTCAAAGTTTTCTTTTTTTCTTCAATGTTTTAAGTCTATTTATTTCTTTTGAGAGAGAGAGAGACAGTGCACAGGGGAGGGGCAAAGGGACAGGAAGAGACATTGAGAATCCCAAGCAGACTCCATGCTGTCAGCGCAGAGCCCAATGCGGGGCTCAAACTCACGAACCTTGAGATCATGACCTGAGCCAAAATAAGAGTCCGGTGCTGAATCGACTGAGCCACCCAGGAGTCCCATCGAGGTTTTCCAAGAACGCATAATTCTGAGCCTCATCTCCAGGGTCTGTCTTGGTAGTTTGTGAGTGCATTTTGCTGGTCGCTCTTTTAACAGGTGCCCAAGGTGATTCCGCTGAAGGCTGAAATTCTGTTGCGCACTGCTCTTTGGGATTGAATGTGATCACACCACTGTAATAGAATAATATGACCCAACCAGTAGTGATAATTGATTCATTTTCAGGTGATTGTTCAAATTTGTCCAGTTCGCACATGATGGATTTGCACGTCAGTTCACTTCTATGTGTACATAAATACACACGAGCAAGTGCCTTGCATGATTCTGTGGGAGGGGGATTTATCTGATATAATTTTTTTAGGGAAAAAAATCAAGTCTTGATATTTGGCGAGAGTCTATTTCCAAGTCGTGGTTTTCCTAGAGAAAAATTGGAGGGGGCTACTGACTCACCTACCTTAAGACCAAAAAGGGCAAGAGTACAGAATGAAGGCCAAACAATGATTTCATTATACAAATGAAATGGGAAAATGCAGTGAAATTCTATTCCTCCCTGAGGACTGACCCCACTTAGAAGTTAGAAGAACAGCCTAGAGTGATCTCACACTTACGGGCTCTATAACCATCACTCTGGAGCATTTGTAGGAGGGTTTTGACTAAGGATGAAAGAGTCATCACATAAAGTTTTGAGCTTTAACTACACTTCTGTTGGGTACATAAGAAATAAAATAATCAATCCAGACGGTCCATCCCCTGGTGAATAGTGAACAAGGGGTAACTAGATAGGTAAAAAAAAAAAAATCAGCAGTGAAAACCAAATAGGAGTGTCAGCAATGGGTTTAAGGTCAGTTTCAGGGACAGACTGTTAGTACATTAGGTGACGTCACAGAATATCTGTGATAAAGATGTCAGAAAGAACTGGCTCGGGAAAGTTTCAAACTCAAAAAAGAGTGATTCTGTGTATTTTCACGATCCAGTGTGGTGTTCAGGGATTTTACACATTAAAACAGACTTCCCGACATCCAGATTGCTGACGAGGAAACAGAGTCTCGTCGAGGTGAAGTCTCGCAGACAGCGTCTCATTCACACACTTCAACCCAGTCACCTGCATGGAGGACCGTCGGGTGTAGGGCACAAGGTCAGGGGTGTCAAGACAAGTGAGAGTCAGTTGGGGTGTGGCAGCTTCCTGACCTCTTTCTGTGTCTTAATTGTTCTTTCCCCTCCAGGAGGTCTGGGCTGAGGGCCCCTGGTAAGACTTTGGAATTAACATGAAATTTTCATCACTAAAATTAAGTCAGAGCAATAACCTAGACACCTGGAAAAGTAAACGTTTTGTTTTTTTTTTTTTTAAGCAGGGAGCTCTGGATTATGTTGCTTCAGTTTACAGGATAGCCACACACAACTGACGTAAGAGAACTCAGCTAACAAACCATTGTTCGATGCACAATAGATTGCTAATTACTCGTGAAGACATACTTTTTGAACAAGAACAGCGCATTTTAATTGCCTCTTAGTGAGATGCTTTGCCTTTTTTACCCCTCCCACCCAGATCCCATCAGCACTTACCCTCGCACTGGCCTGAGTTTTAATAGATTCATAATAGAAACATTTATGTATTCATAATAAAGATAAATGATGTTTGCAAGTGCTTCCCTCTACATTTCTTCTCCCTAACAACTCTGGGGGATATGCAGAACAAGTATTATTATCTCTGCTCTATTGATGAGGAAACCAAGGCACGGTGAAAGTTTTCCAAATTTTCAGGGGTGAATCAGGACTCAAGCTCTGGTTTTGTTTTTTTTTTTGTTTGTTTGTTCGTTTGTTTTTTAATTTTTTTAACATTTATTTTTGAGAGACAGAAAGCAAGCAGGGGAGGGACAGAGAGAGAGGGAGACACACAATTGGAAGCAGGTTCCAAGCTCCGAGCTGTCAGCACAGAGCCCGACATGGGGCTTGAACTCACAAACTGTGAGATCAGGACCTGAGCGGAAGTCAGAGGCTTAACCAACTGAGCTACCCAGGCGCCCCGCTCTGGTTTTGTTTATTTGACGTCCTGTTGTGCATTTAATAAGCCACGTTTGCTGGAACAAAATGCTACATGCCTGGCCACTTCTGTCCCTGCTGGCTATGTGTTCTTAATCTTTAGACGCTCAATTTCCTCATCTTTAATATGACAAATGTAACAGCTCTTCTATTATAAACTTTCAGTGAGGATCTGTTGAGAGAATACATAAGAAATTGCTTTGAGGTTTGAATAGTTTGCTCTTTGCCCAGGGTCCTTGAATGGACTTCAATGGGTCTATAAAGAACTTTAACTTTATGCAAAATTTGGCGCTTATTTGCATATAATGAAGTTTTTTGGGGGGAGAGAGTTCTGAAGTTGTATAAGATTTTCAGAGATTTCTGTGATTAAAAAAGAATGAGAATTATTGCTACCAAACATTATGCAAGATACTAGTGTTATGAATACATGTCCTTTTGATTTTATAATTCATTCTTTCTAGAAAATGTGGGAAATACAGAAAAGTACAAAGAAAAAAAATAATAGTCATCTGAAAAAAAGAAACATTTAGAGAAAACCCTTGTATTTCCATGATACACTTTTGTCTGATACTACCTCTCAGCTTTTTTTCCCCCAAGAAATCAAAACTAAAAAAAGGTTCTGGGGTGGCACAGATATTTATATATATATATATATATATATATATATATATATATATATAGTATATATATCCATTTACAGTTTGGGATCATTCTAACTACGTGAACATAACTTAGTGGTGTAATATTTTTCTACACGTTTAATGCCTGCCTTGGAATCTCTATGTGGCTTTCCCATAATTTCTATACCGAATACTCTTATACTTTCAGAAGGCTTGCATTTCTGTCATTTTCTTTTACCAGATTATAATGTATATGCTTTTACATATAGTTCTACTATCTAGTCATGGAATGTATATAGTTTAAAAAATCACCATGTATGTCTCTTATTATTCAAAACAGATGGTAAATTAGTAAGTACTTAATTCTTCGAGGTGTACTTTAGCTTTTCACTGCCATGTCTTCAAAGATTTTACTAGAATTAAAGATATTCATTATACCTGATAATTATTTGGGGGAGAATTTTCCTTTTTATGCTTTTATCCTGGATGAAATGGTTTACCTCTTCCTTTATTCGGGTCTTGCATATCCCTGAGTTAAGTTTTGTTCCTTCTTGGCTATTTCTAATCGCTTGTCTCTTTCTTTGCGATATATATAGACCGTCCTTTGTCTTTTTCAAAAATGTTTGCATTGCTGGGACCTTCAGCATGGTGCTAGGAAACAGTGGCTACAGAAGGGGTCATGTCTTCTTTGACATCGATGTGGATATCACGAGCGTCTCAAGGTTGAAGCTGGGGTTGCTGAAAGTGGGAGATAGGGGTGTTCATCTTTAGAAACATCGATGTCTGCTCATAGTTTGTTGGAAGACTTTGAGACCGTCGGTATTAAATCCTGAAGATTATTAAATACGTTTCGGCTTCTAATGTGTTCATAGCCCCGCGTGACCCTTCTCTTCCCAACAATGCAGCAAGTTGCTTTGGGATTGCCATGGCACATTGTTCTTCCGTTCTTAGAGCAAATTCTTCTTGGGTCCAGGGTACTGTTTTTGGAATACATTTACAAATGGCATTGCCAATTTTTTATTTAGAATTTTTTGCGTGTAATCTTAGGCAGATTGGTCTGCAGTCTTGTTTCTCTGTAAGGATTGGCCTGCAGTCTTGTTTCTCTGTAAGGATTGGCATTAAAAAATGAAAAGGCTTCCATGTTTCTTGTTTAAAATTTCCATACAAGTGTTAAATCAGGGTGTTGTATATCTGAAACTAACACAGTGTTGTATGTTAATTATACCTCAATTAAAAAAAAACTAAAAAAATTCCCTAGTTATTTCTTCTTTCAATTTGTCTACATCTTTTTTATTTTATTTTTATTTTTTTAATAATTTAAAATTTTTTAAATGTTTATTTACTTTTTGAGAGAGAGAGAGAGAAACAGCTTGAGAAGGGAAGGGGCAGAGAGAGAAAGAGAAAGAGAGAGAGAGAGAGAGAGAGAGAGAGAGAGAGAATCTGAAGCAGGCTCCAGACTATGCACTATCAGCACAGAGCCCAATGCAGGGCTTGAACCCACGGACTGTGAGATCATGACCTGAGCTTAAGTCGGATGCTTAACTGACTGAGCCACCCAGGCGCTCCTATATTTTCTTTAAAAATCATACAAATTTATGTAGTTCTCTCATTTATCAGAATAGGATTTTATACAATTTTTACTTACAACTTTGGTCATGTTTCTTTTTTATTCCCAATTTTATATACTTATATTTTTCTCTTTTTATTAGATTAGACCTGCTAACTGTTTGATCAGTAATTTTTTTCTATGCAGAACCAGACCTTAGATGCATTTATTATATTATTTAGCTGTTTTCAAATTCATTAATTTCTGCTGTTATTTTGTATCTCCATTTGTTTTACTCAAGTTTGTGTGTGTGTGTGTGTGTGTGTGTGTGTGTTCTTGTTTTTGCATTCTTTAGTTTGACACTGAGTTTAGTAAGTGTTATTTCTTGTGTGTGTCCTAACAGAAGGCTTACTGGTTATAGATTTGCTTGGATGAGTCCTTGTGGGCATTCCAGATATCTTGACAGATTACATTTTCACTCTTGTTGTTTTCTAAACAGTCGTTAATGGTGTGTTTGACTACCACTGTGATCACTTTGCACAGAGTCATTCGTGGTCTGAGAATTTGGGCCTATTTTTTTTGCCACTTTTTGAGTTTATGAACATATATATCATATAATTTACAATTACTATTTGCAAATATTCTTGGTAAACTTGGTAGAAATATATCTTCCTGTTCTCCTTTAGACCCAACATTTTCTGCACACCCAGTAAATCAATCTTATTGTTTTTCGGACACTCTCTCTCCTCCTGCCCCCCAGACAGGGCACATATATTTGCACATTTCAACTATAAGCGTCAGGGAAGGTGTGGTTAAGTCTCTTACCACCCCAGTGCTTTGGTTCACTTCTCTGTGTGCCTCTAATAGTTCATGACTACTATACTTTGAAGAATATTATATGGTGTGGAAAGATTTATGGCTTTTATATTTTCTGTCTAGATTTTAGTTACTATTAAAACAATACAACTCTTCATTCCAGGAAATGGCTTTTTCTTTTATTTTTCCTCTGCCTGAAAACAATATGCCAACTCCTGTTTTCTTTCACTGTATTAATTTTATTTCTTCTTGCCTTTAGCTATTGTATCTTTGCCTAATCATTTAATATGATTTCTTTTGCTTTTGTTTTGTTTTCAGATTCTTATTTAAATTCCAGTTAGTTAAAATACAGTGCAATATTGGTTTCAGGAATAGAATTTAGGGAGTCATCACCTACATACAACACCCAGTGCTCATCACAAGTGCCCTCCTTAATGCCCACCACCCATTTAGCCCATCCCCCGTCCACCTCCCCTCCAACAACCCTCAGTTGGTTCTCTATAGTTAAGAGTTTTGTGGGGGCGCCTGGGTGGCTCAGTTGGTTAAGCGTCCGACTTCGGCTCAGGTCATGATCTCGTGGTTGGTGAGTTTGAGCCCCACGCTGGGCTCAGTCAGGCTCTCTGCTGTCAGCACAGAGCCTGGAGCCTGCTTTGGATTCTGTGTGTCCCTCTCTCTCTGCCCCTTCCCCACTCGTGCTTTGTCTCTCTTCCTCTCTCAAAAATAAATAAACATTAAAAACAATTAAAAAAAGAGGCTTGTGGTTTGCTTCCCTCTCTCTTTTGTTGTCAATTGCTTTTAAATGTCATAACTTTTTAAATGCTATTTGGTGTAATTTCATCATTTCACTATTTGAGGGAGGGTGTCTTTTACTGTGGTAGTTTTGGTGAGAAGGGTAGATTATTACTGATGTAATCATGCGTGTTCCCATTGTCTTGTTTCATGCTTATGTACAGATTCTTCCTGTCTTTTCCTCTGGCAACTTTTTTTTAATGGTCTATGTTTTCTTTGCTTTTTTCTCTAGTGATTTTGTTTTAAGTTCTACTAATGATTTACCTTAAGGTGTTAAAAAATGCTCATATCAATATTTATGAAACTATCAACATAAAAAATCAAATACTATTTACTCATTAGCTTCTATGTAAAATCAGGACATAAATAGTCTTTTGTTCCCATGTGATATTCAAAGCCACTTCCCAGTTTTTGTTGGTGTTATCTGTGACTTTAAAGTGGTGTTATTATTTTCGATGAGTTTTATTGTATTATGATACAGTGTTTTTCTCTCAGTAAAGTGAAGCATATCCTTGACAAATACGTTCAGAGATGGTTGTATGCTTTCTGGAAACATCTTTAAGTTACCTCATGTGTAAGTGACAGTTTTGCGGGGGCATAGGATTCTTGGCTAACATCTTTTCCCTTCAAAATTTGATGTGTGTGGTTTCAAAACTTTGATGATGCAGGGGAGAAATCTGAAGCACTTTTGTATACTTTTTCGAATTTTTTTTAATACACTGCTGATCACATTCTTTTTCTATCCTGGAAATAAAAAAGATCTATCTATCTATATCTATCTATCTATCTCTCATCTATCTATCTATATCTATCTATCTATCTATCTATCTCTCATCTATCTATATCTATCTATCTATCTATCTCTATCATCTATCTATCTATCTATCTATCTATATTTATATATCTGTCTTTTCCATTGATTTTGCCTGAAACCACATGTTTTGGTCAGCCAGGTCAGATTTTGCATCAGGTGAGTGCAGTCTGCAAAACTGAGGGAGAGTCATCACTTCTGGTGGCACTAACAAGGTCCTTCAGGAAGGTAGACTATGATGGAGAGACCGCTTCACTGGAAGCAAGACACCAGATTCCAATTTTGGCTTTGTCGCTAAATGCCATGTGAACCCGTGGGCCCCAGGTGCCCATGTCTGAAACGGGGGTGTCAGAGAAGTTTCTCTTCTGATCCCCAGAATTAATGAAGGTATTCAATACAAAGAGGTAAATTCATTTGCTGTATTAGCATTAACATCAATTTTTAAAAATGAAGCTGCTTCTGTTTTCAGTTAAAGGAAAAAAGCTTTATGATCAAAAGTACCGATGAGAACTAAGCAGGTGCCTTACGTACCGTGGTGGGCAGAATAATGGCTCCCCAAAGACGTCCACATCCTAATCCCCAGAACCTGTGTGTATATCACCTTACATGGCAAAGGGGGGATAAAGTGGGCAGTTGGAATTAATCAACTGACCATGACAGAGAGATTATCTTTGTGGGTTCAATGTGATCAGAAGCAGCCTTAAAAGTGGAAGAAAGAGACAGAGTGGAGGCCAGGGTGATGCAATGGGAGAAGCACTGGACCCATCATTACTGGCTTTGAAGATGGAGAAAGGGGTCATGAGCCAAAGAAGTTTCCAGAAGATGGAAAAATCAAAGAGACACAGTCTCCTCTAGCACCCTCAGAAAGCAGCACAGCCCTACCAAACCCTTGGTCTTAGCTGACAACACTATGGCAGACATCTACCCTTCAGAACTAGAAGATAATAAATTCATGTTGTTTTAAGCCACTAAATGTGTGGTAATTTTGTAAGCAGCCATGGGAAATGAATACGTACATATTATTTGTGGTCCTCGAAACCCTTTGCTGTAGATGGTGTTGCCTCATTTTACACATGTAAAAACAGAGAATCGGCAAACTCTTCAAGGTTTCCCAACAAGGCAGGATTCATTTGTGATTTCACCACACAATTAGCCAATTCTAAAGTCCACTGCATTGTTTCTACATTATTTTCCAGGACATTCTTTGGGGGGAGAAAAGGATTTAGCAAGAACATCCCTTATAGTTTCCTCGCAAATGTACATCTTCCCGCATACCTAGCCCAGGCTGTAAAAATGCTCTGCTGGTCCTTAGGCATGAGATTAGTGATGAACTCATTCATTTGCTATTAGAAATTGGAAGGAAGTGGCTAAGTTGGGGATGTCTTCACTCTGCTCTACTTCTCAGGCTCAGGAGACCCTCATCTCAGGTTGTGGTAACTGTAACCTCTACCTACTGGCCTCTGGCATGGGTCTTTCACGCGACAGCCAGAGTGATCTCTCGGGAATACAAATCTGATTATTCCTCAACCTTGCCTCCACACCTCAACCTGCTTCCCTGCTCGTGTGCCCCTTGTACCCCCCAAGTACAGCACTTCTTGCCCAGCATGGGGAGCCCATTTTCCTCTCTCTACCCCCCCTCCACTAGGTTATAGGTCTTTGGGGTCACTGTTGGGTTCCTAGAGTTCAGCATCCTTCCTGGAGCTCAGTAGTTGCTCAGTTAAGACCCGCTTAATGAATGAGACATTCACTCTAAGGGTCTCTCAGATCCTATTTAAATAAATTCAAACCCTTGGGATTTCAAGTTCTGATTAAGTCTGACTTCATTTTGCCATCACATGTCATTTCCCAGAAGCAGTTTCTTTTTTTTTTTTTTTTTTTTTTTGGTGTACCAAAGGAAGAGTGCCCTGAGCTCCATCATGAAAGTCAGATGGCATTGGTAAGATTACCTCTAATATTGTCCTCAAGAAGGAAACAAAACTGAGGCCCTTTCACTCACGTAGACCAAGCTGGGCCTGAGGCAGGCTGCTCGCCCTTGGTCAGACTCACACCATCCCTGTCTGAAAGTGGAGGTAGTGCCCCACCTGGGAGGCCGGTTTTTCGGATTAGACACTGTGTGTTAAGATGCTTGGTGTCAGTTCTGACACCCAAAGTCCTCCTATGCTCTTCGGGCTTGGAGTCACTTTGGCAGAACCCCATGGAACTGTTTGGCTCTTAGGAGCCAGAAGGCTGAGGGCACGCTGGGGCTGAGGGAAGGAAGAATACTGAGTCCCCAGGCGAGGTACCGGCACGGTGAGCAAACAGAGAATCTTTACTGAAGAACAAGGAGAACGCGCGTTCCTAGAGACATCAGGTCAAGGACATGAGCTTTCTCCGAAAGGATCTCAACGTGTTTAATAAACACTTGGTGATTTAGAACTAACAGTCATGACACCATCTGCTTATTGAGCTTCTGGAGAAGAGAGTCAGGCCTGTCCTGTACCGAATAAGAGTGGAGTGAGGGTGTCTATTTGACCAAAAGCAAAGATCATGCCGTTTTACCTTTTTGAAGATTTGCAATGACCATTAGAAAAGCAGTCAACTCCAGAAAATGTTAAATGATGCTGCTTTGGGCAGGTTGCCCTTTTTATCGGTGCACTGTTGACATCAAAAAGCCCTGGGTGTGGCTTCTGCGAGCTTCCGGGTTTCCACAGGGTTTAGGAGGATGGGAGGGTTCTTCCTTCCCCCAGATGCCTGTGGGGGTGGAGAGAAGACTGGGGGCCCCACTATGAGACACTTCCCACTCTTGTTGAATGTGTAGTTTTATCTGATGAAGGTCATCAGTTCTCTGATTCTTGGGACTGGAGTGAGGCATCCTGTGCTGGGGTCAAGTTGGGGGTTAGAAATTGATGGGCTTGGGTCCCAGGCATGGGTCTGCTGATATTTTCACATTTACATGTTCATCACACTCTTGACACAGAAACTGGGACTGACGTTTAAATCATGAAGACCTTAGTTTAAAACCGATAGGAAAAGTATTTTTTGCCCTTCATATTTAATGTAATAAACGTGTGGAAGGAAATTAGAGAAAGAATTCTTTGTTAGTTTTGTCATTAGTTGAATAGACATAAAACTATAATAGGTCATGTTAGATATTATATAACGCTGCCGGGATTTACGCAAGATGCAATTTTCCAGGTAGCTGACCTACTTTGTGTGATAATGAGCCATTTTGTCATTTGTATCAAAGACAAAGTAATGCTTTAATATCACAGAGTTCAGCCTAGTCAGGTTTCTTCCCAGCTTTTCTTGAATTTCCAAAGGAAGGCTAGTGGCTATGTCAACCTGACCCCCTTTCCATGATAAGAGACTCCTGTTTTGAATGTGTTGGGACCTCAGTCTTTTCTGTATGGTCTGGGTCACGTCTTTGTCTGGTATCCTTGGCAGAGCTCGTTCTTCCGGTGGC
The DNA here is from genome assembly GCF_018350215.1 of Panthera leo. Classification (NCBI taxonomy): domain Eukaryota; kingdom Metazoa; phylum Chordata; class Mammalia; order Carnivora; family Felidae; genus Panthera; species Panthera leo. The sequence continues at coordinate 9,946,819 of NC_056687.1, forward strand.
CAAATATGGGAAATTTTGTTTCTTTTTTTTTTTTTTTTTTTGGCACACAGTTCCCTCAATTCAGAGGTAATTAAGGCACTATTAAAGAGAATTGAATGAATTTTGGTGTGAATTTGCTGTGAATTTCTAAATGGACACGTCGTGTGCATTTCTAGCTCAATGTAGAATGACCATTAGGTGGTGAGCTTGTGGGTGTGAAAACTAATGACTGTTGTTATGGATTGACTTGTGTCCCCACAACATTGAAGTCCTAGCCCTCAGTGCCTACAAATGTGACCCTGTTTGGCAGTAGGGTCCCTGCAAATGATCAAGTTAAGATGAGCTCATTGGGGTGGGTCCTAATCTGGTACAACTGGTGTCTTTATGAAAAAGGAGGATATTTGGACACAGAGACAGAAAACACGGAGGCAAGATGATGTGAAAACACAGGGAGAACACCGTCTACAAGCCGAGAAGCATCAGAGACTACCGGAACCTGGAGCACGTTCTTCCCTGCATCCCTTGGAAGGACCCAAACCTGCTGATGCCCTGATCTCAGACTTGGCTGCCTCCACTGCTGTGAGACAATAGATTTCTGTTGGTTCAGCTGTCCAGTTTTTGGTACTTGTTACAGCAGCTGCCACAAACTAATACAACCACTTAATCCCCAGTTCAGCCATTTGGGTTGAACACCGTGGTGGTGGTAATTCTTGGTAAGGTTTCAAGCCAGCTGACGGAGTCACTTATCTCTTGTCTCACCCGCTGCTCTAGGGGAATAGGGCCACAATTGTTGTTACTCTTTTTTTTTAATGTTTATTTATTTATTTTTGAGGGAGACGGAGAGAGAGAGAGAGAGAGAGAGAGAAAACACAAGTGGGGGAGGTGCAGAGAGAGAGAGAGACACACACACAGAATCTGAAGCTGGCTCCAGGCTCCAAGCTGTCAGCGCAGAGCCCGACGTGGGGCTCGAACTCATGAACCGCGAGATCATGACCTGAGCTGAAGTTGGACACTTAACCGACGGAGCCACCCGGGTGCCCCTAGTTATTCTTAAGCCAAAATAGGAAGCACTCTGTTGGAAAGTTCTTACAGAGGGGACCTGTGATGAGGTTGCTTGGGCAAATGGCGGTAGAGACTGGTTAACCAAGGTCTGATTTCTTTCTTCTCTTCTGACCCTTGGTTCTCTGCAGACACTGCTTCCCCCTAAATGCTTCATCATGGGAATCAGCAGCACCCCCTGCTGCCCCACAAGTACGGGATATCATTTTGACCTTACTGTGTCTAATTTTTCCATAGAATTATATATCATGTTTGAAAAAGTTCACCGTTGTGGTCTTCCGAACACAAGAGCACTCTGCCGTGTTTAATTATGCTCTGCCCAGACAGGTTTCTCTTTCAAAATAATTTCACTGCAGCTCAGGCACAAGTCTGCTTCGTGGTGAGCGGGTGGCTTGCGACCAGTGCCACCCGCCACGAGAGACTTAACCAGCCTGGGTTTCGCGGTCGATGTTAAGGGCTCGGGGAATGCGGGGGAAACTACCTGGATGCTTTGGTGGTTTGCCGAAGTCCCGGTCGTTTTCCACGGAGTCAAACCCCCGAAATTAAAACAAGGAACAAGGAGAGGAGAAATGAGGGAAAGGAAGGACGGAGGGAGGGAGAGAAAGAATAGAAGAGAACATTCAAAAGGGAGAAAAGGAGAAAGAGACAAAGAACCTGAGAGCCGGAGTGGACTCCAGAGGCCACCCGGCAGGTTTTGTGTGTCCATCCCGGGTGGCGACATCTATCTGAGACCACATCAAGCCCATTCTCTGTACCGAGAGACTAAGATTATACACCACTGCGGGTATTCGAGTTTTAAAAGCGCGATGAGACGTGATAGCGATACCACATTAAACACATCTCCTATTGATTCCTTCTAACCTTGCAAAACGAGCTGTGTGCGCTAAGTACCTTTTACTGCAGGCTGGCTGATGGGACCGCAAATGGTGGCTGCGGGGCTGAATTTCCTCGGAGGTCAGCAGACAGGGCAAGCGGGAGGTGAGCGGGGGGCGCGGCTTCTGGCCCGGGGACCACTTACCCTCCCTGCCCTCAAATGCAGCTCGAGGACACCTGTCTGGACAAGTCTGCACCGCGGAGACATTAAGCCAAGCCAGGCTACCTCGCTACCCGCTGCATACCCAGCCACACGAGCGTGCGCGGCTCAGCGAAAACAGGGCATTCGGGACAGAAGGACATGATTCGTGGTTTGTCAGGCTGATCTTTTGCAACACTTGTTTTCTCGTAGTTACGGTCTTGTTTCAAATAAAAAAAAAAGTTATTTCATCTACTCGGCTCGCATGTGTCTGCTTTAACAGCTTTGTCCTTATGACTCTGCTCTCCGTGGGCTGGTGGTGGACATGAGAAGGGTGGGGACAGAGACGCTTTGCCATTTCTGAGAGTGGCGTCGATGCCGTGCAGGGATCCCACTGTCAGGGCAAGTGGAAAGGAAGCAACTGCTGAAGCGGGTCCCCGGGGATGAAACCCCATCTGCCCTTCTCAAGACCTCGGGCTAGCGTTTTGGAGGCCCTGCTTCTGCAACTGGAAAATGGGACGGCAAGACCCGGGGTAAGAATTAGCAGTTAAGGGGTGCCTGGGTGGCTCAGTCTGTTGAGCAGCTGACTCTCGATTTTGGTTCAGGCGGTGACCCCAGGCTTCTGAGATTGAGCCCCGCGTGGGGCTATGTGCTAGCATCACAGAGGCAGCTTGGAATTCTCTCTCTCCCTCTCTTTCTGCTCCTCCCCCACACAAGCACACACACTCTCTCTCTCTCTCTTTCTCTCTCAATAAACTTAAAAAAAAAAAAAAAGAATTAGTTGGAATGCCCGTGTGGCTCAGTCGGTTAAGCGTCCGACTCTCAGTTTCGGCTCAGGTCGTGATCTTGTGGTTTTGTGAGTCTGAGCCCCATGATGGGCTGTGCGCTGGTGGTACAGAGCCTGCTTGGGATTCTCTCTCTCTCTCCTTCTCTCGCTGCCCCTTCCCTGCTCACGCTGTCTCTCTGTCTGTCTCAAACATAGATAAATAACCTTAAAATTTTTTTAAAAAAGAATCAGCAGTTAAGATGTATGGTATGTAGTATGTCCTCATCAGCGGGTGGCTGTTATTTATTTTTTCCTGTTATTATTATTGCTACTATTGAAAAAATTTAAATTTTCACCTGCTAGTCTGGATGGTTTCCCCCTCTGTGGAGGACAATCTGTATTTGCAGTGGGGGTCAGAATTCACCTCAGAGGAGGCAGGAGGAATCTGCTGCCTGCTCTGGGGCATTTGGAAAGCACTGGGAAGTTCCCAACACCTCCCACTCATGCTGGCTTCTCTTGGTGCCCAGAATCCCTGCCACCATCCCTTTGGTTAGCACAGGATGCCCTCCTTTACTCCCGGGAAGGGGTGTGGGGAGGGGTCAGTACCACTGATTTATAAACTGTGAGACGGCATGGGGCATATCTATCTTGTATGTTGCTCACCCAGTATGTAGCATATGCACTGAATGAATGAATGAATGAATGAAGTCCTAGGGTATCTTTCTCATCACGTTTCCTCCTTAGCGTGCTCAGCCTAAGGCTTTGTGCAGGAAGCAATCAGGAAATGCTCGTTGCATTTATTAAGTGCAGTGGAAAATGTTTGCGTGGGAATTGAAAGTACAAATTCATAAAAAGGTGTCTCATGAAGAGGAGGTAAGTCAGATGGGGGTGAGGAAGAACATCGGGAGATGTCCATGACACCGGGGACCTTTCGGATGGACACTCGGGGACTGGGATCTGGATCAGCCATGGAGCACGGCGTGGATGTGAGCGCCTGTCTGCATATGCGTCGATGTACGTTACACGGGCTAGAGATGCATGGTGGCCGTGCGTGTGCATGAGGGTGTGTGTGCGTGTGAGTATGTGGTGTAGGCATGTCGTGTTTGCAGGCCTGATGCCAGTGTGTGTTACTTATGAACAGTGCAGGTGTTCAGTGTGTTTCTGGTGTGTGTGTGTGTGTGTGTGTGTGTGTGTGCGTGTGCATGTGGTGCCTGTGTGTGCTGCAGGTGTGCCAGATGCAGATGCGTGTAGATGTGTCCCGTTTTAGCACAGGCAGGAGTTGGAAACGTTGTGTACTGAATGTCATGGGCCAGTGGTTCTCAAGCATGGCCCCTGCACCAACAGCATCAGCGTTGCCTGGGAACTTGCTAGAAATGCAGTCTCTCGGGTCTACCCCCCAGAATCACCGAATCAGAGGTCCTGGGGGTGGGCTTGCAACCTGGGGTGTAACAAACCATCTGAAGGATTCTGATGCCAGCTTGGGTAGGAGCATCGTTACCACTCATCCATGTCCTGCTTGCTTCGAGCTTTCTCCTCATCACTGCAGAGGGTAGATTTCTCTTCTTTTATCCTGGCAATGAGATCTTGGCAGTTCCTTCCAACCTCATAGAGGAAGGTTAGAAGTGGGGAGGCTGGAAATCGGATGCTCTGTGCTAGTTGCTTGCTTGACCATCTTTTCTTTAAAACGGAACAACCATGCCCACTCAAGAGTTTCTTTGGTTCCATAGCATTGGCCCACTGCAACTTGGGGAAATGAGAGTGGCTGTTGGAAGAAGAGAACCTTATTAAAACTGTGTTCCTACCACTACTAGATGTGAGAGCTTGGGAAACTGATTTGTGTTTCTGAGCCTCAGGTGCTTTACTTGTAGAATGGGAAGACTAATCTTATCTTACAAAGCTGTTGCAAAGATTAAATTAAATAGTCTATGTAAATCACCCGGTGTCATGCTCACTGCCCTATTTTTGGCAAATGAAGTGTCACTTTCTTTTGAACACCTCTTTTGCTTGGCCAGAAACTTGATAACAAAGGAGCATCTTCTAGCTTTAGGGAATAGATAATAGATGAGATTATGGGTATGGCTTTCTAATTCCTGGTCGGATGGGATGGTCGTTGGACAGCCTTCCTGGGAGACAATTCAAAGAAAACTGGAAGTTCTCTACCAGGCCCAGAGTTTCCCGCTCTGTACAAGATTTAGCTAATAGTGTTCGATCCAAGTTCCATGTCTTCTATGAGATAAATGATATTATTTTCTGCAGCAATCTAGAGACCACAGATACACGGAATAGTTGGAGTATGAGCCCAGCCCTGCTCTGGCTGTGTGATCTGGGACAAGTCACTTAGACCTCTCTGAGACCCTGCTTCTTCCTTTGAAAAACAGGTTTGCAGCAATGATAAGGTGCCATGATAAATGTAAATCACCTATAAAATGCCCAGCATACACTAGGAGCTTGGCTAATTATTTTTAAATGTATTGAATATTAAATAAATACTCCCTTTACTTATTCCTCCTTTGTGCCCAACCTGGGTACCAGGTCCCCAGAATACCAACGTCTTTGGAAATAATACCAGTGTGGGAGCATCTTGGGTTCTGGTTTGGGTTTGGCCTAATGTGGAAGCAGGACTTTCCCCACCCTGGTGCCATAGTTCTAGTGCAGTGTCCTTTCATCTCGAGAATGCAGATTCGAGCCCTGAAAGGCAACTGAAAGCCAGTCACTTAATCCCCTGACTTTGCAGCGGAGGGAGCTGAAACCCAGAAGGGCAGGCAACAGGCTGTGGATTTCACACCTGTTGGGCCCCAAGACTGAGATGAGGACCATTCAGCCAACTCTTTAAGCCAACGACTCTCTACTTTTCGACTCTTCCACTGGGCCTCGTGGAGAATAAAGAGTCCAAGTAGTTGGATGGCCCTGCCTTGAGCAAGCTACGGTTTCTCCCGGTGTTTGTGACTTTATGTATGAAGCAGAGTTGATACTTGTCTACGAACCATTGAGGTTATGGAAAAATGAGAACTAGGCATAACTATTCCAATGACTGGTTCTGGTGTTCAACAAGCTAAACAGGTTCTCCTCAGTCTACTTCTGTCTTTTCAGTTCTTCTCCTCTCCATTTCCACGTTAATTCTAAGGCCTATATGCCTAAGAAGTTTCTATCAAAGACTTTAACAATTTAGGTTGAGGCTTAAATACTGGTCGCTTTATTGTTGGCTCCTTAATAAAGACCTTTCTTTTTTTTTTTAATGTTTTTATTTATTTTTGAGACAGAGAAAGACAGCATGAGCAGGGAAGGGTCAGAGAGAGGGAGAGACACAGAATCCGAAGCAGGCTCCAGGCTCTGAGCTGTCAGCACAGAGCCCGACGCGGGGCCCGAACTCAAGGACGGTGAGATCATGACCTGAGCTGAAGTCAGACACTCAACCAACTGAGCCACCCAGGCGCCCCTAAGGACCTTTTTTAATAGGTGTCCTAATTGGTTTGGGAGCTTGAAAGTATTCTCTGTTGTAGAGGCTGTGGGGAAATGGGCCTTCTTACTTGTTACGGTTGGAAATGCATAATGACACAGCCCCTGTGGAGAGAATTTAGCAATCTTATATATCTATATGTTGTGGCTGCACAATTCTACTCCTAGGACAAGGATAAGCTAGGAAAAAAAAAAAAAAAAAAAAAAAGAAAAAGAAACAAAAGCCTGTTCATGTGGCATTAATTACAATAGAAAAGGCTAATGTTCTTCAGGAGGGGGGCCAGCTGAATAAACCTTGCTACATCCACATAATGGAGTGTTTATTACATAGCTGCTAAAAGGAATAAAAGACTGACTTTTATACTGTCATGGGGAAATCTCTGGGATACACTGTTAAATGCAAAAAGCAAGGTGAAGATGAGAATGTATGAATGAGAGCCTTTATCTAAGAAATGGGACTATTTGTTTTTTACTGCATTAAAAATAAGACAAAAACCAAAGATTAATACAAGTGGTTAATTATAAGAGAAGTCGAAAACAGAGTGGAAGCAATGTGTTTGGAAGCTAGATTTTTTAAAAATGCACCTTGGTTTTTTAAAAAATTTTTTTAATGTTTATTTATTTTTGACGGACAGAGACAGAGCACGAGCAGGGTAGAGGCAGAGAGAGACAGACAGGCAGACAGAATCCAAAGCAGGCTCCAGGCTCTGAGCACAGAGCCTGATATGGGGGCTCGAACTCACAAACCATGAGATCTGACCTGAGCCAAAGTCGGACACTCAACCAACTGAGCCACCCAGGTGCCCCAAAAATTTACCCTGTTTTATACATTTAGAAGCACACAAAAAGTTTTTACAAAATTTTAAAACAACAGCTGAAGAAAGCAATCCCTTAATTCAAAAACAAAATCAAATTAGATAAAGTAACCTGATGAGAAGGCATTATTTCAAATGATTTTCTTGTTTTTTATTTTTATTTATTTTGAGAGAGAGAGAGCATGGCGGGGAGGGGCAGAGAGGGAGAGAGACAGACTCCCAAGCAGGCTCCGTGCTGTCAGGGCAGAGCCTGACATGGGACTCAAACTCATGAACCACGAGATCACGACCTGAGGGAAGTCAAGAGTCTCAGGCACTTAACCAACTGAGCCACCCAGGAGCCCTGGAATCATTTCAAATGATTTTAACCTTCATTCATTTGGCTATATAACGGCAGTGGGATATATCCTAAGGACAAAATAAATAGAGACAAAGAAAAAGAAAAAAAGGAAAAGAAAAAGAAAAAGAGAAAGAAAAAGGAAAAAAAAATTGCCAAGAAATCTTAAATTGCTTCGAGAGTAATCGTATTGTTCGTAATATGTTGGTAGGGTTATTCTGAAACTTTTTGTACATAAATTAGGATAAAGCATATAACATTATATTAATGTCATAAAGAACCAAGCTTTTTGACATCAGAGAAAAAAAAGAATCAAACGGAAAATCAAAGAAATTAAGTAAAAACCTGTAACCCTACGCTTGAATTGGAAATATTAATGTGAACTCCTGACGTATTTCTCTTACAAATATTTTCTGACTTTGTCCACTGGAGAGGCTTAGAACCAATAACACTACAGGAGCAAGGAGCTTCTTAGCACCCATACCCCAGTCTCCAACTACATTTCCCACTTAAAGGATCCAGGATGCCTCGGAAAAGTGGTTGATTTGAGGTTGGGTCAGGAAATGTTCAAGATGGACCTGTAACGTATTGTCACACTGGAAAGCAAGGAAGCTGCCCAAGGCCATTGGGCTGTGACAAAACGTTCACAACACACAGGAGCCAAAACCAAAGGCTCCTGGCCGGCCAAAGAGGGAACAGCCATATCCAAGGATGGATATAAAAAGAACAATGTCTCCAATGTATTGAAACATATGGGATCTGTTAAAATCCATGCATCCGTAACAACATTTACAAAGCTCATGCGCTCCCTTTGTAAGATGCGAGGGAACCAACTCACTGTTCTGAAAACTGGCACATAAAGGAATAGACCCAAACGTTTCACTTTCCCTTCTGGGTAGGGCTGTACCTTGGGATAACGAGATAGTTGAGGAAGTACATTTCTTCTTCCTTAGTAGAATTCCAATTTATAGATAAAGAACTAGTGAGGAGTTGGCATACCACCGCTCTGCAGCCCTTAGTGGAATAATGGATCTATGCACCTGAGTGTGGGATTGTGTTTGTGTTGGTGAAACCTTTCTCACGGGTATTAGTTTTGTGATTGCTATCAGTAATTGTGAAACGAAAAGTTGTTGTCTTCTATTATGGAAATAGAACAGGGAACAAGAGGAGGCGGTAGGTTTGGGGCTGGGACACTCGCCCATTGCATCAACTTACCTCCCGCAATTACTTGTGAAGTCACGCCAAGTCAGAGGTGCAGACATTCTAAGACGTGCCCCTGGTTTCTGACAACGCAGTGATCGTGGTGGTTGTCTGACTTTTCTTCCTATGATAAGGTGCTAATTCCCCGACACTTTCCCAGATGTTTCATAGCTGCATCTAGGCCATCAAGAGGGAAGCAAGCTTTCCAGGGTTTATTGTGGTTTAAGTAAAACCACTCTTATTAAATCTTAAAGCAGATTAAATTAACCTGGACATAGTTTACAACCTCATGTCACACGTCTGCGGTCAAGAAATTGACAAGGTCTTCTTAATATTGTGAAAGAACTCTCTCTCTCTCTCTCTCTCTCTCTTCCTGAAATACTCAATTCCTTTGGTGCCACCATTGACCAAACCAAGAGAGCATTGAGTTTTCAATGCCGCTCTATGCAACTTTCCCCTTATCTGCCAGTCTGCAAAAAATCCACACCGTGATCTTAAGAGGGCGCGTCTACACTATGTTCTTAACAGGGTGCAGTGCCTCAGGGAGGTGGGAGCTGACGCTGGCCCAGAACATCTGGCTTCAAGAATGCAGCCTCCCCCCCTCCCACCCCTCCCCGCTGTCACCACCAGCTCAGCTACTTGTGTTTGGTGCTGGAGTTGTTCCTTTCTGATGAATCAGTTCCCAACAAATTGGGAACATGGTTTTCCCACCCACAGTCCTCAATAATCATCCTTTTTCTGCCTATTTTTATTTTTCAGAGACTTCTAGGAGACTTAAAAGGTGGTTTATTAAACTTGATCTGAATAGCAGCTGGGAAAAAAGATGAGTCGATGTTGGTTGTGGGTATGGTAACCATTTTGTTCTCTGCCAGACTTTGTTTCTGTTGTTGTAATAGAGAAGAAGAAAATTAGCCGTCCACTTGTTTCAAGGATTTCAGAAAGTTGTATGGGAACCGTCTGAATGGGGAGGGTTAGGGCTTTCAAGATTTCTTTTCTTTCCTTTTTTTTTTTTTTTCCTGTAAAATGTCATTTTTTCCCCTGAAGAACATGGCCATTTGGTGGAATTATCATTGTACTACTTACTACGAAGGTAAACATCGGAAGAAAGACGTTTCTAGGGCTTAATATTTTATGTTTTTCCTCAATTTTATTTTACTGCCCTTTGAATATATGCTTGAATTCTTTTCCTTTGTATGACTGTCTGTGTCTTTCACTTCAATCATTGTCCTTAGCCGTTTATTATCTGTGTTTCCCATTGGAGTGAAATCACTGGACCTTATAATTTTCATTGGTTTTTATTTTGTTCTTAGCAGGTAAAAGCTCATGTTTGAACTGTGAAGTGCTGTCCGCCCCTTATTAATTTGCTTTCTTACTTGTAAACGTTATTAGTAACGGAGTTCTTTAGAATATTAGAAGACAGCTACTTGGATACGACAGTCTTAGATCACGTGTGCTAGTCGTGGGAAGAGTCTGCCTTGTTACAGATGTGTTCACAAATTGGTACGCACCGTGGAGAGACGTGAAAAAGTCTCATCAAAGGCTGCCATGATGGACTGCAGGGTGGAAATTTAGTTGAGAGAATTCAGAATGATTAGGAATGGAAGAGTCTGGAATCGCTCGAGTGGCTGGGTGGAATGTTTGTCCACTGTGATCTGGGTAGAGGGAGAAGGGCATCACGGAGCCAGGGTTCAATACACCACGCCTGTCGTTTGTTGGGTTACCGGACCCTGGGCAAGCTGCTTCACCTTTCTGGGCCTGTTTCTTCATCTGTCAAATGGGACAATAATAACACCCACCTGATTGGGCTGTTACACTATGAAATGAGTCAATAGTGAATCCTCTGCCTGTGCCTGGAACACGGTGTTTGTTGAATAAATTAAAATATTACATTTCAGAAATGGAATGCCTTGTAAATCATAGACCTTAATTGCTCTGTGTTTAAGGGGTAAAACAAAACAGAAGAAGGTGATTGCCTTCTGTCTTGGAAAAAATTGTAAGAAAAACTGCCAGGTTTTTAGAATGTCAGGCTGCATAAGTTTTATAAGCCATTCGGCTTCCTCACAGAGCAGCCTGGAGTAAGGACAAAAGGTGGGAATGAGGAGTGGTCCCCGAGGTACCCTGGATTCTCTGCCCTCATCTTCAACAGAGGGAAGAGGTAACAGTTAACACACGGGGGGCGGGGGGGGGGGGGGAATGGGTGGGGCTGCAAATTTAGCTGAGAGGCTCCTCTCCCCCCAGGACATCACAATCCTTTAATCTGGTTGCGTGCAGCCTCCAGGATATGGGCAAGTCAAACTGTTTCGGTTTTGCGCTGTGCTGGTAAGAAAAAAACAGATCAGCTACATTCCCAGGCACGCGTGAGAAATAGGATGAATCAGGTACAATAAAAGAATGGAAGGAAAGAAAATAAAAGAAAGAGAGGAAGGAAGAAAGGAAGGAAGGGAAAAAAGAAAAGGAAAGAAAAGGAGAAAAAAAAAACCTAAATGCAAATAAAACCCTAGGGAAAGAAAGGGTATTGTTTTACTACTGAGGTTCGTCAGGATCTATCAGAAAAACTGCCATTTGGGGCACCTGGGTGGCTCAGTCAATTAAGCACTTGACTCTTGATTTCGGCTCAGGTCATGATCACGCTTTGTGGGTTCGAGCTCTGTGCTGACAGTGTGGAGCCTGCTTGGGATTCTCTCTCTCCCCCCCTCTCTCCTTCCCCACCATGTGTATGCGCACTCTCTCTCTCTCAAAAAAATAGATAGAATTAAAAAAATGTCATTCAGAAGGGCTATTTTTGCCTTTAAAAATTATTTTCCAGGAAACAGATGCAAAGTGCCGGCTTCACTTAGCTTTTTTTGCGTTGAGATATTTCTTCTTTTTATTCAGTTCAGAGTTAGCTCTGAAAAGAACACAGAAGGAAAAACTAGACACAATTCAGTGTGGACCTTGTTTCTAGCTAGGCAAACCAGGCAGGTGTAAGTGATGGCTTTTCCTCTTGCACAATTTTGAGGCCACAGAACCATAAACTGTGATAGTTCCCAGAAACGGGACCTGCCTTCTGTAACCAGCAGCCAAATTATAAACTACACCAGGTAAAGAAAAGATGCAACTCTTGGGGCAGACTTGGCCGTTGTCTAAACCTAAATGAAGAACCGAAAATGTCAGACCTTGAAAAAGATGTTGAGTTAGATTATCCCCTTTGGCTCTGATGAAAATGATTAATTTATAAGTAACAATATTAGAATTGGTTATTAGAATTTTAGGCTGCTGTTGCCTTCGAAAATTTTGATTGTGTTTACAGAGCTAAAAATCCTGGTAAGGATTTTGGAAATTTCCAGTATGCATTGACGTATCTTCTTGTGTAACTTTGTCTTTGGCTCAGTTTACAAAGAAGTCATATGGAAGCATTATATGACTTAGAAAAAAAAATCTAGAAATTCTGCAAAAGCATTATGAGATACAATATAGGATGCCCAGTTAAATTTGCATTTCTGATAAACAACAAACGATTTTTTTTTTAGTGAAAATGCATCCAAATAATGCATGGGGCATACTAAAAAATCACCCATTATTGGTCTGCCATTTAAATTTAACTGAGTACCCTGTTGCTAAATCTGGCAACCCTATTCTGGAAAAGTGAAGTGAGATATTAATTATTTAGTCCTTTGGAGAACATAGGCTCAGTTTCTGAAAAACTTTTTTTTACTCGAGTATAGCTGGCAGCCAGCGTTACATTAATGTCAGGTGTTCAACATAGCGACTCCACAACTCTTTACGTTATGCTCTTCTCGCCGTGAGTGTAGCACCACCTGTCACCGTAGGACAAGGCTATTACAGTGTCATTGATTGCTTTCCTTATGCTGTGCCTTTTATTCCCGTGACTTATTCATTCTGTAACTGGAAGCCTGTATCTCATTCCACTTCACCCATGTTGCCCACTCCCCACTCCTTCTTCTCTGGCTGTTTTAATTTACTGTGTCCCCCGCCCCCCCCAAACACACACCTCATCCATTAACCCTGTTTTCGTTATTTGACCACTCTGCGATAACTTCTGTTAGCCTGCTAGACATTCTTGCCTGGGCAGCCCGTCTGTTTACGACGCAGCTTCTCAAGAATGTTGACGTGGCTGCAGATCGCTAGGGCATCTTGTTAGAAATCCAAATTCTGATTCGGGAGGCCTGGGCTGGGGCCCGAGACGATGCATTTTAACAACTCCCAGGTAATACCGATGCTGCTGATCTTTGGACCGAACTTTGAGCAAAGTATCTAAACCAAAGTTCTCACTTTCAACTAAACAGAAGCAAAACCCTCATGAAATTTTGTTTTACACTGCTTCCCGTTTGGCAGATTCTTTATTCTATTTTTCTTAAGCCAGAAAATGCTAAATGTTATGCATTTTGTTAATGGAAGAAAAATGTATTAGGTTGTGAGAAAATTCTGGAAAAGCACATGTTCCAGGAATTGGTCATTAGTTTGTTCATCCGTTCATATTTCTGGAAGGACCAGAAGCGTCATTAGAGAAATCACATGATTGTGCTTGGTTAACAGGCCATCCTGGAAGCCAAGTCCCTAAATGTGTCTGTTATTAAGTATGAAAACCTGCTGGAAGTGATGTTTTCTTATGACACTGAACCCGGTCAGGGAAGAGCGTGTTGCAATGATTTCAACATCTGCATAGAAAGGCTCAAAGGTCCTTTTGAAATGAGAATCCCAGATTAACAGCCGAACCTTTGGGGTGCCAGGTATTTTGAGCCTTAGAATGGCAAGACCCAAATTAAAGGGGGGAGGTGCTTGTCAATCAGGAGGGCGCTCACGCCTCTTCTCATCCCTTGTCCGACTAGCAGCGGGCTCCGAGCCTTGAGACGCAGGAGAGTTGGATGAAATCATCTCAATGTTGGAAGCTTCGTGTCTGCTCCTGACCCTGCAACCACTGTGCAGAGTCAGGCGGCAGAAGATGTGTTGACAGGCTGTGTGTCTGATGTGGCTTCTGTGTCAGACATGGGGCAGACTTGGAGGGGAGGGACCTGGTGGGGAGGGGCTGGGGGAAAAGGAAAAAAAATGCTAGGCAACTCTTCTGGCAAAGCTTGACTATTTAAGGTTTTGCTCTTAGAGGGAATTTTAAGAAATGGAGTCAGCTAAAGGAGGAGTTGAAAACGTGTTTCCTTTGAGAGAGGTGAATGCCATCTCATTAGAGACCCTTTAGACTGGAGGTTTCGAAGGCTGGATTGTCTCTTTTTGGCATCCTCTGAGACTAAGAATGAAGGTCTTCTCTCCTATTCTGAATGCACAGAAACCATGGAGAAGGTCAAATATGCAGACGAGGCAGTTAAAAAATCACCTCCCAAGTTAGATCATGATCGAATTGCATCAGTGATCATTTCCTGATTTTGATAATTGCACCGAGCTTGTGTAAGAGAATATCCTTCTCCTTAGGAAAGACACGCCGAGATTCTTAGCAAGGAGCCATCTTGTCTGCAACACACCCTCAAATCATTCATAAGATAGAAAATGACAAAGCAAAAGAGGTAAAATGTAGGTGGTTGGGAGATCTGGTGAAGGTATAAAGGAACTTTTGTAATTTTGTTTCTATGAGTTTCAAATGATTTCCGAATGGAAAGGAACCGTCTCCTGAGAATAGTGTTTGCCCACCCCAGTCCCTTGTACCGTCTCCTCTCTTGACTCCCAGAGCACATGGGCTTCCAGTCTTTACCGTTAGCACTGAAGCTGGCTGTCCAGTAAGGACATCTTCAGGGCTTTATGTCACTGTTCCTCTGTTGGCCGGTCAGACCCAGGGGATAGGGACCGGCCCTTGGAATCTCAGAACTGAACACAAAGAAAAGAATCAATAAACTTTATTTTGGCAGGGGGCGATGCACAACCAACCTTTCTTTTTTAGTTGTGATTTGCTTAAGGAAAGGGAAAATCACTAGGCAACATACAGTTTATAGAATTATCTGAATTCACATGTGTGGCACTACAGGCCAGCATCCTTCAGTTTAGAGCAGGGTGAATTCACATACGTCTTTGCAAGGGAAATGTACAGTCTTCCGGCATTCAGAAAACAGTGTTTTCAAAGCAGTTCCCACAAAGCACAGTTCTGCCCTACAGAGAGGGTAAGTGACTTGTTAATATGCAACATAAAGGGGCCAGAAAGGGAATAGACACTCAATTCTTACCAGCTCAGTGCCTTTCCATGCTCCCAAGCAAGATACCTTGCATGACCTCCTCTCTCAGTGCAAAAAAATTTCTTGAAAATCCTTGGTTTCAGTCTACCACGCTAATTCTTGTTATTTTTCCAAATGCTAAGAAGGAGCTTGAGGTTTTTTAAGTCTAATATTAATTACTTAAGACAGTCTGTGAAGAGATCTTTTTAAAAATTTTTTTAATGTTTATTTGCTTTTGAGAGAGACAGAGACAGAGACAGAGCATAAGCTGGAGAGGGGCAGAGAGAGACAGAGGCACAGAATCCACCCAAGCAGGCTCCAGGCTCTGGGCTGTCAGTACAGAGCCTGACGCAGGGCTCGAACTCAGACTCACAAACTGCGAGATCATGACCTGAGCAGAAGTCGGATGCTTAACCGACTGAGCCACCCTGGCGCCCCTGAAGAGATCTGAATGCCAGAGAATACTTCCCAAGCACATTCATTTGCATACCCCAAGCAGTAAAGAAACTATTCTCCCTTTCTCGCCACAATTGAGGTGGTCAAAATCAATCATCTTGGGGAATTTTCAACCTCAAAGATCTCTGAGAGCATGTAAACTCCAAGATCAATGGCCACCCTTTCTTCGGGGTAGAAAAATTGAATGCAGTTTAGAAGTATTATTATTATTATTATTATTATTATTATTATATATTTTTTTGCTAGAGAGTCTGTTTAGAGAATTCACTTTTTCCTTTTACGACTCATTTTTTTTTCTTAAAGAATAGTGGCTCATAATTCTGCCTTAGAGCTAGAGAAGTTGCTACCATTTATATTTGTATTAAATTGTTATTGGACATTTTTTTTAAGATGCTCTGCCTACGCTCCCAGAGATTGACCACAACGTCTTAGTCAATCTTGTTTTTCACTAAGAAAGAACCCTTTATTGCCCAGAGGCCCATCTGCAGTTCCCTGTCCCCATTCGGGAGATGGGAGGGCAGGGCTGCCTTTTACGGCTGCCTGCCTGAGCAGAGCCTTCTTATTAGAAGACAGGATGGACGGACACTGGGAGGGGAGGGGGGAGGGGGGAGGCGGGGGGGGGGGGGCAGGAGGACCAGGGAGCACTAAATAGCTCTCTAAGTGAGAACAATTAGTGATGTAAGTGTATTCTTGAAAATGAACTGCTTTGGGGCAAGATTACTTACAAGCACCATCATCCCAGCTAAAATCTCTATAAAGCACTCCGTAGTTCTGAGAAGTCATCTTCGGAGACAATACTTATTGGAATTCATAGATAGTGTTTCCTTTTGTACTCTTTGAAATTAGCTAATGTTCTGGTCACTCCAGAGCCTTTAAAAATGGTCCCAGTCCCAAGGGCTTGATAGAGGGGAAGTCTGGCAGTGCGGCGATAATTTATTTTCAGTAGGCATCACATGGGGTCTTTTCTTTTTTTCCCCTAAGCCGGGCATAGCATTAGCTTTTCCTTCATTTATCAACAAATAGCAATGCTTTCAACATAACGAAAGCAGTCACATATACAACATAATCATGTAGTCCTGATTTTTAAATATATAATTTAACTTTCTCAAAAGTGCAATTTTCTCCCAGAGGATTTATGGAACTTATCACATTTCATACTTATGAGGCTAGGAGGGTAGAGAGATGGCTGGTAATTTCTAATCATGTACTGACAGTGGAGTCATGGAATCATTGTTAATATTACTTGTAGCTCTTTACATATAAGAAATAGATCTTATAGTCCAAGTAAAATAAATGGAGATAGAGGGGTTCCTGGGTTTTGAGGGAAAAAAAAATACTGAAATACTGACATTTGCAGCTTTAATGTAGTTTTGACCTTTTATGTTTGTTATATTTAAATACAGTATTTTATAAAATTAAATACAGTATTTTATAAAATAAAATGAAGCTTGAAACATCTTTCAAAGTATTTCAATGATTGGGCAGTTGGTATAGAAGGAACTTCCAGTGTTTTCCATATGTAGGAGATACATACACACACCTCTTGATAATTACCTTCATTCAAACTTTTAAGTGACCCTCTGAAAGAGCTGAAATGGCTTTTTTTAAGCTTTATTTATTTTTGAGAGAGAGAGAGAGAGAGAATGAGCAGGGGAGGAACAGAGAGAGAGAGACACAGAATCCGAAGCAGGCTCTGAGCTGTCAGCACAGAGCCTGATGCGGGGCTCGAACTCACGAGATGTGAGATCATGACCTGAGCTGAAGTCAGACACTTAACTGACTGAGCCACCCAGGCGCCCCAGAGCTGAGATAGCTTTGTGACTTAAGAGGTACTTTAGACAATGTACTAGAAATAAAATCTTTATAATTCTCTTGATAAAGCACTACACTCAAAACATTTCTGCCTTCATTTTCTTTAATTGGGGCTTTATTTTAATTCCAGTATAGTTAAGACACAGTGTTTTATTAGTTTCAGGTGAACAATATAGTGAGTCAACACTCCACATGACAGCCTGTGCTCATCACGACAAGTGCAACCCTTAATCCCCATCCCCCCACCCACCTTCCCTCTGGCAACCACCAGTTGGTTTTCTATAGTTAAGAGCCTGTTTCTTGGTTTGCCTCTCGCTCTCTCTCTTATTCTCTTTGCTTGTTTGTTTTGTTTCTTCATCAAAGCATTTCTAAAGTGCTTCTTTAAAGCTTCCCAAGTCATCGATATTATATTTTTGAATATTATTATATGAATTTAATTTTTAATATGTTACATAATTCATACTTCCCTAGTTGATCGATACTTTATTATAAATTGACTGGCAGATGAAAAAAATCATGTGAATACCTGCTAGACAGTATTGCACCTTCCAAAAAAAAAGTCTTGGCTCCACTGCAGATGAAACTCTGCCAGTTCTTTTTATTTTTTAATTTAAAAAAAAATTTTAACATTTATTCATTTTTGAGAGAGAGAGCGAGACCGGGCGTGAGTGGGGGAGGGGCAGAGAGGGAGGGAGACCCGGAATCCAAAGCAGGTTCTGTGCTGACAGCTCAGAGCCTGACAAGGAGCTCGAACTCGTGAACCGGGAGATCATGACCTGAGTCGAAGTCGGACGTTGAACCGACTGAGCCACCCGGGTGCCCCGAAACTCGGCCGGTTCTTAGACACATCACTGTGGGCATCGCTAAGGCGTGGCCGGGCTGCCGTCAGGGACCCACATGACAGCCAGGAGAAGGGGGGTCAATTTCAGCCATCGTGCTTGGTCTGCCGGTGGGCAAAAGGTGGTGTGCAAAGAAAACTCGGTGCGTTATAACAACAACAGCAGCCAGCGAAATGCATGCTGCTATAGGCTGGAACTTTGTCTCCCTCTAAAATTCATAAGCTGAGGCCCTAATCCCCAATGTGATGGCATTAGGAGGTGGGGGACTTGGGTGGTGATTAGGTCATGAGGATGAAACCCTTGAGGTTAGTAGCCTTGTAAGATACACTAGAGAGATCATCTCTCTCCCTGCCATGCAAGGACACAGCACAAAGGTGGCCACCTACAAAGCGGGAAGAGGGCCCCCACCAGATGCTGAATCTGCCGGCACCATGATGGACTTTGCAGCCTTCACAACCCAGAGCAAAACATGTTGCCTGAACCCCCCAGTCCCACCCTTGTAAGGCGCCCCTAGCAGACGGAGTCAGGTGCCGAGGGAGCAAAGCCAACAGATGTCCGCGCGGTCAGGAAAAGTTTTGTCACAGCTTACCTGACATTTGCTCACCACCAAACAAATGCACATGTTTTAAAGATATTTTGGGGCATTTCCCAAGCGTGCACTTTGGAGTATCAGTGACATTTTCCCTTTACTGAACTAGAAACCCAAAGGCGAGAGGACTTGTTTCAGCCAAACTGAATCTGCAGCCAAAACAAGACTGGTTTTGTGAGGTCGCTTTGGGTTCTCTTGTCTCCAAGGATCACATGCTTCCTTTGAGTTCTGAGTCTTGCAAAATTCCACACCTTGCCTTATTCAGCCATTGTTGCCTCTTGTCTAAGATCTCACCCTGCTTACCAAAAAAGGTCCTTTAGAGAGGAAACCATGTATTGGATTTCTTTATTCTCCATTACACATGGCTTGGCATGCAAAAGACACCAAGTAAATTCTTGGTTACATAAGTTTTGGAAATTGGAAAAACATTCTCTAATATGCTAGTGAAACTTACATGGTAAGAGATGAGATTGTACAATTTTCTCACACACCGAAAAGTAGTTAAACCCTAGTTCTAAGACCAGCAAGTCTTCTGGTGACTAAATTAGAGGTTTTCCTATTTCTATTTGATACGAGGTATGTTTTTAAGTTTATTTATTTATTTTGAGAGAGACAGACCCAGCGTGAGTGGAGGAAGTGGCAGAGGGAGCAGGAGGTAGAGGAGGAGAGAGAGACAGAGACAGAGACAGAGACAGAGAGACAGAGAAAGAGAGAACCCCAAACAGGCTCTGTGCTGCCAGCACAGAGCCCCACGTGGGGCTTGAACTCACCAACAGTGAGATCATGAACTGAGCCCAAACCAAGAGTCAGGTGCTTAACTGACTAAACCGCCCAGGCGCCTTGATACAAGGTATTTTAAATGTCTCATTTCAACAAATACTGCGTTGAGCTCTGATCATACATTTTATGAATGGCTTTGGAAGCTGAGTAAGGAGACGGAAGCATCTTCCAAGAGAAAATGACAAGGTGTCAGTACCCTCCCTGACTCCCACAGGGACGTGACAACACCTGAAGACACGGCTACTCCCAGCATCTCATCAACATCATCAATAATACAGTCTTTGAGCACCTATCACGTAATGAACTTATAAAGAGGGATACAGCTGTGACTAAGAAGTTTATAGTCTAAGTCGAAGAGGAATGAGCACAGAAGCACTGACAATGTTTCTCATGTAAGGGAAGAATAAAATATGCGTTCTCAGAGCAAAGACCCAGCTCAACAGAACAAAACCCCAGCTCTTCAAGACTGGATTATAGCACCTCTCCTGACAGTGGGGCTGTCTCATGCTGGGGAAAACAGAAAACTCACTTTTCTCCCCGGCAGGAATTCCTTGGTTGACTCTTCGCTGCTGTGTCAGGATCAGGGCCCCGGTGAAGAGTTTGAGGAGGCTCAGTTTCCAAAGAGGGCTTGTAGTTGCCAACGTGGTCGAGCCAGGTCACGTCGGTCTGAGGGCTATACTCTGTTTGGATGGCTTTCCCAGCGCTGCTGTAACAAAGTCCCACACACTGTGCGGCTAAAATAAGTGAAATGTATCGTCTCACACTTCCGGAGTGTGCAAGTCCAAGACCAAGGTGTCGGTGGGATTGAATCCTTCAGCGGATGTGACAAAGAGTGTGTCCCATGCCTGCCCTCTAGGCTCTGGTGGGTTGCTGGCAATCTGCTTTGTAGGCGTGTCACTTCAGCCTCTCGTGTATTCTCCCTGTGTGCCTGTCTGCGTCCAAATTTTCCCCTTTTATAAGGACATACGTCATATTGGATCAGGGTCCACCCTACTCGAGCGTGACACCATCTTAACTGATGATGTCCGCGGCGACCCTATTTCCAAAGAAGGTCACGTTCTAAGGTCCTCGGGGGGTTAGGGTTTCAACATATGGATTTGGGAGAGCACAAGTCAACCCATGACAATAGTAAAAGTCCGTATTTTGCTATCACTGCCGCCCACCACAGGTGAGAATTCCCGGTGCTCTGGTCCTTAGTCCCCTGCCAATACCCGCCTCCCAGGTATTTCCAAGTGAATGGTGGTGTTCCCAGATACACTGGTCAAATGCCTCTTGCTCATGCCTGCCACTTTCCCTGGGCACAGTTGACTCTTCTAGACACCAGCGTGCAGTGGGACCCTCACTCTGTGACCACGTGGCAGGCTGGCACCCCAACGACAGTACCAAGCCCTCTGGTATGGAAGTTACTGTGTTTCTGGAGCCTTCTCCCCTCAAGGAGCCTTCTGAAGTGCAGACATGTTCCTGCCCCTCTTTGTTGTTACATGGTCCATGCTGTTTGAGGTTTACTGAGGCACGCAGCCTGCCTGTGGATTGTCCTTCAGAGCTGTTGGTGAAAACAGCACGCTACACGCAGATGATGACTCGGGCCCTGGGTCAAGCCAGCCTTGTCTGCTTGGCTTTGTGTTCCACTAGCGCATGTTTTTGTTTTTCCAGAACGTTCCTGGGCCTTGCATTCGAATCACGTTTACACAGCTGCCCTCACTTATGCCAGATACCCTCAGACAAGTCTGAGCATCACTCGAGGTGATGAAACTTAGCCTCCTCACAGCTGCCTTCTGTGTTCCCACCTTTATGCTCCTTGTTCCGGACAGAATGGACAACGAAACGGATCTGATCATCTTATTCACGGGAGCCGCGTGCACTGATCAGTGCTGTGATCTGACAAGGGGTGGGGGTGGATATTGGCACTTTAGATGAAGAGAAGGCCGTGATGAACAGACGTGAGTCTCTAACGGAGGGCTTTTCCGCCATGGCGATCCCTGTGGGGAGAGTGCATGTGTTCACGTGCACGCGTGTGTCTATGTGGGCAAGCGTGGGCCTGTGTGTGCGACACGCGCACGGCATGTTCTCTTGGGGCTTTTCCTCAAATTTCTAGTCTACGCCTGTCACTTCTGGCCCCATTTAGCAGAGTGGTTTTCACGTATCTTGAGCCAGTGAACCCTTCCTTCCGATGGAATCTTCAGATGTGAGTGAACAGCCCAACAGGAGCCCTGGCTGAAACCATCTAGCTTTCAATTCTGGATTCTCCACTTATCAGCTGGGTGAGTGAGCAAGGTCAGTTTACCAGCGCCTTGGTTTCCTCATCTTCAACACGGAGAAAACACTGTACTTCACTAAAGGTGTTATTCTGAGAGCAAGTGGGTGAAATGCACGTAGTGTTTTGGACACTGTTGCCTAGAGCTGCTGGCTAGAGGGTAGGTGTGGGGTGAGACCCCAGCTCTTCAGATGGACGGGTTCTCTTCCTCCTTCAGAGATGCCCATGAGTCCCCTCTAGAAACCCCACAGACTCAACGACGCCTAGTCTGGAAGCTCCCAAGAAGTGACTAATTCTGTAACTGCTCCCAGCCAATAAAAAAACGTGGCAAGTATTGGCCATAATAATCTACTTGAAAATAGGAACGAAGACGGGCTTTGCAACTTCAGTTGGATAATTAAATGCATTCTTTGACTTGGGAAGCTTTAGAAAATTAATGCAAACTCTCTTTTCCTATCCGATTTCACATCAACCAAAGGATGTCTGAAGCAAGTATCAACCCTTCAGTTTCCAGCAGGTGGATGGTATGTCGTAGCCAGTGGTTCTCACACGTTAGTGATGCCAGAACTCCCTAGAGGGCTTCTGGAAGCCCGGACGGCTGGATCCTGTCCCCAGAATTCCTGATTCAGTAGGTCTGGGGTGGGGCCTGAAGACTGGCGTTTCTCACGAGTTCCCGGGGGATGAAGGAGGTTAAGTCCAGTCACCCCGGAGCCTGGGGGGAGGAGCCGTTGGGTGTTCATGCAGGAAGCACGGGCACGTTGAATTTTTGCCAATTCTGAGGGACTCTGAGATCTCAGGTAAGAAGTGGAGTCTTCTATTTTGTTTTTTAAGGAATTATTTAGGGGCACCTGGGTGGCTCAGTCGGTTGGGCGTCCCACCTCAGCTCAGGTCACGATCTCATGGTTTGTGAGTTCGAGCCCCGCCTGGGACTCTGTGCTGACAGCTCAGAGCCTGGAGCCTCCTTTGATTCTGCGTCTCCCTCGCTCTCTGTCCCTACCTGACTCTCGCTCTGTCTGTCTCTCTCTCAAAAATAAGTGACCATTAATAAAAATAAATAAGCAAGTATTTAGATAACAAATGTATGCACGAATCAGGAAATTTCCTTTCTGTCTCTCTTCTTCTCCACCAACCTGTTCCCCTTTCCCGGATTAGGGTTAGCTGAAAACTTCTTCACTGTCAAGACCAGAAGTTCAGTCACTCTCAGGCCAAGCTGCAGGAGACACCTGTGAGGAACATGCCATCAACACAGCCAACAGTGATGGCATTTGGCTCGTGCTTTCCTTGGATGCTCCTGCCTTCCTTTCAGGACCAAATTTAGAGACACTGGGAGTGAAATCACACAAGCCTAGGACTTAACCAATTCATGAAAACTTCAAATAAAGAAAATAACACTTTTTTTTTTTTTTTTTTGAGAATGGCCAAGAGCTGTTTGGTGGGGAGGAAAAACACATCAACGTTATTTTGCATTGTAGAGCAGCACTGTTTATCAAGCAAGCCCAGGAGGCAGTTTGAGGGAAGATTGCAAGGTGAGGTGATACTCCCCTTTGCGAAACTGTCTTTACCTCATACTTGACGGATGTTTCAGATAAATGTGATGAGATGAACAAATCGCCAAGATGAAACCTCGGTAGCATCTCCAACACGTAGAGATGGTCTGATAAAAAAAAAAAAAGAAAGGACAAACAGGAAAGGTGATCTGTCACACTCAGAATGTAAGAGACGCCTGGATGGATGACAAGGGCTCCCGGTGAAGCTAGTTTACTTACTCCATGAAGCTCGGAGCTTATGATCACAGCTCAGATTTGATCCCGAGGTAATTAGGAGCTGCGGTGGGACAGAAGGGATCCACGTGGCTCTAACCCAGGTGGAGCAGGGACACTGGCGTGGAGATGCTGGGGGCAAGATGTCCTGAACCCCAGTTTTACTGACCGCATTGCCAGACCTCAGGTAGGGGACCCAGGAGGGGTCCGGGAGGGGACCTTCTGGATGAAGGACCCAGCACAGAGCGTGCGTGTGAGGGAAGGGCTCCGCAGAGATGCTCCTTCGCAAACACAAAGAAGCGGTTACAATTTAAAGAACAGGTTGCCCATAAATACAAGCAGGCACGAATGGTTCTCTTCCCAATGTTTGAAAAGTGGAGATGCCTACGCCCACTTCAGACCTTGTGTATCAGATTCTGGGGGCTGGGTCCCCAGAAATTGCACTGTTTACAAGCATCCCAGGGGATTCTGAGGCAGTCCATTAGAAAACAAGTTTCGGAAATCAAAGCTCTGGTGGAGGGCCAAAATATGGCCTAAAACATCGCAGAAATGATGTATCAATAGACGGGTATTTATTAACAAGGGTGCTCAGTATCGCTGTGCTGTTTCACTGCAGCCGTTTATAGATGCTCTCAATTTGCACGAGAATATGATCCCCGGACTATTCGAAAGTAATTTCAAACTGGAAGTCAAGTTGCGGAAATAAAGATAATACCGAGAGCACACATACACCCCTTCCTATACACAGTTTGCCCCATTTGCTTTATTATTTGAGTTCTCTCTCCACACACAGATAAACGCACACATACCCATATGCACACACACATGCCCTTTTTTCTGAACTATTGGAGGGTAAGTTACATACGTTGTGGCCCTTTCCTGCATCGTGTGCTCTTTCCTAAGAACAGGGATAGTCTCTTACATAACTCTTGTGCAGTTATCAACTTCGGTAATTTTAACATTGATAGAGTGTTTTATCTGATTTACCCTCTGTGTTCCAATTTTGTCAGTTGACCCAATAATGTCCTTTAGATCATTTCCCCTCTAATGCAGGATCCCTCTCTTTAGCCTCCCTAATTAATCTGAGATGTCTCTGCGGGCTTTTTTTGTGTGTTTTAGGACATTAACATTTTAAAGAATACCGTTGCCCCACACCCCCATTCTCCTGACAGGACATTTCTCATTTGGGGTTTCTCTGATGTTTCGTTGTGATTAGCTTCACGGCATGCATTCCATGCTGGAATTATGCACAGGGGACGTTGTGTACTACTCAGGGGACCATATGTGGGGACCGTCAGTGGTCATCTAGCCCATTGGTGCTGTTAATATTGGTCATCTGGTTAAAAGGCTATTTGAGGGGCGCCTGGGTGGCTCGGTCGGTTAAGCATCGGACTTCGGCTCAGGTCACGATCTCGCGGTCCGTGAGTTCGAGCCCCGCGTCGGGCTCTGGGCTGATGGCTCAGAGCCTGGAGCCTGCTTCCGATTCTGTGTCTCCCTCTCTCTCTGCCCCTCCCCCGTTCATGCTCTGTCTCTCTCTGTCTCAAAAATAAATAAACGTTAAAAAAAATTTAAAAAAAAAGGCTGTTTGATATTTTCACAATTTAGTTACGCTTTTTTTTCTCCCTTGCAACTAATAAATAGTGAGATGACATTTTAAGGCCACACAGACATCTCGTTCTTCATCAAAAGTTCTCCCTAGATTTAGTATCCATTGATGATTTTTGCTCGATCAGTCTTTACTATGATAATTGCAACATGCTGATTTTCTGGGGCGCCTGCGTGGCTCGGTCAGCTGAGCATCCGACTCTTGATCTCGGCTCAGGTCATGATCTCATGGTTTGTGAGCTTGAGCCCCGAGTCAGGCTCTGCGCTGACAGTGTGGAGCCTGTTTGGGATTCTCTCTCTCCCTCTCTCTCTCTGCCCCTCCCCTGCTCATACTCTGTGTATCTCTCTCTTTCTCTCTGAAAATAAATAAATAAACTTTAAAAAAATGCTGATTTTCTGCTTTCTATACCCCTTCTTCAACTATCAGTCACTCTACTGTGAGTAAGCTCCATCCCTTCTCTCTGACCCATTTATTTCTTTATTATCAGCATGTGTCATGAATACCCATTTATCAGGAGTTCACTACTCTACCTCATTATTCTGGTGTTCAAATTGTCCTTGATTTGGCCAGCGGTGACTGTGTCCTTGAGATATGTCACCATGATTTTTTGAGCACTTTTTTTTTTTACTTTCCAGGTCATCTGGACCCTTTCCTGCCTCAGCCCTAGATTAGCTGCTTCTCTGAATATACTTGGTTCATTTTAGGGAACGAATTCGGACAATGGTATTACATGTCAAAATCTGAATACTAGATGTGCTCATTGCTACTGAGGTGTCTGTTTCTGAGCCTTTCCAGGGGACGGAGTTAGGAAAGACATGTGCATAAGTGCATGTGCAAGGAAATAGACATGCAAATATACCTACATGGCACACAGATTATGGAAGTAATCAGTTCATGCCAATCCCCCTGATTCGAATCTATCCCCACAGAGTTCTCTCTTGCCTTCTCCAATGACATAGTCGTCTATTCCTTTTTCCACCGTGAGAACCCTGGCTCCCGTCGACACCTGCACACTTACACTTCTGCTCCATCCTTTAATTGTGATCTAGAATAGGTACGGAGTTGCAGAATTCCGCTGCAGGAAACCAACCTCCTAAAAAGTGGTCAGGGTTTGTTTGCCACTCTGCTGGCATCCATCGTAGCCAGAACGGAGGTTCTGTAATCACATGCTGCACTTACGCATTCCTTGGACTTCCTCCCGCCTCTTTCCTTTTTTTCATTACCAATTTCTCACTTTCTCCTATCTCCCTTTTTGTCACGGTGTGGCATTCACTTAAAATTACCTTCATTTTTTTGTTTTCAGTTTGCTTTCGATTTCAGCTTTTGTTCTCCTCTCCACTGGGACTGATTCTATTCTAGTTTATTTTAGCTTTTGAGCATTCAGACCCTTAACAGGTGTTCAAAAGTAAAATATACCAGGAGATTTACTCAGAACAGATCACTGCCTCTTGTACGCCTTCCTTTCTCTCACCTTCCTCCCCTTGTAAGTAACCCTTCTTTATGGTTTCCTGGCTTCTGCTTCCTGTGTTTCTTTCTGTAAAAATAAGCTGATCTACATATGTTTTCCTATTTTCCCTCCTTCCTACACAATAGGCAGCAGACTGTGCTCCTTCGTGCTTTGTGGGAATTCACGAGACTGGTATCCTAGCCCGTGTTCCTTCCCGGATGAGCTGTGGGCCCTCAAATCTCAATTTCTTCATCTGCCGAATGTGAGCATTTACAAAATTCTATATTTCTCTTCTCTCTCACCGCAAGGAAGTTTGCTATGAAAAACATGCAATTTTCCTCTTCTTACCCATTGTAAATTTAGAAATGTGTCTTCAGAACAACAAATAAAATAAAAAGCCCAAACAGATACTTTGGAGAAGAGGATGGGAAAAGGCAGGACTGACACGAGCTCTTTTGTAGCACAGAGAGTGTTTCTAACACTTGCCAAGTCGGGAAACTCAGCTGTACCGTTTCCCCTGCCCCCTTTGAGGTCTGTCTGTCTGTATGTATTTTCTTTATAAAAATGACGTACCTTTAAGGTGTGCAGCCTGATGGTTTGAGGTACATACACATCGTGAAATGGTTACTAGCGTGCCTTTCCACATACATTCTTGCCACGACGGGAAAAGACAGTTTTTGTGTTCATTTATGCAAGCGTCTCAGCATGCTGGTGTAGACCAACCCGCTTCTCGCCAGAGACTGTTGGAGGCGGCGCTCGATTGGATGCTCCCTTCCTCTCCCTGATCTGAGGGCTGCTATAGCTGCTTGTAGCAATTAGAGCGTGTTGTGCGCAGAGACTAGAGTGTTGACTGAACCAATTAAAAGATCAATTAGCACAGCACAAGTGATTTAGAGAAGTAGTTTTCTATGATGTGGAGCGGATTTGCCTCAGCACATGGAGCTACAAGGGAATCCAACACTCAGGAATATGGAGTCTTTGTTCTGGACTCTTTTAACATGTCCCGTGTCTCTGAAACATTCCATGGAAGTTATTAGCCAGCGGGCTAGTATAACAAGATGGCTTTTGTTGTGATAGTATTTTCATGCACAGTCATCAAAGGAATTAATAGTAATTCATAAATGTGTAGTAATTACATGATCTTAATTAAGTCGAAGCTGTAAAACAACAAAGAATTTATGCGAGTATTGTCTTTTTGGCTCTGATAGAGTTCATTCAAAAAAGTTCTGTTTGCCCATCGATTATTTATATGTGGTTTGGATTTCTTTTTTTAAAATTTTTTAAATGTTTATTTTTGAAAGAGAGAGAAAGGGCAAGCAGGGGAGGGGCAGAGAGGGAGACACAGGATCCGAAGCAGGCTCCAGGCTCTGAGCTGCCAGCACAGAGCCCGATGTGGGACTCAAACTTACAACCCCAAGATCATGACCTGAGCCGAAGTCAGATGCTTAACTGACTGAGCCACACAGGTGCCCCTGGTTTGGATTTCTTTTTGCTGTTTTTATAACTAAAAAAACAATCCCGGTTTTAGTTTTTCTTTTTATGTTGGAATCTTGGCAATTCCACAAGCTATATGCAAAACTTTGTGTGTATCAGATCTTGTGACATAGTTCTTATAGGCATGAGATGGCGTAAAGATGAAATACATTGAATTTTCAGATCTCTGCAGTGCGTAACTCTGGGAGGGGTCTTCTCAGCAGGTGATAAATAAAAAGCGACTCCAGGAGAATTTTGTCAAGGTGTAAAGTCTTTCAAACCTTTATTCAACAAGTATTTAGACAATTAGTGGATAGTAGAAGGTGATATGAGTGAAGCCAAGACATATTGCCTGTCCTTTGGTGGTTTATATTCTAGTTGGAGAGGCAAGGGCTACTTATATTACTTATGATGGTGGGTGACCAGGGACAGAATATCCAAATGCTTGACTCTTTTCTCTGCATCTTACAATCCTGTGAGGTCTTCAGAGAGAGAGAGAGAGAGATGCACTGAGAAGATAAGCAGGGGAAATCTCTGGGGTGTGTTATGTTCAGGTCTTTGGGGGTAAATTTCTCTCAGGAAGTTCTCTTCATGATGAATTAAACCTGGCTAAAGGTGACCCAGGAGAACTTCTGCCTTGGGAGAAGCAGGTCATATGACCTCCCTTAGGTAGCCTCTCATCTGGGTCCTACTCCGTATCCTAAGTGGCTCTTTCTTATTCTGGAAACCTCTACAAATTGGAAGTCATCCCCCAATCCTTCTCGCTCTCCTGCCACATGGATAGGCAAGGTGGAGAGCTTAGAAGGGAATCCAAGGAAGGAACTAAAATGGGGATTCCTGAGAGAGTACTCCAGGTTGATTCCCTAGTGTTTACCCTTTCGTTCTCCAAAATCTCTGCCCAGACCCTGTGACCCAATAACATGCTTGGCATGGGATGCTTCTAATGTTCCTTCTTGTGGATGTGAGGGCAGAAGGAGCTACAATCATCTTCTGCGGACTGGAGTGGCATCTGCCCAACAAAAGATTTGTGTGAGCGAGTCAAGATGTAAGGTCGCGTTTGACAGAGCACCAAAACGAAGGCAGCCTCGTAGCGCATGCCCCAAAGTTCTTGGCTATGGACCAGAGTTCAGTCTAGCTAATTTTACCAACATAAGCTCCATGGTAGTTGGAAGTTTTGTGGACATTTTAAGAGGTTCAGAGAACCATGCCCCAACACACGCCAGGAGAAACCCACCCACACCCTAAATGGTTCTAGAAGAAACCTCATTCCTGCCATCATGTCTGTCAGTTGACCCAGATTCATGTCCCCACCCTGGATGCTCCTCGGTGCTCACATACACATCACCCCTGGGCACAGCTGCCTGGCAGGACAGAGCTCACCAACCGAAAGAACCTGAGCTGTCTGTGAGCCTGGGGAATGTAGTTGTCGCTCTGCAGATAAACATGCCCTGGAAGGGACAGGAGTGGATGTCCCTGTGTGTATCTACAGGAATGTTACAGGACTTGGTTGAAGGTGGAAAGAAATGTCGTTGGGTGAGACCTTGGGAAGAAGTGGACATTTATTGAACTAGAAGGATTGGGTTGTTCAGGGGAGGGGCTGGGCAGTTTAGGAAAAAGGAAAGCATATGCTTGACATTGGGGATGGATGTGACCCTCCCAAAGGAGGCACTCCAAAGGCGGCTGAGGCAGGGACGGATGGAGAGTTCACGTTTCAGAGTCAGAATGGGCGAGGCCACACAGAGAAGATGGGGGGAAGCTCTTGAAAGAGTTTGGACGTCAGAAATTTGGGGCTTCTGCGTGTGGAGGAAGGGCTAGAGGTTTATAACAGAGAAGGGACATGTTGAGCCCCAAGAAGGAGTCTGGTTCCAGTGTGTAGGACCCCTTGAACGGATGTAGCCTAGAGACTAAGGAACCAGCTGGGAATGTGGCAGAGCACCTACCCGAGTCTTTTCAAAGGAAGTCCTGTTTTGGAGAAGGGAATCGAAGTTCAAGTGGCAGAATTTTCCACTTACCCATGGGGTGGCCTTGGCAAGTCACTTGACATCACTGAGTTGGCTTTTGCATCTGTAAAATAAAGCCTGTACTCCTCAGCACCCCCACTGACCTGGGTAGCTACGAAGCCCTGATAATGGGGTTTACAAGAGCACTTTGTAACCCAGGTAGTGGCACACAATGTGAGTTATTATTGGTATGAGAGGGAGATTCGGTGCGAGGTGGTGGCTGATAAGGAGACAAGAAAGGAAACTGTCAAAAACGGCTCTTGGCTTTCTCCTGAGAACAGAAGGAACAGGTGAGCTCCTGTGGAGCGGAGACTTCGGGGATCTGGGTAAGTATAGCAGTGTGGATTTGAACACGCTTGGGGCCGACATAAGGGAAGACAGGCAGAGGAAAGTTGCAGAATCAGGACTGAAGTTCTGGTGAGGTCGAGGTAGGATGAAACTAGAACATTATTTTTGTTCCCTGTTGTTCCAGAAAAACTACAAGAAGGATCTAGTTAGCTTGCTGCAGAGTTCATTTGTTTGTTTGTTTATCCACTTAAATTCTTCTTTAGCTACAAGTCTAGAAGATTTAAGCTATTTATGGACTAAACTATACGAAGAGTAAATCAGCGGTAGGAGACGGACCGTCCAGATTTGCCTCAGACTCAGGGGTTCCCAGGACACGGGACTTTCAGGGCTGAAAATGGGACAGTCCTAGGCAGCCTGGGTTGAGACAGGTGGTCACCCTCACAGGCTGAGAGGAACCAGGAGGAGCGAGATGGTGACTCCTGGGTCATCAAATGGTTACCAAGAGACACGCAGGTGGCTCCTGTTGGAGGAGGGAGTGTAGCTAGAAAACATTGTAGTTTAGTAAGAGAAACTCTGGAGAGTTACAAGGTCCCGTTGTGTTCAGGAGAGAGACAGAAAAGTCGCTCCAGGGAAGAAAGAAAACTGGCATCCTTAAAACTAAAGTCGTAGTAGGGCTTATCCTATCAAATTAAGAAGGATGCCGGGGGAAAAGAGGATTCACGTCACCCCGGCAAATAAGGACACCCATGTACTTGAGGAATTTCCATTTTGGGTGGAGTTACCCTGAAGAAATATTTTCCCCTGCGCATTTAATGTAAGTTTACAATCGCCTGGTTCGAGACTGAGCCCTTTTTCCGTTTTTTTCAAAGACCTGGAAATAAAGAGACGGCCACCGGCATGAGGCAAGACTGGTTCGGACATGTTGGTGGCATCACCAAGCGAGAGCAGAGCCCCATGAAACAGCAGGTCCAAGAAGTACAAGGATCCTTGCCTCCTGAGCTGCCTGGGTGAAGCAGACTGAGAGGTTAAACCTTCTGCCCCTGCAGGCTTCCCTGCCTGGCCCTGTGCTTTCAGGGATGATTCAGAGATAAATGGGCCTCCAAGACCAGAGGAGGGGCAAGCGTCATAAGGAAGCCAACAGCTGTAAGATTATTCTCTATTTTGTAAAAATTAGGCGTGCCCTTAAGAAGAGTTCCCTGGGGAGGGGTTCCGGAAGATGGCAGCGTAGGAGGACGCGGGGCTCACAGCGCGTCCTGCCGATCACTTAGATTCCACCTACACCTGCCTAAAGAACCCAGAAAACCGCCAGAGGATTAGCAGAAGGGAGTCTCCGGAGTCAAGCGCAGACCAGAGGCCCACGGAAGAGGGTAGGAAGGGCGGCGAGGCGGTGCGCGCTCCACGGACTGGCGGGAGGGAGCCGGGGCGGAGGGGCGGCTCGCCGGCCAAGCAGAGCCCCCGAGTCTGGCTGGCAAAAGCGGAGGGGCCGGACGGACTGTGTTCCGACAGCAAGCGCGACTTAGCGTCTGGGAGGTCAGAAGTTAACAGCTCTGCTCGGAAAGCGGGAAGGCTGGAGGACAAAGGGAGGGAGAGCTGCTGAGCCCCCGGACGGCAGAGCTCAGCTTGGCGGGGAACAAAGGCGCTCACCAGCGCCATCTCCCCCGCCCATCCCCCAGCCAAAATCCCAAAGGGAACCAGTTCCTGCCAGGGAACTTGCTCCCTCCGAGCAAACACCCAACTCTGTGCTTCTGCGGAGCCAAACCTCCGGCAGCGGATCTGACTCCCTCCCGCTGCCACAGGGCTCCTCCTGAAGTGGATCACCTAAGGAGAAGTGAGCTAAGCCTGCCCCTCCAGCCCCCGTGCACCTTGCCTACCCACCCCAGCTAATACGCCAGATCCCCAGCAACACAAGCCTGGCAGTGTGCGAGTAGCCCAGACGGGACACGCCACCCCACAGTGAATCCCGCCCCTAGGAGAGGGGAAGAGAAGGCACACACCAGTCTGACTGTGGCCCCAGCAGTGGGCTGGGGGCAGACATCGGGTCAGACTGCGGCCCCGCCCACTAAATCCAGTTATACACCACAGCACAGGGGAAGTGCCCTGCAGGTCCTCACCACACCAGGGACTCTCCAAAATGACCAAACGGAAGAATTCCCCTCAGAAGAATCTCCAGGAAATAACAACAGCTAATGAACTGATCAAAAAGGATTTAAATAATATAACAGAAAGTGAATTTAGAATAATAGTCATAAAATTAATCGCTGGGCTTGAAAACAGTATACAGGACAGCAGAGAATCTCTTGCCACAAAGATCGAGGGACTAAGGAACAGTCACGAGGAGTTGAAAAACGCTTTAAATGAATTGCAAAACAAAATGGAATCCGCAATGGCTCGGCTTGAAGAGGCAGAGGAGAGAATAGGTGAACTAGAAGATAAAGTTATGGAGAAAGAGGAAGCTGAAAGAAAGAGAGATAAAAAAATCCAGGAGTATGAGGGGAAAATTAGAGAACTAAGTGATACACTAAAAAAAAATAATATACGCATAATTGGTATCCCAGAGGAGGAAGAGAGAGGGAAGGGTGCTGAAGGGGTACTTGAACAAATTATAGCTGAGAACTTCCCTGAACTGGGGAAGGAAAAAGGCATTGAAATCCAAGAGGCACAGAGAACTCCCTTCAGACGTAACTTGAATCGATCTTCTGCACGACATATCATAGTGAAACTGGCAAAATACAAGGATAAAGAGAAAATTCTGAAAGCAGCAAGGGATAAACGTGCCCTCACATATAAAGGGAGACCTATAAGACTCGTGACTGATCTCTCCTTTGAAACTTGGCAGGCCAGAAAGGCTTGGCACGATATCTACAGTGTGCTAAACAGAAAAAATATGCAGCCGAGAATCCTTTATCCAGCAAGTCTGTCATTTAGAATAGAAGGAGAGATAAAGGTCTTCCCAAACAAACAAAAACTGAAGGAATTTGTCACCACAAAACCAGCCCTACAAGAGATCCTAAGGGGGATCCTGTGAGACAAAGTACCAGAGACATCACTACAAGCATAAAACATACAGACATCACAATGACTCTAAACCCATATCTTTCTATAATAACACTGAATGTAAATGGATTAAATGCGCCAACTAAAAGACATAGGGTATCAGAATGGATAAAAAAACAAGACCCATCTATTTGCTGTCTACAAGAGACTCATTTTAGATCTGAGGACACCTTTAGATTGAGAGTGAGGGGATGGAGAACTATTTATCATGCTCCTGGAAGCCAAAAGAAAGCTGGAGTAGCCATACTTATATCAGACAAACTAGACTTTAAATTAAAGGCTGTAACAAGAGATGAAGAAGGGCATTATATAATAATCACAGGGTCTATCCACCAGGAAGAGCTAACTATTATAAATGTCTATGCGCCAAATACCCGAGCCCCCAGATATATAAAACAATTACTCATAAACATAAGCAACCTTATTGATAAGAATGTGGTCATTGCAGGGGACTTTAACACCCCACTTACAGAAATGGATAGATCATCTAGACACACAGTCAATAAAGAAACAAGGGCCCTGAATGATACATTGGATCAGATGGACTTGACAGATATATTTAGAACTCTGCATCCCAAAGCAACAGAATATACTTTCTTCTCGAGTGCACATGGAACATTCTCCAAGATAGATCATATACTGGGTCACAAAGCAGCCCTTCATAAGTTTACAAGAATTGAAATTATACCATGCATACTTTCAGACCACAATGCTATGAAGCTTGAAATCAACCACAGGAAAAAGTCTGGAAAACCTCCAAAAGCATGGAGGTTAAAGAACACCCTACTAACGAATGAGTGGGTCAACCAGGCAATTAGAGAAGAAATTAAAACATATATGGAAACAAACGAAAATGAAAATACAACAATCCAAACGCTTTGGGATGCAGCGAAGGCAGTCCTGAGAGGAAAATACATTGCAATCCAGGCCTATCTCAAGAAACAAGAAAAATCCCAAATACAAAATCTAACAGCACACCTAAAGGAAATAGAAGCAGAACAGCAAAGGCAGCCTAAACCCAGCAGAAGAAGAGAAATCATAAAGATCAGAGCAGAAATAAACAATATAGAATCTAAAAAAACTGTAGAGCAGATCAACGAAACCAAGAGTTGGTTTTTTGAAAAAATAAACAAAATTGACAAACCTCTAGCCAGGCTTCTCAAAAAGAAAAGGGAGATGACCCAAATAGATAAAATCATGAATGAAAATGGAATGATTACAACCAATCCCTCAGAGATACAAACAATTATCAGGGAATACTATGAAAAATTATATGCCAGCAAATTGGACAACCTGGAAGAAATGGACAAATTTCTAAACACCCACACTCTTCCAACACTCAATCAGGAGGAAATAGAAAGCTTGAACAGACCCATAACCAGCGAAGAAATTGAATCGGTTATCAAAAATCTCCCAACAAATAAGAGTCCAGGACCAGATGGCTTCCCAGGGGAGTTCTACCAGACATTTAAAGCAGAGATAATACCCATCCTTCTCAAGCTATTCCAAGAAATAGAAAGGGAAGGAAAACTTCCAGACTCATTCTATGAAGCCAGTATTACTTTGATTCCTAAACCAGACAGAGACCCAGTAAAAAAAGAGAACTACAGGCCAATATCCCTGATGAATATGGATGCAAAAATTCTTAATAAGATACTAGCAAATCGAATTCAACAGCATATAAAAAGAATTATTCACCATGATCAAGTGGGATTCATTCCTGGGATGCAGGGCTGGTTCAACATTCGCAAATCGATCAACGTGATACATCACATTAACAAAAAAAAAGAGAAGAACCATATGATCCTGTCAATCGATGCAGAAAAGGCCTTTGACAAAATCCAGCACCCTTTCTTAATAAAAACCCTTGAGAAAGTCGGGATAGAAGGAACATACTTAAAGATCATAAAGGCCATTTATGAAAAGCCCACAGCTAACATCATCCTCAACGGGGAAAAACTGAGAGCTTTTTCCCTGAGATCAGGAACACGACAGGGATGCCCACTGTCACCGCTGCTGTTTAATATAGTGCTGGAAGTTCTAGCATCAGCAATCAGACAACAAAAGGAAATCAAAGGCATCAAAATTGGCAAAGATGAAGTCAAGCTTTCGCTTTTTGCAGATGACATGATATTATACATGGAAAATCCGATAGACTCCACCAAAAGTCTGCTAGAACTGATACATGAATTCAGCAAAGTTGCAGGATACAAAATCAATGTGCAGAAATCAGTTGCATTCTTATACACTAACAATGAAGCAACAGAAAGACAAATGAAGAAACTGATCCCATTCACAATTGCACCAAGAAGCATAAAATACCTAGGAATAAATCTAACCAAAGATGTAAAAGATCTGTATGCTGAAAACTATAGAAAGCTTATGCAGGTAATTGAAGAAGATATAAAGAAATGGAAAGACATTCCCTGCTCATGGATTGGAAGAATAAATATTGTCAAAATGTCAATACTACCCAAAGCTATCTACACATTCAATGCAATCCCAATCAAAATTGCACCAGCATTCTTCTCGAAACTAGAACAAGCAATCCTAAAATTCATATGGAACCACAAAAGGCCCCGAATAGCCAAAGTAATTTTGAAGAAGAAGACCAAAGCAGGAGGCATCACAATCCCAGACTTTAGCCTCTACTACAAAGCTGTCATCATCAAGACAGCATGGTATTGGCATAAAAACAGACACATAGACCAATGGAATAGAATAGAAACCCCAGAACTAGACCCACAAACATATGGCCAACTCATCTTTGACAAAGCAGGAAAGAACATCCAATGGAAAAAAGACAGTCTCTTTAACAAATGGTGCTGGGAGAACTGGACAGCAACATGCAGAAGGTTGAAACTAGACCACTTTCTCACACCATTCACAAAAATAAACTCAAAATGGATAAAGGACCTGAATGTGAGACAGGAAACCATCAAAACCTTAGAGGAGAAAGCAGGAAAAGACCTCTCTGACCTCAGCCGTAGCAATCTCTTACTCGGCACATCCCCAAAGGCAAGGGAATTAAAAGCAAAAGTGAATTACTGGGACCTTATGAAGATAAAAAGCTTCTGCACAGCAAAGGAAACAACCAACAAAACTAAAAGGCAACCAACGGAATGGGAAAAGATATTTGCAAATGACACATCGGACAAAGGGCTAGTATCCAAAATCTATAAAGAGCTCACCAAACTCCACACCCGAAAAACAAATAACCCAGTGAAGAAATGGGCAGAAAACATGAATAGACACTTCTCTAAAGAAGACATCCGGATGGCCAACAGGCACATGAAAAGATGTTCAACGTCGCTCCTTATCAGGGAAATACAAATCAAAACCACACTCAGATACCACCTCACGCCAGTCAGAGTGGCCAAAATGAAGAAATCAGGAGACTATAGATGCTGGAGAGGATGTGGAGAAACAGGAACCCTCTTGCACTGTTGGTGGGAATGCAAATTGGTGCAGCCGCTCTGGAAAGCAGTGTGGAGGTTCCTCAGAAAATTAAAAATAGACCTACCCTATGACCCAGCAATAGCACTGCTAGGAATTTATCCAAGGGATACAGGAGTACTGATGCATAGGGGCACCTGTACCCCAATGTTTATAGCGGCACTCTCAACAATAGCCAAATTATGGAAAGAGCCTAAATGTCCATCAACTGATGAATGGATAAAGAAATTGTGGTTTATATACACAATGGAATACTACGTGGCAATGAGAAAAAATGAAATATGGCCTTTTGTAGCAACATGGATGGAACTGGAGAGTGTGATGCTAAGTGAAATAAGCCATACAGAGAAAGACAGATACCATATGGTTTCACTCTTATGTGGATCCTGAGAAACATAACAGAAACCCATGGGGGAGGGGAAGGAAAAAAAAAAAAAAAAAAGAGGTTAGAGTGGGAGAGAGCCAAAGCATAAGAGACTGTTAAAAACTGAGAACAAACTGAGGGTTGATGGGGGGTAGGAGGGAGGGCAGGGTGGGAGGGAGGGCAGGGTGGGTGATGGGTATTGAGGAGGGCACCTTTTGGGATGAGCACTGGGTGTTGTATGGAAACCAATTTGACAGTAAATTTCATATATTAAAAAAAAAAAAAAAAAAGAAGAGTTCCCTGGTTCTTATGAGTCGAATTGTGTCCTCCCAAAATTCGTATGTTGAAGTCTTAACCCCCAACCCCTCAGAATGTGACCTTACTTGGGGCCATGGCGGATGTACTTCAGGGGGTCCTTCGGGTGGGCCTTTAATTGAACACGACTGGTGTCCTGCCACCAAGGGGGAAATTTGGACGCAGACCTGCAAACAGGGAGAACACCACGTGAGGTTGAAGACAGAGACCGAAGTTGACGTGTGCCCACGCCAAGGAACGCCAAAGATCGCCCAAACCACCAGCAGCTAGGAGAGAGATCTGGGGCAGATTCTCCCCGGAGGCCCTCTGCAGGAACCAGCCCTGCTGAAACCTTGGCCTGACACTTCCAGCCTCCAGAACTCAGAGACAGGGCATTTCTGTTGTTTCCGCCACTCAGTTTGTGGGGCCTGCTTACAGCGGCCCCAAGAAATTCATCCACTAATGAAGTTTGATTTGTACATTTTCTCACCTAAACAGTAGCCTGTCACTTGACTACGGTGTGGTTTGTTTTTGTTTTTGTTTTGTTTTTTTTACCTTTCAGTAAAGTAGAGCAGGGAATAGTTTGAGAGATTTACTTCTAAACAAACTGAGACCAGTCCTACAAACTAGGAGAAACCGAAAATGTTCTTATTATTGGTGTTCGGTAATGGTTTTCAGAAATCATGACTGACAGCCGTTCACTTGTTTACGGTAGGATTTTCCAGCCTCCAGCACTCAGCATTCATGAAACAAAATATTAGTGGAAGGCCTCAGAAGATTGCCAATAAAACTGCGAAAACACGCTTTTGATCTCTAGGCGGCACTGAGGACAGATACTTCATTCCTTCTGGAAAATGCTTTGTTCTTTTGACTCCACTTAAGGAGGCAATAGAGAAGCGTATAATACATCAGGCTTTCCTTCTTTGTAGAACAAAGTTAATCCAGGTCCTTATCATATGAAACTGCACAGGGATATAATCTTTTGGAAGACATAAATAATTCTCTGTAGTACATTTGGAAATACTTTGATCTTCCTGTAAACTTCTCCGTAGCAAAACGGTAGTGCAAACTTTATTTTACACGTTTAGAAGTTAGTTAAATAGGGGCGCCTGGGTGGCTCAGTCGGTGGAGCGTCCGACTTCGGCTCGGGTCACGATCTCTCGGTCCGTGAGTTCGAGCCCCGCGTCGGGCTCTGGGCTGACGGCTCGGAGCCTGGAGCCTGCTTCCGATTCTGTGTCTCCCTCTCTCTCTGCCCCTCCCCCGTTCATGCTCTGTCTCTCTCTGTCTCAAAAATAAATAAACTTAAAAAAAAAAAAAAGAAGAAGTTAGTTAAATAAAGTTAGGGTGGTAGTATTAGAACTTTAAAACTGTGTTTAAAAAAAAAAAAAAACAGAGACCCAATATGATAAAGATCATTTT
The DNA here is from genome assembly GCF_018350215.1 of Panthera leo. NCBI lineage: Eukaryota > Metazoa > Chordata > Mammalia > Carnivora > Felidae > Panthera > Panthera leo. The sequence goes on from NC_056687.1 coordinate 9,985,486, forward strand.
ACTAGGTAGGTCCTGAAACTTTCTGAATTACATGCCAGCTGACCCCTCCCATTACGATGCTAACACCATGGATTGATTCACCGCGTATCTACTTTTCTCTTGTTTTATTGACCCTGTGAGTGGGCTTTGAAAGAGTCTTTACAAACCCAACTCCCCTTGAAAATTTTAATATTCATTTTCTTTTTTAATTTATTTTTCTTTTTAAATTTTTCTTTATTTTCTTAAAGTGTATTTATTTATTTTTAGAGAGAGAGACAGAAAGCAAGAGCGGGAGAAGGGCAGAGAGAGAGGGCAAGAGGGAGAATCCCAAGCAGGTTCTGTACCCTCAGTGCAGAGCCCAACGTGGGGCTCAAATCCCCAAGCCACAAGATCATGACCTGAGCCGAAGGCAGATGCTTAACTGACTGAGCCACCCAGGCGTCCCAATATTTGTTTTCTTTTAGCATTCCTGCTCTGTCAGTTCTAACGGCTCTAATCTCCCTCCCCCGCTCCCCCCCCATCCCCACACACATACCACTCCCACTGTGGATGGGACTGATCAGGGATGGGTGGAAAAGAACAGAGAAGAGGAAGGTAGAATCTTAGGTCAGATATTCATTCCATAACAAAGAGGTGAGGTTCCTTTGATAGGGGGTGGGGCTTCTGAGGAATTTGAAAGAACGGAATGAGGGACTCAGACATGCCACTTGGAGGAAGCACAGGGGAAGTCAGTTAGGGAATGGGTGGATGGTCTCAGCGTAGGGGTATGAGGCTGGAATCAGAGAAACTTGGTTGAGAGGCCATGGAAGTAGGAAGACATGGCCGCCCTGTGGGGGGGCGGGGGGCAGATGGAGGAGGCAGACAGATCCAATCAGAGTTTGTCAACTGTCTACACGTAGTGCTACCTGTGTCACGTCACTGCTAAAAACAGAGGTAATCCGGATGACTTGATTCATCCCTTTGTGGGAAAATAAAATTTAGTAGTCGAAGCCATTTAGCAAGTGAAAAAAGAACATCAGGAATCATCACTTGGCCCTAGATGTTTCCATCCTGACTATGTTAGTCGCATTCCGAGGAATTCAGGAAATTCCAGGTCAAGAAGCTTGGTTGAGGCGAACTCTTGCACATTTGCAGAATTCCCTGGGCCAGTCCAAGGGGTCAGCAAAACTGCTTTGCTATATTTCTCTGCTGTATTTGTGCTCCACACACCTAGGGTGGCATCTTTTTCTGATACGCTCATGACGGGGGCAGAGAGCAAGAGATGAACTCAGCTGGCCTCAGTTGCGTCGAGGTGGGGTCTGCAGGTCTGTGTTTAGCAGCCCAGGGCCCCTGTGTTGTGAACACTTGTCCCATTTCTAGAAGTTGAGGGAAGTGGTCTGTTACCTCCCAGAATTGGGGCCACGGCTGTGGCATCTCAGGGAGCTCTGACGTTTTCCGTGGGGTGGGGTGCCCAGTGTTGGCCGACGGCCCCAGGGAGAACCAGACAAGATGGCTTGCCGTTTGCCCAGGAGGTGGTACCTTCTCCACATCCAGGGGGCAGGTGAAGCCTTGTTACCAGGTGTGATCGAATCTATTTCACCCGGAAGGCCAATAGGTGGCAGAGTATTCCTACGTGCCCGAGTGAAAACGTATATCGAAATCCCCTTTATCAGAACTCTGTCGCTAAGCCTCAGCTACAAGACACTGGAATAATTCATAACTCGACAATTTCAGAAATTTTACATACTTTACGTATTTATATACGTTGACGCTAAATGTTGTGCAAAGTGTTTCCAATTAATGAAGATGTTAAGCCCTGGAACAGTTAGCCAAAATGTTTATAGGCACAATTTATTTACTGGAATCTTATCTTCTTGTGGTTATAAATTTTTTTTTTCTCATTTTATGGGATATGCCTTTTTTTTGTGTTTTTTTTTGTGTTTTTTTTTTGGTGTGCAGGAACAAAGGTGCAGACAATGCTAATTGTAGGACATTTAAAACAATTATCTTCTGTGGGTTCGAAAGCAGAATATCTACTGAGGGTTCGTCTGTGTGGTTTGAAAAAGTCCCGCACCTAGTAACAAATGTATAGATATACCAACCTTTTGGAGTCTGAGTAATGGAAAGATTTGCCTCTTTGAAAAATCAAGCTTTTGCTCTTCAAGTGGAAATTAAGATACTGGCTTAGAAATCCTCGCATTATTATTTTAACTACATGCATTTCACTAATGTTTTGTTTGTTTGTTTGTTTCTTGTTTGTTGAGCTGACAAAAAAGTCAGTATTGAGAGCTAATTCAGGAGCAGCCAATGGGAAGATTTTAGACACAGCCACAGATGTCCAGGTGGCTGTTATCTGGAATTATCCTGTCTCTCATATAAAGTGGTCTCTGGGGTTTCGTCTGCCTTGGACGCCTGGGGGGTTTCCTCGGCATCTCATCTTTGCTTTTATTCCCCTGCAGTCAGGTCAGAGCTGGGACTTGGGTGAGGCCCATGAGACACCGGTTCTGCGCATCATTGAAGGGGACATGGAAAAATTCAGCCATCAAGATAAACAACAGTTAATGCAACATTTTCAAAAATCAAAATTAATGCAGAAAAATCCTTGACGAGCATAATATCCAGAATGTAAATAATAACGAGAGAAGCCACAGTGCTATCTTGAGCCCTGTTCGAGCCTTTGGCAAAAGGAAAAATCAGGAGTACTCAATCCTGCCTTTATTTAAAGCGTTTGTTGTTTTGTTGATTGTGATTTGGGGCATTGATTTTGCCTTTCTAGAATACGTATTCAAAGCTTACCCACCTTGATTCCTGCATGTTCCAGGTGCCCTCTTGAGTTTTGTGTCCTTGGCTAGTGTCTCACTCACCTCTGCTGGTCTTTGTGGTGTTAAACATCTAGAGGCCCTACTTATGACCAGGATTGTGGCCATAATCCAAGAAGAAAACAATTCTGAACCGTAAAGTACGAGTAAGGATGTCTAGCAAATTGCTGTGGTTTCCCAAGATGACTTCAATTGTTTTAAAAATCTAGATTATATCCTTAAATAATTTCTTTAGTTTCTCCTTCTTCTCCTTCTCCTCCTCCTCCTCCTCCTCCTCCTCCTCCTCCTCCTCCTCCTTCTCCTTCTCCTTTTTTCTTTTCCCTGTGTCGCTTGTGGCCCATCCGCACCCTTAGTCTGTGTGTCGGGTAACCCAGCTGTGTTTCGGTAAGATGTTCACATAGTCCTGAACGTGTCTCCCATCCAGGAGTTTTCAGAGCCCACATCACGCCCTTGCTTCAATCAGGCTTCTCATTGAAAAAAGTGCTATAAACGGGAACTTTGCATGTTAACCCATCTGAATACCTAAGTGACGGTCAAATTGAATCCAAATCTCCGTGTAGATTCCTCTGAGTTATAGCCGGGTGCTGCAGGGGACACGCTGACCCAGGTGCTACAGGGACATACTGGTTTGCTAATGGCCCCTTTTGTCACAGAGGCAGCCTTTCTTCCAGGATGTTCTCTCTCTATATATATATATTGTACACTCCTGATACCCGTAGCAGCAAAATCATCTTATTCCGAGAAAGCCAACCAGCGGAGTCACTCTCCGCTCTCTGTACCCTTTCAAGCTGTTGTTTAGCCTGGTCAAGAGAGCTAGCTATGGACCATCTGAACACTTGGCTCTGGGATTTCCTTGGAAGCTGGCACAGGGAACATTCTTCTACAAATGGAAAGAAGTGTCTTTTAAAAAGCAAAGCGAACTTAATTTGTTCTGTTCTATTCCTTCTTCCTCTCTATCCGCCCACCAAAAGTGGGGCAATCTCAGCCCCCCAAGGGCTGAAACTCCGGAGTGGGCCAAACAGGAGTGAAAATTCCAGGCCATCTGGCCAAGTAGTGCTGGGGAGCCCACGCGCACAGGAGGACAGCCTCCCTTGGAGGGAAGGGCATCCTCCACTTTCCAAGGACTTTTGCTTGTAAACAGTGAGGAAGGAAAAGCCAGGCATGAATGCCAATTGGAAAAGTACACGTTTGAGGCCCAGGGTCCTCAGAAAGACGTGACAGGATCAGGGGACAAATAAACATTAGTTAGAAGAAGTACAGTCCTCTGGGAACATTCCATGAATGTGTGATTTAAGAACTACTTGGATTGGCAGAATTTGGCTCTCGGACCGCAGAGCAATCGATGGTATTTAGGATGGGTATTTAAAATTTTTTTTTCAACGTTTATTTATTTATTTTTGAGACAGAGACAAAGCGTGAATGGGGGAGGGTCAGAGAGAGGGAGACACAGAATCTGAAACCGGCTCCAGGCTCTGAGCTGTCAGCACAGAGCCCGACTCGGGGCTGGAACTCACCGACCACGAGATCATGACCTGAGCCGAAGTCAGCTGCTTAACCGACTGAGCCACCCAGGTGCCCCTAGGATGGGTATTTTAGAAAACGGTCAGATATTAGAAAGATTTAAGTCGGGGCACCTGGGTGGCTCAGTCAGTTAAGCTCCCCACGGTTGATTTCAGCTCAGGTCATGATCTCTCCATTCGTGGATTGGGCTCCGGGTTGGCAATGTGAAGCCTGTGTGGGATTTTTGCTCTCTCCCTCTCTCTCTATTCCTCCCCTGCTCCTGATGTCTCTCTCTCTCTCTCTCTCTCAATAAGTAAAAAAAAAAAAAAAAAAAAAAAATTAAAGAAAGATTTAAGTTAAAACACTTCTAAGAAAAAAGAGATTAGAATCAGTTTTTCTTTCTTACAATTTTTAATTTTACATTGAAACACTCTAAAGAAAAGGAGACTCTGCTTAGAATCAGGCTTTAGGTATCTAAATATTATTTTTTTTCTACAGCAATTCTTTCTCTTAAAATTCTAAACACAGAAAATCATCTTTCTGATTATGTCAATTCCCAATCCGTTTGTTATTTTTGAAAGAAATAAAAGAATGTTTTTACTTTTATGATTACTTTAGGGCTTGCATTTTTTAAAATTATATTTTCCCCATCATTAAGCAATTCTGGAGCAGGAGGACAAAACAAAATTGAATATTGAATAATTTAGTTGAGTTATTTTTCTCCTTACAAGCATGTTTAAACTCATGTTGGAAAAAAAAAAAGTTGGATGACTTACTTTTTAAGGATGTAAATGTATATTCTGTCTTTTCCTGAATACACAAGAAAACTTGGTTAAGCCATATTTTCTTTAAAATTATTCTTGGCAGCTCTTTGGGAAAATCTGTTAGCTTGTCAAGATAAATTTTACAAGCAGTATCCCAGGTTATGGAAGCCATTGCAAAATTTCCGAGAGAGAAAGGATCTTTGCAGGACTAGGGTTACACGTGTGTTTATGTATTTTATATATATTTTGGTACTGTGAGTACTCAAAATATTTGGATGTTGGGTAAGCTAGAGACAGCTTTCATTATTGTATTTTATTTTTTAAGTAAGAGATACCGGAGTGAAGGCGGATTTACGGTTTGAAGGGGGCACCTGGCAAGAATGATCCGCTCCCACATTCTCTCAGGGGCGAATTCTCTGCTCTTTCGAGAATGCTTTCTGTGGACAACGGTCTCGTGTGTTGTTTTTGTTCCCAAATGTTTATTGAGCGTGATCAATGGGGACAAGCCCCCACGTTAACCAAATGAGTCAGGCACTATGATTCTGAATTTGTCTATCACGTTGGCCGTCACAAGATCTTTCATTGTCTTTTGCTTTATTTGAATACGCGTTTGAGTACACACGCTTTTCTTTCAAATTTCTGCTGGTTCTCAAGTGCCCACCATTGGTTACTCCTCCTGACACACAGACACATGCTTTCCCTCTACCCTCGACATAGGGGGAGGTTTCCAGACTTCGGGAAAGAAAGGCCATGTAAGGAAGTGTGGCCCACCCACACTATGCTGTTCGTTTTCGTAGGATTCTAATAGAAACTTAGGGTGTCCTAAATTGAAAACATACACTGTGAAGCCGGACAAGCCTGAATTCAAAAGCCCATAGCCCACTCCCTGGCTGTGTGACGGCAGACAAGTTATCACCCACTCTGAACTCTTTGCTTTTCGGTCTCATAAAGCTGCTGTGAGAACTCAACGAGGTCACGTGCACGAGTGCTACACACTGGGGGGAGTCCCATAAAGGGGCTTTGGTTTGTGTTGTGCCATTGCTGTTGTTATTAATAAATCACAGGGTCCCATGCAGGAGCAAGACGACGCAGGAGACGGGAGAAGCAAGCAAGCAAGAGGCAACGTGGTTTGGGGGAGGACGGTCACGGGGATAAGAGATTTGGAAGTGAAGCCAGAACCGACTGGTTGAGCTGGTCAGGACTCTACCTGGACCGCAGCCCGAGGGAATGAAATGTACCTTCTGAGAACAAATTCAGTTCTTATTCTTATCAGACCGTGGCCTGTGCTGAGATAACCCAGTTGGCAGGAGGCGACACAACGATGCCGTGTTTCCCCACGCTCTGCAAGGCCCTGGGGAGCCCAAGTTATGAAGTTGGACTCTTGAAAATCCTCTTGCTCTGGAAGGGCACAGTTCAGAAGATCCTTAATGACTCAGCCCCGAGCACGTAAACCTACCCCGGCCCCAAGTGAGCTCTGCTCCCGGGGCCTCTCTGCGCTGGCTTCCCGGGCCCCCTCGCAGCGGGGCCAGGCCCAGGTTACTGGCCCCGGAGAAAAGCTTTCTCACCTTTGCTTGGCTTCCCCCATCGTCACGTGCTTGGTTTCGCTGGGTTCTCGGCCTGCCTCCTATCTGGGTCCTGCCCTCCTCCTATCACGGTGTTGTTTGTCCTATTTGAGTCCGCTCCGAGAGCCATAGGGCTTGGGTAAAATCCTGGAAGTTTCTCTGGTCTGACTTGTGAGGGCTGCTCTTCTGACCTGACTCACTCTCATGTTTTCAGGGTATGTAACTCTCGTCCCTTCCTATGTTTTAAATCTCAGGACGATTCAGGGGCGCCAGGGCGGCTCAGTCGGTTGAGCGTCCGACTTTGGCTTAGCAGCTCAGGTCATGATCTCACGGTTCGTGAGTTTGAGGCCTGCTTGGAGCTCACCGTTGTCAGCGCAGAGCCTGCTTTGAATCCTCCGTTCCCCTCTCGTTCCGTCCCTCCTCCACTCACGCTCTCCCGAAAAGAAATAAACATTAAAAAAAGAAATAGAAATCAAGATGACTCATAGAATTTGGGCTATTTTTCACCCTTACTAACTTATATTGACATTTCTAATGACTCTACTCCATGAATCCACAAGGCTAGATATTCATTTAATGGAGAACCTATTTTTTGAAGTATTTAAAAAAAATATTTATTTATTTTTGGGAGAGCATAAGTGGGGGAGGGGTAGAAAGAGGGGGACAGAGGATTCAAAGTGGGCTTTGCGCTGACAGACCGACAGCAGGGAGCCTGATGCGGGGCTCGAGCTCACGAAACTGCGAGATCGTGACCTGAGACGAAGTCAGACGCTCAACCGACCCAGCCACCCAGGTGCCCCTATTTTTGAAGTTTTAAAATGGTTGGAAAAAAAAGAGATTACTTTCAAATTGAAGGATATTTTGAATTGTTTTGAATTAATTAGAATTCATGTTGAAGAGGGCTGAGGTTAAGAACCTGAAAAGAATGTCCTTGGCCATAACCAAAGAAGTCAAGTGACCCGGTATTCTTCCCACTGTATTTGGCCATCTTCCCCCCCGCCCACTCCGCCTTTTTTAAACATTGTGAGAAAATATGCACAACATACTATTTATTATTTAGCCTTTCGTAAGTGTGCAACTTGGTGGCATAAAATACACTCGCAGTGCTGTCACACCAACTGCACCCCAAACTTTTCATCACGCCCACCAGGAATTCTGTTCTCGCTTCTAGCCCCTGTGAACCTCTATTCATTGTTTTTAACCATGAAGAATGGCACTCAACTAGCTCACTGTATGCATTAGTTTTTTGTGCTGTTTCGTTTTTATTGCCACATAACAGATGATCACAAACAGAGTGACTTAAACAACATACATTCATGACCTCACCGTTTCTGCAGATAAGAAGTCTGGGTGTGGTGCGGTTGGTCTCTGCCTGGGGACATCACAGGCTGCAGCAAAGACGCTGGGCGTTCTGTGGTCCCCATGTGCGGCTCGGGGACCTCCTCCAAGCTCACTGTCAGTGGAACTCATTTCCTTGTGGTGCATGACTGAGGCCCTCATTTCCTTACTACATGCTGGTCTAGGGCCTCATCAGCCTCCAGGAAGAAGCTGCCTGCCGTTGCTGGCTGTGAGGTTCTTGTGGCAGTTTGTAGCATGGTAACTGCTTCTTCCAGGCTAATAGGAACCTGCCCCTGACTTCTGCCTGGGAGATCAGCCAAAGACACTTGCACTTTTAAAGGCCTCACCTGATGAGGTCAGGCTCACCGTAGCTAATTGCCTCCTTTCGCCGTATAACAGGACACAATCCCAGGACTGATATCTCATTATATTCACAGGGTATATAGGGCATGTGCCCACCGAAGGAAGACATCTTGAACCCCAGGATACAATTCTGCCACCACGTCCTAACAGGGCCAAGAGTCCAAATGTTCTGTAATAGTCCTTTCTGTGCCAAATTTCTACCAAACTATTTCTGGTGTTCTGCTTTTTAAGGCTGTGCAGGTTGGATACTGGGGCCTGGAATGTAAATCCCCGGCTCTAATTCATGTGAACTTGATCAGCTCCTTTCCCTTCCTGGGTTATTTAATCTTTGCTTGCATTTAGGGGTCCTCAGTAAGGGTTGCGGATCCATGATATGATGGACAATCACATACTCACTCAACAAACACTCACTATGCATTTACCATGTGCCAGTCCCTGGGAGGGCTGTGATTACTGCCAATTCTGACTATCTCTCCAGGGGATTTCCTTAGTCGTGTGTGTGTGTGTGTGTGTGTGTGTGTGTGTATTCATTAAATCCTAGTACATACCAGACATTGTTTCAGGTGCTGTGGATACATCAATGATGGAATCAGCGAAAAGCCCTGACTTCTTGGAGCTGACGTTATCTTAAGAGAAACAGAAAGTAAGCATCATACGTATACACAATGTGTAATGTGCCAGACTACGATAAACGTCACGGTTAAAGACAGTTCTGGGTAAGGCTACATTGGAATGCGGGGTGTAATTTTCAAGGGTGGTCTTTAGTACCACAAAAAGCCCTAGGAACACCAGCCAGGTGATATTCTGAAGTCATCTCTTGAAAATAATCATTAACCGAGAGAGGCCTTTATGAAACATGCAGCTACACGGACTGATGTGCTGTTGAAAGGGATTTCGTGTCCACGGCCCCGCCTGTAAGGAGTCAACGCTTCCAGTCTCCTGCACAGCCATGGGCAACAGCGGAGTAATAATAATGAAATGTTCAGACCCTAGACGTGGGGAGAGCCGGCTAGCTGCACGTTTTCAAAAGGATTTGGAGTATTTTTGAGCAACTCCCACTTTCAGCTGGGGCCTCATCAGCTTTAGCAATGTCCCCAGGACAGGCACAGAGCCAGGACCAGGAGAGCCGGCCCTCTTCAAACGTTTCGCGCGCGAGTTCAGGAAACTGCGGTCGTAGCAAGCAGGTGACTCCCCACGGTCACCCAGCCTCAGCCCTCCTGACTTCTCATGCAGTGCTCTTCCCACTCTGTCTTCCCAGCCAGGGCCTCCAAGGGTTCCCTTCTGTCCTGCACACCCCCACCTGTGCCCAGCAGGTGCCTCTCTCTAGCCTAAAAGCACCCAGTGGAAGGACCACACCTAGTTTGATGCTGGATTCATCTTCTAGGGTGGCCATAGTGAAGTACCACACACTGAGTACCTTTAAGCCTCAGAAATTTATTGTCTGCAGGCCACAAGTTCAAGATCAAGGTGTCGGAAGGGTTGGTTCTTTCTGAGGCTGTGAGGGAGAATCTGCTCTGGGGTTCTCCTAGTGTTTCTGGTGCTTTGCCGGTGATTGTTGGCATTCCTTGCCCCATCTCTGTCTTCATCTTTACTTACTGTTCTTCCTACATCCATGTCTGGGTCTAAATTTCCCCTTTTTATAAGGACACCCGTCATATTGCTGTCCACCCTAATGACCTTACCTTAACTAATTATACCTGCAAAGGCCCTATTTGCAAATAAGATCACGTTGTGACATCCCAGGAGTATTAACAAATAAATTCTGGCGGGACACAATTGAACCCATAACAGATGTTGTAAGTCCCAGCACATAGCACAGAAGTGGCACTTAATACAAATATGGGTAACGAAAAGAGTGTACCTTGCCCTCCCTGGATTCTACATTGCCATGATCTGCCCCCCACCCATGATCTACCTTTCTTATCTCTTAGCACCTCTCAGGCTACTGTCTGTCCATCAGCCATGGGTCTAGTCTAGGTCTAGTCTACCAATGAGAGAGGACTAGATCCCCAGGGGTGGTTCCCAAAGGAAGCCTTGATTGGCAGACATTTTGACCGTAGGAAGGAAAGCGGTACTGAGGTGGATATTTTTAGGCGCGGTCTCTGAGATGACATAAAGTAAGGCCGCGACTTAAGATTCCCTCTTCTCCACACATTCCACACTCTGGCGGTCTACCCGTGGAGCATCTGGGCCAGATTTCTCCATGCACATTGTTCTAGTGAAATTTCACCATAAATATTTCATAGCCGCAGAAGCAGAGGAGATCCTACAATGTAGATTTCAAGGCTCAGCACTGACTTTAGTACCTCCGTAAAAAGTTCAAGAATTTTTTCCACCAGGAGGAAAGTCTTTCTCCTCCGAATCCCTGTAGCACTTACTGTCTCCATCACGCACAGTGTATTATCCCAGAATCTAATATACTGTAACTGTTGGCCAAGATATTGGATATAGAAGCAGATGATTGGGGTGGTCCAGAGATGGCCTCATGTGTTAGCAGAGTAAGTTTTCAAGTTCAGACATGCTGGGAAGTTCCTCCTCTGTTTTAATCAGCAATAATCACAGGTTGGCGAAGCCTCATTGGCTACAATACTGCCATGGTGCAAATCATCTCCTCTGTTTTAAATAATTCCTTCTACCTTGATACCAGAAATTCCCGTTAAGGAAGGAAGATGATGTACGTCACAATTATCAAGATAAGACATTTACTTCAGTTTATACTAAGATGTGAGTGACTGATATAACATCCTCATCCAAGATTAAGTTTTAATAAAAGAAAAGATAGCAGGGCAATGCAGAGGTTGCTTGAAGGGAGGAGAGAAGAGGTAGTGGGGACAGTGAGCTGAAACATGAAGAAGGGCACAGAAGGAGGAGACAGGAGCCACTGAAGATCAATTTGACTCACTCTACAATTTTGCTTGTAACCATGTCTCGAGGAGAAAAGAAGGTATGAAAGATCCTGGTTCCCTTGGTTCTCAAGAGAATCATTCTATTCCCCCACCTATCCGGCTGCTGTGTCTTTCCTTTTCAATATGAAAACCTTTCTGACCTTTTTCTTTTTCTTTTTTAATGTTTATTTTTGAGAGAGTGCAAGTGGGGAAAGAGAGAGAGGGGGACAGAGGAACTGAAGCGGTTTTGCACTGACTCAGAGAGCCCAATATGGGGCTTGAACTCACGAACCACGAGACTAGGACCTGAGCCAAAGTCGGACGCGCAACCCACTGAGCCACCCGGGAGCCCCATGAAGATTTTCTTTATGAAGGAATATGAATGCCTAGATGTGTAGGAATATGCTGAAAGCTGATAATTTTATCTTTGAACTTGATCTTATACTCCAGGTGAGAAAATACTTACCTAACAAGAGAAAGTCACAATCTAAGCATTAGTAGCTCTGTGAAACAACCGTGAGAAGAGCACTTGAGTTTATCGGAACCTCTCTAGGAAGTCGTGAGTTTAGTAAGCTTCGTGGTACTTAGGGGTCACATAAAGGTCCTCAGGAAGGTTCCCCAATAGATGGAGGTCTCTTGTCTTCTGTAATTTAAAACATGTCCCACCTGGCCAGGAAATGTGCTAACTAGACCTGAGCCTCCACTGAGCTCCATCAAGAGGGAAGTTCATTATATCAACCAACAGATAGCTCAGTTAGGCTCTCAGGAGAGATGTGCCTCAAATTATGTCTAAGCATTCATTCTAAAGCATGCCAGAAAGTTTGAGGAGAAAGCTCAGCCACAGACGAGCCAAAGACCTGTCTTGCATCTACAAGGCAGGGCTTAAGCCCAGTCATTGGAACATGCAACGCATTCGTAGTATTAAAAAAAAAAAAAAAAAAAAAAAAAAAAGCTCAGCCGGGAAGAAATGCCAGACACTCTGCTGGCTGGGCTCTACCTGACGTATGTTCATTCATGGGCACGGAGCCAAGACGGGGCTGTTCTCAGCCCAGGCCAGACTTAATGCTTCATTAGCTTTGCCCACCTCAACACAGGATGTAATGTTGAGCATTGAACAGTAATAGCTGGCAATAGAAATCAACATAAATTACCGTATGTTTAAATACTTGGATGTTTTTCCAGCATACGCTCACAGTCTGTATTCTGAAAATAATTTGGTAGGGTACTTAACAAACCATAGATCTTTGATCGCAAGTGAATTGGATCTAGTAAATATTTTCTCATGTTGATGGTCAATTTCTGTGCAGCATGCAAAATATAAGTAAAACAAAGCTGTGATTTTGCTTACGGAGTTTATGTCTTTTCCAGGAACTGAGTTTTGGAACTAAAAGAAGAGTAAAACGCCAATTTTCGGTACATTTACGAAGTATTTATTTTATGTTTCGTGTTCCTTGTAGCGGATAAGATCATCTTACATGTGCATGTGTATTTTGAGTCTTATAATTAGTACCTCACGTAAATTGGAAAATGCTATCAGGATTCTTTCTTTTTAAAAACTACTTTATTGAAGTGTGAGTGACGTACAAAAAACTGCACATATTTAATGTATACAATTAGATGAGTTGGGTGGTAATTAAACAGCCATGAAACCATCATCACATTGTAGGCCATAAACATACCTGTCACCCCCAAAGTTTTATATCATCCTCCTTACTGTTATTAGTTTTTCTGATAAGAACACTTACCGTAAGATCTATCTGCTTAGCAAATTTTTAACTATACAATAGCATTAACTATAGGCTCTGTGCTGTAGATAGATCTCAAGGACTTATTCCTCTGGCAGATCTGAAATGTGGCACACTTGGATTAACATAATTTGGTATTTTAGCATTTCAAAAGTGGATCTGTCCGTATGACACAGCTCCTCTAGCTCGAAAGGAAGGAGGGGAGAAATCTGAAGGTGGTATGGAAGGAGGAGGAAGTTTCAAATGCATGATTGAAAGCTCCAAAGGTAACGAGCATTGACTGCTCAAAGCAGAACCCTTCTCCGTCTGTGGCATGACATTTTGCCTTTTTCTGTCCGTTCACAGTATCTTTAGAAAGTGTTGACAAATTTTGACAAATATCACACACTATTAAATAATCTATACCTTAACTTTGATCTACCCTCTTTTCACCAAATAAAATGTGCCAAATGAGGTTTTTCAGTGATTTTTGATGAAGTTCGATTTGAGGTTATAGAGCTATCTGAACACACTGGATGGAAATCTGTGTGTAATGGACTCTGCCGAAGAAATTGTTTCTGTGTGCAAATTTGTCTATTTGATTTTAAATGCATGCTTTCAATGGTAGTGAGTGGTTTTAAGATAATTTGTAAAGTGCTAAAGTGTGTGTGTGTGTGTGTGAGAGAGAGAGAGAGAGAGAGAGAGAGAGACACAGACACTCAACACACACACACACACACACACACACACACACACACACACACAATTATACTTGCTGTTTGTTAGTTATTCTGACATTTGGAAAGAAAGCAGTAGTTTAAACAATTTTTTAAAACTATTTTGGGGGCGCCCGGGTGGCTCAGTCGGTTAAACATCTGACTTCGGCTCAGGTCCTGATCTCACGGTTCATGGGTTCTAGCTCTGTGTCAGGCTCTGTGCTGACGGGTCAGAACCTGAAGCCTGCTTCAGATTCTGTGTCTCCCTCTCTCTCAGCCCCTCCCCCACTCATGTTCCGTCTCTCTGTCTCTCAAAAATAAATAAACATTAAAGAAATATTTTGAACCGGGGTGCCTGGTTAGCTCAGTTGGTTAAGCATCCAGCTTTGGCTTAGGTCATGATCTCGTGGTTCGTGAGTTCAAGCCCCACGTTGGGCTCTCTGCCGTCAGCGCAGAGCCCGCCTCAGATCCCGTGTCTCCCTTTCTCTCTGCTCCTCTCCCACTCACGCTCTCTCTCTCTCAACAATAAACGTCTAGAAAAAGAGTATTTTGAATTGCTATGTTTTTAATTGTTGTGCTGAGTGGAGTCTTCATGTGTATGTAGTTAAAATGTCGACGCAATTTTGAAAGGTAGAATTTAAGAAATCTTAAAGGACATCTTGGCCAACCCCCTCAATGCAAATACTGGATCTGAAGCCCCACGTTGTCTGTTGTTTTGCTAGAGTCCTATCATTTGTGATTTCCTGCTGGGACTCCATGTACAGTGCTCTTTCCACTACACCAAGTCACCGTATTTTCAGATGTTAGTTAGCAAAAACTCAGATAACTAGAATACACCGCAGCATTCCAGCAAATTTGGGATCTTTCTGAGAATAAATGTCCTCCAGTATCTGTTCTCTGTTCCTTTCAGTGATTCACACTCTTGGTCTGTGCTGGGGAGGAAGAGGGACATTTTTCCTGGACCTCACATTCATACATTCATAAAGCGGCTTAACCTTGGAACTTTGGCAATATCTTTAATTGATGATATATATATTTGCATATATATATTTGTGTATATATATGTATATTTGTGTATATATATATATTTGTGTATATATGTGTGTGTGTGTGTGTATATATATATATATATATATATATATATATATATAAATTTGTTTAACATAAAATCTAAAAATATACCACAATACTGCAACCATGTTTTAATATTTCATTTTTTGGAATATTTAAGAATAGAAATGGCTGAGGCCTATCCACACTGAGAGTCCTCTTAATACTTACGACTCAAAGAACCCATGTTTTCCCTCTTTCTTTTAGAATTCCTGGAGGAAATCTTGGTTTTTTCCTAGCCAAAAAGTGTGATAGAATCTTGGCTCTATCTTTACCTGTTCAAATTCCACAAATTCTTCTAGAAAAAAATTTCTTGATTTCCTGAGATAGGAATCACTGTGATCTGTTCAACATTCAGGACACTAAAATTCTGTGTGTTAGTGTTCTGTGTTTGTGTCTTTTCCTCTCCAATAAATGGTAAGACCCTTGTGGCCGAGCCAGGGTCTCACTCGTCTTTGCATTTTTGCCCAGAGGAGAGACTTGGTGGTGCTAAGTACCTGCCCTATTTGGCGAATGATGACATATATAATCTAATCCCATGTGCCATAGACTGCATGTTTGTGTCTTCCAAAAATTCGTATCTTCAAATCCTAACCCTCAAGGTGATGGTTTCGGGAGAGGGAGTTCTCTGATAGATAACTGGGTCCTGAAGGTGGAGCCATCGTGAACAGACTTGGTGCCTTTATAGGAGAGATATCAGAGCGTTTACTCCCCTTGCCCTCCGCCACAAGAGGATACAGTGAGAAGACGGCTATCCGCAAACCAGAGAGCAGGCTTTCACCAGACACTGAATCTGCTGGCACCTTGATCTTGGACTTCCCAGTTTCCAGAACTGTGAGAAATAAACGTTTGTTGTCTTAGCTACCCAGTGTTATGGGAATTCATTGTAGCATCCTGAACTAAGACATCATGACAGGCTTAGGGAGAAGAGTAGCGAGAGGCTAAGGGATGGAAGTTGGGGCTTGATTTTGTATGGTTAAGAGATTTGAGTTTTTATTCCAAACATAATGGGGACCGTCAAGAAACGTTGGCTAAGAAGGAATGCCAGGAGTAGAATATGCCCTTGGAAACTTAATATGATCAATTCATGCATAGAAAATTGGAGGGAGTCCTTTGTAACATTTCAGACAGCTAGGAATATTGGTTTGATCTTGTTGGAAGTAGAAAGAGGGATAAAAACTGGAGTTATAATGAGAGTGGTATTGATTTGGAATTGGCTAGGAATTGATTGGATCACCGAACTACATTAAAAATGACCTTGTAGATCAGACTGCCCAGCCATGACTTACCCCTGAATCGCCCTGGAAAACAGGCGGCAGGTGGTGAACTAAGACCTGATACCCTAATGGCAACCTCACCACCTCCCAATGTATCTGTCATCACCTTTGGACAATATGAATTTTTCCTTAAAGTAAGCCCAATCTTCTACATCATTCCCATCCACGGGTCCTGGTTTTGCCCTCTGAGACAGTGCTAAATAAATCCACATGATTGTTCTTTAAATAGTTGAAGAACCTTGTCCTGTCCCTTCATGGTAAACCTAGTCTCCACTAGCTACCAGTCCAGCCCTTTGCCATGTCAAGTTTCTTCACCATGACTGTTGTTTTTTCCCTTGGATGACCTCCAGTTTGTCTGTGTTCCATATGAAGTGCAGCATCGGGACTTACTTGAGTAGATATTCTTGAGCCAGGGCCAGAGCTGAAAACTCAAGAGAAATTGGGGGGAAAGAAGCAAGTCACACAGCCACATAGAGAGAGAGAGACTGAAAGGCACTGAACCCAAGGACGCTGTGGTAGGCAGCTTCCAGAATGGCTCTCAATGATCCTTACTTGCTGGTATTCATATCCTTGCGGAATCACATCCTTATAAGTGTAGACTAGACCTGGTGATCTACTTCTAATAAATAGAAGGTAGAGAACATGATGGGATGTCACTTCTGAGATTACACTGTAACACAGTGACTTGTCTTGCTTGTTCTCTGTCTGGTTCTTCTTGCTTGTTCACTCCGAAGAAGTAAGCTTCCACATGGTGAGCTGTCCATTGGAGAGGCCAGCGTGGCAAAGGGCTGAAGGTACACTTTGTCCGTCAGCCTGAAAGAAGTTGAGACCTTCAGTCCAAGAGCCCAGGGGAAATTGAACCTTACCAACAGTCACGTGAATGAATTTGGCCTTGAGTCTTGACTCAGAGGATGTGTGATAAAAAACAACTGTTATTTTTAAGCTACTAGGTTTTGGTGGAATTTGTTATGCATCAATAGGTAACCAACACGAGTACCTCTTACTGCCACTAACCCAGAATAATTGAGAGGGAAATGAAGGTAGATTTCCCAGCTCATATCAGGGTTTCGAAGCAGATTGGAAGAGTGGCTGGGGCCACAGCACTGTTGAGGTAGAAGGGTTCACACAGCCACAGAAATGCTACAACACCAACAAGGAAGGAAGGAGGAAAGTGTAGTCTTGGCTATTCATGAGCTCACATGAAACTCCCCAGAAACCTCCATGTTATGAGTGATACATACTTACTCCGTGGTAGGGATCATGTTTAGGGAGTGGATGAATTTTTCAGGACTTCTGTAACAAAGTACCATGCCCTGAGCAGCTTAAACAACAGAAATTTATTGTCTCCCAATTCTGGAGGCTGGAGATCTCTATTCTGGTATGATCTCATCCTAACTAATTACATCTGCAATGGTCCTATTTCCAAATAAGGTCACAGTCTGAAGTACTCAGGATTAGAACTTCAACATATGAGTTTTGGGGAGACATAATTCAATCCCTAACAGGGATGGGCTGGGGAGACGTAAATGGCATGTGGGAACAATAAATGGGTGGGGGGGGTCTTATGTGTCTGTAATGGTTTTTAGAAAGAAATTTGAAGCAGATATGATAGAATGATTTGAATTGATAGAGTTGATCAGATAAAATGTTCTGTAATCTTGTCCAAATGATGGAGTAATTTCACACTTTAAAATTATTAACACTGTCCCTAAGTGGTTCTTATGTAGTGTTAGCAGGTTGGGGAATGTTGACCTAAAGGAAAATTCTTCTTCTAGGAAGACTGATTGAAGAAACAGAGCGAGGGAGTGTGAGTGAAGAATCCAGTTGTGTTCTAATATGAATTACTCTCACGTGGAAAGGAGGGTCCAATTGGTGCTAAACTCCTTCAAGTGTTTGAAGCAGACTCAAATGGCAGAAGCCATTGTGACAATAGATTTTAGCTTAATAAAAAAATACTTACTTTCAGTGAGAAAATATTTGCCGACTCATCCAAGCTTTCCAAAATAGTTTCAACAGTTCATAAATGAAATGCATCGTTTCGAGTTGCTAAGTGTCATACGCTAGGGATGACCAGTAAAGGTCAAGTGACACCTTGGAGAGGATGTTACATGTGAACTTCTATATTGCCCAGCCATCCCTGAAATTCCTCACGGATCTGGAATTGCTGTGTTTCTGCTATAGTCTGATTGCCTACTTTGTAAAAATACGGTAGAGAAAATGGCAAGGGAGTGATTCTGACTTATTCCTTTTTTAAAAAGTTTATTTATTTATTATCTTGAGCAGGGGGGAGAGGAGGAGAAAGAGAATCCCAGTCAGGCTGTGCACTGTCAGTGCAGAGCCCGATTCAGAGCTTGAACTCACGAACCGTGAGATCGTGACCTGAGCCAGTCAGATGTTTGATCGACTGAACCACCCAGATGCCCCTGACTTATTTTGTTTTTGAAGAACCCGTCTTGCTCCTAGTGCTATCCGCTGTTCAAGATTTCACAAACTATCTACATAACGGTTGATTCTTGAATCGTGTTAGAAATGATCATTTTGCAGAATTGGTCTTATTCCCCCTTTTACTTGAGACGTGTATTTTTCATCTGTCTCAGTTTTCCCCCCCCTATTTCCTATGGTTCCTTGGGGATGGATGATGATCTGGGGACCACGCCTGCCAAATGTTCCAGTCCCAGAATCGGGTTCCCAGGGATAACAGACTTGAGAAATGGGCCGAGGTAGCGATGAACTCCTTGGCTTTCAGAGCTCAGACCTTTAATAGCCAAGTGCTATGAATATCCTCTAAAGTGTTAGTTCCTTTATCCGTAAACCTAACTTCCTAATTCAGAAAGTGACTCTAAGAAGCCAATGAGAATGCATCTGGCACATAGGAGCTGCTCAAAGAAGGCCAACCATCCCCATCGCTAGCTCAGGTGTCAGCTTATCATCACACATAGTCTTTGCAGGCAAACCAGGTTCTCAACAAAAGAGATGGCTGCCTCTACTGAGGCAGTTCCAATATCTTTCCATCATCTGTGACACACGCTGGCCTCTTTCTCAGGGCAACATGATGCTAAAATCCACCCCCTCCTTTTTGTCCTGGGAAATTTTTAAAGGACTTGGGGGGCTTCTGGCCTCCAGAATTTCCAATAATCTCATTACAAGCTGGTGCTGCTGGTTATGAACGCCTCTTTCCTTCTCTGCCCATGTGTTGGAATTGCCCCAGCTCACTGGATGACAGTCCTTCTCATCCCTGGAGACATCAATATTTGATTTTCCTCTTAAAGGACATTCCAGTTTATCATCAGTACTTCATTTTTTGCAAGTTTCCCTTCCTTCTTGAAATAATACCTTTTCTTTCGTGACATATGAAAAAAAAATCACCTACTACAGTCTTTGGAACACTCTAGGTGTCAAATGAAGCTTTTGTTTTCCTTAATTCTTTTGTGGCCATTACAACCTCTAAAATAACATTTTCTTCCAAGATTTCCTTTCTTCTTGTTCCAACCATCTGCTCGGATTTGGAATAACCATGCTCTGTATCTTTTTGAGAGATGAACTTTGGGAGTAAGTGAGAAGGAGTTGTAGGTGGTGCCCAGTTTCATAGCCTGGGGGCCCGGGAATTGGTAATGGCTTTTCCAGAAAGAAGGGAGAGGGGAACAGACTTTAGAAAGAAGGAAGGGAAAAGATGGTTGACCTTTAATATGTTAGATTTTATGTGCTGGTGGGATATGCTTGTGTATCATGATCTGTTCAACAGATAGTTTATGGTAGAGGCTGGCCCTGGCCCTCCACATTTGCGAATGACCCAGGGGCAAGGCAGGGACAAAAGAGGATCTCTGGTTGTGGGGAAATCACAGATAAAATAGTGTAGGAGGTGTGGGGGTCACCTGACAGCAGACTCCTGGAAGCCACCTTTAGTCTGGTGGGGGACGAATTGGATCCACTAAAGACACAAGAGAAGCCATCGGAGGTAAGAGCAGAATGAAATGAGCGTTTCACTTCGGAAGAGAAGCAAGAAGAACATTCGAACAGCTTAAAGAATTTTGAAACAGACAATGCAGAGAAGTTAAAGAAGAAATGGAAAAATGGAAAAAGTTTATTAGATTGGGCCACGCCGCATGGTAACAACAATAACGCACCCCTCCCTCCCAATCTTCCAGCACTACTGACCACGGGGATGG
This sequence comes from Panthera leo, assembly GCF_018350215.1. NCBI lineage: Eukaryota > Metazoa > Chordata > Mammalia > Carnivora > Felidae > Panthera > Panthera leo. Next base: position 10,005,668 of record NC_056687.1, read on the forward strand.
GACCATGAAGGTGTTCATAACATCACTGAGTCATTACAGTGTCTGTATGAGACGTTGATATTTATTATAACCTGATTTTAAGATCTGCACGAAGAGGACATTATATACATGAGTTAAAAAGACTCAGTGGTATTAGCCCTCGGAAGAATTGAGCTTCTAACTCTTGGTAGCTCATTCTAACGCAGGGGTTTTGTAAAATTTAGTTTGTACAGAAACCTTGTCTCTATTGTAGGGCTGAAGAATATATTGCAGAGGTCAAGGACACCTTGGGTGATGAGGAAGTAACAGCAGGGGGTGTCAACTACTTTTTCCAGAAATTTGGCGGGAATGAGGCAAAAGAGAGGACTAGCGTATGACTGAGAGAAGTTTAGAGTTTTATTCTCTGAGGATGAGGAGGACAGGGTATAGGTCAAAGAGACGGAGCTAACAGACATTCAAAGAGAAGGCAAGGTGCTGTAGAAACCTTATCTGGAAAGTTGTGGGAAGTGAGTGTTACTGAGATGGGTGCAACAATGAACTTTTTAGCTTTAGGTTAAACAAAGAAACCAACAAAAGCGAAACCAAAGCCCAACTCATTCGTAGGGAGGTCAAGGACAGGTGTCTGGGAACATGGCGAAGGATGGACGCGAGGGCAGGAGAGGAGAGAAGAAGAGACTCATTGCAGAAGAGAAAAGAAGGTTGGGAGGGTGAATGGAGAGAGCCCGGAAGAGGAGTGCTGACCCCAACTCCTGGTGGGATGAACCTAGTGATGCCCCCACCCGATAGCCTTTGCGGGATCAAGTGTCAAGGGTAAACCGTGTCATCGGGTGTGACACTTCAGACTTGCCATTCTATAATGTGACGACTCAGTGGGGAGGGTGCTAGCATCTTTGCGATACGTTTATTGGGCCATTGGGCATTTTGTCAGCCAGAAGGTGCCCGGCTTTGCGCTTTCCTTGGTGGTATTTTCTGGAACAGCATAGGTCAAACCAATTTCAATTTCAAATATGAACATAACTAGAAGTTCCTTGTGTCTTAATTAGAGGTCATCAACTTCCTTGTAAAGTGCTCCCTGTCAGGACTGCCTGTGGGTAATTTGGGGAGTTCAGTGAAGCTTAAAATGATAGATTTGATAGTCAGGGGGTTTTTTGTTTTTTTTTGTTTTTTTTTTTTAAAGTCAGATTGTTTTGTTCTTCTGCAAATAATGGGTAGCCCAGACTCCAATTAGAGCAGTATTCAAATAATTTTAGATTTGCATATTTGAATTGGTCGTCTTTGGGAAGGAGAGGCCAGGCCATGCAGCTCTCCAATTATTTAAAGCAATTAGAGGAGATAATCAGACACTTCTGAGGTCTCATTAGCAGGCATGTTGCCCTGCTCCGACATCTCTGAAGATCACAGCGGCGACTGGGCCTGGCCGCCCACACTCCCTTTCTGGAGAGTTCTGCAGACAGTGACTCACTCTGAGTGAAACAAAGGTAGCTATTTTCACAGCCTAATTTTACTTTCCCTCTGAAAAGTCATTCATTACTGCCATTTCTCTAAAATATACATTGTAAATACCAATGTCTTTTGCTACTTCAAAGCCCTCTAAATTTTGTTTTAGTTCTAAACCCATCATCATCTCGGTACTTAATACCAGGCCATAGTAATTTCCCAGCAATAAAACTCGGCGCTCAGAAAACTAACTTTCGGGAAAGGAGGCATCCAGTGTTCTCAATTTTGGTGCATTCGACTCCAATCGTTTTCCCCGATGCTAAGCACCTTAAGAACACAGCAGAGTTTTGGTAGGAACAGTCCTCCAGTTGACTAGAGCGTGGTCTTAGCTCTCTGTTCATGATTGCGCTTGGTACCATGGTTTCCAAATTAAGGACTTCCTCTGTGCCGACGCCCAAGCCTCCCGTGCCAGAGGAGGCTCCAAGCCACCCTCCAACCACTGAGCGGAATCAGAAGGATGGGTTCCCTTTCCTTGGATCCTGCTACATCAAGCAGGGGCCTGCCTCTGGCCCCATGTACTCCCGGAATTAAGGACATTGCCTGCATTCTGGAATCCAGATTTTAAATTACAGCAGCGTAATCGTCCTCTGCATTTTCTGGGTTCCACTGCAATTTCCACGTGACGCACCGGTAGAGTGGAAAGAGAACGGGTTTAGATTAGAAGATGCAGCGTTTACTAATCTGTTAACATTGGGCCAGTGATCTATCACTTACCTACAAAAGGTGGAAGTTGAGGCGATGATGCTTAGGGGTTTAAAGTGTGAGTTCTGGGGCCGGACTACCTGGGTTTGAACTCTTGCCTCATCGCTCTCTAGCTGTGTGGCCTTGCGATGTTATTTGGTCCCTCTCCTTCTCAGGCTCCTCCTCCGTACTGGTGGAATTATAACAGGATCTGTGTTATAAGGCTTTATGAGGACCAGGAGAATAAGAGATACAGAGCCATGCCTATCATGTAAATAAAATGTGAATATCAGTGAAACTTCAAAAAACCACATGTAATATGTGTTTCATCAATGAAGATACCACTTAAACCAAATAGGGAACCCTTTGCCGGTTACTTAACAATTGTTGGGGGTATACCATCTTTGATTTTTGCATATTAAAAATAATTGGGGGCACCTGGGTGGCTCAGTCAGTTAAGAATCTGACTTCAGCTCAGATCACGATCTCACGGCTCATGGGTTCGAGCCCCGCGTCGGGCTCTGTGCTGACAGCTTGGAGCCTGGAGCCTGCTTCGGATTCTGTGTCTCCTTCTCTCTCTGCTCCTCCCCCACTCATGCTCTGTCTCTCTCCATCTCCCAAAAATGAATAAACGTTAAAAAAAATTTTTTTTAAATTAAGGGGCGCCTCGGTGGCTTAGTCGGTTAAGTGACCTACCCTTGATTTCAGCTCAGGTCATGATCTCATGGTTCATGGGATCAGGCCCCATGTCGGGCTCACTGCTGATAGTGCAGAACCCGCTTGGGATTCTCTCTCCCTCTCTCTCTCTCTGCCTCTCTCCTGCTCACATGCTCTCTCTCTCTCAAAATAAATAAATAACTTAAAACAATAATTAAGCATTCAGCCAAACATTCCCCCACTCTTATGGGTCTTTATAGTGAGATTCTGTCCTTCAGTTCTTTAGGAATGCTTGTAATTTCACTTCTGTATTTTATTGAGGATGTTTTAGTAAATAATAATTAAAAAAAAAACAAACAGGAGCCTATGTTAAACTTTGAAGAAACAAATATCCAATCCCAAACTTTAAGTCTTTTTGTTATACTGAAAGCATGGCTTATTAAACTACAGAAAGATCTCTCTTTTCTAATCAATTGCTTCTACTCTCTCAGTTTCTTCCAGAATGGCATGATCTAGCCTATTGTACCACCGGGCCTACTATAAGAATTGGCCCCGATACCAAATGTTTTGTGACCAGGAATGGGATCATACAGCCATTGTGGGGTCTTAGCTTGCGTCTACCCTGGGTGCAGAAATGGTCATGAATTGGCTTTTCGTCAAAAGACTGGCACCCAAGTGAAAACCTTCAGCAGGTTCTCTATGCTTCTTTCGAAGACCAAAAATCTCCCGGAAAAGGACCAGAGGCTGCAGCATCAGTCAGTCAACCCCGTCTAAGAGGAGAGGTCACACTATGTGCCAACAGGCTGGTGACTGCCCTCAGAGGAACAGGAACGTGTGGATGAGACCCTCGTCTGTTGCGCGACTTCATTCTATGCGCAGGGTCATGGTAAAGGAGAACAAAGGTCAAGGACAATGGACATGTCTGCTATGTATTTCCCTGGCCTTCTGTTCCCATGATGAGTCTTTTCTTGCCTGCCTAATTAACTTGCTGTCATTCCTTCTCATCCACTGGTTCTCTCCGGTTCTCTCTCTCATCCCCTCCCTCCCACCCCCATGCAAAATATCTCCCCACCTCAAAACAAAACAAAACAAAACAAAACAAAACAAAACAAAACAAGTGTCTGCAGTGACAAGGACTCTTTGGAGAGCAAATTCCAGGAGTCCCCAGGAATCAATCTCTGCCATATAATCCAGTTGCTAATGTTTTGTTGTTTCTTTTTACTTGCCTGCGTCCGGTTATTGCGACGCCCTGTCTTCATTTTCTTCCAGGAAAGACTTCCAGAAGCCATATTTGGCAACCTGGCCGCAGCGACCATCCGAATTTGTACTCCGTGGATATGAGCGAGAACAACACGGCATTTGGAGGCCTAAGAGCATGAGTGCCAGCAGCCTAGGGGAACATGTGTGGCCAGAGTCCTATAAGTTGATCACCTTTTCATATTTATGATACTGGGCGATGAGAGGAAGCTCAGTGATGAGTGGGAAGTTCTCAGTTTTGTTCTTATGGGTCCCTAGGCAAACCCTGTGTTCCACACTGACCACCTCTCACATCCTACCACGAAATACTTTATGAGCGCTTTACCTCTGAACCGAACTCAGTGGTTCTGTATGGGATAAAAACATGAGAAATTCATGGTCGAAGGTTGTATATGTGCTTTTCCTGGCATCAATGGCAAGAGTGCTAATAATTGCAAGTGCTCATATCACAGGAGACACCAGGGCCACGAGAAAGACACAGAGGAGGCTCAGAGATCATTCGAGCAGCTCACCCCCTCTCAAAGGAGGAACAGAGGATTGGGCCGTCAGCGAAGGTGACACAGCAGGCCGGAGAGGGCATGGGACCTGGGGCCAGAGCTGGGATTCTGCTTTTGTAGCTCTATGCTCTCCCAAATTTGCTCTGCAGAAATGTGTGTGTGTTTCCCATTTCCAGAGCTGTGTGCCTGAATGAGCCGTGTCTCATTTGTAAGTAATGCCAAGACCTATGTTTAATCCATTTTTAAAATATCAAGAAGTAGGAATTACAGATGTGTGTTGCAGAGAGGGAGACCCTTTAAAAAAATTTTTTTTAATGTTTATTTATTATTGAGAGACAGAGAGAGACAGAACATGAGGAAGGGAGGAGCAGAGAGAGGAGGAGACACAGAATCCGAAGCAGGCTCCAGGCTCTGAACTGTCAGCACAGAGCCCAACGTGGGGCTCGAACTCACAAACCGCAATATCGTGACCTGAGATGAGGTCAGATGCTTAACCAACTGAGCCATCCAGGTGCCCCAGAGAGGGAAACCCTTTTAAAGACGTGTCTTTTTAATGTTTATTTATTTTGAGATAGACTGAGAGAGGGCATGAGTAGGGGAGGGGCAGAGAGAGACAGAAAGAGAGAGAATCCCAAGCAGGCTTCTCGTTGTCAGTGCAGAGCCCAACATGGGGCTCGAATCACGAACTGTGAGACCATGACCTGAGCTGAAATCAAGAGTCCGACTAAGCCACTGGGGTGCCCCTGAGTACATATCTATTAAACAGAAGCACAAGAATGCCCTTAAGGAATTAATGAGTGAATTTCTTGCGACTCAAACTATCCCCCATGATAGAATTATATTTAAAATTTTAAGTCTCTGGAACTCAACTGTTTAAGCCACTGATTATAACCATAAATAAATATTCCTTCTGACCTTCAGTGGGCTTACTTAGATAAAGTTGTTGCATTGTGCTAAATCTTGTGCTTTTGTTAGAAAATGAATCTTACTTCTGATAAAATCAAATATTCCAATCCCTATATAAAATGAATATAGTTACTATTCATTACTATTCATTATTTAATAATGATAAAACCAAAACAATAAAATAAATACACGCGAAAAGTTTGAGAATGCCAAACTTGACATTCTTGTTGTTCTGGAAATCTGTTAGGAAATCTGTTGTTTATAAAATGTGGTCTCTTAAATAACTTTCTTTTTGGGACCACTCTGAAGTTCAGTGTTATCCTTTCAGAGTTCAGCTGTCATCTTTCACACTGAAGTCACCGCTGGCAGTTTCATGGGAATTCCAGCTCCTTCCGTCAGCAAAGAAAAAATGTATTTATTCACAAAATAGTTAGAAATTGTCAGACAATACATCATTTGGGTGCCATTGGAATGCGGGGATGGGGGCTGAAACGTACACCATGTGTAAAGAAATTTGATGTTAGAAACAAGTGTTGGAGAAGTCCATGGTGGGGTAAAGAAAAAATGAAACACAGAACTACCAAGTGATTCAACAATTCTACTTCTGGGTATTTATCCAAAAGAATTGAAATGAGAACCTTGAAGTGACATCTGTACTCCTATGTTCAGTTCAGCACTATTCACGGTAGCCAAGATGTGGAAACAACTTAATGTCCATCAATGGATGAATGGATAAGAGAAAGGTGGTTTATACATGCAGTAGAATATCATTCAGCCTTAAAAATGAAGGAAATCCTGTCCTATGCAACAATATGGATGAACCTTGGGGACATTATGCTAAGTGGAATAAGCCTGTCACAGAAGGGCAGACATTACATGATTCCATCTATATGAGGCGTCCAGAACATTCTAGATCATAGAATCAGAGGGTCGAATGATGCTTGCCAGGGGCTGGCGGGGGGAGGGGAAACAGGGAGTTGGTCAATGGGTATAAAGTTTCAGTTATTCAAGGTGAATGGGCCCTGGAGATCTGCTGCACAGCACAGTCCTGTATGAACAGTACTGTATTATGCACTTGCAACTTTGTTAAGAGTGTGGATCTCATGTTAAGTGATATTACCGCAACACTATTAAAAAAGAAGGGGCATGGTAGGTTCGCTATACATCGGGCACCGGTTAGGTACACGAAAGCCATCAGAGACGCAATACAATAAAAAAGGTGAACCCATTCCTTGGGTAAACAGGCCTAGTTCTCAGAACTTCCATTTGGAACACAAGACTTAACTTTTCCAGCGTTCAAAGGGACTACCATGATGCTAACCGCCTCTTCAAAATAAAGTTCTGATTTTGAAACTTGAAAAACCTCCCAAATAATGATTTGGTTACGCTTACCTAATTCTTATTCATTGGTAAGTATCTAAAAGAAATCATTATTAAATCTACCTCACTGATCGCTCTAAGTGTGAAATAATAAATAATGCATTTCTATGTCAATTAATCTACTTAGACATCTCACAGGCCAAATGCTTCGGTGGAAATGCTCTAATCTACAGAATCAATCGGCAGCATGATTCTGCCTCTTGACATTTGGAGCCCCCTAACACAGAGCTTTTAATTCCAATTACGAGATAAACAGTCATTTAGATGACCATGTTCTGCCATTGTGCCCAAATAAGTTATATGAGGCATTGTAATGACAATTCGCAAGTCTACTCAAGGCAGACTTTGGAGTGAATCGGCCCTCTTCCCCACCAAAAGGAGAATTTTTAAATTTTCATATGCTTGTGTATTTTCAACCTAATATATGGGTCTACAAATACCTGACTTTTTTTTTTTTTTTTTTTTGAGTGATGTATATATCATCTCATTACTGTGGGATTCATGAAATGATCCAAATTCTATCAGGGTACAAGTGTTGTTAAATGAATTATTAACAGAACATCTAAGGACTCAAAATAACCAGAAACCCTTAATATTAAGTTAGCTGTTTTTATGCATTTTATTTTTTATTTTATTTTATGTTTTATTTTTATGCCCGCCTTTCTTATTCTTTTGTATATACATAAACATTTTATGTGATTAAAATCACAGTATGCCCTTTTTAGTAATCATTATACTGAAAATGTTTCCTTGTGGCAAGAGGATTCCATAATTATACATTTTAATATTAATTATGAGTGCTATATGTAACCCAGCTAAAGAATGGAGCATGGTTTAACTCTCCCATTAATTTTAGAAATTCAGTTGGCTGCCATGTGTTTATTATTATAAATAATGCTGAAGTGAACATCTTTGTACATAGAGGTCTTCTGTCCCCCTTTCTTTTGGGGTCAACGGCCAAGAGACACAGAGTCCAATTGACATGGGCGAGCATATAGGTTCACTAGAGTCTCCCCAGGTTTAGACTTAAAGTATATGCTAACACAATACACAGAAAGTTACTACATTAAGTGTACATTTCTAATTACTAAATGAGATGGAGCTTTCTCTTCCCCACAACTGTGCTCACGAACTAAATTTCATCTTGCACTTCTGCTTATCACTTGGCCATGTATCTACATGGATCATTGTTCTATCACTTTTAGGAGATTCCTTTGCAAGAATCTGTAACCAAATCTACGAGGGTAGTAGAAGATTAAAGGTGACAAACTGAGACTAAGGGCGGGTATTGTATATTTCACATGCTGTTAATCTCAAGGAGTTAAAAACATATATAATTGTTGAAGCCAGACATAGAGAGTTCCCTGCGGGCAGCATTGTCCTTCATCTGTTCCATACTTTGCACGGAGTTCTTCCTGGAGAGTCCTCCATAAATTGCTGTGAAATTAACTCAGGTACCTTTGACCGGGTTATTTCTGCTCTCTCTGAGCACCCTCTCTCTCCGAATACCAAGCTCTTGGTCGTTCTTGAGAACTTTGGACATCACCTCTTCTACAGTCAGTGCGTAGGTTCTCGTCTGTGCGGTCTCCCTCTCTGCACAGGCCTCTGCTGTGGCTCACATGGTGGTGGGTTTATTTATTTATTTACACCTCAGTCTCCCTGGTCGACTGCGAGCCCCTGGGAGAGGACGGGAGGGGCTGCACATTCTCACCTCTGCATCCTTAGTATATGGAATGATGCCAACTGCTAAGATTAATACGAGTCAGTGTACATTGGGTGCTCAACAAATGTTTGCAGGTGCTCAATGAATGCTGAAGGGATTATATTTCATGTCGATATTAGTTCTGTACTCCTATCACATTACCTTCTTCCTAGGATCTAAATCGACTCTTTAGTTATAAGGAGCCTTTAGCCAGGCTCTTCCTTGGGCTTTCCGGTGGTTGCTAGCACTCCCCGCTTCCAAGAGCTACTCATCTCCTCTCATGCTCTCCAGATGTGGTCCAGGCTCCATGCCACCAAGACGTGATGGAGTAACTGGCCGTACTGAAATATGAGCTGTTTCAGTGTAAACAGAGTGATTTCCATTATGCTTTTTTATCTCTCTCGTGTTGCCACACATACTTTTGTAGAACGTCTTGCACACCCCTACATACCACTGTTGGTTTCATAAAATGTCACCGTGCCGCGAAGCGTTTGGGAATATTTGCGAACATTGCATATAACTGTCCAGCTCTGGGAAGGAAACATACATATGTCCGTGCCTTTATGGGAGAACGAAGTTAGAAATTCAATCACACTCGTTCTTTGCCCCAAATAAATACATTTGTCAGACCCCAATTAGACGAGTGCACTGTGTTGGTGCTAAGCCTGAGAGAAGTTCATGAGATCCTTGAAGACGAAGGGTTTCCATTTGGTTGTTTAGAGAAAACTAGGCTGAATGCTTTGAAAGAAATTAAGTTACTCTTGTTGACTTTTTTTTTTTTTTTGATGTCATGATGGTTGATAAGACAATTGTTTTCGGATGGCATTTTTTTTAAGTTTATATATTTATTTTGAGATGGGGGTGGGGAAGGGGCAGAGAGAGGAGAGAGAGAATCCCAAGCAGGCTCCATACTGTCAGTGCGGAGCCCGACGCAGGGCTTGAACGCACTAACTGTGAGATCACGACCTGAGCCGAAGTCTGACGCTTAACTGCTGAGCCACCCAGGTGCCCCGGATGGAATTTTTTAATAGGCTTATAAGAAGCCTCAGTTGGCATTTACTTAAACGATGATAGAGATTTGAAGGGCAAACACATATCTGTAACTTATTTTTTTAAATCATATACCAATAGGACTTGTAGGTATTCATCCTGGGGAACTGCTATAATCGTGACCTAATGATGTGACTGTGTCCTTGACAGTGAGGTAAATAACAAAGTCAATGTTGCTTCAGCCCAGAAATCTGTAGAAGTAAGCCATTTGCCTTGTCCTGTGTGGTTCAATAGTGGTGTTAAGTCTTTCCCCAACTTACCGCCCATGAATATTAGGATATAAGCGTTTGGAATAAAGAAAAAATTTAAAAAAAGGGGGCACCTGGGTGGCTCAGTTGGTGAAGCATCCGACTTCGGCTCAGGTCATGATCTCACGGTTCATGGGTTCGAGCCCTGCATCGGGCTCTGTGCTGATGGCTCAGAGCCTGGAGCCTGCTTCAGATTCTGTGTCTCCCTCTCTCTCTCTGCCCCTCCCACGCTCACGCTCTGTCTCTCTGCCTCTCAAAAATAAAGAAATGTAATAAAAAAAAATTTAAAAGAAAAGGATATAAGCATTTGGAAATTAAAGACACAGTGTAAACACAGTGAATTTTCCCCATACCGTTTAACATCTTCGTGGCAGTGGCTAGGATTTCTAGCTGGCTCTTTGCACAAACGTTTCATTGAGTAAGGGAAAGAGGTTCCTTGAATAGGAGGATGTTGTTGACTTTACTCCAAAGGCAGTATTCTTGAGCTACAGAATCTTAACTGATACACGGTAAATGCACTTCATTAAATGCGTGACTTCTACGGCAGGAGGGATACAGTCTCACTTGGGAAACCACAAGTGGATGGAATGTACTAACCGGACAGTGAGAAAAGCCTTCTGTCCTGTGCATTCTGTAACTGCAAACCAGGGGCCATCACTGACAGATAGAAACGCTCCTGCTTGTGGTAGCAGTGGGTAGCCACACTGTGGGATAATAATAATAATTAATAATAATAATGCCTGTCTGCAAAGGAAGCACGTTTTTTAATAGATTAGATTCCGACTCATTTACGAGAGAATCAACTTCAGTCTAGAAGAAACTCCCCTTTTGTTTTTCTTAAGGTTTCCTATTGCCCAGACAGGCAAAAATAAATTCTGGGTCGCCAACTGACATTTCCCAGCACTCTCTGTGAAGCAGGGAGTACTAAGTTGCATCAGTAGTGACATCTTGGGCCTGCTCATTCGTGCTGCGGAGCTGTCCTGTGTGTCGTAAGGTGGTGAGCAGAATCCCTGGCCTCTACCTCCCGGATGCAGCAGCCCTCACTTCTCCTAGCCAGTGCAATCCGAAATGTCTCTGGACATGGCCCACTGTTCCCCTGGGAACCAAAACCGTCTCTGATTGAAAGCCACTGCTCTAAACCAAATCCCACAAAAATTGGTGAAGAAATCTGGGAACCTGCCTCTAGCTGGGACTTCATTGCTTCTTCACAGGGCAGGTCCCTCGGCCTTTCACCGTCCCCTGCACAGCGGTGACACGGGCACGATGCCACTCACTTCATTCATCCCACAGAAATATGGTGGAATCACGGAAGTAGGGTCAGGCACCGATATTTGTTGACAGAATGATGGATGACTGGGTGAATGGATGCAGGCGTGTAATTAGCAGATCTCCGAGGAAGAAGGTGGCCTCATTTCACGGATTCTCCCTGCAACTGGACAGTCTCCCGGCTTTTGTTGACGTCTGCCTTTCCACCACGTGGATGGAAGGTGGGAGCCTTGCCCAGCGCTGTGTGTCTGCTGGTCTTCAGGACGAGATCTGTGTTGCACGACTGACAGCTCTGACCCCTGGAGGAAGAGTCCCAGGAGCGTGCGCGTGTGTGTTTGTTGTTGTTGGCTTCTCGGTTTTGGTTTTGTTTTTGACTGTCAGCATGTCAAATGTCAAGCTAGACTCAAATCGTGGCGAGGCTCCCGTAAAAGTAGAATAGGATTTTATGGCTCGGTTTTACCATACCTTCCCTCTAAGAGTTTACATCACTTGCTTCTGATGGTGAGATCCATCCCATTCTTTTAAAGTTTCTGATTCCCTCTCCCTACCCTCCTCCACCCCAGCAAAGGCTTCATGTCCATAAGAACCCATGCATGTATAGAAAGCAAAAAGCCTACTTTGCCTCATTTGGCTTCTTGTAAGTGACAGAGTTAAATCACGAAATAAACCACTCTAAAAACAAAAGTATAAATACTAATAGCTTTAGATACATACCTTCTGCAGGAAAAAAAAAAAATCACCACCAATAAATAACAACGTTAGCTCACACAGGTTTAACAACCAGCCCCAGGAACTTCTTGATATTGTTTTCTGGACACTTAGAAAACATATCTTTGAATTATAGAAGCTCCTTTACTTCTCCAAACTCTGTCCTTGAAGCCTTTATAAATACATTTACTTTTAACCCGTGTATGGCAAAGCTATTGTGGCCTGGTTTCAATCACGTATTAGGTACATGGCATCACAAGAAATGATGTAAATGTGGAGGTGAGAAATTTTAAGTTCCTCCTAAGTTTTAGAGGCTTTCCAAATGGCTTCCTTTTGGCTTGATTTTGTATTTTTCTGAAATCTGGCACCTAGCTCTTTAAAGGTAATGACCGATATAAGTAAATAAATAAACGAACAGACAAATACATAAATAAACAAAAATTGTCTTTCCCGATGATTATTTTGATAATTGATAAGGTAACTTCTTGCAGGCTACAGCTATATTACCCTCACATAGCTTAGAATGCAGGATAATATTCCTGAAGTCAAAAGAAAATCTTGTTGGCAGTAACAGCAGTGACCGAAGGTTGGGGGATTGATAAAAACAGAATAAAATCTAATTGCTACTTCCAAAATGTCATTTAGTATGTCGAGTATTGACTAAATTAAGTCAGTGAAGGAAGCAAAGTTCACGAACTCCAAACACAGATGTCCTAAGACATTAAAATTCTAGGTTCCACGGCGGTCCACTACCTAGGGCAGCCCTCTTCTGTTCTCCCTGGATATACACTCTGGTCCCATCCAATCCAGTCTCCACTGGAGAGCCCAAGTGACTTTTTCTAAGTACAAACGTGACCACATCACCACCTGTCTGCCTCAAGACAAAACAAAACCACTTTTAATGATTCCCCACTGTTCCTAATAGAAAGCCAAAATTTCTGAACATGATCCCAGTAGGCCTTCCTATTCTGCCTTTGTCTGTTTCCTGATTTCTTCCATTTCCGTGCCCTGACTGGTCATTCTCTGGAATCCTTTCTGCCCCCGTGCCCTTACCTGGCTTACTCCTCATCCTACTTTGATCTCTCCCTCAAGTGTTTCTTTCTCAGGGAAGTTTCTCCGGACTCTAGCCTAGGTCAGTCTTACAGTCCACACACCGTCCCTCCTCCACAGGGCCTGCTGAAGCCGTGGGTCTCCATTTATGAGTGCGGCCAAGCAGAATCCTGTCTGCCACCCTCACCAGACTCTCAGATCCAAGATGGCAGACGCCTTGCCTGTTGTTTCTCAGCATCGTGCCTCCAACATCTTGCATAGTGCCCGACATACAGTCAGTACTTCGTAAACGTTTATGGAATTAATGACTATTTAGTCACGGCACCCGTATCTTCTCTCCTTTCTCATTCCTGCCCAGGCAACTCCATCAAGTATCATGCCTTTTGCATGGCTCTTCCTCTTCAAGATGGTACCCTTTTCTACATACCTATGCACTTGAAGCACACATGTCTTCTTTGAGTCCCTTTTTCCTTTTTTTCTTTCACTCATTCCTCATAGATCTTCTCATTTTCATTTCTACCAGAATGACTGGCTGTCTTAAGCAGCCTGTTCAAGTTGTCTGTGTCTCTCTCAAGGGAGAATGAAGAAAATCAGACCTGGGCAGCTCTCTGGGTGAGTTTCCTCACCCATTACTGAATATTTCAATCCTTGGTGCAGGGGGCACTGGGAGTCATTGTCTCAGATGCCAAGGGAGTAGGCATACAAATGGCAGGTGAATTTGAATCAAAATGTCTACATAATAGCAGGGTCTGTGACAGTCACAATCTGTCAAAGTCTATGAGAACATACAATGACTTATGAATTGTCATTCCATTTGTATTTCTACTGCCCAAGGTAGATTTTTTTTAAGTGTGCTATTCTTCCCTTTTCCTTAAAGATGGGTAGAAAGTTCTAGTGACTTTAAGGGACAAGCTGTATAAATTTCAGCAAACATGTTTGGATTGCACAAGCCCTGAGTGTCTCAGTTCCACAGACTCCTCGGGAGAACTGAGGCAGAGGAAAGAATCAGACGAGAAGCACGATCTAGTTGCACCATCGTCTGTCCCTCTCCAGAGGACCTCTCGTCCAGGTCATGTGGGTGTACATAGTGTGCGATCTGCAGATGGTTGGACAAGCATGACCAGAGCCATTTCAGTACAATGATGAACATGATGTCGATTTAGATTCCTCCTGGAAGTAGATACTTCGAGCCCAGGCTGTCAAGGAGCCTGCAGATAATTGAATACATATCTTTTTAGGTCCACTGATGAAAAGTGCTACATAAGTACAACGTAGGAATCCTAATTGTTATTTATTATTGTTATTGAAAGTGTGGTTGGTCATCTGGATCATGAGACCTAATGTTGGATGGGTATTGACAAACCATCATCTGATTTAATAATCTTTCTGGCCATTTTTATTTATAAATGAATCTTCTGTCAACATCAAATTCTCATTAGCATGATTAGCATTCTACCCTCTCCTTGGTGGGATCATGTAAAATTGATGGGATCAAATTTCTATTAAATGCAGTGCATGATGCTGGGTTGTTATTTATACTGAGCATTCTGGAAGCCTGGGATCATAATATCTTGTAAATAAACATTACATTCAGTGATATCACCTTTCATTTTAAAAGGGTCTTTAGAAAGCTTTTACAATGGCACAGGGATGGAGTACTCATTATTAAGATTAGAAGGAATAGAGCAATCATTTTATGAGTATGGAATTTCTGGGTAATAAGTGCAAATTAACATTACAGAGAAATTGATGTGGACAGAGTACATCTAAATTGAGATAGGATACTCAGATTAAGAGCAAAAAAAATTTTTTTCATGTATTTATTTGCCCAGAGGTTTTCCAATCATTATACGAACTAGACTTTTCCACTTTGGCCTTCAGTTATAATGGGGCATAATGCTGGATACTGAACACTGGTCAAATGATGAAACATTTTTTTTCAAAGACCCAGGAACAGCTGCTGCTTATTGAGTTACCAACACCACTTCCTGAAGAATGTGATTTTGTTTCAAAGATAGCCAAGTACTGACCAGGCTGCCTCAGCGTAGTTTGAGCTATGATAACATGGCATGTTGTTGTCATATTATTATTAGGTACATTTCATAAAGTGATTCCAGATCCCTCTCCCTTTTACTTGGGGAGGGGAGGCTTTATTGATTTTGGAGACTATAAATCGAAATGGCACTTTCATAATTGAGAGACGTACAACAGAGAGAGAGGGTTTGAACGACGTTTTAGGAAAACGAGAAAATTTCATAAGCTGGAAAAGAAGAAAGATTCATGGGGTAGAGGCTGGATTGCAAAATGCATGGAAGCTTACTGGAATCTGTGAACTTCTTAGGGTTACAAGAAAGATGTGGACTTGCTTGCCAAGCCTCCCTCCTATGGGATTAAGTTTAAGGCCGACGTTCAAAGTATTTCTTGTGCTGCAAGATTTTGGAATGTCTTTTCAGTGAGACAGCTAAAACACTGTTGGGGCTTCTAGCTCATTCATCTTGTCTCCACCCTGCATTTTCAAACTATTTTTCTGCCTAACCATGTAAATAGAGAGAGAATTTTTGTCCTTAACTTAAGATGCAACATCTTCATCGTAATCCTCTTTTAGGTAAAGATAAGCATTTTGGCAACCAGAAGATTTTTGATGTGCAATGAAATCATCTTTCACAGTGAGCTGTGAAAAGCAGAAAAGAATGACACGGGTCTATACCAGTCCATACAAGAGGACCGTTAGGTCAGCAAATATTTTTCTTGTCTTCACGGACTAGAAGAATATATGGAATATTTAAATCAAAATAATTTCAAAATGTCATTTGACCTAAAAATTCCAATTTTAAGGATTTAGCCTAAAGGAATAAATAAGGATATACAATAATCATTGGCTAAAATAATATTCCTTGCAGAATTGTTTATAATAATAAAAAGTTATCTGGTCATACAGTAAAATACTAATAAGTATTAATAATTCTTGTGGAGGACTACAATTATACATTGCAAAGATGTTTGCTATTGAATTAATACAGAGATTTCCACAATGCCATATAATAATTTCTCAGGAAAGTGTCCTTTAAATTAATTAATTTTCTGGCGCCCGGGTGGCTCAGGTGCTTAGGTGTCCGACTGCGCCTCAGGTCATGATCTCATGGTTTGTGAGTTCGAGCCCCGCATCGGGCTCTGCGCTGACAGCTCGGAGCCTGGAGCCTGCTTCCGATTCTGTGCCTCCCTCTCTCTGCCCCTCCCCCACTCATACTCTGTCTCTCTCAAAAATAAATAAACATTAAAAAATTTTAAAAAAACAAAATTATTTTCCTACTCAGATGCTATTGATTAAAATGGGGGATTGGGGCGCCTGGGTGGCACAGTCGGTTAAGCGTCCGACTTCAGCCAGGTCACGATCTCGCGGTCTGTGAGTTCGAGCCCCGCGTCGGGCTCTGGGCTGATGGCTCGGAGCCTGGAGCCTGTTTCCGATTCTGTGTCTCCCTCTCTCTCTGCCCCTCCCCCGTTCATGCTCTGTCTCTCTCTGTCCCCCCCAAAAAAAAACGTTGAAAAAAAAAATGGGGGATTTATAGCAACTTCTGGTATGAAGGCTATACTTAATTTCAGGAAAACAACAACAACGGCCAAACAATATTCAGATGAAGTTCCATTTTCCAAGGGACTTGATGAATCTCAGATTTGGACTCTTAGAAAACTCCTTTGTTAGTTATGCCGAGCAGTCATAGTTTACTCTGGATGTATTTGTTAAATAAAGTAGGTATCTCCTAAGACAGTTTTAGGGGCATGTTACTCTGGAGTCTTTGGGTCCTTAGTCAAGGATGTAAAAGCTACTAA
Source organism: Panthera leo (assembly GCF_018350215.1). Classification (NCBI taxonomy): domain Eukaryota; kingdom Metazoa; phylum Chordata; class Mammalia; order Carnivora; family Felidae; genus Panthera; species Panthera leo. Next base: position 10,022,374 of record NC_056687.1, read on the forward strand.
CTGGAGAACAGTACCTGGAACATGGCAGTCCAGGGATAGATAGTAAGTAGATGAATGGGTGGGTCACCCTTTATGCAAGGGTCACCCTAAAGAGATCTGACAACTCCATTTATTTATTTCAGAACGTTAACTGGGCACCTATTATGTATGAAGTGCTGGGAATACAGGTGTGAAGAAACACTGTCCCCAAGGTGGCCCCTGTCTAGTGTGGGTCTGATTAGACCAGATTTTCCTGCTTGTGAATCAGATCATCCTAATAGAAGTTTAGGAAGAAGAATTCTAGGAAGAGGTGCAGGGAGTTATGGGAGCATTGAGAAAGGCAGTGCTAGCATCTGTTTGCCCAAGAACTTTCTTGTGTTTAGCACCAAAAGGACGGGAACCTCTTCAAGTCCCAGACAAACGGGGATGGTTGGTCACCTTAAGAAAGGCATCTAACTTAGCAAAGTTTTCTGGGGGAGGTGGCCCTGGATTTCTGGCCTGAGTTTCCGAGTCAGGAAGGGCCAAGCATGGCCAGGGAAGATGGCAGGTGGAGGGCCAGAGTGAGGGCAGAGGAGTGGATTCTGGGCAGAGGAGGCTGCCTGAGCAGAGAATCAGCACAGTGTGTGAGGGGCCACGCAGCGGTTCTAACATCACTGGAGCACCAGGAATGGAGTCTTGGAATGGAGTTGGGGACAGAGGAGTCCTCGGGTGACCAAGGCCTGAATCCAGAGGACCATGGAGGGCCTTCGGTGGGCGTGTCAGTCGTGTGTAACAGAGCCCCAGACTGGGAGGCTTACACAGCAGACATTTATCGTCTCCCAGTTCTGGAGGCCCCAAGTCAGAAGAGACTGAGGTGAGGGCAGGGCCGGATCCCTCTGAGGGCTGCGGTTGCTGGCAATCTGGGGGCATCCCTTGGTTTATAGATGCAACACCCTCATCTCCGCCTACATTTTCACATGGGGTCCTCCCTGTGCGTGTGTTGGTATGTGTGTGAGTCTCTCTGTTCCAATTTCCCCTTTTCATAAGTCCTGATGGATTCAGGCCCAACAGAATGACTTAGCTGCTTTTTTGGTTTTTGAAGTAATAGCAATACATCGTACATGCATTTTCAAGGTGGTTTGTTACACAACCATATATAACAACGGGAGCATCAGGAAAGTAAGCAAAGACCTGAACAGAAAGGGGACACCTCTTCCTATGTTTTAAAACCGAGGTCTAATTGACATAGAGCATGGTATTCCTTCAATGTTTGTATAGATTGTGAAATGATCACCTCAGTAAGTCTAGATATCGTCTTTCACCATACATAGTCAGCAATTTTTTTCTCTCATGATGAGGACTTTTAAAACTCACTCAGTAACTTTCAAATATGCAATACCACGTGACTAACCATGGGCACCGTGATGTGCATTATATCCCCATGACTTATGTGCTTTATAACTGAAAGTTTATAAGGTTTTTGATCCCCTTCACCCATTCAATTGGCACCCACCAACCTGTTCTCTGTAATCTATGAGTTTATTTTCCTTGTTCATTTTTGCTTTAGATTCCACATATGAGTGAGGTCATACGGTAGCTTTCTTTTTCTTTGACTCATTTCGCTTCGCCTTATTTCACGAGGTCCATCCATGTTGTTGCAAATGGCATGATTTCATTCATTTTTATGGTTGAATAACATCTTATTGTATGTATATATCACATTTTCTTTACCCATTCATCCACTGATGTTGTTTCCACATCTTGGATATTGTATGTAAAGTTTCAATCAGCAGGGGAGTACAGAAACCTTGCAAGTTAGTGTTTTCATTTTCTTTGGATAAATACCCAAAAATGAAATCACTAGATCACACAGTAGCTCTTTCTAAAAGCTTTTGAGAAACCTCCATACTGTTTTCCATATTGGCTGTGCCAATTTACATTCCCACCAACAGCGCACGAGGGTTCCCTTTTCTCCGCACCCTCGCCAACATTTGTATTCTCTTCTTGTCTTTTGGATAATAGCCAACCGAATGACGTTATCTTATTTTAATTAATTACATCTGCAATGGTCCTGTTTCTGAAAAAGGTCACATCCTAAGTACCAAGGGTTAGGACTCCAGCATATGAATTCTTGGCGGGTACAACTGAACCTGTTACAGTGGATGGAGTGAAGGAGGTTGTATGGAGAGGCTGAGTTCTGGTGGCCTCGCAGCCCAGGGAGTCTGTTGTCCTTATTGGTTCGTGGTGGGAGAGACCCAACCACGTAGGGGAAGACCGCACTTCAGGACACCAGACACACAATGAGGAGACACAGCTGAGCACTGGGGAAGGACCTGAGAGGGGTTGTCCACCCCCATGTGGTCAGTAAAAGGAACAAGGAGTGAGGGCCATTTCCTCTGGGCAGCGAACACGGGGGCTCCTGAGATCTTTCTTTAGTCAAAAATTAACTGGATAAAACACAACCTACTAAAAATTACTCTAGGTCCAGGGCGCCTGGGTGGCTCCGTCCGTTAAAGGTCTGACTTCAGCTCAGGTCAGGACCTCACGGCCCGTGGGTTCGAGCCCCGCGTCGGGCTCCGTGCTGACGGCTCAGAGCCTGGAGCCTGCTTCCGATTCTGTGTCTCCCTCTCTCTGCTCCTCCCCTGCTCACACTCTGTCTCTCTCTCTCTCTCTCTCTCTCAAAAATAAGTAAACATTAAAAAAATAATAAAAATAAAAATTACTCTAGGTCCAGGGGAGTTATTCCGAGGAATGCATTCAGAGAAAGACTTCTCAGCATCACTAACCAACGTAACCAGGAGAAAACGATGTGGCAATTCGGATGCAGATGTACAGGGTCTCCGTGTAACAGTCTCTAGAAGATGTGAGGGGATGACAGCGATAGACCCCTGAGTGGCGCAGGAAGGACTGAAAAGGCAGCAAACAGAAAGTGGGGTCAGATGTCTCATCACACTCTCTGAGCTGCAGGATCCATACGGCAGAAAACAGCACTAGAGTTCTTCCAGGACACAGAAGTGAAGACCCACATGTGAAAAGAATGGGAGGTGAAATGAAAGGCAAAGGACCGGAACAGAGATTTCACATGCCGCCATGGGAGTTTATGGAAAAAGGCCAGACTAGTTGGACGGAAGGACAGTCGAAGAAAACATTCTTGACCTGAAAAAAACAAAAAACAGAAAAACAAAACCAAAACATAACTGTAAACGCATTTGGGCATGTTTTGTTCATATATGATGATACATTTAATTTTCCTTAAGCTGTAATCGTATTTTTCATATGTAGTTTCGTTCCTTTTTTCACCCTCAGCATAATATCATGGGCATTTTCATGTCAATAGACAAAGTACACAAGAGATTTTTAATTGTCGTATGCTATTTTATCATATGATTATACAATAATTTGACTATTCTGTGATTTAATTTTGAGATTTTGCTTTTTGCAGATAATGCTTTAGCATATATTTTTTGTTTACAGATTGTTTTCTACAGCACACATGATTTCTAGAGAATCATTTCCTGGAAGTTGAATTACTGGGTCAGAGGGCATGTAAACCACTGGTTCCCAGACTTCAGGATTCCACCGACCAAGAAATTAAAAAAAATAAATAAAGGACCAAAATAGGGTTGTCTGCCTTTTCTTTTGTCAAGCAAATCCATTAAAGAAAAAAGCCTGTGGTGCAGTCTGATCATGCAAAACACAGAATATATTTTCTGCCCCAGATTTGAGAGGATATGATCCCAGAATAAAGGGCTGTATTTAAGCTGAATAATTAAGTCCCATGAAAAATCCAGGGTATTGTCTTTAATATTTTTTATTTTACTCTGCACTGGTGGCAATTTTGTCGTGAATGGACAGTGGTCCATCAGTGGGCACTTTGGAACCATCGAGTAGACCCTCTGCCTCTACAACATGGCAGTGCATTGTCTTCTATTTTGAATCTATAACTTTCTTTAGTTTTTCCCTTCTGCATTGTGATGCCTTCTGTAGACGCGTGGACTCAAGCTGAATATGTCATTTTAAGTTCTTTTTAATAGTCCTGAAGGCACCAACCATTTTTTTCAGCCGTCCCTTTTACGGATTGGCCCTTTTTGCATTGTCAAAAAACATCCGCGTCTTTTGAGGGAGGCACAGAGGAAGGTTTGTGCTCTGGAACTGAGGTTAAAGGCACAGACTCTGTATCAGAGAGATCTGGAATCAAATCCTGCTCCTGCCATGCTTCGGTGGTTGTATTAAGAAGAAATCAACCCAATCGCTGGCATATTCTAAGTGCTTAATGAATGTTACCTAGTCTTTCTGAAAATTCCTATTTGTTTTTCAATACTTTAAATCAAGGAGTGGCAATTTTCTCCCTAGAGGTTAAGTAGTAAATACTTTAGGCTCTGTGGGCCCTGTAGTGTCTGTCTCGACTACTCAGGTCGACTACTGTCGCATGAAATCAACCACAGTCAATAGGAAGCAAAGGAGTGTAGTTGCGTTCCAATAAAACTTTATTTATGAACACCAAAATCTGAACTTCCTATAATTTTCATACGTTATGAAAGGTTCTTCTGATTTTTTTCCCAACCACTTAAACATAAAACTATTCTTAGCTCAGGGCCTCTATAAAAACAGCTGGCCTTGGAATTCATCATTTGCCAGCCGGGGCCATAAACCATAAGGAAATGTTAGAAAAATTGTATCCAGTTGTACTTTTGTGAATCACACATTTTCTTGTAACTAAGATTAAAAATAGTTATTTCAAAAGGAAGGTTTTAAAAGTTACCCTAATGTACTGCAAGAAAAATTGTAGGATTGTTACAGGTATAAAAATTTCGGGTCCCACCTCATAATCTGTGGAGCAGGGAGCTGAGGGCCACAGGCTAAGTGAGCTACAAGTTCTCACTGGAGAGAAGGAAGACTGACATGGAACGTTCCAGACTCCTGGCCCGGTGTTCTTTCCACGGCGTGGAATCCCAAGATTTTTATAATGCATACCTCATAGCTAAGTAGACACTGAGATTTTTATTCATCAATGAAAAGCTTATTCAAAACTTTGTTCCCCTGAGAAGAAAAGATAAACAATAATTTCACGTGGTAATTTTCCAAATTTCTCTACCATATCTACATATCCAAACACAGCTGTATGAAGGCACATAAGTTGGCTCCAGGCAAAGAATAAGGCTGCCTACCCTTGTTTTCAAAGGCAATGCATGTTATGTGCTCAATGAAATATTACATACCCCCCACCCCAACTAAAAAAGAAACAAAAACAACTGAAAAGAAAGGACAGTTGTTAACAATGTTTCCCATTGGCTCTCCGTTTGAAGGTAAGGGGACAAAGAGAGAGACAGGGGTGGGGGTTGGAGAGAGATTTCACATTTCAAACAAAAACATATTCATTGACTATTGCTTAGTGAAGTTCTTGACCTCACGATAAGACTTAACTAAATGACATCTTGGGCAGCTGTCTCAGACCTATGGATGTGTGATTAAAATGTATGTATATTATAGACTTATTCCTGGAGGTTCAGAACTGTTCCTTGTACTTGTACTAAAACAAAAATAGAATTACAGGGCATTTAAAAGTTTTCTTCTTTGGAGGTGCCTGGGTGGCTCAGTCTGTTAAGCCTCCTACTCTTGACTTTGGCTCAAGTCATGATCTCACAGTTTGTGAGATCGATCCCTTCATCAGGCTCTGTGCTGACAGTGAGGAGCCTGCTTGGGATTGTCTTTCTCGGTCTCTCTCTGCTCTCGCATCCCTCTAAATAAATACTAAATAAACTTAAAATAAAAAAAATAGAAGTTTTCTTCTTTGTATTTTCTAATTTTTCTATAATATGTGTATATGTATGTATATACTCTGTAACCATGCTTAAAATAGTAAGAAAATGAAGAACAATGGATATTGTATGCAAGCTTTTTAAAAAAAAAAAAAAAACTTTTTCTTAAAAAAAGATTCTTATACTTTATGGAACTTTATAGAACTCTGCTGTTCAATATGATGACTACTTTCTTTTTTAAAAAATTGTTTTAATGTGTATTTATTTTTGAGATAGAGATAGAGAGAGATAGAGCATGAGCAGGGGAGGGGCAGAGAGAGAAGGAGGCACAGAATCCAAAACAGGCTCCAGGCTCCGAGCTGTCAACCCAGAGCCTGACACGGAGCTTGAACCTACAAGATCATGACCTGAGCTGACGTTGGATGCTTAACTGACTGAGCTCCCCAGGGGCCCCAATAGGAAGACTGCTTTCTATAGGAGATGTTTCTGGTGCAGATTGAGATGTGCTGAATGTACGTTCACCCTGGATTTCGAAGTCTCGGTAGGAAAAAAAAACCTGTAAATATCTTGATATTTTTATATTGTTTACATGTGGAAATAGCAGTTTGCCTATTTGGGGCTAAATAAAAATAAATATTAATATTAATTTCACTAATGTAGCTACCAGAAACTTTTCCGTTGCTTACGTGGGTTGCATTATCTTTCTACTGGCCGGTGTTGTGATAGCTGGTAAGCTCTTACAGTGTGTGTCTGGGGTGATTCTTAAGAGCTGTTAACAGTGGTTAACTCTGGAGAAGGCAAGCAGGAGACTTGACGAGTTGGGAGGGAGGTTGTGTCCTCCTCTTCTGCCTTTTATATATTTTTCCACCGCACATACTACCTATTTAAATAATTTTAAAAGGATAAAAATTAAAATTAAATGTGTTCTTAAAGAAAACTCTACATATTATTGTTACTGGTGATCAGAATCCTGGAAGGCCGTGGAGGTTTTTCCTTTATTGCTCAAAAAAGTAACTATCAAGACATACTATTTCTTATTGCTAGTGTGAATGTGCATGTGTGTGTGTGTGTGTGTGTGTGTGTGTGCACGCGCACGCACATGTATGGATGTGTGCAGGCATGCACATAATTTTTTTTACAGTTTTTTCTTATGGACAGAATTAGATCTGATTGGCTCAGGGCTTTACTCTCCCAATATATTAAAGAAAGTAAATTTCATTTAAGGAATGGAATAATATTTTTGTGGGGACAATTAAAATACATTCTCAAAATATCCTGTATTAAGAGGAAGACAGTTAATAGTTTAAAACCCTGGCTTGGGACCCATTCTCCACAAAGGATGTAACTTAATGATTCTGTGGTCATTAAAAACAACAAATATTTTTTTCCACTGACATAAAAATGCAACTGTTTGCTTTTAATATAAATTCAGTTTACTTTCCACTTAAAATAATCAATTGCAAGGCAGTAATCTTTAAAAATAACGCTCTATCACAACTAACATTTAATTTTCTTTTATAGAGAATTATTCCCTGAATTATAGCCAAAGATCAAATTCTGTTAATTTTGTAATTATCAGTTTTATTACTAGTCATGTGGTTTAGCACAGTCTTAAGAACAATTAAATTCTAAACAGCTACTCTACGGACTAATTTGTATTCAATTAATAGCTTATTCTTCTAACACTATAAAATGTGATAAATTACATAAAACTCATACGTGAAGACTCTAATTACAGCAACATCACCATTTAGAATTAGGTTAAACTTTATGTGTGACATTGTGATTTATAACAAGAAATACATATTTGGTCTTCACCTTCTGTCCTGGCACAGGGCTCCTAAAACTTTTAGAATCTCCTAAATGAAGAGGGAGATACAAGTGAAAGGAACATCTAATTTTTTTTTAAGTTTTTATTGAAATTCCAGTTAGATAACACACGTTGTAATGTCAGTTTCAAGTGTACAATATAGTGATTCAACACTTACATACAACACCCAGTATTCATCGCAACAAGTGACCCCTAAATCCCCATCGCATATTTCACCCGTCCTTGTACCCACCTCCCCTCTGGTGACCATCAGTGTGTTAAGGGTCTTGTTCCTTTGTTTGTGTCTCCCCCCACCCCCCCACCCCACTTTGCTCCTTTGTTTTGTTTCTTAAATTCCACATATGAGTGAAATCGTATGGCATCTGTCTTTCTCCGACAGACTTATTTCACATGCTGTAATACTCTAGCTCCTTGCATGTCTTTGCAAAGGGCAAGATTTCATCCTTTTTTATGGCTGAGTATTTTTGTTGCTCATAACAGACCTCCTTCAGCCACATCAGAGTTTTTGTTAATGAGGTGATATTTGGAACACCGTCAGGTAACCTAACGGTGGGAGCTAGTTGCTGGGGAAACAAACTTGTGATCAGATGATTGGGAATTTCAACACCCACCCCTCACCTCCCGGGAAGGAGCTTGAGATCAATCGCCATTGGCCAAGGATTTAATCATGCTGATGGGACGAAGCCTTATAAAAATCCCTGAACTACAAAGGTAAGAGAGCTTCTAGGTGGGTGGACCGGAGCCCATCCATAAGGCGGAGAGGGTCGCACATCCCAAACTCCAGGAGACAGAAGTTCTTGTCTCTGGGATCCTTGCGGACCCTTCCCTATGTATCTCTTTATCTGGTTGTTGATTTGCATCCTTTACTATGTGTTGTAATAAACCAGTGATCTCGTAAGTAAACTGGTTTCCTGAGTTCTGTGAGCCACGCTAGCAAATTATTTGAACCCAAGCAGGGGGTCGTGAGGACCTGTGATTTGAAGCCAGAAGGTCAGACGTACAGATGATGACCTGGACTTATAAATGGCATCTGGAGTGGGGGAGGCACAGTCTTGTAGGCCTATGGGATCTGACGCTCCCTCTAGGTAGATAGGGTCACAACTGAGTTGAGCTGTAAGACGCCCCGCTGGCGTCCCAGCTTGATGTATGGAAAACCCATAGTTCTGGCTACCAAAATGGCACTTTGACCTGGTTCAACCCAGTATTTACTGAAGTCTCATTACTTCCCATTTCCTGGAAAATGACCTGTGGTCTAAGGAATATGGGTCACTGCTTCCTTTTATATTTCAGTTTGTTTTTTCAGCCGCATTTCTCAAGTGTCTATTTTATAATTAAACAAAAATTGGTGCTCTTTTTTAGCAAGTTCATTCTTCCTATAAATGGTTTCCAAGCTATTAAACAGTATGATCTTTTATCTTGTGGTCTTCAGAAAAGTCATAGGTTCAGCTGTGGAAATATTTCAGCTATGTGGCAACTTTGCTTCCCAAATCCTCTGCATAAAACTTGGTGTTAACAATTTCAAAATATTATTTAAAAAAAAAATAGCCCGCTGTCTTAGCCTTCTTAGGCTGTCAGAACAAAATACCAGAGACTGGGTGACTAACATTCCAGACATGTATCGTCCACAGTCCTGGAGGCTGCAAGTCCGAGATTAAGGTGCCAGCCAGTTCAGTTCCTGGTGAGGGTTTTTCTTCTGGCTTGTAGATGGCCGCCTTCTTGCTGGGTGGGAAGGAGGGGAGGGACAGAGAATCAGCACTCTGGTTCTCTCTTTATAAGGCCGCTAATCCTATCCTGAGGTTCTACCCTCATGACCTCATCTAGCACTAAGTACTTCCCAAAGCCCCACCTCCAAATACCATCACATTGGGCGGTAGGGCTTCAACATATGAATTTGGGGAGGGACACAAACATTCAGTTCCTAACACCCACCAAAAAACATAAATAAACAAACAAATAAGCTATCTCTTATACCATTGAATGTTGTTTTCAAAATACTTCAAGGGGGGGGGATCTTTTTTTAAAAAACGAATTCATTTATCCATTTATTTACTTAGGAAATGCTTATCAAGCTATATAGTCTGGCTCCTGTCAACCTTTCCTGGACTCTGTTCTTTTCCCACTCAGTGCCTCCTTAGCTCACCTCACAGAAGCTTACTTACTCTTCTCCAAAGAGTCCAAGCATTTGACCTCTGGGTTTCCCACCAGTAAGTATGAAATGTTCTTCTTCATTGCCTGATGTTTGAGCTGTCTTGCTCATCTTCTTCAATTCAATTCAAAGGGCACCTTTCCTAGGATGCTTTTCCCACTTGCCTGGGCAAAACTAGCCCTCCTCACCTCCCTCTCTCTGAATGTTGTTTCTCAGTCCCCTCCCATTAGACTATACGTTCTTTGGGGTAAAAGATTTTGTCTCACACAGTGTCTTACACACGGTAGGAGCTCGATGAAGGCAGATGCGAGGAGTGGTTATATAATTGTCATTGCTACCAGGGACCATGGAATCAGTCACTGAGTTCAAGAGCCCGTCATACAGAAGGTACAATTCCTTAAATGTATTGTGTCTCTTGGGTGATGAGAGCTGAGGGCATCTGGGGTTTTCAGAGGGGCCCATCCTAAGAATTCGTAGCTTTGGATAAGCTCACAGATTTCAGAGAGGCAAGCATGCTTGGACGTAAGGCCAACCTATGGGCCATTGCTGAGTATAGAGCTTTGAGGACATGGTGAGGGATCTGTGTGAGGCTGGGGTCCTGATACCCACAGGTAAGCAACTTACCTGTGCTTTGGCTTTTGTGAGTTTCTCTACCATCTCCTCTCCTCTCCCCAGCAGGCACACACGTCTCCATTTGACTTTTTCTGCTCTTGGTCTAATGCCTTCTAGAAGTACATCAGTCTTGATATAATTTCATGAACTTTCCTGAGAAAGAATTTCTACTCTGAACATAAAGACCTTTCCCCCACGGTGGGTACATATCTATGAATTTATGATCGTTGGGTTTATTTGATAGCACTTTTTCTTTTCCTCTGTTTTTTTTTAATGCTTACTTCCTTATTTTGAGAGAGAGGAGTTGGGGAAGGGCAGAGAGAGAGGGACAGAGAATCCCAAACAGACTCTGCCCTGTCAGCGCAGGGCCGGGTTTGAACTCACTGACTGTGAGATCTTGACCTAAACTGAAATCGAGAGTCAGACACTTAGCCGACTGAGCCACCAAGGTGCCCTGATAGTACACTTTCCAAAGCTAGCCTTGCTGGGTTGCATATATTTATCATATTATGATTAGAAATGTAACTTTCATGTTGAACGGGAAAAGAAGACTCCATGCTTAACGCTGGAAAATCAGCAAATACAGAAATAAAAGACACAAGTTTATCATGGGAGCCTGTTACTGGAGGCAGAAGGAAAATGAACATTTGCCAAAATGCAATGCTAATGGCAATTCAGGCCTGCTGAACAATTTGAACTTGAAAAGCTTGGAAGGGTATGTTTTAGGGATAAAAGATTGTGAACTCCCGCCCCTTGCTTAGACAGAAAAAAAATCTCATGATTCCTTAATGTTCGGCTTCCAGGATTTGCAGGCTATATCAAAATGATAGTTTTTTATGCATTAATGTTTACATAACCGCTATTTTTGCAGACATTTAAATTATAGAGAACAGCGATTGTTGAGGGAAAAAAGTACTATAAATAAATAGAAGCTAGAATTTTCCCCCTTCGGAGGTAAGCTTTTGGTATTCCTAGCACAGAATTTATGTGCTGTCTGTATGGGGTGTCCTTCAGGCCAGCAAAAACTGGTTTCCCCAAAAGAAAAACGTTGTAAGGAGAACATACAATTGGCTAATAAAATAACTTTTGACTCTTCACAAGTGATATAATGAAGGATAGATTTTTGGTTTGGAGAGGTACATTGGTTCCCATCAGCTATGCCTGTCATTTTCAGGAAGAAAATAAACAGGGAGAACAAGGTAGGCAGGGTGCGTTTCATATGGTACATCCTTAGCTTGGGCACCATGTATATCCCATGTCTTGGAGTAGCTTGGGACTTTATATCACAAAATATAGGTTTGGAGCTATTATAGGCTGTGAATCCCAGGATGGGTGTAACCAAGATGCTGTGGGTCCCCGAGGGCAGAGGGGATGGTGTGGCCCTGAGTCTTGGCAAAGTAAACACACAGCCCTTTGCCTACATGATCCCAGTGCCTCCTCTCTTACTCCCCAAAGTGTCCCTGCTATGATAAACTTGACGGTTACCTTTAACTGAGGATAAACGCCAAGGAGGGAGGGGAGGACCCAGCTTAAAGCCCCATGAGACCCTCAAGTCACCCCAAAGAAAGGCAGTGATGATATCCCTCCTTATGGGTCACTGATGCTTTCTTGGTCTCATGTAAGTAGACCTCTTTAACAGACTTAGCTATTTTTATTGATCCGTAACTTGCGTCCCCAGTGAAAACATCGAGGGGGCTGGCAAATGCGGCCCTGACAAAGCCCCCGGCCCTGCTTCCCTCCCCTCCCCCCACCTCCACCACCCAGCGATTTTTGTCCCCCCAAGCCAAGTCTCTCTTAGATGTCTCTATAGAAACCCTGAAGCCCTCACTGCTAAGAACTGTCCTGACAAGGGCATTACTGAGGAACAGGGGGCCCGGTCCAGGGATCACTCCATTTAGAAAGAGAAAAGAGATGGGGACACCTGGGTGGCCCAGTCAATTGAGCGTCCAACTCTTGACTTCAGCTCAGGTCATGACCTCGCGGTTCGTGGGTTTGAGCCCCGCATGGGGCTCGGCGCTGACAGCACAGAGCCTGCTTGGGATTCTCTCTCTCTCTCTCTCTCTCTCTCTGCCCCTCCCTCACTCCTGTGCGTTTTCTCTCTCTCTCTCTGTCTCTCAAAACAAATAAATAAACTTTAAAAAAAAAGGGGGGGGAGAAGAGATGAAGAAGTTCAGGGGATGTAACAAAGAAGAAATGTGACAGTTTTGAGGACGAGGAACTATTTGTGTACCCATGTTCACAGCGGCATTATTTACAATAGCTGAAACGTGGAGGCAGCCCAGGTGTTCATCGGCAGACGAGTGGAGAAAGAAAATGTGGCATATATATAATACATCTAATTTAAGCTTCAGAGGGAGCAAAGCGCTGATATGCCCTACGCCATGAATGAACCTCGAAGATCCCACACCAAGTGGAAGAAGCCAGACACGAAAGGACAGAGAGTCCATGATTCTACTTATATGGGGTCCCTAGCGGAGTCCGATTCGGAGACGGGAAGGAGAAAGGTGGTTGCCAGGCGCTGGGGGAGACGGGAATGGGGAGTCCGTGTTTAACGGGCCAAGAGTCTCTGGGAAGATGTTTTCATAACATCTTGGGGATGTGTGGCAGCGATGGACACAGGAGACTGGCGCTGACCTTAACGCCCCTTCGTTGAACGGCTAAAACCGAGTAAGATGTAACTCTCGTGTTCCGTGTATTTTCCCCGAGTTCAAGTTAAAGCAGTACTTTGAGGATGGGACGGTGTCCGGACACAGACGTGAGCACCAGCCAGTGTTTCGTCTCTGGGGTATGAGTTTCCTGGGGTTTGTGGTGACAAATGTCTACGGACGTGGTGACTTAAAACAACAGATTTATTCGCTCGCCGTTCTGGAGGCTGGAAGTCTGAAATCAAGGTGCCTGCAAGGCTGCTTCTCTGCGGAGGCCCTGAGGGAGAATCTGTCCCTTGCCTCTGCCTGGCTGCTGGTGACTGAAGGTCATAGGGGCACCCCTCCTGCCTCGGCCTCCCCCTTCTCGTGGCCTCGTGTCTCTGGGTCCCAAATCTCCCTCTGCCGTTCTCTTGCGAGGATACCTGTCATTAGATTTGTTTCATCCTAAACACAAGATGATCTTGAGATCCTTAATTAAATCTGCAAAACCCCATTTCCCGAAGTCCTGTTCTGTGAGGTTCTGTGAGAACATATCTTATTTTGGTGGCGGGGTTTGGGGGGGGGGCGCAGAGTTTGACTCAGTACATTTGGAAGAGCTGGCTTCACTCAGGATGAGGAAGCAAGGCAAACTTGCCATCAGTGAGCTGTGTCCACCCTTCCAACGGACTGTGGAAACTTCTTGACTCCTGATTGTCTCCGCCTCCCCCCCCCCTTCCCTGCCCTCCCGTTATGGGTCTACCCCAGCTGTCCTGACAGGTGTCTGAGCTCAGAACCAGCACAGATGAATTTTAAATTCATCTGTGGAGTGTCTTGTCTCCATTCTACGTGAGAGAGAAAGCAGGCTGAAGTCATCGAAGTGGAGGAAGGTTCTATTTTACCCCACGCAGCCATAGACTTTCATGCCGCGGGGCCCTCTGTAAGCAATACATTGGCCACAGGGGTGGTTACAACGGTGGAAGTAGCATGGAAGGCAGCCCAGCAGAACCTTGACACTCTCCCCAAAGTCATGCTGTATCAACAACCCCCCCCCCCCCTTTGCCTTCGTGTCTGCCTGTTACTCTCAGACTGTCTTTTCCTTGGCCAAACAAACTTCTTCCAGGACCCTTTGATCATTTTCTCTTTCCGTGCCAAATATAAACCTTGTTATCCGCTGTGTCTGGAACATCCTCCTACTTTCTAAACCATGTTGTTTTTCATTTCTGCACTGATTTCCAAGTCTCCCCCTTCAGGTGGGTTCAAGCGATGTCGTAACATCACGGCCCTTCTTCCTCAAGACGGAGGTTTTTAAAAACGAGTGTTTCGTTTTAAAAACACTGAAGAGCCAGGTAGTTTGGCTGTTTCACTGCAAGCTGTGCATGGGACCGGGTGGGCCGCGGGGGGCACATGAAACTCCATTACAAAGACTCATGCTGCGTAACTGAAAGACATCTCCAGAAATTCCTGGGTCTTTCCTTATCAGCGTGGCTTTGAGGTGAGGTCGAATTGTAGTTACGGCGTTGGGGAGTCTTGGGCAAGATCTGACCCTGGTGAACAAAGCAAGAAAGATATCATAGGTGGATTGCCCCAGCACACGTAAATGTTCAAAGTACGTTAACGTGACTTTTTTTCTTTTTGCTTCAAGACTCTCATATTTCATTTGAATCGTTTAAAAAAAAAAAGCTCAGTTCACCAGACAGTTTGATTAAGTAAGCATTCTCGACTTAAATGGTGAAAATAAATATCAAGAGAATAATCGCACATGCCAAGTCTGTTCAGTGAAGCATATGTGTAGGCAGCACCGAAAACAGTGACACAGTGATTATCTGTGCATAACTTGGTCATAATATCATCACTGTCTAGACCACTAGACAATTAGCATCCAGACATACTATAGCTCAGATTGAGGAAGGTCATTAAAAAAATGAAAGAGAGAATAGGCCTATTTGGGAAAGACTCACTTCATTCTTTTCTATAAAGGTATATATGGAATTTAACCTTGGATTGAGGTATGCTTTCAGGTTCAGTTTTCTCTTACGGGTCTCTGCTTGGTCCCTATTTCTATAAAATGTAGATAATGGGAGCCATTTCTTTCGGTCATGTGTTGTAATAATTTTACATGTATTTAGGGTAAAGGCTTTTCTTTGATGTGATAATTTACCCCAATTTCTACCCCTTTGCTCCTCTTATATTGTGTTAAGGGACAGATTTCAGGGCACCTGAGCGGCTCAGTCGGTTAAGCATCCAGCTTCGGCTCAGGTCATGATCTCACAGTTCGTGGGTTCGAGCCCCGCGTCAGGCTGTGTGCTGATAGCTCAGAGCCTGGAGCCTGCTTCGGATTCTGTGTCTCCCTTTCTCTCCCTCCCTCTCCCCGACTCATGCTCTCTCTCCAAAATAAATAAATAAAAAATTTAAAAAAGGGACAGATTTCAGCATGTAAGGAAATATCCACATTATAATGGAAGCCTCTATGCAGAAGATACTATAACCTCAAAAGATCTTCAACACAACCTGAACAGGGATGTGTATAAGAAAAAAACAGCATATATCTTGCAAGTCATTTATCCCCTTTTATCTACTGAGGGTTTTATGTGACGTAACCTCATAGGATGGCAGAGGCTGTTGTGTGTTCGTATATTTTCCCGATTCTTTCTTCTCCTGCCACCATAGCTAGACTACATTTCCCAGCCTCCTTTGCAGTTGGGTGGGGTTATGTGTCGGAGCTCTGGCCAATGAAATGTGGGCAGAAGTGATGCCTGACACCTCTAGGTCTGGCCCCTAACCTCTCACTTCATTCTCCACGCTTCCTCTCTCCTCTGGTGCACTAACTAATGCGGATAAGAGGTATAAAGTCTAGGGGATGGTAGATTCTGGAAGAGGGAAGCCTGGAGTTGCAAGCCACCACTGGAAGAAGCATAGCCCCACCCGGAGGCCTTAAGTTTATCTCTGGCATGAGTGATACATATAATTCGGTTTTGGTCTGTCACTGAAAAATGTGGGTTGTCTGTTAAAGCTTATAGCCCATACCGAATGATATACACGGCTGGCACTAAAGCTATTTATTTGTTGTGCTAAAACAAGGACACTATCTTGGGGCGCCTGGGTGGCTCAGTCGGTTAAGCGTCCGACTTCAGCTCAGGTCACGATCTCGCGGTCTGCGAGTTCGAGCCCCGTGTCGGGCTCTGGGCTGACGGCTCAGAGCCTGGAGCTTGCTTCCGATTCTGTGTCTCCCTCTCTCTGCCCCTCCCCTGTTCATGCTGTGTCTCTCTCTGTCTCAAAAATAAATAAACGTTAAAAAAAATTAAAAAAAAAAATAAGGACACTATCAGATGCACCTAAGGTAGCTGAAATCTGTTTTTCATATGGGTCTAAGGAACCACACGCAGCATCGTTTACACTGAGTCAGTGAGTCACTCTATGCATGGATATGTCCCGTGCTAGAAACGTGTTCCTTATGCAGCATCTATCGGTTCTCACTATCCAAACTTCATAGACCGTGTGTATCTTTCAATGCACCATTTATATTTACATGCCCAAAGGTGAATTCAACACCCAGTCTAGTAATGAGAAAAAAGATCCGACAAAGCCAGGTTGTGGGACATCCTTTAAAGTACCTGACCAACACTTCCCCAGAAAGTTCAAGGTCATCAAAACCAAAGAGGGTCTGAGAAAATGTCGTGGCCAAGAGGAACCTAAGGAGACACGATGACCGTGCCTCTTGTGGTGTCTTGGCTGATGTACCGACAGAAAAAGGACATTAGGAAAATGCTAGAGAAGTCTGAATAAAGTAAGGACTTCAGTTCCTAAGAATGTATCGATGTTGGGTCATCAGTTGTGACAAGCTTGAGTAGTAATACAGCATGTTAACCATGGGGAAAACTGTGTATGGAGTATACAGAAACTCTCCTATCATTCCAGGTTTGTTTGTAAATCTAAAACTATCTCAAGATTAAAATTTCGCTAGTTCTTTTTAGGAAGTAAATACGTTTTTCACAGAATGACGTGTGGAAAAACTCTCGGATTACTCTCCAGGTACAGTTGGGTGACCAAGGGTGGTGAAAAAGCACACTTCAGGTCAAGGTCGGGTGTTCAGCACAAGGAGCAGTGTGTGTATCTCGGGCATGGTCAATGCTATGAGATGCCAGACCCTGCACACGCAGCTGCTGTTGTTAACCCCTCTGGCCATTGCTCTGGTGCTCAGGAAACAAAGTTGCAAGCATTTATCTTGTTGACCTGGCATTGATGAGTAAGAGGCAAAGGGAGGTTGGAAGGGTCTGACCGTTGGAGTGAGGACATGTGGGGTTGCCTTGTGCCATGACCAGCCTCTGAAATTCATTCATTCATCGCTTCCTTGGATTATGCGCTCGCTTTTCATCTGTTCTGCCTCATTTCAGCATTGGAAATAGAAATTCCTTAAAGCACTGGCTGAGTTTTATTTACCCTCAGCCTCTCCCCATCTCCCATAGCACACATGCACATGTCCGTGTGCATATGTGTGTGCACATGTGTTCACACGGATACATGCTTCCAACACACTCAGAGCCTCGCACGCAGGAGACCCTCAGATATGCTGGGAACACGGGGAAGAAAGACCACTGCCGGGTAGATGGAGCCTAAGGCAGACATCACGGGCGAAGGGCCCGGAGTTTTCTGCCGAGGACAGATTTCTTCATTCGATGGCTTGCTTCATTCGAAGCAAGCAGGGCGTGATGCATTTTCTCCTGACCTAAGTCTTTTTTTAAATATCGGTCAGCTCTCACACCTTGAAAGAGTTAAGGGTTTGTTCCCCCCTTACACACCACCCCCCAATGGAAACACAACACCAGAGATACAGAAAGCCCGCTTTCAAAGGCAGATGCCAAAATAACAAAGTTGCTTTTTAAATGCCTACTTACCAAAATGGCCATGTTCCGAGGCCCGGCGTCCACATGGTTACACCGGTATTTATTTTTCTGTGGTATTTATTTTTCTGTGGAACGTGCGTGTATGTTGTGGGTTGCAAGTGGAACTCTGGCCAACCCCCAGCCGGGCATAAAGGAATCGTTTATGGCCCTTCAAAATCATTAGGGATATTAGTCTTGACTTGAAATGAGCGAAAGGCGCAGAGTCCTGCCAAAGGGGGAACGGGTTCTGCTACTTTCAAAGTCGTCACAGGGAGCTTCTCCGGGATGAACTGGTTCAGGGCAGAACAGCTTCCCGCACAACTGTCAGCCACATGCAACACACATCCCGGGCTCACATGGGCAAGCTGTCATCGGCCACCCTCCTAGTGTCCAGCAAGGGTCCTTCCCGAGCAGCATAGACACCTTGCCACACGGGGGGTGGGGGGGGGGTGGGGGGGGGTGGACGATGTGCCCAGGCTCACGACCATCCCTCCCGAGGACGTCTGTGTGGGATCCCAAGTAGCTCCCCCCATATGAGGGGTCATGGCCTCAACCCTCCACCCCCCACCCCAAGCTCCTCCCTTCTCAGCACAACGAGGACTTTGTTTATCTCGCTGGTCGTGAAATTGACGTGTTACCTGACACCTGCCTTGCTAAAAACCTTTCAAAACAGGCTGATGTGCGTGTGG
This sequence comes from Panthera leo, assembly GCF_018350215.1. NCBI lineage: Eukaryota > Metazoa > Chordata > Mammalia > Carnivora > Felidae > Panthera > Panthera leo. The sequence continues at coordinate 10,040,873 of NC_056687.1, forward strand.
TTTGGAAGAGAACATTTGGAGGTATGAAATGAGCTGAGTGTTTTTCTTTTCAATAAACGTACACACGTACACACCCACGCCCTTCCAATCACATATATTATAAATTTGGATAAGCCCCTTCACCTCACCGGGGCCTGGAGATTGTACTTTTTAAGTGGAAGGCTCAGCCTTGACCAGCAACTTGCCCACCAGTGGGGTGTGAAGTCAATTTAACCGGGCTGAAAACAGCATGGAAAAATAAAGAATAGAACAGAATAAAATGAGTTGTTGTTTGGGTGGGTGGGAAGTCGAAGTGCCAGTTTTCAGAAGTGTGTGCTATGAAAAGCAGTATATACCTAGGCCTATGGCTGCTACATGATGATATAAATTATGTTCTGAATTCTGAAACCCACTGGCAGAGTTGATGCTCGAATCTCTTTACTGTGGATCAAGCTTCTTTTTCGGTGGGCCGTTTCCTTTCCTTTGCCTCTCAATCCTCCTTGATGCTCTAGGCTCTTGGAGAATGAGCCCTGACGATTGCCTCAATGGACCCTCTGGCTCTGATCCTGGTGGGGTTCAGCGGGGAGGGAGCCCAGCAGGGCGCGGAGGAAGAGTAGAGAGGTAACGTCAGGCTCCCAGCCCCCGTTCTGTGGGTCCCCGTGGAGAAACACACCCTGCCCATCCTCCCCTATCTCCGGCTCATCTTGAGTTGTGTGCACCTTCTGTCTCTTCTGGAATTGGGACAGATCCAGTGGAAGCGTCTTAACTTATAGTAGTCCATAGGCCATTTCCGAGATAGTTTTATATATAAATTAAAATGTATAGGGAGGAGGGAAGGGATCATTGTGTTCTACAAAGTGAGTGCTCACTTGGTGGTAGGGAGGCTACAATAACAACAATAACAATAATAATAATAATAATAATAATAGTGTAGAAGGCAGTAAGGGTGGTTCCTTGGTGTAAGCAACGCAAATGTATTCTAGGGATTTGCTAGAATCCTGTTTTGTTGACTGAATGCATTCCCGGATGACTGCTGGACAGTTCAGAAGAAGGATCATAGAAAACACTGTCTAAATGAGCACATTTCAGGTTAGCACATTTGACTGTATATAACTTACTGGTCCGTTTGATTTTTAACGTACGTGAGCCTCAGATTAAATTCCGCTGGGAAGGTCTTATTTGCCTGACCCGATTCTAGAGTTTGGGATACATCACGAAACACAACAAAGACTCCTGCTGTCGTGGGGCTTACATTCCTGTAGAAGGAGATAGGAATGAAACAACGCTCATTAAATAAATGCTTTATGTTAAAGGGGCTGAATGCTATGAAAACAAGCCAGTCGAGGTAAGAAGGGTGAGGGTGGTTGGGGGTTGGGGATACGTTGCAGGACTAGAAAGGCCGGGTTAAGACTCACCGAGGAAATCTGAGCAAAATCCGAAGGGGGAAGAGGTAATTGGCCAAGAAGATGTCTGAGAGAGGAACACTACAGTAGAGGGAACACCCCTACCTCAGGGAGGTTGGCCGGAGGGCTCAAGAGTAAGATGGGGCTGCTGACCGTGGTTGGTGCTGATGGGTGAAGGGGGAGAACAGCAGGAGATGGGTGAGGGACCCTCTAAGAACTTGGGCTGTACTTCTTTCCTGAAATGGGGAACCATCGAAGGGTCTGGGCGGGAAGGGTGACGGCGGTGATCAGTGCTCTCGCTGACATGTTGGGAAGAGGCCATGGGGGCAACGTTGGAAACTGCGAAGTCTGTTAGGAGGCTAATTAATGGGGTCATCAGGGAAAGACACAGTTGGCTCAGAATATGGAAATTCTAGAAGGTGGTGAGAGGTGGTTGGATTCTGGATATCTTCTGCAGGGAGAGCCAAGAAGACTACGGCGAGTTGAAGAAAATAGTCCAGGATAATCCAAGATTTGGGGCCTGATGAAACTGAAAACATATGCCGCTCATTAAGCTCGGATCACAGAAGAGCGTGGCTCTGTGAATCAGCTCTACCGTTCTTCTCAAAGGGCGGGACACATCTCATTACACGTACTTGTTTCCGAAGGAATTTACCGTTCACTCTGATTGGTTGGACACCTCAAACAGAGCACAGTTGATAACCCGGACGTTTGGTCTTTCTGTGTTGATTATTTCGTGGACTTTTGGGGAGGCTTTTGTTCGCACGAGTCAAATGCAACCAGGTGACTTTGGAAGGTTTTTGAAGGAGCCAGATTTGCAAGTGCGATGCCCGATTTCCCACGAAGCGTGTTTGGGTCAGTAGCATCCTACAGAAATGGCATTGGGGAGCTTCCTTCCACGCGCACGTAGCTGTTACGCATGTGCAGGCGATTAGCCTCTGACGGGTAGATGTTTGTTCCAACCGGTGCTAAAAAAAGGCGCATTCAGTGAATTATTTGTTAAGACTTGAATGCTTCATAAGCTCTGGTTGGGCGGTCACTTCAGAAAAAGGAAGGAATTTGAAAAGGCTGCCGCGTGTTGTTATTAATGCCAGAAAGAAGTACTTTCATAGAGTCCAGGTAACCAACCAAAAGCACAGAATCTGTAGCCAGAGGGATTATATACATCACAGAACTCAACCACCAGCATGAAACGATGAGGGAAATCAGGCGCATCATGTTTAATTTTTTTTTTTAACATTTATTCATTATTTTTTTTTTTTTGAGAGACACGGGGGGCGGGAGCAAACCAGTGCCCCCCCCCCCAGGCCCAACCTGCTCCTGGGCCCTCTCTCCTGATTCCGTGCTCCCGTCTCTCCCTCCCCTCCGCGTGGTGACAATGTCACCAAAGAGTTTGTCTGAGATCGGTCCTAAAGAACCGGTCATTTCTTTTGGTGAAAGAAGCAGGAGTTAGGAGAACACAGCTCTGGGGAGGAGGAATAATTCGCCTCGCCCTGTGGGCTTGTCTTACAGAACTGCTGTTAGCAGCAAACTAATAATTAATGTGAGTGTAGGCTCTTTGTAAACAATGAAACACTAAGCAGCCATGGGATGAGATTATGAAAAAGCTATACTGCCTTTCCCTGATGGATAATTCCACAGAAGTGCCAGAATTTTTTTTCATTTTTTTCCTCATTCAGGCAACATTCAATAAATATTTTTCAGATATTTATGGTCAGCAGAATCTAAGACAACCCTGGAGATTTCTACATCAGTATAGTCAAGTACTGATCTAGGAGAGCTGAGAAGGGGTTTTGCAGATGCAAGTAAGGTCCCAAATCAGTTGGCTTTAAGAAAGGGAGGCTACTTATTCTTGGTGGGCCTTACCTAATCAGGTGAACCTTGAAGAAAGTCTAGTCTCTCCTTGGTGACAGAGATCCAAGAGGGAGAGGGATTCAATGTGGGGGAGATTTCTCATCACTGGCTTTGAAAATGGAAGGGCTCACATCGTAGGAATGTGAATGGCCTGTAGGTGCTGAGTGTGGCCCCTAGCTAACAGCCAGAAAGGAAACGCGGACCTCAGTCCTACAACTTGAAAGGAATGAATTCTGCCCCCAAACTGAGTATGTGTGGAAGCAGGAATTTCCCCTAGAGTCTCCCTCTGAGAACACAGCCAGCCAACACCTTAATTTCAGTCTTAGGAACCAAAGCAGAGAACCCAGGCATAGACCGACCTACAGAACTGCAAGCTAATAATTGAGTTATTGTTTCAAGCTGCAGAGTTTGGAGAAATATGTTACAGAACAATGGAACACTAGTACGATGTTCCTAAAGGCAAGAGCTGTGGCATCTAGAGGCATATCTTCCTAGGGTCAACACAGTGGCTTCTAGGTACCCAAATAACACGCTTGTCTTGAATGAGACAAGGGGAAGGCGTCGCATGGTTTTCCGAAAGCAGGGATGGATATAGACTTCTCTGGCAGCACATTGGAGAGGAGGTTCTGGTGACAGGGCCAACGTTTTCAAGAATCACCTTTGGTCACAGACAGCAAAACCCACTGGAGGACTTGGGGGCCCAGGTCCTTGATCTTGGACTCTCTGAACTGCCCTGGTCAGCTGGGGTCAGTGATTTCAAATCTGAAGAGCTTCCTTCCAGTCTATACTTTGTTGCTAATGACTCTTTAGTTCTACGGGGTTCAGCAGTGAAGGGATTGAGAGTGTGTGTGTTTCCTGTGAGCAAACACATTTTCTTCTCTTTCTTCTTAGGCTATTGGAGTGTGCTGTTCAACGTTTAGACAGAAAAAGAAACTATAACATGGGCTCTTATCATACCGCTGCCCTATTTTTATACAACTTTATATATACATATATGTATATATTTTTTTTCTCTCTTTTTAGGAGATACAGTACGTGAAAGTACCAGAATGGACTCTCTCTAATTTCCTCTCATCATTATAATCCTCTTGAGTTTTGTTTCCTTGCTGTTCCTCACCTGCTCTATTTGCTTTATTGATTGATGAAAATGCTCCTTGAATGGTTTTCAACATGAGAGGAAGAGGAACCAGCTAAAGAATTACAGAGCCATCAAGTTCTTCTGAAAAATAAACAAGTGAGCGCAGCACATTCAGAAGCTTTTCAGGCTGTCCTATTGAAATTGGCCAAGCGGGGGAGGGTTAAAAAAAAAGAAAGAAATTGCCCAAGTGATACCTACACCATTTGTGCTGCCCTTCCAGTCAGAGTGAATCCCTACCTTTTTCTGGGGCACGCCTGTTGTAACATAACCTCCCTGTTCCTCAGTTTCCCCATCTATAAAAAAAAAAGAGGCGGCAATCATGACTACATCACAGTGGAATCAGGATTACACATAATTATTGTGAAGGAGATCAGAAGATACCAACGAACTTTTTGCCACTTTGGCCGAAGGACTATTTTGAGCTAAAGGCAATTGAGAATCGAGTGATATAGAAAGAGTTCTCTGCCCTGCCTTTATCTGCCTAAAAGCAGGACATAAATTTCCCTTTGAGAAAGGTGCCCCCCACCTCTTCTAGGAAGAGAAAGCAAACCCTTATCATTGAACACAAGGAGTCAACACTAAGATGAGTTTGCATAAACAGACCTTATGAAAATAGCCCTTATCTTCCATTGGTTCCCCCATATATTTCCTAGCCACTTCCCCACTATTTATCATCCCTTCAAACCCAAGCCCTCTTTCTTCTGTTGAAAGGGTATGTAAGCCCCCAAGGCTAACCATTTATTGAAGTTTCATTCCTTTATTTGGTGAACTCCCACACACATAAGTATTAGTAAAAAATTGGGTGCTTTTTTTCTTGTTCATCCATCTTTTGTCAGTTTAATTCACATACCCCTAGGCACTGAACAGAAGAGGGTAGAGGAAAAGATTTTTCTCCCCAACAATTAATTAAAAAAATATATTAGCCCTGTGTCTGGCATAGGATTAAATAAAAATTAGCTATCACCATCATCAATTTTCTACTTCTCTATTCCTTCCAAATTTTCAAACAACTGCCATTTCACATTCTGCCTCCTCCACACAGCCTCCTCTACCTCGCAGGTTCTCCCACCTCTAATTCTAAAGGCATTGATTTGCCTCTCCTCACATTGATAACATAATGATTTGCATAAATACTGTTTAGTCATATCTGTCTTACTGAACTATAAACCTCTTGAAGTCCAGAAGCCTATTTAAAATGCCTGTGTATCTCCTCCTATATTTAACTCAGGCTCTGGCACATAAATATGGCAGCAGGTGGGGACTCTCTCCATTACCTTTCTCTGTTCTTGTGCCTTCCCTTCTTTGGAGCTGTAACCAGATTCCTCATCTGAGAGGAATCATTGAATGGCCGACGTCACTGCTCACCTTTTAGAACTGAGAGTGTTGCTAACTTTAGTTCCTGTTTTTAATGGTATGTTTCAGTGTGGGGACCAAATCATGTCCCTAGCAGTACTGGTCTTTCAGAATTTGGGCCCACACTCACTTATCAAATAGTTATTCTCTCTCTCTCTCTCTCTTTATATACATATACATATACATATACATATACATATACATATACATACATACATGCATAGTTTCCAACTCCTTTTTTGAAGTTTAGAACCATCTGCTAGAATTCTTCTAAATCATGACAGCCCTGCCTTCGTTTATGCTATTTTGATAAATCCTAATCTCTATTAATATTTCATGCCTGTGTTGAATTACATTTCCCAAGGAGCTCACTCTCATCACTTAAGTCCATCCGTCCATGCCGCGTTCTCTTGAATTTTTCAAATCTCATTGTTTTTCTATATTATCTACACTGCATATACCGTCTAACTTCATATTTGATGAAATCAGGAATATGGTATGTTTCTATTTTTATATATATCTTAAGTCTTGAATGTTGAACAAAGTTGGGTTTTTTTATTTTTTATTTTTTAGTTTATTTATTTATTTATTGAGAGAGAGAGAGAGCCCATGTGTGCATGAGTAGGGAGAGATAGAGAGAGAGAGGGAGAGAGAGAATCCCAAGTAGGCTTCGCACTGTCTGTGCAGAGCTGAGGTGCGGCTCAGTCTCGCCAACTGTGAGATCATGACCTGAGCTGAAACCAAGAGTCAGACGCTTAATCCACTGAGCCACCCAGGTGCCCCTGGAACAAAGTTTTTAATACTCTAAAGGACAAAGATGGATTTTTGCTCTGGTACTTTTGCTTGTCTGTTTGTTAGTCTTTTGTTTTTGTTTTTGTCTTTGTGTTTTTGGCTCCTCGGCAAAAATACTCACTAGGTCTTATATGAAGTCAGAATTCATAAATATTTTGTTTATTTGAGTCTAATTGAAATACGTTGCCCTTGCTGATGTGACCAGATGCTGACTCTAAGGAAAAGCAGGGAAGGAATGAGGAAAGAAAATGCCTTTTAATATTTGGGAGGACCAAATATTTGGGATGAAATAACGTCCTACTCCCTGGAATATGTAACTGTACCTGGCAAGGAAGAAGAGACTTTATAGACTTGATTAAGGTAGTGATTTTGACAGAGTTTATCCTGGTCTATCTGGGTGGGCCCTACATCCAATCACAAGGGTCCTTGGAAGAGAGAGGCAGAAGGAGATCAGACACACAGGAAAGGAGAAGATGTTGAGACAGTGGCAGAGGTTGGCAGAGGTTGGAGCCATGTGGCCACAGCCAAGGAAGCCAGCAGCCGCGGGAAGCTGGAAGAGAGGCAAGGAAGGGTCTCTTCTAGAGTCTTTGGAAGGAACTCAGCTCTGCGGATACCTTGACTTTAGCCCTTCATCTAACCACCTTATTGGACTTCTGGGCTCTAGAACAGTGAGAGAATAAATTCCTGTTGTCTTAAGCCACCCTGTTTGTAGTAATTTGTTACAGCAGCCATAGGAAAATCACATAATGCATAAACTTGAATATATTCCCATTGTGTGTGTTTATAATTTTAATAAAAATGGCATTATGCCATGCATATACTTTTTGTGACATGCATTGAAATATCCCGAATAAGTTCTTGTAGAGAATTTAAATGGCTACATGGAATTTATTGGACGGATGATGCAATTTCTTCTCCCGCGTCTGACTGTTGCAGATTTTAAAAAGCATTGCCAGTTCTTTGTCACTACAAGTTATAGTAAATAACAATCATTTTAACGGAAGCTTTGGACACATGTATGAATTGCTTTAGGATAAAGATCCAAAAAGGAGAACTAGTTTAAATACATGTACAGTTTAGAATGCTTTGAAATGTCATCTGATAGGTCCAGGCATCATCTTTGTTTTCGTATCTAAATGTCAATAACTCAAGGTTCCCGCCTCTGTGCTGGTTTTCAGACTCCCACTCCTATTCCCGATAACGTCAAGCATTTTCTGTGCTTCCCTGCTCTTCTCTCCGTTCCCTGCTCTTCTCTCCGTCTGGCTACCATGTGGCTGTAAGCGCCCCTAGGACACCATGTTGAGAGGCTCACTCCGCTTCCATTGTGTGCAGCCCTTGTGAGTTGGCAGTCCTCATTTCTATCTTCTTGCTTCCAGAAGTTTCCAAAGCTACAATGTTGAGAGCACCCGATCCATGCTAGATTCAACGCTGGAATCCATTTGGGCTAGGGAAGATGGTCGCCTCCCAAGAGCCTTCCACATGTGGGCATGGAGACCACCCCCAGTCCCGCCCTCACGCACGGACTGTCTCTCAGCTCGTCAACTTTTCTCTAGCACGTGGGGCCCAAAGCCAAATGTGAACCAGACCAGGCCTGGAGGTGGCGGGGAGGTGGGACGGAAGCCAGCTGGCGAGGTCGCCTCTTGTCCTCCACACCTGTGATTGTTGACTCGTGGGAATAAGCGTCTGTCGTTGTCAGACTTTCAGATTTGTCAAAAGGAGCCTGAAATCTCTAGCTCTATACACATTAGCTAGGTTCTTAAGTGTTGAGAAATTATCCAATATATTTTAATACTGGAGATCAAAGCCACACACCTCGGCAGCTGAATCCAGCTCAGTGGTCCAGAGTGGGAGTGCTACATCAGCTAAGGACCCAAGCCCCGCTTGCCCTGGGGTTCCTCCCACGCCCCCTGCCCCTTACATCTCCCTAAAAACCTAGTTTTCGGCTCCTTGGAACTCAATCTTTGAACATCCGTATATCACCAGAGCCTTCTCTTGACATCATTTTATATTACTTTGATGGGCCTTCTCCCCTTCCCCCACCCCGCCCCCAGTCAGGAAGCATCTGCCTGGAAACCCACATTCAAGGCAGTGTTACATGTTAAATACATAAAAGTTTAAAACTTCGAAAACGCCGAGATTTGCTCTTTCTGACTTGGACGTTCTAAGACTCCAGAGACATTGGCACCAACTTCCGCACAGAGGGTGAGTTCTGTGGGTTCTCTGCTGCTCTTTCTGCTAAACTCTCCGTAGGGAGCAAGCAGACGCCTCCCTGTTACCCTCCCTGGCCTTTCCCTACTTCACACATGAGGGCATATGCTCTGGAGGATGAGGCCCCCGGCCCCGTCCTTTCACCAGCTCATCCTCCTTCCCGCCATCCCTCCTCTCCGCGCGTGCGCACGGTGCCCCCTGTGGTTTTGCTCACTTTGAGCGTTGAAGAGGCACCCTTGGCATGTATGTAGTTTGTGAAGACTCTCAGCTCCCTAAAATCTTCACATTTCCTATGTAGATTTTTTTCTTTTTTACTTCTGCCTTAGGAAAGAACACTGAGGTTTCTTGACAGATTTTTTTACAAGGTTGCTCCTGGGAGGCAGTGCCTGTGATAGAACAGAAAACTTCCAGAATGCACTTCTTCTTAGCTCGTATCCTAAAGTATTTGATTGTCAGAATCTGCAAATTCCTGAATTGCTCAATTCCCGTCATTGTCGGGGATATAATCTCATAATTGCGTTCTTTAAACACACACGCAAAATGTGTAGAGGAAACCTCTCAAAAGCATCAAAGGAATTTGGCTCTATTCCAACTTAAATGATCTTGAAAATCCACTTTAGTGAGGTGTCCTTGACTCCTCCTTTCCTCTGTTCTCTACACACAGTTGGACTTCATGTCTTTAGTGTTAACTTTTTTTTTAATGTTTATTTATTTTGAGAAAGAGAGAGGAGGGAGAGAGAGAGAGAGGGAGAGAGAATCCCAAGCAGTCTTCGTGCTATCAGCGTTGAGCCCAATGAGGGGTTCGATCTCATGAGCCTGAGCCAAGATCGAGGGTCAGCCACTCAACCAACTGAGCCACCCAGGCACCCCTGACTTTCTATGATCCTTTGAATGTTGTCTCTTCTCTTCGTTCCTGCTGCCACTGCCTTGGTCCTGGCCTCAGTCAGTTCTCAAAGGTCCCCACAACTGCCTCTCGCTCCCCGATAGGTCTTATCAACTTCAATTCCTACTCCTTGGGGCCATGTAAACCTAGTCATGTCATTCCCGAGGGGCATCTTTCTCTGGGTCCCCATGACCATCCATGGAAGAGGCAGCCCACGGAAGGGTGCGTCACAAGGGCTCTGTGAACGGGCTGTTGGCTCTGCTTTATGCATAAGGATGGGTGCTATGATTGGCTCAGTTTAGGCTTTCCCACCTCTGTGACTGTGACCATGGTCTATCCTGTGGGGTGGGGTGGGTGTGATGCTGATGGGTATCGGGCAGACACAAACAGTAGCCACCATTGTAATTTTCTCTCCCAGTAAAATCTATATAAAACCTACATTCTGACAAGCACACTGGAGCCTGTCCTCCATTGTTCCAAGGACTCCACAATTAATCTTCCGACATCAAAGATTGACACCAAGTGTATGAGATTCCTAGGGCTGCGTTAGCAAACGCTAAAAACTTGTTGGCTTAAAACAACATAAATGTATTGTCTCATAGTTCTGGAGGCTAGAAGTCAAGATGTCAGCAGATTGGGTCCTTCTAGAGGCTCTGGGGAGAATCTGTTCCAGACCTCTCTCTTGCCTTCTCTTGGCGGCTGGCCCTCTTGGCATTCCTTGGCTTGAGACCGACTGAGAGTCTCAGCCTCTGCCTCTATCTTCACATGGTCATTCCCTCTGTGTCCCTGTCTCTCAAATGGCCCTCTTCTCTCTCTTTGAAGGACACTTATTTTGGATTTAGGGTCCATCCTCGTCCAGAATGATCCGATCTTGAGGGCCTTAATGACATCCACAAAGATGATACTTCCAAATAAGTTCACATTCATGGGTAGAGTCATAACATGGACTTAAATTTGGGGGGACACTATTCAATCCACTCCACTGAATGATATGGTTATATCCCCAGAAAGCCAAGGTATCTTTTTCTTCCCCGAGTGACCTGGTTCTCCAAGTTCATAATCTATACCCACAGAGCATGAATCATTCATGACAAACACACTTTCTAAAAGTAAAGCTTTTGAACAAATGTGTGGATGGAGAAAATGCGCCCCAATTAAGCTCCCTTTTGTGACAAACCTCTCAGAAAAGCATTAACTCTAATCTTCAGTGAAAAGCATTGTAAAATCAAGGTCGGATGGGATGATGGTGTTTGAAATGGCCTGGGTTTCCTTTAATGGAATGAAGAGAGGCAGAATTCACTGTGATTATGATATGCTTTTAGCCACACGAGAGTCAGGGTCAGAGAATTAAGTGAAACCAACAAAACGGGGGCCAACTGTGGTTTTGTCTTTGGGAGACTTTGTGAATTATCAGCAGCCGGGGAGATGGAAATGCTCTTTCCATTCATGATGCCTTCAGAGTTTGTGAGAACCAGTCTCTCTCTGGTCTTCAGAAGAGTTCTTCCCGTTCCATCTGCATTTTCAGTTTTATTCTTTTGTTGATAGAGTGTCGAGAAATTATGCTTTGGTCAGCACTGGTGACAGGAACTCTCTTTGGGGGTGCCTGGGTGGCTCAGTCGGCTAAGCATCAAACTCTTGGTTTTAGCTCAGGTCATGATCTCGTGGTTCGTGGGTTCAAGACTCACATTGGGCTCTGCACCCACAGCACAGAGCCTGCTTGGAATCCTCTCTCCCCCTCTCTCTCTGCCCCTCCCCTGCTTGAGCGCTCTCTCTCTCTCAAAATAAATAAGTAAACATAAAAAGTCTCCTTTAAAAAAATAACTCTCTTTGGGGCGCCTGGGTGGCTCAGTCGGTTGAGCGTCTGACTTCGGCTCAGGTCATGATCTCACGGTCCGTGAGTTCGAGCCCCGCGTCGGGCTCTGTGCTGACAGCTCAGAGCCTGGAGCCTGTTTCGGATTCTGTGTCTCCCTCTCTCTCTGCCCCTCCCCTGCTCATGCTCTGTCTCTCTCTGTCTCAAAAACAAATAAAAACATTAAAAAAAATAACTCTCTTTGCTCAAGCTAAGAAATTAGCACATAATTAATTTTATTAAGGAAGGAATAATGTTGTCCACATCTCCACAGCTTCTGCCACCAGTTAGTCGGGACTTGGATCAGAGGTTGTTTCCTCACAGAGCTGATCCCTCTCTCTGAGGCATCCTCCCCAAGGCCCCCCTCCATGCCTTCCCACCGCCTAATAACACCATCGCTCTCAATCTCTTCCTTTATTTTTCTTCAGGGCACTGGTGATGTATTATTAAGATACGGTGATTTGGCTGAGGTCTATTTCCTTTCTAGTCTATCAGCTCCGGGAAGCAAGGAACTCTTATCATATCATACACTCGGGACCTAGAACAGTGCCTGCCATATAAGGAGCCTTCAGTCAATATTGCTTGAATGGATGAACGAGCGCGTGTGTGGATTCCTTTGCTGTGTGCCACGCGTACTGACTGGGTTTCCTCCTCGGACCAATTTTGTGATGCGGATGCTGACGTGAGCCAGACTAGTTCTCTGGTGAGAAGCACTCTGGTTTGGAAATTAGAGAAGCTGTATAACACATGTGTGAGAACACCAACACTTGCTCTGCCTGGGCACACCTGGATCCTGGGCCTTTGTTTCCTTATCTGTAGAATGGTGTGACACTGGTATCTCTCTTGTAGGGTTGCTATGATGACAATTAAGTGACATTGCATTTGGCGGAGACAGAACTTGGCACATGATTAGGCACCCGATAAATATTAGCTACCATGGTGCCCTCTTCCAGAGGACTGGTGTAACCTGAGTGGGAACACAAGTGGTGCTAAGTGGCAGAGGAAGAATCAGACCCCAGATCCAACTTCCTGTAGAGTCGGAGTCAGGTCTTGGCCACCCAGTGAATTTTCTTCATGTCTTTGAGGTAGGCTTCAAAGAAATGAGGCGGATGTCAGAGGAGAACTCTAGCAGTAGGAAAGATGGAGCATTTAATACCTCAAATGGCACGGCTACCAGTGGGTCATCACTGATCAAGATGGGGAAGCCCTATTGACCAACGTGAGAAAATACTGCATGGCTGTGCAAACAGAATCTGATGGCTTTCACTTTGACTTCTTAGAGGTGGTGATAAAATAGGAGAAGGCCAACCTATGCCAATTTACCAACAAGCGAATTTCATCAGACCCACTCTAAAAGATGAGAGAAGAACTTAGCTCAAGCTGTCGTATTGCACGACAAAAGACAGAGGTCATTTGAATGGTTCACATCATGGCCAACACTAGTCAGCTACAGCTGCGGTGACCCTGGATGCCTAACTTGCCTTTCGTACAACACCTGTGGATCCGCTGAAGCCCTTTGTGTTATTTCTTGATTATCTGTTTCTTAGTCCGTCGATCAGCTGACCAATGGCTGATCCCAAAGATAGGAACACTCTTTTCTCTCTTCAAACTTACCTTACCCTCTAGCGATGTTTTGTTTCACCAGTAATTCTTTTCTTATTGGAGCATAAACCGGTCACCTAGTTTTGGAATCTCACTAGGCATAGGCTGGACAAAAGAGTTGAGGTTTTGTATTTTTTCCGTAGACAATGTATAATGAGATCATGATTCAGAACTAAGAGTTCTGAACCTCATGGTGGCAAGACACTATTAAGTATCCTGGTTATCAGACTTCAGGATGTTTGGAATATTGCCACCAAGGTCTTGAAATCCAAGCCAAGAGGCTGGGTCCTTTTCATCTGCTGACCTTCCTTTCTTCCTTGTGGCTTTTAGAAATAAAACCTATTGAAGATAATTGGCTGCTTGGCTATAACAGGAAGAGATAAAAATAATTTTCTTACATATTGATTATTTAGCTCATCACCCACAGTTCTGAAAATACCAAACTGAAAAATACACCACTTTCCTTTCACTGGTGACACAGTTAAATAACTATCTTACTACAAAGTAGTAATAATAATTGAATGTGTTGGTTTCCCAAGTGCTGATTTCCTGATATTCTGCACCAACATTAACAGATTTCTGAGCTGATTTATTTTTATTTGATTTCTCTTTATCTCTAGGGTCTCCAGAGAATATTCACATAGGTTTTTTTTTTTTTAATGAACTTTGTGCACTATAAAAAGAATTACTCGTTCCTTTCTACCCTGCTTGCTGGGGATTAGTATCACAGTCTAAAATACAATGAAATTCCATGTTAATAAAAGATCATTTTACATTTTCTCCTAGCTTATACCTGTTTTTCGCACATTCTGCATGCCCTCTGTTGTGAATATTTTAAATTAGTAAAACTCGCAGTGTATTTAGAATAATTTATTCCAAAAAAAATCCAGTAAATTATCTATTACCCTGTTAGTACTGTGTTAGTATGTGCCGTGCCTTGAAGAGTATAGCAGACATAAGTTCTCGTGCAAATTCCTGTACCTTCCAGAGATAGAGAGCCCCCTTCTAGAAAGCACAAAATCAGGGCCTCCTGCACCAAGTGTTAAGTGCTTAACATCTTTAGAGAGACTTCCTGGGCTTCTGACCAAACCAGTGGTGAACACTGAGCTGGGAGAAACTTCTCTGTAAGAAAGCCTTGTGGTTGCCAGGAATGAGAAAATCTATTGACTACTGCATTCTGCTCTTTCGATATGTTTTGTTATTGTTGAAAGCAAAGTGCAGGAAGCTGCCATTTATTCATTTCTTTCAATCTCCTTCCCAGGATCTGTAGCATGTTCTCACTGGTCAAGAGATTGCTGATTCAGGTAAATATTTTGTGGGCTGGATTATGTTAGAAAGAAGGCATCCATTTTTAGTCTCTGGAAGGAAAAGGAGACTCGGTCTTTAAGGGAATTAAGAGGAGACAAGGCGAAAAATAATTTCTCTCACAAAAAAAAGATAACTGAAAGGGTATGCTATATCCACATTACTTCAGAACCTGAAGATAACTTTCCAGATTGTTTATTCAGAATTAACTCTCTCCAACCCATATAAAATTGCTGCGTTAAGAACCCAGGAATTCCTAGCTGTTTATTTTTTAACAGCTGAATCTAAGTGACCTCAAAACTTTCGAGACCATAGATTATGTCTCTCTCGTGCAGCGTTTCTCAATCTTGGTATAATTGACATGTGGGGCTGGAAAATTCTTTGTTGAGTGGGGACTGTCCTGTGCATTGTAAGAATATTTAGCAGCATCCCTGGTTTCTACCGTTAGATGCCAACAGCATTCCTCTCTCCCCATTTGGGACAACAAAATTCCTCTAAACTTTCCAAATGTCTCCTCGGTGGGGATGGGGTGGGCAAAATCACCCCAATGGAGAACCAGTGCTCCAAGTGCAAGAAAGCAAGACTCACCATCTACAACTTACAACTTAACTCTCATTGGCTGGCCATGGTTACCTGGAGGACTAAGTTGAAGAAGATTCTGAGGGCTCAGCTATAAAGAATGCCTTGTCTTCATCAATTAGCAAGGTCCTCCATAGCTTTGGAAGAACTGGGGAGAGGGCTATGTTAGGGTTCACTGGAGAAACACAACCAGTAGGATTTGTGTCTGTTTATAAACATAATATCTGTGTCTATAATCTAGATATATAGACATGATATAGATATAATCTAGATATATAAAGAGGCAGATTAATTTTAAGGAATTGGATCACGTGATTGTGGGAGCTAGCAAGTCCAAAATCTGCAGGGTGGGCTGGCAGGCTGGGGACCCATGGAAGAGTTGGAGTGCAAGTTGAGACACCATCTGTTGTTGGCGTAATTCCTTCTTGTTCAGGAAGGTCAGTCATTATTCAGTTAAGGCCTTCAACTGATTGGATGAGCCCCACCGATATTATGGAGGGTAATCTGCTTTACTCAAAGTCTACTGATTTAAATGTTAATCTCATCTGACATAAACTTCACAGAAATATCTAGAATAATGTCTGACCAAGTATCTAGGTACCATGGCCCAGCCTGGTTAACAGAGAAAATTTACCATCACAGGTACCTACCACTGTTGCTAGTGAAAACACTTTGGACCGGACCTTTCACTGTATCATCCTTCACTTGCGTTCCTGGTCAGCACCAGCTGTATCCACTGGGTGGGTCCTGGTGGAGAGGATTCTGTGCATTCCCAGGATAGCACATGGTGCCTCTGCTGCTTTAGTCTGATCAGCATGTCTGACCCGATAAAGGGAAGAAATCAGAAGATGGCAGTGAATGGTAATACACAAATTAGAAGAGAAGAGAAGGAATGCCAGCTAGAAACATGGAAATAAATGTACCCCAGGCTGGGCACTGGCGATATAGATTTTTTTACATGGAAAGGAAAACTATCCTGCAACAGATGGCCCTCACTGATAGGAGCTTGAGTACAAGAATCGAGAAACAAAAGCTATATACTAGAAGATTCCATTTCTATAAAATAAAAAAAAACAGGAAGAATTGATCTACGATGTTAAATTCAAGATGGTGGCTGCCCAAGCGGGCTACTGGGGTGCCAGCGCACTCTTTTCTTGAGCTCAGTGTTAGATACGTCAGCGGGTTCTGTTTGGAAAATTCATTGAGCTATATTTGTTCTGTATACATGTATCGGTATGTGTATTATATATGAATAAAAATGTAAATTTAAAAGGCACGAGTAGCGAAGAAATAGGAGTGGAGATAGGAGGAGGGAAGAAGAGAGAAGGATGGAGGCAGAAACAATGATTATATTGTCAAATCACAGGCACGACACAGTTTTATCTACTTACAACATTTTAATGCTAATTACGCTAACATTATAGACTTACTACTTTTATAATTTGAGAGAGACAGAGAAAGAAAGGGAGTAGGGGAGAAGGGCAGAGGGAGGGATAGAGAGAATCTTAAGCAGGCTCCACGTTCAGCACAGAGACCAAATCGAGGCTTGATCTCAGCACCCTGGGATCATGACCTAAGCCAAAACCAAGAGTCTGATGTTCAACCGACAGAGTCACCCAGGTGCCCCAGACTTACTAGTTTTAATTAAGGAAATGAGGGGACCTTTAAAAACACTGACACTATTTTTGACAACCGATTGGGTAACAGGACTGAAGGACCCAGGAAGTCCTGAACTACAAAAGCTGTGGCTTTCAAAGTCATTAGCAAACCAAGGGCCCATTCTATGACAGGTGAATAAAGGTCCCACAAAATTCCAGAAGAACTCAGCTAAGCTAGATAGATTTCCTTTTGGGTGAAAAAGTGGAATTCTTCACGAGCAGAAGTGTTATGCTAGCAAGAATACAAAGTCTGCTAGGCTCTTCATTAATACTCTTCAGAATGATAATCTCTGTTCCCCACCCCCCGCCCCTGCTGGGGTTGATCAGATGACCTCAAAGTTCTTTTCTCTTCCTCGTATGTTCTATGATTTCTATGTTCATCACATTGTGTGAAATATCCACTCAAATCATTACTATAATACACTTCTATAACTCGGTACTTTTCTTCCATCCTCAGCTTCTCCTTTAACAAGGGAAACAGAGACCTCAATGCTCATAAGCAAATCACTGTTTTGTTTGGTCTGAAGTCAGATGAGAGGCCTCCAAGGAAAACTCCCTTTTAGCATTTTCCAATTAGAAAGTGCTGCACACTGTACTAAGAAACCATGTTCTTTCCCACTTTCCATTTAGTTTTATTGCCATTATTTATCTGAGAGGATCATATTTCAAGTAAGACTTTTTCCCCTAACCAAAGGGAAAAATGCATTTCTTCATAAAGACGAAAAAGTCCAGCAAACCCAGACCCAGTAGGATGTCTATCATTTTCGAGGCATGACATTTTTTTAAGGACTTTTGAATCAGAGGATATTAAGAACAGTGGTAGCTTATAAAAGCAGCATGCTGGATAAAGACCTATTTGGAAAGGCTTTTTAAACGTGCGTTATTTACCCACTGGAGCTGTCACGTTACCACATTTACTCAAGGGAAGGCAGGTTTTCTTTCTTTCTTTTTTTTTTTTCTTTAATCTGGCCTATACTTTTCTTAAAACAGGCTATTGACCAGAATCAATGCAGAGTGGCCTAAAAGACACAGAATGGCCAGGCCTTGCTGGTACCTAAATAAATTTTCAGCCCAAGGTCATGCCTTCCATCAGTACTGGAAGCTATTTTTGAGTGGTTTATATGGAATGTGAATTGCTGGGGGCCCAAAGTATGGATGCGAAGCAGTTTGGGGGATGCGAAGCCGCTCCATAAAACCCCCTGAGTTCATCAGGTTTCCCTCTAACACTTAAAGAAACAGAAGCACATTTTGCATGCCCTGTGTGATACACTTTTATTAGTAAAACTACTTGTAATTACAATTTTGTTTATGTGACTCCTTGTTCATACAATTTAAGCAAAATCGAATGTGACATGTGTTCGGTCTAGCCTCTTCTTTCTTTCTCGGTTGGCCAGACTGATATTGTAGTCCGTGATTTGCTCCTCTGTCAGCAGTGTCCAGACAAATGTCCAGACGACTCAGATACAACTTTGGACCCTGTTCCTTAGTAGACACACCAGTTACTTACTAGTGCACGATACGCATGATCCTGGTTAGGCTTCTGTAAGTAATAAGCCCCCAACCTCAGTGGCGTGACACCACAGAGATTTATTTCTTACTCAAGCCAAATCCACGATGACTTTGGGAAGCTCCTTGAGGCAACTGTCCTCCGTGTAGCAACCTGGCGGTCCAGACTGCCTCCCTCTTGGGGCTCAACCATGTCAATTCAAGACTTTTTTTCACAGATACTGTAACAGGTAAACAGAGAGACCTAGAGCTATGCCGATAGCCCACTGAGCAGAATTAGCCACATGAGTCCCGCCAAACGGAAATGGCCAGAAAGTTGAATTGCCATGTGCCTGGAAAGACAGGAGGGCCAGATAAAGAAAACGTCCCAAAAGTTTTACCACAGTGGGAAAAAGGAAGCAATCTAATTATTCACCTTTTGGGTAGGAAATTGTGTGTGTGCATTTGTGTGTGTGTGTGTGTGCATGTGTGTGTGTGTGCATGTGCATGTGTGCATATGCGTGTGTGTGTGTTTGTGTGTGTGTAAGAGAGAGAGAGTGCTGTGTGACAGTGGTAGTTATCTTCTGATCTGAGAATGAGTTTTAAGTGGTCTTGCACCCAGGTAATGTATAAATGGTTAGCCATGAAGATGTGTGGACAGTGTAACTAAAATCTAGAAAGTAGCCAATGTACATGTTTAGATTCTGATTATTTTGGTTGGTTGATTGAATAGGTTTGTAAAGCTATTTAAAACTAAAACTTTCTAAATGAAAAAAAAACCCACTTTATATAGGGAGAGAAAAATAACATCTGAGAAGGCTCTTCTAGGCAGTTCTACTATGGGTTCTCAAACAAGGGCAACTTGTCCCCTGGGGAACTTTTGTCAGTGTCTGAAGACAATTTTTGTTTTCACAAGTGGTGGTGGGAGTTGTTATTGGCATCTCATGGGTGCAGGCTGAGGAGTTTGCTAAACATCCTAAAATTCACAGGAGAACCGTAATGGCAGAGAATCATCTGACCCAAAACATCAACAGTGTTAAGACTGATAACCCTTAACCTTAAGTTCAAGGCTGTGAACTTCGTTGTCTCCTTGAATGTTCTTCCTGATTTAAGTTTTTCCCATTGAAAGCAGATAACTTATGTTCATGTCTCATATATTTAAAGGCTGGTAGATAAGTAATTACAGGCATGGAATGACTATGGGTCCCACAGAGGCAGAATTACCATACACCGAAAACACCCTAAACACTGAGAGGTATCTGGCGATGTCACTTACTCATTCAACAGACCCGTAGACATTCCCAGAACACCTGCCATTCTCCGGGCACCGTGTTAAGCACTGGCTGTGTGGAGATGAGCAAAGCACAGCAACGGCTCCCAGAGACCAAGGCGGAAGCAGATGCACAAACAGTCCAACGATGTTTGGTGGCTATTGTGGGGTAGGTTCATCCCAGGAGCCACAGTCACTTTGCTCAGGCATGTGAGTGTGTCTGTGTGTCTAATGTGCCCGCACACATACCAGTAAGTGCTGTTTGAATGAAAGAACGGGTGAACGGGTGGATCTCAGCCTGAGGAGGCCAGGAGCCACTTAACAGGCACAGCGACAGGCACAGGGCAGGGAGGAGAGGCAGAGAACGTGGAATGACCACACTTGCAGGTGGAGTGAACTCAGACTGTAGCCTCATGGACGAGGGGGGGCAAAGTAAGGAAGAAGGGAATGATTTTCAAAAATGTAAGGTCTTAAAATATTGAGATTCAGAGTGGAAGGAAGAGGATAGAGAGGGCTGAGAAGGCTCACACAGGCTCTGACAAAAGGGGTGACCTACCCAGGGTTAGATTATAAGTCTTAGTTCTAATAAAGCTCAGGAGCTTAAGTACACTCTGACTGGCTTCAGACTAGGGTCTCTGATGTCCCTCTACCCTCTCCAACTCCACCAGGTGAAGAGCAGGAACTTGAATCCAGCTTCGTAACACCCAAGGATGTGGCTCCTGGTCCGGAATAGAGCTTCATTTAGATCTACTTTAACTCGAGCGCCAAATCTGTCATAAAAACGTTAGGAAATTGGTTTTTGTGAAATTTACTAGGCACGGCATTTTGCTGTGAGAGCCCCCACCCCCAAATGGGTGAAGCAAAAACGATCACATTCTTTTGCTACTGAGACATAATTCTCTTAGCCGAAGTTCACTCTATTAAAGTATCAAGGTCAGTGGTTTTTAGTATATATTCAAAGCTATCAGATTCCAGAAGACTTTTACTGCAGAAAGAAACCCCATACCTGTTAGAATCACACCCCGTTCTCTCTCCCCTCCCCCACCTCCTGGAAACCACTTAAAATCTATTTTCTGTCTCTATAGATTTGCCCGTTTCGGACATTTCACGTAAATGGAATCACACAATGTGTGGTCCTTTGTAACTGGCTTCTTTTACTTGGCATAACATTCTCAAGCTTCATCCATGCTGCAGTGTATGTCAGCACTTCCTTTCCTTTTATTGTCAAATAACATTTCTTTGCATAGACATATCACCGTTATGGACTGAGTACTCCCCGCCAAATTCATATGGTGAAGTTCTAACTCCCCGGTACATTAGAACATAATCATATTTGGAGAGAAGGTGTTTAAAGAGATAATAGAGTTAAAAGGAGATCTTTACAGTAAAGCTTTATCCAACATGAATGGTGTCCTTAGAAGAAGAGGAGATTTGGACATAGACACGTGCACGTACAGAGGAAAGACCATGTGAGGACACAGTGAGAAGGTGGCCATCTGTAAGCCAAGGAGAAAGGCTTCAGAAAAAAACCAAATCTGCCCACACCTTGGTCTTGGACTCCTGGCCTCTAGAACTGTGAGAAAATAAATTTCTGTTGTTTAAGCCATTGAGCTTGTGGAATTTTGTTAGGACAGCACTAGCAAACCTGAATGACCACATTTTGCTAATCCACTCATCAACCGATGGACATTTGGGGATCAGATGCTTTTGTCAGGCACATTCCATCTGGCTCTGACCTGCCGGGTCCACCTCAAGTGTCTTGAGGGCTTTGGAAGCAACCTCCATTGAGTCGGTCCGTGGGAGCTCGCTGGGTGCAAGTCAGCATGGCTGACTGGTTTCTAATCTTGCTTTCCCCAGGATGAAGGTTCACAGACGCACATATTGAATGTTATGAGGATGGTGACCGTGACTTCAGGGCCCTGGAAAAAGCCCATCTGCACAAAAGTATTTCTGGCACTGCTTTGGCAAGGTGCTACCTACATTCTTGTCTCGTTCTATTTACTCCAAAGGAAGGTTCTGATAGAGCCTCCACGAAAATATACGTTCTCACCTGCAATAAAACTGTGCCGTGTGAGCACTGGTCTCTCCCCAGCACAGGTTACAGTCAAGTCAACCTCCGTGTGGGAAGGCTTGCCGATCTGGGCCAAGTGGGATAAAGATGGAGAATTAATTGATCTTGGGGGAGGTCATGGTACACGGAGGCAGAGACTCGGGCCCAAGGCAATTGAAAGGGCACAGGAGGCTCTGCGTTGACTAGGGCAGCCAGGTCAGCCCAGACCAACCAGGAACTCAGAGCAAGAGATTGCAGAACACTGTACAATTCCCACCTATAACTTTACAACCTACTTTTGTGCATTTACTTAACTGCGTTTATATGCATGTAAGAATACAGCCATATATGGACATGAAGAGTGAACTGTATTATGTTCCCTCCCAATTTAAAGAGAGATTGAGGACGGGGGGCACCTGGGTGGCTCATTTGGTTGGGTGTCTGACCCTTGATTTCATCTCAGGTCATGATCCCAGGGTGGTGGGATGGAGCCCCACGTCAGGTTCCTTGCTGAGCGTGGAGCCTGCTTAAGATTCTCTCTCTCTCTCTCTCTCTCTCTCTCTCTCTCTCTCTCTCTCCCCCTCCCCCTTTGCCTCTCTCCCCCACTCTCACGCCCTCCCTCTTTCTCTCTGTCTTTCAAAAAATAAAATAAAATGAATTAAGAGAGATTGAGGACAAAAAGGCATTATTCCAGGTTGTAAAGGAATGTTCTCCTTAACCTGAGGGAAAAACCAAGCTCCCCAGGCTTGACCATGGATGATGACAGCTGCCTACTGTCCTTATATTGGCAAATTTCTCACATTAGGAAACTCCCCCAGGCAGGTGAGCGATGGAGGAAGGGAAGGGCTTCTATCTGGACGTGAAGCTCTTTGCCTATTGGCACACCGATCTAGGCTTGGTGTCATGATGAAGGTGAAAGGTGGTGGGCAACAGGTAAGGTGACCCATCGCGCCGTGTACGCTTTTCGTGTGAGGCTGGCAATCGCACATGTGCAACTGCTTCTGCGCTTTTACCCCGGCCATGCTTTTATGGGATCTGGGATACTCAGGGCTGTTTGTGTAATTGCTTCTTGTAAATGAGCTCCTACTCTGCAACACTTTACAGTAAACCACTTTCCTTTGCCATCTGGTATCCAGTTGTTTTAACCGGGTTTCCAGGATTTGTGTCAGTCATTTACAAGAACCTTTTTAACCTTCAGAAGATGAAGTAATTGAAGTCTGTCCTTTCTACGTCGCATTTGCCCGAGAAAGGATCTGAAGTCAAGGAACGGAGAGGCTGAAGGACGGGATGAGATTAACACAAAAGGGCTCCGCGCTTCTCCCTCCGAGGTGGTCAGAGATGGCTGCCTTTGAGGTGAGGGGGACCTTTGAGGTGAGGGGTAAAGGGAAGTTTTAATTAAAAATAAAGTTGCCACCTTTTCCCGAGAAAGGCTTTTTCCGAGGTGCCTGTGACTTAACATCTTAATCCCATAATGACCCGCTAGCACCTTGAGCGGCAGCAGATTGATTTACGACTCAGACAAACCACAGTGTGGGTGGGCTATTCTGATTATTTTCTGATGAATAATTCGCATAGCCCCCAAATAACTTAACCTGAAAACTAGTTTTTCAACACTGTATCGCGAGGTCTTGAGAGTTTATCGAATGCATACTTCTCTGCCTGCCTTTCACTTTCTGACTTGTGATTGTTAAGAACTCAGTGTTTTGGGGGGAGGGAAGCATGGGACACATTCAGGAGAAAGAACTCAATCTATGGAATCTGAATAAAACCAGATCCTCAAAGCCCATCTCAAGCAGGGGATGTATCCAAAAGAAACAGCTATCTGAGTGCGGGAGAAGTGACCAGCAATGCGGTTCACTCTGTCCTGGTTTGGGAAACTGGGGATTATCATCATGTTATTCAACAAGTCTTCCTGGACATGTACATCCTCTTGTCTCTAAAGCCACACTCCCCGTCACATTGTCTTCTCTTACTGTCCGCTCGCCGGTATGCGATCACTGACCTCTACCCTCCTTCTTCACCTCCTCAGTGGTTCTCCCCACCTCCCCACCCCAAACTGCAGCCAGCTCGGTGAGCTCTGCAATGTCCCCCTCCCCACCTCCTGTGACAGAAGTCTGGTGGCTGGACCAGAGACCCAGGATCTACCTCCTTAGGAGAATGGGATAGGGTTAGTGATGCAGATACTTATAGCTGAGAATTATCAGACTCAGTCGAGGCAAGCAGCACCTGCCTATGCAGAGAGGGGCACAGCCCGGTGCACTGCCTTCAGGGCATCTGTGGCCATGTCCTTACATATTCAAGTCTCCAGGTCAGAGCTGCCCTGTACATAGTGACTTGATGGGCCCCTTGGTAACTTCATCGTAATAGGTGAGATATGAGAACAGACTTCCTAGAAAATCTGGGTTTTCAATTTCCTTCTTTATCGTATTCATTTTTCTGGCTTCTTTAAACTGCAGAAAGGGCTGGGGCGCCTGGGTGGCTCAGCTGGTTAAGCGTCTGAATTCGGCTCAGGTCATCATGATCTCGTGGCTCCTGGGTTCGAGCCCCGCGTTGGGCTCTGTGCTGACAGCTCAGAACCTGGGGCCTGCTTCGGATTCTGTGTCTCCCTCTCTCTCTGTCCCTCCCCTGCTTAGGCTTTGCCTGTCTCTTTCGCTCTCTCAAGAATAAATAAACATTAAAAAAAATTTCTTTAAACCACACACAAAAATATATCTTTGTGCCCAAAGAGAAACCTCAAGATGCAAAATGTTGATCGGTTTGAATAAGAGTTTTCATGGCATCGTTTTCTGTTAACATAATCAAACAATGCATCCCTTGCAATATTTCCTAAACTGGTAGGCAGAGATTGGTTCTTCACTTTGAACCATAGCCATCCATGCATGGGGACCTCCTGAGGATTAAACCCTGCAAGATTTTATTCTTAGGAAACCATCGGTTCATGGAAGAAGTGCGTCGTCTAATGGGGGAGATCCACGCAAGAGGACTGGGTCCCCCTTAGGGAGTCTGCGGTTCAAGCCCACGGTCTCTGCCATGGGTATTGAATTTTACCCAGATGAGCTTCTGAACACCCAGACTCGTCTGGGATGTTGACGCTGGAGTTCGGGACATAGGGCATGTAGCTTTCATCTGCCCACCGAGGAGACCTGTTAGGACCCCTGCAGCCAAGAGCTTCATTCGTTCTCAGTTTGGGGTACATCCTCAGAAGGTGGCATCGCAGAGAACCAACAGTAGCGGTGCCGATGGCAAAGGCTGGTTTAGAAAAACTGTTCCGTTTAAGGAGTCTCGGGGCTTGACGATATGTTCACCGGGCGCTTTTACCGGCTGTGACGTCTTTTTTCGGTCAGGCACGGAGTGTGCCGTAGCCACTTGCTTATTTGAGGAAAGGGCTTCCTGTGGGGGAGCCCGGGGGTTCGCCTGCTGGGCACCTTCCTGTGTTTGCCTGGGTGTGATTCCCCTTTAAGGAGGGAACGGATCCATCATGAATCAGAGCCTGTGCTGAAGCCGCTGTCCAGTGTAAGCAGAGCAGGCCTGGGTTTTTACTGCTTGGTGCTCAAAGTCAACGTTTTGCTGAGAAATATTAAGTGTAACCAAACATTGCAGGGAACACACTGTTCCTGCTCTATTTCCAGGGCATCTGATCGATGGGAAAAATGAGAAGTAGAAATAAACAGAAAGGACGGAGAGCTGAGCAGGCAATTGGGCTCAAAGGAAAACTGAGTGAAGCAGAGGAAATGATTTGCAGAGTAAATACAGATAACCAGGGGCGGGGTTGAGGGGGAGGAAGGCGGGCGCTCTACAGAGAAGAAATGTCTGCCTGTCCTGCTCTGCGTCCAGGTGAAGCCAGGGAGCGTGGTGGGGGCCCTGGGGAGCGGTTTCCTCAAGAAGTCCAGCTGTCAGAGGCGATGCCAGGAACCGGCGAGATGCAATGCAGTCAGGCATCCAGGAGAAAACAACCCAGCAAACCGGGAGCTGATGAACTGCGGCCAGCGGGCTGGGCGGCCCCAGGGCCCTGCAGGGTTCCGCTCTGAAGAAAACGCCGGGTTCATGGGGCCAGGGGATCCTATCGTGGAGGCAAATGTGGAGAAGATCCGCCCAAGAGAATTCGGACCCCTTGGACCCTCTGCCGTTTAAGCCAATGGTCTCCACCTCAGGAACATCCCCTACGCCAGCTCCTGGAACTGTCGGAATTGTACGTGGTGCAGGCTGCCCGTGGAAGTCATGGAATCTTCTCTGTAGGACTCCGTAGTTCTTTGCTACGAGGAGTCCTTTGCGCATTTCAGGGTGTTGCGCAGCAAGCATCTCCTGGCCTCCGATCACCAGATGCCAGGAGCACCTCCCCGCGAAACCGTGACAAACCCAAACTACCTTCAGACATTGCCAAATAGCTTCCGAGGGCCACAGTCACTCCATGGTTGAGAGCCACTTGCGATCGTTGAAGAGCTAAGACCTAGAGAGTCTCCGTGGCGTGTCTGAGGTTGCGTAAGATCGATGCAAAGCCAGACCTGGAGCCCGGAAGCTGCAGGGCTTTGCAGGCATTCCAGGCTTTTCTTTGACCGAAGACTCAGCTGAAAGCAGAGGAGCGGGTAGAGCTCGGTCCCGGGTTCCGGCTTGGGCCCCACACTTGAACTTACCGTCTATGTGAGCACGGCTGCACTCCCCTCTTTGGTTGTCTCAACGTCTTCATCCTTAGAACGGCTTTGAGGAGAACAATCCACCTCACAGGGTGTTGGGCAAGTCAACAAGATCAGCCAAGCCACGTGAGCAGCACAGGCTTGCAGCATGGCAAGTGCTCACAACAGCTGGTCTGCACCTTCCCTATGGTCTACTGCATGCGTTTTTGTTATTTTTAACGTTTATTTATTTTTGAGAGACAGAGCACAAGCAGGGGAGGGGCAGACAGAGAGGGAGACGCAGAATCCAAAGCAGACGCTAGGCTCTGAGCTGTCAGCGCACAGCCGGATGCGGGGCTCGAACCCACGAACTACGAGGAGCCGGACCTGAGCCGGAGCAGGACGCTTAACCACCCACACGCCCCTGCAACGCATGTTATAATAAACTGCTCTTGGTTTCCTTTGCTTAGGTGGTCACTTCTCCCTGGAATACTCTTCTACCGACTTCTTCGCATCACTAACTCCTTCCTGTCCATGGAAACACAGTTTAAATTTAATCTCCGCAAAGTGGGTGATGGGTCCCCCTGCAGAGCATTGGATTCACGATATTAAATGTGTTCAAATGTCTGTCTGCATGTCTGTCTTTCTAACCAGAACTTCTATGAGCAAGTAGGTCAGGGACCCTGTCTAGTTAATGCAGACCACCCCCAGCCCCCCTTCTACCCACCCCTGCCACGCCACCATGGCACTCAGGGAATGGATAGCATCTTTCGAGGTAGGAATAGGAATGTTGGGTAGTCTGTGGGCTGGGAAGAGCCTTATGAGGAGAAATGGCCAAGATGTCAGAGAGCAAGGAGGGAGCTTAGAGAGTGACTGGAGCTAAACTGGAAGGCATGGGTGCCATGCTGCGCCCCCCCCCCCCCCCCGCCAACAGAGGCCTCACGTGACAATCTTGTACTCAGTTTACCAGTCAACGGGAAGCTCCCCTCTGCCTCTGGGAGGGTGCAGTTGGGGTGGCTTGATCAAAACTTCACCATGAGAAGATTAAACTGGCAGTACTGTGCAGTATAAGTGGGACTAGACAAGGTCTGGAGGCAAGAAAAGATGAGTTAACAACTTAAGTAACTGCAGGAGAGAGGTCACGGGGGCCACAAGTATAAACACAGCTGTAAAGCGCCTTCCAGTTAGTGTTCCTGTTAAGAGAATGGTAACAAATAATGGATCACTGATTGTTTCCGGAGATGAAAGATAAGAAGAGCCCTCAGAAGCAAGATTAGTATTTTGGTGTGTGAGAAGCTTGTTCTGCCAGGGAGGATTATTGCAGAGGGCGGTGGAATGTCAAAGAAAGTTCTGGAGTCTTCTCTGGAGATCTTTAAACAATAGATATGGCCCTTCCCAGTCAGGGGTGGTTAAGTGCCCCGAATGAAGTCAGGGAATGAAGCCAATGCCGAGGGGGATGAGAAGGCTGGTAGAAATTGGACGTAAGTTCCTGAGTCTGTATTCTGGAAATTGGAATCGTTTCTCAAATTTGAATCAGAAATCCCAAATGATGGCTCTGACCAGTTAGATCTTATCTTTAGGGAGAAACACTGAACATAGCAACCACTGTAAGGGGAAATATTGGAGGAGCAGGTGGAGAAAGCCAGACTCAGCTGCAGAACAAACGATACCCGAAGTAAAGCACCTTGAAGATCTGGGAGTGAAGAGGGTTTAAACACCTGCTTGTAGGTCCCTGCAGCTCTGAGACTTGTGCCCATCCTAGAGGTAAGGGTCCACCTCTCCTTCTCTACCCCATACAGAAAGTCTAGCTCAGGCTGGAAGTCGGGTCTCTTCAGTCACGGCCACATTTTCATCTAGCAGTCTCTTAAGAATAGTTGTAAAATCAAAGAATGAAATCGAAGTCCCCTTACCTGTTCCGGTGTAGGCAGCCTGGGTCCGAGCCTGGGATGGGAGCCTTCTGTGGGTAGCTGGCTGCTGCTCAGAAGGGACAGAGGGGCCTCCACCCCAGTTGTGGCCTCTGACATCCTCATAGATTAAGGAGAGCTGGTAAGTAGCTAAAGAGAGAAAACAAAAGCAGATCTCAACCCCAAAGTCAACACTTACCGCGTTCTCCTCTCCGAGTGAAGCTGTGGTCTGGCCAGCTAGGAGCCTTGTGTGATCTCGGCGGAGTCTGGCAGGAGAAAGCAAATGAGTGGCTGGCCTGGGCTAGGCCCTTTGCCCTCACCTGGGCTTTCAGAAAGGGAGCCGGTGTCCTGAATTATTCATGCCTGCCTAAGTAAAGGGCTGCAGAAAATAGGAGGAACCCCCTCCCCTCCCATCACCAGGAGGAACAAGGGAGGAGGGAAGCGCTTCTTCCAGGAAGGAGCAGATCTCAACAGAATAGTCACAGAAGAGTTGAGTCAAGGGCAGCCCACCCATGGAGCCTCCTTTCCAGCTTCCCCCACCTACAGACCTCTCATTTTGCTTCTGAAATGAAGACTTGATAATGAGCTGGAAGTTACCAGAAACTAAGACACCCTGAGTTAACACAAAAATAGACATGATGCTAATATTTGCAAGACAAATACGTTAAAAACAAAACCCTTCAGAGAGGAAAGAGAAAAGGAAGATTAAGGAAAGGAACAACACATGGCTTCCTTATCTGACCTGATCAAAGGAGCGAAGAAAGGAGGTCTTTTGCCAGGATCCCTGCGGAATGGAATGAAGGGTGTAGGACATGGGCAAGATGAATACAGGGGTAGAGAGAAAATGATACGACTCTTAAGTGACGGTTGGTGACAGGTCAGATGCGTTGATCGTATTCGTCCTTACGGTTTCACCCAGTTTATGCCGAGTAGCCATTGGCCCAGGGTAGGCAGTGGAAATGTAATGCTACCAACCCGGGGACCATGAAGATCGCCGCTCAGTGGGCTCCCTAACTACACAGTGAGCTGCCACCAAGGGGGTCCTCGCTCCACGCGGGCTCCTCAGGAGGCTCCAGGCTCGTATGTGTCTGTGCGCGTCGGACCAACACGTCCAGAGAGCCTACTGTGCACCGGGCTCGTACTGTCCTGCCAGTGCCGAGATGAATAAACCGCGTTTAAGGAGTTCACAGTTGAGTCATCGGAGCAATTGATAATATATGACTGTTGGCTTAAGCACCTCCATTTACTTTGAGTAACGGGAGTTAATTGAACACATTTCGCACTTCCCCACAGCCCTTACCGAGCCTTTGGAGGTTTCAGACCATTGTTGCTGCCAAATGCAGCCCATCAGGGACAGATACTATGTGTAAAAGAATAGTTTTGTAGCCTCTCCATAGAGTTAGTAAGGAAATGACCTTCAAAGAAGTGGACTTACGAAAATAAAAAGAAGATGTTAAGTGTAGCGCAAGATCTACATCAGAAAGGACACAATCTTTTGATCCTTCAATAAACGTTACTGCGCACTCACATCTAGGATACCGGATGAGGTGCTGACTCCGAAATAAGGTACGGGAAGATGGCGAAGAGGCACCCAGCCCATCCAGTACGTTCAAGAGCAGTGCGGAAGATCAAACTACAAAAATCAGAACACAGCGTAGCATGCTGAGCACCCCATACGCGAATGGGACGGATAATTTGTGCTGGAATGTTTCCAAGCCATAAAGGGCAAATTCATCAAGGGGAAAGATAAATCTGAGGTCTTGAGAAGTCAGTGAAGTTTCCAAAGCAAGAATGGCAGGGAAGCACATCCTGAAGGGAGGAAGGAAGGTGAGGGTGGGGACGGGAAGCCGAGAGGGGAGGAGTCTGAGCAGCCTTGGGAATAAGAAGTCCCATCTGGCTGTCATACAGCACTAGTGTCCTCATCTGTCCATGCTCCTGCTCCGAGGGTGGTCCAACCAGCACCTTCGTTCACATCTTCTTGCTGGAGGCTGCTGGAGGGTCTTTACTGAATCTCCTGCTTCTCTTCTCACTGCCCGCTCCCCACCCCCACCCAGTCTCCACAGAGTGTCTGATTTAAACGGAGTGGCCTTGGGGCGCCTGGGTGGCTCAGTCGGTTGAGCGTCCGACTTCAGCTCAGGTCACGCTCTCGCGGTCCGTGAGTTCGAGCCCCGCGTCGGGCTCTGGGCTGATGGCTCGGAGCCTGGAGCCTGCTTCCGATTCTGTGTCTCCCTCTCTCTCTGACCCTCCCCTGTTCATGCTCTGTCTCTCAAGTAAATAAACGTTAAAATAAATAAATAAATAAATAAATAAATAACAGAGTGGCCTTATTTAACTACAACTTAGATCATGTCACACAGCCCTAAAAGAGAGGTGCACATACTTCCCACAATCCTGGCTTCACTCTCCCTCCCACCTCTTGATCCTGTGCTTTTCTCAAAGGGTGTCTTTCTGTTCTTTGCAGTGACCACGCTTGCGCTCCCATCAGAGTTTTCAGACTCAATTTACCAAGAATAGGCTATTCCTGACCCTTTGAATGCCGGGTTTCTTCTCGTTTATCCATCCACCAACTACTTATTGAGTGTTCTTCTGTACCCCCCACTGGGGCAGATCCTGGGGCTACAGATTCAGGGAGCTTCTGGAATGCCACCTCCTCGGAGACACATTGAGCTATTCTCCATGAAGCAGGTGCATCCTCGCCCTCCCCAGCATGCTTTCCTTCATGACGTTTCTCACCAGCTGTACTTATTGGGTGCATTACGTTGTTTCCTTGTTTGTTTTCTTCCCTGGTAGAAAGTGAGCTCTATGAAGACAGGCATTATGTCTTATTTTTTGTCCTCAGCACCTATAAGAGCACTGGACACATCAAAGGCCCTTAATAGATATATGTTTAATGAATTGATGAGTAATGAAACATGAAGCCTGGAGAGGCTGATTAGCACCATATTTTGGAGAGCTCTACGTTAGGGAAAATCTCAACCATAGTCTCCTGTGTGCTGAGCTCTCTCTATGTGCCTATGAACACAGATGGGAATATGACAGAGAAGAGACCTGGTTATCCTGGGGCTTACGTTTTAGACCGGTGTTGTCCCACAGAACTTTCTGTAATGGCGTAAGTACCCTATATCTGCTCTGCCCAATATGGTAGCCATTAGTTACATATGGCTAGAAAGCACTTGAACTATGACAGGTGAGGCTGAGGAACTTTTTATTTCAGTTAGTTTAATTTAAATTTAAATTTCCATGTGCTGCTGGCTGGTGGTCGCCATATTGGACAGTAGAATTCAATGTGACCACACAGCTGCCTGATTACGTGTACCTCCGTGTCTTTCATTGAAAAAATAGTGTAAGTCTTAGTTTTACTAAGTCTTACTTTGCCTTGTTACTAACTCTTCCTGTCTTTTTAATAGTATTTATATTATATTATATTATATTATATTATATTATATTATATTATCAATAGTATAAGTAATAGTATTACACTGGATTAAGTCCTGGTCTTTTGAACAAATGCCAACTTTTTTGAGGCTTTTCTTCTGACCCCTTCTCCCCCAAACCCTTTCGCCAGCCAACTCCTCCCTCTCAGATGGCATCTGGACACAGCAGGTAGCCTACATGTCCTCACGGCAGTGGTGGGGTGAGGGCCTCATACCTGAATACGGGTTATTCTCTTCTTCTCTGGCTCTTCTTGAGTCTTCTGATCTGTCCTTTTCCTACTGGGTCATGAGGTGCCCTGATGACAGTAATCACCGAGGTCCACAGTTGACAAAGCCCAAACGTAGACGAGACGCGTGGCCTTTCTTGGAATCCCCTGGAAGTCACTGGTGCTGCAGACCTGCTCTCCTCAGTCCCACCACCGTGCCCTTGCCTTGGACTGTCCCACCTTGCAGACTCACCCCCAGGGAGCCACTGCTGTAACATGGCGGCGTCTCCTGAAACACTCCCTGGGAACATAAGGTATATAATGCAAGAACCAAGGAACTTGGGCGCTCTGTCGACCCCAGGCCTTAAACTTAAATCTCCATGCCTCCTCTGCTAACTATCCTGCACGTACCCCTACACAGGCTGATGATGAGCGCGGGCCTCGAGATGACACGGGTCTGTTTATACCCTGAGCAAGTTCCCACTTACAATAAGGCGAGTTCAAACCACCGCCTATTCCTGCAAAAGTCCAGATACTCAGGCTTTCCCTTCGGAGCACCCTCTCTCCTCTTCTCCTTTTGGGAAGCCCATGAGTGTTTGAACTGCTCGGCCAAGGGTAGGATGGCTGCGTGGACCAATTCATACAGGGCTTGGCAACCCTGGCCAACCTTGGCAACCCCCATGGCCGCGGGTAGGCCTCGCCTCTCTGCTGGAAGACACACAGAAGCCATGCAGCGCATTCCCAATGGGCGGGCCTCCCTGGCTGGGTGACCTTCCTGCTCTGTCCTGTGACACGGCCACTCTGTGGGTTTGGGCTCCGCGGAGCAACTAAAATCTTAAAAAGACAATTTTCTAACGAGATTTGTTAGCTGATTTGCTTATAATTATCTATTAATGACTCTTGCAGGTCCTATAAACTCCAAAGAAAGCAGGAATGGCTTTTCTGTAATACATGTTTGGCAAACTCCGGTACCTGAAGGAAGAATGGACCAGGAGTGGTCCAGACAGCCAAAGGGCTTATCTTCTGCAGGATCTTGTGTCACTAAACAATGAGAGGCCAAGAGCATTGTGCAGAGAGGTGGAAGAGGCTGGGGTCCACAGGGATAATCCCAGGAGGAAGGGAACTCAGGAGCCTTAGGGGGTGGAGGCTCCATAAGAAAGCCAAGCAGGGGGCCACATCGACACATGTCTTGTCATCCTCGATCGTCATCTCAGACTGGGAATCACCCCAGATTCCAGTTAATCTACCCTTCACGCTCTTAGACGTTTGCTTCTCTGAGTCATCTGGGTAGATAAGATAACAAAATACCCTCCCAGGGAGTCAGCAGCAGATGTTGCCAATATTGTTGCTTCTGGTGAATTTCAAAATGTTGGGGGTGGGGGCGGGCCACCAGAAAATTGGCATAGCGATGGCACTCCAGTGGCACTGT
This sequence comes from Panthera leo, assembly GCF_018350215.1. Lineage (NCBI taxonomy): Eukaryota > Metazoa > Chordata > Mammalia > Carnivora > Felidae > Panthera > Panthera leo. Next base: position 10,073,864 of record NC_056687.1, read on the forward strand.
TCTTCCTGATGTCTTCTCTTCGTTCAGTCCATCACCCCTTCCCCAACACCGTGCCCTGCGTGTTTGCCCCTAACTGCATCCTAGGCACAGGGCCATGGGCAGGGCCTTCAGCGTGAAGCCCAAGACCCCAGTTCTGCCTTGTGCTGCCACACGCACACCCTTCCCGGGCCACTGTTGCCTCTGGGATGCGCCCAGGCTCCTAGGCTCTGAGAGGGAGTGCGTAAGTGAGCTGGACCAGCTCTGATTTTCTCATATTCCTGCTCATTGATGTGCTTCTGCTGCTGCTTATGATGCCCCTGGCCATGGTCTTCTGAGAGGCTAGGAGAAACCGAACTGGGGCCCTGCTTGGCTCAGAAATAATCCCTCTGACCCAACATCTAGCAGCGCAAGGTAACACAAAGGACATGAACCAACCAAAAGCCACTTATTCTTACACCATGCTAGAACCTTCCATGTAATTAGAGTGGGGCGCACCTTTCTTAATTTTCCAAAAGCTTTGGAAAGAGTGGATTTCTGTGGCTACAGTCAGGCTCTCAAGTCCTGGGAATCAGGAACCATACCCGGCTTCACTCACTCCCACAGCGTCCGAGCCTCGGTTCTCTCATCTATAGAGTAGCGATGATAATATCTTCATCCTGGGGCTCTGGGGGGGGGCACACACTCTTTGGCCTAGAGTTCACAGATGGATGTTCTGACTACTTTGCTGACAAGCTCACTCCTCTTGGCACCCCCAGGGCTATTTACAGGATGTAGAAGGCATGGCCCAAGAATCTTTTTCTTTAGCACACTTTTTCATGAGGTTTTCAGAAAAGAAGCTGAAGACAACAAACACAAGAGGGACAACCCACAAACGGAAATATGGTCGCTGACATTCCCTGAACCACTAGACTCCCACTCCCGTGGCTGGTCTTCCAACTGCCCCTGGTTGCTGAAGTGGTGAGACCATTTGGATTCAACCTTCCCAGTGGTTTCTGTGGTGTGAGACATGTGTCCATGGCTCTGACTTTCCCTTAGCCTCAGTCGTGGCCAAGACCTTTACACCTTCTGAAAGCCCTACTCCCTTTGGTCATGTCCTAATTTCCTGATCATATATATATATATATATATACACATATGTATGTATGTGTATACATGTATGTATATATATATATATATATATATATATATATACACACACAGTTGGAAGACCAGCCATGGGAGTGGGAGTCTAGCGGTTCAGGGAATGTCAGCAACCATATTTCCGTTTGTGGGTTGTCCATTTTGTGTTTGTTGTTTTCAGCTTCTTTTCTGAAAACCTCATGAAAAAGTGTGCTAAAAAAATATATATGTATATATATATATATATATATATATATATATATATATATATAGTTTATTTATTTTTGAGAGACAGACAGACACAGTGTGAGAGCAGCAGGGACAGAGAAAGAGAGAGACACAGAATCCAAAGCAGGCTCCAGGCTCTGAGATGTCAGCACGGAGCCTGTTGCGGGGCTCGAACCCACAAACTGCGAGATCACGACCTGAGCCAAAGTTGAAAGCTCAACTGACTGAGCCACCGAGGCGCCCCGAAATATATTTTTTAATGTTTATTTATTTATTTATTTATTTAGAGAGAGTGCAAGCAGGAGAGGGGCAGAGAGAGGCGGGGGGGGGGGGGGAGAGAATCCCAAGCAGGCTCCGTGCTGCCAGCACAGAGCCCCACGCAGGGCTCCATCCCACAAACTGTGAGTTCATGACCTGAGCTGAAATCAAGAGTCGGATGCTTAACCAAATGAGCCACCCAGTCGCCCCCTAATTTCCTGATTTTATTCACATCTGCCTCTCATATTCTCAGCCTCAGTCCAAGAGAAGTTAGAAACCCTCCAGCATGTTTAGAAGATACTATTCTCATATGTTCTTTCACTCAGGGTCACCCCTTCTCATCTCTTTCTACATTTCAGAGATAGTTCTGGAGAAATGCCCTCAGAAATCTCTCTCCCCCATCAGTTCGTGGTTCTTCCCTTTCTTTGGTGTTGCTTGCATCATCCCTGCTTGTGAGAAGCTAAGGTTACCCTGTCAGAGTTTCTGCTTCACGGAAGCTATCTTATCCTTGCTATCATCCTCGGTTATCTGGCCCCAGAAATTCAATGGAAATTACTTAGTGGAAATGACAGTTAGTTTATGTCCCTGAAAAAGGAGTGCTGAGTGTCTTGGGAATCAACAGCTCATACTCTTCTGAGAGATAAACATCTTCTGTTGACCGGCCCCAAATGTGGCAAAGCAATTCAGCCAGGGAGCTGGAGGAGATTCCAGCTGAGAGCTGCAGTATGAAATAATTCGAACAGGAGTTCCAGAGTAAACCCAGGAGATGTCTGCATGCCGAAGCTTAAAACATGGCATAGTTGAGCATTAAGACAATGCCAAAGCCTTGCAAACACTCAGTTGTGATTCCTATTACCTAGAAGCAATGAGATGGGTGTCTAACAAATTGTTCTTGCCTGAGTGTCAAAGCCAGCAGGAAATTGCCAACATCTCAGCCAGTCTGCCTTGTGCCTGAGGAGGTTTAACAGCACATCACTAAAATTTAATGAGAGACAATGGAGTGATAAATTTTGCCTCATCAATTTAGAGTTATTATGTCTTAGTAACTAAGATCAAATTCCAAGGGACAACAATTTTAAGTATCGTCTTAATTATTATAGGTAACTAAAAAGAAAACTTTTTTGTTAAATGTACATTTTTTTTAATTGAGGGGCAAGTTGTAAAAACAGTGCACTAATCATAAAAGCATTGGTCCTGCCAATATTTATCCCAGAGAGTTACTAAGAGTTCCATCTAATCTTTCTTGCGGACGTCATCAGGTGTCCCCTCCCTTCGATGAGAACTGGCCAGTGTTGTGCAGAGTACCCTTCGCCTTAGCCACAGCTGATTGGACCAGGAAGTAAGTTTGGCCCAGGCTGGGCCAATCGACCTCTCTGAGAGCGTCGCTAGGGCCAACCCAAGGCGGCTGGCTCTGGACTAGGTCCAAGGAGAAGAAGAGGCAGCCATTGTGTAGACAGAAAGAAATGAAGACTGCAGAAATGTGAGTCCTTGCACTGCTGGAGCGACGGAAGGACTGACTTGCATTGGTGACTTTATAGTTTACGGTTTCTCTCTGTTGCGAAACCTGACTATACCTCCTTCCTAGGATTCTTGAGATTATTTCCATGTGCTTCCAATTACATTGCCTGAATCTTTGGTCATTTGAGTGAGTTTCTGTTCCTTCAGAAAAAAATTAAGCAGGAAATGTTCCTTTAAGATTCCCCCCCCTTTAATGTCAGTATCAGTTACAGCATCCCTTGCTACTCTAAAAAAAAAAAAAGAAAAATTTCCAGCATCTCAGGGATTTCACATAATAAAAATATAGTCCTTGCTCATACAACAGATGTGGATGTTCAGTGAGTGGCCTTTCAGCTGGTCATACAGGCATCCAGGTCCCTTCCATCTTGTGGCTCATCATCCTTTGGGGTCTCCTGATTCTCTTTAGGAATTTTGCTTCCAGCTGGCAGACCAAGAAGGGGAGAATTGTGGAAAAGCATGGAGAAGTTGTTATGGTCAGGCCTACAAGTGGCTTGTAGATGTTTTCCCAGAAGCCAGTCACATGGTCACACCCTGCCACATGGGAGGAAGAAAAAGGAATATTTTAGATACAATAAAAAGAATAATAATTAAAACAACAACAATAAAAATAATTATAGTGGCGGTTGGTTTTCAAGACTTTCCATTTGCTGGGCACTGTGTATAGTAGTTGTTTTTTTGCCTACTTTTATCATAGAAACACAGGTTTAGAGTAGTTAAGCTATTGGCCCAAAGCAGGCATCTCTATATGACTGGTAGTCAGAGTCCAGAGCCCAAGGCCATCGCCACTGAACAGGACCCAACTCAAAAGTTAACTATATTTGGGGGACAAGGAGCCCAGGCTAGGTTCCTCAAGGATAAGAGACCACGGGGATAAGGGAGCCTTGCTGACAGCCAGAGCCAACCGCCAAGCATGTGAAGGAGGTAATATTGGGCCACCAGACCCCACCAAGCTCCCAGTTGACTGCTGCCACATGGCTGAACCCAGGGGACATAGGCAGAAGAACTTGCCAGCTGAGTCCTACTCAAATAGCCACCATGCAGAATTGTGAGCCACTAAATAATTGTTCTTTCCAGTCTTTAAAAAATATATATTATGATAGATAATATACATATGTGTTCATTATTTTATTATAGTATTTTATATTTATAATATATAACATTACATATTAGTAACACATATACTAATAATAGTTACAGTATTATATGGTACAGTATTATACAGTATATGTAAGTAATATAAAAATATATAATAATTATTATATATAATATTATATATCTCCTACTTCCTACATTTTGCAAACATTTATTGAACCTTCACCTCCTGAAAACATTTGGTCCAAATGTTTGGACTTGGCACATAAAATCTTTTTCACTCAAGCCCCAAGGTGCACCTCTCTCTGGGGGCGGCCATCTGGATTGAGACCTCTTCTTCAATCAGGCAACAGGCTATCTAACCTCACCCACATATAGATGTGGATGCTTTGGCTAGAATTTTGTCACTAAAAGATCCAAGGTTGCAAAAACGAGTCATGTGACCAGCTCCTAAATTTTAAGACCTCATACTCTGTAGTGGAGCTACTCCCTCTGCAAAAAAACCAAATTTCAACTCAAATAAACCTGTTGTGGATCTCTAACTTAAAAACTGTGGACGCAGGTGAGGTTTTCAGACATCTATGCATCTGTTCACTTTTAAGCTAAAGGAAATCATTTCTTTGATCTTTAAAAACAGATGAAAGGAAATGATAGATTCTAAGGCTGGTAGCAAAGTGTACCAACAGTAAGGAAGGAAGGGATAGAAAAACAAGGGATGTCATATGTGTCACTCATATGTGGATCTTGATAAACTTAACAGAAGACCATGGGGGAGGGGAAGGGGGAAAAATAGTTACACGCAGAGAGGGAGGGAGGCAAACCATCAGAGACTCTTAAATACAGAGAACAAACTGAGGGTTGATGGGGGGGTGGGTGGTGAGGGAGAAGGGGAAATGGGTGATGGGCATTGAGGAGGGCACTTGTTGGGATGAGCACTGGGCACTGTATGTAAGCGATGAACCATGGAAATCTACCCCGAAAACCAACAGCACAGTTTATACCCTGTATGTTGGCCGGTTTGACAATAAATTATATTTAAAAAAAATAAAAATAAAAAGGGATGAGGTCCACGTAAAAGGGACATGAATGAATTCCCAATGGCCAAAGCTGAAACAACTTGAGGAAGAAATACATAGCATGGAATTGGATTATCCCAAAGTATAAAATAAATATCTATGTGTCCATACTGATATGAATAGATAATTAAATGAGTAAATTTTTAAAAGATGAGGAGGGAGAGACAGAACTTCCTTAGAGAATTCCAAATACTATACATAGACACTCTCCCTCTGGGAGGTGGAGGTTAATCTCCCCTCTGAGTGTGGGCTAAGCTTAGTGAGTTATTTCTAAAGAGAAGATCACGAAAAGCTGGGGAGACGTGACTCTACACTGAAGAAATCGGGCAAACCTCACCTTGGGGGAGGCGATCAAGGTTAACATGCCTGGTGAGTCACGTGGATGGCGGGTATCCTAGACATGATATTGGTGACATGGGCACTTCAGCTCTGTGATATTCTTCTCCAAGACCCATGTCCCCAGTCTAACCATGAGAACAACATGAGACAAACCAAATGCATGGAAGTTCTACAAAACACCTGGCCAGCCGTCCTTAAAATCGTCAAGGTGGTGAACAGTAGGGGATGTTTGAGAAAGTAACAGACCAGATGAGACCAAGGAGAGATGATGACCAAATGTAGTGCGAGGAAGGATCCTGGAACAAAAAGATGATGTTGGGGGCAAGACTGGTGAAATCTGAAGAAAATGTAGGGCTCAGGGCACCTGGGTGGCTCAGTCGGTTAGGCAACCGACTTTGGCTCAGGTCATGATCTCGCAGTTTGTGAGTTTGAGCCCCGCGTCGGGCTCTGTGCTGACAACTCAGAGCCTGGGGCCTGCTTTGGATTCTGGGTCTCCCTCTCTCTCTGCCCCTCCCCTGTTCATGCTCTGTCTCTCTCTGTCTCAAAAATAAATTAAAAAACATTAAAAATTAAAAAAAAATGTAGGGCTCGACTCATAGTAATGTATCCATGTCGGGTTCTTCATTGTACCAAATATATGATGGTTTGTAAGATTTCCATTGTAGGGGAAACTGAGTGAGGGGTATATTGAAATTATCTGTATGGTCTTTGCAACTTTTCTGTAAATCTAAAACTATTCTAAAATAAGAATTTTATTTATTTTTTAAAAAGCATGTGCTCATGGCCATTAACAAGCAGAGTAGGCCATTTGAATGCTGTGGGATAATCTGAATTGACATAGTTTAATGGTTTTCTTCTGTATGATTCTGTTGCTCTCAGCCTGTCATTGCATATGGTGAATGTGAATTATTCTCTGTTATTGGGCCATTTGTGCAATTGCATAACTTGAAATTATTTGCAGTATCACTTTGAGAGCACTTATATTTGAGTGATCTGTGCTTGAAATTAATATTTATAGCCTCTACAAATCTCCATGTTGCATATAAAAGGATGCTGCTGGATTTTTTTAGATGGTTTGTCTCCTTCCAAATGAGGAAGCAAATATTTCCAGCTTTCACCTAGCGTGACCTGAGAATATGCAAAGAAAAAAAAAAGTAAACTAGAAGATAAATGAAACCTAACTTTATGTTCACTGATTACATTTTTGAACATTATGAGCCATTTCATTTAAGAACAGGAGCATGGCATATGATCTACACGTTTTTTTGAAGTTGATAAATACTTTTCATAATTTGTAAGGAAATTCACCGATAATCTGTGATCACATGATTACAAACACAGCTAGATGACTCTCTTTTCTAGTTATCCATTTTCTTTTAAAAACTTGGTCCCATATATTGAAAGCTCGTAGATCTTCAGCTTTCCAAATAATTTTTTTTTTAGCTTTCCACATAATTCTTGACGGACTTACTGTTATTTAAGTCACTGCATCCAGTAATGGCAATGTTTTTCTTATCTTTAATACAGGGCTTTGAAACAAAATATAAAGCTTCCACATGGTTATTTCACGGATCTTGGGATTCTTCAAGGTCTAACTAGGTTGATAGGATGAAGTATAATAATCCATATACTGCCTGAATACAATCCTCTCCCAGACTCTCAGATGTAGAGAAAGTTTTACCAGTTTATCAGGATGAAATATTAAACTAAGCTTATTCCTGCTTTACTCTCAGTGTATGAGTCAGAGTTCTCAAGAGAAACAGGACTGACAAGCTGTGTGTATGCATAAAAGGATATTTTATAAGGAATTGTCTCATGTGATTATGGATGCTGGAGTCCAAAATCAGGATAGGCCAGCAGGCTGGAGTTCAGGCCAATGTTCCAGGGTTCAAAGCCAGTTTGTTAGACACACAGGAAGAAACAATGTTGCAGATAAACCCTGAAGGCAGTCTGCTGGAAAATTCACTCTTGCTCTGGGGAAGCTGGTCTTTGGTCTGTTCAGGCCTTCACCTGACTTAATGACGCCCATCCACATTAAGGAGAGCAATCTGTTTACCCCAAATCTGTCAATTTAGATGTGAAACTTATCCACAATACCCTCATAGAAACACCCAGAAGAGCGTTTGATCAAATATATGGGCACTCTGTGGCCCAGCCAAGTTGACACATAAAATGAACCATCTCACTCAGGATCCCTTTATAAATTTGGAGTAATAAAAATAAAGGACTATTATGTGCCTAGACCTGTTCTAGATCAACTCTCTTCCATGAAATCCTCACTTCAACCTACCAGGATAGGTTTATTATCTTTCACAGATGAGTAAGCAGAAACTCAGAGTTACTTGCCTATATAACCTTACACCTAAGAATTGTTTGAGCTCTGATTGGGACCCAGATTTATCTGCTTCCAAAGTTCACACTGTTTCTTGAGATAGCACTATTTCTTGATGGGTGAATTGCTCTCACTGTCTTCTTGGTGGTCCATGTGTCTCAGATCCCAACACTCGCCCAGAGTCTCAAACAGGATCCTTGGTTTCTTTTATTTTCTATGGACTGCCCAGCCTGGGAGTGAGCTGGGGAGGTGGAGAAAGGCTGCCAGAGAAATCCTGGCCTTTGCCCAGCCCAGGAGAGAACAATAGTCTTTGATCAAGATAATTCTCTTCCCATAAATAATTGCTTTAAAATCATCTCAGTGTCAGGGCCCCTGGGTGGCTCGGTTGGTTAAGCATCTGACTCTTTATTTTGGCTCAGGTCATGATCTCCTGGTTCTCCACATCGGGCTGTGCACTAACAGTGTGGAGCCTGCTTGGGATTCTCTCTCTCTGCCCCTATCCTGCTTGACCTCTCTCTCAAAACAAATAAACATAAACATAATAATAAAATGATCCTAGTGTCTCAGTTGTCAAGGTTTTTCTTTGTTGTTTTATGTGTTTGTTTATGTTTCATTCAGTTCTATTGAACATTTATTGTTTTAGGCTCTGTATGAAATGCTGGGGATCCAAAGTATCCTCAAATAATTTCTGATCTGCAAACATATATAAATTATATTTGTTGGAATGGAAAATCCAGCCCTTGTTGCTAAAAAAAAATCCTGAACAAATTTTTAACCACCACCATGTTAGTTATGATGATCACAACCAGTAGCCACACAGACAACCTCCCAAATCCCACTGGTGTAGAGAAAAAAGCTCATGTCCTGTCATTCAAAGGTCAACATGGATTGTTAATAGCTGCTATCTGATGACCTAGGAATCTAGGCTCCCCTCAACTTGCATACCAGTGTCTTCCGTGGCAGAATAAGGTCCCCAACGATGTCTACACCCTAGTTCTCAGAACCTGTCCATGTTACCTTGTACAGCAAAATGGACTTGGTAAGTGTGATTGAGGTTGAGGTGGGATTGCCCTGGATTACCTGGGTGGATCCTTAGGAGGATTCATTTCCCAGCTGAACCCGAGAGAGATGTGACCACAGGAGAAGGGTCGGACATAGGTGTGAAAAACATTTGACCGGCCATGGCTAGCTTTAAAGATGGAGGAAGGAGCCACAAGCCAAGGAATACAGGAGTCCTCTAGAAGCTGAAAAACGCAAGGAAACAGACACTCCCTTGGGATCCCCCAAAGGAACTCAGCCCTCTCAACATCTTGATTTTAGCTCACTGAGACTTATATTGGACTTCTGACCTCCAGGACTGTCAAATAGCAAGTCTGTACTAAGACGCCAACTTTGTGCTCATTTGTTACAGCAGCATTCAGAAAGTAATACAGCTTCTGAATCTCTCTGGCAGGGAAATTAAGGAGGGAGGAGGCACACAGAATCTTCAATTTCCCAGAACACAAGGGCTCACCTTTCCTTTGGCCAACCCTTGAAGAATTCAGCCAAGTCAGGTGAAGCTGGGCTCCTGGGAAATATGGAGGAAGCATGGATATTTGGTCAGCACGCAGTAGTCTTTGCCAAAAGGATCTGGCATGATGTTTGGCACATGAGAGAGAGTAGAAAAATCAACAATGATACAATGAACTTGTCTCAACTGCCTAAATGTACCCAGAGGGGCTGATCTGGATTAGAAATAGCACCCACACAACAGGTGGATAACTCCTTTTTGGGCTTATATTCCTTTCTTCTACCCCAGGTCTGGAGTAACTATGGAAGAAATGCATAATTAGGTTTACAGCCACGTGCATGTTTCTCAAACATACTGTTTTCTAGCCCAAAAGGTTCCCCATCCTCTTTAGCCAAATTTAAACTATCCATTATTCAAACACTATAATTTAGGTAAACGATGATTTCCAGAGTGTGATTATTTGAAGCATCTATGTATATATGTTGCTAGTTTGGACCTGGTCTGAAACAGAGCTAATAATTGGTTATACAATTGAATTTCCTTGAAATTGACTTTGCATTAAGTAAAATGAGAAAATGAAAATGTAATTGCCTTAATGGATTAGATAAAAGAAGTCCATTTGAAAGTTTCAGGGGAAGGTATAAGAATCCACTTTGGAAAAATATCTTCCGGCATCTAGGAGGTACTTGGTTAATACACCCAACTCCTACCTTCTTTCTTTTTTTTTTAATGTTTGTTTTTGAGAGAGGGAGAGAGACAGAGTGTGAACAGGGGAGGGGCAGAGAGAGAAGGAGACACAGAGTCCAAAGCAGGCTCCAGGCTCTGAGCTGTCGGTACAGAGCCCCACGTGGGGCTTGAACTCACCGACGACGAGATCATGACCCAAGTCGAAGTCGTGCGTTTAACCGACCGAGCCACCCAAGTGCCCCTTCCATTCTTTCATCTGCTGTAACTATAGGTACTAGATCTAGTTATGAAAACACCTGCAAGCTGCTATTTGCTGTTATTCGTCTCAAAACACTGAATGACCGAAGAGCACTATATATTAGCAGGTTGGAATTAGGTTTTTCTCTTGTTTTAAATTGGTAGGTTTCAAATGTTTCAGCTTTCTTATCTCAGAAGCTTCATTACATAATTTAATATTTCCCTTCACTGAACTCTCTCAACTTTTGCCTCTGTTGGAAGTTGGCCAGTGCAATATCTGATTCGTGCTCATTTCATAGAATCGGTTCCTGTTATACTTTGAAATATTGATTTGCTCATCATTCCAAATTTAAAACCTGTAATGCACCAGGTTGTCTCTGGTGCTTAAACATGTCCCGGGATATTTGCTAAAGATAAAAATAAGACCCCATCGTTAAGTGAAATTTAGTAACAGATCAGGTTTTTTGGAACCTGAAGCTTAAATTGCTAAAGGGCATCATTACTATTTCATAGTCTGGGCAGGAGAAGCATCTTGCCAACATCAGAATGGGCCTAAGAATGGAGGATTCCATCCTGAGCCGCATTTAAAACTCTGTGTTCAAGTTCATTTATTCTTGGCAAAAGCCAGCTTCCTGTTTTTAACAAAAATGGAAGCGAGAGACTCAGATATCTTATGAATATCAAGTACCTTGCTTACAGAACAGCATTTTGTAGAGTAAAGTGAAAAATGAATCATAGATGCATGGATTTTTGTTAAGGATAAGTGAAAATAAGAACCTAAGAACCTAAGGAAGGAATGTTTTTTATTTATTTTTGTATTTTATTTATTTATTTTTTTTATATTTATGTTTTGTTGCTTTTATAATTCTCAGGGTTTCTATCTATCTGTTGGGTCTTCCAACTTCTGAGGTTTTTAGAGCTGTAAGCTCTTTTTTTTTTTTAAGAAATATTTTTTAAAAAGCTGGGGGAAGTTAATCAAATACTTGGAGGTTCTTTTGATGGGAGCAACTATTCACCTCTTCTTTAATCTTATTCTGATTTTGCTTGTGATCAGATTTGGGCTGGCTTGGCCTTCAAGTTAATGGCATCCTCCAGTTTCAAAGTGATAAAAACTGTGCTACAGAGTGGACGCTTAAACAAAACCAGGCTCGGGGCGCCTGGGTGGCGTAGTCAGTTGAGCGTCCGACTTCAGCCTGGTCACGATCTCGCGGTCCGTGAGTTCGAGCCCCGCGTCAGGCTCTGGGCTGATGGCTCGGAGCCTGGAGCCTGTTTCCGATTCTGTGTCTCCCTCTCTCTCTGCCCCTCCCCCATTCATGCTCTGTCTCTCTCTGTCCCAAAAATAAATAAAAAACGTTGAAAAAAAAATTTAAACAAAACCAGGCTCTATTACAAGTAACCACTATTCACACGTGCACCATAAACTCCATGTGTACAGTATGAAAAGTTTTGGCCACAGTTAAATGTATTCCCATTGCTGCATTTTCCACCCAGAAGGGGAATTGCATCAAGTATATGGGGCATAACATTTATACTGGCATGATTAAATTTATTTACCTATTTAAAATACTGTTAATAACAGGTGTGCTTCCACACTGAAAACATTCTTGCCACTTCCTGCCTTCCTGCAGTCATCTATTCAATTAATCCACAAAAATACATGGAGCATTTGCTCTGTGCCCAACCCTGGTCCATAAAATATACTCACATGGTTCTAAAGAGAGAGTTTTTCCCACGTCTTCTTTACGAGCCTTGTGGCAGATTAAGATGGCCAAAAATTCTCTAACCCATCGCCTTCGGAGAGTGTTATGTCCCCAGGTCCTCCGATCTGGGCGGGCTTCTGTGACTTGCTTGGCCAAGAGAAGGTGGGAAAGCGTCATGGTGCGCTTCTCATGCAAAGTCACGAAAGCCTTGCTGCTGCTCCCTTGGTCTTCCAGAAAACTTGCTCTCAGAATCCTGTGTCACCGCACAAGTAGTCTCGGTATTCACAGACCGAGGCTGCCATGCCTGCTGTGAGGAATCCAAGCCACAAGGAGAGGCTCTGGGGATGTCACATGTTGAGAGAGAGGTCAAGGAACACCAAGGAATCAGGTGTGTGTGTGTGTGTGTGTGTGTGTGTGTGTGTGTGTGAAGAAGCTGTCCTGGGAGTGGCTCCTCCTGCTCCAGTCAACCTACAGTGGAAGCCACGTTCAGCAGACACGGGTCATCCAGTCAAGACCTTCCAGAATTCTGGACTACCAACATTGCGAAGAAAATGAAATGGTTGTGTTAAGATTCTAAACCATGGGATAGTACGTTGCACAGTGACAGATAAGGGAAACAAGACTGTGAAAATAGATTACTAAAGTACTACAAACTCACTAGCGAAAAGAAAATCAGTTTCCTCTGAAATTTTTTAAAAAGTCAGCAACAGCGGGGGCGCCTGGGTGGGTTCAGTCGGCTCAGGTCATGATCTCGTGGTCTGTGGGTTTGAGCCCCGTGTCAGGCTCTGTGCTGACAGCTCAGAGCCTGGAGCCTGCTTCGGATTCTGTGTCCCCCTCTCTCTCTGCCCCTCCCCCACTCGCGCTCTGTTTCTCTCTCTCTCAAAAATAAACATTAATAAAGAATTTTAAGTCAGGAAGATCTATAGTACATTTATTTCCTGAGCACAAACACTTGAAAAGTTTCATACCATGAAGCCATCCTTCTAAACTCTGGATCTTATGTGAAGTCAGTTTTTCATTGATAAATCTAGAAATCACCACCTTGTTTTCCCTCAAAACACTTGATCCACACTTACTAGATTCCAGGTACTATGTCAGTGGACTCAACAGTGAAAAAAATCCCAATTCCTGCCTTGAGGGAATGAGCAGTTGAAGGAAGAGGACAAATATTCCAAAAGGCAGTTGTGGTTCAACACAGTGAGAGCAAGCGTAATGATGCTTTTTAAATATGCAACAATAATACATGTATATATTGCATATTATTTATATGTTATTTACATTATATTATTGTATAAAACATTGTTTTGGCATTCATTCTCTCAAAACCACATATTTGACATTATATATTATCATTTGAATATAACGTATCAGTCATCCAATGCTTAATCCTTAGTTATCATTTTAAGTTTGTATTTTTTAATTTTTTTTAAGTTTATTTATTTTGAGAGGGAAAGAAACAACGTGTGAGCAGGGGAGGGGCAGAAAGAGAGGGTGAGAGAATCCCAGGCAGGCTGCCAGGGCAGGGCCCGGCATGGGAATTGAACTCACAAACAGTGAGATCATGACCCTAAATGAGCCACCCAGGCGCCCAAGTTTTTAGATTATAATAGAATAAAGTTGAGTAATGAGGATGCTGAATTTTGTGCTTTGAAAAAAATGTCTTGACTCAGGGCACCTGGGTGGTTCAGTTGGTTAAGTGTGCGACTTCCGCTCGGGTCATGATCTCCTGGTCTGTGAGTTCAAGCCCTGCATCGAGCTCTGTGTTGACAGCCCAGAGCCTGGAGCCTGCTTTGGATTCTGCGTCTCCCTCTCCCTCTGCCCCTCCCTGTTCGCTCTCTGTCACTCTCTCTCAAAAATAAACATTTTAAAAATTTAAAAAAAACTGTCTTGACTCAATACCTACATTTCCTGATAAAATGACACACAAAATTTTTTTCTGTAAGAAACTCTACTGTATATCTATCTATCTCATTCCCAACACATTCCAGATTCATGATTTTCTTTTTATATTTAGAAAAGAATGATGTATTTATTAAGAAGGGAGGAGAAGTAATCACCGCCCATACTTGAGAACAAACTCTGTATTCTTCTTCCATATCTTTACCTTCAACTTGACTCTTGGAAATGTTGAAAAGCAAGATTCAGGAAAGCTACACATAGCTGCAGAATATTAATAGAAACGTAATAAAGACTAAGTCCTCTGCCCTTCCCACCTCGTCTCTAGTATTTCCATATGTCAATTGTTAAATGGGTTGACCTCACTTCAGACTTTATTGCTTATTGATTTAAGAAATATGTCTGATGAAATTACCCTTTCTAATAGTATGTGGGAAGATTTCTAAATTATGTGAGTGTTAAATTTCATTTGTATATAGCGTGTGTTTTATTATGTCAAAGACTAGAGGTATGTCAAAACTGGGATTTCTAAGTGCCTTTCCAGCTGTTGAAATTTAAGTTTCCAGAATCTTCTGGTGCTCTCCCCACAACATTGTTCTTGTGAATAGCCACACTGGCACACAGAACTTTACACACACACACACACACACACACACATAGTAGATGCACAAGTTTTTATATATGTAGGATAATTAAACCAAGTGGAGGGAAAGGGTTCAGAATTAGACAACAGGAAAGAAGTTGAGTTTGGGGTGAGGAAGGGAATTACAGAAGAGAAATGGCAGGGCTGGGCCCATCATCTGATCCAGTGCCTGAGCTTGTTTAGGGGACTGACTCACAAGAAGTCACATAAAGGGGAAGAAATTAAAAACTGGAGGAGACTGTGTTCTCCTTCCTACAGAATTTTTATGCCTCTTTAGGAATCCTTTCTGCAGCTACCCTGCAAGATCTTCTGGGCCCATTACTAAGTGATGGCATGTAATCACTTGTTCCGCAAGCATTTATTGAGAACCACCTGCTCCGTGGGAAAAGTAATGGAAGGTGGAGATCCCATCTCTCTCCACACTCTGATAAGATGCCAGATGGGAACAGCACTTAACCATGGCCACGTTCTCAGGGTCCAGGCTTCTGAAAGCAAACAGTCCATGGACAAGTCAGCTTGTCCTCAGTCCCCTTCTGGGGCTATTTCAATGCCCCAAACAGTATCAGGTGGCCTATTGAAAAGGAGGCACATCATATGAATCAAGAAGATGACTAGGTTATCAAGGAGGGATATGAAAATCTATAAGCAAAAAAAGAAGGCACACCTTGGCTGATGGGTTAATATTTGCAGGTGATTATTACCATTTAACTTGCCCACAGGCCTGCTTCCTTTACTTCTTTTTAACCAGCTGGTTGTTGACATTCTTCCTTTCCTTGGACTTGGGCCCCACTTGGTTGAGGAGTCTTGACTTTTCAGTCTAGTTTTGTTTTCCAAGGTCAATCAGGAGGTAGAGACATTATTTACTCTTTGTTTTTCTCTCTTTGGTGAGGGCAACAAGACAATTCTCAGTTCCTTTTTTCCTGTCAATTAAATGTAATGTCATTGTAGGAATAGTTATGGGAAATGTTTTCCTGTAGAATTTTTTTTCTTATATCTCAATACTGTTCTCTGTTCAGACATGGGGACTGAGAAAACAAGCACCAACTATTCTGAGAAAATTGAAGGAGGATGTGCTTGCAGAACTTGCCTGGGTGGCTGTTGCCAGGAGAGCATGGCAAGACCACACTCGTTCTTAGAGTCCAAAGAGACAGCAACAACCAAATCAGCAAGATTTGGGGTTCTCTAGATTCTTGTGTGGGCACTTAAAATAGTTAACTGGGGGCGCCTGAGTGGCTCAGTCAGTTGAGTGTCTGACTCTTGATTTTGGCTCAGATAGTGATTCAGGGTTGTGGGATCAAGCCCTGCGTTGGACTCCATGTTGAGTGTGGAGCCTGCTTAAGAATCTCTCTCTCCCTCTCTCTGTCTGTCTGTCTCTCTCTCTCTCTCTCCTCCCCCCACTCTGCCCCTCTCCCCCACTCTCATGCTCTCTCTCTCTCTCAAAAATAAATAAATAAATAAATAAATAAATAGTCTCCTTTAAAAATGAAATGAAATAAAATAAAATAGTTAACTGGAAGACTTGAACTAAAAATCTACTTTTTACTTACTTAGATTACGTAATGAATAAATAATCGGCAATTTTGCCTCTTCCGACAACACATAGATGTGGTTCCTGCATGATTTAAATATGACAATGAATTAAGCTAAACGTGCATTTTGTTTTTAATTAGAAAAATCAAACTCATTAGAATTCGTTACAGCGTAACCACCTTTTCCAAAATTGCTTGTAATTCTTATTTACATAAGAATAAAATATTCAACAACGAGAACAATGGCCCTTTTACAACTACTTGTTCCTGTTTTCCTTCCAGTTGCAGACATGGGAAAGGTGTGTGTTTAAAAATATCAGTGGGCTTTGGCAAGGATGCTTTGGTTGGCAAAGCAATTCCCCAGCAGCTACATACTGTCTGACAGTTTACTGTCATTCTCTATACATCTCTCGATGCTGGACTTAAAAGTTTGGTCGTTCATTCACTTACATGGTATCTTCTAGAAGTCATCATGGCCTGAGGATGTGGCCTCCCATGCACCTGCAGATGCCACCACCGTGGATCACTACACATGCAACAGGAAAGGGCAGTTTGGGAGAGAGTTTTCACAGAGACATGGGTCCTAGGAGGGATGAGCTGAGGACCAGTGTGGGATATTTCTTTGGGGGGCAGAAAGCATCATCCAGCTACTAGCATAGCACCTAGATAGTCCTCCACAAAACATAGAAGTAAGGAGAAACTCAGAAGAGAATAACAAACTTTTATTTGAAAGTGTGTGTGTGTGTGTGTGTGTAACAAAGATGAGTGTGACTGTTGGCCATAGCCACCTGGAAGAGTTAATATGAAACAAATTACTCCTAAACTGAGTGTCTTAAGACAACAGCGTTCATTGTCTCAGAGTTTTTGTAAGTTAGGAAGCTGACAGTGGCTTAGTTTGGTGCCTTTGGCTCAGGGTGTCCCACAAGGCTGCAATCAAGGAATCACCTTGGGCTGCAGTCCCTTGAAATTTCAGCTAGGGATGGAGACACTTACAAGCTCACTCACATGGTTGGTCGCAGGCCACCCTTGGTTCCTTCTCCCTCTGGCAACTCACAAAATGGCAGCCGGCTTTCATCAGAAGGAGCCAGAGAAGGAACACAAGATGGAAGCCACAATCTTTTTGTAACCTAATCTCAGAGTGAACCCCCACTAATTTAGCCGTATTCCACTTAGTAGACGCGAGTCCCTACATCCAGCCCACACTCAAGCAGAGAGAATTACAGAAAGTTGTGAATGCCAGAAGGCTGAGCCTTTGGGGAGCCCGTTCGGAAGCTGTCCTCCGCACGATTCAGTTTTCAAAATTTCATATATCATTACCTCCAAGATGATACTGTGTTTTCTGTTGCATTTTTGACCATTTACCAAAAAGTGATGAGAGATGTAAAGGGAGAGAAAGCAGGAGGCTGGAAACTTACATCGTGACAAATCATCGTAATAGATGCTTATGTGATATCTAATCTCCACAAGAGGATTGGGAGGTCGGTCCTGATTACCACCATTTTCTTTTTTCTTTCTTCCTTTTCAATTTTTTTTTTTAATTTTACTGCTATTTTCAGGTAAGGAAACTGAGGCTCACAAAAACAGACTTTGGATATAGGATTTGTGGCATGATCCTGTACTCCTACAAATAAATATTAAAAACAAAATTTCTATGATTTTTCCATTATATTTTTCTTTTTAACGGTTTCTCTTCAGCTTGGTACTAGAATTGGGTATTTAGAAGAACTTATTTATTTTTTCAATTCTTAAAATAATGTATGTGTACTTTATAAAGTTAAAAAATTATAGACACTTAATTTTAATTAAGTATGGGATAGGGCACATTATGTCACCACATTGTATCCAGTAAATGTAAATGTGTAGCCTTAGTGTTGTCAGAGCAAGTTTGGGCCAGTAGCAGCGAGGCAGAAGTCAATCTCCATGGTTGTGGAATCTAAAGAAACAGGAGTACAGCAGACCTTACAAGACCCAGGGCACCAACCAGGTCTTGCTGATTGAGGAAGATTCTATTTAACAACCTTCGAGGTAGCATGGGGCTAGTACTGGTGAAGAGGCTATCAAGGTGATGGCTGATGGCTAAAGGTTAGTGGCTCATTTTTTGGAATTCAATTGTTCCTACCATTTTTATGGGAAGTTTTATATAAAGGTTTGTGGCCTTAAACTGACAAGTGCATGATTACAATCAGTTGTACGGTTCGGAACCCTAAGGTTCTAGAAATGACTGGCACACTTAGACGGATGAATCGGAGACCTAAAGTTAGGCACCTGGAGTGCGGGGACCACAGAAGTTTATATCTGATAATGGTTGACATTTGTCAGTAAAACCGACACGCCCTGGCCATCTGCTATGTGCCAGATGCTGCAAAGAAATTGACATATGTCTGCTCATCAAATCCTCAGCAAACTCAAGAGGGAAGTACTATTCTTAGTGTGACTATTTCCATTTCACACAGATGGAGATCCAGAGGTGTAGAGAGGTCAGAAACCTGGTTAGGGTCACTGCATTCATTTCCGGGGACTGCTGCGTCATGATACAAACTGACTATCATGGTACCACGAAGTACCACAAACTGGGTGACTGGAAACAACAGGAATGTACTGTCTTACAGTTCTGGAGATCAGATGTCTGAAACCAAGGTGTCAGCAGGGCCGTGCCCTCTTTGAGATTCTTGGTAGGTCATTTCCTGGCTCTTCTGAGCTTTTGGGAGTGGCTGTCAATCCATGGTGTTCCTTGGCTTGCTGCATCATGTTCCATCTCTGCTTCGGTGGTCACACGGACGTCTCTGCATGTCTCTGTGTTTATACAGCACTCTGTGTGTGTGTGTGTGTGTGCCCACTGATTTCCCTTTTCGTATAAGGACATCCATCATATTGGATTAGGGACCACCCTAATGATTTCATCTGAACTTGATTCCATCTACAAAGATGCCGTCTTCAAATAAGGACAAATCCACAGGTATGGGGTGGGGGGTAGGACTTCAACATATCTGTGATGGTTAATTTTGTGTGTCAACTTGAGTGGACCACAGGGTACCTCGATCAAATGTTGTTTCCGGTGTGTTTGTGAGGGTTCTTACAGATGAGATCAGCATTTGAATTGGTGGGCTCCATAAGTAGATGGCCCTCCCCAATGTGGGTGAGCATCATCCAATCCATTGAAGGTCTGAATAAACAATAAGGTGAAGGAAGGAGGGATTTGCCCCCCCCCCTTTTTTTCCTGCCTCTTTGTTTGAGCTGGGACACCTCACCTCATCTTCTCTTGACCTTGGCCTGGGATTAACACCATTAGCTTCCCTCATTCTCAGGCCTTCAGATTCAAAGTGATTTACACTACTGTATTTCCTGGGTCTCCAGCTTGTAGATGGCAGACCACGGGACGACTAGTTCCCATAACGCACTAGCCAAGTTCTCAAAATAAATCTCCTTTGGGAGATGTGTGTGTGTGTGTGTGTGTGTGTGTGTGTATACAACTGTTTCTGTTTCTCTGGAAAACCCTGATCAATACAATATCTTTTGAGGGGACACAATTCAACTCATAACAGTAATAAATGACCAAGCCAGGATGCACACTTCCATTTGCTTGAGTCAACAACCCAGCCCATGTTCTAACCAGCATACTACATTTTCTGAACTAATGTTGGATAACACTTGCCATGGTGTGATTTGCAATTCTGACACATTCTCTTTAGGAACAATGGTCTTAGCTGAAACTGAGAGAAAACTCACTTACATTAATAATAATGATAAAAAGTGACCGATAAAAAGTATTATCAAAGAGTTTATATTTTATAAGTTACTGACAAATCAATTTTCTTCTAATTTACGTAGGACTAATATTGTAGGTGAGAATATAACACAGATGGGCCTGACCAGGTTAGGTCAGGCTGTAAGATCATCCAAGATTTTTTGATATGGCAAATAAAGAACTACTTATTTTTTCTAGAATAATTTAAAATTTTGAATTCGTAATTAATGTGAGTTATCAATATTGGAGAATTATTGACATTGTTATACTAAAAGTATGTAAGTAGGGGTGCCTGGTGGCTCAGTCGGTTAAGTGTCCGACTTCGGCTCAGGTCATGATCTTGCGGTTCATGAGTTCAAGCCCCACATTGAGCTCTCTGCTGTCAGCGCAGAGCCTGCTTGGGATCCTCTGTCCCTCTCTCTTGGCCTCATCCCCACTTGTGCTCGTTCTCTCTCTCTCTCTCTCGAAAATAAATATTAAAAAAGTATATCTAAATATATAAATAAATAAGACAGCCTAATCCAAAAGCTACCGTGAATAACAACGGAGACCCTAGACAAAAGACGAAAGAACAAAGTGGGAGTTAAATGTCTTTTCCTGGATACGAATGGGAATTTAGGGATGTGGAGATTTGAGAAGAAAGGAAAAAGAAAGCAGGAGAGCACGATGAAGAGCATCTACAAATACCTGGAGGACTCTCATGAACAAGAACCCAATATTTAACTTAAGTATTTAGAGTGGGATATAAAAATACCCTTCAACTGCCCCCCAAGTAGTATCTGTTATGTACAAGGATGTTATACAAAGGTTTTGTTCATGTGAGTGTTTGAGAAGTGGGTGTGTGTGTGAAAGAGAGAGAAAGAGCCTGAATCTGAGAGAGGTGTGAGCATGTGTGTGTGTGTGTGTGTGTGTGTGTGAGTGTGTGTGAGAGTGAATATTTGTTAGTAAGGGAAAGGTGATGAGTATGTGTGTTCACCTGTGTGTGTTTTTGTATGAATACATGTGAGAAAGAATATGTATCTGAGGTGTGTGAGTGTGTGTGTGTGTGAGAAAGAGAGAGAGAGAGAAGGGGAGAAGGGACTAGGGGCTAATAAGCACCAAGTCTTCTGTCTGGGTTCAGGGATCACAGAAGGAACAGCATGCCCAGGGTGGCAGGGAGACACATAACTCATAACTATTTCAGCTGAGACAGGAGATTAGAAGGAGCCAGGGCAGACCTCATGCCCTCACCACCTGTGCGTGGGTCTACATCCCACCTCACCCCTACCTCTCTCAAACCACCAGAGTTTGAAGAACTTGGGAATGAATCTTTTCCCCTTTCCATAAGTCATAGAAAAGGCAGCTGAGCTAAACTTTGCATTTTCAGTAACTTGGAGACTCCAGCTGTCACCAGAGTAGATCACAAAAAATGAATCTAGACACTTAGATTTCAGCAAAATAAAATGATCATTTATAGCTGGAGATGATCCAGGGTGCCTGAGTGGCTTAGTCGGTTGAGCGTCTGACTTCGGCTCAGGTCATGATCTCACAGTCGGTGAGTTTGAGCCCCGTGTCGGGCTCTGTGCTGACAGCTCAGAGCCTGGAGCCTGCTTCGGATTCTGTGCCTCCCTCTCTCTCTGCATCTCTCTCTCTCTCTCTCTCTCTCAAAAATAAATAAACATTAAAAAAAATTTATACCTGGAGACAATCCTATATAACAAGCCCAGGTGGCATTTGAATGTGGAGACAGACACCCTCACATGTTCATATGGTTTGGAGTCTGTCAAGAAGTGAAGGCCAGATGACCCTACACACTATATCCATGGGCTCACTAGACAACTGGGTCATCTAATGACCTACAGGCTCAAACTGTTGTCTAGCAAATTTCCTTCATTGCTTGAAACACCTAATAAAATGATAGGGACCCCAAAACTCAGGTTGTTCATGCTCAACCAGACAAGTAAAGCAATTGAGTACTGACAGTGTAGACTTCATGAGAGCACCTGGACCATAACTGACATGCATTCCATTCTGAAGTTTTGTGGCTGTTGGGGCCTCAGGCTCCGCTTAAACAGCCCCGGGGAGGTGAGAGCTTCCCATTATAGCAGAGCTGTTCAGAGGTTGAGGTTTGGTATAAAATGGACCTATCTACTGACCCTTCTTAACTTTGGAACATTGTGCTGTTAACCTCACCAAGCTTCCAGATCTTCTTCTCTTTGATGGATTAAACTGTACTGCCTAGTTAAGGTTGTTGTAAGGAACTCACGAGATAATGCAGGTTTTATGCTTAAGACAGTGTTTGGCATGCAGAAAATATTTTTAAAATATTGCTAACAATTCTTAGCATCAATGACAAAAGCATTTGGGGGATATTATAATCATGTCATACACCTGTCAGACACCTGTCGTCCAGGCAAGAAATAAACTCGGTATCCAGAACCTACTGACATTCTCTTATGATTTTTCTTTTTCCCTGATGAATCTTGGTTGACCTAATGGAGAAGGCCGGTGGGGGGTTTCCAGATGTGACACTCAAAGGTAAAAGCCACATCACCGTCCTCATTTTCTTCTTCTGATAATCATTCTCACCTCCTGCAAACCGATCAGTGATCAAAACAATTTGAGCGTGGTTGCTGACATGGAAACTTTGGGGGTGCGGTCCGCTTTCCCTGGAGCTGATTCACCCCTGCTTTTTAGCACTGATAAGGAGATATAAATATAACCAGACACTAGGTTGAGAGAGAGTGAAAGACAATGGAACCCAAATTCAAAGCAAAACTGGATGCCCCATGCTGACACCGGGGCTCAGGGCCAATGTCTGGCAGTGTGACAGGAAAGGCTTTTGAAAAAAAAGAAAAGGAAAGGAAAGGAAAACAGGCAGTAATTGGACACAAGGAACCTTACCACTGGCACCTGGCCTTTGAGGTAATTCTTCTTCTTCTCCCAGGAATATAATAGCCCCATTGTTTGACGGGTGAGTAGCGCAAGAGTGCAATCAGAAAGGGAGAGAAGTCAGAGGAAGAGCATGAAAAGAGGTAAGGTGTGGCCTTTGATGTGTTTCCAGGCCAGGGCTGGGGACCTGTGCTTGGAGAAACAAGCAATGTCAGTGATATTTGTCTTCTCACCTGGGAAGACATTTCTTACATTGCGAACCCTCGCCTTTGTCTGCACAGAGTCCATTAAATCACCTGGGCCCAGTTGTCATCTGCTGGGGCTTGAAAGCAAAGCACACACTTGGGTTTGACTTTATTGACACGCCTCACTGGCAAAGGCAAGATTGGATAACTTTAGGCTGGGATAAATCGTGTGGGTCCAGCAGCAGTAGGGTGATGTTTCTTTCCACGGCTTATCAGATGTTTTCTAGACAAGTTCTTTTGGTGCAGGGGGAACAACACTGAAGTTCAAGAACACTTTTCAGTTGTAGAAAAAGGCCAAGGATGCTGTGCTCAGAGGCCAGTGTTCAACCTAGCAGGGGCGTTTACTTGCTCATCGGTCCCACCAGCATTCTCGTGAGACTCTCAGGCACAGGAGTGCTGAAGGTGCCCTAAAAGTAGATGTGACTATCAAGAAATGTCTAGTCCACAAGTGGAATCATGTCCATGCAACAATATGACCGTGATAGAAACAGGGCACGCGGTAAAATAAGTAGAAGTTAAGTGTAAGGAAACTATAAAGGAGATTTGGGTCTTTTTTCTTGAATGGAGATGGGATAAGATCAGACAAGCCATGATGAAGGAAGTACCATAAGAAAGGGACTTTGAGGGGGTGCCTGGGAGGCTCAGTCAGTTGAGCATCCGACTTTGGTTCAGGTCATGATCTCACGGTTGATGAGTTTGAGCCCTGCATTGGGCTCTGTGCTGACAGCTCAGAGCCTGGAGCCTGCTTCAGATTCTGTCTCCACCACTCTTTCAAATATAAATCAACATTAAAAAATTTTTTTTAAAAAGGAACCTTGAACAATGGGATGGGGTTTGAAATTATAACTGAGAAGTAAATGTCTCTGAGGATAAACGTATACAATTTATATTTGTTTTCCCTTACTCGTATTACAATTCAATATTTATTTGTGTTATAATGGTACATTCCAAGGTTTGAGTGTAGAACACAGAGTATGGAAATATTTATTTATTTGTTTGTTTGCTTGCTTATTAATATTTATTTATTTTTAAGAGAGAGAGAGAGAGAGTGCATGATCAGGGAGGAGCAGAGAGAGATGAGGAGGGAGGATCCAAAGAGGGCTCTTCACTGACAGCAGCGAACCCGATGTGGGGATAGAACTCACGAACCGGGAGATCATGACCTGAGCTGAAGTCAGACGCTCAACCCACTGACCCATCCAGGGGCCCCATGAAATTATTTAGGGGACAGGAAAAAATTCCTTTTCATTTACCCATTTGGGCATTGGTACTCATAGTCATAGAAAACAACATTTAAAGTTATTTTAAAATTTTAAGATGATTACCTATTTATTATGCTATTTACCCTTTAGGTACCAAGCACTGCGTTAAGGTATTGAGAGATAGAATAATATGCAAATATGACAGAAAGCATTACGGAATCAGTAGGTATCTAAGAAAGTTAGGTGTTAATTTTGATGCTCTGCAAAAGTAGGTGAAGGAGAGAACATAAGTTTGCAGTCATGATTTTCAAGGCCATACGTGTTCTTCCTTTTCAGGTTGCTTTTGAGCTTTTTGGTATAGACTCCATCTCCTGTTTTACACGGTATTCTAAATTCATTTTCTCCCTGAATAGAGTCTACTTATCAGCCAGGTTTACTTGCACACCAATTAAATGGAAAAACTAGAGTATCCTGTCCAGGCTACAGAAATCCACATTACTTTTGTCTTAATTGCTTTGTATTCCCATACAGTTAAGCTCAATAGACATCAGTGCACCTATGAAAGGTTTCTTTAAAGTCATTATAATATAGCTTTACAATTGATTCTGTAATTTGAATGCAAGCTTTTATGCTCAATCATGTATTAAATACACCCCTCTGGTTTCCTCACTTTCAACTACTTTGGCTGAACAGGTGGTGAAGAGCAAAGTCCAAATGCTGCCATTTTGGTGACAAATTGGTTATACAAAGAAATGAAATGAATATTCTCTTGTGAATATGAGGCTATAATAAATATGGAGGTTGAATGAGTCCATTTAACAGATCCTTTTTTAAAATGAACTTTTACATTTGGAATAATTTTAATTTTGCAAAAGTTTCAAAGATAGCTCAGAGTGTTCTTGTATACCCTTCATCTAGTTTCCACAACTATTAACCTCTTATGTTGCTATGGTTTATTTGTCACAACAAAGAAATCAACATTGGTTTATTACTGTCAACTACACTCCAGATCTCAGGTGGATCTCACCTGTTTTTCCATAAATATCTTTTTTTTTTTTTTTGTCTGTTCCAAGATCCAATCCAGGGCACCACAGGCATTTAGTTGTCATGTCTCTCCACTCTTCTCTACTCTGTGATAGTTTCTCAGTCTTTCCTTGCTTATCATGACCTTGAGAATCTTAAGGAGTAGCCAGGTATCCTGTAGAATGACCCCCAATCTTGGTTGTCTCTTGGTTTCTGCATCGTGACACAGGGTTTTGAGAAGAATGGGTGAAGTGCCCTTCTCATCACATTCTATTAGGAGTACATGGTATCCACAAGACATCACAGGCTTTTTAATCTTCATCGCATGGCTAACGTAGTATTTCTTATGTTTCTCCACTGTAAAGGTAATATTTTTCCTTTCTGTCTACACTACCCTCAAGGTTGAAGGGAGCGGAGGGCAACTGAACCTCATCTGCTGGAAGGGGAAGTATCTACATATTTCCCTTTAAATTTTTCTGAAAAGTCTTGATCTTTCTTTCTTTCTTCATCCATTCCATCATCTTTTTATTTATTTTATAAAGTGTATTTATTTATTTTGAGAGAGAGAGACAGAGACAGAGACAGAGAACATAAACAAGGGAGGGTCAGAGAGAGAGTCCATTTAACAGATCCTTAACAGATCAGAGAGATTCCCAAGGAGGCTCCATGCTGCCAGCAGGGAGCTTGACATGGGGCTCTGTCTCATGAACCGCGAGATCATGACTTGAGCCAAAGTCAAGGGTTGGGCGCTTAACCGACTGAGCCGCCCAGGCACCCCTTAATCATTTATTTATATCAGTATGGGTTAATGGATAATTTGGGGTTATAATTCAATGATATGTTATTTATTTTGTTGCTTAGACTATGTCAGATATAGCTAGTGGGAACTCTTTCAGGTTTGCTCTAGTCCCTTTGACATGCCCCTATCCTATATATATGTATGTAGTATGTATGTATATTAATACTTTTATATGTATATAAATAACTTTTGGTACCCCAAGGTGCTCTTGGCATACCTTGCACATTTCCTTCCTCAGCCCCCAAATCAACAATTTCCCTGAGGAGCTCTGACTAACAGATTCCTTTAACATATTAATGAAAAAGAAAACAAGTTCTCCTTTCAAAATATGTTATTATAATTTGATAGACACATTATTTTAAAACTTTCTAGAAGTTAAAGGACTTTTAAAAATTCATGAATTTGCATTTGCCAAGATAACGATATAATTTTGTTAATTCTTGTTTTGTTAGGCTATAATGATTCAAAATATAAATTTTTTTAACTTTAAATAATTTTTTAACAATATATACTTCTAAGGAAGTTCTAAAGGAGTGCAAATGAAATAGTTGATCACATTTCAGTTTTCATACAATTTCTCTTTAGCACATTTACCTCAAAGATTAATGCATCAGTCAGGATGTACCAGGTTATGCTGCAGTGACGGAAAACCCCAAATCTCAGTGGTTTGAGACAACGATGGTTTATTCACACTCGGGATCCATGCCCACCTTGGGTGAGTAAGAGGCTGGGTTCCATGGTGTCCCCCCCCCAACGCTCTAGGCTGAACAAGTCTCTACCGTCTGGACTGAGATTCATCGTCTTGACAAGAGGAAGAAACCATTCTTGTGACCAGAAGTGAAACAAGTGGCTTCTCAAGTCTCATTAACCAAAGCGAGTCACCTGGCTGTGTCCATCTCGCCATGTGTCCTGAAGGAAGAGAATTCGAAATATGAACAGACAGCTCAAGTGATAACCATACTTGGGCACGTGTCTACTGCTAGGTAACCCAGGTCTCCCCAAACTTTCCTGACAAATAAGATTCACTGGAACGCCTGTGCCACAAGATGGGAGGGAATCCCATATCTTTCCCCAGTATTTCTAACGCCCTCCCAAGGGGCCTCTACTTTCTTGGTCGTCACTTGTGACTTCTCATCATAAGCTGCTTCCTCAACTCCAAAACGCTGTGTGCTTTGGGAATGATTCTACCAACACAACGATCTTTGGGAAGAGTGCAGCTCAGGGAAGGTCCATTAATTTATCCCAGGTACAGGCACTGTCCACTACGCTAATTCTTTACGGGAAATCTAAAGCTGGACAAAGGTGACTATGAAGGTTTACTGAAAAACCGTGGCACAAACTTGATAAGAGGTAAAATTAAATATCTGCCATTTTTAGTTGCCCATGCTCTTTCCAGAGACAAACACAGTTAATATGCTACTGCATTTCTTTGCTCTATTACTGTATTTCTTCCATAGATACCTACTTCAATAACATAGTTTTGGATTCTGCTTTATATGCTAACATTATAGAATTTTTAAAAATCCCGCTCTAATGATTCCATGATACTTTATCATATGGAGATTCCACAATTTATTTAAGTAATTTCTCTGATGGCTAGATCCTCATACTGTGAATATCTGTTTTTATACTGAAATAAAGTACTCTGTGATAGATAATTTTGTACATATATACTTATGTGTATCTCTGATTAATTTCATATCATAAATTCCTGGAAGAGGAGCTACTGAGTCAGAGAATTAACCATTTTCTGCTCTTAATACGTACTGTTAAATTGGTTACCAAAGAGATTGATTTCAGTTTATGTTCTCACCAGCGGAGTATGTGACTAATTCCTCACAGACATTGAATCATCTTGGGAAGATAATTGTTAATTGTCATTTGAACAGCAAGCAAACCCTATCAGGGGAAATAAAAAATACAGAAATGGGCATGGATAGATTGTGAGCTAATGGTATCATCTTGTATTTTCATGGAAGATCAGTAGAACACCTACTGGGCTGACAAATAGCTGTGATAAATATTAAACAATACTTTGGTTATAATAGACCTAATGTGAAAATAGCCACCTTTGTGAAGTCCCTGTAATCTTGTTACCTGTCTGCTGACATGCTGGTTTTAATAAGCTGCTTTCTCAAACACACACACAAAAAGGCTTCTTTGTATGGTTTCACTTGATGTTAGAGGAAACTACATTTTTATGTAAATAAAAACTAATAAACACAACACAAAGGAACATGACAACAACATAATTCAGCAATTAAGAATCTGATAAAAACGTCTTGGGCGTGGAAAAATAATAAAGTTAAAGATAATGGAACAGTTAAAAAAAATTGGCAGTGTCCTAAAAAAAAAAAAAAATCAGTCCATTTGAGTGAACTCAAAATGTCATAATTAACGTAAAAGAGTTGAATTTCACCCTTCATATAAAGGTGGAGATTTCCATTCTAAAGTTGCCATCATGGAAATCACCTCTGAAACTTAATAATGAGGATTTGCTCTCTGTTTATAAGACTTGGAAACAGTTTCAAGTTCCTGCTAAGGGTTATGATTCATAGGACAAGATTTAAACCAGAAGTAGAAGTGACTTATATGATTCCCACATACAGGCTAGTTTCATAGATTTCTGTGGCTTAGTTACAAAGCCCTATAACTTGTGTGAAAATCACCTACAAATACACAGAAACACATCCATACACACATAGCTGTTAAAACAAAACTAGACAATAGAATTTGACCACAAAATCCACAGTTCCTAAACACCAGTACAGCCCCAATTATTTAACCACAGAAATAACAGAATAATTGGAGCGCAGTATACCATGCATATAACCAGAAATATTAATTTAATATTCATATCCAAAATAGTTCATATCATTGGAAAAATGATACTATATCTTCTCTTCCCAACCGAGCTATCTGGAAGACGCCCTACTACGTTGAATCCAGATTTGACAGACAACATTATCTGCCGTAGCGGTATTCCTGTGCCTGTCCTTCTGCAATGTGACATATTTCAAGTTTCTTCCAGAATATTTGAGGGGTCAGTACTTTGATTAACATATGACAATTCAGAGAAGTATTAAAGCAATGCCAAGTAAGTTCATTTTTGCCATGAATATTTCATCTTGCCTACAGGGAAAAGAGTTGATGGGGAAAATACTACATAAGATAAGTGATACCAGGGCTATGCTATCTCAGATGATCGCTGCATCATTGTTTTGCTGTCTCCAAAATAAGTGAATATAGAATAGGGGTTAACTTGCAAGCTGGTTATATTTGTGTTGAATGAGAAGTACATAATGTCCTGTATCCAGTGCCGTATCTTGTTTAGGAGTATGCTTTTAATAGGTACTGGTTAAATGGATGACGGAGTGGTCTATTGCTTTGGAACGATCGTACCACAAACTTAACGACTTGAAAACAATACACATTTATTGTCACAGTTTCTGTGGGTCAGGAAGAGCCTGGACACAATTTTCCTGGGTTCTCTGCTTCAGGGTGTCGCAAGGCTTTCCTGGAGGTGTTGGCTGGGGCTGTGGTCTCATCTGAGGCCATACTGGGGAAAGATCCGCTTTCTAGCTCACATGGTTGTTGGCAGAATTCAGTTCGTTGGAGCTGTAGGACTCAGGGGTTTATTTCATTGAGGGTGTCAGCTGGAGGCCTTTGCAGGCCAGAGACCGCCTCCAGCTACTGGAGACTGTCCCTAGTTCTTTGATGTGTGCGGTTCCCCGACTTGGCTATTTACTTCTTCAAAGCCAGCAAGGAGAGAGAAGCTCCCCCAAGATGGGGGCTACAGTTGTATGTATTGTAATCACAAAGCACATGCATGTAATCCCAATCCCCTATGTCCTATCATCTTTAATGCATCCTGTTGGTATTAGCAGCAAGTAATAAGTCTAGCACATTCTCAGGAGGAGGGGATCAAACCGGGATGTGAAAACCACAAGGCTGGGATCACGGGGCCACCTGAAGAGTCTTTCCATTTCAGGTGGGCATTCGGGTATCAAATGATGACTTTTGACATGAATGGCCGTATACTCTTCCAAAAGGAAATAGAACGTATGTACCTTTTCAGTGGTGCATTCTTATTTGCTGATTAAGTGGCTAGTGGTGTGTTTGTTTTTAATGAATTTTGTATTTTATAATCTGCATATTCCATGCAACATTGGCCATGTGGAAATCAGAGACTGATGTTCCCGAACTGTGGTTGCTTCTTTAGGAAATCTTTGATGGTCTTACCTGGTGTCAGTTATGAACTATGACATCAGTAATAGGGGTGGCAGTAATAACGGTAACATAACGATAGTAGTTTGCTGAGCGTCGACTTTATGTCAGCCGCTGGGCCAGGTACATACACGTTCTAGTCCAGACAAATGTTGGCAATTGCTGAGTCCAAGGGCAGTCCCACAAGGACCCGCACACAGGTGGTCTTGGGTTGACCATCTGACTCTGACCCCCAGCCACACTTGATTGGCCCAGGGAGTCAACGTGTGCCTTCTCACCGCACTCTGGAGCTGCCTGGAAAGGGCAGGCGTATATTCTCCTTGGGCTTTTTGGCACCGCAAAGAGAATATGTCACTCAATGAGAGCTGATGCTTAAAAGCTACCTTGAGAGACATTAACACATAAGGAAGCAGAACAGTACACGTAAGACGAAGAAACAGAAACTGAAGGAACAGCCTGTAACACTTTGTTCAACAAATGTTGACCAAGCACTTAAAGACGTGCCAAGCACCGTGGTGGATGTTAGGAGTTGAAAAGGAGACAAGATAGATAAGTTTTAGCCTTCACAGAGCTTAATTCTACTAGGAAAGGTAAAAGTCAAGATCAGAAATTAAAAGAAAACTATTGATACCACCCGCGAAAGCAAAACATATGCCTGCCCTACGACCTAGCGATTTCGTATCTAGGTGTATGCTCAAAAGCAGAGATGAGTTCATATGACCACCGAAAGGTGCGTGCAGCTTTATGCGTAATAGGCACAAACTGGAAACAGCTCGAGCGTCCCCCCTAGGTAGAATGAATAAATAAGCTTTGTTATAATCACACGATGGCGTATTGTCATAAGAAAAAAAGAGCAAATTATTTTACGCACAACTACATGCTGAATGTTAGAGTGTTCTGTTGAGCGAAAGAGAGGCCACACGCAACAGACTACGTGCTGTGTGGTTACCTTTCTATGAAGTTCAAGAACAGGAGAGAACAATCCATGATTGAGAGAAGGTAGAATGCTGGTTACCTCTGGAAATGGGAAGTAGGTGCTGTGGGGATTGACTCGGAAAGGATATAGGGAAATCTGAAATTATAGTAATGTTCTATTCCTTGATCTGGGGTAGTAGTGACATAGAGAGGGCTATTCATCAAGGTATACACTTAAAAATTAGTGCACTTTACTATATGTTATAATGCAATAAGAAGTGGTGCAGGTAAAAATATTGTTTCTGAAAGAAACAGTAGTAGGGCTGAAAGGGGGAGAATGCTGGAGCAATGGCCTGCTTTTGGTGAGTAATCTGCAAAATTATGGCCAAAAAAATGCCAAAATCCTGCAAAAAGTGGAGGTGCCATTTGAAGGACCTTTCCATGAGGAGAGCAGGCAGGAAAGCAGTCCGGGCAGAGGGCACTGCAAGTGCAAAGGCCCTGAGGCAACAATGAACTAAGCATGAAGTATAGCTCAAAATCCATGTGTAAGAAGTGGCCTGATATGAGGTGAAGAGAGAGGCAGGGAGGGGATCTTTCGGGGCTGTGGGGGCTGCCGTAAGGAGTGGAGTTTCACCCTAAGTGCACTGAGAAACCACCGCAGGGTTTTAAGCAGGAAGGTGAAATGAGCTCTTTTACAGTTTGAGAAACAGTGACTCTGGCTGCAGGGGGCTGCATGGATGGGAGGGCAAGGGTGAAAAACAAAGCGACCAGTGGTAAAAATACAGGAACCAAGAGTCTTGGGTAGTGGCAGAGGAAATGGGGATGGGGTCTTGACACGGCATCGACAGAACTTGCCAGCGGATTGAGTATAGGATGATGGCTCTGGCTTGGATTGGCCGGATGGCCATGGCACCATTTTCTGAAAGATGGAAGACCAAGGAGGGATGGGGGTGGGGTAAGCAGGAAGCAATCAGGCCACTTGGGATATTTTCATTTTGAGACCTCTGTGCTTCAAGTGAAGGAGGAGCTGGGTGCATTAGCCTGGGACTCAGCGGGGAACCACCGCCATTAAGGCGGTATATTCATCCTTGGGGATGGATACGCTCCCCCAGGGGTGTGTATGGAGGGAGGGGGAGAGGAAAGGGGATTACAGAAGAGGAGGATAAGCATGATCATTCCATCATTTGACGGTGCGAACCTGCATCATCTAAAAGGGGCCCGGGGCAAACCTCGCTGTGCCCAATCTGGAAAGGTCCTGGGATCTGACTCCTGACCTAAGATGTCCCCTCGTCGCTCTGGGTGAAGCCCCACCACCCCCGTCCCTCTGCAGGTGCTCGTATGAACACGTCTCCCA
Source organism: Panthera leo (assembly GCF_018350215.1). NCBI lineage: Eukaryota > Metazoa > Chordata > Mammalia > Carnivora > Felidae > Panthera > Panthera leo. The sequence goes on from NC_056687.1 coordinate 10,106,388, forward strand.
TTCTTATAAGAGAACACCTTTAAAAAAATGTCTCATTCAATGCTTACTACAGCTCTGAGATATTAACATGTTCATTTGACAGGTGAGAGAACTTAGTTGAGAAGCTAAGCGATATATCCCGTGTCAAAGAGCTATTAAATATCATGGCTAGCACTTGACATTAAGTTACCTCCAAAAGGTGTGCACTGAGCCATAGAATGAAGCAAGCATCCGGTTACAGTTTATACCTTAAGCTAAGAAAGAAAGCCTGTCTCCCCAAAGTGGGAATACAAAAATCACCCTTGCACTGAGACAACTGGAAAAGCAGAAAACCAACTCCTCCGGCTGTGCAGGCCAAGCTGGCTCCAGGTAGATGGCTCAAAAGGATGGGAGAGTCCTTGGGGCACCGGCGCGGCTCAGTCGGTTAAGGGTCTGACTTCGGCTCAGGTCAGGATCTTGTGGTTCATGAATTCGAGCCCCGCATCAGGCTCAGAGCCTGGAGCCTGCTCTTGATTCTGTGTCTTTCTCTCTCTCTCTCTCTCTGCCCCTCCCCTGCTCACGCTCCGTGTCTTTCTCTCAAAAACAAATAAACATTTAAAAAATTAAAAAAAAAAGATGGGAGCGTCCTTGAGTTTGGGTGGAAACAAAGGCAAGGCCTGATACAGGTTCCTGAGAAAGCGGACCGATTTCCTGGCCTAAGGACAACATGGAATGAAGGGCAGAGTCCCCAGACCAGCACCAAGGTGGTTCTGAGGGTCACCCTGCAAAGGCGTCTCTCCAGCTCCTTCCTGGGGACGAAGCAGTGACTCATCTCAGAATCAATCGGCCCCATGCCCTACAGAGACGGTTTTATGTAAATCTGCAGGGTGAATAATACACATTTCCCTTTGTTGTGTATTCGGTAACAATTATCCAAATCTTCTGTGATCTTCATAAATTTCTGAGTTGAAGAGCTCTGGGGGCTGTTTTATCGACATCTGAGTTGAAGGAAGTATTGTCAACGTGCGAGACTCGGGGTGGGGGAAAAATCCAGTAAGAACTTCTCTAAAACATGTTCTTTCTTAATGAGGCTTAATCCTATCAAGTATACTACATTTTACACACACACACACACACACACACACACTATGTGATATTCGTTTTAGTAATTATAATAAATGATGGGTTCCATTTTGTGAATTATACTTTTTTTAAATTAATCTATTTATTTTTTTTTTTTATTTTGAAAGAGAGAGAGAACACATAAGAGGGGAAGGTGCAAAGAGAGGGAGAGAGAATCCCAAGCAGGCTCCATGCTGTTAGTACAGAGCCTGACGAGGAGCTCGATCTCACAAACTGTGAGCCTGCTCTTGATTCTGTGTCTTTCTCTCTCTTCTCTCTCTCTCTGCCCCTCCCCTGCTCACGCTCTGTCTCTTTCTCTCAAAAACAAATAAACATTTAAAAAATTAAAAAAAAAAAAAAAAAAAGACGGGAGAGTCCTTGAGTTTGGGTCACAAACTGTGACCTGGGCCCCCAGCCTCCCCTTATACTATCTGTTTTGACTGAACCTTTGACATCTGTACAGCAAGATTTATGTGTGGTTCCCCTGATTATGTCTGTGATGCCCGATTCACATGAACTGTTTTTCTCCGTATTTTGAATTCTAAGAAAATCAGAACAAGAAAGTAGGTGCATCATTAACTTCCCCTTTTTCCACAACACGTCACCTCTTTCCCATGTCATTGCTATTTCTCTTCCCCTTTCCTCCAGTGTATACGATCATCCTCTTCTCCCGCAGCTCCTGCCCCTCCACTGCCTGCAGCCTGAGCCCCCACACGTCGCTTTCCTGAGGCCACCATAACCGGACATTACAAACCGGGTGTCTTCAAACAACAGAAATCTATCTTCTCCTGGTTCTAGAGACCAGACGTCCAAAATTAAGGTGACAGGAGGGCCATGCCCCTGTGAGGCTCTGAGTAGAACCTCTCCTTGCCTCTTCCAGCTTCTGATGCTTGATGGTGATTCCTGGGGTTGTTTTGCAGCTACTTAATCTCATCTCTGCCCGTGTGAGATCCTCCTCTGTGTCCAGATCTTCCTTTTCTCATGAGGACACCAGTCCTATTTGGATTAGGGCCCAACTTAGCGAGCTCGTCTCTTATTTTTATGATTATCTATTTTTGAAAGACAAAGAGAGAGAGAGTGGGGGGGAGGGGCAGAGAAAGAGGGGGGCAGAGGATCTGAAGCGGGCTCCACGCTGACTGTAGCAAGCCCAATGCGGGACCTGAGCTCACAAGCCGTGAGATCATGACCTGAGCTGGGGGTGGATGCTCAACCGACTGAGCCACGCAGAAGGCCCAATAATCTCATCTCAATTTGATTGCATCTGTGAAGACCCTGTTTCCAAATAAGATCACGTTCACAAGTACTGGGCGTTGGGACGCCCACATGTTTTGGGAGCCACGGCGCAACCCAGGACACCCTGTGCCACTTATGTCTACTTGTAGTGTGAGTTCAAGACCCAAAAGAAACGTGGCTTAAAATTTCCTTAGGGAGCCACCTATTGAAGGCCTTATAACTGATGTTCTCCCGAGAACAACTAATCACAAAAATTCCCTTTTCAAAGTAAAATGTCAGTGCTTGGAAGACACCTTGGCATTAACGTGCATGTGTATTACGGAAAGCTCACATGTGCACACACATATAGTCTTTCTCTCTCTCTTTTATTCCCTTCTTAAGGCTTTAATAATAAATTATAATACATGTCTTGAATTATCATGCATTCAAGAATAAATTTGATTCCGGTTTTGCTCTTCTCCGCTTAAAATAAAACAAAGAAAGAAACTAGAATGTCTGGCCAATGAAGTCAGCCACCTGACGTGACCCGACTCCCCCTTATTTTCCATTCTGGCCTTCCTATCAGTGCTTACGATCTTAAGCCAAGACACTTCGTAGGATTCAATATTTTGTTGGCAGACTGGCGTATTGATTACGAGAATGACCTTTGGAGGCCAGAAGAAGATAGTAGAGTTGGGTTCTCACTGACTCGTGGTATATTTTGGGTTCTGTGACTCACTCATCCTTGAGGGGTGGCTTATAAAGATGACATAAGGTGCTACCTGGAAAGGGCTTGGACCAGGGCCTGGCACCTAAACGATGCTCAATGATTACTAGCTGGTTACTGGGGCACCTGGGTGGCTTTTTCAGTTAAGTGTCTGACTCTTGATTTTAGCGCGGGTCATGATCTCACTGTTTGTGAGTTCTAGCCCCACGTCAGGCTCTGTGATGACAATGCAGAGCCTGCCTGGGATTCTCTGTCTTCCTCTCTCTCTCTCAATATTAAATAAATAAACATTAAAAAAAAAACTAGCTGGTTATCAAGCAGCATATACATAATATGCTAATGGACTACTGGCCATAACTTTAGAAATGTTATCTATAAGTGTTATAGAAGGGGTTCTATAATTATGCTCAAAATCTATTTAGAAAACCTGTATTTTAAATTCCTGAGTAGGAAAAGGTTTGGGAGCTTGCCTTTAAAGAGTTTCTGGAAATTAGCACACGTTATTTTATTTTGCTTGTGTTTTAAGTCTTCAAAAGCTATAGACCTTGATTTGGGTGGGACGGTTTAGTAGATGACACTTCCTAGTTGGAGTTTATGAAAAGCAGCCAGCTTTGATATTAATCTTACTAGCATGAGACTTCCCTTTGCTTAGAAGGATTTGGAGGCACACAGACATGAATTTGCGTGTGACGTTGGGCAATCACTGAACATTTCTAAGCCTCAGTTCTTCATCCTGAAACCAGAATTGTTAAGAGCTGAGACGACTGGAGCTTAAATACTATGACTCAGATTTTTAGAAAAATAGAATGTTCCTTATTTTCCATAACTAATCTTGCTGTCTTTTGGAGCTTCCCTATTTCCCCATGAAAGAGGAAGAAAACTCAAACTGGTCCGTATGAAAACTCAGTCTCTTCTGGTTTAAAACATTTTCTTTCATATTAATTCAGTTACTTCTGAATAAATTCAGTCAACTTGGGATTTCTCCGCAGGCCCATCAAAACACTCGCTGGACTTACACATCATCCAGGTATCAGGGTGGAGAACGTGGGTGCTGGGACCACACTGGGTCCTTGGGATGGCTCATGGGTCCTTTCTGGCCTATGAAAGAAGCCTGGTACAAAAAGTCACACACAGTATGATATGACAGGCCCAGAGTAGGTAAACCCATAAAGAGAAAGTAAATTAGTAATTGATAGAGGTTAGGAGAAAGGAAATGGGGAGTGACTGCTAATGGATATGGAATCTCTTTGGGAGATGATGAACATGTTTTGGAAATAGCGGTGATGGCTGCACATCTTCATGGACATGATCAACAGCACTCAATTGTATACTTTAAAAGGATGAATTAAAAAATTTTTTAATGTTTATTTATTTTTGAGAGAGAGAGACAGAGTGCGAAAGTGGGAGGGGCAGAGGGAGAGGGAGACACAGAATCCGAAGCAGGCTCCAGGCTCTGGGCTGTCAGCACAGAGCCCTACCCGGGGCTCGAATCCATTAACTTTGAGATCATGACCTGACGCTTAACCAGCTGAGCCACTCTCAGCCCTGAGATAAAGACCTGAGCTGAGATCAAGAATTGGATGGTTAACCGACTGAGCCATGCAGGTGCCCAGGGTGAATTTTTGGATATGTGGATTATAACTCAATTTTTATTAAAAATCACTCATGATCAGAATTATAATTGCAATTATTATTAGTTCATGTGCATACTTTATTACAATTGGAATTCACAAGTCAGTTGCTCATATTTGTGTGGGTTTATTTCTGGATTTTCTATGCTGTCACACTGATCTAGATGTCTTTCTCTCACTGCCTTGATGCCAATATCTTGATTACCGCAGCTATACAGTAAGCCTTACCAGGGAGTACCGATTTCTCCCACTTTATTTTTCTCTGTCAAGATTATTTTAGCTATTGTAGGGCTTGTGCCATCTACAAAAACCTTGCTGGATTTCGATGGGAATCACATTAAATCTCTAAAGCGATTTGAGGAGAAGGCTCATCTTTATTTACTATGCTACACCTTCTAACCCATGGCCCTAGTAAGTGTCTCCATTAATTTAGGTATTGTTTAATTTCTTTTATTGGCATTTTGCAGCTTTCGGTACAGATCCTTTGCACATTTATAGCCAAGTCTTTCATTTTCTTCAACACTATTGTAAACGGCCTGTTTTTTAATTTCAATTTCCACATGTTCATTTTGATGTATAAAATATGCAGTTGACTTTTGTATATTGATTATGTATCCAGCAACCTTGCTTAATTCACTTCTTAGTGCTGGGAGTTTTTCTTTTCTTTTTCTTTTTCTTTGCTTTTCTTTTTCTTTTCTTTTTTTTTTTGTTTTCTTTTTCTTTTCCTTTTCCTTTCTCTTCTCTTCCTTTCTTTTCTTCCTTTCTTTTCTTTTCTTTCTTTTCTTTTATCAATTCCTTGAGTCTTTCTAGATAGACATTCACGTCATTTGCAAACAGGGACAGCTCCATTTGTTCCTTTCAAATCTACGTGCCTTTTCTTTTCCTTTGCTTTTTTGCAGCAGCTAGAACTTCTGGTCCTATGTTAGATAAGAGTGGTGAGAACAGATATCCTTGCCTTATTCCCAGTATTAAAGAAAAAGCATTCAGTCTTTCGCCATTAAATATGTTATTACGCATGAGCCATTTTTAATCACATCTTAGGCAGAACCATGTTGCTCCTATGCCATGCTGAATGATCAGGCTCTCCTCAGGAAGTTGATGCTTTTCTGGAATATGCCCTTAGAAGTAGAAATGAGGCCTCTTCCTTGGGGAAATTCCTTCAAATCTTCCTGAATACTTCAAACGCCATGTTCCTACCTTGTGTCTCCATCTTGAGAAATAAGAGTAAATGAGCCCACCCTTTCTCTCCCTTCTTTGTTCCACACAGAAGAGACCAGAAGATCTACCCTCCTTCCTGAAAGCTACGGTGAATGAGGCACCACGTCTTTCTGATTACTCTAGGGCAGCAGTCTTGAAAGTGTGATACATAGATCCCTCAGGGCTCCGAGACCCTTCGGGAGGTCCGTGAAGCATCGGACGATTTTAATAAAGATTAGGATATTGTTTCCCTTTAAAAAAAATATGTCGACATTTTCACTAATGTTGCAAAAAAAAACTTGTGGATCAAAGGGCTAGCATTTCAACAACAATCAAGTCAATGGCATCAAATACCGGTAGTATTCATTGTGTTCTTCACCGCCATCTACTCACAGTCGAAAAAAAAAAAAAGTCAACTTAATTAAACAATGTCCTTGATGAAGCAATAAAAATTATTAATGCTATTAAATTTTAACCCTTGAGTACACATGTTTTTAATACCTTATGTAACAAGACAGGAAGTATGTATAAAACACTGCTGCTAATTCCTGGACCGTGGTGGTTGTCTCAAGGGCCAGCAACAAATTGTGAGTGTTCTGAACCAGCTTCTTCTTTCATAAGACACCTCATTCACTTGAAAGACTGGCAGAGACAAACCCTGGCTCTTCAGACTTGAGTATTGAGAAGACATTTTCCCAAAACGGAACAAAGGGAGCCTGTCAGAAAAACAACTGAGAATATTTGTTGCTCAAATAAAATTTGAGCTTTCACGGGAAAATTAGAATTTTAGAAATCTTGTATCTACCACTCTGAACTCATTTCCCATTACTTTAATGCATATCTGATGTGATAGCTAATATTAACAAATATTATTTTTTATTTATTTTTTTAATTTTATTTTTTAAGTAAACTCTACACCCAACTTTGGGCTCGAACTTACAACCCTGAGATCAAGAATCACATGCTCTACCAACTGAGCCAACCAGGTGCCCCCGACAAATGCGATTTGTTTAATATTAAGTAAGGAAGTGTGTCAATATTTGGAAGATATGCATAACTCAGTCAACTAATAATTTTCAAATGACCAATGCATGGTGTTCCAAAAATAGACATGAATAAAAGATCTATTCAAAGCACCAAAAGGATCAATTAATTTTTATATAACAGAGAATGAAAATTCATTGATATGGCTTCAGATTCCATATTGTAACCAAACTTTGAGAAACTGTAGAATTTCACAATAATCTAAGATGCTTATTGACATACTGTTGCCTTTTTAAACTATATATGTATATGAGTCTACATTTTCTTCATATTCTTCGATCAAAACATTGGATTGAGAGGTGCCTGGGTGTCTCAGTCAGTTAAGCGTCCGACTTTGGTTCAGGTGATGATCTCAGTGGTTCATGGGGTCGAGCCCTACATCAGGCTCTGTGCTGACAGCTCAGAGCCTGGAGCCTGCTTTAGATTCTGTATCTCCCTCTCTTTCTGGCCCTCCTCTGCTTGCACTCTGTCTCTGAAAAATAATAAATAAATGTTAAAGTATTTTTTTAAAACATTGGAATGATACAGATTGAATGCAGAAGAAGATATGAAAATTCAACTGTCTTTTATTAAATTAGACATTAAAGGGATTTGCAAAAATGTGAAAAAATCACTTTTTGTTTTGGACAATATTATTATTTTCATCAAAATAAATTATTTATGTTAACATGTAATGGGCTTAATTTGTTATTTTTAAATGAATTAATAAGTGTTTTAAAAACTTCTAAATTTTAATTTATAAATATGATACCTACTGATAGAGAGAACTGATGGGACAAACCAACAACCCCCCCTTTTTGGAGGTAACCCTGATTTTTAATAGTACAAAGGGGTTCTGAGACCACAAGTTTTGAGAATCTACTGGTCATTCCAGCAACCTCTCTCACTTCTATTGAAGGAAATATTTGCGTATTTATCAAATGCTTTTTCTTCACAACCTAGCTTTAAGGATCTTGTCTCATTCAGGCTCAACAAATCTAGTTTGCTCCACAAAGCTGAACAAAATTGTCTTTGTTTTAGTCAGTATCTACCTCCACCTTATGCAATAAGTGTCTGATTCACCCTGTGGGGAAGCCATAGAGAAAAATGATTTGCAAACAATAAAAAAAAAAGTGCATTGGTTTACCATATCACAAATATCATCCTGGTTATGTGGATATTAAATGGGGTTTGTATCTTGAGTGGCAGAGTACTTTGTAGAGAGTAGCTATGAAATCCTTGTGCTTTCACTCTCCAGCCGTCTTTCCCCAAACAAGGTACAGATCTGAATCCAACCAAGCAATATAGTATTGAGGTGTTTCCAGTGTACAAATTATTCTATTCGCTAAAAGTAGCACTTCCTAAAGCACTGCTCAAGAGATAGGGGTTAAGTCATTGAAGTGGGCAAGGTACTGAGCTAGTGAGGTGCTAGCTAGGAACACAAACATCGTTAGAAGGCAAACACTATTTTATATGCCTCAGAACAATTGTTCTCAGCTTTGGATATACACTGGAAACATCTAGGGAGCTTTTAAAAAGTGCCAATTCCTGGGCTCCACTCCAAGAGGTTCTGAACATCAGTATTCTTTAAATTTCCCTTTTGGAATTTAATGGGCAGCCAAAGTGGAGAAACATGGACCCAAACTTTAGAGTTTCAAATAGACTCCCCTATACTTTTTATTTGTTCATTTATTCAATGTATATTTATTGAGCACCTACCATGTTTCAGATACTCATCAAGGTACTAAGGACATAGCAATAAACAGAACAAGGCTTCAGCTCTCATGAAGCTAGTGCTCTGACAAAGGACGGACAGAAATTACTCACATAAACAGTATTGTGTCGTTTGTGGTAAGGGCTCTGAAGAGAAGTAAAGCAGGGGAAGGGAATAAAGAGAGCATGTGGATGAACTTTGGAAGATAAGGCCATTCAGAAGTCCTCTCTGACGAAGTGGCCCAAAGACATCGAGAAAACCGAAGGAAGCAAGGAAGAGATCCATGCAGCCACCTGAGGAGGGCCGTGCCAGGCAGAGGAAGAGAAAGTTCTGAGGTGGGGGAACGCTTGGGACATTCCAGGAGTGAGAAGGGAAACGTGGCTGGAACAGTGGTTGAGAGCAGAGGAGCAGGGCTGAGAGAAGCCTGGGTAAGGACTTCACATTCCATTTCGAGTGAGGCGCTCGGGCCCCAGGGAGTTGTAATCAGATACCTTCTGATAAATGAAAGGTCACTTGTAAAGGGATCGTAGGAAGCAGCAGGTGAGGGCGGAAGCAAGGAGATGAGTCAGGGGGGTACCGCAACATTCCAGGTGCGATGTGACGGGGACATGAGCCAACGTGGAGTTTCTGGACATGGTGGGAAGTGTGCAAACCAAGATGCGCGGCGGGAGGGAGCCAGCAGCTTTGGAGTTGGGAGTGAGGGATGGTGGAAAGTCAAGGGTCGCCCGAAGCCTTTCTGCCAGAGCACGCCCATGGTCCTTGCAACAATTCTGGGAGGTAGCTGGAAAACTGTACCCTGCAATTTATTAATGAGAAACTGAGGCCAAAAGGAGGGTAAGTGAATAATGCAAGCCTGATAGGAAGAATGGATAGTGGATAGCTACAACCACTCACCACCCGCCAGGTCCTTGAGCTACAGGTCCAGTGCGCCTACCTTGTCAAATTGTGAGCAAATTCCGCTCTCTTGAGATTCATAATCTAGCTGTGGAGTCAGGACCTAGAGAGAAATACTGTCTTAACTGACTCAGGGTTCACTGCCGTCTCAAGGTCGGAGATGATCCCGGGTGAGCTGGGAGAGCTGGGGTAGGAAGAATATAGTGGAAGCAAGTTTTAATGGAGCAGTTTCAATGAACAGCATCATTACTCAAAGAGTAAAGGCAAGGAGCCTGATACACGTTCACGTCATGGCCACACTTCAAGGTATAAAGCGATTTGGTTGGACCACAGGGTTTCGAACGTGTACGGGGTGGGGGTGGGGTGGGGGTGGGGGGTTGTGGGGAGGGGAAGCAAGGTGGTGAACATGAGGTGAAAAGAATAATTTGGGACCAGGTCATAGGCAGCTCTAAATGCCCACTTAATAGTGAGTGAGCCCATAGCCTCTTACTAGAGATAATAGAGATTAGAAAAATATTAATGATATTTCAAGGTGATAATTAAGCTTATTAGGAAATCAATACTAAAATCTTCACTAAAACAGTCAAGAATATAGTTCTAATTTAATAACAAACTGGATTAATCAGCTCATCCTTAGAAGAGGTTTCATAATCCAGAGAGCCTTTGAACTCGATGGGTAATTATTGTCAATAAGAACAGAATCCTTTTGAAATTATAAGACATTAAAATAAGGTGTAAAAGCAGTTGAGTGGCTTCTTTCATTTGCACAAAAGAGCAAAACAGCTTGAGGCCAAATGTGTGTCTGACTCGGGAGGGGCTGGAAGAGGAGCTATATTTGCCCACCCAGCTCTAGAACATTTTCATTTGTTTTGTGGGTGCAGCCAAGAAAGAACAACTGGGAAAATATTTGAATGGCAAAACTCTCTCAATAAAGCCTGACTGGTTTGGGGAGTTTGGAGGGTGTGTTCTCAATATAAACCGGGGGTATTTAGCTAGGCCTTCAATCCACCATAATATTCCTTTGGGTGCTGAGCAAAGAGAATGAGCCAGGAAAATGGTCTAGACGTTTCAGGGTATTTTTTTGTCCCAGGAGACCGTAATATTTTAAAATCAAAACTTAAGAAAGCTGTGGCCACACTGCATATGTTTAAAAAACAATAGGGGCGCCTGGGTGGCTCAGTCGGTTGAGCGTCCGACTTCAGCTCAGGTCACGATCTCGCGGTCCGTGAGTTCGAGCCCCGCGTCGGGCTCTGGGCTGATGGCTCAGAGCCTGGAGCCTGCTTCCAATTCTGTGTCTCCCTCTCTCTCTGCCCCTCCCCCATTCATGCTCTGTCTCTCTCTGTCTCAAAAATAAATAAAAACGTTAAAAAAAAAATTAAAAAAAAAAATAAAAAACAACATATCTAACAGGTTTTCTTTGGCCTTTTAAAATATATAAGTCTACTAGATACCTTTTCTGCTGCTTTAGAGGAACAGCCAACATGAGCAACACGGTTTAGAAGTGGAAGTATCTTTAGCAGTTTAGAAATGCTCAGAGACAAAGAATATGAAGTTCAATGGGGTAAAGAGTAGGTGAGAGCAGGTGTAGCGTGAAAAAGAACGGGTCCAATAATTCTGACACCTGCTTTTCCTAAGACGCTTGGGTAAGAGTATTGCCTGTTAAATGTGAGTAAATCTTCAGTGAGCCAAGGAGAGTCTTAAATGAAAACAAACAAACAAACGTGAAATCCTATAGGTAAAGTGTAGAAACATCAGAAGAAGAAAACAAAAAAGAGGAGAAAAAGAAGAAAAAAACTTATCTTGGACTAAATAAATATAAGATGGCACAGAGACATCTAGGTGTCGGTGTGTGAGATGAAGGGAGGGATTGTTTTCCAATCACCAAAGTGGGTTGGTTACACACTCCTTGTAACTCGGTCGGTTAACAGGTGGCTTGTCCGGCCAGAAAGTACCGAGAAATAGGGCAAATTTCCATCTAATGTTAAGAAGACAGATTCTATTTCATTTTGTGCTAGTTTATCATGTTTGGTTTGTTAGTCAGTATAATCAGTCTTTTTCTTCTGACAGAAATGGTACGTCACTAAATTGCTTTGTCACCACAACATCATCATGTTCATACTGCAATGCAATCAAAGGACACAGTTGAAATTGATGGCATGGTGACTACACGGGCCACACAAAATGGTTTTGAGGTCACCAGATCTCCATGTGCCATGGCTGAAGGATGAAATCCAGCCTGCTCTTTGCTGGCCAACAACTGCGAGAAGGAGACTTGAAACAAAAGCATCAAACAGGCTAATAGCTCCCCTAGAAGCTTCCACAGATCACTACAAATATCCCAAATTCCTATTCCTTATCAGAACCCACAGTAATAAAACACAATAATTTTGGTCATAATACATCTTTCTCTCTACAAAAGGGTGCTACCTAATTTATATTCGGAGGAGGCAATTAATTGGTCATAAGTGATAAATTTTTTTAAGTTGACATTATTGGGGCCCCTGGGTGGCTTAGTCGATTAAGCATCCGACTCTTGATTTCAGCTCAGGTCATGATCTCATGGTTTGTGAGATTGAGCCCTGTGTTGGGGTCTGCTCTGACAGCACAGAGCCTGCTTGAGATTCTCTCTTTTTCTCTGTCTCTCTCTCTCCTTCTGCCCCTCCACAGCTCTCTGTCTCTGTCTCAAAATAAACAAATAAATTTAAAACAGAATAAATTGAAATTATTCTCTTGGCCTCATTTATCTCCACGTATTTTATGATGGAAAGAAACTGCGATGAGAAACTTTATATGTTAATTTGAAGTGCATTTTTGGATGAGATCAGCACTTAAATTGGGGAACTATGAGTAGGGCAGATTATTTTCCATGTGGGTGGGCCTCATCCAATCAGTAGAAGGCTTGAGTAGAACAAAAGGTTGAAGCTACTTGAGCAAGAGGAAAGTATTCAGCAGACTGCTTTCAGACTTCATCTGCGTTATTGACTGTCCTGGACCTCTAGCCTGCTGGCCTTCAGACTAGTACCTCGGGCACTAATTGCTTTCAGGAAGCAGTATAGTCTCTTTCTGGTCACAGAGAGGACATCTGGGCTCCCAATGTTTTGTCAACTCTAATACCCACTGTGTGTCCTGGGGTGGCCCACCCTCCTTTGTTGGGGTTCCATTCCGTGGAACGGGCTGAGTAGCACCACCCACCATCTCAGGGATGGGTTGTGAGCACTTACTAGGCAAAGCTTGTAAAGTACTTTGAAGATGAGAAGTGTTGCACCCATGCTGTTTTACTGTTGTGTCTTTCACTTGATCATATTCCTCCTAAAGTATCTCCACAGGACTTGATGCACTTTGTGCTTCAGTGGCTGATGTCTTTGGTGGATTTTATATCTCAATAAAAAGGCTACGTCATGTTTTAAATTCTTTGAGATGTCTTTCGTAGACCTCAAAGCCACGGTTTCTAAAACCTCTAAACCAGTCAGTTTCTTTTGCTTTCTCTTACATGTTAACGCAAATAGTCAGGGTCCAAGATGTAAGTAAGGAGCAATAGAAGTCTATTTAAAATATCATTTACAGAAGCCAGGATATCACCCCTAGTTCAGAGAGGCTGAACCAACCGAAGGTGAAGGATGTCTGTCTCTTCACTCTATTACAGGAGAGATAATAATTCACGGTGACAGGTCTTCTTCAGCTACACTTGGCTCTTCAGGTTTTTCCACACTATGAAGAATATTGTTCTTTCTAGAACCTGAGGCATAGTTGAGAAGTATAAAAGGGCGTGGGTCCAAGAACTTTAAACCTATATGCCAAAATTATTCATTCTTCCAAATATAGTCTAACAATCTGAATATGTATTTGGCAACCTTCGTTTCCCAGATACATATGAATTCTTGTATTTTCTTTCAAAGAGTGCCAGTAAAAAGAAGAGGGTGCTCGGTGGGTGCTCCTCTTTATGAGGACGAACGTGGGAGGGGTATGAAAACATTTGCCAAACCCTTCCCAGATTCCCACATTCCCAGGGGCAAGAATCAATGAAATTCTGGATGAGACAGTCCCATAGAGTCTCCCTAACCTTGGGCAGTAGCCAGAGTCCAACCTGTACCTCAAAGTGCTCATAATCTGTCTGTTGTTCTTTATTTGACACTCTAAATCCAAATTCTTTGTCTTCCTGACACTGGAAAATGTGTCAAAAGAAAGACTTACTGGGGTCAACAAGCAAACATCAATAAAAATATTAATCATAAAATCATGCCTCTGGACATTGATTTGGCTTCAGGCGAAGACAGAATGTCATCTGAGAGGATTCGTTTCTAGGCTGAATTATTTCAAAGTGATGCTAATTGCACAGCACCTTATTTGACACTGAAGACTGGTTCCATTTACATAAAACATGCAAAAGGCATAATGTCAGATTTTTAAATGACATCGAATCAAAAAGGAAAGTTACTCTGGTAGGTGACAGGATCTGGATTTGGGAGTATCTCCACTGGCCATGACGGTGAACTAGAACTAATGAGGTGAAATCTACCAGGAATAACCAGGAAAGTCTGCATAGAGGTTCAGAAAATCAACTACACAGAGATGAAATGGAATGACCTATTTAAATGGAAATCCCTTAGGTAAAGGAACCCGGTTAACTTCAAACTCGGTTCAGGTTAGTGTGACCAGATTGACAAAAAAAAAAAAAAAAATGAATGTATCACAAATTACATTGTAAGGTTTTTAGTGTTAATATCAGCAGATGTAATGACATAAACCATTTATTTACTTCTCTCTCCATTTAGCTGTCAGTACTTTATAGGGAGTGGTAGAGATTGAGTAATCAGTAAGTGTCCAGTCTTCATTCAATTTAAGCCAATGGTGCTACTGTAGGAATTTGGCATCTGTGTTCCAAATTTTCACTCTTTTTCAAGAGAACTGGAAATTTGGATTCTAATAGAAAAAAAAAAATTTTTACAAACACCCTGAAATTAAAAAAAAAAAAAAAAAGGCGATATCTAGCCAAAAAGCCTCTCATTTTTACCTCTGTGTTAGACATATCGTCTGAATCTTAGGAGAGGGATATGGAGTGGAGACAGAGGTTAAGGCTTTGTCCTTTTATAGGTCATCTTACAGGTGGCAGTTGAATCAATGAAAAGTGAATCACCAGGGTGCGTATATAGAAGAGGAAGTTAAAGTCATACCTGTGCTTTATTTGGGGCTATCTTTTTAGAAATTATTTTAATTTATCTGTTGACTTTTTAGCTATCCTTCTTTATATTACTGTTATAGCTGTTGCTGTTAGTACTGTTACTCACATTCTTAAATTCTCAGTATGCTTAGAGTTAATATCATACCACTTCATATATGAAATATACAAATTTTCCTATTTATTGGTTCATTCATGCTATAGTTCTCATATATAGCATTACCTCCATGCTTTATAAATCTCATGATACAAGGGCATCATTTTTTGTTTTGAATAGTCTTTATTCACCCACACCTTTACTATTTTGAATGTTCTTCATTCTCTTCTAAAGATTCTCTTCTAAGAAAGTATCAATTTCCAACAGTCTAAAAAATGTATCAAAGCATGTCTTGTAGTATAGATCTGCTGACAATAAATTATTTTAGTTTTCATTATCTCAAAACGTCTTTATTTTTCCTTCATTCTTGAAGATCATTTTCATTAGAACAATTAGGTCATTTCATTAGCTGTAGAACGCTAACTTAAAGTTCTTTTTTTCTTTTATCACTTCAACGATATTGATCCATTGTCATCTGGGCTTCATGGTGTTCGATGAGAAGATAGAAATTACTGATATTGTTGTTCCTGTGCATATGAAGTGTTACTTTTCTCTAGATGCTTTAAGAATGTTTTGTTATCTTTGTTGTTTTCTGGTTTTTTGTTTATTTTTATTTTTTTAGGTGTGTGTGTGTGTGTGTTTAGATTAACTATGATGGGTCTCGTGGTTTTCTTTGGATTTTGATTAAATCTCTTGAATCTATAAATGCCTTTTACCAAATTTGGGGGAATTTCAGGTATTACTGATTTAAGTATTTTTATGCCCTATTCTCCCTGTCTTCTCTTTGTAGGACTCCAATTACATACACATTCGGACTTTGGACATTGTCCACAGATCAATCTCTTTCCTTCCAATTCTTCAGACTTTATAACTATTCATTTACCTTTTACCTTCAACTTCACTGACTTTTTCTAATGCTGTCTTCTAGCCGTGAAGCCCATCCAGTTAATTTTTCATTTCAGTTAATGTACTTTTCAGTTCTATGTTTTCGACTTGGTTACTGTTTATAGTTTCTATTTGGCACTTATTCATTTATTACACATATGTTCTTTGTTTTTGTGGATCATGGTTAATATATTTACTTTAAAATCTGCTACTTGCAATGGCTGCGTCATTTGGGGGTCAGATATCATTAAGTCTTTCTTCTTGGGCTTCTATCACATTTTCTTGTTTATTTCTACGCTTAGTAATTTTGCCTTGTATGTCTGGTGATCCTGGACATTGGATTCAAGAGTTTAGGGATATTTGGGATATCCAAATATCGGGATAATCCCAATGTTAGGGATATTCCCAGATATTTGGGAAGAGTTTAGGCACAAAACTTTGTGTATATTTATCTGGCTATATTCTATCATTTTTGGTCTCTCCAAGATGTGCCTTCTGGTTCTCTATGCCTGTAAGATTGCTGCTTCCTATTTACATTTAGTTGCCCAGTGTGGTCCAAGCTGGGACTTGTTGTCTGGCAAAAACTG
Organism: Panthera leo; assembly: GCF_018350215.1. Classification (NCBI taxonomy): domain Eukaryota; kingdom Metazoa; phylum Chordata; class Mammalia; order Carnivora; family Felidae; genus Panthera; species Panthera leo. The sequence continues at coordinate 10,122,611 of NC_056687.1, forward strand.
TAAAAAGCAGAAACCTTAGCAGTGCTATTTCCTCCTTCCAAGTATCTACTGCCTCCCAGTCTCTGCCTTCCTTTGGTCTCTCTCCAATATCTTCAGTAATTTATTTTTGTATTTTGTCCAGAGTTCACAGTTGTTCCCTGTGATACAGTCTGTCTGACAGGAGCTACTCTGCTATTATCAGAGACAGATATTCCAGACAAGCAGAATATGAAGCTTAGAGCAACTCGTCAATTCAGGACCAACAGGCAAGTTGACCACAACTGAGCTATTTACAATGGTCTAAGATTCCTTCTCTCTAGAGCTCTGATTACCAGAATATCGTCTTCTCAGCTGTAGCCTGAATATCATCTTCTTAACTAAACTGTCAACACACAAGCGACTAGCTTCTTAACTGAGATCCCACCACCACCTCAAATCCAACCCAAATCCACTTTCTACACTGAAGAGAGAGTGATTGATAGAAAACAACAGATCTTATCATGTCACTTCCCTACTTAAGAAATCTTCGGGGGCACCTGGAAGCGTCCGACTTCAGCTCAGGTCACAATCTCGTGATTCCTGGGTGTGAGCCCTGCGTCGAGCTCTGTGCTGTGATAGCTCGGAGCCTGGAGCCTGCTTCGGATTCTGTGTCTCCCTCTCTCTCTCTCCTTCCCTTCTTGTGCTCTCTCTCGCTCCCTCTCTCTCAAAAATAAATAAGTAAACATTAAAAGAAAAAAAAAGAAATATCCCATGGATCCTGATTTGCCTGATGTAGAAGAACACACAAGTTTCTTAGCAGAGCTTATAAGATCGTATCTGAACATTCTGCCTCCTCTGTAGTTTGTTTCTCACCCCTTTCTACCCCTACCTCTACCGAGCACCTTGTGCTCTCGGGACAATCAGATCTTGCTGATTCATGAAATACTTACCTGCATGTTTAGAGCTCTATGTGTTTGCAGTTAATATCATCTTATCCTCTTTGGCCATTTGACATTATATTTTATGGGTTAGGTGATAGGTTTGTTATAACACGAGAGGCATTATTTTATAAGGTCTATCTGGCATTATAACACGGATCCTATTTTCTATTTATTAGTATCATTATTACATGTCTTTCATATTGGAATACAGGCGGCACTAGGTCAGAGGCTTGGTGCGGTTCACAGTGGTATCCCCGCCATTCAGAATAGTGCGTGTTCCATGACAGCCACTTCAATGAATACTTGTTGGATAAATATTGCTCTTGTTGGCCAGAATTCTCTCTCACTCCCCGCCCAAGTTGGCCTTGCAAAGGTATAGTGAGAACCCAGCTCAACTGCTACCTTCCCTTTGGAATCTTCTGTCAACATTTCCTCACACGCATATAGAATGACTTATTAAGTCGTCTTCCATTTTTCAAAAGGACCATCTTCCTTATTTCTCTTTCTTGTTCCTCTATTTCTGTGTTTCCCATTGCACCATGGTTTTTATAAAGTAAGCTCACTCATGAGCTGACTTATAATCTCATCCGTTGCACATACTCACCGCACGAGTCTTAGCTTTCTTCAGAGTAACTGTCTTTCTGGCTTGGCTTCCCATTTAAAGAAAACCTCTTTTGGGCCCATCAAGCCCATTGATAAGGTCTAAGACAGACTTGATTGTACCAAATTCTTGATACATGACACGTCTTCATTGAGTGTGTTTTTTCTTTTTTTTTTTTTTTTTTGGCATCTTGGGAAAACTGATCATAGTTCATTAATTATTCAGTCTTAGATATGAACTGGGAAATATTATTTTAAAAACTGTTCATTGGTGTTCGGGTCTCAAATCAAAGCATTCTTTAGGATTTATTACTTTCTAATATTTGCAAACCTCCTCAGGATTAAAACCTCAGGCTTATTTTATTTTATTTTTTTTACATTGAGTTTGTGGTCAAATCTCAATCAGTGATGTTAAGATTGATTAAATATCCCCACTCATTCAATAAACAAGCTATCTTCAACCCAAATCTACAATGAATTGGAGTAAGTAACATAGCGAGAAATAAATTGTTCACGGCCCACGAGCTGGCTGATAAATATTCCCAAGACTACAAGTACGCCCTCACCTCCTCGTGATTCTGGTAATATAAGAGTTTTTAAAAAATGTATGCATGTGCTTATGCACACAACAAGGTACGTATAAATCATGGACTTCCCCTGAAATGAAACTGAGGTCATGTGAACATATTTCAGCCTTTAACTTAGACGCTTAGGCTGCATGCCCAGCTATGACACATAGCCCATGTTTATAAAGTCAATTTAATTTCAGTTGTTAGTATCAGTTACCATCATTCCAGATTTAAAACCACCGGCCCAGAGCCTCTCTCTGAGCTCTTGCAGCCCCTAGTAGCTGTACCAAGCATTTGGCACGTTTGCACGTACTCCTTCATATTGTTCCTGGACGATCTATTTAAACGGGCCTTTTCTCTTCATTTTATTACAAATTCTTGAATCCAAGGATCACGTCTGATATTTCTCAGAATCCTCGTTAATGTCTAGTCCAGAAGCCTGTTCTAGCAAATGCTCCAAAAAAGTTGTTGATCAATTCAAAATGGATTTTCAATTTTATGAAAAATATTTTTAGAGTAAAGGAAATATTCACTTTTGGGCTCAGAAAATAGGATGGATATGTTTAGAAAAAGTGGAGATGAGGTGACGTCTTAGGGGCCACACATTTCAACATCAGCACATAATTTCAATATAAAATCCCAACCCAACTTCATGAGAAAAATAATAAAAGACAAATTAAAGAGAATATGACAAACCGGGTTTAGCATTTCCACATCTTCAAAATTTGTTTCCAGCATCATTGGTGGAAAAAACCAGAGTGGTCAGTCTTCTGTGAGAGGAGGTATGCGTGCTTTCTCTCCTTGTCTCCTTCCCTTCTCCCCCCCCCCCGCCACCCCCCTCCCCGTGTCCCCTTCTGAAACTGAGTCAGACCAGGCCATATTTCCAGTTAGGAGGAGACATTGGAGCCAAGCAGCTGTTCAGAAATGTCCAAGTGGGCAGCAAATGGTGTCGATGGAGTTAACGGTGGTGACTCACTTGGGACATTCACAGCAGGTCAGCTGAAACCGCCCCTTGCCGTAAAGGGAATTTAGTCCCTGTCGGGCAAGCACCCAAGAATACGAGCTGGGGTTGATAACAGGATAGTGCTTCTTCGTTGCCATTGGTTGCTCGGCCGTTCTCAGTTTTCACAATTTTTTTAAAGGTGGATTTTTTTCTAACGCAATCATGACCATGATGGGAAGAACAGGCTGTGCAGCTGTTGACTGTTTGAAATAACAGAGAGAGGTTTGGTATCTGGAAATGCTCAACGCAAGTTGTCTTGCAAGCTTTGATGATGAGTTTCACATATAAAATTATGGGTCAGGAGCAGGAAGCTGAGTTCGCGTCATGCCAGCAGGTTTGGCCTGACCAGTATAAGATTTGGGGGATTTCAGCAAGATGTCGTTCATCTAGGGATCCTTTTCTACAAAGTCGTTGTGACGGTTTTAAATGTACTCAACTGAACAACAATAAAAACAAAATGAAGCCACCCAAACAAAAAAACATGTGAGAAATAGAGCATACTCATATTTTGTGAGCTTATACAGCTTTGTCATCAACACAGAAGGGGATATGTGATGAAAAGCTGTTGGGTGGGTTGCATTATAAAGTACAGTAGGAAAGACTAATAAAGACGATTTTGGAGAAAAACCATCATTACCTGAAATCAGACAACCTTGACACAAGGCCTGTTTTTATTTTTGTTTTTTCTTCAAATTGTTTTTTTTTAACTTTTTAAAAAAACCTTTTGAGGCACGGAGTTTAGGTTTGTTCTCCAAAGGTTGAAATTTTGACAAATAAGGAATAATAATTACTGATATTAATGGTCATTTGACTTAAACTCCATTTCCCTAAAATTCTGGTGTGAGCTCATGCTTTCCACATTTAGACGGGACCTTGTTTCCTTTGCGCTTATTTGGGAGAGAAAAAAATCCGATCTGGCGATTCGTGTTCACTAAAATCAAGTTCCTTTTTGTGACTGGACCAAAAGCTAATTCTGATAGTTTCAGACCAGGCTGAAGCCAGAATGAAACATAAATTAGCTTCCTTTCCCAAGAATAAAGTCTTTGTATTAAAGAGAGCTTGGGAAAATAAATGACTGTTTATCAGTCAGTCTAGTTTGCGAGGTACTTTAAAGCCTGAAACAGTTTTAAGGTGCGTAGTTTTAAGTATAATCAACCAGTTTTTCAGTTCTGCCCCTTTGCGAATATATATTCTAAGTTCAAAGGGGAATAGTTGTGTGTCTGCGGTTTCATAGACAACTGTATATGTGTGTGGGGTGGTTTGGGAGGGCAGGGATTTGTTGGTCTTGCTTGCCCACGGTCTACCTCATGATAGAGGCTTCATAAATATTGGTTGAATTAATTAATTTTGGCCACAGGAACTGGAGGGATGACGAGGAGTGTCATCTTTTCTTGGCAGAAGAAGAGATTAGTCATTAGGGTCAAGTTGAAGGGAAAGTGGGATTTAGCATGATTTAAGTCGAGAATACCAAAGCCATTTGAAGTCGAGGCTGGGAGGAGAGTTGGGGAAGAAAAAGACAGTTGGATGAATAAGTATGTGGTGGCCTGGGCTGAACTCATTTCTTCACATGGCATCAAAGGCCAACCAAAAATTCCACACTTGGAAAAATAAAAATGAAATAAAGCATGAAGGTATCATGGGGTGAAGAGGGAGGGATGAGAATAGCATAGTGACAGAAACACTTGGGCTTTGAGGGTTTATTGCTTTGTTTCCTTCGCTTCTACCTTGTTCCTACTTGCCATCTTGGTATCTTCTTTTTCTCATCTTTCTTTGATTTTAATTGAAATGGGACTGCCAAATGGAAATGACTGGTTAAGGGTTAGAAACTTTTCAACAACTCTTCTGCATTCTCCCGAGGATGTGCGTTTTCTCTCCTGGATACCGTTCATCTTTCAGACGCATTTCTGACCATGAACCTATTCATCTTATGACTATGGCAGTGAAATGGAGATGGCACATTGTGGTTTGAAGGTGAGCGAGAACTGTTCGACATGTACGGAGATATATTTCCTATCTTTAAAAACATCAGTTCTATCGCTCTCTATGTCTATCTACCGAGAGAAATAGAACTGATTTTTTAAAAAGATAAGAAAGTAAATTGCTGACGTTTTTACGTTATAACTATCCTGTATACTTTCATTTTTTTCTCCGGGCGTATTTTAAATTGCTACTATTTGATATTTGCCTTTTAAGGTATTCTAATTTGGGGTTAATAATTTAATATTAAAGGATAGATTTTTTTTTTTAAAGCTTAAGTGCATTTATTTATTTTGAGAGAGAGAGTGCACATGGGAGGGACAGAGAGAGGGAGGGGGAGAGAGAAAGAGAGAGAGAGAGAGAGAGAGAGAGAGAGAGAAACCCAAGCAGGTTCGATGCAGAGCTCAAACTCAGGAGCCATGAGATCATGACCTGAGACGAAATCAAGAGTTGGTCGCTTAACCCACTGAGCCACCCAGGCGCCCCTAAATGAGAGCTGTTTTAATTCTAAGGGCAAATCACACTATACTAATTAATCATAGTGGAGTAGGCCTGACTAGGTCTTTCGGGTGCTATCAGATTGTTGAGAAATCCAACTTCCACACGAATGTGTAGAAAGGCATCTCTTCTGATAGGTGACGGGTAGATACACACACACACACACACACACACACACACACACAGAGGCACACACACAAGTACTAAAAGCATAAAAAAATGACCGCACTGTAGAGGATATTTATTATAACATATCAGCACATTTATAATGTTTAAAGAGCTGAAACTAGAATCCTACCCCTCCTATGGTCCTGTTTTATTACCTTAGTTTCACATAAAACAAGACAGAATCTCCTACATGAAAATCAGGCTGGTATTCGTCACGTCTGTATCGAGGGTCTGAGCTCATTTTTATTCACAGCCTCTTTCCCCACTGCACTTCCTGTGTTTGGTAATGCAAACAAGCAGGAGAACATTGTGTCATTGTGCTGGTGACACTCCCTTTGAGAGTCCAGAGTATAGAAAGCTGGAACTGGAGTTGATGGGACTTACTAATAAAAGGAAAAAAAAAAAAGGGTGGGGGGTGCCTGGGTGGCTTATTCAGTTAAGCACCGGACTTTGGCTCAGGTCACGATGTCGCCGTTCAAGCCCCGCCTCGGGCTCTGTGCTGACAGCGTGGAGCCCGGACCCCACATCAGATTCTGTGTCTCCCTCTTTGCCCCTCCCCCATTCGCACTCTGTCTCTGTCTCTCTCTCAAAAATGAATAAACATTAAAAAAATTAAAAAAATAAATAAGTAAAATGTTTGGGGACCGATCTGATGTGGAGGGCCCGCTGATCTCAAGGTGCGAGGTACCTTATACTCCACGGCACCAGCTTCCTCTCAAGAATAGCCCCATACTTGGTGTTACACCTTGTCTAATATGCAGACAGAATATTAGGTGCCTTGTGAACTGATTTGTGAGGCACTTGCAATAGGCTGGAAGAGATCTCCTTTCAGTTCAAGGAGCCAATGAAATTATACAATTTGTAAACTGAAAAGGGGAGATAATCTAATCTGGTTTCACGTCCTTATTTCGGAAACCGTCCTCAGTCCCAAAGTATGGCCTTGCACTTGAGAGGTGTATTTTTTAGGACCTAAAAATGAGTTGGGAGGAAAGAGATCGGAGAGGTGAACCCAAGGCTTAAGGCAACCCCAGGGTGTCGTTTGTGGGTCTAGGCAGTGTACCTTTCATTTTTGGTACAGATGAGGTCTTTCCAGCTATTGTGTTTAACTTCAGAATCTAGAGTTTTCACACCGAATACCAGCTTCGTGTTTCAACACCGTGCCTCAAATTGTACCAGGAGAGAATTTAAAATGAAGTTCTGGATGCTATTTTGAAATGCTCCTACGTTGTCTTATAAGGAAATATTTTTTCTAAAGATGACCTGATTTATTGGATTTTTTTTTTATTATTATTTTTCAGCAGCGGTATTTGGCATTAGAGCTCGCCTCAATGCCCGTCCTTAACACTAGTAAAACTTATGCTAGATCCTATGACTGAAATCTGGAAATGTTCAGGGTTGAGACCCCCACGCTGAGAATGTCGTCGTGCTGGACAAAGCAGTGGGGGACCGTTGGGTACAGGGTATTGCTTCAAAGTTTACGTTAGCAATGAGAGTCATAAAATTAAGGCCCGACAGGGTTTAGGGCTTATATAACTTACCGAGACCGTTCACATCAACACTGCTTAAATGAGAGAAGGTAAACCAGCCATTCCTGCACTGGTTTGAGCATCAGCCTGTCTCTTGCCAGCTATGATTGGAAGCAATGAGGTCTGTATTGAAATTCTGGCTCCGTTTTCTTTTTTTTTTTTTTTTTTTTTTAATTTTTTTTTTCAACTTTTTTTTTTTTTTATTTTTTTTTATTTTTGGGACAGAGAGAGACAGAGCATGAACGGGGGAGGGGCAGAGAGAGAGGGAGACACAGAATCGGAAACAGGCTCCAGGCTCCGAGCCATCAGCCCAGAGTCTGACTCGGGGCTCGAACTCACGGACCGTGAGATCGTGACCTGGCTGAAGTCGGACGCTTAACCGACTGCGCCACCCAGGCGCCCCTTGGCTCCGTTTTCTAAGTGGATGCTCTGGGGCTCTGGTTCTCGAACTCGATGGCCAGGTGCAGCAGAATGATCTGAATTATTATTGGGGGGACGCCTGGGTGGCTCAGTCAGTTAGACACCTGACTCTTGATTTCACAGTTAGACACCTGACTCTTGATTTCAGCTCAGGTCATGATCCCAGGATCATGGGATTGAGTCCCACGTTGCTCCGCACTGAGCTTGGAGACTGCTTGAGATTCTCTCTCTCCCTCTCTCTCTCTCTCTCTCTCCCTCTTTCCCTCTCCCTTGCTCTCTATCTTAAAAAAAATAAAAAATTTAAAAAAAAGATTATTGGGCCCATCCCCAGAGTTTCTGATCCAGTAGGTCTAGGGTGGGGCCATATAGTGTGCATTTCTGGTAAGTTCCCGGGTAATGCTGTTGCTCCCAGTCTAGTGGCCAACACTGAGATCACCAACCTAGGGCAACGGACTGAATTTCTTTGTTCTTGAGATTTCTTGTCTGTAACATAATGAAGAAAGTGCTATAGGGAAGGTCTTAGAGTCCCATGCAGCATATTGTGTTAATTAGGCATTAACCATTGCCGCTAATGGTAACAATGATAGAACATCCTGTCGCTCAGATTGTTTAATGTTTCAAGACGTAAATTAGCTTTCCGTTGGGAAAATCCATATCAAACATACAAACATTTTCGATAAAACTACCCCACAGTACTGAATATATAAGCTTAGGAAAAACAATTGTGCCTTTGGGTTTTTAATAAAAGAAAGCACTTTGCCGTTGTAAAACCTCTTTGGGACTCAGAGACCTTTCGAAAGCTATGGATATGTACTTTGGGCTTGCCATAGACCTTCTCTCCACAAAGTTGCCCACACATACATACAGGAACATGTGTTTATGCGGTGGCTGCTTTGGATGGCCAGGTGAAGGAGAATGATGTCACAGCTGCCTTGGTCAGAGGGGCAGTGGGTCATACAAGAACCGTGAGCTGTGCTGTCTCTTCATTATCTTTTATCATTTAAATTATGCAAAATTATTTCCATTCCCTTTGATAATTTACCTCTAGATAGAGCAGAGAAAACAAACAAGGATCCTGGAGTCAACCACGCAGTATCTCAGGGCCAACCTGGGGACTTTTCGACAGCTGCTAGGACCTTGGGCAAGCTCTCTGAGGATTAGGTTCTTTAAACAAAAGGGCTATCGTAGATAATGTCTAATCCACTTCTAGAATGGATGGTGGCAATTATCTTAGAAGGTAAATGCTGTCGCGTGGCCTTAACAACAAGACTTTCTTTCTCACGCATTTTCTGTAATAAGCTTCTCACACCACTGCTGAGTTGCTTCTGTGACCACTTCCTGTTATTGAACTTCTATGAATTCAGACTCTATAAACTCAGTGTGCTCTCTTTTCCGTAGATCCTCTACAATATTAATTTTGATGCTTTACCGTTTCTACCTGAGCCAGGTGGGGACATCTTACGTTTATCGTCACCTGGGTCATCGGCATATTTTATTTCACTCTCAGGCCTGGGTGCGTTCTATTCCCCCTGCCTGGCGCATTCTTTTCTTCCTCCTTGGCCCCCTTTCTAGCAGCTGTCTCCCTCCCTCAGCACGCATCTCTGGCTTTTCCAATGTGGCTTCGTCTTGTCCTGCAGGTTAGAGCTTAGATTCATCTCCTCTGAGAAGCCAGGATTGGGCTCGTGCTCCCCACCACATGTGAACTCGCAGCACTCACCCCTTTGATTGCATCTCTGTTGATGTACTGACTTTGGAATCTGATCTGCATGTACTTGTCTCTTTGTTCTGTTACTTATTGACAGTATGGCCTTGAGCAAGTTTCCTCGCTGCACTCTAAATTCTTAATCCGTAGAAGATAGCAAATAGCTACCTCATTCAGCTGCTATGAGGATTAAATAAGAAAATGCACAATGCCTGGTTCAGGGGTTGTAAATGGTGACTTCCTTCATGAACGATTCGTCCTTATTAGTCTTTCTTACATGTGAGATATCTGACGTAAACTTTTAGAAACTCATGGATCCTATTCAAACTATGGTTGAAGGCCTTAGACATGATATCGGTCAAAAAGGGGGCTCATATGCTTTATATCAATAGTTTTCAATCCTCTCCCGCTTCACCTGGGGAGTTGAATTCTGCCTTCTCCCCCAAACCCTGAGAACCAATCAACTGGCCTGGGGCAAGACATAGCCTTTGAGATCTACAAAACTCCCCAGATTATTGCAAGGAGCAGCGATTTTGGGAGCCATTGTTTAAGGTGACCCACTAGCAGAAAGAGTAGAAATTGACCTTTGTTGGGAGGCAGATTTGCATCTGAGAAAGCGCATCTATGCCCATGGCCGTACTTCGAGGGAAGCTGGGATGTGGAGGTGAGACCAGAAAAATCTTTACATACACTCTTGTACATGCACACAGTTGGGACCTCCACCTCATTCGAACGGGAATATTGACCTAGTCCGAAATTTTTTTTGTGGCAAGAGTTTCCAGGTGACCATCTTGGCCATCAGACTGTGGCCAATATGAGGCCAGATGTGCCTAGGTCTGGCCATGATCTTGATCTCGGCCATGAGTTCAAGCCCCGGGCTGGGCTCCATGCTGGGCATGAAGCCTACTCACAGAAACACACACCCACACACAAACAAAACACCAAACCTAAGGTGGCAAATGAATTCTTGCATCCAAGAAGTATAGGCTACTGGCCAGAGGCTTCAGGAATTCTGAACTCAGGATGCAAATGGTAGCAGAAACATGGGATTCAGTGGTAATGGGGACAGTGGTTGAGGAAGGGGTGCGTTTAGTCCTGTGCACTTCTGCAGCCTAGAAGATGCTCATTGTTCAGGAACTGAGATCAGAGCCCAGCCTGGATTGCTTGGAGGCTTTCTGAAGAAAGAGACTGGTACATTTTTTTCCCTAAAATCCAGGTTCCTGTAGACAGATGAGCCCAAAGCCAATTGTCCCTTAAACACTGATTTGCCATCTAATTCTTTCCTCTGATCTTTGTTTTTCTCATTCTACACCTTTCTCCTGGAAGACCTCATCTCAGATCATGGTCTCACCTCCCCCTAAATGCTTAAAGCTTTTCCTCCATCCAATCCAGAACTTGGAGTTTCCATGGTCACTTGAAACTCACTCTACCTGAAACAGGCATCTTTGCTGCTGCCCTCTGCCCTCCCCCATTTTGCCTATAATGGTCACCCCCAGATGCCCTCAGTGTTATCTGCACAGTAAGACCTTTCTACACCACCCTGTCTTACAACTCAGCATCACTTCCCCCTCCTCAGGTCTTCTGCTCCCGCATATCCTCCCTTCATTTCCTTTGTGTCATAGTTTAGAAGGCTGAGAAATGCCTCCTATAAAAAAATAATAGTAATAAAATAAAAATATCAGTGTCCCAAACCCTGGAATCTGCAAATATCTTACCTTATAGGGCAAAGACCTTGCAGATGTGATGAAATTAAGATTTTTGAGATGGAGAGATTATCCTGGATTATCTAGATGGGCCCTTAATGTTATCCTGAGTCTCCCTATGACAGTGAAGCAGAGAGAGATTTTATGCAGACAGAAGAGGTCACAGCAATGTGACCCTGGATGCAGAGATTGGAGGGATACAGCCAGAAGCCAAGAAATGCCAGTAGCCGCCAGAAGATGGGAGAAGCAAGGAATGAATTCTCTCCTACAGACTCCAGAGGGAACACCACCCTGCTGGCACCTTGATTTTGGCCCAGTGATACTGATTTTGGACCCCCGTGTCTAGACTTCCGTGAAAATACATTTCTATTGTTTTCTGCCATCCAGTTGGAGGTAATTTTGTCACATCAGCCAGAGGCAACTATTACAGTAACTGTGTGTAACCTCCTCTCACGCTATAAAAACTGCTTCATTATGTTTATGGTTCCTATTGTGGGTTTTCCATCACTAAAAGGAAAGCTCCGGTAGGCATAGATTTTTGTCTATGGTTTGTCCCTCGTGTATCTCAAGTGCCTAGAACAGTACCTGCACATTGTGGACACTGAAGTCTTTGTTGGGTAAAGGGTGAATGAGTTGTCTCCACCTGCCCACATTCTCCCATCTTCCCAACCCTCCACGAACCTGTTTTCTCTTAGAATCCCTGCTTTGTGAATGTCCTCCCCTTCTCCTCATGCTCCTCGATCTTCTCTCTTCCTTGGCCCCTGAATCCAGCCAGTGGCCACATCTTGTCAGCTCTACCTCTTAACTGTCGCTCAGTTCTGTTCTCTAGCCAGTCCCCAGTTATGGCCCTGGTTCAGTCATTTATCATTTCTCGCTGGATTGCAGCAAACTCTTAACTGTTTGTGGTTACTTCTGCCCTCTTTTTGCTGCCGATCCCCTGTTCTGACTCCTGCTTGCTCCCAGCCTCTGTCTGTCCACAGTGTGCACCTATATGCCTGCTGAGCAGGGCACCAGAGAAGGCTTGATGCCCTTCCTTTGTTCCCCTGTGAGCTTTAGGTGCACAAACTGTTTCCCCCTCATCCACCTGTAGGCTCTGGAGCCAGGTGTCCCTCGTACCGAAGCTGGCATTACAGTTTACTCACCTCTCAAATGAATGCAATGATACTACCCATATCAGAAGTTTGCTGTGAGGCTTAAATGAATCACTGCGTGATGTGTTTAACTGATGACACAACGTTTCCAATCTTCCACCCCTCTTGTGCCCATGTCCCTTTGCATTGAATCTGGCAGCTTCTCCCATCAAGAGATGGAGTCTGTGTTGCCTCGAATCTTTTTATTGGTTGCCCTTGAATTTCATGTCTTATTCTACCCGGTAGAAAACAGCAGAAGTAGTGCCACGTTGGCTTGCTACTTCTTGGGGAACCCTGACATCTTTCTGTGAACAAGCCTGGGCTAGCACACTGGAGGATACGGGCCATGTGAGGGAGACGGAGGCAGCCCAGCCTATAGCCAGCTGGCTCCCGACCTGTGAAGGAGCCCAGCCTAGAGCCGTGGAGCTGCCCACCTAACTTGCCGTTGACCACAGATGCGTGATGGAGTTCAGCCCATTCCAGGAGAACCATCTGGATGAGCAACAGACTAGTGAGCATGACCACGTGCTTACTTTTTTAAGCCATTAAGTTTCAGAGTGTTACGCGGTGGTAGCTAACTGATACATGGACAAAGAGCAGCGAGCTATCATTATTAATTCACATTAACGCAGAATGTTAGCATTCCAGCAAGCATTTGCCATTTCTTTCTAAAAAGACTATCACTTTGACGTTCCATAGCACTCAGTGTATAGCATGCCTTCTCTACTGTTGTCTTTATCATCTTGGCATTTGTACTATCTGTATATTATTTTTATGCGAGGCAGTGTGTTGTAATACTCACTGTCACAGGGTTTGGAACCGAGCTGTGTGGGAGTCTCTCCTGTCTCCACCATTTATTAGCTTTCCCTCTATCTGTGTTTCAGTTTTCTCCTCAGTAAGAGGGGTGTAAGGATAATATCACTACTTCCCAGAATTGTTGAGGAATAAATTAAATCAATGCTACAAACTTCCAGATATGTACACTCCACTCAGTGAATGGGTGAGGAGGATGAGGAATTTGGACATATGGACAATTGACTCCTCAGGAAAAGGCGTACTGTTGTTTCATCGCTGTGTTGCTAAGGGTAACACGATAATCTAGCACCCAGGAGGTTCTGAAACACAGCAAATATCTTTCTTGCCTGAACAACTACAGACATTGAAGTCAGATCCAGCTGGTCAAGAAGGACATGAGATTTTTTGTGTTTGTTTTATACTTGAGAAACTCTTGGGTCACCTGGGTGGCTTAGTCTGTTAAGCGTCCAACTCTTAATATCAACTCAGGTCTTGATCTCAGGGTTGTGAGATCAAGCCCCATACTGGGTGTAAAGCCTACTTGAAAAACAAAAACAAAACAAAACAAAACAAAACAAAACTTGCTAAAGAATGGCTACCATATTGCTAAAAACTCCATAGAGTTGTTATAGGTGATGTACTAGTTTTCTATTGCTGCTGTGATAAATTGCCACAAACCTAATGGCTCAAGTCAACTCAACTCAATTGTTCTTACAGTTCTAGAGGTCGGTATCTAATGCTGGGCTTCCTGGGCTAAATTAGGGCATAGACATAGCCGTATTCCTTCTAGGGGGTTCTAAGAGAGAATCTCTTTCTTTGTCTTTTCTTGTCTTTTAGAGGCTGCCCACATTCTTTGACTTATGGCCCCTTTCTCCACCTTCAAAGCCAGCATGCTGCCTCTCTCTGACCATTCTTATTTAGTCCTCTCTCCCTCCTATCACCACCAGGGAGAATTCTCCCCTCTTAACAGGATTGGATTGGACCCAGCTGGATTCTCCAGGATTATTTCTCCATCTGTTGGTCCTTAATGTATCCATATCTACAAAGTCCTTTTTGCCACATTTAGGGTAACACGCTCACACACATTCACAGGTTCTAAAGATTAGAAAGTGGAAATCTTCGAGGGGCCACTGTTCTGCCTACCACAAGGGATAATAACATTGGTCAAATCTCTAAAGGCAACCATGGTGGGGCACCTGCGTGGTGACTCAGTTGGTTAAGTGGCTGACTTTGGCTCAGGTCATGATCTTGCAGTTTGTGGGTTTGAGCCCCACATCGGGTTCTCTATTGTCAGTGCAGAGCCCACTTTGGATCCTCTGTCCCCCTCTTTCTCTGCCCCCCCCCCGTACATGCTCTCTCTCTCTCTCTCCCTCTCAGAAATAAACATTAAAAATTTTTTTTCAGTCTAAAGATAACCCATGGGATTACCAGGGAAGCAACAGGAAGGAGTCATGATAACCATTTCATTCACCACCTTGGGACACAATGCACAGGAATACAACATGAATGGAGACCCTTGGAGGCCTGCAGTCAACAGGACCACCAGAAATAGGACCAGGGCTCTAGGCTTCCCCAGTCATCCATGTCATGATCTTGAGCTTTAAATTTGAATTTGAAGTTAATAAGTTGGGGGGTTTCTGTAACTCTAATTAGAATTTTGTAAAACTCCATTTAAGAAGTCCTCCTAAATCCTGCCTTGGTGTCAAGTAGGATTGGTTTAATCAGGTACAGGCCAGAGCACTGGTTCTCAAACTGTGTTCCAAAAAGGTACTTCATGGTTTTCATGTTTTTTAAAAAAGATATTTATTTACTTATTTTGAGAGAGACAGAGATAGCACAAGTGGAGAGGGGCAGAGAGAGGGAGAGAGACTCCCAAGCAGGCTCCACCCTGCCAGCACAGAGCCTGACGTGGGGCTGGGACTCACGAACCGTGAGCTCATGACGTGAGCCAAAATCAAGAGTTGGATGCTTAACCAACTGAGTCACCCAGATGCCCAGGATTTTCCTGTTTAATTCAATTTTCAGGTAAGAAATATTTCAAATGCTTACAACTTTACAATAAATCTGAGCACTCAGGTATGTTATCTACTAAATTCTGATGCACTTATTATTATTTATTCTTTGACATTCATTGATCTCAACTGAAGTGTCTCACCTGAAGTGTCTCCAGCCATCTTGGTTTAATGGAAAAGGGTCCTGATGCTACAAAGCAGATGGTTTTAAATAAATAAATGGAAGGGAGAGGGGGGAAAAACGATCTTTCATGGCTATTTCTGTGTCATGAGTTAAGAGGTTTTTTTCCACATCGTGTCACAAAACATCAACCAGCAGGGGAAAGAAACAATAGTGATGTTAGCAAGCACTCATGAGGCATTCATTATATACCAGGCACTGTTGTAAACATTTTACGCATACACAAATATCAACCTGTGTAAACTTTGCAATAATCCTAGGAGGAAGGAACCATTTTTTCAGATGAGGAAATTGAGATGGCGGGAGATTAGGTGGTTTTCCTGAGGTCAAACAGCTGATAGATGGCAGACACCCCAGGGTTCTACTCTGCGCTTTGAACCACGACATGGTCAATATTTAGTTATAATTCTGATTTATCAAGACAGCCTGCGTCTTTCTTCCAAACTGAACTTGTGGTAAGTAGATATAATTGTTTAAGATTGATGGAGGGTGAGAGAGTTTTCTCGTTTTCCCTGCCTAATTAAGTGAGTGATAAGAACGGGCGTCAGATTACTGATGGACAAAATGGAGGTTGTCCATCCTCCAAAATGGAGGTTGTCCATTACTGATGGACGATGGAGATTACTGATGGACAAAAGCGAGGTTGAAGGAGGAGGCTGAAGTTTGTTACTATGGTACACAGCTTAGTACCCCAGAAGTGGATTCACTCACCCATGAGACCAGGCCTGGGGCAGGAAGTGTGTGGCAGGACTTGCCTGCTGGGCTGCATTGGTGACAAGGCAGAGAGCAGGCAGATCACAGAGAGCGGAGGGAGGACAAGGGATAGTCATGCCTGCTGGACTTCCTCTCCATCACCAAGCCTCACCCCCTGAATCTGTGAGAGGCTGGAAGAGAAAGTTAGCATGGAGGTTTGGGGACCTGTGTCCACATCAAGAGGAGTGCGAGGGGAAGAAAAGTCCTCTAAACAATTACAGACTAGAACTTGTTAAATACAGTTTTAAGTTTAAAAAAAAATGCCACTTAGGTATAGCATGTATTAGAGCTCTAGGTGACATCTTTATTTGAAAGGAAAATATGGTTCCATTGCTAAATACACTTGTAAGCCATATGCAAATCAGTTACATCCTTTTTCTTTTCTTTTTTTAAATTTTTAAAAAAGTTTTTATTTATTTTGAGAGAGAGAGAGAGAGGAGTGGGGGAGGAGCAGAGGAAGAATGTGAGAGAGAGAATCCCAAGCAGACTCTGCACCATCAGCGTAGAGCCCAACGTGGGGCTCGAACTCACGAACCATGAGATCTTGACCTGAGTTGAAGTCTGATGCTTAACCGACTGAGCCACCGAGGGGCCCCTCTGTTTTACCTTTTTCAAAGGATCATTTAGAAATTTTTTTCAAGTTTTTATTTAAATTCCAGTCAGTTAAGGATCACTTAGAAATTTTAAGAAGACTGTTCTTTCCAGAAAACATAACTGCACCGATTGACGCAAGGCACCATCCCTGAAGTCTGACTTTCCACCTGATTTCTTCTCAGCTGATACTACTACCTCTGTTCTCAGGACCAAGGAGTAATTGATACATATTTAAGTTCTCCATAAGTCCTGGAATTACCAATGACCGATGAGGAGGCTTTCCCAGTGCCAGAAAATTACGTAAGTTGAAGACAAGATTGTCCCATTCCTTGAGCTCGAACCACTCAGTCGGTGGTTATGAAATTCGGCTGCCTCTCAGAATCTCAGGCTGCTTTTTAATTAGTCAGGAAGTCTAGGGCCCAGCCCAGACTCACCTAATAATTAGAATCTCTGGAGGTAGTATCTATGAATCTGTAGTTTTAAATGCTCCTAGAAACCAAAGGAAGTGAAGTAAATTGGGACAAAAGATATTAACACAAAATGAAATGCTTTTTGAAAAATGTTTCTATATGTAAAAAAAAATCCCTGAGATTAAAACAGTCTAAAGTAGTTTATCAAAACCTCTGTGCTCTTGAGGCAACAGAAACAACAAAGGAAAACACCATTTGAACCCCAGGGGCCGTGCCAGAGAGAATCCCTTGCCAAAGTCTAGACGTGTGTGTTTCTGCTTAGGTCCATCCAAGCTTGGGGTTCCTTGCCTGGGGGAGGAGGCCCACTGTCAAATGCAAGTCAGAAAAGGCCTTCTGCAGCTGATTCCCCTGCCAGGCCACTCACTGTCAAAGTCCTGTGTCAACAAACCCAAACCGTCATCTGTGTTCCCCTCTAGAACTCTGGTCACCTGCAGGCATCTATTATCTGCTTTCGGATGCCCAGCTTTGTCCTGGGAACAGTGTGGATGCGTAGAATGTCTCTTGTTCCTGTCTGTACCCTGAGTAGAGGGCTCCGGGATGGGGGGCAGGAGCTAAGCATCAGGGATTCCAACTTACAGTCCTAGTCTTTCTAGAACTCGGAATACTGTGAATGATTTTTATCTAACTGGATAGGAAAGGGATAGGTACTTGAAAAGAGAATACTTACAAGCCCACTGTAACCAAGTATGTGACAACAGGCAGTGACTTACTAGATATCAAGAGGGAAGGGGGACGTGCCATTATTAAAGTCTTCTGTAACTACCACCCGTTAGCAAAGAATTAGAATACAATGCAATTCTTTGATGAGCATAATTTAGTCTTTTGATGAGTCAGAAAGTGTGCATGCTTCTAAGCTATCAGTAAGACAATCGTTAGTGTTACGGCAACAAAGCTCTCACAAGCTTATTTAGCAAATGAATCTAATTAATCTATTAATCTAATTAATAGACTGACAAAATATACTTTATCAGCATATGATCTATAGTCTGCATATTCCCACCAAGTGCTATTGGAAATATTGCATAAAATATTTTAAACCAATGCGTTTCCTAACAAATGAAATCATACCTCCAATAAGGTATGACAGGGTAAGGAGTGAACGTCAAACGAACCCAGCAAATACTGGGAGGAGATAGAAAAAGAAGGATATTTACAGAATCACCGGGAAACAGTCCCTTGATACTGATGTTATTTTCTGTCTCAAATGCCAGTCTTCCCGTGTGAATGACTCACTCGTACTTTGAGCAAACCAGGAATTTGGGTTCAACGATTGGCAGATTGGACCCACCAGGTGAGCGCTCTGACAACATACAGAAAGAAAGTGTCCTCAGATTTTTGGTAAGTTATTTGTAGTTCACATAAATCTTGAGTTTTGGCACATCTGCCTCAATTCAGCCCGAAGGAGGACGGCCAAAATCTTATGTGTCAATAGAATGGAACTACACCGGGGCGCCTGGATGGCTCAGTTCGTTAAGCGTCCGACTTCAGCTCAGGTCACGGTCTCAGGGTCCATGAGTTCGAGCCCCGCGTCGGGCTCTGGGCTGATGTCTCGGGTCCTGGAGCTTGCTTCCGGTTCTGTGTCTCCCTCTCTCTCTGCCCCTCTCCCCTCTCTCTCTGCCCCTCCCCCCCCTCTCTCTGCCCCTCCCCCGTTCATGCTCTGTCTCTCTCTGTCTCAAAAATAAATAAACGTTAAAAAAAGTTTAAAAAAAAAAAAAAAGAATGGAAATACACCTTGAGTCAGCTAATTACTGCATGTTGCTATAGCACGTAGCACACCCAGACTGAATTTAAAGTAGGAGCTACCCACATGTTTTTGTTCAAACTGGGAACTAGAATCTATTTTCCTCAAAATGAAAATATCTTTGCTGGTTTTTTTTTAGATTGTGAAAATAATAACATGACTTATAAAATGCCAAAGGATACAAAAAATATATGAAAGGAAAAATCTCCTGAAACATTGCAAGCGATAAGAACCATTAAAAAGTTGATAACTACCTGTCTAGACACATCTCTGTGCATATATAATTTTATATAAACAGAATCATATAGTTCATTAACTTTGTTACTTAATAATTTGTGGTCATCTTTCTATGTTAATGTGTACACATTTAAACCATGGTTTTTGTTAACTTTCTAGTAATTCATTTTATGGCTGTATTAATATGTTAATAACTATCCCCCAATTAATTAATTTAAAAGTTGACGAGCCTGGGTGTTATATGTAGGTGACGAATCACTAAGTTTTACTCCTGAAACTAATATCACACTCTATGTTAACTAACTAGAATTTAAATAAAAAATTGAAAAGGCAAAAAAAGTTGTCTTCAATGTTGTTAACAACGTTTTAATAACCGTCCTTAAATATACATTTTTTTTGTGACCGTATCTGCCTTTATTCTTAGGATCGATTCTTACAAGTAGACTTGTTGGGTCAAAAGGCATAAAACATTTTTAAGGATTTGGTTCAAATCGCCCACCTCCAGAGAAGTCATCTTAATTTACTCTTCCACCTACACTGCTTGAAAAGCATGAGAACATTATTCTTTTTTTAATGTTTATTTATTTTGAGGGAGAGAGCGAGAGAGAGACAAAACACAAGAGGGGGAGGGACAGAGAAAGGAAGAGAGAGAATCCCAAGCAGGCTCCACGCTGTCAGCACAGAGCCCAGTGTGGGGCTCGATCCCACAGACCATGAGATCATGACCTGAGCCGAAATCGGGAGTCTGACACATAACTGACTGAGCCACCCAGATGCCCCCAAGGGAACATTGTTTCTAATAATCAGGCATAGTCTGCCTAACTTGAGTGTTATCTTAACAAATGGAGAATTGTTTGATGTCAACCTTCATGAAACTAACAAAGTGTTCTGTTGAGGATGGCTGGATTTGAACTCTGGAATGAGATCAGTTTACTCTCCACCAGCTATAAGGAGTATAGAGCCTGAGGGTGGGTTTCCAATTCATCCTCACTAAGTAGGTGACCATCTCCTTATCCAGTCTGGCCAAGAAAAGACAAGAAAACTCCCTGCTCTGGTCCCACCTGGATCTTGCCTGCTCCACCTTGGCATTCCAGCTTCTTGGTCCGGACTCATATTTCTGGTCACTTTCAGCTCCCCCTCTTTGCATGTCAACTTCAGGAGGCCCTTTTCTGGCCACGATCCCTCTACCCATCTGACCTTTACTGTCTTTGTAGCCAGAACAATATGAGAATTTCTAAACCTGCATTGCTTAAAAATGACTTCTTGTTTGAAATTTCACACAGGCCTAGATGTGCCACGTGCGTCGAACCGTGGTTCACCTTTTACAGTTCTTTAAATGCCCATCGTGGGCATAAGATTGGGACCCTTTACCAGACACCTCTTACAACTAGGTTTTGCCAGCCATTTATTGCACCAGACATCTGCAGGCAGCTATGACCCGATAACATCTTGCCTCAGCTGTAGTGTTATCTCTCGTTTCCTGGGTTTAACTCAATTGCATACCTTTGGATGGGCATTCCCTCCTTCCATTTTCTTCTGTCCTATATCCTACACCCGTCCCTCGGAATTCTTTCCCAAAATAAGTTTAGTGCAGGCCCTTGTCTCAGGCTCTGCTTTCTGGGAGAAACAAGGCGAAGATACTGCCCAACACCAACACTTGAAATGGAGCGAAGCAGCTTTGATTAGTGGCAAATATCTCCCTCCTAAGTGACCGGTGATATAAGATATGTCAAGTAGATCTTCTTAGAGCAAAAGGTTGGTATGGACCTTGCCATAAAGGCAACAGGGGTTCTAGAGTTGAGTCGCATTTGAAAAATGCAATGGCAAAATTGGATGAACACTTCTAATTCTATTTTGAGAAAACAGAGGTGGAATGATGCACCAAAAAAATTATTTCAGTGACCCTATACTAAAGAAATTTGTGTCCTAGAATATACAACGGAGGGTCACATTATCTATACACACACAAAAACTAATTTTCAATGGGCTGCCTCAGCTAAGTAAATCTGAATTCTTTAGGCTTTTTTAAGAAAATAAAATTGTATTAAGTTTTTTGTTTATATGCTTTTTAAGACACTTTCCAAGAAGTGTTTTCTTTTTCACAAAGATGTCTAGGCTTGAATTAAAAAGCCCCAAAATAGAGGCTCAAATTGCAAATGAAAATATTTCTTTCTCAACAGATCATTATTGTGCTAGTGTTTCCTAGAATGGGGCAGTGGTGATGGATATGCCTCCTCGTGAATATGTTAAAATCACTCAGTTGTGTACTTCAGAACGGTGAATTTATTATGTGTGAATCATATCTCAATAGAAGTTAAAAACAAAACCCGTTTTAGAAGTCGCTGGTATTTTTCCCGGGGAAATACTTTTGAGGACTTGTGTTGACTCTCTTAGTTTTTGCTCTTTCTTCTGAAAAACGGAAGGCGCGGCAGGAAGCTCCCACCCGACTTCCGCCACGATCATGGTCACTTCTGGCCCTTTGCTGTGTTATTACAGGAGGGCAAACGCCCCTTTGGGCCCCGGATCCTGGAGCTGAAACAGCCGTGGTACCGCCTGATCGGATGCCTCTGTGGTGCACTGCACATTCTCTCAGTCTGACTACCAGGAAGCTTGACCACATTCTCCCCTCTGTCAGTACGTTCATTTGGTGCTGTCAGACATGACAGGGGACAGTAGTGCAAAGAGGACAGTAGTAGTCACAATCGCTGGGACCTAACCCCCCCACACCCACACTCGCTCTGCGCGCCACAGCGAGTTAATGGTCAGCAGAGGAGTCCTGGAGGCTTGGCTTTTTATTCACGAGAAAAAAAAAGAAAAAAAAAAACAATCCCTATTGGCAGCTGAGGAGACAGCCCCTCTGGGGACCAATTATTCCATTTTGTGCTGCACAGACTGCAGTGGGGCTGTGCCGGCCCCCTGGGAGCCGCTCTGCTGGGCTTTCCTAACGGAGGCCAGGCTGGTGCTGCAGACCCAAGTAGCTCTTCATGTCAAAACTGCCGCTAATGACACAATTAAGTAACTGGGGACCACAGAGAAGCTCTTAATTAGGTAAACACGGCTCTCTGAGAAATGATCGCCCAGTTTTAGGCTAGCCATTACTGTCAGATTGCTACAAGATGTACGCTCTTGGATACACGAAGAAGCACTTTAAGGACCCAATTGCGCCCTGATTATTTCTTCTTCTTTAACGGCAGAGGATGTTTACCATTTTATTAGCAATGGCGACGGTTCCTCCACTTTCAGGATTTATATCCTTTGGATCTGCAAAACAAAAAGAATTGCATGGCGAGGAAAGAATTGGCAGGTACCAACCGATTAGACTGTACGTGACCATTTTTTTTGGAATCTCTAAGCCACTGGTGTAATCTTACCGTGGCCAAACTAGAGTCACATATCTTTAGACTGATTTCTTGTTCGGAATGTCTCCTCCCCCCTTACCCCCACTATGAATCATACACTTCGATAATTTTTTTTCCCTGATCATCCTTATTTAGATTGTCTTTAAAATCGGATTATATTCAAGGACTGTTGAAGATATGTAGCATATTCCCCATCGTACATCGACTGTATTTTTATGGGCTCCATTCAGTGGAGTAGCTGGAAAAGCCACATCCCACCGGCAGGTCCGAACAGGAAGATCATATATGAGTTTGCAAAGCAGTGCTCACTTATACTCCCTTTCTCTCACATTGTCTGTATATGGGTGTTGTTTTGTATGTTTTTAGTACGGAACAACGTGCTCACTTAAAAAACTGAGGCAATGCTTCTTAAGGGTTTATCTGTGATGTTTTCTTTCTTTGGTGAACAAACCTGGAAGTTCAGTTAATTCCTCTTTCCACATTACAAGCTGACAAACCAAGGCAGTTTTGTCCAATTATTTATTGACCCAATTATTTAGTACTCTCAAATACTTATTGTCACGTAACAAACAATGTTCAGAGGAACAGTGCACATGCATGTCCGTTTTCATCATCTGTTTACCGTCTGGGTTCATTCTTCTATCAGATTAGCTAAATCTATCCTAAGATTGATGGTTAGATGCTCATATTGAACGTGTGGAAGGGGCGGCATAATTAGATCGCTCGTGGGTAGGAAGATTTGGAGGTGAAGGACCATATTAAGGGTAGAGAAACCGAGTGGACACGTCACCATAGTTCTGGTTGTCTACTTTTCAACTGCATCCAATGACCCACCATCGGTGCCAGTTCCTTGTGCTTTTATCAACGTGGTCTTGTGTCTACAAAATTCAGGTCATTGGTAGAGGAGAGAAAGAGTCCTCTGCCTTCTCTTTGCTTCCCACTGGTCTGTGAGCCCCACTCCACGTTCCCTCTAGGGCCCCTGCCATCTGGCAGCTCCTAGAGATCCTCTCCCTCATGTCCCCCTCCCCGATGACACTTCAGTGGCTGACGCCCAGGATACTCTGCTACAACCCAGATGACTCGACTGATACTACACTGCATTCACTATCACCCAACATTTCAGCCACCACCTCTCACTGCTCATGCTCTTTGCTCCCAGTGGGGCCGCCAGCCCACATCTTCCCCTTCCTGCTTCACTTTGTTTTTCCTACTCGACACTCCCAAGCTCTGTTCAGCTGACATTCTGTGGTCAGACACTTCAATTTTGCTCTCACGCTCAACTGGGAGTCTCAAGGCCCCTTTGACCTACTTGTGGGCCTGCTGAGCCAACCACAATCCCAGATCGCTCCTAAAGTTGGCTTTTCAGTTCTTGATTTTAAATGTTTGTTTACTTTTGAGAGAGAGAAAGGGAGAGAGAGAGAGCATGGGTGCGGGGCGGGGGGTGGTGGTGGCAGAGACAGAGGGAGAGAGAGAATCCCAAGCAGGCTCCATGCTTCCAGCACAGATATGGGGCTCAGACTCACGAACCGTGAGATCATGACCTGAGCTGAAACCAAGAGTCGGACCCTTAACTGAGCCACCCAGGTGCCCCAGCGCGATCTTCTTTAGCTCATATCCTCTAAGAATCAAAGAATTCACGCTCTCTGGTTCCATCTTTAATTCCATTCCAGCTTTAGAGGAAATGCTGCCCGTTCTGCCTTACTAGTCACCTCTCCCATCTGCTGCCTGACTGCCCTTTTTCTGGCCTTCTCAGGGGGCCCACCATGTCAATCATCACCTTTATAGAATACCAAATCTCTCTCCTCCTCCTGGCTACTTTCCCTTCAACACTGCACAGGTCAGCCCAGTAATGATTTAGTTCTGCTGTTTATCTTTCCAACAGCCTGCTGTCTCTACCAAGTATCTAGAAAGAATCTGACTCCAGGTCTTCACCCCATTTACTCCTTTCTCGCTAGGTTTTTAGATTGGTAGTATTTCTTCATACAAAAAGGAATAAAGGCTGGTACAATAAAATATAGTTTATTGATCCATTAATAAAATTAATTAATTAATCAATCAAGATTGTATCATGATGACTCTTGGGTTTACTGTCCATTGAAGTATTAGTGATCGCGTCTTGCCCAGCCCATTACCTCCTCTGATATTATTCTCCTCCCAGGCTCAAGGGGGAAAAAAAAACACTCTCTGGAGCTGGTGTTTCTCATCCCCATGCATTGATTTATAACTTTCCTGCATGCTTATTATAAAACATGGCAGAGCATGAATTTGCATATAAACTCCAAAGAAATGGGTCCCTACCCATATATATGTCTTACCTAAAACTGTCACTTTCATTCAATGCTTTGCATCTTGAGATATAACCGTGTTGAAACAAACATTTCACTCCTGAATTGTATTCCATTGTTTTTGTGTGCATGTCCTCACACACACAAACATCTAGACATATCCCATTATTTTTATGTATTAATTATTTTGAGAGACAGACAGAGAATAGAAAGAAGTAGAGAGAGAGAGAGAGAGAGAGAGAATCCCAAGCAGGCTCCACACTGTCAGTGCAGAGCCCGATGTGAGGCTTGATCCCACGAACCATGAGATCATGACCTGAGCCAAAATCAAGAGTTGGATGCTTAACTGAGCCACCCAGGCGCCCCTACACACAACCCATTTAGAATTCATTCTCTTGGTGTTAGAAATCTAGACTTTTAAAAAAAATTTTGTACAGTTTTTGGACACGGATATTCTTGTTTCTGTGTCCCTATGCACATGTTCAGGAGTTGCTCCAGAGTAGAGACTTGGGGTGGCATTTCTGGGCTGTTGGATTGAGTGAATGGAAACAATACAGTCATTGCCACCTTGATCACATATCACCTTGGAAGTATGGAGGCTGCTTTGTGGCTGCAAAAAAGAAAAAAAATGAAGCAAAAGGAGGAACTGCCGTGATGGGATAATGACAGTAGGATGTGAAACACAAATCTTGATTCCAAACCTACATGCAGTAGTCACTGACCCTAACTTCCACCGAGGTAGGTTGAAAGACACTGAAACCCAAAAGTTAGGCTTCAAACTTTGGATTTCCAGTTAAGGGGTTTTCCACTTGAAAACATTGCCCATGCATTCGATTTTCAAATGCCTCTTCTCATTTCTCTCTCTCTCTCTCTTTTTTTTTTTTTTTTCATTTTAAAAACCAGAGAAGTCTTCTCTTGTTGAGCTAACCAGGACAAGGTTGGCCGAAACATTCCAGAGGGCATGCGTGATTCTCATGACTGGAGTCCAGGCTAGTCTAAATTAACCTGCTGCGGCAGTTTGCAAATTCCTTTCCCTACCCTGAGCAGTTTTTTCCTCTGCTCAAGTATGGTAACTAACAACTGTGCGATGGGTCTGAAACCAAAACCATAATTGCAGTGCTTAAATTTAGGCTTTTGCCTTGTGTTGCCAATTTAGAGAAGATGTGGTTAAACCAACAGTCACTTCGGCTGCTGACATTTCTGACATTTTGAATTAAAAATAAAATCCATTTTTTCTTCTATAACAAAACCCATTTGCCACTGACATACAGGTTAAATGACACATTCATCAAGGTATTTCTCACTCATACAGCAAATTGAACAACTCAACTCAGAAGCCTCACGGCACAGTAATTTGCCAATATTTAATACTTATTCCCTTTCAGTGCTTCTGGTAAATATAAAGAAATCTTTTCTGTTTTATAAATTTGCTGCTTGTGACATTGTTTGTATAACTGGCATTAATATATTATAGTTTCTGCCTGTTCTGATGCTTATCGAGGAGGAAAAGTCAAAACACATTGAGATGACTGGGTGGCGGGGGTGGGGGGGAAGACTCCCCATAGAATATGAACAACACTGATTTAACCTCTCCTTCCTACCTAGCAACATATATTAATGGGCACAGAAAGACATCAGTGGGAAGGCTAGCACATCCATAGGAGAAGATTTCGAGGCTTTCCTGTCTAAAGCAGAGTGAACAGACATGTTGTAATTCCCACCACAGAACATAGAAACGTTGGAAACATACCTTCTCCCCAGAGCCACTTCTGATGTGACTCTTCTGAGGTTTTCAGCAGGAGACTCTACTCTGTGTTGGGAGGCACACATCTCTTGCACAATGGAAGCCATGTGAGACTGGAAGGTATTCCGGACCGGGGATTATAAAGGGACGGTATACATATAAGATAGTTGGAGATGGAAAATAATGCCAATTGATTTGCCAAAAAAAAGAAAGGGGGGTATTATGTTTTTAGAAGAAATCTTTGTTTTGCACTCAGATGTACAGTCGAGCAGTTGAGAAACTATTTTAATAAAGATCTGCAGAGTCTCTTTGCAAGTGAGCAGACTCGATTCTGATTCGGTGATTAGGGCTAGAGTCATAATCCCTCCTACCAGTGACAGCTCTTGTGAAACCAAACCAAAGTTTGACGCATTGACATAGGGTTCTGGCCCCAAACTCCATTCCTTCTTATTGGGACCTGAAAGTCAGAGATGGGTTTTAAGTCCTCATTAGCCTGTCTTTACTCTTTCCATGGTGGCTGGTGGTACACTTAGCTCTAGCTCTTGAGTGGTTAGGAGCAGGTATAACAGGAAGACCTTCTCCCTCTCCCGTATTATTGACCAAAAATGGTGAAATTGGGTCGGCAAGTAAATCTTCATGTTACTTTGGTTTTCTATTTGCTCATTTTGCTTTTTTTATAAGAGGTGGATGCCATAGAGGACAAATACTTATGCCTACTCTCTGCAGCAAATTTTCCTTAGAAGCTTTAAGACAACAGGAGTGTATTTCTAAAAGACCTGGAATTAAATCACTAAAAATAAGAGAGATAAATTGAACAAAAACGAAATGTGGGTAAAAAATGTTTCAGTTTGAGTTGGATACAGAAGCAATAAAGGATTAAATTAAAAGAATATAAACGAATTAGGAGAGGTTTTGCTTTTAGATTAAATTATTGAGACAGACCTAGTTTCCTTTAATGAAAATCATCATCATTTTTTTCAGAGCTGACAGACTACAGAAAGAGTCACAACTTTTAAAAAAGAATATAAATGTACCTAAATGGTAGCTCTCTAACCATCACTGGGCCACTTTGGGTACCACTTTATAAAACCCATCTCCTAAATAATTGTCTCAGTAAGAAGAGAAGTTGAGGAAGAGATAATCAATGACTGGGTGTTAATCATTCAATAGATGCCAATCCTTGTTATTGCTGGCCAAGATTCTCAGCAAAGTTTTAGGAAGCTTGACTCTTTGAAGTCTTTTTTTTTTTTCCAGACTTAAAACCATTGCTTTGACCTGGTTGAGTCATTCGAGAAAATGCCTTGAGAACCTTAGATCTACGGGAGCCCTGACACCAATGTCTTGACCACTTCCTAAGTCAGAAAATTACATTCTGATTATCAATGTTCTCCTCTTGTGGCTCTATTTTTAAAAGATTAATGACTCTGGTTGGAATTTAATTTCCTCTTAGAATTAATGCTGCAAAATTAATGGGCCAGCTGGTCACGTTTCAAAGGGCAAATAAATGGCTGTCCTTGTTATGGTCAGGGTCACAGTTATGACTCTTCAGTGACTCACAAGTCAGGGGTGTACACAGATGATCAGACCTGTGGGCCGAGAAGCCACCAGCAACAATGAGGGTACCCTGCGGGTGTAGCTGACAATGTGTTTGTCATCTTTCAGCCAAGCTATTCAACAGTCTGATATTTCCAGGAATCTTTAGTGCTGAAGTCGCTATGGGAGAGATGCACAGATGGCTCCGTGAACCCCTTTGCTTTCTCAGGTTGCGTACGTGTGCACATGAACCCACAACCTAATCTAAGTTCTGTTAGGGTGGGGACTGTTTTTCCCAAATCTGGAACAATGCCTAACACATAGTACGTGCTCGATACATGTCTAAGGAAGAAAGAAAGGGAATAAAGAAGGAAAAAGAGAAGGAAGGGAGGGAGGGAGGGGGAAGAGAAGGAAGGATAAAGGAAGAAAGGAAGGAAGGATGGAAGGAAGGAAGGAAGGCAGGGAGGGAAGGAAGAGTGGAGGGAGAGAGGAAGGAGGAGAGGGAGGGAAAGAAGAAGGGAAGGAGGAAGGAAGGAAGGAAGGAAGGAAGGATGGAAGGAAGGAAGGGAAGGAAGAATGGAGGGAGAGAGGAAGGAGGAGAAGGAGGGAAAGAAGAAGGGAAGGAGGAAGGAAGGAAGGAAGGAAGGAAGGGAAGAATTGAAAATAAATAAGGCATTATAAATTGGAAAGCCTTTCCTTCCTTTTTTTTAGCTCCCTTTCCACCAGTGCAATCCTGAAGATTGTCTCGATTCTCATGTGCATGCTTGCAGCTACATAACCCATCACCAAGTTCTACATATATTTGTTTTGGAGAGCAGTGAGGCTGCACTTTGTGCACAATCAGGCTTGCTGGCTCACGGGGGAACACACACACTCACATCCTCATAGGTGTGGCGAAGGTTATCGGGAGCATTTTCTACAGGCGTGACAAACACAGATTTCCATGTGGAAGGATTGTCCCCCGTCTGAAACCTCCATGACATTCAATCATGACCCTTGGTCTTTCTTCATTCTTTAGTTTTAAACCAAATAACATTTATAGGTAAATTCACTTCAATTTCAATGCTAGTATTTAAATTTTATAAAATAGGGGCACCTGGGTGGCTCAGTTGGTTAAGTGTTCGAGTCTTGGTTTCAGCTCAGGTCATGATCTCATGGTTCATGGGACTGAGCCCAGCATCGGGCTCTGGGCTGACAGCATGAAGCCTGCTTGGGATTCTCTGTCTTTCCCTCTCTCTCTCCCCTTCCTTTACTTGTGCACGCTCCCTCTCTCTCTCTCTCAAATTTATAAATAAACATTAAAAAAATAATAAAGTAAAATTTGCACGTAGCCAGCAAAATTATTATACCTTGTTGTTTGTACTCCGTTTCATCATTTTAAGTTTTAAACATGAACAGAAGATCTAAGTGGTCATCTAAAACATAGAGATTGGAACAACTCAAGTTCTGTTTCTACTACTTTATAAGCAGAGTGCTATCATCATGATTTTGAACCTACTCTTTACATTTTTTTTTCAAGTTTATTATTTATTTTGTGAGACACAGAGAGAGCAAGTGGGGGAGGGGCAGAGAGAGAGAGAGTGGGAGAGAGAGAATTCTAAGCAGGCTCCACACTGTTCGTGCAGAGAACGATGTCAGCTCAAACTTACGAACCGTGAGATCATGACCTCGGCCAAAAACTGAGTCGGACACTTAACGGACACCCTTGAACCTGCTCTTTAAAAGCAAGAATAGGGGTGCCTGGGTGGCTCAGTCGGTTGAGCGTCCGACTTCAGCTCAGGTCACGATCTCGCGGTCCGTGAGTTCGAGCCCCGCGTCGGGCTCTGGGCTGATGGCTCAGAGCCTGGAGCTTGCTTCCGATTCTGTGTCTCCCTCTCTCTCTGCCCCTCCCCTGTTCATGCTCTGTCTGTCTCTGTCTCAAAAATAAATAAACGTAAAAAAATAAAAATAAAAAATAAATAAAAGCAAGAATATTATAAAGGCTGGAGAGAGAGAGACAGAGCCCAGCCAGTGATAAACTTACTCTCAAAACAAATGTATATAGCAGAGCCCTCCAAAGAGATTATATACCTGGGAGTCATTGAATTCACTTCCCTTCTAGAACATAATGTTTACTAAAGAAAAAGTAATAAAAATGTGCTGATTGAAGTTGACATATATATTATAAAAACTCAATGGTAACTGCAGCCATTGTTTATAACTTAGACCAAGGGTTGGCAAACTTTTTCTGGAAAGGCCAGATAGTAAATATTTTATTATTGCATAAAGAGAGACCATCTGGTCTCTGTCACAGCTACTCAACTCTGCCATCATAGCATGAAAGAAAGAAGCCGTGGGTGACACATGTATTAATGAACATAGTTGTGTGCCAATAAAACTTTATTTACAACCACAGGCAGCTGGACATGGGTGATGGGCATGGAGGAGGGCACCTGTTGGGATGAGAACTGGGTGTTGTATGAAAACCAATTTGACAATAAATTTCATATTAAAAATAAAAAAAAACAGGCAGCTGGGTAGATTTAGCCCACAGGCTATAATCGCGACACCCTGGCTTAAACCAACAGAAGACTTTCTTGAGAGGAGGAGTATTTTACCACCAATTCTTTAGAATGACTGGCTTTTAATCCGTTTTATTATCATTTTTTAATTCTCTAAGAAAATGCACCACCCGATTGCCCAAGCTGGGTTGTACCCCAGGGCCTGCCCTTGGCATCCACTGTCCACTTCTAACTGTGATGTGGGCTCCCGAAGGCAAACCACATGTCTAGTTTTTCTCGGTGGCCCCAGGATCCACCACAGGGCCTTGTCCATGGAGCGTGCCTCACAATTATTCTTGCGATACATTGATCCAGATGTCCCTGTGATTTAAATCAAGCCTTACATACTAATTAATTTCACACAGTTACTTCAATGTACGCCTCACAGACTTTTTGAAAACGATAGAATTTATGTATTTATTTATATTTACATTCATGATTTTCTTCCCACCGCTAAACAAGCTTCTCCCGACATTCCTTAAAAACGTGCCTGCATTTCTCACAAATAATATTTATCTCTACACCTATGGGTAGCTTCGTTTCAACAGATGGGTTTCGCCTTTCCGTCCTTTTTTCTTCTTTGCCTTCCGCCTCGTCTTTGACTAGACCCACAGCCTCCCAGTCTATCCCTTTCTGGTTTTGTTTGCAAACATTATGGCTGCAGATCTGCTGCTACACTTGTTTTCTGCCCAGTCAGAATTCTTTGTTCTTTCTTATTTGTCTGCCCTTATTTAGCGTTCTCTGGGGCCAGAGCTGGCCCGTGCTTCTGTCCCATCATCTTGGCCCAGGGCCACAGAGCCTGTGGCCATGGCCCGTGGAGAGACAGGTGCTGCTGGGTCACCGTCTCCTCTCCCTCTGTGGCCCCCACACTAGCAGGTGCTGCTTCTCCTAAAACAGAAACCTGGCGGCTCTTGCCATCAGCTTGTTTTGTACGGTGTCCCAGATGACATCTGCCCTCGTCTCACATCTCTCGTTTTCCAAAGCCTGTGCCTGTCTTTTCCTTGGAGGTGTTTCTTCTTTTCTGCCAGTTTCTTCTGCAGTGTGTGTGGACATGGCCTTTTCCATGTGTTTTCCGGAGACCTCGTGGAGGGTAGGTTAGAAGCAGACCCCCAAGAGCCACCACGGTGGGACTGGATGCCAACTTCTCCTTGAAAGGATGGCCTTGAGAAAATTTCTTTTTTTTAAGCCTCTGTTTACCCTGTCTTTAAAATGAGAAGAATAATAGAATTGATAGAAAAATCCAGGGAAACAACATCTATGACATACCTAGTCTGGTACCCGGTCCCCGCAGGAGCTCAGCGTGTGATATTTTAATGTTATTTCGGGGGTGGCCATGTCCGATTGTGCAGTTTGTGCACTGTGCAAAAATGCGTAACCAGCTCCGAGGGGAGTGATTCTCCTTGTCCGAATTCGTCTTCCTCAATGCCTGTGTTTCGTTCCATGGATCTGCCAGGAGGGGTGTCCTCTGTGACGGGCGCTTGTTATCTGTTGGCGGCCTTTCTCCTCTGACATCATTCACAGGCTGTTCCTCACCGTTCTCCTGAGAGTCCGCTTTGAGGGCTTTCTCCCCTCGAGCAGGACACACATCCTACGCCAGCCCCTGGCGTGGTGGCTGACACTCGTTCTTGGTTGGGCAGAGAGGAGCCGTTTCACCCTTCAGTTCAGGCAGATCCCAGCTGGGCCCTGTGCCAGCTCTGTGCTTAGGGGAGGGGACACTGAGGCCCCACCATGGCTTATGGTCGAGTGGGAGAATGAGCCGTGGAAAGAATCGATGCTCCTGACATGGGGCATGTAGTGGGGGAGAGGATGCTCCCCACGGGACTCTCGGAGCAGCACCAGGGCCCCGGCCCGGCCTACTTCTGGCAGAACCTGCCTGGGGGAGGCCACACCTGTGTTAATCTGAAAAGACCAACAGCCATGGCCCAGGTGTAATCAGGTAGACGAACGTGGTCCAGGCTGAAAATTTGGGATAAAAATGAACGTCGTATCGGCGGGGCTTTGCACCTGGCCAGGAGCAGGGCCCAGAAAGGGTTCCGCCAGAGCTTTTGAACCCGCACAGGTTCCGTCTCTCGAGCTCCCTTCGAGGGGCCAGGGCTGCCAGAGGCCCCCTGAGAGGTGAGGGGAGGGCCTGCCGAGGCTTGTCCCACTTGGCTGAGGGCTTTGGGGCGAATCACTTCCCGCGTGGTTCTCAGGCCTTGCTTGGCCCCAGGCCTGGCCTTTACTCCAGCTCAGCAAGCCTGTAACCGGACCTCCGTGGCCACTTGCAAAAGAGCCAAAACTCTGTTCCCAGAGGAAGAGATCCCAGCGCCCATCCGACAGCCTCTCTCCATCAGTACCTTTGACCCAGTTCACCAGGGAAAACAGCACCCTGACACTGAGCTGCCCCTGGCTTTCTCCAGGAGCTGGGTGGGGAGCCATTGTGTCTCAGCTGAAGGGTTCTTTCCCCCAACACACACACACAGACACACACACACACACACACACACACACGTGTGCGCGTGCATGGAGAGGAAGCCGAGAGAAGGCCAGGGAGCATTCCCTGAAGTTCTCTCAGCTGACTGCAGGGCCCTGCAGGGGCTCGGCACCAGGGCAGCAGCTGGGGACAGAAACACAGCACAGAGGAATACTATGTCGCTCTGAGAAAGCTCCAGACCTCCTCTGGGCGGGACACAGGGGAATCGGCTGGTGCCCCATTCAGGCCCCTTAAAGGCTCCCCGTAGATCTCCAGACAGACCCCTCCCTGAGGCAGAGTCCCAGCGACAGGTGGGCACACGGGTCTCCTGGTCTGAAGCCCAGAGTCAGGTGCCCTGCTCTGCCCTCACCAGCCATGTAACCTTCGGCAAGCTATTTATGCTCTCTGCTTCTCACATCTCTCATGTGTAAGGCAAGATGATGCCATTCCCTACCCCACAGAGACTTTGTGAGTAGCTTGTGAGATTACGCACGTAAGATATTTCGCATCCTGCCCCGTGTAGAAAAGGCTCCCCGACACGCTGGTTCCTCCTTCCTTAAATTTCTATTGACCTTTGCACTTAGGAAAGGAGTCCTTTATGACGCAAAAATCTTAAAAATACCGGACTCTGTACAGAAAGAATGAAAGAGAAAGAACGGAAGGGAAGAAAAGAGGAAGGGAGAAAAAAAAAGAAAGCAATTTCCCCATTCCCTCTTCCAAAAGATGAAAACCACTGAAACTCGGTGTATCTCTTTCCAGTCTGCTATTCATGCACATACAATGTTTTAAAGGCATATTATGCATACATGCCCCTCTATTTTTCTTGTTTCTACGAAATGGAAACTCAGTATACAAACTATCCTGTAACTTGCTTTTTCTGCTCTACGTGAGATAGAGATAACTACACAGGGGAACATGCAGAGCAATTGCTTTCTCTCTTCACCAAATAGAATCCCACTGGCTGGCTAGACCACCATCTATCCAACCCGTCGCCCATGGACTGACATTTGCTGTTACTAGACGTTTCATTTTATAAGCAATGCTGAGAGAAGCAGCACTGAGCGGACCTCTGTGTGCTCACCTGGCTGTATCTCTTTATGAGAAAGTCCTAGAGGAGGAATCGCGAGATCAACGTTTTTAGAGAAATTCCTAAATTTCGCTTTCCAAAATATCGACTTGATCTCACACCGAACAACGCGTGGAATAGGATGTGATCGCCATGCCTGCACGAAATGGGGTCTTGACATTTTCTATTTCTTTAGAACCCTCGCACAGACGGGCCACGTTTAAAGAGTCTTTCCTTCCTGGATCTAACTAATTTTCGATGTGCCAGCTTCTACAGCCATAGTCCATCTTCGTGTGCCTACCTTGTTTGCCCTCCCAGAGGACAATGAGCTACTCCAATTAGGCAAACTCTCATCTGGAGAGTTTGGAGGGGAGTAAAGAACGCGACTCTTTGGGCTTGCGAATCGGATGCGTGTATGTACGTGTGTGCGTGTGCGTGTGTGCATGTGCGTGAAGCAAGGTCACGTCCCATCCGCGGTGCTAAATGTGCACTTACAAATTAAGCACTGAGCTTCCGAAAGAGCCCAGCCTGCTTCACATTGGCAAGAAAAGGTCACAGGATCTAGGGTTTCCAGGTCGTGGGTTCGCATGCACTGTTGAGTAGACTCTTTCCCTGCCTAAATCTGGACAATGCGCCCACCTTTCCAGAACTTGATTTGCTTCTCTAACTGATGAGGCTTGACCCCACGGAAAGCAGAGACTTGAATTTACTGCGCAAGACACTGTATGACAAAACTAACTTCTTTCCACAGCCATGTCCTCATAATTCAGAAATATTCAGAAGACATGTTTTCTTTACATTACAATCCAGAATTTGTCACATTTTCAAATTTCAGGGATGTTGACCCCCTCCAAATAATGACCAATTTTACTGAGAAAGGGAGAGAGCACTGGGGGGGATGGAAAACTCACCTGTGTCTTTGTAGCAGTATCAGAGTCAAATGGGCAGGACCGCAGGCGGGGCAGAGATGCGCCAGAACCAAATTGTGTGAGAGGAAGCCCCAAAGTCTAGTCCCGACTCCTCCACGTGATAGCTGTGTGACTTGATGCAAATTACTTAACCTCGCTGAGCTTCAGTTTCTTCCTCTACAAAGCGGGGCATGTCTCTTTGCACAATTCATACAGTGGTGGGAGGGGAATGCGATCATGGGTGTAGAAAAACATGCTGTCCACTGGGAAACACTTAAACATGAAAGGTATGGTTAATATTTGGTTTTTAACTCTGGCCTTCATTTTACGGTGTCTGATTTTCTTGGCATTCACAACTTTTAGAAACCAACAATAAAGCCATGCTGTCAGGAGTACAATTAAGGGCAAGTTGGATATCTGCCCAGTCCCTGTGCATTTGATCTCAGTGAAGCATAGCACCATTGAAGGGCTTTTGATGCGGGAGCCAGATTTCTGGGGAAGTCCCTCCGTGTGGTCCTGTCCTTCCCACCTGTGCCACCTCTCTGCCCTCTCCTCTCTCCTCAGCACTCTGTTCTGTTCAGTCCCCTCCAACCCCATGAGTCTATGATCCCACAGTCCACGTTTGTCCCAGGGATTCTTGGGCCCAGGCCGCTCCACTTTTCATTTTCTCCTCTCCCACCTCCCGAACCTTCTTATGTTAATAAATGCTGAGAGAGGGGCACCTGGGTGGCTCAGATGGCTAAGCGTCTGACTTCAGCTCAGGTCATGATCTCATGGTTCATGAGTTCAGAGTTCGAGCCCCGCCTCGGGCTGCCTGCTGTCAGTGTGGAGCCTGCTTCGGATCCTTATCTCCCCATCTCTCTCTGCCCCTCCCTTGTTCTCTGTCTCTCTCTCTCTCTCACTCTCTCTCAAAAATAAATAAATATTTCTAAGGATGCCTGGGTGGTTCAGTTGGTTAAGGGTCGGTCTTTGGCTCAAGTCATGATCTCACAGTTCGTGGGTTCAAGCCCCGCGTCGGGCTCTGTGCCGACAGCTTGGAGCCTGGAGCCTGCTTGGCTTCTGGGTCTCCCTCTCCCTCTCCCTCTGCCCCTCCCTTGCTTGCTGTCACTCTTTCTCCAAATAAACAAGCATCCATAAATAAATAAACAAACAAGCAAACAAACATTTAAAAATAAATAAATCAACGCTGACAACAGCCTGGAAGGAAGTTTGAGGAAGATACAGGGATCTCTGGTTCGGGCAGTTTGTGGAGAAGGGGAGGGATGTTTATGACGATGTCTGGTCTCTCTTGGCTATGATGGGGATCCACCTTGCTGACTCCCCATCTCTCCAGAAGCTGGTAGGGAGGAATCTCCCGGACACCCTCAGAATCTATTTCTGTGGACACATGGCTCATCGGCTGCCTTGCTGCTGGACTCCGGGCAGGTTGTGGGGTCTTTTATGCGCCGGTCAAATCCCAAGCAGCTCAGAAACAGACCACAGGTGGAGATGCAGTGTCTCAAGTGGTTCAGCTGCTGAGTCCTGTTCTCCCTGCAGGGCCGGCCCATCCTCCGAAGACCGTGCACCTATGTCCACATCCCCTGTGTCCTGGCAGGGAGATGGCTTCCCCCAGCGGTGGTGACTCGAGAAGGGGGCACGAGACAAGACAGCAAGCCGGTGACGTGGCCATTCTGCTGAGGCCACGTCACCGGCTTGCTGTCTCCGAATGTGGCAGTGGTTCCGCTCCCTGTGGGCCTCTGACGGCGGGAGGCTCAGACCCCAGGTCTTCACTTCCCGGGCCCACAGTGCACCTGCTGCAGCGAGTGGTTCCGGTTTGTTCCGAAACAAAGGAACGTAGGTCGGGGTTCTCACCCGAAGCCAGGGGAGCCAGGGGAGCACGGAGCCGGGCGGTAAGACAGTCCTGGTGAACACGAGGACCTTGGTGGAATTGCTCTCTGAAGCTGCTCAGTGCTCTCTGCCTTGCTACAAGTCTGCAACTGCCCTGGGGAGAGATCCCCAAACCTCCGGCCAGCACCCCTGTCCTGCCTGGAGTTAGCGTCGCTTTCCCATTGGCGGCTGCCTCTGCTCTCTTGCCAATTCAGTTTCAGTGTCTTGTTTTTTTTAAAACTCATACTCTTATGACCTTGTAACACGTGCACAACAATTTAAAATATTTCATGTGATCCTGTCCTCAGAATCCTCAGACAGCAGCATGAAAACATTGTGAAAGTTTTGCTCGTAAATGACATCGGAGAATCACTTACAAAAGGTTCAGATACTCATCACGCATCTCGTCCTGGCGCACACATGAGAGGAAATCTACAAGGACGACCAGGACTGCCTGGCCCACGATGCATCACGCAGTCATGCACTTGATACATACTAGCAAGGGGCACCTGCCACCCTGCCTGTCTCACTGGCCACACGATGAAGAGCCACAGCGACGGGGTCCCGTCTTCAAGGAGCTTGCCGTCTGGTTGGGAGAAAAAGGTCACGACAGTACAGCTGGGGAAGTGCCTTGAGAGAGGACATACGGGCGACTCTTTGCCTCCCTTTGTTTGGATGTCCTTTCCTGGTTTACCCTCAACCTGACTGCAAGGCTCCCTTTACTACCCAGAACTACCAGGCTTGCATTTGGCTAACTTTGGGGTGCCATGAGGAGACATCAGCCAAGGGAAGTAATGCCAGGCCCTCGCTGTGAGAAAGCCAGAGCAGCTGAACGCAAACTGGGACCTGAGTTTCCTAAGGGCCACCTCAAAGAAGGGAACAAAAGACCACATGACCAAATGGTCCCATGAAATAATCTGACAGATCACATCATCAACTGGTAAAATCCCCCCTATGGGAATGTATCTATTTTCTAATTACTGATTTCAAGGGTCCTTAGATAGTACAGTCTTCTCTAATTGCCATGTTCTATCTCCATTCTTATGTTCCTAACTTTTGTAGGAACTAACACATGTTAGATTGAGGCAAATTTTGAATTTTTTTTTCTTCGAAGTGTGTTATTATCTACAATTTTCCAGGTGGATTTTGAGGTAATATTTAAATCTTTCATGATAAGTCATGTTTCAAACATGCTAAAGACTATGTATGCATATAACTGACATTCAGGTCTATAGAATATAAAATAGGCAGTCATGTACTCACCGCTGAGCTCAAGTAGAACATAAAAATGTATCGAAATTCCCTTTGCTTCCTTCCTCAAGCAGGTAAACACTTAGTATCTGAAACTCAGCGTTTATCACTTCTGGATTTTCTTTATAGATTTGCACTGCATTGGTGAAGTCTTTGCTCATCAATGCATCTGTATCCAACTTCTTTCTGGGGTCCATGTCTTCCTTCTGGAGCCTGCTTTGTGGGGAAGTTCCATGAGTGGGCCTGTGCAGCCAACAGATCCCCTCATCGTTTATCTGAAAATACCTTTATTTTACTAAAAGACGTGCCCACCAGGTACCCATTTCTGGGTTGACGTTACTTTCTCCCAGCCTGCTGAAGACGTGATTGCACTTCATTTTTGCTCCCTTTTGAGGAATCTGCTGTCTGTCTAACCATGGCTCCTTTTACATCATTTGCTTTTTTTCTGGCAACTTCTCAGGTAATCTTCGGCGTTCAGCTGTTTCGACACAGTAAATCTTGCGTGGCTTTCTCTTATCCTGCTTATGATTCCCTGAAGTTCCCAGGTCAGAGGATTCATGGATTTCATGAATTCAAGAGAATTCCCTACCACGGTCTCTTCGCCACTGTGCCTCCTCTATCCCCTCTCTGTATCATCTCTTTCCACAAGCTGACCGAGGGTGTGTTATGATTTTTTACTTTGCATACATGTTCCTCACCTTCCTTTATTGTTTCCACCTCGTTGTCACTCTGCTCTGTGCTCGGCACAATTCCGTGAGGGTCCCTGACTTCAGCTCTGCCTAACCTGAGCTTCACATTTTACTTATTATAGACTTGTTTCTACAAGATGCGTTTACTACTTTTTCAAATCCTGGTCTTCATTTTTCATGCTCTCTTTTTCTCTTCTGGTGTTTGCAAGACACTCTTTCCTTCCTGAAAACGCATGGAATACATTTATTTTAGATTTTTTTTCCAATAATCTCAATATCTGATAGTCTCTGTGTTCATTCTGCTCTGTCTTTGGTCTGCAGACTCTCACTCATGGTGCCTTGTTTACTTATGTGTTCTCTGATCTTTTTTTTTCTTAGCTCATGAATTTTGGAACTTCCTTTGAAGTCTAGGTTGAAGGCATTTTACTCTTTAGAGGTTTTCATTTACTCCTGGCGAGTCCCTGGGGCCACCACCAGTCTGGCACCGGAATGTCATATTCTTAGCCTGATATTTCGCAGACCACGTGTGTACCATGAAACGGATCTCAAAACTCCACGAGAGATGGTCAAAACGTCTCAAAAAGTACTTCTCCCTGTCTGGCGATTTATACTCGCGGGAAAATATATTTTGGTTTATCCTTTCAGTGAAGGCACAGACTTTCAAAGACCCTAGTTGGACGTGGGGTCACCCTACCCAGTTCACCATTAAGTTGAACCCACAGCCAAGTTACTGGAATAGCCAAGCAACCTAGGCTGTTCTAGCCTCCCCTGTCTGGATTTGCTCTCTTAACTTAACCTTTTTGGCCTCTGATATTTTCCCCGCACCGTGCACTTAAAACACATTTAATATTGCAGAAAAGCATTTAATATTTTATCCGGCATTGTTACATGTTTGAAGAGGGAGGGTTTTAGGGGCACGCTTGGGTGGTTAAATAGGTTAATCGACCAACCCTTGCTTTTGGCTCAGGGTATGATCTCACACTTCATAGGTTCAAGCCCCGTGTCAGGCTCTCTGTGCTGACACCACGGAGCCTGCTTGGGTTTCTCTCTCTTCTTCCCTCTCCTCCCCTCCCCCGCTCTCTCTCTTTCTCTCAAAATAAATAAAAAACATTTTTTAAAAAGAGGGAGGGTTTTAGGGTGCCACAGATGCCCCATTTCCAGAGAACTTTATCTGCTCTGTCACAGACTTCAACATGAAAAGGCTCATTTTATGTATAATCCAGGGGACTGGAACCCAACCAAAGGGAAGAGATCTTGGCAAAGGACCTGACGTTTACAGAGCGTCTACTGTGGGCCAGCCATTAGAAAATGTAACCCTCACCCAAGCCTTTGAGGTAGGTATTTTTGTCCTTAGAGACAGAGCCTCTATTCGTTCAGAAACCCATCCACAGCTCCACAAGCTGAAGCTGGGACTCAGCTCGATCTCGCTACTCCATAGATTCAGTTCTTTACGGCTTTTCCTCCCCCATGGGAGAGTATTTATATGGTGCTTAGAGATGTCTTGTGTCTCCTTATATAGCAAAGGTCCAAGACTTCTCTTTTATCAGCTGGTGCCAGACACCTCCCTCAAATTCTAGAATTCTCACCAATTCTTTGAAAAATTAATTAACAGCATCTTTATAACCTAGTAAAGAGAATATATATAAATATGCGTGTGTGTATGTACCTATATATACATATGTATGTATATGTGTGTGTGTCTATATTTTTTTCTCTGAAAATAGTCAGTAAACCCTCTAAGAAACTTGGGGACAGAGACAGGCTTGCACGTCTCTGTAGCCTTCTCAAGTCCCAGCACGTGCCCTGAAAGGATAGACATTCAATAAATACCTCTCAAATGAACAATTGCTATTACTTGTTACTGCAGCATGAGAATGTGTACACAAACATCAAGGCCACGGGTGATTCAAAATGTGTCCAGGCGAAGTCTTGCAGCCCTACAAAGGCACATGTCTCCAAGATTAGGGTTTGGACATTCCAATCCACCCCTGCCGTTCTCGACCACATTTCTTTTCCCTGAGTCAGTATGCAGAAGCTCCTCCTGCTGTGTCATTTACTTTGGCCCCCCCACACCCTCCTCTGGGGCGCAGGAGAGTTTGAGTCACAGATGTCAATGAATCTCCTGTCGGTCTGCTCACATTCTCTTTCTCGGGCGCCATCGTTGGTCTAGATGCGTAGGCTTGAACCCCATCCCAGCGTGTGCACCTGCCCCTGTGGGCGCTGATCACCTGGCCCCCTCCCGTGCTGGGTTAATGCCACGTGAGTCACTGTTGTCTTGCCAATCTGCCATGCTTCCTGATGCATTATCAGTATGAAGTCTACGGGTTCATCACTAGCCCCCTTTAATGTGCTCACTGAAGAAGAACAACACGTCGCTTCTCTTGCTCGTGTAGTCACCTAGTCTCGTTCCAAGGATTACCTTCCATTTGGGGCTTGGAGAGAGCCAGTCTCTTTCTTCGACTACTTCCTCTGGGGAAAGAGGTCACTCTTGAAAAAGTGAACCCACAGAGGCTCCAGCTTTGCCTCCGCACCCTAAAGGGACAAGAAAGCAAATGACTCTTTCAATCTCGTTTTAAACTGAAGCGTGGGACTGCCTCTTAGAACCGGAAAATGTTAATCCCCGAACACACAGCTCCTGGCAGATGTGCATCAGAAGGCTCTATGTAGGGGGAAAGGAGGTGGAGGCAGGTTAATTGTCCTGAAAGAAACAGCCTAGAACATTACCCTCCTTCCTCTACCAGCATGTAGGAAGGGAGAATCAGGTCAGAACTGAGGGCACTTGCCTGGATGCTTGGGAGCTCTCATTTGACGGCCCGCCCATGTCTCAGGGAGACTGATCTCTAAGTTC
Source organism: Panthera leo (assembly GCF_018350215.1). Lineage (NCBI taxonomy): Eukaryota > Metazoa > Chordata > Mammalia > Carnivora > Felidae > Panthera > Panthera leo. The sequence continues at coordinate 10,164,130 of NC_056687.1, forward strand.
TTTGAATACCAAGAAGCAGATATTCATAGAGCCTGTGCTGGCTTATTAAAGGAGTTTCTTTTTAAAAATGCACTTTTATTTAACCTCCTTCTCTAGACGTTTGATACGAATTAGTGACAAGAGCCAACAGATTTAGTTTTCCAGAACCCTAAGCATTCTCCAAAAGGTAGTTTCAGTAAAATGATTCTTAATTACCAAGAAAAGTTAGGTTTGCATCAGGTGACCAACAGGACATTTAAGTAAAGACTCAGATTAGAAAAAGGAAACTACGGTTTTCAAATCAGTAGCAGACACAATTGGAAAATATCAGGCTAAATTAAAAATAGTAAATGCATACTACGTTTCTTCATGAATGAGCTCTGAATAAATTCGGATTTATTGTGATGAATGACATCTGCTTTTTCTTTGGGGACGGAGATAACTTCAGCTTTTTCAATTGCTGTGTATGATTTTAGAGGGCTAGCAGAAAAATACGACACACCGGGAAGCAAGAGTTGCCTCATTCAATTTCGTGAGGTTTTTTTTTCCTTGACCAAAAGGCACCCTAATTTGCTGGTTCATCAACCTTACCCTTTTCACTGTCATCCTGCTTGAAATTCTGTTCTTGAAGTTCTCGTAGGTGAGCACGAGTTCCATTCCTGGCCATCCCCTCCCTTCGGTCCCAGCCCAGGCTGACTTCTCTAGGACCTCCGAAGGCACTCGATGTCACTCACAAGGCTCTGGTTCCTTCAAAAATCATTGTCCATGGGGTTCCCAGCTCTGCACTGGGTCCTGGAGATGCCATGGTGAACAGGACCTGGTCATTGCTACCCAAGAGGAAGAGGTCACTAAAATATAGGGTGAGTGCTGGGGCCCCTGTGTGGCTCAGTCGGTTGAGCATCTCACTTCTGCTCAGGTCATGATCTCACGGTGCGCGAGTTCAAGCCCTGCGTCGGGCTCCGTGCTGACGGCTCAGAGCCTGGAACCTGTTTCAGATTCTGTGTCTCCCTCTCTCTCAGCCCCTGCCTACCCCCCGCACTCTGTCTTTGTCTGTCTCTCTCTCTCTCTCAAAAATCAATAAACATTTAAAAAATTTTTAAAATACAGGGTGAGTGCAACTGGAGGGGCGAGATCAGAGGGCACTGGGAGCCAGACTGAGCCTTCCTGCGCAATGAAGGATGAACCCACAAGAGAAGAGTACTGTGTCCCCGCGGCCAGTACTTCTGCGCGCTAAGTGCCTCCCAGATATGGGGGGCTCCGTTCTCAGGAGCTGCTCGCATCCGGGAAGAAGGAAAGGCAGCTTTCTTCTCAAACCGGAAGTTTCCCAATAACAAGATAGCGTCGTTCGCATTAAGCAACTTCTGTGCCAAATCACATTAAAAAGTCAGCATCACCCCAGAAAAACCTAAATAGGTCTACTCGCGAAATGAAAGGCTGTCATTTCTATTTCCACCAATTCAAGAGCTAACATCTGCCGCGTCTTTCCAGAGGTGCCCATATTGGTTCAATTCTACCCATTCAGCTCATTTCTTAAAACTGTTTGAAACTGAACTGAAACATAAATAGACTCCTCTGTGTACATATACCACCATTCCAGTGGGGGAAGTTATTTTTATAGAGAAATTTTTGCTTAAGTGATAATGCGGCACCTGGCAGTGAACTCAACAGACATTTCTGTTAAACTGGGTATAAAATAGTGATTATTTAAGGGCATTTATTTGCTATTTGGAAGCCATCAGCTTATGATTCGGGAACATTTGGTAGTTTTTACTTGAGCCAAGATTGTGGAGCGTGCCTTTCTAATTCTTTGGTGACGAACAGCTCAGGGGCACAAAGCCCACCCTCCCCAGCCCCCACAGTGGTAATGGGTGGGGGTGTGGTTGGTGCAAGGACGGCTGGTGGACAAGTAGCCAACATTCCTAATTGCCTGGGGCCTGATGGAAGTGGACTTTTACCTCCTGGGTCTGCTGCTTCTCCATACCTCTCTGTCCCTGGAGGAACTATCCCCACTCTATCACTCTGGCCCAGGGAACAGAGGGCCAGAAACTCAAGGTGCAGATACGAACTAAATAGAACTTAAAAATTGGGGGCGCCTGGGTGGCTCAGTCGGTTAAGCGTCCGACTTCAGCTCAGGTCATGATCTCACCGTTTGTGAGTTCAAGCCCCACGTCGGGCTCTGTGCTGACAGATCAGAGCCTGGAGCCCGCTTCGGATTCTGTGTCTCCCTCTCTCTCTGCCCCTTCCCTGCTCATGCTCTGTGTGTCTCTCTCTTAAAAAAAAAAAAGTTAAAAATTGGCTTGGGGATGCCTGGGTGTCTTAGTTGGTCAAGGGTCCAACTCTTGGTTTCAGCTCAGGTCATGATCTCATGGTTCATGAGTTCAAGCCCCACATCGAGCTCTGAGCTGATAGCATAGAGCCTACTTGGGATTCTCTCTCCCTCTCACTGTCTGCCAGAATAAATAAATAAACTTAAAAAAATTGGCTTGAACAATTTTGAAAGATTTTGTATAGCCAGTTGAGCATGGGACCATTCAGATTATAATTATTATTAGTTTTTTAATTTAGATTCAAGTAAGTTAACATATAGCGTAGTATTAGCTTCAGGAGTAGAATATAGTGATTCGTCACTTACATACAACGCCCAGTACTGATCCCAACAAGTGCCCTCTTTAATACCCATCACCCATTTAGCCCATCCCCTACCTACCTCTCCTCCAGCAACCCTTGAGATTATAATTATTTTTTAAGTAAAACAGATACTATGCTTGATCGATCATTCAAAGCTAATCTAAGTTTATTTCTATGCAAAGCAAAAAAAAAAAAAAAAAAGAACAAAATGAAAAAAAATCCACTGAAACCAAAAACAATTTAAACTGGACTCATATTTTGAAATTTTCCTTTCTCATAAATTCAGAAAGCCTTTTGCTGAACAATTCCCTTACGGAATGGCTGGAGGAACAGATCTATTGGATGAGGAAAACCAAACAAATATAGAAACACAAGCAATGATTCAAAACGAATGAACAGTTGACATTCTAGCTCTTTCTATGTACGTAGGGTATCCCAAAAGAGCATCGGCCAGTGCTCCCTGACAAAATAATCAATTCCAAAACCCTTGGAGTTCTCTACACACAATTTGAAGGGCCTCCCTGGGCTTTGCATACACTGTTCCTTCAGCTTGAAATATTATTCCTCCCTTGTCTGACTGGATGTCTTATTCAGACAAGAGTTCATTCTTCAAAACCTAGCTCTGTCACTCACTCTTTCATAGACACTTTCCTGGTCCCCTGAGAAGAATTGATCACTTGCTCCCTGTACTCCTTTGGAATCTCATGAAAGAGTCTCTTGTGGGACATGTCCTGATGTTTTCTTGTTAATTCTTTTAATATATGTATCTCTTATATGAAGCGACTGTAGCCGTCTTTATTTTTACAACATTGCACATGGTAACCAGAGTATGGTAGGTGCCTCACAGATGTTTCTTGAACTGAATTGTATTAACCTTGAACTTATATTACTATGTAGTTCATTTCCCTTCCATTAACTCTTCCTTACATTGACCCCAATTCTACCTCCTTATAAGTGCCCCTCACTTCCCCTGTTTCACCCTCAGAGGCAACACAAAATAAGTCTACTTCTTCTTCCAAATAAATGCAAAATGCAAGGCACCTTTCATGGCACCTATAAAGAGATACCTTTCAGTCTTTCCCCCACGACGTTTCTGGGACCTCCCCTGTGCATGGACACGGTCGCTCGTACATCACTTCCTCCACAGTGTGGCAGCCAGAAGAAGAGCCTGGGGAGCAGAAGCGGACGGATGAGTGAACAGCACAAAGCATCACACCTCTATTGGAGCAACCCCTCGTTATATAGGGACCTTTCTAGCAAACACTACTGTGCTAGTAATTCAATAAAGTTCCATTTCCTCCAAGCCAAAGATAATCTGACATTTATGTTATAATTTCTCATATGCAAGTTAACAGTTTCAGTGTTTTTGTTGTTGTTATTGTTATTGAGCATCTTAAATGAGTCTCCAGTATGGACGAAAGCCATCTGGCAATTGACAAATAGGGATGAGAAATACCCAACTGTGGGTCCTGACATAAGAAGAGTTGATAAAGACCATGAGGACAGATAAACAAGATGATTATTAATGCTGAGGCTGAGGATTCCCCAATTCTTCCATATTCCACAAATATGGAAATATGTCTCGTACCAATTGGCAAATAGTTGCTTCCCTGAGCCCCCAGAGTCTATGACAAGGAGCCTCCAGGAGCCAGCTCAAGCTCTGTGGCCAGCGTCCATTCTGACTGGATAATGCTGCGGCCTTAACAGTTGTTAAACTTTACCAGTTGTTAAATATTTTGATCACCCGTCCCCCCCTGAGCTGAAAGGGGATTTCTCTACTGGCCTCCAAGTACACAAATGACTATTTCAGTGAATCATAATTAGTCCCCGAATCCACAGGGAAGAAAACAAAAGGAAATGAGTACAACTCTAGCAAAAAACACAGTATGGACTCCAGGGTGTGGGGGAGTGACACTGTATGTTCCCATTCTCCCATTTGGTCAGACTTTGAAAAGCAGATGGGGCCCCACGGGTCTTGAGGATAAAAGCCCAGGCCTGCCAGAGAATGGCTCTGCATGGTTTTCTCAGGGTCTGGGATCCTCTAGGGCCAAACGCCAGAAGAAAAGGAGCATGTGTGGGAGGAACTATTATCTAATATTAGTCTCTTGATGCTTATAAGAACTGAAACAAATGATCGTTTACTGGTATCTTGCACCAAACCCGCCTGGAGAAGAGAAACTATCAGATGTTTCAACTCAACAGCTGCACATCAAAAATAGTAGTCTGGTAAACACCAGGAGCTTTGTGACATGAATGCTGGTAACAGGTCCGGTGTGTTGGAGACTCTGATGTGTCTTCTTCCTGGAATGAAAGGAGCCAGCATTGTGGCCACAGGTCCAATTCAGAGCACTGAATCGGGATCACAGCACCTTTGTGTGTGTGTGTGTGGTGTGTGTGTGCGTATATATGCATGCACATAAGCACTTACTCAAACACAGGCAAACTATGATTAAGAAAAGTGTTTTCCAGGGGCGCCTGGGTGGCTCAGTCCATGGAGTGCCCAGCTCTTGATTTCGGCTCAGGTCATGATCTCAGGGTCATGGAATCCCCATGTCAGGCTCTGCACTGAGTGTGGAGACTGCTTAAGATTCCCTCTCTCCCTCTCTTCCTCTGCCCTCCTCTCTCTCTCTCTCTCTCTCTCTCAAATAAAAAAGAAAAAGAAAAGTGTATGCCAAAGAGCCATTTAATCACCTTCCAAGAATCCATATCAAAGAGTTTATGGGTGTCACTTTCTTCTAAATAAGCCCATTAGGAAACATACAAAGAAAGAAGAGGGGCGCCTGGGTGGCTCAGTCGGTTAAGCGTCCGACTTCGGCTCAGGTCGTGATCTCGCGGTCCGTGAGTTCGAGCCCCGCGTCGGGCTCTGCGCTGACTGCTCAGAGCCTGGAGCCTGTTTCGGATTCTGTGTCTCCGTCTCTCTCTGACCCTCCCCCATTCATGCTCTGTCTCTCTCTGTCTCAAAAATAAATAAACGTTAAAAAAAAAAATTAAAAAAAAAAAAAAGAAAGAAAGAAAGAAGAACGACGTCCACAGACCTGGACGTTTTGCGTATGTTATAAGTGTTTCTTCCGCGTGCTATGCCATGGATTAGACAGACTGTGATCATGATTTCTGTGCAAAGGCAGCTACTGGTATCATCGGACAGATATCACATCAGCACACACCATGATGGATAGACGATAAACTGTGTTCTATAGCCAGCATCTGTTCTGATTGGTCTGGATCCAAACTGTACAGATTGATAAATATTTTGAATATTGTTCCCAGTCATCATTGGCTTGTGATTGAGAAATAGCACCACAAACATAAGAAGAAAGCCTGTTGTGTTCTCTGTTTTGGAAAACACAGCTGCTTTCTGGAATGACTGGCGGCTCAGTTGACATTGTATTCTGTTGTTCACCAGTGGCATTCGTGAAATGTTCTGCTATGTGTTTTGAATCTAGAAACCTACCGATTTGGGTCTGATCTCTATAATTTGCTTGGTTATGTTTGGGTGTTTAAAAAAATCTCACATCAATACTTTCAACAACTTACATCAAATTGACATCAGTACCCCCTCAATTAACATAAATAAATGCATCATTGTTACTAAAATTCCATTATGAAAATTCTTCAATGAAATAGCTTGAAATTCTTTAAGTTCTTCTACCCCAAATGAAATAATTGTTTTGTATGTGATTCTTAATAACTGAAGTTTCCTTTAATCCTGACTGTGAGTACCAGTGCATAAAAATAATAATTGCTTTAAGCAAAAAAAAAATCAGAAGGTAAGAAATCCAAGCTGGTACAGTCGTTATAATCTCTGAAATACTCAAGGACCCAGGCTCCTTCCAGCTGTATACTTTACCAGCACTAAAGTAGGGCCTTGTTCCTCAGGGCCCAGAATGTCAGCCAAAGCTCCAGCCATCGCATCTCAGTTCAAGGTATCAGAGTGGAGAAAGAGGAAAAAAGGAATGCATTCCAACTGTCAGTCAGGGTAGGGTGCCAGAGTCTGCTACACAAAACACAGCCGGTGGGTGACAGAACCTGACGGGCCTTGACTGCTTACATACTTATAGCCTGGATTTTGTAGAGAAGGAATTGAAGATGAGCAACATGGGGCTTACGTTTCATTGGTCAAAACTTATCCAAAACCTAGTCACATCCTAATCACACCTTCAAGGGATGTTGGGAAATGTAGGGCTGCTATTTTGTTTCCTTTTCTTAACCAAGGGCCCAACTAAAAATCAAGACTTCCATTACCCTGGGAGAAGAGGTGAGTACACATTAGGGGACAACGAGACTTTTCTTTTTCCTTTTTTTCAGGAAAAACCATTCCTTTGGAAGAGAACAGATTGTATCCCACTCACTTGATTGAATATTCACTTCCTATTCTAGGGATTAGGAATAATAAGATGAATAACACCATGGCTGCTGATTTCATAGACCTTACGGTCACATGGAGAAGGCCAGTGACAAGGGACAAGGCAACTTCCCAGAGGGTCTGCTCAGGGCAGCATAGTGCAAGGAGAGTGCATCCGAGAGCTACACGGGTGAGTAGGAGGTGCTGATAGAGTGTGCCAAGGCAATGGTGCGCATGTCCCGAGGCCTGGGAGTCGGGGAGAACACAGGATTTCTGAGGAGCTGAGTGATTTTCAACATCTGCAGAGTATTGAATTCAGAGGGGAGAGTATTGAGAGATAAGCTGTTGAGACCTTAGACCCCAGATATGGAGAACCTCTCAGCCACGTGAGACTTTATATGTTTCCTATGGGCCACAGGAAGCCGTTGAAAAGAAGGCCCATGTCAATGGATAACAGCCATCCCTAGCCTCTGTTGAGTATCGAATATGTGCTTGACATCGTGATGATGAGCGTATTCCACGCATCAGTGCCTCCCCTGATTGAACGTTCACAACAAACCTGGGTGGGCAGATAACATGCCAATGTCCCCATTCCATCACTGAGAAAAATGAAGCATGAAGAAACTTGTTCAAAGTCATTCAGGTGACGAGAGGTTGAGCCGAGATCGGCCAGGGCCAGTGTCATGCCATGCTCCTTCCACTGCCCGGACTCCGCTGAGACTGGATTAGATGGGGACAAGGCCGGAGGCAAACCATCGGAAGTGGCTAGGCGTAGAAACACATTTTTTAAAAGTCATAACCTTCATTGCTGCTGCAAATCAATTAGGAGGGCCTGGCTCTGAACCCGCTCTTTAGTGCTGATTCTGTGAAGTTTGATGGGTCCTTCTAGATCCCACTTCTTCACGGTAAAGTAGAGGTTGTTCCCTCTACTCTACCGGTCAAACAGCCCTCCTGTCAGGTTCTACCCACCTGAGTTGTCTGGGCTGTGGGCCACAGGTGCGTCTGACTGATTCGAGGACCACGTGGGCACCCTCAGCACCAGCCCCACGTCTGTCACACTCAGCCTGTAGGATACCCAGTAATCTGGGAGAGACCGCGGGGACTGGCTACGGGAGGAAGCAAGAGACACGACGTGGGTACTTTCGGCAAATCCCTCCTGCTCTTGGTTTGGATTTTCCAGTGTTCATTTGCTTCCCTCGGCACAATTAAGGTGGCCGACTGCCATGGGTCAAACGTGAGTGGTGCTCAGGGTCGGGCAGCTCCCTGGACCGACACGCACTGGTTCTCTTCGCTGCCCTGGAAATTGCAACAGCCCCGGCCCTTGGGGCCATGTTTGGGTCGCACCGCAGGGGCCCCCACCCTTCTCTGAGCCCACAGGCAGCCTCGTCCTGTTGGCTACTGTGCAGATGGCTTAGCCAGCACCAGGCAGCATGGGGTCCAGATGCCAGATACCGTTGTTACTATTTTCGACAGCAGCGGTGACTTACCACCAAACCTTGGAACTGGAGGGCCAGGGAGGCCCATGTTCTCATCCACATCTGGTGCTGCTGGGAAAACCGGCTCTGTTTTGTCTGCATTGACAGCATCCTGAAAACATCCATGCCTCCGCAAAACAGAAAATCTGACAAGTAAAAATGCCTCAGTAATAATGTACAGGGAGTTGAGGTAATGGGTTTATTCATCGTAAAAGCAGCTGGCCTTCCTTGTTAATGTTTGTTTGGTTTAAAACAAGGGAAGATCCCAGTTGCAGAAGGGACAGACGGGATGCACTGTGGTTCCTTCTCCTCTGGCTCTCTCCCTTCTCGTGGAGGCAAATTGCCCAGGATTCTGCCAAAAGCCCGAATCTCCTTTGTCTGGATAGTTTATTAGGTGAAATTTAAAATTCAAGGATATAACCTTTTCTTTATCACAGGCTCCTCTTTGTGGGTGAATCGTCTTTCCACCTTCACAACATAAATTCTATGATGGGGGGAAAAAAAAAAGAAAAGTTGAGTTTATTCTGATGAGACGCTGTATTGTGCTCACTGCTGTCTTCTGTCCAGATGGAATCAGAATGTATTTCAAAATTTGCCTGACATTCACCCGACCATAAAATCTTCTCGGTGAGAGTGTCGTGTTGACATTCATCCACACCGAAGCATGAAACGGGAATTAGTCATGTGGTGGGGAGGAGAAAAGAGAGCACTAATTTGGTCTGTGCCACAAAACTAGTGGGAAATGAGACATTCAGTGACTTTTGTCTTTTGACTTTGCAAGTTTCTGAAGACGCCACAGAACACAAATACGATACCGTGAAAATGCACAGCGCGGTTTGAGCTCGAGAAAAAGGATCGGGCCTTCCAGTCCAGGCTGGTGGGAATATCATTGTTGGTGTTCTTGATTGGCAACCGGGATTCTGAGGAAGAAGGGGAAGAGAGAGAGAGTGGACACGGGAAGAAAAAAGCCCCAACAGCCCCCCAAAGCAGCCGAGGTGGGTCCCATGGGACTAAACTTCATCATCTGGGACAGCCTGTCCAAATACAACACAATTTCAGTTTTGATCTACATTTTCCATATTTCCCAGAACTGTGGGTTGTTTACAGAGTCAGGAGAATTTTTGCTTTGACATGAAGTAATCCTGTCCTCTGGGAGCCCCCAAAAGTTAGCCAAGGTTTAAGACAGTTCCAGAAACCACATTGTCAGTCCACTGTGGGTTTTGTTTGCTTTACTGTTGTGGGTGCTTATGTTGGAGGGGCTAAACAACACTGCTAGCACTTTTCAAGGTCTACAATATGGGAATCTTTTTTTTTTTTTCCTTCTAAAATCCGTTGTGTTGTGAAAATCATGGAACGGCTTCAAAATGTTCTTCGCTGTCATCAAAATCAGCTTGACTCAAAATATGATGACATTTAACATTAATTGTATGTCAGCGATTTATTTCAAGCTTATCTGGGGCTGAAGAAGACATATAAGAACCACCACCACCGAAGCAAAACCTTCTGAAACAATTTCACAAAGCAGATTGTTTTTATTAAATATATCCATTTCTATTCAAATCATTGAAGCCTAGTGAGACAGTTTCCAATGAGCACCCTTACAGTGAAGACTGCACGAACCGAGGACGTTTATTACTGAGTTCGGTGCCAGCAGCTCAACACCCTGTACAAGGATCCAGAGTCTTCCAGAAGGTTCCGGCTCTCCAGGTGGAGACACCTCATGCTCTAACACTTCATGTTGGAAGGGAATGCAGGCCGGCCCCACAGAGGTCTGATGGTCTTCTCATCCTTTCTCTGGGGTGGAAGCTAGTGATGGATCCTCTCAAGCGATAATTTGCCAGGTCAATTAACCAAATGAAAGCCATCAGGGGAAGAGGGAATCTAAGGCTACCTCAGGGACACCCTTGCAGATCCTGGAGACGCCTGCTGACTAGAGGGGGCAGGCAGCAAACCCCGGTTTCTGACGGGGAGACTTTGAATGGCTAAGCAGGTGGGAGGCTGAATACGTCCCTTTGGGGAGCGGCTCTGGGGTTCCAGGCGGTGTCTGTGCTGAATGAAGGCCAGGTGCTGCAGTGCTCTGTGCTGGGCGTAAGGTGACAAAAGGGCGCAGCTCCCACCCCCAGAGGCTCCCAGTTGGGTAGGAAGACAGACGCACAGGCAACAAGTCACAAAATAGAGCTCCAGGGCACCGTGAGAGCCCAGGGTGGGGGCCGAGGCTCCTCCCCTGTCAGGCTTTAGAATCCCCGTTTAGGGGCACCTGGGGGGCTCAGTAGGTTAAGTGTCCGACCCTTGATTTCAGCTCAGGTCGTGATCTCACAGTCCGTGGGATCGAGCCCCATATTGGGTTCTGTGCTGACAACGGGGAGCCTGACTGGGATTCTCTCTCTGCCTCTCTCTCTGCCCCTCCCCCCTCTCAAATAAATACATAAACCTTAAAAATAAAAATAAAAACTTAAAACGCCGGCTCGCACATCTGACTGTTTCAGAAGACGTTATTTTCCTTGAGGCTCTCTGTTCCCTTTTCTTTTCTTTTCTTTTCTTTTTTTTTTCCTTGACAGAACCACACGACGGCATGAATTATTTCACTCATAAAAGGAAGAGAAAGTATTTTCACAATTTTGAGCACACTGTGGCATGGGCACCAACACGGCAGAGTGAGAGCGGCCTCCCTGGCGAACAGTTGTCTCTTGCAAGGTTTCCAACCCCCAGGACGTCCTTGGTTTTCTTTGCCTTTGCCTCACTGGGGCTGGAAGGAAACGAGGGAGGAGGGGGGGAAAGAAAGAGACAGAGACAGACAGAGACAGAGAGAGACAGACATGATGTGCACAGGGACCAATGAACAGAACCAGTCATGTCTCCTCAGGTCACTGGTCAGTCTGGACATGTTGCCACCATCTCAAGAGGACCTTCCCCCCTTTCCTTCTTGCACTTAACCTGGAATGGCCAGGGTCTCTTAGCCGGGGCAGATAATGCAAGGAGGGGTCATCACTCGCGTTCCCCTGACACCTTGGAGTTAGACGGGGGGAGATTTTCGCACCCCTCCCTCTTCTGACAAGCGCCACCATGGCACTGGTCCCCCCCCCGCCCCCGCAGTGGAGCTGCCCCCCACTCTCGGGCCCCACCTCTTCTCTGTCCCCAAGGCAAATGGAAAGCCAGGTGTGTGTACGAATTCCAGCAAGGCAAGGAAAACAGAAAGAGAGCAACTGAGATGTTGAGATTAAAAATAGGATAAACAGGAACTGAAAAGTCTGGGTTTCTATTTCTTTTCTGGTTCACTTTGTTTTCACGTTTCCCCCAGTGAACTGTTGTAGTTATGGTTTCTCCCAATTAGGCAATCATTTGTAGTCGGGGACAAGAAAATCAAACTTCTCGGACCCCCTCCATGGAGAATTCCCCACCCCTCATTCCCTGAACGTGTTAATTGCCAGCACACAGGAGAACGATCGTCTAGAAGGAAAACAAACCAAACCAAAAAATCAAATTCACGCTTTGCCCAGAAATGCTCACACGGTTCCCTCCATGGTCCTCTGTGCCTTCAAACTGAAAGTGTCACAAATGTAAGAATATCCACGCCACATAAACAGCTGGCGAGCCTCACTCTCTTGAGTTGGCATTTGGGGGGGGGGGGCGGTCGGCCCTGATGGTCGCTGGGGCACCATCGCCCTGGACCGCGATGCAGCACCCAGGCACCCACGTCCTCCCTATGGCTTGCCTGGAATGGCCTCCAGGCCAACCCCAGGGGAAAGGTGTGCGGGCCTCGCGTGCGTGGAGATCCATTAGTCGGATAGCCACAGCTTCATCTATCATGGCTTTGCTTCCTAAACCGTTAGCTGCAGGCCTGGAAAGCGCTTTATAAATCACAAGGCCCCAGAGCCTCGGCGGAGACAGTGGGAGCTGCCTGTGCTGTCTGAGCGCACCGCCCACTCGGCCAGCTGCGGGCTATCTAAAGCAAGTATCCCCGAGGTGGCCACTTGCCCAGAAACAGCAGCCGCGCCTGCCTCCCTGGGCAGGAAGGAAAAGACAGCCCAGCTCAGAGCAGAAAGCTGCCCATGTGAGGGTAGGGGTGGGAGGTGGGGGGGGGGGGGGCTCGTTCGTGGCCCCGTTGCCCCAAATCACAGTGGAGTCTGGAAAATGATACCCACTCTGGCCCATCTGACTGCTACCCATGTTTATTATCTTCTTAGGGACGGTGACTCTTCTCAACTTCCGGTGATCAGAAACGCTTGGTAATTGTTCTCACTGAAAGCCAGAATCTCGCAATATACGACTTTGCTGCACACGGGCCAGATGAAAAGCGGGAGGTGGCTTTCTTCTCCACAACACACCTAGTGCCAAAACAAAAGGATGTGGAAATGCTGGACTTTTTTCTTTTTTTTTCCCCCTCTTTATCTCTCCCTTTATTTTCCCCTACAGGAGGCAGTGAAACATTGGGAAGAGAAATGAGCAAACTAGAACCTGAGCCTCAAGCTTACTCACCGGCAGGGAGTTTGGATGGTGTCTAGGTGGAAATGTGAGGCCACAACAGGCTTCGTTAAATCGTCACCTATGTCCTTGCTTTTATTAAATATTCTTTCACACTTCCTCTAGATTCTTCGGTCCTTGCAAGAAAATATTCTGAACGCGTTTGTGATAAAAGAACACCGGAGCAAAGGTCTTGCCTCTCAGAGAGTTGCCAGCTAAAATATAGGTTACTCAGATTTAAATTTCGGAGCAACACTGAGCCATTTTTTGGATGATTGGATGAATTATGAATGATGAAACGGCGCACGGGTCGTATGTCCCCTGAAATGTCATCCGCGTGTATCTGAAATTCAAGTTTACCCGTGCGCCCTGGGTTTTTTTTTATTTGTTAAATCTGGCGATCCGGAACGAGGTGGCCACGTTACATTCGAAAGCACCCTTTGGCATCCTGATCACATTTTCCTTTTAGGTTTCTCACGTGTTTCACTCAAGCCTGAGAGCAGCCACTTGGTAGTAGCAGCACATTTTCCAGATCTAAGAATTCCGATATGATTTAGTTTCTTCCTTCCGGCTTCCGGGGTAGCAACTCTCTGCTGGAATAACTGCTTCATTTCTACACTGACGCTTATACCAGGTATCCAGAGATGGCTGAGTCAACTAATCTAATATCGCCAATTTATTATCGGGTCACATGAGACCGTCGCGGCTAAGCCCCCATGAGAATCTGGAGAATATTCCAACCACTGTTTCAACAAGCTCAAGCCCTTTATACATGGTTGGAAAAAAAAAAAAAAGGTTTTTTTGCATCTTAGCAAGAGTGGAAAAGGCCCTCTGGAACCGAATAATTAGAGAGCCTTCAGTATGGAGAAAGGTGGCCGCACTTCGACATGTGAAATGACAGCCAAGGCCAGGAGGGCCTGCTAATTGCAGGATGGTTTCAATAGAAGATTTTTCTTCCCCCAATCGGTTCCAAACACCCAATATTCTGGAGTGGAAGGGACTGAAGGGAACGGAGGTAGTCTAGGACTCATGACCTTTCTTTTAAGACTCAAGTGCCAAAGTCAGCGGATCCTGCTCTGTATTTGAAAACATTCCCAGGTTCGGCACGCAAGATCTAAAATTAAACTTAATTATCATCCCTCCACGATGCTCTGTTGGAGGAAAGTCTGTGAGTCAACACGAGCCGTCCCACTAAAACCTCTGAGCATCACCTGCAAAGGGGCCCAGCCGAGAGCTGCTAATGATGTCATCGCCCATATGTGGTCTAGGATGCTGTATCCATGGTCAGATATTCTCATTTTAGACATATATTTTCTTAAACATCAAAAGCGACGGAATGGTTTTCCTGACCTACTGTGGGATGCCCCTTTTTCTGCCTTTAAAACACGCCCGTGCCACCCTAGCAGAGCTCCTGCTGCCATTTCACTCAAAACACCTCCTGGGAAACTCTGAGAAATGCTTTATTTAGAAGCACATCAGCCTGTGAGTCATGCAACTTTTTGCTTGTGTTTTTCTTCTTCAGCTCTCCTGCTACCATAAACATTTATCCGAAGACAGGATATTTTACTGCATCTGAAAAGTCCATCTGCCACAACTGCTTGCCCCCCACCTGAAGTCATCAACTTTCGTGAAAAGAAAATGTCTGCTTTTCTTGCAAATGCCGATAAAGCCAGAAAAAAAACCAGAGATGACCCTTGAGCAGAATTACCTCTTCTCTTCACAGAGCATTTCTCACGCTTCCCCACAAAGCATTAGAACTTCTTGAACGTTGAAATTAGCCTTGTGGTCGGAGGTAGGGTTCTATGAGATTAACAGTATTCTAAGGCAAAGAAGTCACCACACGCCTCGTCCCCTTTTACAAGGCAGTGAAAATATTATTCCTTTTCTTCGGGGGGCAGGGGGAGGGGGAGGGCGGTGACCAGAAGGGCAGTGGAAGCGGTAGGCGGTGTAAAAAACACACTTTGATTTCCTGATCACATTTTCCTTCTAAGTTTCTCATGTGCTTCATTTAAGCCCCAAAGCAGCCCATGGGCAGACGGTACCACATTCCCAGATCCGAGACTTCTGACATGATTTGGTTTATTCCTTCTTGGGTCTAGGGTTTAGGGTTGTGGATTTTTAGACATTTGATTCAGAGCCAGATGTCACTGGCAAACCCGAATATTCCTCCCTCTGTGCCAACATCAATTCTCTTTCAATTACGGTTTCCCAATACTTCCCGGCTTTAAAAAAACAACAGCAAGAAAACTCTTTATTTTTGTTTTTCCTCCACCGCACGGTTACCCACTTTCTTTTTGGATACTTGTCCTCTTATGTCCTGATTGCCCCTGGGCCCCAGTGCATCGATGGTACCGTCAAATGCCCCTTGGGTATGTCTTAGTCACTGGAAGAACTAGGTGTAAGAGGTTGCTTTCTCTACTATGTCAATACGAA
Organism: Panthera leo; assembly: GCF_018350215.1. Taxonomy (NCBI): domain Eukaryota; kingdom Metazoa; phylum Chordata; class Mammalia; order Carnivora; family Felidae; genus Panthera; species Panthera leo. The sequence goes on from NC_056687.1 coordinate 10,179,448, forward strand.
GTAAATGTTAAGGAAGATATCGCATTTCAAAAGCGGGGCAAAGACCATGCACACCATTGCACATCGTTCCCTGGGCCAACAACCTGGATTGAGAGAGTCAAGAGAGGCGATGTGAGGCCGCGATGGAGAGTAGGGGCTCCAGTGCCAGGCCACCTCGGTTCCGATCTCTGTCCCATCACTTGCTAGCTCTGCGAGCTTTGGAAAGTGACCTAACTGCTGGGGGCCTCGTCGTTCCCATCTGTAAGGCAGGGGTCAGCGTGGTACCTGCCCCGCTGGGTTGTTGAGAACTAAAGGAGTTGGGGTCAGCATTAGTATTTAGTGCACTTCTCACCTGGTAAGTACCAGGAAACGTTAGGCTTAGGGGGGGACACTTCAGGGGATGGACATAGAAGCTCTACATGGAGAGTGATAAAGCAACGAACAGATATTATTAAAACGTATTTGTTCAAGAACTACTTATTTTGCACTTACGCTGTGCGAGGTCCAAGGAGACAGAGGTGCAAGGATACAAAATGTGCCCTAAGGTGGCTTCGTCGTGGAAGGAGGCTGGGGGGCAGGGGACAGGGCAAGGCCATGGGGACAGAGCGCTCTGAGTTTGAGTCCGGCTCCATTAGTGAGAAGGGATTGGACAAGTGGGTTTTCTCACTTGGAAAATGGGGGCAATATCACCTCGATCAGTTGTCACGAAGAGTGAGTTAGAATACAAGGCCTGCACGCGGCGAGGCTCAACAAATAAGAAAAGTTGCCCGTCATGTACGTGCATGTTTATGTTTCTGGGTATTTAGAGAGGGAAAGGGAAGAATCACGGTACGAGACAGTGCTCTCTCTGGTAGGTCTGTTCCAAGTGATGCTGAAGGCCGGAGGGAGAGTCCCAAGCCCGCTTGGAGGGTCCCGGGAGGAGGTCGGAGTGGAGCAGCAGAGGCCACAAGGACAACCCGGTGAGCCCTGCAGGAGGGCAGATGTCCTAGGCAAAGTCAAGGGTACGTGCAAAGGCTCAAAGGCCGGGAGGATGGTGGCCTTGGGAAAGACCAAGGGTGGGCGCAGAGGGGCGGAGGAAATGGCCCCCCCACACACACAGAGGGTATCTCGCACCTTTGCCAAGATATCCTGTCTCGTGAGGCTTTCCTTGATCACGCTGTTTAAACAGCCCCCTTCACCAGGAGCGCCTGGATGGCTCAGCTGATTCAGCATCCAACTCTTGGTTTCGGCTCAGGTCATGACCTCACAGTTTTGGGGATCACGAATGACTGTATGGAGCCTGCTTGGGATTCTCTCTGTACCTCTGTCTCTGCCCCTCCCCCACTTGAACCCTCTCTCCCTCTCTCTCTCTCTCTCTGTCTCTCAAAATAAATAAACTTTAATAAATAAATAAATAAACAAACAAATAAACAGGCCCCTCCACCAACATCCCCTAGGACCCTGCCCTGCTTTGTTTTTCTCCAAACCAACTTCTACAACTTTCGGCCAAGTCACCGTTTAAATATAAACATACCTGTGCATATGTGTATGGTACGCACATACACGACTTACTTTGTTTGTTTTCTGTGGAAGGGAAGCTCCGTGAAAACACGGACTTTGTTCACTGCTGTATCCCCCAGCACCCAGATCGGCACCTCTGGTGCATAGTAGGTGCTCAATAAATATAAGTTGAACCGAATGAATGTGTAGCCTCCTCTGACAGGAAAAAAGAGTGAGCTAATCCTTTGGCCAGAGGAACTTTGAAGAATTCTAAGCAAGGAAAGATGTGGTCATATTTCCCCGTCAGGGAGAAGGTTCTAGAAGCATGCAGAGGATGGACAGAGAGGAGTCCTTTCAGTAGTCTGAGTTGGCTGGACAAGAGCCAGACCCGCAGATGGGAGAACAGAGGGGAGGCTGCTGAGAGGCTTGAAAGACCCAGCAGGCAGAACGGGTGACAAGCTAGAGAGGCAAAAGGAGAGTGGACAGTTAGCATTCCCTCAAGTGTCTGGCTTGAGAAAACAAGTATTACTCACGGAGAAAGAGCAAGAATATGAGTCAAGAGGTAAGGAAAAGAATGTTCTTACTTCAAGAAGGATCAAGGACTTTGTAGCTCCTCCGTGGTTGATGACTGATTGATTGAAAACATAAGGGCGAGATGGGTTGCTTGGATCCTGCTAGTTACTAAACCTATCACTTTTTGAATACCGTGTGGTCCAAGAAACGCAATGGGACTTGAGAAAATATCTTACTTAACGAGAATGGGAAGAATCCAGAAGAAGAAAAATCCGTGAATCCCAAATAACCTATCGACAGTATTTCACCTTACATTATCACTGTCTCCTTTAAAAGGATGCTTCGCACGCACAAAACCTCTCTTCCCAGTTATGAGTACTGCATTTCATCTCCGTTGATTGGCGTCCACAAGACAGGCTGAGGAAACAGTGAAACATGGAAATAAAATGCAAGATTCTTCTGAAATGCCTTAAGAGCATTCAGGAGTCGCCGAATCTACACAATGACCCACCTAACATACATTTACGGAACGCACATTTACCGTACTGAATCACTGGCCGGCCTGTTGAGCCACTTCGACTTTCTAAAGAGGGTTAGAGTCCCAGAAGGTCAGGCATTTAGTGTAGCTGGACAAGGTCCTTCAATGGCCTTCAAAACACTGGGACCCAATCGTACCAGGTAACGGCAAGCCCAGCAATGATGCGAGGAGGGCTGGCCCGGTAGACACCAGTGGGATAGGCCAGGGTGTGGCATTGCCTACCAGTGGCCAAGCCACCTTAGACAAAAGTTGGTGTCTACAGCAAAGGGGCCCTCTCCGTTGGTGAGGACAGTGTGGACATTTCAGTCCTTACTTACCTCATCCTTTAAATGAGGGTGAGAACACCCCCTCTGTACTGTGTCGGGGGAATTAAACGGAAGAAGGCCATGGGGTGCCCAGCACAATGCCTGCATAGGAAGGGGCCCAATCAGTGGCTGTTGGTTGTGCAGCCCTGCTTAGTGTCCAGCCCCAACTCTGCCTCCGTGGCCCTGAAACATGACCAAGTGCTAGAGAGAGAGATGTAGATAGAGTTTCTGAAATGAAGAAAGTGGCACAAATGGATTGTTGCTATGCTGAGCCTGAAGACAGTTGGAGTTTCATGAAAGGACGGGGTCATTTTCCCAAATTACCATCTTTAGCTGAAATGTGGAAACAACTTCCAACTCATTCAGCATTTTTATGACTTCTCAAGTACTATTGTTAATATTTTGAAAACGATGTTTCGTGAGAAGTGTCTCCTCTCCCCCTTTAAGTTGTGCTTTTAAACGTTTACTATATTCTTCGAATGTTTTTGCCAGAAGTGGAATAAATTTGTTCCCTAAAAAACTACATCTCTGAGTTTGCCTTGGGAATCGGTGAAAAATCTGGTTATACTTTTCCAGAAATTCACTTTGTGGCAAAATATGAGAAGTTCCAAATTTAGTGGGAAGTTTCACAAAATAAAATATATCAACATCTAGCGTTACTTCGACTTTTCTCTCAAATCATTTCTGCCAGACTCAGTATTTGGAAATAACTCCTACAGAGGCATCCCCATTTATAGTTTCAAAAAGCCTATCTTATGTTCAGCTTACTGATTTACCACTTCCAAGGCCCATCTTTTCTAGTATCATTTTCTCAAGGTTGATTTTGTAATAAATTTCTCTTTTCCTTTATATTATAAATTTGCCTTTTATAATCATTCAATTCAAAATCAGGCATCACACACTGGCTATGTACTATGTATCATCATATCAAGTAAATCTAGGATCTACTGTGGTCAGAACAACATGCCATTCCTCTCTTTCCCTCTTTTCTCCAACTCCCAAAAGAATCCAGAAGAATCATGCCCTCCAGAAGGTTTTGACTGGAGATCAAGCTGTTGGAAAACACTCTTCTCCTTTTCCTTCATTCCATTTGGATCTATGACTGTTGAAGTTTGCCACGTTCTTTTACTGACTCCACAAATGTCCCTTGGGGTAATTCCGTCCTCTAACCATTACAGGATGGTTCACCGTCTTTGCTTATTCATTTCCAGTTGCTTCACAGACAGAGCCAGGGTATCAGTGATTAACGACACAGGGCTATTTCAAGAATCCCCAGCATTATCCATATGCTGACTCACCTAACAGTTTCCTACGTTCACCTGTTGGGAGCATGGCTGTGGTATAGCACATGGGGCCTTGGGTGGCCAGAAAGCTCCTGAAACTTATATGCAATCGCAAAACTGTGATCTGAACAAAATCTGTTTGCCTGTTTTTCCTTTGGCATTTTTCCTTCCTTGAGAACAAGAGAGGGATTTGTTGTAGGTCATCGTTGAATCACCAGGGACTACCGTAACACCTGGGGCACAGTAAATTGTTTGTGTTTAATAAATATTTATCGAATGATAGAGTAATGAAAGGAATATTAAAAGATTTGAGAACATTAAAAACTGATTTGTGAATTGTTGTCATTGTAAATAAGGGGAAAAATCATTTTAGGAAGAAAAGGCTTAGGTCAATATCTCAGGAGGTTTTTAAGTGCCTAAATGCTTGGAGTTACCTGCAAGGAATGGGTATGACCAGAATGTGATAAAAACACCAAGAAGAAGTAAAGCAGTTGAATTAAAACCTGCCTGGGGTTTCATCACCATGCAACCTTTTGGGTGATCATTCTCTTAAGCCCATTTTTCCTTTACCCATCCTTGTATCTTCCTGCTTTTAGCATCCAGCCCAACTATCTGTTCATTCTAACCTCTTTCTTCAAATATGTGACATGAATCCCACAAAATAAGCACACCTGTTGTATCGGGGGTCCCCGAGACCATCTCCAGACGTGATGGTTCACCAGGAAGACGCACAGGACTCAGCATGTGTCTGTAATTAAATGGCTATAATTTATTACCATGAAAGGATACCAAGCAACATCAGCAAAGGGAAAAGGCACATGAAGTGAAGTCCAGAAGAAACCAAGCATGAGCTTCTAAGAGTCCTCCTCCGGTGGAGTCCCACAGGACATGCATAATTATGCATCACATTGTGACACCGCATGTGAACTGTTGTCTACCAAAGAAGCTCACTGAAGACTCCACGCCCGTTTTTATTTGGGATTGATCGTGGAGGCACTCTCTCCCCAGCACATACCAATACTCTAGACTCCCAAAAGGAAAGCAGGTGCTCAGCATAAACCCTATCATGTATTCAAACAGTTTAGGCACAATCGACCATCCTTCTCGGTTATAGAATGGTGACACTATTGAAATCCATGTTTGCAGATGTCAGCCAAGGGCCAACCTTGTAAGAAAGCCTTTATAAGAATCACAGTCTCAGGTCTGCCATATTGCTTCTTTTCTGGCCACATCTGCACATCAAGATCATCTCTTTTCCCTACCTTGAAACATCCCACCCTCCCAACACCAGCCTTCTGTGTGACTGATTTTATTACTCAAATCTTAACCACAACGACACCTCCTGAGAGAATATTTCCCTGGCCCTCCTAACGGAAGTAGCCTCCCACCAAGTTACTCTTTGCCGTAGTTTTTTAACCTTCTCTGAATTAAAGCTTGTACGTTCCATGTTGCCAGGGTTCTTTTATGGTTTGTTTGTTTGTTTTTCATTACTCTATTCCCGGGACCTAGAAAAGTGTCTTGTCTGACCCTGACGCAGGAGCTGAGCAAATGTTTATACGATTATCTGACTAATAGCAGTCTCTGAAATTTTCTTATTCATCAACGCATTGACTTTTATATTATCAGAATACTTTCCACTCCCTGGAATGCAAGCTCCATTCGATCAGACTTCTGTCTCTAGCAGCTAGAACAGCACTGGGTGTACGGCAAATTCTCCATAAATATTTCCTGAGGTAAAATGAGTGTGCGTGCTCATGTGCGTGCACCATATTTTTTCCTAACTCATTTCCTTCAGTAAGTGTTGATGGAATACAGAATCTTCATGTAGTCCAGGTACCTATGGTACTTACTGGACTTAAGGTGTTCACAGTGAGTAGCGTTAGGCAAACTCACAAACAAATCATTGCAAGTGGAATGATATATAAAGTATATGTGTGTATACGCGTATATATCACACAAAAATATACACTATGAAGCTAATGAAATAATAAATGTGAGTATAAGGTTTTATTCACACGGGAGGGAGAGGGCTTGGCTTAGTCTAGGGTGTTACAAGAGGCATCAAGGAGGAGGTAATCCCTAAGCTGAAAGACCCTTCGAGGAGAATGGAGGTAAAGAGGAGGTGCTGAGAAGCAGCCTATGGCGGGAAACTTCAGGAGTTCCATAGTGACAGAGCACGTGAGTGAGGAAAAGTGAGAGAATTTCCAAGGGAGGTAGACAAAAGTCTTCCTAAGGAACTTGGGCTTGACTTCCCAGGTGACGGTATCCATTTAAGGGTTCAATCAAAGAACGCGCCATGTTTGGGTTTGATTTGGGACTAGGCAAATCTGGGACTCCAGGGTATGGCTTTCAGAGGAATAATGTTAGTAGCAGGAAGACTGGTTTAGAGGCTCTTGCACTAATGCAGGTAGATAGAGGAGTAATGCATGAGGGCCAGGGGAAAAGAGTTGAGAAATGACAAAAAATTAAATGAAAAGAACTTGGAGTCTTACTGATGGAGGGTGACAAACAAGGCAGGCAAAGTGATGTCTGCGAGCTCTACTTCTCTAGGTTATCTGAACGAATTAATGGAGAATTGCATAAGAATAAAGAAGCTTAAAAGAAAGATCACGAGGGGTGCCTGGCTAGCTCAGTTGGTCAAGCGTCCTGACTCTTGACGTCAGCTCAGGTCATGATCTCACAGTTCGGTTTGTGCCTGAGAAAGAGCTAGAAAGGGTGAAAAGAGAACCAGAGGAGTGAAAAATCATGGAAGTAAAAGGCTTGAAGAGCGTGAACTTGGAGGACCTCTTCAGAACTTCGGCGGAAAAGTCCACGCTCCTCCGTTTGGCACATAAAACCTTCCATCAGCTTTGGGCATATCTCTCCAGTCTCTTCTTCCGCTGCTCCTTGAACAGCAAGGTCTGGAGCTGCAGGAAGCCTGGAAATTGAGGACTGAAAGTTTTATTAGAATTTTCAGTAGAAAGATGACCAGTTGCCCACGGAGAGAACCATCACAGCAGAGTATGATGACAGAAGCCCGATGGCAAAGGACCAAGAAGGAATGAGAAAAGAGGAAAGAACGCACAGGAAATGGACGTTGCTCTTTTGAAGAGGTGTAGACAAGAGGGGAATACATGGAGTAAGTTGGTGGCTAGAAGAAAGCCCGATCCGTGAAGAAATGTTTAAGTTGGAAAAATCTTAAACCCGCTAACAGTCTGAAGTTGTGTTCGTAATAACTCAGTTCTCCTCCTGTGTGTCTTCTTTATTCTCACGCGATTACCACACTGGCAACACTTCTGACCCCAGATGTGTGGGGTTTCTCCCACCCTGAGAAATTCTCCGTGCTGCCAGTTTGGAGTCCTACACTCTAATTCAACTCAGTCTGACGCTATATTCAACTCCGTCTGGACATAGTATCAGATCCCAGAGGTCAAGGGCTCAATTGCATCAGGATGCACTCCCCCCACCTCAGATGCCAATCACGAGTGATATGTTCCCCAGTTAACCCACAACTTTTGTCTGACGTGGCTACAAATCAGAGGCTTCCATGAACTCCTCCACTGTAGGTTTGATTATTTGCTAGAATAGCTCACAGGGCTCAGGGGAACGCTTATTTGCATTTACCAATTTATTAAAGGATATGGTAACGAATACAGAAAAAGAGTCAGAGGGAGAGATTCACAGGGAGAGATCTGGGAGGATCCCGAGCACAAAAACTGCTGTTCCCGTGAAGTTAACGCACATCACCCTTCTCGTACATGGATGTGTTCACCAACTGGAAGCTCTCCAAACCCTAGAGTGTGGGGATTTTTATGGAGGCTTCATCACGTAGGCATGATCGAGCACTAACTCTATTTCAGCTTCTCCCCCCTCTGTGGAGATTGGGGGATGGGGCTAAAAATTCCAAGCTTCTAATCTTAGCTTGCTCTTTCTGGTGACCAGCCCCCACCCAGGAACCCATCAAGACTGTTTCACTAGAGCAAAAGACACTGCTATCACCCAGGAAATTCCAAGAGATTTAGGAACTCTGTGGCAGGAACCAGGGTCAAAGACCAAATATTAGAGCCAAAGATGTTCCTAAAGCTTTTATCACCCAGGAAATTACAAAGGTTTTAGGAGTTCTGTGCCAGGAACAGGGGAGCAGACATATCTTTTATTATCTTATGATCTCACAGACGTACAGGATTCAACTAAGAAGAAGAAGTTAAAGATAGGGGACAGAATACGAATGATGAATGAAGAGGACTTGAAAGAGGAAGAAAGAGCTGCCATCAAAGAAATAGCTTGTGGATTCCAACAGGAGAGTGAGGCCTCATGATGTGAAATGGAAATCAAAGATGTTGGGGCTGGCACACACAGCTTTCCAACAAATCTATTTAATAAGATGCCTATTTGCCCTGGTTTTTTATCAAAGTGGCAAGTTTGTCCACGGTCACCGGAAAGTTTGATAGAGTTCTTGAGAAGAGTGATGGGGGGGTTTTAATAGACATTGAAAGGTATTTGGAAAGTAGTTGCCCAACAGTAAGTAGGAATCTGATAGGAGAATCTGGTTGAAACACGAAATAAATATTCTCCAACTGGCCTCGACCACCTTGGTCCAGGAGCCAGCCAGGAAGGGGGCCGAAGCATTAATGCAGTATTATAGTTTTGTGGAGTGTGTGTTTTGGAAGGATGAAAAATAATGGAGCCAAGGATCCTAGTGATATTTGTGGTAGGGCCCAAGGAAGAAAAACATCAGAAGAGGTTAATTCTGAAAGAACAGGAGGTGTCAAAAAACGTGGTACGTTTAAAGACCAGATAATATGGCAGCAGTCATAAAACCAAATGAACTGACATTGTTGACCAAAGAGTGTAATATTTGTGTTTAGGAACTTAAGGATGGATTAAATCCCTGGGTTTAAGTTGGAGACAGTGCCTGAAGGGGAGGAGAGATGAAGGTAGTTGGAGATGTGGAAGTTAAGAAGCAGAGAGGAAGAAAGCCAGAAAGGTCATTTACCTGAACCGCCAGGTCACTGAAGATAATGGCAGGTCAGTGGAATTTGGGTAAAGAAGCAAACCTTTTCTTCAATGGGTGTGTAGAATTGGCTTAGAAGATAGCAGACGATTGAGATAAAAAGTGGAAAAGTGGAAGGCGATAGGGGCGCCTGGGTGGGTCAGTCAGTTGAGTGGCTAACTCTTGATTTCAGCTCAGGTCGTGGTCTCAGGGTTGTGAGATCGAGTCCCGCATCGGGCTCTGTGCTGAGCATGAAGCCTGCTTGGGACTGTCTTTCCCTCTCTTTCCCTCTGCCCCTCTCCCTGCTTCACATGTTCTCTCTCTCTCTCTCTCTCTCTGTCTCTCAAAGAAAAAGAAAGAGAAAAAGAAAAAGAAAAAAGTGGAAAGGATGATGTGAGGAGAGATTAGCCTCAATGGGAAGTGGAGAGCATACTTAATCCCAACCCTGGCACTTTCTCTCTAGGGGCTTCAGGGAAGGGGCATAATGTCCAAAGAGAAAATAAACCACTCAACCAACCTGAAGTCACATTTTGCCCTGAAAGTCTTTATCATTGTCATTATCATATGAATCAACCCTCCACAGATATCTTGCCCTCTCTTTAGCGGATTTAGTAATTACATCAGAAACTTTTCAACAATGATCAGGGCATATTTGTATGTAAGCCAACACAATATAGACAGGCTCACCTTTATGAAATCTATTCATTTCTAAACAATGACATACAAGATTCCTTTACCTAACTGGCAATTTCAAATAAATATCCAGGACTGATTTTTAGTGGAAAAATTATATTGTAATTTTGCCTAAGGTTGTGTCTAACTGCCACGGTTGTAAGACAAGCAGTTTGGTGTGAAAGTAACTTTATTCTGGAAAGAAGAAGATTCAGATACCATAAGTAGCATAAAGTCTGTTGTCACCAACGGGGCACTAATAAATATTAAAATCCGGTTGTCACATAAGATTAATGAGTGATTATTTAGGATTGAACACATGTTAAAACAATTTGGCCACAAAGTAGTCCATTAAAATAGTGATGATATGACACCAGATATCATACAGAAGCAGTTAAAACGTGGTAATATTTAGTCTGTCCATCATTTTAAAAATTATTATTCAATATTCATAATTCAAAATTCTCATGTTTTATGCAGAAATCAGCAATTCGGCAGATCCTGTGTGAGAGAACAAAGCAGTTTCACGTGCTGTCCAGGTGGCCTTCTCAAAATGACTCCCTGAAATATTTGTTAAATATCTTATTCTAGAAAAGCAATGATTAGTATAAGAAACGTAGTAACTGACAGATATTTTCCTCCTTGGAGCATTGTTGATTTCTATTGAATACATGGAGATCTTTAGGAACAATTTCAATTCTTCCAGAAGCACTAGAATCATAAAGTTGTAAGAGACCATGACCATCATAGTAGCTAGACTTTTTTGCATTTATGGTGTCCCTGGCATGCTAAATAGTTTTCTTTGCATTATTTTATTTAATCATCCTCCCCACCAAGAAAAGACCTAGAAGACAAATACTAGCTTTCTTTCCATGTTTTTAAATTTTTCTTTATTTCTTTTTTTTTAATTTTCTTTTTTATTTTTTTAAATTTACATCCAAATTAGTTAGCATGTAGTGAAACAATGATGTCAGGAGTAGATTCCTTAAAGAAACTAAAATTGACTGATTTCACAAACTATTGTGGGTCAGGCTGAGATTTGAAACAGAATCGGTCTCTCCTCTGTGCCCGTCCATTTATGTGATCTCAGAAGTCTGACTGTCGTGGACAGACCCTCAGGCAAGGAGAGCTGACCAATATGCTGACCCTCCCTGTCTTTCAAGTCCATGAACTCAAGCTGTAGACCAACGTTCCTTAAAAGGCAGAGAGTATGAGGAAATTTTTAATTGATTAATGGATTACTTTTTTGACATTTCCTTAATGATTTTTTCATGTTGCTTTTTTTTAAGTTTATTAATTTATTTTGAGAGAGAGAGAGAGAGAGAGCAGGGGAGGGGCAGAGAGAAGGAGAGAGAGAATCCCAAGCAGGCTCCACACTGTCAGCACAGAGCCTGATATGAGGCTCGAACTCATGAACCATGAGATCACACATGACCTGAGCCAAAACCAATAGTTCGATGCTTAACCAACTGAGCCACCTAGGAGCCCATATTTGTCCATGTTTCTAAACATGGACGTGAGCCAATGTCAAAGTAGAAACAAACTTGGAGTTCTTGGAACTCAGCCTCCCATTTGGTGTGGAAATCCCTTTCCCCTTCTGGGCCCTTCTTAAATTTTGAAAACCTGGCTTTGGATGAAATATTACCTACTGCTGAATTAGAGCGTACTGGTTCTTTTCTTCTATACCAAGCCTAGTGTTCTCATTACCATACTGATTCCGGACTTTGCCACTTTCTGAGCCTTCTATACCTCGTAGCCGGATCCTAATGCTCTTAAGTGCCTAAGAGCTAATGTGTTAAGTAAGCTTTAAGACCATTGCTGTGGGGGCACCTGAGTGGCTCAGTCAGTAGAGCGTCTGGCTCTTGGTTTCAGCTCAGGTCACGACGTCGCGGTTCGTGAGTTTGAGCCTCACATCGCGCTCTGTGCTGGCAGCGTGGAGCCTGCTTGGGATTCTGTCTCTCCCTCTCTCTCTCCGCCCTCCCCCACTCTCCCTGTCTCTGTCTCTTTCAAAACAAATAAATAAAGTTAAAAAAAATTTTAAAGACCATTGCTAAGGATCTGTGGGCACAAGGGGATTGTGAATAGAATCAAACACTTTATTCAATCCTTTCTGTTTCAGTTAAGATGGTTTCAAGTGTGCACTAAATTCACTTCATGAGACATTCAGAGGTTGGTGTGTCCAGTCTCAGTTTGGTGGCACACTGACGTCATCAAAGACCAAGGCTCTTCCTCTCTGCGTACCATCCTCAGGTCACAAAATGGATGCAGCTGTTCCAGAGATCACTTATGGACACAGCAACACCGAGCCAGAAAAGAAGGGCATGTCCACCTGGGCATTGTTTTGTAATGAGGGAGTAAAACCTTCTCTTTTTTTTTTTTTAATTTTTTAACGTTTATTTCATTTTTGAGAGACAGAGCACAAGCGGGGGAAGGGCAGAGAGAGAGGGAGACGCAGAACACAAAGAAAACTCCAGGCTCCAAGCTGTCAGCACAGAGCCCGACGTGGGGCTCGAACTCAGGAGCCGTGAGATCATGACCTGAGCCGAAGTCGGATACTTAACTGACCGAGCCACCCAGGCACCCCAAGGGAATAAAACCTTCTTAATTACTCCCCCATATGGTTTTCCCTCCGGTGCCAGTCTACAGTCAATGCTCATTGCCTAGCTGTAAGTAGGATTGATAAATCTAATACCTGTTATCATCGGACACTCTTGGAGAGGTCAGCTCTGGGAGCAAGGAAGATGGTGGAGGGAAGAAAGAGCTGGGTGTAGACAATCAACTTAGCTTACTATTTTACCTGCTGTATCCTGCTTACATAGCCCAGCTAACAGGGACAAGAACTTCATAAGTACGTATACTTCATGAACCACAGTTCCTATGGCAAATGGAGGAAACATTAGGCTCTAGTTATTATTTTTTTAATATTTAAAAAATGTTTATTTTTGAGAGAGAAAGAGACAGAGTGTGAGCTGGGGAGGGGCAGAGAGAGGGGGAGACACAGAATCGGAAGCAGGCTCCAGGCTCTGAGCCGTCAGCACAGAGCCCCACACGGGGCTCAAACCCACGAACCGTGAGATCGTGACCTGAGCCGAAGTCAGATGCTTAACGGACTGAGCCACCCAGGCACCCCAATCAGGCTCAAGTTTAAACGGATTAGACCAGGACAAACATATATATTCATCTGTCTCTAAATGGGCAAAGAATTTTAACGAAGAGATTGATTAAACTAAAAAGTACCCATAGTCAGGGTAAAGCCAAATCATTCTTCTCATATTTGGCCAAACCAGTTGGCATTAAGAAATTTGCCTTAGGGCTGCCTGGGTGGCTCAGTCAGTTAAACGACTCGGTTTCAGCTCAATTCGCGATCTCATGGTTTGTGAGCTCAAGCCCAGCGTCAGACTCTTCACTGGCAGTGTGGAGCCTGCTTGGAATTCTCTCTCTCCCCTGCTCTCTCTCGCCCTCAAAACAAATAAATAAACTTAAAAAAAAAAGAAAAGAAAAGAAGTTTGCCTTAACTACTGGTAAGGTCTATTTTCATTGCTGTCTGTCTGGCAGTATCGTTTGGACTCCAAGGGTTACAACCTCACTTACATCCCTATGGTCCAGCAGTTCCATGGTTGTCTGGTAAACGTTGACCCTGACATGGATGGATACGTCAAGCAATGTTGTCAGGCTCCCCCAGATCAGATGAAATGAAAGAGTCCCCGGTGATGCTGAAAAGTCAGCGGAGAGCATCTTCATGTGAACCGGAACTTCATTTGACCTTGACCGGGTTGAGATAAGCAGCGGCAGCCAGGAGACAATGACTCATTTCTGAATATGCAAGGATACTTTTCACACCTGTCTTTGAAAAAAACGTCGCCCCAGGAGTCTAGAGTTCCGGCAAGAAGGCAATCTGTCTCATTCTGAAAGCCCTTCAAAGGACAGGGTCACACTGGCAGGCTGAGGGGTGTTCGTCGCATTGAGAGAAGGAGAGTTAAAGCATTGTCCCAGAACTCCACACCTCCCACCCTGGCAAATTGTTCATCTGAACCCCCAAGCCCCCTCCTGGTGGTAGATGAGGCTGTTGTGAAACAGATCTTTGAAACTGAAATGTGAGCTGAAAGATAGATATAAATGAAAACCCTAAGCCTATCCATCTCTCTATCTGATCATCTATCCTACCTATACATCTGTATACACCTACGTACATATATAGATCTCACAATAGCTATTTAGAAAGGATACTGTGTTTATAAAATATTTATATTTTATAGGCACATTGTCTATCAAACTCAAGGTCGAAACAGAATTTTGTTGTGTGCTTGTGAGCAATTTCCCTGAAGCCACCTGTTGGGTTTGTTTTTTTTTTCCTTTTCTCTTCTCTTTTTTATTTTTTTGTTTGGAGCCCCTTTCTCTATTAGTAAACATTTAAATGCATTCCACCCTATGGAGCTTTCAACTGTGAAATTAACCTATCCCCCCCAGCCGCATGTGAGTAAGACCAGGTGTCTCATACTTTCCCCTCCTCCCCACAGCCAGAATCCCTTGGGAAAAAGGGAAGCCGCGAGACATTTGACATTGGCGCGGTTAAAAAGTGTCAGCTGATGATCTGAAAATGACCAGAGGCATGCTTTCAAAACCTAGTGAAAATGATCTAATAAGCCCCAACTTTTAAAATGTAATACAAGACTCATCTCCTTTTCTTCCTTAAAACCAAAGAGCGCTCCTCCTTTCTCGTATTTAAACCACAGCTATCAAAGATTTAATGATTGTACCATTGGACGCAGTTCAAACAATACGGGCAGGAAAGAATGTACAACTGTCAAGGAACCGGCCCGGTCAGAAGTGCCCCAGACAAATCACTGCACATCATCGGCTGGTTTTAATTAACAGCAGACTCCAATCTGTTTTTTCTGCCCCCTCTTTCTTTGGTAACTTTAAACAAAGTGATTTGTAGGGTTCTGTCTTGTAGAGCATCTACTCCAGTGAAAATGGAGGATGGCCATGGAAAGAACTTGAACCAAAGTTCAAAGCGGATTATAGCATCTGAAGGATACCTTAAGATTTTATCTTGGTCCTCTAAGATGAGTGAGTGAAGTTCATTCATTTTCCCTCCTGAAGGGCTGAGTTTCTTGTGAAGGGAGTTCATGCAGTTACTATGACACTAGATTTCTATTAATGCTGATCTAATTTTAAGGATATTTTTATCCTGTCATTAATAAAAAATATATATATATATCTTATGTTGCCAGCAGCCACAGTCGAGAGAGATTTGGGGGCTTTCTTAATGGAAGACCTTCTTAGTGAATAAAGACATTCTTCAGCAAAGAAAGATTTCTCTCCATAAGTTCATGAAGTATAGATAGTATACACCCAAACCCACCTTCCAGTTTTAGTAGATTCCCAATGCTTCAAAAGAGCTGTAAATGAAATATTCCGGTTAATCACATAATTTGGCAAGGAGATTACACAGACATCACACCCAGTATATCGGGTTTTGAGGGGTTACCGGGGGGGTTGCAAACTACGGCCTGTGGGCCAAATCTGCCTCCTGCCTCGCTTTGAGCTAATCATGTTTCTACACTTTAAAAGGTTGTAAATATGACAAAGAATATAAAATAGGGGCTGTCTGTAGCCCACAAAGTCCACAATACTTACTATCTGGCCCTGCATAGATAAAGCGTCCCTCCACTGCGTTAGGTCGTGACGAAATACTTTTAACGTAAAGGCCTCACAGAGAACGATTCGATTTTTTTATGAATCACAAGGCGCTTCTGACTCTTGGAATATCCCAGGCTCAAGATCATGAACGTCAGTTATGACTGAACCAGATAATGGTTTAAAGTGTGAATCCCACCATCAGATTTCCTTGGATCATATCTAGGTTCCGCCACTTAAGTATGTGATCTTTTTCAAGTTGCTTAATCTTCCTAAGCCTTGGTTTCCTCGTCTGTAAATAATGAGCATTATAGCAGCCTCCTCCTCCGGCTGATGCGAGGATCAAAGGAGATAATGCACGCCAAGAACTTTACACATGGCAGGCGTTTATTAAATGCTCGTGGCTGCTGTTAGAACTCCGGGCAAAAGGAGGCTGCTTCCTTGAGCTTCTCGGTTGTTTACGTGTCGTGTGATCGGAAGCTGATGACACCGTCATCCCGGCCAGAATGATTTACCCAGTGTCCCGACTCTGCTCGCTGGGACATCTGTTATAATGCGTCGGAATTAGATGTGTCACGTGAGGCTGCAACATGTAACCAGAATATGAGGGGGGCAAATCCCCGCCGAAGCTCCACACTCACCTGTACGCCCTCCTGCCCCGCATCCATGCCAGTGCTGGTAGTGATGGGTGAGATGCACCCGTGGATGCACCTTCTAGAACCCTCGAGGCCCCTTGGTGGCTTCAAAACCTAAAACAATACCTTGGGGCACCTGGGTGGCTCAGTCGGTTAAGCATCTGACTCTTGGTTTTGGCTCAGGTGGCGATCTCGTGGTTCATGGGTTCAAGCCCCGCATTGCGCTCTGTGCTGACAGCTCGGAGCCTGGAGCCTGCTTCGGGTTCTGTCTCTCTCTCTCTCTCTCTCTCTCTCTCTGCCCCTCCCCGGCTCATGCTCTTTTTCTCTCAAAAATGACTAAACATTAAAAAAAAAAACCTGCTTGATTGTGGTGAATACTTCACAAAGTGTACATATTTTAAAGCATCGAGTCATACGCTTTAAATATGATACAATTTTTGCCAATTATACCTCAATAAAGCTGAAAAAAAGAAATGCTACACACCATTAAAAGGATACTTGCACAGAGGTTTTGAAATTATGCTTAAATAATCAATGTACTGAAGAAAAAAAACCCACAAGAAAATAAAATGGTAGTCCCAGGAGAGAGAGAGAGAGAGAGAGAGAGAGAGAGAGAGAAGAGGGGGTAGGGGAGAGAGAGAAAATAATAAGTTTGCAGTCACAGAGGTGGGATGGGTCAAAATCTGCATCCACAGCAACTATTGGCTAGGGCCATCCACATAAACCTGCTTCTTTAATTCCGATGCTGGAACATAAGAGATGCTTGACACATTACATTAGTGAAAAATGAACTTGCATTTTTAGAAGCCCCTCAGATATGGGGGGGGGGGGGGGAGTCAAGTATTATTACAACGTAATGTCTCAAAATCGGATTCATGCAATGACCTAAGAAGAAAAATCTATTTCTGTAGGATTTTCTGATTAGTCTAAATTCTTCAAGGGAAGAGCATCACTTTCCCCATTTCTAAATACAGAAGAAGAGGAAGAAGAAGAAGAAGAAGAAGAAGAAGAAGAAGAAGAAGAAGAAGAAATTAAAAAAAGAAAACCCATGGGGCTCCTGGGTGGCTCAGTTGGTTGAGCGTCTGACTTCAGCTCAGGTCATGATCTCACAGGCCATGAGCTCGAGCCCCACATCAGGCTCTGTGCTGACAGCTCAAAGCCTGGAGCCTGCTTCAGATTCTGTGTCTCCCTCTCTGTCCGTTCCTCCCCTGCTCATGCTCTCTCTCTCTCTCTCTCTCTCAAAAATTAAAATAAAGATTAAAAAAATTTTTTAATAAAAAAAGGGTTTGGGCGAGGAGGAAAAAGTACGTAAAGAAAAGAAAGAAAATCCTTGAGATTTGTAATTTGAAAGGCATGAGATCAAAAAGTAAGAAAACGTTTACGTAGGAAAACCTAAAACCACAAGTTCTAAATTCTACTGGAAAGTGTTTCTTGATCCACATTTGAATACTCTTACATGCTCACTGCTATGTTTCTTTAGGGGTCCACAAAGTCTGAATTTTCCTTTAGGCTTACATGACAAGTATTTCCTTTTAACACTTCAATAAAAAAATATATAGAAATTTTCCATAGATCTAAAGGGCTGACAAGCAAGACAAAATTTCCACCAAATATTGGAAGTCGGCCTCCCAGATGGAGCACGGAGTCTAGGGAGGAAAGCAGTTTTCTTTTACGAGGTTTGGAGGCCCCATAAAACTTCTCCATCTCTCAAAACAGTCTTTGACCAAGGGTAAAAACAGCCCTGCTCTAGAGAAAAAATACATACATATACATATACATATACATATACATATACATATACATATACATATATATATGTATATGTATACGTATACAGTCGGTGACTTAGAAGAATATTGAAATAAACTATTTGAGCCTCATGTATCCTCAAATACAACATCAAAGGGCTTTTATATTTGGGGGAACATGAAGCAATATTTCCTTCTGTTTGGTTGGTCAAAGGCTATGTAAGTATATTCTAGAATATTTCTACCAGACAGCTTT
Source organism: Panthera leo (assembly GCF_018350215.1). NCBI lineage: Eukaryota > Metazoa > Chordata > Mammalia > Carnivora > Felidae > Panthera > Panthera leo. The sequence goes on from NC_056687.1 coordinate 10,197,468, forward strand.
AGCTGAGTTGTAAAACCTTAGTGGGAAATTGCTGTTCAAGATTTTCTCATTAACCAAAACCTGTCATTTTAATAATTGATTTGAATCACTCAGATGATCACCTTTGAGAGCTGAGAGCACAGGACTGAATAACGGAGGTAGGCTTTCTCAAGAGTTTGCTCTCCTCTCTCTTTCTTCACAAGATTCCTGAGTAGCAGTGTTTTTCTTCGTGAAGTCTGAGACAGATGATGCGGGGGGGATTTGGTTAGACGTTACATGCCGTTTAGTATGTGCCACAACTGCAATGAAATGCTTATTTTTCACTTCTTAAGGAAGTCACCTCCACTTGCAACACTGCCTCGTTAGTGCCATTAAAAGATTTCATCTTTGTGCATGGAAGAAATTAGTAGAGTGGGTCTGAATTTGTCCTGTTACCAGAAGCAACTCTCCATACTCAACATAGAAAGCACTGTTCTTGGAGACTCCGTGCAATTTCCACTGGAATTCCGGCCTGATTGATGGTCTCTGTAGACCTCACCTAATGCGTGCACCCAATGCATGGAAATGGTCTTCTTGGCCCCGGCAGTTACACACATCCATAGCTCTCCTCTCTTCTATTTCATCCTTCAGTCAAAATTACAGGTATGAGAAACAGTTCATGATGGAAATGAAAGTGTTTCTTTAACGATCAGTGCTGATGTAACTTCATTGGCTGTAGTTTCAAAATGGCTTCCTTGGAAAGAGCGTTTCTGCATGGAAGCTCTTTTTGTGATTACTATTAACTCACATTTTTGTTCATTTCCATGCTCCCCAGGACTAGGGTGTAGCCTCCTTTGAACATTTTGCCCCAGAAGAGTTATTCCCAAGAAATTTCTAGACACAACGGACAATTAGCTCAACCTTCCACATCAGCAGCCTCCTCCACTCTCCTTCTGAGACAATGGTGACTTCCCACTCCAATGGGAATTAGGATACTTTTCTCCTTTTAATTCTTTTCTTTCTTTCTTTCTTTCTTTCTTTCTTTCTTTCTTTCTTTCTTAATTTCTTTCTTTCTTAATTTCTTTCTTTCTTAATTTCTTTCTTTCTTTCTTTTTCTTTTAAGTGAGCTCCACACCCAGCATGGAGCCCAAGGCAGGGCTTGAACTGATGACTCTGAGATCAAGACCTGAGCTGAGATCAAGAGTCAGGTGCTTAACCAACTGAGCCACCCGGGCGCCCCTTTTGCTCCTTTCCAATTGTTAGCCCATCCAACAGACTAGGCCAGTGGGTGAAGACTTGCTTATTCATCACCCTTTGTTTCCTTTGGGTCTTAAGTAATTACCTGCCAGAAACTTCAAATCTTTTTATTTATTTATTTAATTTTTTAAATGTTTATTTTTGAGAGAGAGAGAGAGAGTTTGAGCATTTGTCTAAAGGTCATGCAGCCAGAAGGCAGAGAGGAAGCTATCGTATTCCAAATCATTACCATTTATTGTCCCTTCTTCCGGATCCTTTCTGGATTTAATTCTTTTACCCGTGTCAATGTCTGCCTTTACATTCTTTTGATCCCTATTGGATCTTCTGTTTCACTGAATCACATCTCTTCCCTCCCTTCAAAGGGTCCCTGATAAATTTCAATCTCATTCCTGCCTCCACTTTTTTTTTTTCTAACCAATAATATTTATTAACCATCTACTACTCCCCAGCTACTCTCCACAGCCCCATCCTTTATTAGCAAAGCCAGAAGTCTACCACAGACTCGTCCTGTTGACAGCCAGTCCAAAAATAGTCAAGATGTCAAATGGGCAGAGTCAAATTGTAGACTTCATACAAGAAGTAAAGAGCCAAAGGAGTCAGGTGTATAAGCAGGTTCTTCCATAGCTGCAAGCATGAGTCTGTGTAGTTTTCTCCACTCTACCCTTCGGGCTTCCCAGCAGCCACCCATAGCCCATGTTTGACAACATGATAATACTTGAGTTGAAATCTTCTCAACTGTATGAGAAACCTTGGGATTTCTCTTTTCAGTTTTTTTCTTTAGGTTTTTTCCCCCCCCAACATTTTTTAAATGAAATTTGCAATCATTTAAAAAATTTGAAGGATTATACAGAAAATGTCCATATCCACTGCCTAGATTCTACAACCAATGGATGGCTGTTTGCTTTGTTACGTACTAGCTATTCATCTTTCTATCCATTTGTCGATATTATTTTTGCTGCGTTTTGAAGCCAGTTGCAGTAAAGATCACCACATGCACATCATTAACTAGAGCTCAGTATTTGTTCATGTATTTTTTAAGGAAAAAAATTGCCAACCGTGAAATGCCCAAATCTTACTGTAGCTTTCTAAAAGTTTTGACAAATGCATACAGGTGCATAATGTAACCCTTATCAAGACATAGAACAAGACAGAGCACCTGGGTGGCTCAGTTGGTTAAGCATCCAATTCAGCTCAGGTCTGATCTCACCGTTTGTGAGTTCAAGCCCTGCGTCAGGCTCTGTGCTGACGGCTCAGAGCCTGGAGCCTGCTTCCGATTCTGTGTCTCCCTCTCTCTCTCTCTGTCCCTCCCCCACTCACACTCTGTCTGTCTCTCAAAAATAAACATTAAAAAAAAAAAGATATAGAACAAGACTAATGCCCACATAGTTCTCTCATGCCCCGTTCCCACTCAATCCCAGTCAAACTCAGACACAACCACTCGTCCCTTTTACTTTTCATTATACATGAAATAATATTTTCCAAAAGGAAAATAATTCGGGGTTTACATCTATACCACTTTTGGGATTTGGAGACAAATCATCTATTAGTGCCTAGAGTACAGAATTCTCACAAATAGGAATCTCACACTTGCCTCTTAGGACAACTCCATTTGCCCTTTTTCTAACCAAGCGTTGTTTTTCCTAGCATTGGATAATGGTTCCTCCATCCTTCTGTGATTTCCAAAGCTGCTTGAACAATTTCAAAGAAGTTAAGACTGGGACTCTGTGTCTTCCCCGTTTGGCTTTTACAGCTTCCGTTTTGCAACTGAAGCTTCCTGCGTGACTTTGGACATGATCTTATTATTGGGCACTGAATGTGTACCATGCACAGCGACCGCTTGTAGCAGGCGGACACCAGAGATTTTTCTGGACTCATCCATGAGGTTTCTTGGCACCACTGGGCATTGCTCATTTGACACGGGGTTCTGTAGAGTGATAGGGACACCTGCTAAGCTATCCTACACAATGCCCAATTCAGGTCCAATCGTTAGTCATGTGGCACATGCTTCTGACTAAGCTGATTTGGTGTGTGTGTCACAGGATGCCACACAGTGGAGTGACCTTTTACAACATGAGTGGGTACATTCCATTGTAATCAGCGAGTTTTTTGTTGGATTTTCTGCTCTAGAAATCTGCCAAAGAAAACTTGTAGGAGTAAGGAAAGGCAATTTGAAATGGAGGGCCCCCAGCTCAGTGGAGGAAAGAGCTGGCCAAGGAGCCAAAAATATGGGTGTACGTTGTGCCGTGGTCACTGAGATGTCCTTGGGCAAAAGTATGAGAAAGGAGGGGGAATACTAAGAACATTTCTATGACTTGCCTCGAAAGAAGTTCCGAGTATTCCCTCAGCAGATATAGAGGAATTCTTTTAAAAATACACAGGCATAACACAAAGAAGGGCTCTCGAATACTCACGCTCCTTTGGTGGTACGATTTCCAGGGTGGTGGTGCACAGCCTAAACAGGTTAATCCTGCCGTTCTCTCCAGGGCAAGGAAGGGGCTAGGTCCTCTCTGGATATCCCAGAGCATAGACCAAGGATGTCATGACAGTAATAAAAATAATTGCTGATATTTCTCGGCGCTTACTATAGCCGTTAGATTCCCAGCAGGAAGCAGATGGCCCAAATTGTGGAGATAGGGGAGAATTTAAGAACAGTTACCCTGGGGAAACTAAGAGAGAAAGGCAAAGCGCCCAGGGACTAGGGAGGGAAGAAGCAAGCCATACTCTGAGCCCTCTCTCCCCTCTTCCTGCAATCTCTTGCCAGGAGGCAAGGTAGCCCAGGCAAGGCAGTCATGCTCCACAGAGGTCATCGCCAGAGGCATGTAGCAGCACAGAGGACCGGGAAAATGATCATGAGATGGGAAGGAAGCACACCGAGAAGGACCTCCACTCAGATCAGAGCTCCTTCCTATCGGTCCCAGGTGCAGGCAGGCCATTCTGATATCCTGTGAGTAGAGCCCTTCAAGATTATCCCAAAAGTCCCATTGGACCGTTAGACCTGGAAAGGTCAGTGTGACCCACATCTAACCAGAGAATCTCCACATCTGCCTGAGACTAGCACAAAGATCCCCTTTGTGGTCCTGAGTATCTCATTCTAGAACCTTCATACCAGCATGAAGAGTCTAGAAGGAGCTTTTGTGAGTCTGCACCCCTAGGAGACCAGAGATCATGGTTCCAAATAAGGTCACATTCACAGGTACAGGGAGGGGGTGGGGTTAAGACTTCAACGTATCTTTCTGATGGACACAGCTCAACCCACAACGAAAGCAGCGAGCGTGACGGGGGCTCGAGCAAGCGTGTCTGGAATTGGCATCGCCCCGTAGGGGGTGACTCCGGAGGGCTCACATTTTCATACTTGTCCCGGTGGGAGCCCCACTGACAACAGAGATTGTAGGGCCAGCCTCTTGGGGGGTCTTGACAATTGGAGGAGCCACAGGGCAGAAAGGCAGCTAGGCTAGGGCGAGCGGGGCAGGGACCCTCCTTGCCTATATCTGTGCACATGGACTCAGCACCAACTCCCATGTGCCCAAGGCTGCAGCAGCCTGTCATTGGGGGGGGCGGGGAGAGGCAAGTCCCCCCATGTGGGCTCAAGCTGCTGTCTCTGGCCTGAGGCACTAGGAGCTTTCACACCTCTTTCTTCTAGTGCCCAGATACCTTCCACATGTTGTATACACGGGGGACTAAATCATTTCCTTCTTTGTTACCATACTGATTGGTTGCATATGCCATTCTGTGGGGGTCTATCCTATGTGAGGCATTTGACACACCCGGAGCCCATCTGAGCAAGCCTGGAAAACCCGAGCCCTGGAAGTCAGATGTGGGCAGAACCACGTGGGCTCAGGGACACCGGATTGCCTCCCTGCCCCCTGGGCAGGAAACACCCTCAGCTGGCACCCCATTTTCACCGAGGGATGGGCAGTGAAATGATTAGGAGTCTGAAAGATGTGCTTGTCGATCTTGGTATTACGTGACTTCCGGCAAGTTGCGCATGGCCCCCCAAGCCTCACCTTCTGCATCCGTAAAATGGGACCTTTGCTTACGACAGAGGTGGTCGTGACGGCAGAATGAAATGAGGAATTTAACATGCTTTGTGTGCTGTGTTCGGTACTCCTTAGTGAGCAATTGTTCCATAACTAACAATTTCATTTTGTTCTACACACACGCCTAGTGATATGGGTGCCCCCAGCGAAACATGTCACTGAGCACCTAGGAAAGAAGAGAAGCAAGGAAAGGGGGACCCACGAGCCACTTGTCCATCTTTCCTGAGGCCCACCTTGCACACTCACCACCTGCTGAACTCCCCACCAGAGCGCTTCTCCTGCTGGGGTGGAGAGAAGGTGACGTCTGATCTTTGGGGCAGATCAGATTCCTCCACCACTCGGGCAGCCCCATCCTGACTTCATTTCGGGAATATCTTTACTGTGGCCTCCAGGATCTCCAAACCCTTTATGGGGCAGATTTAGCATGCCATTGCTCTCAAACCTCTTTGAACTCCAAGCTTGGGTTTTATTTCTTCCCCTGGACCTGCCAGCTGAGCCGTGTGATGGGGAAGGAAGAACCTACTGAGGGGACCACAGACAGTGTGCAAGGAACATCCGCTGGTTTCCTCACGGGGTACACATGGTGCGGAAGCCAATGTCACTAGAACACAGAGTGCAACGCTCACCTTGTGCTCACTTACACTGCTGGAATCACTGTCTACAGAACATTTTGTTGTCAGAAGTGTTACTGACATTGCTAAGTCACGAGAAAGCTTATGCGCTGAAATAAGGTAGGTACCTTCGTTTGCTTTCGATGGGTCAGAAAACTGACACTCTTGCCGTTTTAATGCCACTGAATCAAGAAAATGGGACTTTGAGGGACAACTGGGTGGCTCAGTCAGTGAAGCATCTGACTCTTGATTGCGGCTCAGGTCATGATCTCACAGTGCGTGAGTTCGAGCCCTGTGTCAGGTGCTGGGCTGACAGAGAGGAGCCTGCTTGGGATGCTCTCTCTCTTTCTCTCTCTCTCAAAATAAATGCATAAACTTTTTAAAAAAGAAAAAGAAAATGGGACTTTGAGCACACCATTCACCTTCTTGCTTGCTATATGATTTTAACAAGTTCATTATTTTACCTGAACTCCCATCTGTGGACCTGGGGATGACAATATAGATTTCTCAAGGTCATCGCAAAGGGGAAATTAGGTCGCATACATAAACCACAGTGCACGGTAGATGATCTTGCATAAAGCGGTGAGAAGTGATGGCATACAACGGGCATTCAGTAAAGGTTCTCCGTTCTTCATATTCCAGCAGCCGGACAGAGATCAGAAAGTTTTTCTAACGGTCAGATAGTATTTTCAAATTTCAGCCATACAGACTCAGTTGCGACCATTCAGCTCTGCTGTTATATCGCATAGCACCCATAGGCGTTGTTTAAATGAATAACCGTGACTAAGTTTCAATAAAGGTTGGTTTATTTATTTATTTATTTTAACGTTTATTCATTTTTTGAGACAGAGAAAGACAGAGCATGAATGGGGGAAGGTCAGAGAGAGAGGGAGACACAGAATCCGAAACAGGTTCCAGGCTCTGAGCTGTCAGCACAGAGCCCGACGCGGGGCTCGAACTCACGGAACGCAAGATCATGACCTGAGCCGAAGTCAGACACCCAACCGACTGAGCCACCCAGGCACCCCAAAGGTTTATTTATTAAAAAAAAAAAAAAAAAGACAACAGACCTGATTGCGTCCATGGACCAGAGTCCGATGACCCCCCGCGCCCCCCCCCCAGTAAAACGTTGTGTATGGTATCATAAATGACAACATCTAGAAGATAAACCCTATTCTTCCTTTAACATTCTAATTTCAACCTTCTCTCTTCTGTGGGAACTGTTCCTCCCTGACAATGTCGCGCAGACTTAAGGGTCTTAAGGTAGCCATCTTCCCACTGTGAGGAGAATGGGGGCGCCATTTCCCAGGGGTCTGTGAGGTCCTAGAAGTTAGGGGCTGTCTCTTCATCTTTCTCAAACTGTTAAAAAGCAAAAAACAGTGTTTGCAACTGTGGGTGATCTTGTCCTCAGGGGACATTTGACCATGACTGGAGACATTCTGGGGTGTCGTAACTGGAGGGGGTTCTATTGGCAGCCATTGGGCAGAGACCAGAGTTGCTGCTAATATTCTCCAGCGTAGACGAGAACGTACAGGAAAGATGATCCGGCCTTCATGCCAGTAGTGTTGAGGCGGAGACACACTGAACCAGTAAAAATGAAGCATTTTGTAAGCTGTTAGTGTAACTCATGTGCACAGCCCTTTACAGTTTATATAATGCCACCTAAGCTGTTCCCCCTCCCAAGCTGTGGGGAGAATCAAATGAGATTATGTAGGTAAAGGATGTCTGCACAGATCTTTAAATCTCTACGAAAGCAAAACCTTTTCTGTCAGTTAACCAATCCTGGAGTGCCAACACCAGGTAGATTAATTCTGGAACATTCTTCAGTTTATCCAGCCCAAATCTCCCCCTTCGGTTTAAGCCCTTTTCCCATCAGTCTCTTCTCAGCAGAAATAGGAGTGCCCTTGGCCACCTTTCAAATGCGGGGGAACTGGGAAGCCACACCTCAGTCTGCTTTTTCTGTAGACCAAATTATCAAATTCCTTTTAGCTTTTTCCCTGGGTCCTATTTTTGAAGCCTTTAATTATTTTCATTTTTACAAAGATCCCCCTGTGGATTTTCTCCTGGTTTGCCACATACCTCCCACAGTAGACCATCTTAACCTAAGCGAGCTTCCAATTAATCTTCCCCTTGGACAGAATTACATGATGGTTTTTTTGCAAGCCACACTGGCTTTCGTGTACATTCACAGATGCGTATAACTTTGGTGATAGCCTGTCCTCCTGCTTGAAAGAGTCTGGCCCACTTTTCTCTTTCGTGTGAGCGAGTGGCATGGGAAGACACATTTCCTTGTTAGGTGTTGCCCCCTTAGGGACACAGAGTGGGACGCGGGGGTGGTTTCTTTCATTTGCTTATGTTATGGATTGAATTATGTTCCCCTAAAAAAGGTAGGTGGAAGGCCTGACTGCCACCACCTCAAAATGCGACCTCATTTGGAGATCAGGTCTTCACAGAGGTAATCAAGTTAAAATTAGGTCATTAGGGTGGGCCCTGATCCAATATGACTGATGTTCTTATAAAAAGGGGAAATTTGGATGCCGGCAGATAAACACGGAGGGAAGGTGATGTGAAGAGACAGAGGGAGAAGATAAGCCAAGGAACAAGTTGAGAGACCTGGAACAGATCCTTCTCTAGAGGGTTTGGAGGTAGCATGGCCCTACTGACCAGCCGGATGTTGGATCTCTGGACTCCAGAGCTATGAAAGAATATGTTATTTATTATTTCTTTTTGGTACTTTGTTATAGCGGCCCTAAGAAACTAGCTGCCATGGTTTCTGCCACTGATGCCCTAGCTGGAGTGCATGATCATCTCGAAACATTTCTGCCAAGGACTGTTTGCCACTCTTCCTCCGTGTATCAGACATCATCAGTGCTCCACCCACTTCCCCTCACTTTATTCCAAGGGCTACGTGCCACCATGATGATGGCTTCCTTCGTCTCCTGGCTAATGATATTCTGTGACTGCGGGCACACACCCCCACATACACACCAGGCTACAAGTGCCAGAAAGATTCCAGAGTACCTCTCAGTCAAGGGGAGGCAGCACTTGTGCAAAAATAGTTCTGGAAGGGCTCTCCTTCACCCCTGGTGGGATCACTCAGAGTCGGGCTCAACACAACTTTTCAAAAGGTCCTGAGCAGTCTGGGCCCAATTTTCAGGTAACAGAACCTACTAATTCAGGTATTTCTTCATAGCCTTCCATCTTTCACTTTCTTACTTCCCCACTCTTCCCAGTGTGAGTAGAATACCTGGCCCAAATCTTTGTCTTGGGATCTACTTTAGAAGAGCTTCACCTACATCACCCCACAACGAGAATATGAATGACGAGCAAAGACCTGAGAGCCAGCACCATTTTTTTTTTTTTTTTTACTAAAACCCAAAGGAAAGAGAGCAGACTTTGGTACTATCTGTCCCAGAAAAGACAGCCACATAGCAACCAGGGGCGAAGTCAGAAGTCAAAGCCAAAACCTGAACAGACACTTGGTAAGATTCAGAGGCCCCACCTAGAGTGGCAGCTGAGAATGAATGGTTCAGGATTGCTGCCCTCCAGTCACGTGGCCACTCTTCTGCTCACATCTTGCCAGATGCCAGGCTAAGAGCTGGAGGTATAGAAGGAGATAAGACACATCCCCTGAACTCAAGGAGCTCACCTTCTTGTGGGAAGAGACCAAGGTGGAAAAAGTGTGACTTAAGTGCCATGTGACAAATGCTAATTGGAACCCTGGGAAACCCAGGATCGAAACTAGACAGTCACATCCTGAAGGGCCTTGTATGCTGGGCTAAAGAATGTGTAAGTTATAATCAAGACTGAGTTCACGAATGTGTGACCTGGGCAGTCAAACAAGGTTTTGTGCTTAGAAGGGGCCCCACTTTTGGGTTAATGTTCTCCTGTTGGGGTCCTGAAGGTCTTCATAATTTTTAAACAGGGGGCCTTGATTTTGTGCCAGGTTCCAAAAATTGTGTACCCAGGCCTGACGATAAGAGATGACTATCTTAGAGAGTGTGGTTTTAAGCCAGGCCTAAGGTGTACGTGCTAGGATTTTTTTTTTTTTTTTTTATGTTTTATTTATTTTTTGAGAGAGAGTGTAAGCAGGGTGGGGCAGACAGAGATGGGGACAGAGGATCTGAAGCAGGCTCTGCAGTGACAGGCTGAAAGCAGCAAGCCCAATGTGGGTCATGAGATCATGACCCCAAAGTCTGATTCACAACTGACTGAGACACCCAGGCACCCCCCAGTTAGGGATTTCTAAGGAAGGCAGAGTGTTGATTGGGCGGGGTTGGGAATCACTGATGGTTGCTACATTTGGGGCATTTTGAGGAGCTCTCTGGCCAATCAGAACCTCTGCTTCCACTTATATTGGATATGGAGGCACTCATTCACTCACTCATTCATTCATTCATTCAATATTCAACTGTTCCCAAGGCTTCAACATATTAAGACATACGACATAACAATATTTACTATAAAGTGAGAATCCACGTGTAAGTCATGTCCATCTGGCCTGACAGTCAAGGGGATTTAGTCAATGTTCTCTGTACCTACCCTAAATTAGAAAGCGTTTTTCACCCTCCAGTATAATTCTTTCAATATCTTTCAACAGATGATAAATCTGAAGCTCAAGGAGGCTTCGGTTTTTCCTGGATAAACCCAGACTTTCTCAGGGTGACCTCCATGGTAGAAGTGGTGAGCCAAGCCATGCATCCAGGTCTTTCTCTGCAAGGGCCCCATTCACCTACCAGTCTCCCTAAGTCCCCGTTTACTAGAAGGGCTCCCAGAAACCTGTCTCCAGAGGTGGGGGCTTCTGAAAGCGGTCGCTGCATTTTATAGATTTATAGGGCGATATGTTGTGGCGGGTTTTCACCTCCTTCCTGATTGTCCTTTAGATCTGTAAAGGATAAATTTCTGAATCTTGGTGGGGAAGCGTGTGTCCAGGCGCAAGTATGAACTCATCCATATTGACCACGATGCCAGGTTTTCTAACAGCGGGGCTTCTGAGGGTTGCTTAGTTGGAGTCCTTGTGCCCCTATCTAGTGCTACAGAACCCTGGTTCTCCTCCAACATTCACACAAGCACGCGCGCGCGCGCGCGCGCGCACACACACACACACACACACACACACACACAGCCGTGGTCTCAGGGGAAGCCGACCCAGCCCCCCTCCCCAGCTCCAAGAGGCTTGATTGGCCTCAGGATATCCCCCCGCCTCCTCCTGCCATGATTGGTTTAAGAATGGGCATGTGACCGGGATCTGGCCAATGAGACATGAGGGGAAATTGAGGGGGAGGGATCCCTTCAGAGAAAAGTTTTCCCTCTCGGAAGAAAACCCACTACAAGTTTCAGAGTTCCCCACCTGAGATCTGTGCATAGCCTTTACCCGTACATTTCCAACCAGCTCGGTTACCGTGGGTAGGTCACTAAAATGGGTACGAAGTATTTCCATACACCCTGTCTCCTGTTTGTTTGAGTGAGGTGAAATTCACAAGCGTAAAACGTAATACGTTAGAAGAGAACATTTCAGTGGCATTTAGCACATTTACAGTGTGTGCAGCTACTGCTAATATCTAGTTGCAGAACCTTTTCATCACCCCGCCCCCAAACTAAGCGTTTCTTCTCCCTTTCTTCTCCAAATAGCCTCTAGCAACCACTAACCTGCTTTCTGTTTTCTGTGGACTGACCTACTCTAGATATTTATATAAACGGAATCAGACAACGCGTGACCTTTTGTGTTTGGCCTCTTTCACTTAACATAATGTATTTGAGGCACCTCCATGTTGTAACATGTATCAGGACTTTATTCCTTTTTTTTTTTTTTTTTTTTTTGTTTTTTTTGTTGGCTAGATAATATTCCATGGTCTGTCTGCACCACAACCTCTTTGTCCATCCGTCAGTTGATGAATATTTGGGCTCTTTCCAGCTTTTGACTATTATGAATAATGCCGCTATGAACTTGCATTTACGTGTATTTGTTTGAGTACCAGTTTCTAATTTTTTGGTATACACGGAGGAGTGGAATTACTGAATCATGTGGTCATTCTGACTTTTTGAGGGACCGCCAAATCGTTTTCCACCACAGCTCTACCATTTTACATTCCCACCGCACTGCACACACACTAGCTCATTTTACCCAGGATACCAACCTGATGAGATCGGATTATTTTATAAAGGAGGATCCCGAGAGTCAAAGACCTAAAACCATTTGCCTGTGTCGGTTTGTCAATTTCAGAATTTGATTCCATGCCTTTGCCTGAAAGTCCGGTTCCCTTGTGTTGCATAAACATCTCAGGTCTCTAGCTTCCGCCTTTGGAGAGAACACCCACAGTTCTGTAATATCTCAGCTTGCCCAGATATTGATTAAGCACCATAGAAAACTCCTGGCTCAGAGACCCAGGTGCTTAATACTATGTTAACACAAATATATATGGTTACTTTGCAAACCCAGCATGTAGAATAATACCCAACCCATTGTCAGTGCCCAGAAAATATTTGTTGAGTGAATCAGTCTTATGCATTCATCTAGGGGTGTCTTTGGTAGCTTGCAATGTCTTTGCTACCTTTTCTTTCACACCATTTTTTGCCAATGCAGTGCTGCTAAGACAATAAAACACTGGATCTACCCAGTGTAACATACCTCCAGCAATGACAGAATGTCTCTCGAACTCTCTAAATTGAAAATATGCCCTTATCCGGTATGTCAGTATCCTTTAAATTGGGTGGCAGTGCCTTTCTCAATTTGACTTTGTATTATTTAATCTATAAACAAATATCACCGATGTATTTTAACCAGTATGTTCACTATTTATTTACAAATCAGTTTTCATCCCTCAGGACTTCGATGTTTTCTTGCGAAGCAGTAACTAGAACCAACTCCAAATAACGAATACGTTTTGTAGTTAATAAAAGTCTTTTCAGATCAATACGGTTAATAAGTGATATTGTCACTTGGGCATGTTGATAAAGTTAAAAAAAAAATTAAAAAATAAGCCCAAGCCAACTGAAAAGCTGGAACTGAAAATAGATTATAGCATTTTGCCCCGAGGCTTTGGCAGTGATTGAAACAAAGTGTTTTGAAACAGAGCAAATTGGCATTTCTCTGACTTCTAATGTTGGGTCTCTCCAAGCTCAACACCTGGTTCAACTACACAAAACAGCCATTCAGAATTATAGTCTGGGCTTTTGTTATGCAAAAGGTAAATGAGGGCAGCATGAGCTCTTCCAGGAAAAGCTGTTTTTACTTTTTCCCTAGGGAGAGCTCTCATCAAAGAAAGAAAGAAAGAAAGAAAGAAAGAAAGAAAGAAAAAAGGCGAAAGAAAATTATTGTTGACAGGAAATCAAGAATCCTGAAGATGAGTGGGTTCTGAAATTATTTAATAGAAGAAGAGCTCATAAGATGTTCTAAAATGTCTCTACTATAAATGAATTAAAGTGAACCCCAACCTTCTCTGGGAACGTTCAGCTATCGTAGAACGTTTGGAGCCATTTCTGGCTGGCTGTCCTCTGCCCAGCTCTCAATCTGCAGAGACTTGCCTTGACTTCAGTTGCATTTATGTTCTAATCAAAATAATTTGACTGAAACAGTGGTTGGCTCGTGGTAAGAGAACCCACACCTCTATTTGATGATAAGCCTGTGAACATTTGCACATACTCATAGGCGCGTATATGTGGTTTATGTAATACATTGTGAACAGTGTTGAAAACTGCACTTGAATTTAGTGTTTGAGGTTGCTGGCCGTGCTGCTCAGCCTATCGCTGTAAAAGCCTAAAGTCCAGAATGAGAGCTGAGTGAAGTAACAGCCATTTCACCAAAGCAGTTGCATCTAAGATGCCTGCCATTTGCCTCCATGACTTGGAACTCTTTGGATCCAGTGGCTTCCTTGTTGGATCTCTCATTATGTTGGTTGTTAAGTACATGTGGAGCCAGGTGACTTCAGAATCTAACTGAAGAGATTTTGGGCACCTGGGTGGCTCAGTCAGTTAAGCATCCGACTCTTGACCTCAGTCGGTCAGCCATCTGACAACGCAGAGCCTGCTTGGGATTCTGTCTCCCTCTCTCTCTTCCCCTCCCCAATTCGTGCTCGTTCCCTTTCTCTCTCTCTCTCTCTCTCTCTCTCTCTCTCTCCCCCAAAATTAAAAAAATAATAATAATTGAAGAATTTTCACCAGATGAGTATTGAGAGAGCAAGGGGATCACACATCACTGCACCCCAGGAACCTTCTCCACCTCCAGCAGCAACTTTTCTGCCCTCCTTGGCTTCTTTGGCAGCTGGCTATTGAGGTTCAACTGTATGCTGGGCCTTTGGAGATGGGATACACCGCAGTGAACAGGACCAGGCCTGTGCTATCTTGGAGGTCACCTCCTGGCACGGAAGACAGATGAAAAGAGCCCATTAAGCTCTATAATTGCAGGTGATAAGCAGGCTAAGAAGAAAGGGGAGGGAGTGGTCTGAGGGAAGGAGCTAGTTGGTAGGATCCGAGAAAGCCTTAGGAAGGAGCAAGCTCTGGAGACATTTAGGGGCCATACCAGTGGGAGCAGTGAAGGCACGTGTCCTCAGGTAGCATTGATGTGTCTGAGAAAATCAAGACGGACCAGGAGGAATACCAGAGAAGGTGGGCAGGGTGGGCAGGCCAGAGCACGAGCACCCTGTAGGGCAGGGTCTCTCACCTCAGCACTATGGACATTTAGGACTAGATAGTTTTTTGTCATTGTAGCGGGAGGTGGGTCCGAGTCCTGTGCATTGTAAGACATTTAGCAGCATCCCTGGCCTTTAGCTACCAGATGTCATTAGCACCTCCATAAGTTGTGGCAACCCCAGAAGTCTCCAGACATCACCAAATGTCCCATGGTGGCCGAGGGAGGAAGGCAGAATCACTCCCATAGGTCATGGTGAGAAGAGGTGGTGGCAATGACCCTGGAGGGGTTGTTGTTTAAGCTTATTTATTTACTTAGAGAGAGAGAGAGAGAGAGAGAGCGTGAGCGGGGAGAGGGGCAGAGAGAGAGAGAAAATTCCAAGCAGGCTCCATACTATTGGCAAAGAGCCAAACACACAGTTTGATCTCACAAACCGTGAGATCATGACCTGAACCAAAATCAAACCAGACGTTTAACTGACTGAGCCACCTGGGTGCCCCTACCCTGGTTTTATTATAAGTGTGATGGAGATCTGCTGGAGAGGTTTAGCGGAAGAGATCTGCAGTATAATTTACATTTCAGAGGGAACACTCTGGAAGGTGGGCAGCAAGGGTAACGGCAGGCCTGGAAGCGTGGGCCTCTACGGAAGATCTAGCTTACACAGAGAGTCACAACTTCATGTGTGTCCCTGGGCAACCGACCGTGGCAATAAAATGACCCTTCTCTGATGTCTAGTACCAACTCCAACATTGCTGAGTCGGCAGGGGCTGTGACCAAATGTAGGTCCTGATGGGAAAGGCATCTGGAAACAGACGAGACTGTTCATCAGATGGCGGAGGGTTCAGTTCGCTGATACAAAGCTAAGGCTGTGGGTTGACCAAGTGGATTCACACACTGTACCTTGGGCAGATGTCCCCTCTCTGGTTCTGACTATCCCACAGCCTCGAGGAGCACCGACTGGTGGGACCACTAGAAAACAACAGATAACAGACCTTCATCCCGGAAGGTCACTTTCTTCACACCGCCAATCCATTGTGGAGAAAATGCAGATGCCATCTTACCCTGGTCCACAGGCCTCTGAGTGTCAGTGATGGGTCTTCTCGTCCACCTACTCCTCTTACGAGGTGCATTACTCCATTTATACATCCTCTTAGAGAAACTGACTCACTCCCTGCCTCTGGAGTCCTGGGTCTTGGCAACTCCATCTCCTATCACTTTTTCCCATCACAGCTCCTGCCATGGACCGAATTGTGCCCCACCACCATTCATATGTTGAAGCTCTTACCTTCTAGTGTGACTGTGCTAGGAGGTAAGGCCTTTAAGGAGGTAATTAAGGTTAAGTGAGGTCATAAGGATGGGGGCCTGTTCCAGTAGGAATGATACCTTTTTAAGAGCATGAGGAGACACCAAGGGTGTGCATACACAGAGAAAGACCCTGTGAAGACACAGTTAGAAGGTGGCCGTCCATAAACCATGAAGAAACCTCACGAGAAACCAGACCTGATGGCACCTAGATCTCCAGACCTCCAGCCTCCAGAACCGCGAGGAAAGAAATTTCTGTCGTTGAAGCCTCCCACCCCGGTCTTTGGTATTCTGCTGTGAGCCAGAAGACTAATGCACCCCCCAGATGTCATCCTCGTGTGGACAATTTCACTTCACCTCCAGGATAGTCATCTTGGACCCCGGCCTCTATAACTACTTTTGAAATTCTCATTGAAAATCACCACCGCTGCCCCCCTCTGCCCCCACCCTCACTTTTCCTCTGATGGTGCTTCTGGATTCTCTGAAGGGTAGTCTGACTTGTCTCCCTTAGTTTTCCTCACTGACTCATCTTTCCTGACTCCACCCTTACACGTTACTGTTCCCCCGGGTTGTGTCCTCAAAGATCCTCACATCTCAAGTCTAGACACTCTCCTAGGAAAATGCGTTTATTCCCATAGCTTTAACTATCACTTCCATGTGGATGACTCATACATTTATTTTCCCAGACTCAATATCTCCCTTGAGCTCCAGACCTTTACTTTCTGCCTCTAACATGACCTTCTCCAATTAAGGATGTCACCACCAAACCTCTCACCTAAGCAAGAAAGTTGAAAGGCACCTTTGATTCTTTCTTTTCTCTTTTTCTCCAAACTCAGAGAGGTCACAGGATCTTTTTGATTTCCTGTCTGCCTTCAATGTGTCATCTCCTGAATCATCTTTCTAATGCTTGTGTCTGATCATGCTATTCCCCTGCTTAAAAGTTATTAATGGCTTTCCATTACCTGTTGAGAAATCCCAAGTCCAGTCTCCACGCTATGCTATCTTTCTGGCAGCACCTTCTCCCACTTTCCTACCCAGATAGTGTTTATTCCAGCCCCACAGACACCAATTAACCCCCGAAACATATGTTCCTTTACCTGTTTTGATTCCTCTGATTGTAATGGCTCCACCATCAACCAATTCTTTTCCTTTGCCCCTTCTCTACTTGGACAACTATATTCTCTTGTGCGTCCCCTGATCCATGTTCTCTGTCCCTGGGACCTTTTACATGTCTAACTCCTCTGCTTGATTAAGCTCTTGTACTATTGTAACCATGTCACGTTCATTCTTGAAGCCCTAAATAATCTGGTACATTCCTGACATTCAATATAGTCTCTGGAAAACATTAGTTGAAGGAACAATGAATAAATACCTTCTGTGATTATCTCTGATGGAAAACTCTCCCTTATTCTGCCATTCCTAAAACTCTGAGATTTTTATAAAGCTCATGATTGGAATGCAGCAACACAGGGTATCATTCTTTCAATAGAACTAAATTCAGTAGAACATTGGGGGAGTGGAAATAAGATGGCATACATTGTCATAGACATCTTACGCCTCAGGTCCAAAATAATTTGTGAAATAACTGAGGAAGAGGAACAACAAAAATAAAATAGTATTATCAGTGTCAAGGAAGATTATTAGCGATTGTCTAGTCAGATAGAAAATACAGATATGGCCCCATACCAAAATAAGCTATGATGGTGATCAGAGACACAAGACATCCAGTTTTGTACCAGTAAGCTCTATTCTGTTAAATGCAATTATACTGGCATATATTTATCAAAATAGGTTTTTGGTTTTTTCATCAAAACAGTTTTTTTAAACAGTTGTAGCCTCTAACAATTATGCTTCCTTATGAACTCATTAAATATCAAAATATCAAAAGTGCTGAGATGATCAACAATATTTTGATACATGTGCAACAACTATAATGTGGTTTGAAAATATCTATGATTTATATTGGTAAGAAAGTCACAAGTGCTTTGTAATACTTCTTCCACGGATTTTCTACATTTGTGATTGAAGAAAATACATTTGAGTTAACAGTTAATAAAAATAAAGCAGCATTTTGTCCTAACCCAGTTTATAAAATTCTTAGCCATGGAAGAACTTCCGAGATGCAGAAAACTTGGTTATCCTCTACTTCTTCCTGGATAAACTACGTTTTGATAAACTATCTTTAGAAGGACACCAAGAAGTCTCCAGTGGGCTCTTTGATTTTCAGGATAACCAATACTAGATTCCTGGAAGGATTACAGAGGTTAATGCCACCATAAAGGACTTGAAAGACGCGGGGATGGTGATTCCCACAACATCCCCATTCAACGCTGCTATTTGTCCTGTGCAGAAGGCAGGTGGATCTTGGACAACGACAGCAGATCATCATGAGCTTAATCAGGTGGTGAGTGCAATTGCAGCTGCTGTACCAGATGTGGCTTCATTGACTGAGAAAATTAGTATATATTGTGGTAACTGGTATGTACCCTTTGATCTGGAAAATGCTTTTTTCTCAAAAGATGATGCTAAAGATCACCAGAAGCACTCTGCTTTCAGTGGGCAAGGTCAGCAATCCACCTTCACGGTCCTACTCCCGGAGTCTATCAATGCTACAGCACTACGTCATAATTTCGTTTGATTGCTTTTCCCTTCCATGAAGGATGTTGATGACATTGTGCTGATCAGACCCAGTGAACAAGAAGTAGCAGCTACTCTAGACTTATTGGTAAGATATTTGCATGCCAGTGGGTGGGACAAAAATCCAATAAAAAATCCGGAGCCTTCTACCTCAGCGGGATGTTTACACATCTAGTGGTATGGAACCTGTCGAGCTACCCCTTCTAGGGTGAAGGATAAGTTGTTGCAGGTGGGTCCTCCTACAACTAAAAAGAGGCCTAATGCCTAGTGGGCCTCCTAGGATATGGGAGGCAACATATTCTTTATTTGGGTGGGCTACTCCAGCCTGTTTACCAAGTGACCCAAAAAGCTGCTAGTTTCGAGTGGGGCCCAGAAGAAGAGAAAGCTCTACAACAGGTCCGAGCTGCTCTGCCACTTGGGCCATAGAGCCCGGCAGATCCAACGGTGATTGGAGGATCCAGGGCAGAGACAAATGCCGTTTGGAGTCTGTGGGTGAATTGCAGTGCCTTAGGATACTGAAGCAGCCCTATGGAGATAACTATTCATTTGAGAAACAATGCTTGGCCTGCTACTGGGCCTTAGTAGAAATTAAATGCTTAACCACAGGCCACCAAGTTACCATGTGACCTGAACTCCCATCATGAGCCAGGCATTTTCTGACCCATCAAGCCATAAAGTTGGGTGTGCACAGCAACACTCTGTCATCAACTGGAAGTGATACAATCGGGCTTGCCTGAGTGGCTTTGAAGGTACAAGTTACACAAAGAAGGGGCATAAATGCCCGTGGTCCCCATTCCTGCGATGCTACCTTCTGTCTCCCAGCCTATGCCTGCAGCTTCGTGAAGAATTCCCTACAATCAGTTGACAGAGGAAGAGAAGACTTGTGCCTCACTTTCCAACGTGTCTCCATGAGACCCAGGCACCACCTGAAAGTGGCCATCTGCACACTCAGCCCCTCTGGGATATCTCTGAAGGACAACAGTGAAGGGAAATCCTCCCAGTAGATAGAACTTTGATCAACGCACCTGCTTGTGTACTTTGTTTAGAAATGGCCAGATATGTAATTATACACTGCTTTATGAGCTGTGGCCAATTATTTGACAGGATGGTCAGGGACTTAGAAAGAACATGATTGGAAAATTGGTGACAAGGAAATTTGGGGAAAAAGTATGCAGATAGACCCCTTTGATGGGCAAAAAAAAAAAATGTGAAGCTATTTGGGTCCTGTGTGAATGCTCACCAAAAGATTATCTCAGCAGAGGGGTACTTTAATAATCAGGTGGAGAGGATTTTCTGTTCTGTGAATACCAGTTGACCACCCAAACTACCCCGTCATTGCCCAGCAGGCTCATGAACAAAGGGGCCATGACAGCAGAGATGGAGGTTATGCATGGGCTCAGCAACGTGGCCTTCCACTCACCAAGGCCAACATGGCTATAGCCTCTGCTGAGTGACCCAACTACCAGCAGCAGAGACCAACACCGAGCCCCTGATGATCAGCCAGCTACCTGAGGGCAGGTTGATTACATTAGATCACTTCCATCATGGAGGGGATAGTGCTCTGCTCTGGATAGGGATTTACCTACCTTGCATACAGTATGCCCAAACTGCCATCCATGAACTTACAGATGCCTGACCCATCATCACCGTGTTCCACGCAGCATGGCATCTCATCAAGGGTCTCACTTCACAGCAAATGAAGTACAGCAGTGGACCCACACTCATGGAATTCACTAGCGTTCTGACCATGTCCCCAAGCATCCTGAATCAGCTGACCTGACAGAACAGGGGAATGGCCTTTTGAAGACTCAGCTACAGTGTTGGCAATGTGGGAATACCCCCAGACCTGGGGCAGGGTTCTCCAGAAGGCTGGATATGCTGGGAATCAGCATTCACTCTATGGTGCTGTTTCCCCTTTAGCCAGGCTTCGTGGGTCCAGAAATCAAGGGGTGGACGTAGGAGTGGTACCACTCACTACTATCCCGAATGACCCCCTAGCAAAACTTTTGTTTCCTGTTCCCGCGACCTTATGCTCTGCTGGCCTAGTAGTCTTAGTTCCAAAGGGCAGAGTGCGTCCACCAGGAGACAAAACAATGATTCTATTGATCTGGATGTTAAGACTGCTGCTTTGCCACTTTGGGCTCCTCATAACTCTGAATGAACAGGCAAAGAAGGGGGTTACTGTCCTGGCTGATGTGCTTGATCCGGACTAGGAAGGAGACACGGACTTCACCTGGGTCTCTAGCTCGCAGAATGCAGATCTCAGGACTTCTTGACCTCCAAACTTGCATGAGCCAATTCCCTATAACAAATCTCTTTATATAGTAAGTCAGATATATGGATCCTATTCTGTGTCTCTGGGGAACCCTAATTCATAGCAAAATAGCTACCAAAACAGGTTTTTTTAAATTGCGAATAGAAACGATTATGTTTTTTCATTAAGTCATTAAATAACAAGACCTACACGTGAGCTGAATGACAGTAATTTCAGGGTCGTGGTGAGCATGCACGGTGTTTTGATACATTTGTAACAAATATAACCTGGTTGGAAAATATCTGTTATCTCTATAGACAAGAAAGTCATACATCCTTCTAATATTACTGCCATTAGTTCTCTATATTCAAGATTAAAGAAAATTCCCACATTTGATTTAGAGATTGGTAAAAATAAGGATATATTTTGTCCTAACCAAGTTCATAAGGATCCTCGTCATAGATCCTCAGGGCCCATAGACCCCAGGGAAAGGACCTCTGAGATGAAGAAAGACTGCTGTCTCTCTACGCCTCCCTGAACAAACTATCCTTTGAGGAACTAACTTTAAAGGAACCTAGTAAATAGCCAGCAGGCTCTTTGATTCTCAGGATAACCAAACATCTAAACAATATCATATCAATAGCATTAGATAAGGAAATTGAAGCAGACTTTAGTTTATAAAAAAAAGAGCATGAAGTCTCCATTTCCCCAATTGATTGGTCGTTAGGACTAAAACAGGATCTTTTCCCTAAACTAATTTTAGCCGCTTGGCCCTCAGCAAAGTGCTTCCATATGACAGACGTGCAATACTCATTTGCTGAAGAAATGATCTTGGATGGATGGATGGATGATGGATGGAAGGATGGATGGAAGTGTCCACAAAAGTATCATTTAAAGTTCTGAAGAGAGCAAGGACTCACACGGGTTGTTTCTTGTTTGTTTTTCTCCAATGTCTTCTTTCCTCTCTCCTCCTGCCACCTGGGAGTCATGCCCAGACACGGTCTTCCCTTGGAGCCACTGAATGTGGCTGTGGCTGTGCATTATCAGCTGGAAGCTATGGGGCCTTCCACACCAAGGCAATGGGCACAAGGCTGGTGAATCCAAACCACTTGTATTGTTGTTGGGTTTTCCTCAGAAGAAAACAAGGCTATGTTCCATCAGGAACTCTGCCCTCTTTGGGTAATTGGGAAAAGGGGGTTGAATATACGTGTGATTATTCTAGTATATGCCGTTTGATTCCCTTCTCCATTACTTGGTATAATGGCTTTTTATTATATACATGTAAATGCTGGATGTATCCATAATACTTGTATTTATCAGTACCCTTTTAATGACCATGTATTTTCTCATCAATTAAACATCATCATTAATGACACATTTATCCTGTTTCATTTTTTTTTTCTCTGTCACAGATAAGGCTCCACGGACATCTCTATTCATCCATTTTCCCCATACTTCGTCTTTGGTGTAGTTTCCTAGAAATGCAGATACTACATCAAAGAATGAAACTTCTTAGGGCTCTTAATATAAATGATGACCAAGCTGCTCTCGATGCGGTATTTTAAGTTTTAATTTTTTTTCATGCTTATTTATTTTTGAAAGAGAGAGACAGAGCGTGAGCTCTGGGAGGGGGGCAGAGAGAGAGGGAGACACAGAA
The DNA here is from genome assembly GCF_018350215.1 of Panthera leo. NCBI lineage: Eukaryota > Metazoa > Chordata > Mammalia > Carnivora > Felidae > Panthera > Panthera leo. The sequence goes on from NC_056687.1 coordinate 10,219,807, forward strand.
TCTGAAGCAGGCTCCAGGCTCCAGGCTGTCAGCAGAGAGCCCGACGCGGGGCTCAAACCCATGAACCATGAGATCATGACCTGAGCTGAAGTCAGATGCCCAACCAACTGAGCTACCCAGGTGCCCTTATTTTAAGTTTTAATATATTGGTGGCTTCAGTTTCTAATTCCGGGGAAATTCCTGAAGTTTCAAGCAATTTATTTTCTTTAATGCCAGACAGTAAGTCTGGAACTTTCTCAGTGCTACCACAGGAGGGGCAGAATCATACAGCCCAACATGGCGGTCAAACACACAAGCTGAGAATTAACTGCACGGTTTCAAATGCCGGCTCTGCCCCCACCTGCTGGGCGATCCTGGGTCTGTTATTCCACCTTTCTGTGCCTAAATTTCATTTTTAAAGTGGGAATAAATAATGGTACTTACGACATACGAATGAGTCATTGCTTGCTAGGCGGTTTAACATATGACTTCCATAAGTGAACTATTGTTTTTATCGTCCGCTGAGATCACAGCCTACAGTAGTGTTAAAAATACTACTCTATTTGATGCAAAATTTGCCATCCTGTTACTTGCTTTCTACTTGTCTTACCCATTTCTACATTCCTTTTGTCTCCAGCCCTGCGTTACTTGGGGCTTCTAGGGTACTTAACATCTGTCCTATTGTCCCCCTCTCTGTGAGTGTGAGGGTGAATACTGGTTCAGTATTCTTCCACAGCTTACTTAGAGATACAACCTGATGCCGCGGAACCTAATCCCTCTTACCCCAGTCACATGATGCAGAAACTCCTTTTCCCTCCCTCCCAGCTTACTTGCTTTTGCATGCATCTTTGCATCTTCTATTCAAATACTATTATGGATCCGTGCAGTCAAAATTCTTCTAGTTTACAGACATAATTGCCTTTTCTTGCTCTTCAGTCTTTCCCGCAACTTCAAGCCTCCCTCTGGGACCATTGTCCTTCCTCCTAAAGAAAGCCCCCACTATTCCCTTGCATTCAAGTTTACCAGTGACATACTCTCTGTTTTTGTTTGTCTGAAAATGTCTTTGTTTCGTCTTCATCCTTGAAGGGTATTTTTCAATTCAATATAGAGTTCTAGGTTGAATATTAATTTTTTTTCACCATTTCGAAAACTTTGTCCATTACCTTCTGGCTTTTATGTTGTTTTATTTCACTATTTTAATGTTTTGTTTACTTTCTTTTTAAAATGTGAGTATTTTATTTTACTTCGCTTATTTATTCTTGGGGTGATGACTCTCCATCTAATGTTCCTCCTTGGAAATCAACGTGTCTTTCTTTCTCTGGTCACTTCTCGTGTTTTCCCATTATTTTTGGTTTTCAGTCATTTACTCTGATGGGATTTTTCTCTGGATTTCTCCTGCTTCTTGAATCTCTGCCAGTTTGGAAAGTTGTCAACAATGCCCCATTACATACTAAGTTTACACCACTCCCTTTCTTTTATTTTTCTGGAAGGAACCTCATTACATGTTCAATGGAACTTGTCACTCCATTTTTTTCTCTTACGCGTTCTACTATCTTTTTTCATCCGTTTTCCCCTGTATGCCTCCATCTGGGTAATTTCTCTGAATCTGTCTTTCACCTCACTGGCTCTGTCTTATTCTTTAATACACTTTAGTTTCATCTTTGTTCCTAATTTCAGTAATTGTAGTTTTCTAACATTTCCCTTTGATTATCCTGACGGTTCTTAAATATTCATCAAAATTCTGCATTTTTCCTTGTGTCTCCTTGACCACTTGCCACTTTAAATTCTGTTGTTTGGTAACTTGTATCCGGAGCCCTTTTGGGTCTGTTTCTGTTGTTTTCCTTCTGGCTTCCTATGCCTTGACTTTTTTTAGTTGTTTTGTTTTGTTTTTTTGGTTTTTTTAGAGAGAGAGAAAGAGAGCACAAGCAGGGGAGAGGGGCAGAGGGAGAGTGAGAGAGAATCTTAAGCAGGCTCTCCACTCAGCATGGAGCCCAGAGCTGAGCTTGATCCCACAACCCTGGGATCATGACCTGAGCCAGAATCAAGAGTGGGATGCTCCACCGACTGAGGCACCTGGGTGCCTCTGCCTTGATACTTTTGACTTCGTGTCTGATGTATGTAACAAATTATAAATTATATTTAAGACTTAATGTTCCTAGAGAGATGATTGACATGGGACCAATTTCAGAGATTGAAGTGATCCTTAGGTAGACTTCAGCTTGAAAGAAGATGTGGTATGCATATATATATATATACATACATACCATGGAATATTACTCAACAATCAAAAAGAAGGAAATCTTGTCATTTGCAACCACATGGATGGAACTAGAGTGTATCATGCTAAGTGAAATAAGTCAGTCAGACAGAGACAAATATAAGACTTCACTCATATGTAGAATTAAAGTTGTAAAACAGATGAACATAAAGGAAGGGAAGCAAAAATAATATAAAAACAGGGGCAGGACCAACCATAAGAGACTCTTAAATACAGAGAACGAACTGAGGGCTGCTGGAGGGGAGGTGGGGGGGGGGGGTGGGCTAAATGGGGGATGGGCACGAAGGAGGGCACTTGTCGGGATGAGCACTGGCTGTCTTAATGTAAGAGATGAATCACTGGGTTCTACTCCTGAAATCATTATTGCACTATATGTTAACTTAGATTTAAATTTAAAATAATAACATAATAATAATACTTAACAAATAAGAGGACTTGCATTTCCTAAGGGCCGTCCTTTCCATTCACCTGGATCCCTAGGTTACAGGACTCAGTTTTCTCGATCCAAAGCACGAGAGATATACCAGGACTCCCGGCAGGCTCTGGATTCCTGTTTTTCTCCCACTCACCTTGTATAATTGGCAAAAGCTCTGAATATCTTTAAAAATTTGTAGTTTCCTCTTCCAGGTAAAAATGTTTACTTGATGGTGAAAATGACCCAAATGCTGAAACTTTCTCTTTGTGTTTCTGTCTTCTGGCTCTTGGCTTCGTATTTTTTCGCTGCATTGACAGCTCTCTGTTGCCTTCAGTCAGATAGTGTGTGTGTGTGTGTGTGTGTGAGCGTGTCTGTGTGTGTTCCAACACCCTACTCGTCTTCAGCAGCGAATTGGGCCAAATCATCGGGATCACCTCGTCCATTGTTTTGGGGAGTAGAAGGCTAGAGTCTATTTTTTCAAAAGTATGTGTTTTTTTTAAATTATTATTATGAAAAGAGATCCAGGGGAAAATATGTTTAATTCCAGTATTTCCAAATTTATTTTACTACAGATTGATTTGTTTTTGTGAAACAGTTCATGGAACAAATGTTCCATGGCATCTCGATTTACAAAAGGCTTATATTTCAAAAAGCTGTCCCTAAGAACTTTGCTTGTAAGTTCAAAGTGGTGTTAAACAAGGCACCATTGTATTCACGTTTATGCAAAGTTACGTTACAAGAGAAGAACTCTGTTTGATGGTTTTGTTGTGACTCATCCCACCCCATGTAACAATTGCCATTCTTTCACTATGGTCTTTTTTTAAAAAAATTATTTGTACTTTTAATCTCATTGTAATTGTACACATAGGGAACACTGGATTAGTCAAGAAGGCACCTGGAGACAGCTCTGTAATGACACTTTTAAACATGTTTTATTTTGAAATAAGAATAGATTCACAGGAAGTTATAAAAATAATACACAGAGTCCAACTGTACCCTTCATCAAGCTCTCCCAGAAGTTGTCATTGGTGTCATGCTATTAAATGACCTGCAGAGCTGTCCAGTTTTTAGCATTTTTAACACGCATTCAATTTGCGTGTGTGCATGTAATTCTATGCAATTTTATCTAAGGTGTTGATTCATATAACTACCAACACAACCAAGATACAGAATTGTTCTATCACCAAAGGAATCCCCTCATTCTACTCTTCTATGTACACGCCTCTCCGTTCTGATCCTCTGGCAACTACCAATCTGTTCTCCCTCTCTAGAATTGTGTCCTTTCAAGAATGTTATGGAATCAAACAGCATGTAACATTCTGAGCTATACTTTTTTCACTAAGCATAATGCCTTTGAAGGGGACCATCAGCTCTAACCTTTTTACTCAACTCTACATCTTTTTCTACCATATTCTTGGAAGATGACATTTTTTTCTGTCCTTTTTTTTTTTAACGAAATGAGAAACTAAGGTAGAGAAAAAACAAGACTTTGTCTAAAATTGTGAATAGAATGAATGACACATTTCTTGACTCTCCAGTTCAGAGTTCCTTACAATAGACTTTGTTTCCTCTAAGACCACTCCTTCTTTCTTCCTGTCTGGTTTGGAACAACAGGTTACCTGAAGGTCGCGGTGGCTGATCACAATCTACAGAGTATTTAATCAGAAGTTTGTTATATGAAAATCAAATACTCAAGTTTGCAGTAAATACTGCATTATTCTACTTAGTAAGAATTATAGAGTGGGTAACTTGGAAATCATTCACATCGTTATTGTTGAAAGATGTAAATCTGAATAGAATTTTGAAACTCTCAGCTCAAGAGTTGATTACTTCAAAAACAAGAAATGAATGCACTGTGTCTACCAGTAACATTTTCTAGTTTTCTTCTTTATCATCTCTCATCTTTGGGGGTTTGCTTAAAGGTCACCAAGTTTTGAATGAATCTAAGAAGGACTCAGCAACTTTCTGCAGTGGCAGAGAACGTTTCTGGAGAGGGCAAGGGTATTTAGTGAAGTCCAAGAGCAGAAATTTACAATCTGGGGTTTGTACAATTCCACAAGTACTCTTGAAACATCTTCGAGAAAAAGTACTGGGTGCAAAGAGGCCTAACATAATGTAACTGTGTTTTCTCAAGTGTCCTCCCAGGGCCATGCAGTGTAGATCAAGGAAGGTTTTCACTCTAGCCTTTGCTCGCTTCAGACTTGCTATGCATGAGGCCCAGAAGAATATCTAAGGACCAGGAGGTTCTTACAGTCTCCATCTGAGTGCTGAACAGTTTGTACAAGTGTAGAAACCCCTGGAATGGGTAGAATTTAGGGAAAAGAAAGGTAAAGACATCATTGCATGGTGTCTTATATGATTCATTTCCCCAACCAAACGTCCCACCGGAGTTGCATTGTTTGGAAAGGTATGAAACTCTATTCTTGACATAGAAAATGTAGCAAAACAATTATAACCTGAGGAACCACAGCAGGTTTTTAAAAACATTAAAATTGCTGGCACGTTCTTTCCCAAACCACCTTCATTCTCAAATTCAGACATGTGTCGGGTTCTTAGGCTGGGGCCATAGTTCAATCAGTAATCCCCCCGATAGGTGCTTGCATACGATAGATATTCTTGTACTTGGGTAATTAATCTACACGATTTATTCACATCTGTAATAACAGGTGAACTGCTCTCCATGTAGGGCTTTTAAAATTCACTGAGTCATTTTTTCTCTGATGTCTTTTCATTATAACTAGACTTTAAATTTTTGGCTCACAGGAGATTTTCCTTATAAGGTAATACTATAGTTTTAGACACAGTAGGTATTATAGTGACATAGAACAGATTTGGATGTTGGAAGGTGCTTATCTAAATAGGCACAGACTTTGAAGACCTCACCTTTCTCTCATTTGTGTGCCCATCAGTGATTGGTTTCTCCATCAAAGGGGAAAGACCTTGTTTAATTTCCTAAGCAAGTTGAGTCAGATGCTAGGAAAGGAAGGCCTTCTAACCCTACCAATTTAGAGAACTGAGACAAATTAAGATGTGGAAAATTTAAGTTGCAGAAAATAGACTGAAAATACTGGATATTGAAGATAATGTGCCTTTGGCAAAGGCAACATCCCTTTTCTAGGAAAAGAGCTTAAACGAGCCTTATTAAAAAAAAAAAAAAAACAACACTAAGTATATTGGACATCAAATACCTTAAACAAATAACATTTGGGTGAGTTAACTGTAAAGGTACTGATTATGTATTAGTTTCTTTTTCTAAATAAAAAACTCATGGGTATAAAAAAATAAGGGGGAAAATTTACAGCTTTTTTTCTCACACTGTAGGGTAGAGGTCACCCACCCAGCTTGGGGTCCAGCTTGGTGGTCCTGCACATTTCACATTCAAAGTAGATCAAAGAGCCTGAAAAGCAAAAGCTGACAATCTAGGGATATTTTTATAACCCAAGGGGGAAAAATCATTTTGCAGTTTCCATCATGCATGGAAAAGTGATTAATTATATTGGGAGGAGGGAAGCTTATAATACTCAAAGAAGCCAAATTAAGTGTGTATATGACTCCTCATTTTATACATGGTATAAAGACCAAAGAGCTTTATGGCAGCACATGGAAAGGAAGTTACATGGAAATGAACATTTTCAAGAATCCACTATTGAAGTTTACAATTTGTAGACGTTTACTGAATTCTCAACGGTGGCCAAGTCTCAAAAGGTAAGTTAATATTGTTGTTGTTTACGCCAAACGAACATCCATGCATTTCAGAAAGGCCACAAGATAAAATATGAAGTGTTACCTTAAAAGACCATCAACAATGAGTCTATTTTGCGAAAACCCCACCCCATCTAACAATGCTATCATTTTATCGACTTTTCTCTTGGCCTATGCCTTCCAAAGATGGGGCTGCCCTAACTTGTAGAAACAATAAACAATCTTGAGAGATTAAAATAAATGACTCCAGGCTTCTTTTAATTTTGGGCAAACCTTTGGTGAGAATAAAAGGATCACTATCCTTAAATAACTGTAGAATTACATCATTGATCAACTATGTCCCTCGTGGATAAGAATTCAAGGTGAGACATGGTGCATGAAAGGAATTGCTTCTTTGGTTTAAAAAAAAAAAAAACCCTCAGCAATTAAAAACTCCAGACAAAGGACTTTCTCTCTGCATCCCCTGCACTCTCCAAACCCCCCTTTCCCTACCCCACCGGTGAAAAAGACCAGAAGTTTGGTTGTGGGAATGTGACATAGTGCTGGTTATATTTTTGCTCCCTCTAAGGTTAATCATAAAAATATTATGAGCTGTGGGTTGGAAGTGGTTTTGGAGAAAGTGTTTGCAGGCATTGCAAATGTTGAATAGCTTGAGAAAAACTTACTCTATTGAACTGAAAATTCATTCTAGTGGCATTATTTTTCTCTTGCTGTTCTGCAGTGAGTTTGGGTTCTTCTTGGAGACACTTGTGGGGTTGGGTCCGTGTTGAGTTTCCTGTAAATCACTACAGAGACAACATTCATGTGGGGAAGAAGGCAAGCTGTTAAAGGTATGTTCTGCTCAGTGGACAGTGATCTCTGTGGGGACTCAAGTTGGCGGTTCGGGGTCTACACAGCTTTTCTCTGGATAGCGAACCATGTGCAACAACCCACGAGTAAGATTGTTTAAGATTCTTTTTGAGCAAAAAAGTATTTCAAATTGTGCTTCTGGTCTCACGTATCGCATGTGGTTCTTTGGAGAATGACATGCCTACTTACAAGACAGAATGCTCTCACCTTATTGTTAACTAGTCTGGGAATGATAATGACCATGATGATGATGATGATGGCAATGATGTTAATAATGGCTAAAAGTGAGCACTTACTCACCAAGCATTTTCTGCAAAAATTCCCAGTTAAACTCATCAGCAGGTATCTGAGACGAATACAATTATTCACACACACACACACACACACACACACACACACACTAACAGGTTACAAAATCTTATATCATGTGCTCATGGCCACACAACCAGAAAAAGATACAGCTGGGAAAGGATTCTAGATGTGGCTGAGCCTTTGCTCACTGTGTGATGGCTTTTGCCTATCGGCAAGGCTTTGCAATTGTTACTTGAAGTTGTTTTGTATAAAACCTGTCCATCTGAAAAGCAAGAGACATTCACATTCTGCCAGCTCTCTCAAACCAAGTAGATGATTTTCACTTTCTTAATCAATTGTTGCTATGGACTGAATTATGTGTGCCCCCCCCCGCCACACACACACACAGAATCCTATATTGAGGCCCTAACTCTCAACATGACTGCAATTTGGCCATGGGGCCTATAAGGAAGTAATTAAGGTTGGGGGGTCATAAGGATGGGGTCTTGATCCACTAGGGTTAGTGTCCTTGTAGTAGACTGGAAAACACCAGAGTACTCTCTTTGCTCTCTCTTTCTCCCCCTCCCTCCCTCTTTCTCTCTCTCTTTCCCTTCCTCCCTCCCTCCTGCTCCCCTCCTCCCTTCCTCCTCCTCCTCCTCGTCTTTCTCTGCCATGTGCGAACACATCAAGAAGGTGGCCCTCTGCAAGCCGGGAAGAGAGACCTTGAAATCCATTACTCACTGTTAGCCACTTAGTGGCAGACTTAGGACCATGTTTGAGGTCAGGGTTTAATCAATTTTGACATTTAAAACGATTGGGTTGAGGGGCACCTGGGTGGTTCAGTCAGTTAAGTGTCTGACTTCGGCTCAGGTCATGATCTCACGGTTTGCGAGTTCGAGCCCCGCGTCGGGCTCTGTGCTGACAGCTCGGAGCCTGGAGCCTGCTTGGGATTCTGTGTCTCCCTCTCTCTCTGCCCCTCCCCGGCTCGCACTCTGTTTCTCGCTCTCCCTGAAAAATAAACATTAAAAAATGGAAAAACTAAGTAAATAAAAGATTTCATTGAGAAAAGAACTGCTTGGTTCATTTTTGTAATTTTTTTGACATAGCTCGATTCTCACAAACTAAGTTGGCAATACAGTAAAATTAGCTCAAAGCTTTTTGGTATATACACAAGCTTTCTATTCCCAAACCGTTATAATCCCATAGCTATGCTTCAGGGAGTGACATTTGGATTAGTGCGTAATCTTCCGGAGCATCCAGAGAAAATACACACAGTGCTTTTAATGGTACTTATTCAGGAATGCAATTCGTATCCTCATCTTTCTGGATTAAAAGTATATTTTCGACAGGAAGAGTCTGGAGCAGCACAGTAACTAGGGATATTTGCATGTCCAGCCCGGGATCTGACGCTCCTGCAGTCTGGGCACGCAGCCAGCAGGGAGGGGGTTGCAAATATGCAAAGGAAACTTTTGCAAACCCTTTTTGCTTAATTAAAATAAATTTGGGGAAATACGTTTAGATAAGGAGAAACGTACCGCAGTAGGATTGCTGATTTATCACCCGACCCACAAAATGATTTGTAGTCCTGCAGTAGGAATGTCCGCACAAAACCTGTCAGGAATCCCGTCCCATGAATCAAACCACGCGCTCCCATCAGGGAAGTCCTGACTTCCTCATCAAAAGCAACGAAGAATGTTTCGGAATCCAGGTGTAATTTCCAGATGCAGAAGGAAGTCAAAGGGATTTTTCAAAGGCAGAACTGTGAGTGATTTCGGCACTGCCTTTGTTTTTTTTTTTCTTTTCCTGATGTGGAGAACAGAGCACAAAGAATGAGTTAGGAAGAAAATCTCAAAAGTTGTGACATTAACGAATGTGTCCGGTATTCAGGTGACCGGTGTAGGGGCATGGCCTGGGGGTCTGCTGGGACGATGGTAGGGGTTCTTCACAGGGCGCAGGGCACAGGGCTTCTCCTGCTCTCTTCAGACTCGTGCAAACCTCTGCAGCTGTCGCCAAGACAGGTGAGAAGTCGGCAAGGGCACTTGCCCCAGAGGAAGTCAGGACTTCAGCCGTGGTAGAGTACCAGAGTTAGCTTTCCACCCCATGCGTGTCAAAATGTGCAATTTGGACACTTCCAGAAAGAGGATGTGTTATTTCTACCCACCTTCCAGGCCATGGCACACGCCACGAGGGCTTTGGCAACGTTCCCTTCCCCATCACCATCTCTCACCAAACTAAGCAAATTTATGCTTGACCCAAATCCAAGCCTTTTGGGGGAAAAGATCTCACGGTTTATGAGTTCGAGCCTCGCATCGGGCTCTGTGCTGACAGCTCAGAGTCTATAGCCTGCTTCAGATTCTGTGTCTCCCTCTTTCTCTGCTCCTCTCCTGCTCATGCTCTCTCTCTCTCTCTCTCTCTCTCTCTGTCTGCCTCTCTCTCTCAAAAATAAATAAACATTAAAAAAATTAAAGAAAACATTCTAGTTCCAAACTGAAAGTACACTGAATCCATACAGGAAGGCTGTTGCTGCTTCTATAACACAAGGAATATATATATATTTTTTTTACTCCTGTATCATTTCTGGTGTAAGATACTGTAGTCATGAGGGACAAATTGTCCATGATACTCTTTGTTCTTGAATCTCTGGTTTCAGGTTCTCCTCTATAATAAATGTCTGTGATTGACATTCTGTAGAAATACTTCTTTACCATCATTTTGCCATTTTCTTGGTACTGAAAATAGACCCCAGTTGACCCTAGAGTTGTTTTCAATATAAACAACTTTAATGTGTTTTATATTATGAAAATTATAGATATGCACTCTAAAGAAATAATTGAAGAAGAAATTCTGAAATGCCTATAATTTCACCACCCAAATAAAAACATTGTTAATATGGGAGTGGGTGCAAATTCTCCAACCACGACTATGTCACATCCATTGTTTTAAGAAAGGAATGTGCAACACAAACATGGAAAAACCATGTTCAAAGTCACACAGTGAGTTAGGGATGAGACCAGACAATCAGTCGTTCTCATTTGGTCAGTATTGTCCCAGGGTTAGAATGCAAAGTCCCACATCCTGGAAAACCTCTCTGAAAAACCTAGAGATTTTAGACAAGACCAGAACTGGACCCCAAACCTAGGTCTCTATGGCCCATATGTGGTGCATATGTGGTGATACAGACCCACTCATACAAGTTAAAAAGTGAGCTCCTATGATATATAGCTTGGTAACGATTCACTTTATGTACATGGAACGTATTTCTATGCCAATACATGTCATTCTGCAATATAATTTTTAATATTTATGTATTACCCCATCGTGTGGATCAACTAGACTGTATTTCGCCAATTGTGTATTAATGGCTGTTTGTATTATTTCCAAGTGTTTGATATAATAAACAATCATGTGATAAAAAGACACACATAGATCTTCACACACTTAACCTCTTAGGACAATTTGTTTGAGATAGAATCGCCAGGTCGAAGAGCGTGCACATACCTGAAGACTTTACGCATCGCCAAATTGCTCTGCAGAAAGACTCTGCCGATTTACCCGATAACCAGCAGTCACATCCTCCCCCATAATCGAGATTATCAATCATGTCATCATTCATAATTTGATGAGCAGATATTAATAATTCACTGATATTTTAATTTCTAGGTCTTTAATTATTAAGGAGGTAAAATACACTTTGATGATTTTATTGGTCACTTGAATTGCTTTCTGTGTTAATTTTCTATTTACTTTTGATCGTTCTTCCATTGGATTATCCATCCTCGTACTGGTTTCTAGAGATTTTTTTTACAAAACCCTTTGTCATTTATGTTGCAAGCATTTCTCCGAGTTTGTTCATCTTTGAGCTATCTTAGTGGTGTCGGTGGTGGTGATGGGAACCATACAGACAATTTGGATTTCTGTGAAGTCAAATGTTTTACTAAATTCCAAATTTTAGGGGCGCCTGGGTGGCTCAGTCAGTTAGGCGTCCGACTTCGGCTCAGGTCATGATCTCACGGTCCATGAGTTCGAGCCCCGAGTCCGTCTCTGTGCTGACAGCTTGGAGCCTGGAGCCTGCTTCGGATTCTGTGTCTCCCTCTCTCTCTGACCCTCCCCTCCTGCTCACACTCTGTCTCTCTCTCAAAAATAAATAAACATTAAAAAAAATTTTTTAAATAAATTCCAAATTTTAAATTTCTGAATGACTTTTTTTCCGTTGGGCTACTATAATTAAACCCTTTTCCTTTTCCATTTAAAGAAAACTTACAGGGGCGCCTGGGTGGCTCAGTCGGTGGAGCGTCCAACTTCGGCTCATGTCATGATCTCGCGGTTCGTGAGTTCCGGCCCCACGTGGGGCTCGATGACGTCAGCCTGTCAGTGCAGAGCCTGCTTCGGATCCTCTGTCCCCCTCTCTCTGCCCCTCCCTCACTTACACTCTCCCCCAAATAAACAAATATTAAAAAGAAAAAAGAAAACTGACATTAGGGTATCAACATAATGAGGTGGACAGAGCGAGAGCAGAGTCAGGGGCTGGAGGTCCAGCCCCGCATTGCCCCCAATCAGCAGGCAACGTTGGACATGGTTTTTACATCTTCGTAAGATTAGCCTCATGGAACCTGTTCGGCACAAGTTCATTGGCACAGTGACAGAGCTTGCTCTAGATTTTGGCTGCCCATTGTAATGACACGGGGAGACACTAAAACTGTGATCATTCAGGACACATCTCAACCCATGTAAATAAAACTTCTAGGGTGGGATCCAGCCATCCCCGTTCTTCTAAGATCCTTGGTAACGTGAGACCACCGATCTGGATGGAGGCCGTGTTTTCCCAAGTTGCCTATTGAATTCTGTAATTTCCTCCCAGGCCTCTGCCTGGGAATTTGGATATAGTAAGTCTGGGTTGGGTCTCCAGAATCTTACTCTTAGGCATTTGGGGACACACTGAGCTAGGATCCTTCTAACCTAACATTCACTTATTCCTGATCGTCTTTTGGGATGGTCTTGTTGCAGAAATCTTATTCTGAAGCTGAAGTTATCCGCGAAGATTTGAATTATATCCTGAGAATCAGCACTCTGACATTTGCCCGGTTTCCTTGACACCATCATTGATTATTCAAACTATATGGGACACGGGAGACTATCCACCCCAAACCCTTAAAGGAAACTACAAGGGAAGCACCCAAAGTCACATAGCTAGCTGCTGAGTTCAAAGCCAGAGACAGGATTCAGGCACCCTGGCCCCTGATCCCACATCACCCTTACCTCCTCCCAGCTCAGTGACTTCATCTGTGAAATGGGGGCAAGAGTGTCACCTTACCTTCTTGTGAGAAGTGTCCTAAAACCTGGGTGAGGTAACATCTGTGGGACTTACGAGCAACCTCAATGAAAGATAAGTACAAAAAATTGTTTTTCGTATTATACTTCTCTACAGATGTCGAAAGGCCCTTTTTATGTCAATGTGCAGAAACAATGGTTGAAAGGACATACCCCCTGTATTCCACGTTTCGTATTCCCAGACTCCTCTTACCGTTAATGTTTTCAGTGTTGCATCCACAACGCATCCACCTGGTTGGGAACCGGGGGGAAAGAACGCAGATGACGAAGCATCATTCTCATTGACCTGGGGTTTCACCCTCCCAGACTGCCCTGCACTTTGCTGTTCACAGCATGAATCCCAGCTTCCACCGAAATACTTACCTTCATGAGCTCTTGTTTGATGCTTGACTCCCCCGCCGACCCATGAGCTGCACGAGGCCAGGCGTGACACACGCTTCCGTATCCCCAGAGCCTAGTACGGTGTCCACCCCAGATGTTTTTTGAGTAAATCAATACAGGAGTCTGTGAATCAATGATTCTGGTCGACTCCAAGGCTAGTCGCCGAGTGAGGCTGATGGGGTCATTTTTATAAGCAAAAGGGACCATTTGTACTTGAGATCTGCTCCCTTCGCTCCAGGAACGTCACGTTTTCCTGGGCACATTGTCCCTTTCCCTCCCCACCTGTGGTCCACAAGATGTGTGTGTGATGCTGGCTTGAATATTTAAATCACTGGGGTGTGTGACAGTCATAGAGTATATGGCAGGTAAGAGTTGGAGACTAGAGGACTCAGCATTTTTAGTTATTTTGACAGAGTTATAAATGCAAATGAGGGATCTTCCTCTTTTTAGTTGAGGGCCTGCCAGGGGATAATATGCACTTTCTCACTCATCATCTAAATCCTGGGAAGTAGGTATTACCAGCCCCATTTTGAAGACCACTAAACCGAGGGGTCAGAGTGGTGAAGTAACTAGCACAAGGCCACACAGCTAAGACTTTAATCAAATCCCCAGGCTCCTAAATTCCTGTTCTTTCTGCAATACTGCACTGCCTCCCTGCCACATAGACTTAAGTTTATTTTTTTCTAGACTGTTTCTCATGGTCATAAATAAGTAGGCTTTACTTTTCTTCCCCTCCCCTCCCCCCGCCACGGGGCTTGATCTCCTGACTCTGAGATCATGACCTGAGCCAAAATCAAGAGTCAGATGCTTAACCGACTGAACCACCCGGCTGCCCCAGTAGGCTTCACTTTTAGAGTTTAATCATGACCCAAGAACTCTACAGTCTACAAAGAGATCAGAAAGACAGAGAATGAGGGGCAATAAGGTTAAAAATGAACCGTCCTCCTGAGGAGCAGTTCCATTAGTGGAAAAATGTGGCAGTTAAACCCAGAGTGAAAATACCAACCATGGCTCAGTGCAGAGTGGAAATGATCAGTCAACCAACCCAGTGTTTTGTCTGTATGACATAAATAACTGTTTGGGGTGGGGTGTGTGTGTGTGTGTGTGTGTGTGTGTGTGTGTGTTTCCACTCCATTGGCCAATTTAGGTGAACAGGATATTTGATTCATTCAGACTGTTTCCACAACTCTAATGCCATGCAATGTAGGGCTTCAAATGTACCGTTAATCTTCTTGAACCCCCATCTGGAAGATCACCCACAAGAACGCCCGCACCACCCCAGTTACCGTCCCATCCAAGTGCATTCTGTGCTCACCGAGCTGACTTGACAGGTCAAACAGAGGTGTTTTCTCTCCTACAGCAACGTCGCATCACCAGGGTGTATCGTCTCCCCCGCCCCCCCTTGGGCACATTTGTTCACAGAGGGGTAAGAGTTTTTAATATATATGCAAAGAACGATAATGAAATGTGTCTGGCCAGAACATAATGAAGCGAGATTCCATCTAGTTTCAACAATGCAGAACGCCAGGGCCGAAGCCATTTTTACCGTAACTCATATTCTCAGCCCTGTGAAGTTGCCGCCCACACAGGAAATGACTCGGGACAGGTGGTCCACGGAGCTTGCTGTTGTCGTCTGGCTCCACGGGTAACGCTTGCGGGCGACTGAGTCACTGACTAATTATGAGCCTGAACAAAAGGCTCTCAGATAAGCCCTAAGTCAAGACAGAGGAAAAGGCAAGGTGTAGCCGACGACTGTCTCAGCGTGCTAGCTGGTCGAACGGAGTTGACGACTGAGCCTTCCCCAGGGAACAATGCTCCTTTGGTTCACGCTCCTCCCTGCTCCCCGAGCACCTGGTGGCGGCAGGACGAGAAAGGACAGGTGAAAGAAGGGGAGTTGCACGCCTCGGACGTGAATGAATGTAAACGCACTAGAAAATATCCTGCTTGGAATCACTACCGCCCACAGAGGCAGGGAGCCCCCCGATCTCGCGGGTGTCAGCTGTCCTACACGTGGATGGATGTGTGTGTGTTCCGGGCACGTGTGTCCTTCTTTGTCCTTTGATCCCTCCACAGACTGGGAGGCGGTGATGTCATTTTTCCCATTTCACAGATGAAGGAACCGAGGCTTAGGAGCTCCGTAAGTGGCTTTAGCTTTCAGAAAGGTGGAAATGGTGGAACCTTGCCCCCTCCGCAAAGGTATTTTCATGTCCTAACCACCAGTACCTTAGACTCGGACTTCTTTGCAAATACTGTTGCAGGTGTAATTAACCGAGGTGAAGTTATACTGGAGTTGAATGGGCCCCTGATAACAGAGCTGACGTCCTTATTAAAACAACAACAACAACAACAACACACAACATAGGGGCGCCTGGGTGACTCAGGCATCTGACTTGGGCTCAGGTCACGATCTCGTGGTTCACGAGTTCGAGCCCCGCATCGGGCTCTGTGCTGACATCTCCGAGCCTGGAGCCTGCTTCAGATTCTATGTCTCCCTCTTTCTCTGCCCCTCCCCTGCTCTCTCTCTGTCTCTTTCTCTCTCTTAAAAATAAATACCCGTTAAAAAACTTTTTTTAAAAGGGAAAGGCCATGTGAGAATGCAGTACTGGGGAGAGGCATCTACAAGCCAAGGAACACCAAAGATTGCCAGCAACCCACCGGAAGCTGGGAAGCAGCAAGGAAGGGTCCCCTGCAGGTTTCAGAGGGAGCCCGGCCCTGCTGACTCTGATTTCAAGCTTCTGGCCCAAGGGCTAGGAGACGATGAATTTCTGCTGTTTCAAGCCACCCGTTTGTGGTGCTTTCTTAGGGCGGCCCCAGCACACTCATACGGGTGGGGACAAACATTTACTGAGACCCTACGTGTGTTCTTTGGTTGACCTTCCACTGTTCCTGGAGAACCTGTACCTATACATTGTGTCACGTGCAGGGAGTCGAAGCTTTCCAATTCTATGCTTTTCTTTCAAAGCATAGAAGTGTTCCTTTCACCTGAGTATGGAAGTCTTAATAGGATCATTATTTATTTGTTTGTTTGTTTTCTTGTTTATTTATTTATTTTTAATGTTTTATTCATTTTTGAGACAGAGAGAGACAGAGTGTGAGCAGGGGAGGGGCAGAGAGAGAGGGAGACGCAGAATCCGAAGCAGGCTCCAGGCTCCGAGCCGTCAGCACAGAGCCCGACGCGGGGCTCGAGCTCACGAACGGTGAGATCATGATCTGAGCCAAAGTCGGACGCTGAACAGACTGAGCCACCCAGGTGCCCCTTAATTTATTTTTTAAATTCAAGTTAGTTAACATACAGTGTAGTCTTGGCTTCAGGAGTAGAAGCAGTGATTCATCACTTACATAGGACACCCAGTGCACGTCCTGAAAAGAGCCCTCCTTAATGCCCATCCCCCATTTAGCCCATCCCCCACCCACTTCCTCTCCAGCAACCTTCAGTTTCTTCTCTGATTTTTAAGAGTCTCTTATGATTTGCCTCCCTCTCTGTTTTTGTCTTATTTTTCCTTCCCTTTCCCTATGTTCATCTGTTAGTTTCCTTAAGTTCCACATATGAGTGAAATCATATGACATTTGTCTTTCTCTGACTTATTTCGCTTAGTATAATACACTCTAGTTCCCTCCACATTGTTGCAAATGGCAGGATTTCTTTCTTTTTGATTACCAAGTAGTATTCCAATGTGTGTGTGTGTGTATATAATATATAATATATATATAATATACATATATATTATATATATATTATATATAGTAATATATAAATTATTATTTATATATTATATATAAATATAAATAAATATTATATATTTATATATAAATATATTATATATTTATATATAATAAATATTATAGATATAAAATTATATATAAATATAAATAAATATATATATATATTATATATAAATTATATATACTATTATTATATATAGTAATATATAAATTACTATAAATATATATAGCAATATAATATATATACACATACATATAATATATATAATACATACATATGTAACATACATATTAAATATGTATGTGTATGTATATATATATGTACATACATATGTGTGTAGATATAGATATAGATATAGATATTAATAAAATCATTTTTAACACTTTATCAGCAGATCATAGGAAGTAATTGCTAGTTGGAAATAAGTATTCAAATGGAAGTAATGCAGGGCGCCTGGCGGGCTCAGTCGGTTGAGCATCCGACTTCAGCTCAGATCATGATCTCACAGTTCGTGGGTTCGACCCCGCATCGGGCTCTGTGCTGACAGCTCAGAGCCTGGAACCTGCTTCAGATTCTGGGTCTCCCTCTCTCTCTGCCCCTCCCCTGTTCATGCTCTGTGTCTGTCTCTCTCTCTCTCTCAAAATAATAAATAAAATTTTTTAAAAAATGTTAATGGAAATAACGTAAATGGATAATGTGCAGGGGAGAGTCAAGGAGAGTGGCTCTGTCGGGAAGTGGGGAAATGAGGCAGCAGCAGTACCCTCCTGGCACTGATGTGGGCCAGGACACAGAGAGCGTGCCACCCCAGAGAGCTCACCAGAGCCCCGGGGTCCAGAGTCCTTCCTGGGCTTCTACCATGTGATGGTGCTGAGTGGCTCATCTCAGTCTCCAGCCCCTCAAGAGGCAAAGCTGGTACCACTGGGCTCAAAGCCCCTACTATCCTTTTTTAAAAAAAAAAAAAACAAAAAAACAAAAAAACCTTCCTTTAAAGTTATTTATTTATTTTGAGAGAGAGAGAGAGAGAGAGAAGTTGGGAGGGGCAGAGAGAGAATCCCAAGCAGGCTTCGTGCTGACAGAGGGGCTCGAACTCACTAACTGTGAGATCGGGACGTGAACTGAAACCAAGCGTTGGACCCTTACCCGACTGAACCATCCAGGCTCCCAGAGCTCCTACTACCCTAAAGCATGTTGGTGTGGCTCACGGTCCCCACCCAAAATCACATTGTTATTAGCTGGCTGGTGCGGAGACCCAAGGCAAACATAGACACTCCTATCGGGCAGCACATTCCAAGCGCTTAGCGATTACCTCCCAGAAACCAAGGGCAAAAACCAGACCCCTTTTTTGGGGCAAGTTTAAATTCCTTACTGGATCCTAAATTCAATACTTCCATTTTTCCATAAAGCCTCGCCCCAGGGAAACATCTCTGCATCCCTAACCCTTGGAGGAAGATTTCCTCCAAGTAGACTCTCAGAATGGGAAGAGACAAGGCCATTTGCCGCACCCACCCCCCACCCTTCCCCCAACCCCGCCCCCCACAAGTTCCGCTGTGTGTTTGGAGCAAACCCTGCTCTGACCTTCTCACAGGTGGGAGTCTTTGTGCAGCTGGGTCCTTCCAAGGACCACTCTGTTGTGCTCACCGGACACTGTTTGGGAACAAGATGAGCCTGGGCCTGAGCCTGAGCCTGGGCCTGGGAGGAGCAAGAAAGCCCAGAACAATGGGGATGAGACAAAAAGACAGTAGGGACCTGGGCTTTGGAGAAGAGAAGCCAGCAGCCCAGAAGCGGGGGGCAGGAGCAAGATCAAGTTCAAAGCCTGCAATTCTCTGCAGCAACACCTTGTGCCTGGAGGACAAGGGTCCCCTGGCTCAAGTTGGTGATGGATGGTGGGGATATCTCGCTCTTCCTTATGATGTTTTTAAAAATTGTTGAATGTTTCTTTTGAGAGAGACAGAGAGACAGCGTGCAAGCAGGGGAGGGGCAGAGAGAGGGAGACACAGAATCCGAAGCGGGTTCCAGGCTCTGAGCTGCCTGCACAGAGCCCGACGTGAGGCTTGAACTCACAAACTGCAAGAGCGTGACCTGAGCGGAAATCAGATGCTTAACCGACTGAGCCAGCCAGGCACCCCAGTCATCCTGATGATTGTTTAATGCCAAAATACAAGGCATGCGACCCTCCTCAGAAGCTGCCTGCATAGCCTAGTTAACCAGAAGGAGTAGCGGGGGCGGGTTCTTCAGAAGACAGTGACATCCTTCCTTCTGCTTCTGGCATCAACCTCCTTCCTTTCTGAAAATTCAGTGTCTTAGTAAAGCAGTTGCCTCTCTCCCGCCCATAAGGGCATTCACACATCTGTCTAGTTTCTAAGATTTTATCACCAAACAGTAGACATTATTTCTACGCTTCCATTTAGCATGCAAACGTTTGTCGAGCACTCGAAGTATTTTGACAATGTCTCCAAAAGCAATATAGAGTCAGGGGGAAGTTGCCTGAGTGACATCCCCGTCCCAGCTACCGCGTTAATGTGGATCTTTTGTCCCCCACACATTTTTGATGCAAAATGTACCACAGGCCAAAAGGACATTTTTAAAGGAGCAAAGAAACGGGCGGAAAAAAATTAGTATAATTTTTATGTTAGTATAGTATAGTCATCAGCAGCCAATTTGAACTTCTTCCCCATGACTCTACGGAATTTAGAAAGCTTCATCGCCTGGTAGGTGACTGAAAGGAAACTATTTCTTTGACTAGAACCCCGCGAACAACATACCTGCAGCTGGAAATGGAGTTCAAGGTATCCAAACCATTTTCCTGGATGCGTGAGATCTACAGGACAGAAGAAATGTGTTTCGAATCTTGAGTTTTGACCCATCATTTGAAATTCATTTTCTCTGATTTTTCCATAAGCCAGGCCAAAGAAAATAAAGGAGCCAGCCTCTGCACCCCCCTCACGGGGCTCCCCCCTTGCCCGCCAGGCCCACCAGCTCTCTCAGATCGCCATGTGGCAACCCGGAGTCCTGAGGATTCAGACGAATGCACAGCAAGTTGTCCTGACGTCTGTTTTTCATTGACAAGAGCAGAAATTAGCATCACCTTCGGCCAGATTCTGCACCGTATATTCCATAATGCATTAGGGGCCCCTTTCTGATTTTATTTCATAGTCTGGCTTGATAGCACAGTGTTTCTTAACTTCAAAGGTTGTTCTCTGCCTGAGCAACTCCTCCAACCTTGGGGGGTAAAAAAAAAAAGGGGGCCTTTATTCTAAATGGGCATTTATTCCCCACCCCAAACCTACAAGGGTTGCAAAAGGCAAACAGTCCTTGATAATCGAGTCACATAAAGTAAAACGTTAATAAGAATATGAATGAGAAAATGTTTCCTTTCATTTAGGACATTCCAGATTCTGCCGCATCCGTAGACAGCGAGTAGCTGTTACAGGCCTGACACAATCCAGGGCAAACCCTAAGACCCAAAGCTAGCTGTGAATGTTTGTTTCTCATCCATTAGGGGCATTAGCATGACTCTGGCTTTGCATGGTGTGTTTGTGCTTTTCCAGTTTTACGCGGATCCTTTATAGTATATTAATATCATGCGTAATGTCAACATTTGGAAAAGGTTTGTGACTGACGGAGCTGAAAAGACACATTTCTCCAACAGCCTGTTTCTATAACTGAAGTCATTCTTCTTTGAGACTCAGACCACCATATGCTTTCACTTTTTTTTTTTTTTTTCTGTTTTTATCAGGGGACCTCAGCACTTTGGATTTCCGTATACATTTCAAATATATCAAGACAGTTCCAAAAACTCAAGCCAGCACACCCTTGGTTGCTTGTGGTCCCCTCTCGTGAGGATTTATTGAGGCCTTAGCAGCCTCTCATCTGTAGTTGGGGTCAACCTTAATAATAGTAATAGCTGGCGTTTATTGAGTATTTACTATATGCCAGGTACTGTACTAAGTGTTTGATGTGTGTCGGGGTATTTAGGACTCCCGAGGACTCTGGGAAGGACCGAGAGCTCTGGGAAGGACCGGGAACTCTGTGAAGGACAGATGAGAAAATAGTAACATCGCTCCAGGGCTCGTTCGACATTTCAGGCACCCGAGACCCAAATCCACACTCTTCGTTTTCACCACACTGAGCCTGTATGACCAAAACTGGAGCTTTCTCACAACACACTCACAGGAGCACAACCACACGTCCCCGCACAAACACTCCTTCTTGAGCGCCTCCCTTTAAACAGCGTTCACTTCTCTTGCTAAGGGCACAGGGCCTTTTTTTCCATACCCTAGTTCACCATGAGTCTCAAGGAGGGTCGGGGGTCTCTTTCCTTGGCCAGGGGCTATTACTGCAAAATGCATTGGACCCACAGCTAATTCCCTCCCAGAGCCGTCCATCTGCATGATAGAGAAATAACACAGCGCAATAAATATTTAGTAAGCACATATTATTTATAATGCTTGTATTATGATGATGAGGGCAAAAATGTTCACAGATTCCTGCCCTTAAGCCTCTCTGCATCTTCCACCCCCCACCCCCCCATCCCCCAACAAACACATGCACAAAATTTAGAAGTTTGGCCTTCTGGACTCTGGAGGCTTTCTGGGATACTGAGTGGTCGGGATGCAGAAGAGAATTAGAAAAGGCCAAAGCTGGGCTGCATAAGGCCCTGAGTCACTCACGAGAGAAAGGAACAGGTCTGGAAAAGAACAGGAGGCCTGAGGGAGACTGAGAAGGGAGAAGGTGGGTAGAGGCTGGAGGGAAGAATGGGTGTTGACAGGGTTTCACTCTGTCTTTCTGTGGAGCATAAACCCCCCCCCTTTCTGCCTCTTCAGGAGGTTTCGGTAAGGACTCACCTTCTCTGCGTTGTCTCAGCATTGAAACTGCGACCCTTCCAGACAGGTAACTTTGAAGGTGGCCGGTGGGGAGTGGGGGAGGGAGGTAGACCAGGCAGATGAGGGACGTAAGGATGACCTCTGACCTCAGAGAGCTTACAGCCTAATGTGCTATGTAAAGCAAATGCCAAGCAGCTATCATGCAGAATGAATGAATTGCCCGTACAAGATGAAAACAACAGCAGAAAGAGATTGATCCTCTGGTATGAGGAATTAAAACTTAAAGATGGTGTCAGCGTGTCCCCTGCACAGATGGGAGTTTGGAGGGGTGCCACCCGTGTGTGAGTGGGGGCGGGAGGGGAGCCTAACTCCCCACCCTGTGGTAGTCCCACCTAGGAGGACCCGTGTCCTGGGAATCCCAGCAGTCTTGGACAAACCAGGAGGGCTGGTCAACTGACTCCTATCCGTAATTAGGAGCTACGGGTCCTGTCTCTGCGACCCCCACTCCTGTCTGTCCTCATTCCCTCGCTGTCACCACCACCACACCCAGGAAGGCTTCCAGATCTCCCCTTCCTAAATGATAACAGTGCAAGACCTCGCACAAATAACAGGAGTTCCCGGAGGAGAAAACAGGAGCTGTTGAGGGAAAAATTTAAAAGCAATGGAAAAAGAGAGAGAGAGAGAGAATTAAGGTATCTCTCCACAGCTGAGAAATGGGTCAGCCTTGTCTGTCTGCTACATACCTCTTGCATGGGTTTGCACATTGTTACGATTTTCGCACTGATGCTAACGAAGGGTGGCTTGCATCCCTGTACATGAGACGAAGAGCTTCCCCCAGGCCATCTCTCTTTCTTGGTATGACAACTCACTGGGGATGAATCCCTCCCTTGGGTTGCAGTGGAAAGACACAGGAGGTAGAGCATGAGCCAGGTGAGAAAATACCGGTCAAGCTGCAGTTCTGTGGGGTCCCCGGCAAAGGCACTAACTAGGCCCACAATTTGCCCTGGCTGGACATTCACGTTTCCTTCATACGTGATGTTCTCTGTTCACTTCCCTTATTACCTCAGAGCCTTTAGTAAAATTGGGAATATCGCAAACTTATCTCGTATTCTTCCAAATATTTCACGGGTGCCAGCAGCCCTTGGGACCAACACAGACATGGCAGAAATCATCGAGAACATTCCCATCACCGGCCCCAAGCCAATCGGATGAGAAATTACAGTAGCTAAATTTTTCCGAAAGGAGATTTTCTGTGTAGAGTCGGACTGGGTGGTTCCTGGTCACATTTTTTACAAGGAACCTGTCATTTCCTTACACCTTACTATCTTCTGCCCAGATACGTTTCTGGATAACGTATCTTTTGATCCGTGTCCCCTCTGTGGCAGGTGTTTGGAAAATTGGCTTACCTAAGCCACCGCATCTGGAACAGGATCTGTAAAGATTACTGTCTAAGGCAGATATAAGATGGTTCATCCTGGGGAGAGAGGTCAACATCCCTTTGCACCCTGACCACTGCTCCCCCCAACTCTTGTGGGGGTCAGGCTTCTAATTTTGACCCCCCAACAACTGCACCCCGTTGAGTGATGGTAACTGAGAAAGGACAACACAAGTGCTCATCCAAGAAACTAGACTCAGGGGACTGTCCACTTTCCATGTCCCCCATGTCCTTCCCAGATAGGCACCCACAACATAATCACTACTGTTGTGCTGAGGCTGCAATGCATGGGGATAAAAAATGCAAAAGTCAGGGGCACCTGGGTGGCTCAGTCAGTTAAGCCTCTGAGTCTTGGTTTCGGCTCAGGTGAGGACTGCACAGTTTGTGAGTTCGAGCCCCGCATCGGGCTCTGTTCTGACAGCACAGAGCTTGCTTGGAGTTCTCTCTCCCTCTCTCTCTGCCCCTCTATGGCTTGCGCGCTCTCTCTCTCTCTCTCGCTCTCTCTCAAAATAAATAAATAAACATTTAAAAAACGAATGCAAAAGTCAGAGACTCGTTTGGATTCCATCAAGTGGACTGCTCAGTGTTTGCTGTCACGAGGATGAAAACACTGGTACCCATAAAGCATAAATTGTTTCTGAGTTCTTTCACAGGGAAGCATCTGAAAACTTTCCTCCAAAGAAGAGGGTGGAGTAGTGGTACAGTCCTCATCTTGCACCGGTGGGACCGCAGAATGTTCCAGAACAATCTGAGCGGAACTCCTGGTAGGACCATGAGCTGCTGTCCTGTGCAACAGAACCGAGAAAGCATCAAACTCTTTCAAGTCTCTCTTTTCTTGCCTCGTTAGGGAACCCTGATGTCTTGACCCCACGTTTCAAGAAGAGTTTGGCAATCCTCGGCCAACACACGTACAAAAGCGGCTTCGCTTCAGCGCGCTGCCCTGTTTCCTTTGGAAGTCTGAAGGACTGAATCCCACACTCGTGCTGGGATGTGTAGGCCAAGGAGGCATTTTCTTGCCTGGATCAGTACGTGTCAGGGAGATGGACTGAGCAGCTTCTAGCGTTTGAAACAGTCTTTTTTTTTTTTTTTAAGTTTCTTTATTTATTTTGAGAGAGACAGAGACAATGCAAGTGGAGGAGGGGCAGACAGAGAGGGAGAGAGAGAATCCCAAGCAGGGTCCACGCTGTCAGCACAGAGCCCGATGCGGGGCTCAAACCCGCGAAGTGCGAGATCATGACCTGAGCGGAAATCCAGAGTCAGATGCTTAACTGACTGAGCCACCCAGGTGCCCCAAAGAATAGCCTTGACCATTCTGTCCTAAATTCAGGGCACCAGTCCTGTGCTGTAGGGAACCTTGGAGAATGCCATCTCATGTGTAAATACATCCCTTCCTTGTAGTATCAGGATTCCCATGGAAATGTCAGGGCTGAACATAAACCCCACCAGAAGGATTTTGGTTGGACACTAGGCCAGGGGGCAAATTATCCCCTGAGGACTTTGTTCAACTCTAGGACTAGAAGTTTGATAAGTCTAGGCAAACAAACAGACAAACAATCCCAAAACATAGGATATCCATCGATAGAAAGAAATCTTTCTGAAATTTTAGAAATCAGACTCAGCCTCTGCAGCTGTGGGTTTCCACAGGCTTCCAAAGATTTATGCCCAGTTTTATTGTAATCGTTAATCTAGATGATCTAAGATTGTGTTATTGCATTAAAGCCTGGTGCGTCGAAAAGATCAAGGTGCTTAATGAAGTGAAAAATTGATCCCCGTTAAGAAAAGCAAAGCTTTGCTCCCAAGAGAAAACCAGACAGAAGGTGAGGGTTTTCTTTTTTTTCATGAAAGTTATTTGTTTTTGTTGAAAATTCTGCAGAGTGGGATAAATTTGTGTCATTTTCACACATGAATGGCAACAAGGGGCAATGAAGCAATTGATTCCTTGGCACTGTGCCTCCCTTTCCAGCTGAAGACCTCAGTTTCATGAGAAGCATCAGTGAAGTTTCCTGACATAACTGACGGGGAAGAGATAAGGAATCTGAAGACCTCCCAGGGTTGGTTTGGGGCGTAAAACACCTATTGAGGGCTTAGAAATTCAGACTCACCACAGTTCTGTCTCCACTATCCTTCCTCTTACAGTTTATTGTTTAGCCGCAGCTAAAATTCTGTTTGTTGTTTTAAAACATATCGTGTGTTTCAAGGGGCACCTAGGTGACTCAGTCGGTTGAGGGTCTGAATCTTGATTTTGGCTTAGGTCACGATCCCAGAGCTGTGGGATCGAGCTCTGCGTTGGGCTCTACCCTAGCATGGAGCCTGCTGAAGATTCTCTCTTTCTTTCCTCTCGCTGTCCCAGAAAATAAAAGATAAAATAATAACGTAAAAAACTACAATGTATTTCTTTTGTATTGCAGTAAAATACGCATCACATAAAATTTACTATTTTAGCTGTATTTAAATATACAGTTAAATGGCATTAAGTACATTCACACATTTCTTTCTTCATGGTAGAGATCTAGAAGAGCTTTAAGAAAGGAAATTAAGAAGGAGAATATACATAGTATGGATGCTACCATCCCTCGTGGCAACTGGCGAGGCATTGTGGTCAAAGCATTGATTCTTGGTCGTCCTCCACCACTCAAAATGTTCAGAGAAGAAACAAAACCAAAAGAACAATCGCGTGAAGAAACTGTAGTCGCCACACATCTGAGTAATTCTAAATAGAGAAGTTGATGAATATTGGGGTGGCTCCAGAATCTTTTCCAAAGTAGGGATCTTGAAATGTTTATTCGCTTTTTTTTTTCTTTCTCATGTAAATGAAAGCACAACAAACCCAGCTGTGTTCATGGCTGGCTCCTGGAGAGATGTCCCTCGCAGACGACAGGCACTGACGTGCTAACGGGAAGACAGTAGGCAGCTCAGAATGTGCTTAGGAAACAGTTGTTCACTTAAACGGAAGTCAGAATATTGGGCAGACTCTTCCCCAGGCCCCGAATTCCCCATTTCCCGTGGACCAGCGCCTGAGTCTTCTGGAACAAATGTGCATGCTACTTTCAAACTCCCTGTTGCATCGATAGTGCCGTCTTCCTCGTTCCTACTCCTGTTCAGATGTGCCAATGGCTTTTCACCTGTCTTGTCTACTAGGCCACTGAAGGCAAGATTTATGCCGTGCTCACACTCGTGGTGAGTGCGAACCCTAAAGGAACAATCGACTAATCCCTACAACTTTGGGGGGGGGGGACTTCTAAAAACCACAATGGCATATTTCTTGCAATTCATTGGATAGACAGTGGACAGCAAAGCTGAGCAAAGGAAGGATGGTCACAGAAAAATTGCATCGCGTGGGCCCTGTCTGCATCCCCGGCCGTAAACATGAACCAGGAGAAGAGGAACCTGAGAATTCACTTTTTGTCCTTCTCCCCAGGAGCAGGCTGGGAAGTGAGATATGACCGCCGTGGGGCTGGCTGTGCTGAAGGTCAGCATGGATTGAGGCAGGCATTTGGAAACGTCACATGAGGTTTGAGTTAAAGCAAAGTAGGAAATGAAGACTTTCCGGAACAAAGTGAAGGATGACAGTGGGTTCCAGTTTTTAGTGTAATAGATGCTGAAAAATGTCATGTCACTCTTTAGGCACGAATGCTTCTGAGCAGATGTCTCTGCAGGAAGGGACCCACCCAGCGTGGGGGAAGGAGCCCAGAAGTAAGAACCAGCAGTACATGATCAAGGCTTGCCTCTGACACTAATTGGCTGTGGAGGTTCGAACAAGGACATAAATTCAGTGGCTCTCAACTCCCCCGTAAAACAAGGCCATGTGGGCTTTGAAGGTTGACTTCAGCTCGTACCGAGCACTGCGGTGCAAATCACCCAGAGAAAACCGGCGACGAGACTTCCATGGTCCCTATTCGTCGCAGCCTAAAAACCTTCCAATTGAAAACTTCCTTCCCGAGGCCACAGGGATGAGACGTGTACCTGGGGCCACCGGTTATGCGGAGGCCAGAGCTATCATTTGTCAACAAAGCCCTCAGTAGTCGGGAGCGGTCTCGAATGCTTTTGGAATCTCAGTGGGGAATAAGAGGTTACTTTATTAAAGAGGCAGCTCTCTTTAACCACCTTTTTTACTCTATGCCTGTTCCGTAACACCTTATCTGCTTTCTAGGTGACCAGTTGGACCATGCCAGACCCAGCAGGGACATCACCACACGCACCCCAGCATCGCGTGTGTGCCTTGGCCAACCAAATCTGCCTTGTCTCTTTCTAAGAAGCAGAGTCACAGCAGGAAGAGCTTGTGGGGGGAAACAAAACAAAACAAAAAGTTTTTCTCATGCTGGCATGCATTAGTCAGGCAGTTGGCGAAACGTGTAAATACCTCTCTGCATATGGAAGACCATTTAATAGAAACCTTCCCCTGTGCATGTTCATCTTTTAGCGGACCTTTTAAAAATAAATCTCAGGGGCGCCTGGGTGGCTCAGTCGGTTAAGCGTCCGACTTCAGCTCAGGTCACGATCTCGCGGTCCGTGAGTTTGAGCCCCGCGTCGGGCTCTGGGCTGATGGCTCAGAGCCTGGAGCCTGCTTCCGATTCTGTGTCTCCCTCTCTCTCTGCCTCCCCCCCCGTTCATCCTCTGTCTCTCTCTGTCTCAAAAATAAATAAAACCTTAAAAAAATAAATAAATAATTTTAAAAAAATAAATAAAAAAAATAAATCTCAGCGTGTTTTCTTTTCTCGTTATTTTATTATTTTTTTTCACGTGCTGGAGAGAGGCTTTGGTGGCAATCCCATATTTGGGGGCCAGAGATGCGCTCTGGGAACGTTTTGGGAAGACGCCCTATATCCTTGTGCTGTGTTGACACAGTTTATGCTGTCGTAAGCCCCTGTTGTAAGCTCTGGTCTGCGCTTTTTAAAATGTTTTGGGAGCGGAAGGTTTCAGGACAAGTCTCCCAAGGTGACTTCAGGACTTCAGGACAAGTCTCTCAAGGTGATACGGAAAGACAGACTGGAGGTGGGAAACGTGACCTCCACAACCTCAGCAGGGTGTGTTTATAGCCCTGGGGGGAAAAGAAATATGCCCTCCATGTTACTCCAAAGCAGTTTGCCCAGGGCACACCCCGACCACAGTCCCCTTTGTCGCACTGCCTTCTGAGAACAAGATGTGCACCTGACCCCTAACGCCCCCAGCCCCCCCCGGAATCTGGAAGTGGTCAGAAAAGAACAGCAAAAGCAAAGACCTCACTTCTCTCGCGCGCTTTTTTCTAGTTTCATTTGCGTGAGACGCTTAACTGTGGAAAAACGAAAGATGATCTGTTTGGGGGAAGCTGAGAAGGGCAATTATCACAGAGAATCCGCAGCTTGACAGATAGCACCTCATTTAGTCCCTGTAATCTCTAGGTGATGACGGCTATTTTAGTGTGCCCATTTTACAGATGAGGAAACTGAAAGCACGGAGAGGTTAACGAGATCGCCTGAGGTCACACAGCCAGCCAGCAAGGGGCCGAGATACGATGATAACCCAGGCAGGCTAGCTGGAGAGCACAGGCCCTTTGGCCACCACTTTTGCTCCTCGCCAAGACAGCCTGTGTATGGGAGGGGGGCGGAGAGGAAAGGAGAAAGCCCCTAAAATGTGCCTCGTGGGGAGATTTCATACGTCCTTCTCCGGGCTTTTAGGGACCAGGGCCCCTGCCTCATCAGCCTTGCCCATAACTCCCCTAAATGAGTTCCCTGACAATGCCCCGCCCTGAATCATTCTTGCCTGAAGTAGCAGATGTAATCTTAGGCTCTTCCCCCCTCCTTGGGGTCTGCTGGGTGGGCGTTTATAAAAACAAAATCAAACAAACAAAAACTAGAACACCCCAGACCCAGCCTTGGCTTACAACCTTGTCACAGTGGGTTGCTGCCGATCATCGCTCGTTCCTACGAATCGGGCCGAGCCTGCAGCCCCCTCTGCTTTCTGCTCCCAGGCTGCTGAGCTGCCCCAAGTCACGGCTCTCCCCCCGTGAGCCCCATCCCCCAGTTCCTGCTATCCCATCTGTAAGGCTAAGTACCCTTCATTTGCGTGTGCACATGCGTGTGCGTGAGTGTGCATGCGCGTAATACATATGTATGCGTGGCCGACGTGAGGGGCCAGATCATTCTGTCTGGTGCATTGTAGGATGTTCGTAGCACCCTGGGTCTCTGCCCAGAAGATGTCGGTAGTGCCCCCCTCCATTGTGACACCCCCAAAATGTCCCAGACTTTATGAAATAATCCACAATGGAAAACCCCTGGACTTGAACCCTGCTGTGTTGTCCTTGACCCCTTCGCCTCTCTGCTGCTCTACCCTCCACCCTGGACCTCGCTGTCCATCAACACAGGTCCCTGGTGGCCACATCCTCATATATCAGTCCTGAGCCCCATTTGATTCTTCACATCAGGGATCTACCCCTAGATTGGAAAACCAGGGCTGAGCAGGTTGGAGAGCTGACACCCCAGGGCTTGGACCCCTGGGACACGGTCTGTCCAGTCTCCTGGCATTTCTGAAGACCTGCTCCACAGCCGACTCACTTCTCCCAGCCCCTCTGTGCAGATGTCATCCCTGGTCTCAGTTCTGCCTCGAGAGAGTCACCATCCTTGAATTTAGGAACAAACAACCAACTCTGTCCCCTGGCATTTTTTTCCTGGTGCCAGGATTGCCAGGGTGGATCGCTCCAGGAGTGAGGGTGGAGAGGAGGGTGAATAACTCTTTCCCTCAGCTTTTGAGAACGCGAATCGAAAGGGAACATCTATGAGGGTGGCCAATCTGATGGAGGTAATGGCTCGCTTTTGTGTGCCCATCCCACTAAACCAGCTGGTAGCAAAAGCGAGAAAATACTTCGTAAGGGTCAGGGAAGAATTTAAACACTGAAGTTTGTAATTTGAATAATCTCACTCCGATAGAGTCCGTTGGCTGTACAGTTCAATTCAGAGCAAATATACCCAAGTATATTCCAATAACTAAGTCGTGGTCTTCTGTATCGTCCAGGTCTCTTGTGACTCCAGGGAAAAAGTCAGCCCGTGGGGTCTGCCAGACTCATCAGGCTGGGCGGGAACAGGGCCCGAAGAGGTTTGGGCTCAGCAGTTTATGCTCACTGAGAGACATTTGTATGCTGGGCAATCTGAGGGTTGGTTTCATACCCACCTGACTGAGCCACTGGGTGCCCGGACATTTGGCACAGAGCATTATTCTGGGTGTGTCTGAGAGTGTTTCTGGGTAGGATGAGCATTTGAATCAGTAGACTGAGTAAAGCAGATGCCCCCCCCCCAATATGGGTGGCCCTCATCCAATTTTCCATAGACTGAATATTTGTGTCCACCTCCCCACTGCCGCCCAAATTCATATGTTGAAATCTTAGCCCCAGTGTGATGGTATTTAGGAAGTGGGGCCTTTGGAAGGTGTTTAGGTCGTGAGAGTGGGGCCCTAATGAATGGATCAGTGCCCTTATCCAACAGACCCCAGAGAGCTCCTGTGCTGTTTCCACCATGTGAGAAAATCATGAAAAGACCGCTGTCTGTGAACCAGAAGCGGGTCTCAGCAGATCTACTGGTGCCTTGATCTTGGACTTCCCAGCCTCCGGAACTGTGAGAAGCAAGTGCTTGTCGTTCAAGCCCTCCATCCATGGAGTTCTATGTAGCAGCTTGAGCGGGGTCAAGACATAATCGACTGAAGACCTGAAAAGAATAAAAAGCCCCGGTTAGAGGGAGCTCCCACCTCCTTACTGCTGAGCTAGGCCGCTGGCCTTTTTCTGCCTTTAGGCTCAAACTGGAAAATCAGCACTTGGGGCTCGAGCCCGCCTGCCTTCAGACTGAAACTACACCATCAGCTCTCTCGGTCTCTGGCTCGTCACCTGCACATCTTGGAACTTCTCAGCCTCCATAATCACACGAGCCAATTCTTTACAACGAAGGTTCTATTTCTCTGGAGAACCCTAATTCAAAACGAAATGCACAGCACCAGTGCCGTCCATGAATAAATAGTGCATCCGAGGTGACATTGCAGCTTAGGCAAGCTGCTGACCATCAGCTCTCTCGGGACATGGCAGGATGGCAAGTGATATAATTGGCCAGGCTTCTAAGAGCCTGAGATGACAAGTGTTTCCTTTCATCTGAACTTGGGTTAAGAGAGTTCTTGGTGTTCTTAGCAAATATCGGTGCTAGATTTAATAATCAAATAACCGCGGAGAACTGGAAGATAAACTGAAATAAAGATACTGGCCATGATAATATTACGGACCCTAAACCATGACGTGTTCAGTACGAACGCTTACTATTACTAAATTAATAAATGCATATTGTACAGGTTTTAGAAATTACACGTACGCAGAGTAAAAGGGAAAAAAATCATATCTTCCATGATCCATGGCCCAGAGATAATCATAGTTAGCATGTGGTGTGTGTCATTCAGGTCTGCCACCCCTCATTTGTGTGCGTGTGCCCGTGCACATGTGTGCACACATATGTTGTGGGCGTGTATATGAGCACATACATGTACCCATATGCACATACAGGGTCATACTGCATCTATCATTTTTATAGTTTTTTTAGTTGGTACATGTCACGGACATCTTTGCATGTGTTAGACATACATGAACACCCCAGCTTTCGCCACGCTTGCGTGATAAGCAATGCCAAGTCTGGGACCCTCCATGGCGGTTCCCAGTCTGCCATGTTGCCCCAAACCCCAGTTCTCTTCCCTGCTTCCTGCTCCGCTCCCGTCCCCTGAGGCAGACACCTGAGCTGCCGAGAACATTCTTAGCCACACATTTCCCTGCCTTTGAATGGACTGTTTCAGCAGCCTAAACTCCCCAAAATAGAATTACAGAGTCAAAAACTGTGGAGCCGAAGGAGACATACTGCCAAATTGCCTTCCAGAAGGTTCTACCAACCTGCAACCCTTCCAGCAGCCTGTGTGCCCCCTTCCTCCCCGTGAGGGCAGTAAACACTTGTCTTCATGCAGTAAAGGATGGTCCTGGAGCTGCACATTTAACAGTTTGGAACCAATTAGGGGTATTTTACTCAGAATTGTTTTTTTTCCTGAGAGACCTGGGTCTTCCTTTGTTTTGCAGCTTTTGGCAGCAATGATCATCTTTTCAGCCAAATTGGGCTAAAGAAGGCAGCAAATGAGATATACTGATAAGGTCAATGTGCCGATTGTATTTTCTCCATTCATGTATGGTGCCCATGGACTCACCCCTAACTTTCTTTGTTCAGACAGTGTTGATGTATGTTCCCAGGACACCCACCTTAATTTTTGCTATCTCAATTTCTTTTTTAAGCAATAGATAAGCTCTTACAACCCCTCACACGGTAGCAGCATGTAGTAGAAGATAGACCAAGAATCTTGGGAGCGGGCCACACATTTGGGACCTGGATCTGCCCCACAACACTGGGTGACTGGTCAAGTCACACGCGAGCCTGTCTTTCTTCGTCTTCCCGTTGGAGCGGAGCGTCTAATCCTGGAAAGAATAGGAAAATGATTCCTACCTCCCACTGTTAATGTCAGGCTCCAGTTAGATCACATGTACGTAAACATTTACAAAAACATTTCCCATTAGTATTAAATCTGTAATGACATAATTAAACCGTGGAATCGTAGAACTCTGTATGAGGCTTCTAGGGATGCTATGGCAAGTTACCACCGACTGGTGACCAGAGCAAGAGAAATGTAACGTCTCACAGTCCGGAGGCTGGGAAGCCCGGGCCCAAGGTGTGAGCAGGGTTGGCTTCTTCTGAGGTCTCCCTCCTTGGCTCACAGATGGCCATTTTCTCCCTGCGTCTTCACATGGTCTTACCTTCGCGCGTATGTCTCTGTCCAAATTTCCTCTTTTTATGAGGACGTGAGTCATACTGGATTAGGACGCGCCCTCATGATCTCATTTTATCTTGATCACCTCTATAAAGACCCTAGCTCCAAATACGGTTACGTTCGGAGCTGCTAACGGGTTAGCATTCCACCGTGTGAACTTTGAGCCCCACAACTGAGCCCCACAATTCAGCCCACAATTCAGTACTTGAAAGAAAACCGAGAACTCCTATTCCCTAATCATCTTCATTCACCTGGGAGTCGGGGGGCAGAAGGGTGATATGTTCTACAGGCACCCGGAAGAAAGCAGGAACAAATGCAGGACTCGATCTTCCTGGGTGGGAACACGAACTGTTGACTTGGTTCCTCACAAGTCAGTTCACTTTTATTTCCCCACCCACCCGAGTGTAGGCAGACGATTTTTTTTTTTTTAACACGAAGTCTCGGTTGTCTCAGTGAAAAAAGACACAAGGGCTGGGCTCACATCCTTCTCCTCACACAAATTGCCAGCCTTCAGGGAAGGCAGAGGAAGGTTTCATCGCAGCTCAGCTGCGTGGAGAAAATCATTTCCGGCTCGCATCGGCAAACTGTGGTGTCATGTTATTGCATCAAAGTACCGCATCTATATGTTAATACAAAAATCTGCACTTCAGTCAAGATTGGTAAGGAAAGAAATCAAATTTCATCCATCATGCTCTACACGGGAGATATGGCCCCCAGTGTTTTCATATAACTCATGTCAATCCAATCTGCGGGCATTTTAGGTAATTTCACATTTTGAATTCTCTTCCTCCATGCCGTGTCAAACCCGTGGGAAAATGAAAGGCTGCATATGCATATTAGGGGGTGGATGGGTCAGTAATTTTCCCCCAGACTGGGCACCCGCTATTGGGCAACCAGTCAGTCTTCAGACTCCTTTGTCCCTTAGTCATTTTATCTGAAAAGTGGGGATAATTGGCTCTGCGTTTCTTTATCTCCCATCAAGTGAGGAGACTACTAAGTAAGGGCTTTGAGTCAACAAGAGAAGTCCTGATATAAACAGGGCCAGGGAAATGATGAGGATTACTATGCTTTATTTCCTACAGGCTCAATCCCAAGGAAAACTGTAGAAAGTTGAGTGTGGGTAAAAATGTAGGAGTCATCTTTTGAGTTTTGACTCAGAAGTCAAAAAATGTAAAGAAAATGGAGATAAATTAATTCTCAATGCTACCATAAAAGCTATAGTATATTTTAAATGAGGACACTTGGGAAGTTCTTCCTTGAACTTCACGTAAGCTGTCATGATGGGGATTTGAGAATGAAATAGATTAGGTACTAATTTACCAAACTTGACTTCCTGGAAATGAATGAGCCGGATTCCAGTGGTGCAGAATCTCCAGCCGGGTTACTAGAATCAAAGGGATGACCTCAGCTTCCAACACTGTCTATTACTTCTTCCAGCTGGAGGCCGACCAAGGCAAGTGACTAACAGAAAAGTCCAGCGTGCACGTCTCCACCCCAGCGACTCAGGTAGATGGAGAAGGGACCGTAGGAATGGTTAAAATATTATGTCCAAATATAGGCAAGATGAGAATGGAATAGTTCCCACTATCATTTCTCAAGCACTCTTGATGTTCATCTTCCAAACAAGAGCAACTGTGTCATCCGGAAGCCTTCCAGTCGCCATGGCATGTGCTGGGTATTTTCCCAGAGAGCTGCTCTTGCCAAGGATTTGCTGAAACTGGGGATGTGCTTTCCACTTTGGGTTTGATGAGTAGATGAGCAAATGTGTAGGGCTGGCGGTGGGGGGTTACAAAAGAAAATATAAATAGAGCTATACCTTCATCAGTGCCTGTGTCTCTCTGTAGCTCACTTCTTGCTCACCTTCTCCAAATACCCTCTGCTCACTCACTCAGTGTCAAGTTCGGAGTTTCTCATTTCCTAGGCAGACTCTAGGTTGTTCTCATCTTTGCGCATGGATTCTCTTATGTTCATAATTGTAGTTTCCAAGGTATATCGAGTCTATCTCTACAAATATTGCTCCTACATTATGCCTTTCTTTTTTAGTGAAGTACCTCATGTCATATATGTATGATAGATTCCCAATTTTTCTCTCTACATGGCAGATGCTGGGGCCCATGCGTACTAAGTATGCCCCACTGCTCTTCTCCCTTGCTATTTTAACTCTAATTTTTGTTAGATATCCACCAGAAAGCTCTTTATATCCATAGAGGATGGGTGTGCCCCAGGCCAAGGGATGAGCCTTCACATGAGATGTGAAGGGATGCCTGCTGGGGGCTGCTGAAGAAATTTTTTGGTCCCTGATTATAGTGGACTGAATAGTGTCCCCCCCCCAAAAAAAAAGATATGTTCAAGTCCAAGCTCCCAGCACCTGTGAATGTGACCTTATTTGGAGATAGTCTGCAGATATTCAAGTTGAGATAAAGTCATACTAGATCAGAGTGGGCCGTAAGTCCAATGGCTGGTATCTCTACAAAAGAAAGGAGAGGGGTATTTGGACACACAGACAGAAAAGAAACATACAGGGAAGAAACCCACGTGATGCCAAAGGCAGAAATTGGAGAGATTGGAGAGAGCTACAAGCCAAGGAATTCCAGGAATTGCCATAATTCCCAGAAGCTACGAAGAGGTAAGGAAGGATCCTTACCTGAAGGCTACCAAGGGACCATGACCTTACCAAAACCTGGTTTTGTAAGTTTTCAGACTTCTGACCTTCAGAACTGCGAGATAACATACTTCTATGGTTTTAAGGCACCTGTTTGTGGTACTTTATTATAGCGGTCTGGCAAACTAAAACACCGGTTAAAGGTAAGAGAATCCCTCATTTCTTCAGCTCTGTCTTCTAATTTGCTATTTCTATCTTTAGCTGCTCCATAAGGGAAGGAGCCCTGTCTTGCTTCTTTACTCTCTGCTCTGTCCAAGAGAGATTCTCTGCTAGTCCCAGGAGGGACTCAAATCTACCTCTTGACTGAATGAATTCGTTTTACATTTGGTAGGATATTGAGGGTGGGGAATACCATAGGCTTGCCCAACACCACACATCAAGAATATAAAAGGATGGATTCAGCCCTGGCCTGTCTGAATCTAAAGCCTGTGAGTGAATGAATGAATGAATGAATGATGAACAAATAAAAGTAAGAAAACTTGGTCCAGGGACTGAAAACAAAAGGCGTGATGCTTCTCCACAGACAGCTTGTGTTTTTCTCCATCCTCAAAGTTCACATTTAGTTCCTCAAAAGAGCTGTGTGGACATCTCCAGGACATCTATGGGAATCACTGTCAGATTACCCTCCAACATGGGTCCATGGATGACGGTAAGTGGTGGCATTTGGCATCTTCCATTCACTTTAACACTTATTTTTTAATTTTTTTTAATGTTTATTTATTTCTGAGAGAAAGAGAGAGACAGAGGTGACTTGGAGAGGGGCAGAGAGAGAGAGGGAGACGCAGAATCTGAGCTGTCAGCACAGAGCCCAATGCGGGCCTCAAACTCACAAACTGCGAGATCATGATCTGAGTTGAAGTGGGACGCTTAATCGACTGAGGCCGGTGCCCCAACACTTATATTCTTTAACACTGACTGCATAGACCAGTTGGCTTGGAGAGTCACAGAGAAATTATGGTGAGACCTGTCTTTGAAGAGCTTAAGCTACACAGTGGGATATTCAATATGGCTCCAATAAGAACCCAACTGACTGGTGTTAGAATATGGCAGAGAACTTTTAGGCCCTTTCTGGCTAGTGGGGGTGCCACTCGTATACCGACACTTTAAAGGGGGCAGGCAGAAAATGAAGAAGCAGCAAACCACATATCCTCCGTCTTCATTTCTCCCTGGTAGCATCCCATTAGATCTACCGCACCTCTCTGGAAGATTCATCATAGGTTTTTCCAAAAGCCTTGGCCGGTGGTGCCTCAGGCCTGGCCTACTGGGCAGGGCTGGCCCAGCTCCAGGCCCTGGCTATCTGGGCACAGGCTCCTTCCTGCTGTGCTAACAACAGCTGGAAACTGCTCTGGGAGCCGCAACCCACGCAAACAACTGCTGGCCGATCTTGGGAAGAGTTTCTTTCCCGGGAGATAATTCAGGTTGAAAGAACAAACATGTGGACAGCCCCATCCAAGGAAAGTTGTTAATAAGCGTGAACAATGCTGATGATAACAGTGCTTTTCTCAGAAGACCACTTAGAAGACCATTGTTGTTCACATTTATTTAAGGCTGCTGAGGTCTTATCTCGCCCATGCCATGTGCTCCCACTTATCTCCCAGAAGTTACTGCCCTGAAGTCTGCAGTGAAGTCCAGTTGGGCACAGCTGACCACCACATGAAGATCGGGTGGTAACAAAACAGTGTTTCTCTCCTATGTTTGTTCTCAGAGGAAGCGTGTGACTTACTAGCAAGGAAAATACCTTTCCAAAAGCTATCACAGTTATACTTCCACTTATGGTATCCAACATGGCATTAGGCCCCTGTTTGCAGGAGGAAAAGGAGACAGGAGGTGAGTTACCAAACAGCCTTTGATGACTGAATAGTCCCTCCTTCCCACGACCAAGATTAGTTTCCCCAGAATCCTCCGTGCTTTTTGACCAACTGGTGTCTAGAGTCATTAAATGTGGCTGTCCATTGAGTTGACCCCATAGGGGAAGGCAGGATTGGATTTGCAGTATTACATCAAAGCACTGGTTATTTCTAAGCAAAATAACAGAACTCTGTATACACACAGACACGCACAGGCAGACGCACAGACTTTCAGGTTTGTGTTCACGCACATGAATCATACGTACACACAAGTGGACAATATGGGGAGATAGATCTGCAGAGAACCTGGTGCCATGGTTAAGAGCATCTGAAGGTGCACTGTCCAGATTTGTGTCCCAACTCTTAAAAGCTGTGTGACCTTGAACTAAATATTCAACCCTTCTACTCCTTGGGCTCCTCACCTGTGAAAAGAGAATGATAATAGTATGTCCTTCAAAGCCTTCTTGAAGGAGATAAAATGAGCTGGTGTGTGGAAGGAACTGGGGAGAGTGGCTGGCCCTCGGACAGTGCTATGTAAGCGCTTATTAACTAGAAGAATCCCTCTTTGCAAGGAAGAGAACATGGGCTTTATGCCTCCGGCGGGGCAGCCATGAGTCCTGCTAACTCAGAAGTTCTACCACTAAGAGATTGCAGATGGTGGTGAATGACCAGTGATCTCTGCCATGTCTGTATCACAGGGCTGATTTCTATTTTTGTTTGTGTGGGTATTTGATTCGTATTTGTGTCCCTCACAGAAAGCAGACTTTCGGTGGCCAGGAAAGTTGGAGAATCTATCACGATTTTCTCCAGCATATAATACATTGCTTGGCATATAGTAGGTGCTTAATATTTGTTGAATGAATGGTAACTGCTGTTACTACTACCACTGCTGCTAGTTGTACATGGACAACTACTACTGACATTATTGTTGGAACCAAATTTGGTTTTGTATATCCTAGAGTAATTATACTGAAATACGTGTCCTTGGCTAGAATTGCTATCTCACGAAGATCAGCCAAAAATGTTCTAATAATAATAATAATAATAATAATAATAATATAAGCTTTGTTTTGCAAAAAAGTAGAATAGGAAATTAAAAATGTAATAGTTAAAAAATAAAGAAGAAAAAGAATCGAAGCTTTGTTCCACAAAATGTATAAAGTCAAATAAACACTGGGAAAATTTTGTGTGGAAAATAGAGAAAATAATACTACCAGACGGTGCCAAGTCACAGTCAGTAACAACCTTCAAGAAGCCCAGAATTAGTGGTATGTCCACATACTAAATGGGTAGGCACAAAATATGGTTAACAAATAAAACAATAAAATGTCGGATTCTAAGCGGGAGTGTAGGTGCCGCTATTCACCATCACCAGGATTTAAATAAGCAGGTGTCAGGCCCTAGGACAGCAAGATCTTGGAAATACCTTGTTCAAAAGAACCAGATTCACTCTATGCCAATAAAAGCCATGCACACCTGAGGTGAAGCGTGTGACTCTGATAAGGGGATAGGGCAGGACAGAGTTTGGTTGAAGATTAAAGGAAACGCAGAGAAGGAATATGCTGGGACCACCCATCCAGATGGAGGAAGCAATGATGTTTTCCAGGCATGGATCAAACAGCAGGCACA
Organism: Panthera leo; assembly: GCF_018350215.1. NCBI lineage: Eukaryota > Metazoa > Chordata > Mammalia > Carnivora > Felidae > Panthera > Panthera leo. The sequence continues at coordinate 10,258,957 of NC_056687.1, forward strand.
GATGGAGCTAAAGGGGCCAGGAGATGGCAGGGGGAGGGGGCGGACTCTGTGAGAAGAGGCCATGGGGACATCTGCTAGGAATCAACTTCGCCAAAAGAGGAAGTGATGCAGAATTGCTTCTCTGGATCTATTCTAACCAACAAGGAAGTAGCAGGGCCCTGGAAAAAAAAAAAAAAAAAAAAAAGAGCAGGTTACTCCAGAGTCTGTGAAAGCCAACAATGGCTGAGCTGGGTATTGTCAGATGGTTGTCCTCGTTCTGAGAAGGCAGAGTTCTAGAAGTTTAGAGCAAAGATCGGTGGGACCCTAAGACTTGAGAATAAAATAGCAAGTTGCTTCAAGAGGAATGGAGAGTCTTTGTTAAGAGTGTAATTCTGACTGGGGAGAAAATGGGGAAGTATCTAAAGAGGTGCCCAACAGGAAATTATCTGGCGAAGTCAGATGTAAAAACATTTGTACACACACAAAAGAATAGAATGAAGATGAATATAAAGGAGGGTGAGAAATAGTGTCAGGAAGCCTTGCGCTTTGAAGAGGTTTGAAAAATATGCTAAGGCCTACAAGGCGAGTCCAGAAAAAGTAAGGACAGGATAGACCTTCTGGAAAAGCAGCTGACATTTAGTATACACAGACACCAGAGAGAAAAGGCAACAACTCAACTCAGTTAAATTAAACAAGCATTTATGAACTATCGTCTCTGTAAGCTACTACAAGGCATGGGACCATGATTTTGCTCACAAGAAGCTCACAAACCAGATCAAGAAAGTCTACAAAGAAGTAAGTTATCCGTCAGGATAGTAGGTTTCCATAGCGTTCTATGGAATGCTCAATTTGTTGGGGGCTTCAGGTAGGAAACACTTCACCAAGGAAAAGAAGGTAGAGGTAGGTTTTGAAGGATGCTGAAGGAGGCTGTGGACTGGGAAACACTAGTGACTTAGGGGAAAGCAGAGGAAAAGGAACCTGCTAAGGAGGGGGGAAAGAAATACTGAGGGAAGGAGGGAGAACCTCCAGACAACGATCATAGCGATCTGAGGAGAGAATTTCCAACAGCAAAGTCCCCGCCGAGGTCGAATGCTACGAAACCGTCATTTATGCTGATAGGAAGCTCCTAGTGACCTTAAGATAATTTTGGTGGAGTTGGGAACAGAAACAAGGTCTCTAGAAGGTCTGTGAGAAGAGGTGGAAGGCAGCATTGTTTCCAAATTTTGCCCCAGATGGGAGCAAAAGAGAAGGTGGACCCTCCAAAAAGACATAGGATCAAGGGTGAATTTTGTGCTTTGTTCATACTTGTAATTTTCATTTGTAATTTTTATGCATGGGGGGGAGAACTTAAATATAGCTTTATGATTAGAGGAAAGGGAGAGTAGAGCAAAAGTCACTGGAAATTAAAGATAAAAGGAGGGAATTGATAAGGAAAGACCCTGGAGGAAGCAGATAGGGGATAGGACATTAACTGTGAGAAGTGGATGTTGGTTCTCCATGCAAATTTCAGGGCTCTGAAAACAGGTCCACCTACCATCAGTGTTTCAGGCAGAATATGAGGGTTTACTTCAGTGATCTCCATTTCTTAAGGAATTAAGAATACAAGAAATCCCCTAAGAGGGAGAAGGGAGGGAGTCCCAAGGGGGAATTGGAAGACTGTAGAGAAACACTATCTGGGGGAATGCAAGACAGAGCAGTCATGGGGTTTGCAGAATGACAGTTGGGTAGAGTTGAGATCCCAGCTCAGGCTGGAGACCGTGGCTGTGTGGGATACCAGTCTGCATGGCATCTGAGTTTCACCAGTGGTCCAGGTGCACACACAGTGGGTGGTTGTATTGGTCCAAGGACGGCATCTTACGGGCAAGCAGGTAGAAGGATAAGCTTGTTTGGGGATGGAAGATGGGTGGTGAAATGGAGGCTACTTTGTGCTAGAAGTGAGAATAACATGGAGTTACGATGAAACACATCTTTCAAGAGATGAACGGACATGTGTAGCAGGCACACAGAAATAGGGGAGCAAGAATAATACAGAATTGTGGCAGGAAGAGGGATACCAGGATGTAAGTTTTCATAAGAAGAAAAACTCCAGGTTGTATCAACGGCTAGGGTGTGGCCTTGGGAGTGTGTGTCAGGAGGAAGGATAGGGATGAGTGGAATTCACCATGTCAAGAAAAGTGCATTGAATGGAAATATTTTTTAAAAATCATGGCTATGTTTATTTGCTCTTACACAGGGGGACAACCTCAACCTGCTTCCGTGCTAAGGGGCAGGACCTGGGAGAGAGGGAGATATGAGTGCAGCACAGAGAAGGAATGGCCAAGGAAAGTTCTCCAGGATGTGGAAGAACATGCAGTGCAGACCAGCTGGTGGGGTCAGCCACAGAGAGAAGAAAAGGGGAGCAGGAATTAAGATGGGTCTGGACACGATACGGTCCTCTGGGCACTTGAGGCCAGACCATGTGCTGCCTGTACTCTGAGGCAGCAGCATGGAGGGAAGAGTTGGAGGTCTGGAATAGCCACGTGCATCTCCTGTGACTGGCTGAAGGGTCCTAGTGACTCTCCCCAGCTGTGTTGAGAACAGAAGAGACCAAAGATGGCGGGCTCCCAGTTGGCATCTCACCGGCTCTTGGATGCTGAGAAGAAACAGGGGATTACCCTTGAAAACAAAGGTGTCCTGCAAGTCAAGGAGCCTGGGGTAGAGAAGGAAAGAAGGAAAGCCAACCGGATCCTGATGGTCTGAAACAAAATGGAGGAACCAAAGAACTGGACGATTTGAGCCTCAGACTTAACTGGAAGCATCTATGAGTCAACGCCGAGATGAAATCGCTGTGATAGGAGGTGACCTCATTACACTCAAACTGGGACATCACATCTTCGCCTTGTTTAGCAAAGCTCAAGGCAGGGGAGAATGCCTGGTTCCCTGGCCACTCTCAGAGTCTGTGTAAAACTCCATTCACCGCACACTCGAGCACACACCGGCCAAAAAACACGTTTCCTGTAAACTCTCACGTGAACTGTCAACCCCTTGGGGATCCGTGTTCAATTACTTATTATGCTTTGCAAACCATACATGTGTATGATGCTCTCCCAGAGCAGGTTGCGTTTTGGGAAAAGGAGTAGCCAGTCCACATTCATCTTCGGTCTTAGGCTCTGAGACCTCTGGGGGAGGAAAGGCCTAAGTACATGTTTTCCTCAGACGAGTCCTTAATCCCTGGAATTAATCTTTTTGAAAGGCCTGGAAAAGGAGGCTGTAAAAATAAGGCTTCACTTGTGACACTGGACTATTCAATTTATAATAATAGCATAAGAAAAATAGAACAATTGTAAGGAGCGCATTTTTTTTTTTTTTTTTTTACTTAATTTAACTCAAGTGTGTCGGCTACCTTTTTTTATTTTTTTCTTTGCATCATGCTATTGAATCTGATTTGTACACTCCTCTACCTAGGAGAGGTTTATTTGTAACCAGAAAAAGATGTCAGGGCACCTGGGTGGCTCAGGCGGCTAAACGTCTGACTCCTGATTTCAGCTCAGGTCTGTGATCTTATGGTCTGTGAGATCGAGCCCCTTATCTGGCTCTGCGCTGACAGCTTAGAGTCTGCTTGGGATTCTCGCTCTCTCCTTCTGTCTCTGCCCCTCCCCCCCGCCTCTCAAAATGAATAAAACTAAATTGCAAAAGAAAAAGAACAAGGAGTCTGGTGAAAAACATTACCCCAGTGGTCCTCTGATTTCTCCCTGAACCTTCCTATGTTCTAACTTAACCGACAACTAGACCAAAAATGCAAATTCACCGTAAAAGATCAATCTGAAATAGGACCTGTGAGTAACAAAAGGGAGTGTCATATAGACGAAGTACGTATAACCCCCTCTCCCTTCCTCTCTCCGTGGCCACATGGTCATGGTGGGGGCCAGCATAAACCACCCTTTTCTCAAAGACCGAAAGTCACCCTGAGGACTCCAGAGTTAACACACACCAGAAGGTTTACTCCGCCTCAGCTATATCCATGTTAGGAATCACCCCAAATGAGAGAGATGATATACGGATAGATGATCGATAGATCGGTAGATAGATGACAGGCAGAGAGACAGGTAGACAGATAGACAGATGCTATGGACAGACCGATGAATGTAGCCTAAAGGACCCCCAAGGGTCCGGTGCTTACCCAAAACAAGCAGAATCATCTAAGAATCACAGAAGTTTCCATTTGCTGCCTACCTCCGAAAATAACGAACACCTGTTCCTTTTCTCCCTGAGCCGAAGAGCCCTCTGGCAGTAGGCAGTCACACCCAAGGCATGAAGCCTTTGTAACTCCAGAGTTGGTATTTTTAGACCAGAGTCAGGTATTGTCAGGTTTGGAGTTAGCTAGAGAGGAGAACATTGTACGGTCCTACCTTTTATTTGACTGATCGCCTTCTTACCTCTGGTGCACCCAGTCATATTACTAGCCCAAGGTGTAGGAAAACAGATTTCCTTAGGTCTGAAGCCAAATTTTAGGCCAGTGAGAAAATAGCACTATAACCCAAGACGGAAGCGATGAAGAAAATATTGTCACCGTTTATTTCACAGAAGAAAGCCTGACGAAGAGGCTCTATAAATACATGAATGAATGCAAAATAGATGCATACAGATTATTCCGTTTCCAGCTTCCTAAGAAAACTAACTCAGAAATACCATTCACATAAAATTACACCACATCTGTTCCAGCAAAAAAAAAAAAAATAGAAACTTCTGGAAGATTCTCAGAAACAAGACAGATCTTACCCTCTTGCTTGGGTATTCTTGTTAAGGTCTCAGGAATAGGACCCATGTTCCTTACTGAATTGCACAAACTATTTCAAGGCATCATTTAAAATATTTCTATTTCACTGTACCTGGTGGATAAAAATGTGGGTAAAACATATCATTTAAAATACCAAAGGGATAGGATAAAATACCACAGATTTCTATCCTTGATTAGAGACTGTTGGACAAGCTCTTTAAAGGATGTTATTGCTCTTAGACCATGGCAAATGGGCCATAGATAGGTATATGTTAGGGGATAGGTATATAGATAGAGGATGTTTCTGCTAACATAGCACTTTGCAAAGTCACAAACCCAATGACATAACTATTAACACTAGGAACAATATGTCCCTGACACGTTGAGCCTCGATCCTTTCTTGCTTCTTTGGGTATGAAATCACTTACGAGCGTGCTGCCTAAGAATATCAGTCTCCCGTCATGATGACCCAAGTGGCCAAAACAATGTTTGAGGCCCAAAGTCAAAATGTGTCGGTGTATTTGACTAATGTTATAAAAATAACCGCTACAGAGTACCCCAAGAGGAGAGTAAATGGCTTATTTTACTCAACTTACCAGTTGTTCCAGTGGACTATACATGGTCAGATTTACAGATGACCTTGAAATTGTGCTGCATGGACCCTGGGGCGGACTCTGGGGCAGAGAGAGCAGCGTAAACTTGCCCATTTTGTCAGAAAATGAGAGTAAAGATCCTCTTGGCCCTCAGCTTGCCCACGGGCATCCCTAAGGTGTAAGAGAGATATTATAACCAGCTCTGCAGCCAGTCTGCCTGGGTTTGAATCCCAGCCCCTCCTCTTGATGGCTGTACAAACACGGGCATGTCCCTCAACCTCCCTAATCCGAGTCTCCCTGTCAGTTAAAAGGGGACAAGAAGAGTCCTTTCTCCACAGGGCTTTGGCAAGGATTAACTGAAGAAAATGATAACTGTGGCCACACTTTAAGCACTCAGGAAGTGCTTTCGATCACTGTAAACTTTTATAGAACACTGTGAACTTGAACTTTTTTCACCCCCATGAGTGCTCACTTTTCCAGGAGATCTACAATTAGAATCAAAGGCCATTTCATTGACTTCCTTAATTATTTCTGGGGCACCCACAACATGCCCTCACTCTGCAAGGTCCAGGGACTCAAAGTTGAAGACACCCCCTACCCCCACTGCCCCGTGCTCTGCGTGCTGCTAGTTCTGCAGAAGCTGCGAATGTAATTCGCTGAAATTCAAGGTGACAATCTTTCTCTCTTTCTGTCTGTCTCCATCTAAATCATGGTGTGAATAAAATGCTGTTGTGCGGGGACGAAAATGACTCAGTCTACCTGGGAAGTCACATCAGAGAGACATTTAATAGGAGGGGTAGCATTTGGTCTTGACCTTCACAAGGAAACGCAAATCAGAAAAAAAAATAGAGGGTAAATGGCTGCAGGAAGAGCTTCTGTAAGTGGGGAAAACTTTGGGGTGAGATTAGCCAATTTGAAAGTACAACGTGTTTCCAGAAAACGGTGAGACGTCAGATGTGACGAATGCTCAAAATCAAGGGGAGGGTGAATGAACCTGACAGGCCCCCACCCCAGTGGCTGTGGATGCTCTTGAATGTTGTGCTGAGGAACCTGACCTTATGTTACATGGGTGCTGGCAAAGGGTTAATAAACCCAATCTTCTCACCTACTACGTAAAAATTCAACCTTTGATTAGCTCTCTTCTCCGGCACCTGATAAAAATTAAAATGTCAGCTGTGTTCTTAGGCAACATTCATTATAGTAGAAATGACCTTGATGGGGAGCCCACATCTGGACGGGGGGAAACTATCAATGGACCCAATTAGGGAGCCCTGTTTGGGGGCCTCCCTGAGTGATAAGTCTTATAATGAGACATGGCCCTTATGGGGACCCTGGAAGCTATACCTCTGGAGTTTTTACAAGATACATTGGTGTGCTTTGGGGGTAAGAGGCTTTGAAGCCCGAGCAAGAGAGCCTGATGTGGATTTATCTTCCTGCTGGGCATACAACGGCTGCGGGAGTCCTCACCGAGAGAAATGCTGGGACCTGCCTGGCTGGCAAACCACGACTCCTGTCCCATCTCTGAGTAGATGGGTGTCCAGTAGATTTGAGAAGCTGTGACTGGATGGTTAGTTAGCTGAACTTGAAGAACTACTGATGACCATTGCAATGGGTAGAAGAAAGCAGTTAAGTGAAACTATAAGTTAAGTAAGAAAGACAAGACTGATTACGTTATTCAGAATTATCTTTATCGTAACCATGGAGAAGAGTTTTCTAGAGTATCAAATTCCTAAAAATTTTTAATATGTATTTATTCTTGAGAGAGAGAGAGAGAGGGAGAGAGACAGCATGCACATGCCCACAAGCAGGGGAGGGGCAGAGCGAGAGAGAGACACAGAACCTGAAGCAGGCCCCAGGCTCTGAACTGTCAGTACAGAGCTTGATGCGGGGCTTGAACTCACAAACCGTGAGATCATGTCCTGAGCCAAAGTCGGATGCTTCACCGACTGAGCCACCCAGGCGCCCTAGAGTATCAAATTTCTAAAGGAAAGCATTTTAGAGGACTGTCGAAAGCTCTCGATATCTGGAAGGCAGTGATTGTGACATGGACAGACTTCAGGGTGGAGAAGTTCAGATGACAAATGAAACAGAAGAAGCTGCAAATGGCTGGGGAGTTATTTCCCTGGTCCAAAAAAGGAGTTGAAACGGGCCGCTGTGACCTGGTTCACCTCGCGCTTCTATAGAAATTAGATAATAATCAGCACAGAGCCAAGCTCAGATTCGAAGCATTTCTTCCTTCCTTCCTTTCTTTTTCTCTTTCTTTCTTTCTTTCTTTCTTTTTCTTTCTTCCTTCCTTTCTTTCTTTCTTTATTTTTTTCCTTCTTTCTTTCTTCCTTTCTTTTTCTTTCTTTCTTTCTTTCTTTCTTTCTTTCTTTCTTTTTCTTCCTTTCTTCTTTTTCTTTCATTCTTCCTTTCTTCCTTTCTTTCCTTTCCTTCCTTTCTTTTTCTCTTTCTTTCTTTCTTTCTTTCTTTCTTTCTTTCTCCTTCTTTCTTTCTGTCTTCCTTTCTTCCTTTCTTTATTTTCTTTCCTTCTTCCTTTCTTCCTTCTTTCCTTTCTTTCTTTCTTTTCTTCCCTTCTTCCTTTCTTTTTCTTTCTTTCTTTCTTTCTTTTTCTTTCCTTCTTTCTTCCTTTCTTTTTCTTTCTTTCTTTCTTCCTTCCTTTCTTCCTTTCTTTTTCTTTCTTTCTTCCTTCCTTCCTTTCTTCCTTTCTTTTTCCTTCTTTCTCTTTCTTTTCTTTCTTTCTTCCTTTCTTTTTCTCTTTCTTTTTCTTTCTTTCTTGCTTTTTTCCCTGCTTTCTTTCTTCCTTTCTTTTTCTTCCTTTCTTCCTTTCTCTTTCTTTCCTTCTTTCTTCCTTTCTTCCTTTCTTTTTCTTTATTTCTTTCCTTCTTCCTTTTTCTTTCTTTCCTCCTTTCTTTTTCTTCCTTTCTTTCTCTTTCTTTTCTCCTTTTTTCCTTTCTTTCTTTCTTTCTTTCTTTCTTTCCTTCTTCCTTTTTCTTTCTTTCTTTCCTTCTTCCTTTCTTCATTTCTTTTTCTTTCTTTCTTTCTTTCTTCTTTTCTTTCTTTCTTCTTTTCTTTCTTTCTTTCTTTCTTTCTTTCTTTCTTCGTTTCTTTCTTTCTTTCTTTCTTCGTTTTTTTCACCACAACATCTCTTTGTGAAAAGTATATCAGGCTGTGTTTCCGATTCTGTGTCTCCCTCTCTCTCTGCCCCTCCCCCGTTCATGCTCTGTCTCTCTCTGTCCCAAAAATAAATAAAAAACATTGAAAAAAAAATTTAAAAAAAAAAAAAAAAAAGTATATCAGGCTGAAACAGATTGCATTCATTGACTCAATAAGCGTGTGCTGAACATCCTCCCTGCCAGGCTGTGGGTCAGCCTTTCAGATGAAGAGGCATGTGATGTGGTCCTACCCCTAACAAAACCGACCTTCGGTCTGGTGAGGGAGAGAGACACACAAAGAGCTAATTACAGTCACCATGTTGTGCTTATAAGGAATGTGCCCACATTCTTAGAGGAGCCCAGAAGAAGGAACTGTTAATTCCTCTCGACTGGTCTACAGAAAGCTTCTCAGAAGAAAAAAACCGAAGGGCTGAACTTTTAGGAGTAAATAGCATTTTCTAGGCAGAAAAGAGAGAGAGAAAGTGTGTGTGTGTGTGTGTGTGTGTGTGTGTGTGTGTGTGTGTACAGTGTAGGAGTGAGTGGGGAAAACGTGGGGGAGGATGGCAGATAAAGCAAGAGTAGCAAAGAACTTTCACATTCTATCCACATCGGACACCAAACTGCTCTGAGCCCTGAAGCTCTGAATGATGCTCCTGCTGACATCAGGTCAGGATCCCCTGTGCTCTGGGGACCTTCCTCACCTCCTTCTCTTGGAGGAGCCACTGGATGACCAAAGCCTAGCCCAAAAATGGCCTTTCTCCACTTGGAGGATACCCTGACATTTCTTGCATTGCCATCACCTACTGATTGCTTCTGGGAGCAGTGGTCTTCTGTTGTGTCTGGGGCTAAAAAGACACAAGTAGCTTACAGCCCCTGCTCACAGGCTAGGAAAGGGGAGCGAGTAGGTGGTCAAATAACAGTGGGAAGTGCATTGCACTAAAGGTAGGGGTACTTGTAGCAGGAGCAGGTGCAAAGCAGGAACACCTCGGTTTATGAAAAGCCAGATTATTAGAAGCCTTTGGCATCTAACATGGGAATTTAGGCAATATGAAAAAAGCAGTAAAAAGGCAATACAAGAGCATTTTAAGATGATATCTCCGACAGCGATGTTTTTTGTTTTTTGTTTTTTTTTTTTTTCGGTGAGGAGACAGGGAGAAAACCAGAGTACCACAGGCAGGTACTTCTGATGTGGGGAACTAATTACAAAAAAGTTTGGAAGCGGCGAACATCCAAGTTGACGAGGCTGCCCAGCGACGAGCAAAGGGAAGCCACTCCTACCCCTGGTTTGGAGGGACAAGGGAAGCAGTGGGGTCACCAGAGGTAGGGCCTAACACCACGGGAGGTGTGGGCCTTGCCCGAACGGCCACAGAAATGGAAAGAGGGAGAAATACCCTGCATTCTCCAGCCACAACCCTCCTCTGCAATCAAAATGAAAACTTACTGCTCAAAAAGGTACCATGATAAAAACAGAAAGACACGCCACAGCAAATCGAAAGAATATATTTGCAAGTCACATACTCTGATAAAACATTTGTGGGCAAAATATATAGGAAATCCTTAGAATCATAAGAAGAAGACAAACAACTCAGTATACAAATGGACAGGAGATTTAAATAGACTTTTCACCAAAGGGGACGTACAAACAGCTGACAAGTAAATTAAAAAAAATGCCAGACGTCATTGAAATATCACGTTACATCCAGTAGGATAGTTATAATAAAAAAGACAGATGGGGGCACCTGGGTGACTCAGTCGTTTGAGCGTCTGGCTCTTGATTTCAGCTCAGGTCACGATCTCACCATTCGTGATATGGAGCCCCGCATGGGGCTCTGCACTGACAGCATGGGGCCTGCTTGGGATTCTCTCTCTCCCCCTCTTTCTGCCCCTTCCCCGCTCACAGACATGCTCTCTCTCTTTCTCTCAAAATAAATAAATAAACAGTTAACAAAAAGACAGACAGCTACAAGTGTTGGCAAGGATGTGGAGAAGCTCAAATCCTCGTATGTATTAGAGGGAGTGTGAAATGGAATGTCCAGTTTGCAAACCATAGGCCATTTCCTTAAAAAGGCAAACACAGGGGCGCCTGGGTGGCTCAGTCGGTTGAGCATCCGACTTCGGCTCAGGTCATGATCTCACGGTCCGTGAGTTCGAGCCCCGCGTCGGGCTCCGTGCTGACAGCTCAGAGCCTGGAGCCTGTTTCGGATTCTGTGTCTCCCTCTCTCTCTCTCTCTCTCTCTCTCTCTGTCCCCTCCCCGCTCACATTTTTGTCTCACTCTCAAACATAAATAAACAATAAAATTTTTTTAAAAATAACAAGAAACATTGCACTGGCAGGGAGGCAGGAACACTGCTGAGCGGGAAGAACGGCAAAGAAAGAGAACGGGTTTGATGAGGGGAAGCCAGCGTAAGAAAAAGGAACATAAAAGAGACACACTTCCAGGAAGCCAAAGAATTTAGATTATAAATAGAGGAGACAGAACGATGCAACACAGGACAACAACGGAACTCGAGGTAACCCCTTCCTAAAGGCAAATACCAGGATTGAGAAGAAGGTTCTGGTAAGTCTGTCATAAATAAGGGAGAAAGGGATGTACACTCTCACTCACGCCATTCATTTATTCCTCTGTGTGTGCATCGCTTCATGCATGATGCCTGCATACATTCCCAGTTTATTTTGTGCTGACCATGGGCAGTGGTCAGGGCAAAGGAGAAATCAAGAGCTGAACCCACTCTCTGGGTTCTAGAGTGCCTGAATATGAAGCCCAAACTCAGACGGAGTCTTCACGGCTCCATGTTTATTCAATAGTCGTGCCCTCCCAATTTTGTTTCAAAATGTTCAACATCCCCAGGAAGCGTATCCCATCCTGAGTTTAGGATGACTCTTGATCAGTCTGAACCAGCCGTGGAAATCCCAATCCCCTTCACCAGTGATCAACTAGAAATAGGAATATGTCTTAATTTTCTACAAGGAGGACATAAAGAGAAGTACCCTGGTGGATCTTCACAATCTGAATTTAAAAAAAAAAAAAAAAAAAAAAACCAGCTTCATGAGGAAGATGGCTCTGTGTCAGTCCCTTCCTTCCTGCTTGGGTAGCTGGAATGTGTCATCTGGAGATACGTCAGCCATCTTATGACCGTGAGGTGACAAGTCTGAAGACAAAAAGGCAACTTGTCAAAATCCCAGGGAAGAAAAAATAGAAGGAGTCTGTGTCTTTGAGGACACAAGCCATCTGCTACACCCAGGGTGAAATCATCTACCTTTACACACAGTGGAAAATAATAAAATAACCGTATTGCTTGAGCCAACATTAATTTCTTTCTGTTCCTTGACATCATAACTGATACAGGCAGAGACTCTGGCAAAAGAGGATTCCAGTGTGGGGTCTCAGAGTAGGAACCTAGCAATGGCTTACCCCCAAGGCTCATCGAAGAGGTAGAGAGGGGACAGGAACTTGCAAGAATATGGAGGAAGTAACGACCCTCCCGAATTCTAGGGAAGGATTCCAGTCCCTGAGATGGGGACTGGTGGGGAAATGGAAAGGATCAGAAACAGCATAAAAGGTCAGTTCTGGCTTCTGAAGCAAATGAGTGACGATCAAAACCAGAGACTGGAGAGAGGAAGGACACATTATGTAAGAAGGGAAGGTAAGAGAGGTCCAACTGGACAAAGCATTTCTTGCACTCATGGAGAATTAATTCCAAGTACCTAAATTATGAATCCCAAGTATCCCAGCCAGTTCATCTTGTGGTTACCAAGTCAGTGGATGCAATGGAGATATGTGATTTATGGTAGTGTCGTCTCCTACCCCACCTCAGGGTAGGCAGAGATGGAGAGATGAGGAATTAGGAGTTCAAATCCATGCAAGGATGGGGAGTCAAGGCCCTTGGAGAATAGCCAAAGGGCTAGACAGTTGAAAGTCTTCAAGGTCTTTCCTGGCTCTCTTGGATTTCGATGTAGGGTTGAAGTTTTCTTCACACGAGCTCTCTCTTGCTCCTGCTTCCCAGGAAACACGAAATTTCCACGGTGCAGCTCTGACAAGTGATTTCCCAGAAAAACAGAACTAGAAGGGAGGTGGGGAGATGTTAGAAGATTATAAGTTTTGGTTTCATGAAATCATAGAACCTTTTAAGAAACAGATGTGTTGTCTGGGACTGAGTTCTCAGTATCTCACTCTACATATTTTTCACATTCTGGTTTTTGTTAATCAATAAAAACTATGGTACAGTGATTGTCTTTTTTTCCTATTTCTTGGCTTATGGTTTGGCCATGGACGTTGGGGCCCAATCTTGCCTCAGTCCAGCTTTTCAGCCACCTCAGTTCAAATTTGTCCAGTTACACAACTTCTCTTTTTATCGTTGGTCTCTCTCTGCCAGGCCTGACCTGAAACCGATGATCGTAAATCTCCTTGACCCAAATCAAGACCGAGAGGAAGAAAAGATGAATTTAGTGGAAAAATACTGGTATCGATCAAGATTACAGCACTTGCATCTGGGCCTTGGTCTGTACTTGGCTACATGTGTGATCCTAGACAAGTAGGTTAACTTCTCCTGTGCGGTGGTTTTCTCATCGCTGAAAGGAAGTAGAGTCATTGTCTCCAGCCCACTTTACAAGGTTATGGTGGGGATGATTCAACACTGAATTGCCTCAAGTTTTTAAAATACAGTGGGGCAAAATTAAAGTGAGGCTGGGCGTACGGTTATGGAACCGTAAAGAATTGCCATGATGCTCATTACATAACAAAGCACAGAGATGCACAACGAGAAAGCTTTCCAATAAATTGATTCCACTGTTCAAAAGAAAATGTCCCTTTATAGCCCCCAAATTTATCTTTTTTTTTTACTTTCTGTGTTTATACCCAGCAAAGAGCCAAGTCAAAATAAAAATATAAAAGAATCACAGGGGTTTTTTTTCTTATTTTTCATCTTACTTCATTACTTCTGATCTTACTTCTGACTGCATCACAGAAGCCATTTAAATAACCATGTAGTATCTGCTTTACCCAAGGGCTCAGTGACCATGGTAATAAAAATCGAATCCAGGGGCGCCTGGGCGGCTCAGTCGGTTAAGCGTCCGACTTCGGCTCAGGTCACGATCTCACGGTCTGTGAGTTCGAGCCCCGCGTCAGGCTCTGTGCTGACAGCTCAGAGCCTGGAGCCTGTTTCAGATTCTGTGTCTCCCCCTCTCTCTGCCCCTCCCCTGTTCACACTCTGTCTCTCTCTGTCTCAAAAATAAATAAACGTTAAAAAAATTTAAAAAAAAATCAAATCCACATTCCATATCCAGCATTGTAAAGATTCTGTGGCAAGAATGGTGCTTTTCAGTCACTGGATATATTTGTCCTATAGAGTTGTTAGTATTTTTAACTGAGCATCTTTATTGAAGTATAGCACACTCAGATTACAACGGTAAAAACTTCATACACTTTCACAAAATGAGCAAACCCGTACAGATCAGGAAATGGAACATTCTTCAGCACCCCAAATCTTCCCTTGTGTCCCTCCCAGCCACCTCCTTCTACTCCCCAAAGATAACAACTACCTGACTACCCTCACTATGGATTAAATTTGCCTTTTATTGAACTTGAAATAAATGGAATCATGGAATTTGTGCTTGTCATGGTATGTGCATCCTTCTTTCAATATTTGATTTGTAAGATTCATGTGTGTGTGTGTGTGTGTGTGTGTGCAGCAATAATTCATGTATTTATTTTCATTATTTTATAGCATTCATAGTATGGATATACAATGTATTCATTCTACTGCTGATGGGCATTTGAGGCCATCAGGGATATGTCGCTATAAATATTCTTCTACATGACATTTCCTGCCCATATCTGCAATCCAGTTATGTACCCAAAAAAGGAGTGCAATTTCTAGCCAAAGGGTACGTGTACATTCAGCTTTATTAATTACCCCCAAACATTTTTCCCAAATGATAGTACTCACTTACACTCTCGCCAGTGGTGTGGGAAAGCTGGAGTTCCGAAAACCCCTCATCCCCCCTGACGCTTGGTGTTACCAGTTTCGTTCGTCTGCTGCGGTTCAGTTACACTGAGGGCTGAGCAGTGCTATTCCACGGCTGTTTTAATTCGCATTTGCCTGACTCCACTGAGGTTCAGCATCTTTGCGTGGTGGCCAAGTGGAGAGTTTCTTTTTTGAGGCATTTGTTCCCATCTTCCTGTGTTTTCGTTTGGTTGTCTGAATGCGTAAGAAGTTGATTTCTCAAAGGTCCCTTGTCAGACGTACGTATTACAGATACCGCGTGGCAGGCACTTTCACCAGCTTCACGGCATCACGGCAGGAACAGAAGTTCTCAATTTTAATGCCATCCAATTTGTCAGTGGTTTTCTTAATGGTTAATATTTTTTATGTCCTGATTAAGAACTCTTGGCCTAGGGGCGCCTCGGGTGGCTCGGTCAGTTAAGCATCCAACTTTGGCTCAAGTCACGATTGCACGTTTCATGGATTTGAGCCCCACGGTAGGGGTCTCAGCTGTCAGCACAGAGGCCACTTTGGTTCCTCCGCCCCTATCTCTCTGCCCCTCCCACCCTCCCGCTCTCGCTCTCTCAAAACAAATAATTGCTTTTTTAAAAAAAGAAAGAAATCTTTGCCTAGATCACAAAGGCAACGAATGTATTATCTTACGTTATCCTTCAGAAGTTTAACAATTTAACTTTTCACATTTAGTACTACCACTCGCCTGCAGTTAATGCGTGTGTATAGAGTGAGGTAAGGGTTGAAAGTTATTTTTTTTTAATGTGGATATTCTTACGAATATTTAAAAGACCATCCTTTTTCCACTGGATGTGCTTACTTCCATTGTATCATTTTTCTTCTTTCCTCCTCTCTCTCTCTCTCTCTCTCTCTCTCTCTTTTCCATTCATACATTTTTCCAAGATAAGTTGTACTAATGTAGACTACGTACCTCGGCACTGATACCATACCATTTCAAAAATTGTAGCTTTATCATAAATCTTGAAATCTGGTCTATAAATCTTCCAATTTCGTTCTTCTTGACGATAAACTTGACTCTTCTTGGCCTTTTGCATTTTTACATATATCTTAATATCAGCTTGTCAATTTCCACACGCATAATTACAAACTATTTGTGAGTTTCATTTGGTTGCATTGACTTGAAAGTTCAGTTTAAATAAATTGTTTTTTTTATAATATTGATCCTTCTAATGCATCAAAATTAATGATTGTTTTGTATTTATTTTCATTTATTTATCTCCTTTTCAATTTCTGCCCCCCAAAATGTGTAGTTTATAATCTTTCCTCTGCTTTCATTTGCTTGTTTTCTACTGACAAATATTCCAGATAACTAATCTGCCTTTAAACTGTATAATCTGCTAGTAAACATATCTATTGCATAATTAATTTCAGATATTATTTTTTTTTAATTTCCTGATTTTCTATTTAATCCCATTTCCACTGAAGTTATACATTCTAGTTCTGTGGTAAAATTCTTTCTCTTGTCATCTGTTTTGTTTAACACATTAATCATAGTTTTCTCAATTAATATGCATCTGGAAGTTCCAAAATCGTGGGGGTGTTCTGTTTGCTTTTCTCTCCCTCTCTTTTGGTAGTATTTTTAGTATGTCTGGTAATTTTTACCGAATCCTAAACATCATTTATGGGGGAAAAATGCAAAATTTCTGGATGATCTTATCTAACTTCAAAAGAATTCTCTTTAGCTCCTTGGAAATGGGTAACATAGAAGCAGATCCCTTAATCCAATGAGGGATTGAGCTGGTTCGAAATTGGATTTTAGTCTTTACAGGGTTTTCTCTAATTTCTGACCTGCTTTCATTCTTTAAATACAGTGCTTCAGGAGGGTCCCAACTGGGTTGTTAACTAGGCCTCTTTCCTTTGGAAATCTTTGTATTACAATTTCTTTTTACTCCAGGATCATGAGATATCCAATAGTTCCCTGTGGAGTTTTTCTCTTAGCAACTGATTTCTCTTTTGCTTACCTATCTCTCAACCTGAACTATATAAGAATCAATAAAAACCAATAGGCAGAAGACAGCTCAGGGCATGGGTCTCACTTCTCTGAGCTTACCTTTTCTCCAAAATTTTGACCCCTTGAGTTCTGATTGCCTTAGTGGAATTGAACATCAATTTTTATCTCCCCAGGCCTATGGGATTACCAAAAGCTCTGCTCAGATTCTCTTCCTCTTTACCCTTGAGTTATTCTTGCCTTGTTTTCTCAGCCTCTTTGCCCAGGATATGACTAGGCAGGCACCTTAGGGAGAAATCAGCTCGGAATGTAGCTTCCCCTCAGTGACTGGCCTTTCTCTCCAAGATATCAGACCCTCAAATCTAGTCCATTTTGGTAACTCTTTATGCATATGTGTGTGTGTGCACATGCATGTGTGTGACCACACTCTATGCAAGCCTTCTTTGTTCTCGACAGCAGGATTGGTCTGTTTCAAACTAGTCCTTCAGAGCTATTAGCTGAAGCCGTATCTTAAAGATGGAAAAAAACAAAGAATACAAAGACTCACACTAACCTTCCCATTACTTTTTTTTTTTTTTTTCAACTTAGGATAGTCAGGAGGACAGAATTTGAAGAAAAGTTCTTGGAATTACCAAATTTCTCAATAGAATTCCATGACACTGATCAAGCACTGACACATGTCAGGCATAAAATGCATTCTGTTTTTAAGGTCCTTCCACATATTAAGCTATGAATTCTTAAATTACTGTAAATGTGGTAGTCATTACTTCTGGTTTCCAAATATTCTAATTCCTCCCCCTTCTGCAAGAGTGCCTATCCTGGCTCCCCTGTGGTAGGGAATGACTAGTTCTGGCCAATGTGTTTTGAGTATAAGTAAAGTGTGTCACTTTATGGCTGGAGCATTTCCTTACCCCACTGATGCTCTTTGGAGATCTCTTTTCATTTTTCTGCCGCAGTGACCATATACATGTTCCAGATAGTGCTGTGTCCCAGAGTAGAAATAATGACAACATAGAGCAGAGCCACTACCCAAGCCTCAGAGGCTGAACAGCGTGGGTAAGAAATTAACCTTGTTTTAAACTACTGAGACTGTAGAATTGTTTGTTACTGCAACTAACCCAGCCTATCCTGATTGATAAATTAAGGAAGGTAAGAACTGTCTATAGTCCCATGTGACTGATAAAACTAACAAGACTCAGATGCTTGCCCAGAAAACTCCTGATGCATATAAAGAATTTCTTATTTATTTCTACTGGCCATTTATCTAGTATGCTTTCACTAAACTATTCAACACAGAAAGCGTCTGAAGAATTTTTTAAACCACTACATGAATGACCGAATTAACCCCTTTGTGTGAATTGGTCTCAGGAAACAGGAAAGAGGAGCACCTGGGTGGTTCAGTTGGTTCGGTGTCTGATTCTTGATTTCAGCTCAGGTCACAATCTCACCGTTCATGAGTTCTAGCCTCACATCAGGCTCTGTACGGAAAGCACGGAGCCTGCTTGGGATTCTCTCTCTCTGCCTCTCTCCTTTCTCTCTCTCTCTCTCTCAAAATAAATAAACAATTTTTTAAAGAGAGAACAAGAAAGAAGGATGGTGCGTGGGTGACTCAGTTGGTTGAGCATCCAACTCTTGATTTCAGTTCAGGTCATAATCCCAGGGTCGTGGGATTAAGCCCCATGTCAGGCTCAGTGCTGAGCATGAAGTCTGCTTAAGATTCCTTCTCTTTCTCCCTCTGTCCCTCTCTTCAGCTGATGCTCTCTCTCTCTCTCTCTATCTCTAAAAGATTTTTTAAAAAAAAATTTTTTAAAGAAAGAAAAAAAATCAGAAAGAAGAGAAATATGGATTCAAATCCTGGTTCTATCACTATCTGTGTATGACCCTGAGCCAGTATCTGAATTTCTTTAAGCCTCTGCTTCTTAAACAGTAAAATGATAAAATTAATGCCAACCTCTAGCCATTGTTATGACAATGAAATGAGATGACATATGTTATCTTATTAGCAAAGCCGCTGGCACAGAGTAATACTCAAAAGTGGCAGCTATCATTATGATCCCTCAAAAACTAGTGGGAAGAAAGCAAAATGTAAGAAGCAGTGTGGGTGGGGGGGAGTCAATAATTCAGAAGTCACTCGTGCATTCCTTCCATTGTTACATCAAAGCCTAAGAAAACAAGTCTAGAGAACAAAGCAAATCTAGCTTACAGAAAAATAGATCAAAAGCTAAAAAATGGAATCCTTTAATCCATTCAAGGGACTATAAAATTAAAATATGAGGTGTTAATACATGCGTGTATGTATTAGATATATGTGAGATACAGTTGAAATTTGAGACTTGCGTGCGATGCATGGGTAGATGATAGATGATAGATGATAGATAGATGATAGATAGGTAGATAGATGATAGATAGATAGATAGATAGATAGATAGATAGATGATAGGCAAAGTAACAGTTAGTGGCTAGGTATTAAATATAAAGACCACACGCAAAGATATTGGCAAAGCTCTTTTGAATAGAGTCACCTTGGCTGCTGGGACATAAGGTCATTAAACGGAAAAGATTCACGGCCCAGAAAAATATACATCAACTCTATATGCCAGTGATGGCATGAAATTTTTAAAGATTCATCTTAAAGATACTATGGTATAAGCAAATGTTTCTGACCACTGATGTTAACAAAACTTTTTCAGGAAAGCAACTCTTTGTTCTCAAAGCGAGATGGTGATGAAATGCTGGTGCAATCTTTCTCCCTAAAGGCTGGAATGGGCTGGACGTTCAAGATGGCCACTCACAGTATTGGCAACCGTGGTCCGTATTGGCCGGTGGTCACTTAGCACTGCTGACTTGGTCTACACATGGCTTCAGCATGGCAGCTAAGTTCTAGAGGCCAAGGCGGTAGGTACTAGTCCTCTTAAAGGCTAAGTCCAGAGCTGGCATAGCATCACTTCTGCCAAACCGCATTGGGCCAAGTAGCTCCATATCACCTTCTATTCAAGTGGAGAAGAAACAGGCCCTCTTCCTGATGGGGGAGGCACCAAAGAATTTGCAACCATCTTCATTTCGCACAATCTGGTACGTAGAAAGCACCACACAAATATCTTTTTAACAAGTGGATGATTCAGTAGTTGGCTGCCTTACATTGTTCCTTGAGCCTGTTTTCTCTTCCTTCACCTCCAAACGTATCCATTTCCCACATGTTCCCAACTTTAAAATCTTTTACTCCCACCCTCCCTTTGTATCTTCCTTCCTTTTTTTCCTTCTTACCAATTTGTCTCTAAATTATTCTCTTTTCATCCACCCACCCCCCCCAACAAACACACTCCCATGACAAGAGACTACAGTAGTTAACGAGAGAGACATGGAGACTCGGGCGCATGCCGTTGGTATGGATGCTTCTGGAAGTCATGTGTTCGTAAGTTGGCAATGCCTCCTTTGAAGCTTGGAAGAGAAAAGAAAGAAAACAGCAGATGCACATTTTTCTTCATTGTACAAATTTGTGGTTTCAAGTCTACACTTTGCAAAATATGATTTTCCTTTTGCAAATTAAAGAAAAAAAGACTGAGGAGATCTGTAAATCACAGAGGCATCATTGAGCAACATCTTGATGATTTAAGTGTAAATGGATAAGAAACATATGGATTTCATTCCACGCAAAGCACACATATTGGAAATGAGTGGGGGAAGCATCTGGTAAAACGTGTTTTTGGTTTGATAGAATTCGGACCGCTTGGGAGGTGTAGTTCAGGACATTAGCAACCCAAATGCCAAGTGCAGACTGAGTTCATTTCATCCTGCTGCCAAAGCAGAGCTGGGGTTTCATTCACATTCAAATGCACCTCTCTCGCATGGTTTTTTCTTCTTCACATTATAGACTTGGCAAAATTTGGAGATTCCTTCCACTTTGGGTTCCTATGAGCTCCATGTCCTGGCACGAGGAAAGTAATCTAATACAAAATGACATAAAGTTTGGAAAAACCGACAATTTGATCTCATGTTCACTTTAATATGGAAAGGTTGAATAACCTTCAATTACAATGCACTCCAATTTACATCTTCTCAATGAAAGGCCAGGGGCTGCTGAAGCCAGGTAAGCTGGGAAGATTCCAGCATCCTGGGAGGGTGGGGGAGGCGGGGGAAGGGGTTCTCCCGAGGATGCGAACAGCCCTGCAAGGATTGAAGGGTGTAGAAGATTTCACATTGACAAGATCATCTACCTCTCTTCTCATTTTGTAATAAGTTAATTCACAAGACAAACTTAAAAAAAAAAAAAAAAGAGGAAAAACAAAGAACCACTTTACTCTGAACTGGACATCAAATATTTGAGAAAGGAAGATCACTAAGTCTAATCACAAGAACTAAGGATAGGGAGAGAGAGGAAAGGCAGGCAGAGAGATGATCAGAGACGCTAAATTGCAGTAAGTCTGTCAAATTCCGTCCCCGCATGAGATAACAAATTTCAAAGTGTTTCTGCCTGACGATCCATCCAACCCCAACAGCCATCTGTAAATGGAACCGATACCATCTTGGTGGACTTGTACTCTTGTAAATACTTTGTGTCTTCGCCCGCTATCACTCCCCTAACTCTGGCCATTCTCGCCTCTCACGGGGATCCTGCAACTGTTGACCCAGGCCCTGACCCCCACCTCCAACTCACCTAGACAGAACAATGAGAGCCCTCTTCTCGAAAGGTAAGTCTGGTCATGTTACTCCCCAGCTCAACAGCCTTCAGGGGCTCTCCAGTGCTCTTAGCCTAAGGTGTGACTGCTATCGTATCTCAGCCGAGGTGCGACGTGGTCAGTCCTCCAGATCACCCCTCTGTCCTCATCTCTCCATGATCATGAGCCTCGCATTCTGTTTTCCAGCCATAATGACTTTATTTCAGTCTCTCAAACTTCCCATGGTCTTCTTTTACTCTAAGCTTTTTCTCTGCCAGGGAGGTTTGTCCTTCCTCTCCCTTTCTCATTTCTCTTGGTTCACACCTATTTTCCTCCAAGTCCGGAGGAAATGTTCCCAGACTTCCAGGACATCAACTGAGGCCCCGTGGGTGTTCTCTCAACTGCCCATACATGCCTCAGGATGTTATAACTGCCACCTTGATTTGATCTAGATCGATGGGTCAACTCTAAACTCCATGACAGCAGGGTCACAGCTATCCCACCCACTCTCATATCTCCAGCATACGGTACAATACCTGGCACTTAACAGGTGTTCAGAAATATTTGAAGGAAAAGCCTAAATTTTAAGTCTGCACCATTATGTAAATGTGCTAGTTCATCTTCAGCGTCAAGTTGGCTGGGTTATGGTGCACAGCTGTCTGGCCCAACACCAGGCTAGATGTCGTTGTGAAGGCATTTTTTTGGACGTGATTAGCATTGAAAACAGTAGACTTTGGGGGCCCCTGGGTGGCTCGTCGGTTAAGCGTCCGACTTCGGCTCAGGTCACGATCTCACGGTCCGTGAGTTCGAGCCCCGCGTCAGGCTCTGTGCTGACAGCTCAGAGCCTGGAGCCTGTTTCAGGTTCTGTGTCTCCCTCTCTCTCTGCTCCTTCCTTGTTCATGTTCTGTCTCTCTCTGTCTCAAAAATAAATAACATTAAAAAAAAAATTTTTTTTTTAATAAAAAAATAAAAAAAAAACAGTAGACTTTGAGGAAAACAGATTATTCCCCATAACGCGGGTGAACCCCATCCCATCAGTTGAAGGTGTTAAGAGCAAAGACTGAGATTCTCCAAAGAGAGAAATGAATTATCTCAAGACTACATAGCATAGACATCCTGCCTGCGTATCCAGCCTGCTGGCTTGTGGAATTAGGACTCAAGACTGTAACCTCACCTCTCACCTGACTCTCCAGCCTGCCAGCCTGGCCTGCAGATTTCAGACATGCTGGGCCCACACTCACATGAGACAATTCCTTAAAAATTAATCTCTCCCAAGAGGCGCCTGGGTGGCTCAGTCGGATGAGCATCCGACTTTGGCTCAGGTCATGATCTCATGGTTTGTGAGTTCAAGCCCCATGTCGGGCTCTGTGCTGACAGCTCAGGGCCTGGAGCCTGCTTTGGATTCTCTCTCTCTCTCTCTCTCTCTCTGTTTCTCTGCTCCTCCCCTGCTCATACTCTGTCTCTCTCTCTCAAAAACAAAGGTTTTTTAAAAATTTAAAAAAATTAAAAAAAAAATTAATCTCTCCCAGGGCACCTGGGTGGCTCAGTCGGTTAAGAATCCGACTTCGGCTCAGGTCATGATCTTGTGGTCAGTGAGTTTGAGCTCCGCATCCAGCTCTGTGCTGACAGCTCAGAGCTTGAAGCCTGCTTCCGATTCTGTCTCCCTCTCTCTCTGCCCCTCCCCAGCTCACACTGTTCTCTCTGTCTCCCAAAAATGAATAAACGTTAAAAAAAATTGTTTTTAATTGATCTCTCCCTCCCTCTGTCTCTCTCTTTCTCCCCACTAATGGTCCTGTTTCTCTGGAGAACCCTGTCTAACACAGTAAAAAAAAAAAAAAAAAATGTACATCGTCAATTTCTATTTTGACCCTCTTCTCATTCAGTGGGACAGAAAACTCATTTTCTCCGGATGAGCAGCGCCCTCATGCCCAGAGTCAAAGCTCAAGGCTATGCCTTTAGTTCCAGGCCAGGACACAAGATGCCACAGCGGGCCCTGCGTCTTGGGTAAGCTTCCATTTCCCGGCTCCAGTCTGCCGAGGTGGCCGTCATCCATCCCGCGTGGCCTTACATAGTGTTTGCCACACAAAGCTTCTCTCTCTTTAGGCATGGCTCTCCCTCCCTCGCCTGTCTTGATGCCCCTCTGGGGCCCACAGGCACCATTTTGTTGAATCTAGAACTTGGGAGCACAGAGACTGCCAGAGAACTGGCTGCCTCGGGAACCCAAACAGCTCTTTGGTTTTGAGGTCTTCCTTCCTTCCCAGCACTTTATCCAGGAAAGAAGGTCCTACCCAAAGTCTAAACCCAGAAAGACTCAGTGGCTCTCTCTCAGGGACACGTCAACACCTAAGCTGCCCTCACTGTAGAGGGTAGCTGCCAACAAAATATGTGTATGAACCAACCACAACAACCTGTGAATATGAGCTTCTTCGGAACAAGGATCTTTGCAAGGAATCTCCAGATGAGATCATCCTGGATTATCCGGGTGAACCCTAAGCCCAGTGCTGTGTCCTTATAAGAGACAGAAGAGGAACCGACAAAGACAGAGAAGGAGAAGCCACGTGAAGACAGAGGCGGAGACCGAAGAGACAGAGCCCTGAGTCAGGGGACACCAGGAGTCCTCAGAAGCCAGAAGTGGCAAGAAAAGATTCTCCCCTATGAACTTCAGAGGGGGTGTGGTCCTGCTGACCCCTGGATTTTGGACTTCTGGCCTCCAGAATTACGAAGGGAATAAGTTTCTGTTATTCTAAGCCACCTACCTGGTGGCTTGGAACAGCTGTCTCAGAAAAGTGAGACAGCCACTGATTGCCTTCCCTTTCGGGGGATCCTTTTGTGGTCAAGACCCAGGGTAGTAGGCTATTCTTACTCATCCTGAACATCTCCTGATCTAATAATGTATATGCCAGGAATCTTTTCCATTCCCCTCTGGGACTCAGCTCCTGGAACTCAGAACGTCAGTGAGAAACTCGCTGACTAAGCCAGAGGGGGTGAGCAAAATGGGTAAAAAGTATTACACCAGGGAAATCATTTTCAAGCAATCACTCCTGAGAACTTTAAGGAACATCTTTTTTTTTGTTTGTTTTTTGTTTTTTTTTCTAAAATTGTCCTAAATCCTCACTTAGAGGGTAATCACACAGTCCAACAGACACATGGCTTAGGAATTCATCCCAATGCTGTTGCCTTAAAGATGGAAATCGACGCATCCCCCACTCCTGCATTTGCTCTTCGCAAGGTACAACCATCTCTGCGAAGTTTAAATTTGACTCTCTGTGACCAAAAGAATTCCCATGAACCGGGAAATCATTTCCGGAGCGATATTTCTTTGGCCCGGGGGTTGTTCCTGATCACTACTTGTCTGTGTCACCAGATCCTTGTCTTGATTCCGTGGATCCTCCTAGATGCTGTTTCCTAGAGAAACCGCCACGCCTCGACAATCTCCGAGGCTCTACACGATGTGCTAACCCGAGGACCTTTCATTAGAATAAAACACTAAATTATGTATTCCTGCCGTCACACGGTGATAGGAGTATCAGCTTTGCCTTATGTGCCTTCCTGCAAAGCTGGGTATGCCAGCTTTGCTTTAATAGGTGTGTGGCCGGCAGCTAATGATTTAAACTCTTGGACTCTGAGTTTCTATGAAAGTGGACATAAGAACAGCTGGCTTATAAGGCAGTTGTCAGGAGTCAAAGAGATACGGTAGGAAAGGGAATTATCACTGATTGGGCCATCTTTTCTCTGTTTATCACTGCTCACTTATTCCTGAATGCATTCTTTACTAATCATGATGGAATACTATCTGGCCATGAGGAACAATGCCTCCTAAGAGTGTTTCATAACGTAGAAAAGAGCTGTGTCGTATTACTGAGTGAGAAAGATTATGAAGCAGTATGTACAATATGATCCCAATAGAGGTAAGGAAAAAATACAAGAACTGGGGCTCCTGGGTGGCTCAGTGGGTTAAGCACCCGGCTCTTGGTTTCAGCCCAGTTCATGATCTCATGGAACGTGAGAGTCCAAGCCCTGCATCGGCCTTGGTACTGATAGTGCAGAGGCTACTTGGGCTTCTCCCTCTTCTTCTCTCACTCTCGCGCTCTCTCTCTGCCCCTCCCCCACACATGCTCGCCGTCTCTCAAAAAAAAGAAATAAATAAACATAAAAAAACAACATATTAAAAAAAGAAAAAATACAAGAACCTACACACACTCTTGGGTCCAGATTCATAGAAAACTGGACTTAGAAGGACACATACCAAAACTTTCATGGCAGTTATCTCTAATTGATGGCATTTTATGGGTAATAAATATTTTCTCTTCCCCCACATTTTTCAGATTTTCTGTACAGTACACTCATAATCAGAAAAGAAAAGAAAAACAACTATGTGGTATGGCCTTGGGTGACTTTTCCTGCTCGCTTATTGGCAGACTGGAGATAACAACTTTTTGAGATCAAAGGAGAAAATCCACACAAAAGTGCTTTAGAAGCATTAGTGTTTTATAGCACTAAGCTATAGAAATCTTAACTTCAGAAATCAGTGTTTTCTTTGCTAACGTATTACAACCAAGATATGGGAAATCGGTGTTGGGCAGAAACGGAAGTTTTAGCACAAAGTAAAAAGTTCAGTTGGTCTCTGTGTCTTCTCCGTTGCGTATTTGGGATGCGGTGTGTGAGTATAGGTATCGAATATGGCCAGGGCTGCCCTCATGGGCATGCGACCCACGTGGTCCTACAGATTTCCATTCTCGGAAGGGCCTCACCCTTGGTTTAATGGCCTGTCGTCACCATCTCGAAATTTTTAATACGTTTTGAACAAGGGACCCGCATTTTCACTTTGTACCTGGCCTCACAAATTATATAGTCTGTCACCAACGTAGATGACTGTGTGCTTGTACGAGTGTGTGAGGCCTTGCATAAATTTCAAGAAACTGGATGTTCTACAGTCAGAATGATAGACGGCGGAGGAGAGGAAGTATGTGTGTTTGGCTGAGCCTGGAAAAAACTACAGGCAGAAATAGAAGAATCCGAACTCACTCGGAATTAACCAAGTGGGAATGACAGCTGGTTGCCTTTGTGAAATATATAATCTGCTGGCAAGCAAAACCGGCTAATTGAACTCTGATTAAGGGGCTTTTTCTTCTCAGTTCATATTAAACATTTGAGAATTGTTCACACTTTAGATAAGATTCTAAGTAAAATGGAAGAGACGCTTATAAAAATAGGAAATGCTCATCCTAAAATAAATCAGTTGGCTCTGTCTATAAAGGAAAAACATTAGCTAAAAAGACGCCAAAGTTATGTTGTCTATGGGATCCATTTCTGCCACAGAAATCCTTAACATGATCTATTTATCCGGAGATAAAGGCATCTCGGGCATTTGTATAAGACTTGGCTGGCTGCCCTTGGCTTTGCTCACCCTGACTCTGGTGGCTGGCGTTTTGGGGGCCGGACAATGAAGGATGGGTGCCAGTGATTGGCTGTGGCCACTCCATTCCAGCCAACATGACTGGCTATTTTGAAATTGTATTTAGCATACTTCCTTGGACCTTTGGGGTGATGTCATCTTATGTGACTGGGAGGAAGTTGGTTGCTACCAGTTTCTGAATTAATCAGTTCCTCTCTTAGTGAAGTAACAGATTTCACACCAAATAATTGAAGAGCCAAACATTTGAAACCAGGATCACCACCTCAAGCATCGCTCAAGCCATCTTTGTGGGGGCCGAAGAGTACCCTGCTCACACCTTCTTTTATAAGGATCACCAACACATTTTTAATCATCCCGGTTAATTTCTAATTAGGGGAAGATAATATGAAACATGGAAACCATTCTGCTGCACCTATATTTGTCTGTTTCAAACTACCCCAGCATTCCAGAAGCACTTGTAAATATTTTTAAAAACACGCTCTGTCATTTGCGATTCTCATCTTCCTCACCTTCAGAAATTGGGCACTTCCAAAGTGCACAGCTAAAAATGGGAATTTGAGAGAATACAGGAAGGTGCACTGGTTATTCAGTGGTCACCTTTGTCCCTTGCTCCCTACAGAAAAGATGTCTGTATCTATTTCGTATCTATTGAAGAAACTTTCAATGTTATGATTTTTTTTTTAATTTTTTTCTTTAACGTTTATTTATTTTTGAGACAGAGAGAGACAGAGCATGAACGGGGGAGGGTCACAGAGAGGGAGACACAGAATCTGAAACAGGCTCCAGGCTCTGAGCAGTCAGCACAGAGCCCGATGCGGGGCTCGAACTCACGGACCGCGAGATCATGACCTGAGCCGAAGTCGGCCACTTAACCGACTGAGCCACCCAGGCGCCCCTGTTATGATTTTTATTCAGATTTCATGCTCACAAATGCTCATCTCGCGTCCTGGCACATTGCAAAGGTAAAATCTTTCCTCTTTGTAGGTGAAGTATATCAAACAATTTATCCTCCTGAGGATAGAGGAGCTTCCTTCTTAGAGTTCAGGAACCCCAATGTCAGAGTTCTGCGGCCCCCAGGATAGATCACAGATTTTTCTATAGCCAACAACTGGAGAAAGAACACAGTGTGCTTATCTAGAACAGTAGTTTCTGTAGTAGAAATTATAATTTTCTTAAAACCCCATATAAGTATGTTCCAAAAGGCCTTTCTCAAAGTCCTCTGTACCCTGTTTACTTGGAGCCAGGAAGTAAGACTCATTCCTTTCTGACCCTGCTTTGAAAACATCACTTAGGACTCTGCGTGCTTTGATAAGAAAACTATAAAGAAATCCTCTTGGGGTGCCTGGGTGGCTCAGTCAGTTAGGAATCCGAATTTGGCTCAGGTCAGGTTCTCACGGTTTGTGGGTTCGAGCCCCGCGTCAGTCTCTGTGCTGACAGCTTGGAGCCTGGAACCTACTTCCGATTCTGTGTCTCCCTCTCTCTGGCCCTCCCCTGCTCATGCTCTCTCTCTCTCTCTCTCTCTCTTTCAAAACTA
The DNA here is from genome assembly GCF_018350215.1 of Panthera leo. Taxonomy (NCBI): domain Eukaryota; kingdom Metazoa; phylum Chordata; class Mammalia; order Carnivora; family Felidae; genus Panthera; species Panthera leo. The sequence continues at coordinate 10,287,008 of NC_056687.1, forward strand.
AATAAACATTGAAAAAAAGAAATCCTGCCAATTCGCTTAAAAAAAAAATTCTTACATCTATTCAAGAGGTGAATGTGCTTCCCCTGCCCCAGTATTCAAGTTAATTCCTTGCAAGGTGATGATTGGAGATCAAGGAAATCATTATTTTAACCCCCGTGCCCGCGAACAGGTCTGTTTCACAAACCATAAAGCAAAGAGATCACCAGAAGTGAGCTAAACCATCCTGCGGGCTAGGCTGGTTACATTCACCCAAACGGTGGCCTTCCCACATTCAGGTTGGCTTTGTGAAACAAAGATCTAAATCCTGCAGCCATCCAAAGAACCCCATCAGGGGAAGGGACCAGGCATCCGCCTTCTGCATTTTCCCCACTGACAGGTCAAGCCGGCTTCCCTACCTGATCTCCATTGCCTGCCTTTGCACAGTCATGAGAAGCTTAGAATAGACGTGGTTTTGTCTGTATGTAGTAGAAAACACCCGTTTAAACAGGATGTTGGACATCACGATGACTGACCCAGAACACGGGCCAGGGCAGACATGAAAGCAGGAGCGTTTCATTCACAAAGGTTTTCTGGGACCAGCTCCCTCTCAGCCTAAACAGAGTCACGCACAGGCTGGCCCCGATGCTCCCACACTGCTTCCGGAGTGCTTTGAAAGTTCTGCAGCGCGCGCAGCCTCCGTGGACCGGGGCCACGAGCAGGACTGGGAGTAATTACCCGCCCAAGAGCGTGTTCCTTGAGGAGCAAGCCCTTCTGCCAGCTACTACCCTTGAGAAGCACGAGGGACAGAACGCAGGCTGTCCCACACCCACTTGTTTTCCTTCCCTTCAGTGGGACGGTTTCAACTGATTTTGATTACCCTGGCGCCAAATAAATGAAAACATTTCATAGACGTATAATCATCCATCACTGTGAAGAAAGGAAAAATGTTTCATGTGCAGTGTGTTTATAAATACACTTAATGAAAAAAGGACAGTGCTGTCTTTCCTCCGCAAATCGCTGCTGCTGCTGCTGCTGGCCAGAGAGGCCTGCTCTCGGATCACCCCCCGAGGCCCCTCCAGCCTGCCCCCTGACATCTCACCCTGGCAGCACCATGGCCCCCGGAGAGCCAAGGTGGGGGACCCGTGCCTCCAAGGCCGCCTCTGAACCTCTAGCCCCTGTCCCGAGACGGAGGAGACACACGGAGCCAGCGGGGGAGAAAAGGGAAGTGTCTTGTGCATTTAGGAAGGCAAAAGGCAGCCCGTTTTTCCATCTGGCTGAAGGCAGCCCAAATGAATGAAGCAGCACCATTTCAAAGAAATTAACAACGGTATGTGCAGAATTAGCGCCGCCCTCGGCTTGAGTTGGCGTTTCAGTAAATCGCAGCTTGGGCTTCGTCCAGCCTGTGAGTTCTGTCAATGCCAAGGATAAGGGGAAACACATCTGTGCTGGTTTCGCATCCCATCCAGGGTGCATACGGTGTGCGATACCATTTAAGGCAATTTGGGGTTTGGGATGTGTACCTGCAGGGCGCCTGGGGGGGCTCAGTCGGTCGACTCTTGATTTCCACTCAACTCATGGTCTCACGGTTCGTGGGATAAAGCCCCACGTCGGCCTCAGTGCTGACAAGTGCGGACCCTGCTTGGGATTCTCACTCTCCCCCTCTCTCTGCCCCTCTCCTGCTCCCTCTCTTTCTCTCTCTCGAAATCAATAAATAAACTTCAAAGAGAAAGGATTTGGACGGGCCGTGATAAGGCTTCTGGAGGATGCTGTCTAAAACAACAAACTCTCTCTTCTCCTTTGGGATTCGCACATGTTCTCAGGCCCCGTAAATGCCCCTGGATTGTCTCAGAGGCCTCACAGGCTGACTACAAGTTCTCGAAGTGTGGAAAACCGGCGTGGACTGTCTCCCGCACACGGTAAATCAGTTTGGGCCCTCCTTTCCCCCACTGTCACTTCTCGCAACGTGTTCAACAGATTCGCATTCGCATTTGATGCCTAAACAGAGCCAGACCACTGGGGTAGAGATGAAACTCCTTCCAAGCCCCTTACGCAAAGCTTATTTCCATTTTAATCACCAGGAGTGCCACAGGATGGGGGAAACCCATCCATTCAAATACTCCAAAGTAAGCTGTTACCAATGGCACCCAAGACCATTTCTCACTCCAACAAGCGCCAAGATATCACCCCGGGCGGCCGACGAGGGAAGGGCCCAATCACAGTGACATCACACAATCTGGAAGAAGGGGACTTGGGAATTCATTTTAAGAGGTTGTTAATCCCTCAAGCAGAAGCAAACGAAGGAGGAGGGTGTTGTGCACGCCGCCCGCCTTCGCTGTGGGAGCCACCAGGGCGGGAACAAATGTCTGCTCTTCCGGAAGGCAAGGGTCTAAAATGTCCCTGCCTCTTGAGCGGGCGCCTCTGATGCCTGGTACGCTGGTCTCAGGATGCATCAGATCCCGTCAGGGAGTAGAGTGAGAGAAATGCTGTTTATGGGGATTTGCACATTCTCTCCGGGCGCTTCTTCAGAATGTGTCGGTAACCAGGATTGCCAGAAGTCTCTCTCACTTCAAGTGAGATGACAGCGATGTAGATTCACACGCGCACCGAGATTTACAATTTACAAAGCAAGTCAGTGTGTTTATTTCACCAGCGTCTCCCGACAACCTTGGGAAGACCTAAAACTGTGATTAAGGCCACGATGTGGCACAACGTGGCACGTTTGTGGTCATGCAGCTGTAGAAAGGGCAGGGACCCTGAGCCGGCTACTCCGCCCTGCACCCCCCCCCTTCCCGCTTCATGACACGGCTTCTGATGCATCTTTGCTTTATTCTAGTCGTGGCGGATCGCATACTCATGCCTTTTCACACGACTCTGCAGCCCTTCCCAGGAGGAGTTGCAGCCCGTTTTCCCCACCCCTTGAATCAGGGCTGGCCTGTGACTTGGGTTTGGCCAAGAGACTACAGTACAAATGACAGGGTGACAGTTCGAAGCCTAGACGTCGGAAGTCGTGTACATTTCGGCGTGCCTTCTTCTCTGTCACCTCCAGCGCCATGAGAAGCTGCCTGGAGGATGAGACAGCGGATGACAGAGAGACAGGCCATCCCAAGCCAGCCGAGCCCCAACACGGGGGAGCCCGGCCAGGGTCCAGAGCTGCCTAGCCAAGCTGCAGCTGACAGGTGATGCCTGAGCGAGCCCAACTGAGATGGGAAGAACTGCCCCGGTGACTTGTAGACCTGAGACCAACACCAAGGGTTCATTGTTAGAAGCACTCAGGATTTGGGGATGTTTTTAATTAGGTAGAACTATGGCAATGGATAACCGATATGCCGGGCGCCTGGGTGGCTCAGTCAGTTAAGTGTCTGATCAGCTCAGGTCATGATCTCGCGGTCTGTGAGTTTGAGCCCCACGTGGGGCTCTGTGCTGACAGCTCAGAGCCTGGAACCTGCTTCAGATTCTGTGCCTCCCTCTCTCTCTGCCCCCCACCCCCGCTCATTCTCTCTCTCTCTCTCTCTCTCTCTCTCTCAAAACTCAATAAACATTAAATTTTTTTTAAATAGGTAACTGATGTGCCAGTCAACAAAAAAGGGATGGGCTCCTACCACATTCTAAGTTCTTAAGGGATCATAGCAAAGAATGAGACACGCCCTTGGGCTCCAAATTCTATAGTCTGTCAGGGAAGATAGGCATGGCCATTGACGACTCTGATCTAGGGTGATACACGATACCCATTGCATGAGTGGTTCGAAAGCACCCGGAGTGTTTGGAGGAAGGAAAAATTTAATGTTCATTTTGAATCACTTTATGGATGATCTAGTTATCTACTAACTCATCCCCTTCTCTCATTGAATGAGATCTAATACGGCCTAAATGCATCCTATCTTTTATAAAGACACGCCCAAACACAGGCTTGGGCATGGTCAACTTACATTATCCCTCAAAAATGCTGTTTAAATCTCTAACGGGAATGTATGAACCCTCTGAGGTAGAGATGAACACATTCCAGGCAATGGACATTGTAGAGACAAGAAAGACCATGAAACTCGGGTACCACGTCCTACAGACCCTCTGAACGTTAGTGAAGATATTTCTCTTGACCTTTAGCAAATGACCCCAGTGCTGAGCTACAAAGCATGTGAAATCGGAATTGCTATTGCAACAGATCACCTCTTTCTCATTTTAACCGACTCTTGGATGAAGAATAAATACAAAGAGTAAAGATAAAGATGTGGAATATTCTGGGCACTACTGTGTAGTCATGACTGGCCACAGAATCTGCAGTCAGCCTGCCTGGGCTTGATACCCTGCTTCCCCCACTTTCTATCTAGGTGGTTTGGAAATTATTTAGTCTCTTTATGCCTCAGTTTTCTCATCTGGAAAATGGGAAGAAATACACGTTTGTGAGAATTGAGTGTAAGGCACTTAGTGGGGGGTGGGTGGGGGGAGTGAACTAATGATAGTTACCAGTATCATTAGTGAACGTTTAATGAATTAAATTGTTGATGAAGTTAACACCCAGCGTTTTCCTAATATTTTGTTTTCTTTTTAAAATAAGAAGTACTTTTATTTTATTTATTTATTTATTTTATTATTTATTTTTGAGACAGAGAGAGACAGAGCATGAATGGGGGAGGGTCAGAGAGAGAGGGAGACACAGAATCTGAAGCAGGCTCCAGGCTCTGAGCTGTCAGCACAGAGCCCGACGCGGGGCTCGAACTCACGGACGGTGAGATCATGACCTGAGCCGAAGTCGGCTGCTTAACCGACCGAGCCACCCAGGCGCCCCAAGAAGTACTTTTAAGTTATCCAAGATCATTAATTTGAAAATTGAAATACATAGAGTCATTCTTTTCTCTTTCTGTTCGTAAAAAGAAACATCTTTCCAAGTGAAAATGTGCTCACCAAAGCAGAAAGAAACATTCCTTGCTATTATTATTATTTTATGTCTTTATAGTCTAGTTACTTAGTTTGGTTGAGATGCAAAACTTCATTTGTCCACAACTACCTGAAACATTGGGCTAATTTGTTTTGGAGTATAGGTCTATTATCAGATTTAAGAACTTATTACAAACAGAGTTAAGCCGTTTGTCGATTAATAACATAAATGATGTACTCAGGATCATGTGCTCAAGTTTAAGGAATTTTACTTCCCTACTCCGGAACCCAAGTGCATGTCAAATTCCAAGTGCGAATGAATAACAAGGGGGGAAAATAATACTGAGTCCCCCATGTAGAAAGTTCTGGTCAGACACTATGTAAATCAGAAATACGTTTGCAGTGTTCACCAGCTAGATATTTTTGGGAAGGAAAACACCCGAAAACCCCTTATCTACCTCTCCAACAACATCACAGGGTGTCAAAATCTAGAGAGATTTTACATATCTGCCCAGAAGAGAAAAGCTACTAAGGTATAAAAAAGTTAGTAAGAGTAACTAATATTATTAAGGAAATAAAGGGGACATTTGGCAAGAGATAAATTTAATTAAATGCACGCGGTTAGCCTGGTAAGCTAAACGGCAAAGGATGTGATTTGGGTTTTAACCCTTATAAGGGTTACAAATTAGGGGCACCAGGGTGGCTCAGCCGGTTGAGCACCCAACTTCAGCTCAGCTCATGCTCTCACAGCTCGTGAGTTCGAGCCCCGCGTCGGGCTCTGTGCTGATAGCTCAGAGCCTGCAGCCTGCTTCACATTCTGTGTCTCCTTCTCCCCCTCGCCATCTGTCTCTTTCTCTGAAAACTAAATAAACATTAAAAAAAATTTTTTTAAGGTTACAAATTAGGGTAACCACTAAGTCAATACCAACTCATAAAATGCTCTAAGTAGAGGCCAGAGCTTGAAGTCCAAGGCAGGTGTTAGAAGTAGAACACAATGTTACCCTGCACAGCACATAATACATGTCTAGAACCCTGTGTCCTTAAAACAAAACTTTCCGCTCTTTTGATAAGTACCCCCAGAACAGGAACCCTGTCTTGCCCATGCCGGAAACTGCCACCTGCTTCCCCCAGCACCCAGCCCAGAAAGCAACATGGACTGGGTACTTTTGAAACGTCTGTTAAGTGACTAAGTAAAAGAATTGGCAAATTTAGATAAATGTGTGTGCGGCAGATCCGTAATAATTAGTAAGGGAACAGAGGTTGTTTTGGATGCAATCCTTAACTGTTTACTACATGAAATATATACTCTTCCTATAAAAATCAACCAACTATCAAAAAAGTAATAAGTAGTGTCAGAGAAAGAGAGAACAACGAGTCGGGTTGTTTTGATTGGAGCCAGCACATCAGTCAGTAGGGGCTCAATGACGGCCACCAACCCAAATCTCGTTCACGTACAACCACAGAGATTGGTATGTCCTCACTTTATTTGTCAGCTACCCTTTGGTGGTGGTTCTGTTCCTCGTCCTTGAACAAGCAGCCCGAGCCACGGCATTGCCAGTCTCACGGGAGAAAGACATCTACAGGAGTGAGACACGTGATAGGGAGGCACAGGAGAGCCTAGAGAATATTCTGGACAATAGTTCAGTCCAATCACCCGACAAGATAACTCTGATTTCGAGCTCGGTAATGATAACCATTTCTTTCCACACATCTGTAATCTTCGTTACTCTTCTGATAATTTTTACAGAACTGCTTAAAAGAAATGCTTTTGGCATTTTGGGACCGAACTAGAATATGGCAAATAAGAACAATTTGCTTACGTCGTTTGCTATTTGTGGGAGGGAGCATGAACATAAAATCTGCTCAGTCTTCCCCTATGAGGTTTGAGAGGCAATCATCTTTCCCTTTCTTCATCATTTATCCAACAGCTCCCACAGACAGCACAGATAGCCTATTAATCGGCAGCTTTGTGTTAAATAGCAATACAAAGTTACCACCAAATAAGAGTTAATGTGTGTATATGTAAAATGAAGCCTGATACACAGAATGTTCTCAATAAACGCGCTGAATGAGTGCAGAACTCAGTCTCTACGGTATGAAATGGCGGTGGTGTTTTCAGATGTCTCTCCTTACACCCTCACCCCCTGGCCTTCTCTTTTTGTTTTTTTTAATTTTTATTATTTTTTATTATTATTTTGAGAGAAAGACCCTGAGTTTGCAGAGGGTTGGGGAGGCAGAGGGAGTGAGAGAGTCTCAAGCAGGCTCCACACTCAGCGTGCATCCTGACGCAGGGCTCGATCTCACGACCCCGAGATCGTGATCTGAACGGAAATCCAGAGTCAGACGCTCAACCGAATGAGCGACCCACGTGCCCCTTGACCTTCTCTTTCTAATGCCCCTTTGGGATTTTTCCACCAAAGCTTTTCCTGGGTCAAAAAAAAAAAAAGAAAGATACACTCTTTCTTTTCACAATTTTGCCACTAAGTATTTCATAGGTGATTACACGAAAGTCCAAACTTTTCCCGAAGATTGTACCATTTTATGTTCCTCCAGCAATGCATCGGTTCTGGGTGTTCCACATCCTTGCAAACATTCGGGGTAGTCAGTCCTTTTGATAGTCACCTACCCTGTCCCCCAGAAATGTCACTCCGATCGAGTTATCCACGAGAAATACATTCCATAGAAAAAAAAATTCCATAAAACACTTATGCAAATGTATTTGTAGCAGAATTGTTTATAATAGCTCAAAACTGGAAATGACCCAAATGTCCATCAGTAGGAGAACTAAACAAATTGAGGTATGTTCACACGGAACAATAACTCAGCAAATATAAAGAGGGGAGAGCTGATCTACTCAACAAAAGAATCTAGACACGTACTGTATGATCCATGTCTATGAAGTTCTAGAACAGTCAAAACTATAGGGAAAGAAAAAGGAGAATAGCGGTTTCCTCGTGGGGGTGGGGTGGGCTGTGAATTTTCTAAGGACTTCTGTGAAGTGGTGGAAATATACTGTATCTTGATAAGGGTGTGGATTACATAGATGCATCCATGGGTCAAAGACGCACAGTTTAGGGGCGCCTGGCTGGCTCAGTCGGTAGAGCGTGCGACTCTTGATCTTGGGGTCGTGAGTTCAAGCCCCACGCTGGGCATAGAGATGGAGAAATAAACAAACAAATAAACTTTAAAAAGAAAACAGCTTCATGGATGACACAAATTTAGTTAAGTTCTGCCTCCTTCCCTTTATTCAGTAGCTTTCCCAGCACCGGGCACGACCTGTGGCCGCTGTTTGCGCAAAATAAATCAGGACAGAAACTTCCTGAGTTCTCCATCTTTGGCAGCAAGGAAACCAGCTGTCCCAAGACAGAAGGGGGAGGGAGTCTTTGACTCAGTCCCAGAGCCTGGCCCCTGACAGGAGCCCTGAGCAAAGCCAGGGGCCAGCAGCAGCCCACCTGGGGGGTTTTGTTGTTTGAGCCTTTGCCGCCTGCCCGTGGTGGCTGGTAATTGCTGGGTGCGTTGTGTTCCTTTGGTCTCTCAGGTGTATTTCCTCAACCAACGTGAAAAGAAAACGATAAGGGGCAAGGGCATGGAAGTGTTTATGTTTTCGGCTCTAGCCAATTGCCTGAGACCCAAGACAAAAGCCAGTGCAGATGGAAGGAGGCCAGACTATACAATGGAAACCCCAGCCTGTCCCTGCAGAACGGGCCCAGCACCCAGCTGTCGTCCACTTCCATTCGTGTCGCCGACACCCAGCAATTAGCACGCCCGGGTTCTCCTTTGGAAAAGAAGCTTGGGAGGACAATACCACAGCGAGTCCTCCTGGACAGGAAAGCAGGTGAATCCAGCTTGGAAAAAAAGGCAAAGGTAAATGATCCTTTTCGCCATTGCTTCCTACTGTTGGACAAACCACCGGCACGGTATGAAAGAACTCCTCCCGAAAGGGTACAAGATAAAGGGAAAAACAAAACCAAAAACCACTCCAGCCCAGCCTGCAGTGATTGAAGTGCACTGACGTACCATATTATTTTCTCCTGTATACTTAAATTGACCCCAAAGTCTCTGGCTTCTTGGGTGATATATGTACATGCACGTCTTACATCTGGACTGTCAGTGAGGACGGCCAGATAAAATCCAGGACACCCAGTTAAATCTGAATTTCAGTTAAACCGTGAATAATTCTTTAAGAATCCCCTATGTACTAGGGGGATTACTAGGGAGATTTACTAGGAACTGAATTCGTGTTTTACCTTTAAAATTCAAAGTTAACGGTGCATTCTTTTTCTTTCTTTCTTTTTTTTTTTTTTTTTTTTTTTTTTTTTTTTGGCTAAATCTGGCATCCCGACCCCCACGGCATCACAGAAGCCTATATTCGGTAGGGATAAACTTGAACTTGACAGGAAGTGATAGACTGAAAATACGGCACTCCATTCGGGTGATGGCTTGAAGTGCAGTGAAATCACCTAATTGTTCCAAATGTCTCCAGCTCACGCGAAAAGAAGAGAAATGAGCTAAGGCTCATTTGCTCATTGGGTAAGCGATATGAATAACAATGAAAACCTTGGAGTTAAAAGATGTGTCGTTTTGAGTAGCTGAAGCGTTCTGAGCCTGAAGGAACTCACCGCCCACTTCTTATCACCTTAATAGCCAGGTCCTAGGTAGTCCAGGGAGGGCACTGTCCCTGACACAGCACAGGAGGCAGAATTGCCGACACGGGGTCATACCTGCACCTTATTTTGAATTTCCTTTGGCATCTCTGTAAAGGGCACTCTGGGAGGCATGCCAGCCTAAAGGGATTAGACGCTTTTAATCGGCATGATTCCATGGTTTTATCTAACTGACCTGGGAGCCAGAAGCTCAGAAGGGTGTTGATGAACACTTGAGCAGACCTGAGAAAAAGGCTGGTACTGTGTAGGATTCAAGACCCAAAGCAGCGCATTTCCAGTGCAGGCATCAAACAAGTTAATCCCTTCATCTTAAGAGGCTAAAGGAAAAAGAATGAATCATTTGATTTATCATTAAATCCATTATCTCCTCTGAGTCTGCCCTTTGTGTGGTCCACTAACTACAAGAACAGGGAACACAGAAAGGTGATATGTTTGAGCTTGCTTGCACATCGGTGCCAAGTGAGGGCAGAGCTTAGTGAAATCAATAGCCTGGATTCAACTGTGGGGTGTGTGTGTGTGTATCTGAGTGTGCGGGTCTAGATAGTTTTGAAGAGAAATGTAATACAAGCCAATTTAGATGCTGGAAAAAAATCATGTTAAATTCCATTTTTCTTAACTTACTAAGATACAACTTTAGATTCTTCTTGAACAAATAGAGCACCACATAAGGTGCGATCAGAGTCAGAAAGTTTCTGAAGACCCTGTTTCCTGGGAAAATCTTCTGATTGCTTCCAATTACCGTCAAAATAGTAGAGATTTAGTAAATGTTTATCAGGTAATAAGTACTATATTAACTGTGTCATACATTGACTCAAACAAGCCTTTTCGAGTCTCAAGCCATTAGGTAGTCTACCCTGACTCAATAAGTAACATCCAGATCCTGGCTGTATCTGTTTTAAATTGGTCAACAGAGTATTGCTAAGGGGGATAAAAAAAATAACAAATAAATAAATCTCACTGCTCCTCATCCGGAGCTGTGGGGACTGATATATAGAAGAGTTCCCATCATTGATATAGTTACAGATACTTTGGTCATAAAGAATTCATAGATTTAATTATACAAGTCACTTGATTTTTTTATTGTAGTAAAATATACATATTCTATTTATCATTTTAACCATTTTTAAGTGTACAATTCAGTGGCATTAATAATTACCTTCATAACATACAACCATCACCACTAACCTTCTCCAGAACTTTTCATCATCCCAAACTGACACTGTATCATTTCTTAATGTTTTTTTAAAATTTTTTTAATGTTTATTAATTTTTGAGAGAGACAGAGACAGAATGTGAGTGGGTTAGGGGCAGAGAGAGAGGGAGACACAGAATCCGAAGCAGGCTCCAGGCCCTGAGCTATCAGCACAGAGCCCGATGCAGGGCTCGAACTCACGAGCCGTGAGATCATGACCTGAGTCAAAGTTGGACGCTCAACCGACTGAGCCACCGAGGCGCCCCTTTTTAAATGTTTTTTAATGTTTATTTATTTTTGAAGGAGAGAGAAACAGAATGGGTGGGGGAGGGGAAGAGAGAGAGGGAGACATAGAATCTGAAGTAGGATTCTGGCTCTGAGCTGTCAGCACACCGTGGGGCTAGAACCCATGAACCGTGAGATCATGACCTGAGCCAAAGTCGGACGCTTAACCGACTTGGCCTCGCAGGCGCCCCCCTTTTTAAAAATTTTTTTCATGTTTATTTATTTTTGAAAGAGAGAGACAGACAGAACATAAGTGGGGAAGGGACAGAGAGAGAGGGAGACACAGAATCTGAACAAAGTGACACTGTATTCTTAAACAGTGACATCCCATTCCTCTCTCCCTCCAATCCCCGGGAACCTCTCTTTTACCTTCTTTTCTACGAATTTACCTGTTCTAGGTACCTCATCTAAGTCCCACACACAACACTTGTCCTACTGGGTCTGGCATAATGTTTTCAAGGTCCATCCATGTTGTGATATATATCGAAATTTCACTCCTTTTCATGGCAGAAAAGTATTCCATTGTAAAGACAGATCACATTTTGTTCCTCCACTCATCTGCTGGGTGTTCTCACATTTTGAAACCCTATTTAGTATGTGTGATTCTTTTCTTCTCGCTTAGATAAGAAAAATTGCATTCACCATAAACAGTACAAGAGTCTCAGATCATCTAAATTACCAACTTGATTGGACGCCCATCACTGCAGTTGGAACCTGTTGGGCTGACTACCTGGGTGGGTTCATGGGACTCCTTGCTGCCTACAGTGCTTCCACACCCACCCTTAGTCCTTGCTAACTCGGCCTGCACACTGCTGTGCTGGGGGTGGGGGGTGGGGGGCAAAGGGAGACCGTGGGAGAGATTAGAAGCTCACTTAGCAGCCTTTGTTTTAAGCGATCCTGGCTCTCTCTGACCTCGTGGGTTGTTTCTCTCCTGTGCGTTCTCGTGGACTCTCTTATCTGGCTCCTTCTGACGCAACTCCCCACACAGGGCAGTGTCCCTCTCTAGGACCTTAGCCCCCAATGCCATCTCAATTCCTGCTCACGATGGCCTACACCATAAGCTCTTAGGCTGAAATCTCCTTGCTTGGGCAGTCCAACCTTGTGGGCAAAATCTCTTTATTTTTTTTTTAATGTTTATTTATTTTGTGTGTGTGTGTGTGTGTGAGAGAGAGAGAGAGAGAGAGCAAGGGAGGAGCAGAGAGAAAGGGAGGGAGAGAGGGAATCCCAAGCAGACTCTGCACTGTCAGCACAGAGCCTGACACGAGACTCCATCTCACGAACCACGAGATCATGACATGAGCAGAAATTAAGAGTCGGATGCTTAACCGACTGAGCCACCCAGGCACCCCCAGAATTCCTTAATTTTAACTCCATTTTTTTTTTTTAGTTTCTTTATTTATTTTGAGAAAGTGAGAGAGAAAGAGAGACAGAGAGAGGGACAGAGAGAGCACAAGCAAGGGAGGGGTTGAGAGAGAGAGAATCGAAACCAGTGCGGAACCCAACTAGGGCCTCGATCCTATGAAACGTGAGATCATGACCTGAGCTGAGATCAAGAGCCCCTTACTTAACTGACTGAGCCACCCAGGCACCCCCAGAATCCCTTTTAAGATAGAGCCAAGCCGGGGCACCTGGGTGGCGCAGTCGGTTGAGGGTCCGACTCTTGGTTTCGGCTCAGGTCATGATCTCACAGTTCATGAGTTCCAGCCCCACATAGGGCTTTGCACTGATGGTGTGGAGCCTGCTTCGGATTCTGTCTCTCCTTCTCTCTGCCCCTCCCCCACTTGTGCGCCCTCTCTCTCTCTCTCTCTCAAATAAATAAATAAACTTAAAAAAAATATTTTTAGAATAGTGTCAAGCCAACATCTTACTTGGGGGTTCCATATTTGAGGCACCTTGGAAGGGTTGCTGGAGATTCCTACTACAGCTCCGCTCCTGCCTTACAAGAGGCTGCTCACAGTCGCAGGGGTGAGTCAGGGCCCAGACTGAGGCACACATGCTCTTTGTCCCTCTCTCCAGGTTTGACAAGAGTGGCAGACTTGGTTACTTGGATGGGGGAGAGAAGTCAAGAAGCCGCACTTGAAGCCCTCTCTCCTAAGACCCTCCTCTCCGTTGTCCTCTCTTGACCCTTTATGGCTCTACTGAGGATCACGGCCCTTGAACATCTCTTTGGAAGTTTCCCCATGGTCCTGTCTTCACACTCACTCTGATCTGGAATATCTGTTATCTCTCAGTAGCACGGGCAGCCCCTTCAGCAACCCAGCAAGCCTCGATACCTGTGGCTGCCGTGGAAGGTGGCTGTCCCTCTCTTTGGTCACCTCCTTTTGCCCCACGTCAGCCCGTCTCCAACATACCCTCGGGATCTAGCTGTGTCGTGCACTGCGACAACAAGAAATACTCCAATCTTCCTTTTGGAGATGTAGTTTCTCCCCGTTCTATCACAGTGGCTGCTCTATCAGTGTTTTCTGAATTGAATCGAGACGGGAAAGGTCACGTAACCAACTTAGATCCATTCCGACAAACACGGACACGCAATGATTCATTCCACATTAAGTCCCTATTCAAGCAAAGCGGAGCTGCTTTTCTGCAACCCAGCACAACTGGATGTCACTCTTCTGTTTAGTCTGAGGAGCGTCATGAAGGAACAGATCTCAAGTGGCTCTTTCTTGTCAAATCTGTTGACTTTCCCATAGTCTTTGTTTTTCTCGTCTCTCTTTTCAACATCTAACCCTGTTTTTCTCTCATCCCTTGAGATGTCGTCCCTTGGCTTGTACCATACTCCTGTTTTCTTTTTCTTTTTTTAATGTTTATTTATTTATTTTGAGAAAGACAGAGAGAGCCTGAGCAGGGGAGGGGCAGAGAGAGAGACAGAGAGACAGAGACAGAAAATCCTAAGCGGGCTCAGTGCTGTCAACGCAGAGCCCCATGTGGGGGCTCGAACTCACGAACCGTGAAATCATGACCCGAGCTGAAATCAAGAGTTGGACCCTTAACCGACCGAGGCACCCAGGCGTTCAAGCTTCCTTTTTCTTTCTCCCATTCCCCTGGCCACCCTTCCCCCTGGCTGCTGTCTCTTCCTGCCCCCTTCTAAGAATTCTCATCTTGAGCTTCTGACTTTCTTTCACGTTGGAACTACCAGATCCTGCCTCTTTGCCTCAGTCTGAAGCTCAATGCTGGTGCGTTCTTCGCCTTTACCTCTTCCTCGTCAAAGACCACCACCATGGCAATGCGATGCCACAAACCACCACAAAATGCTACGGCTTCAAACAACACCATTGATTACCACTCACACTTCGTGGGGAGGCCGGGCAGCTCTGGTCACGGCTGGGTTTGGCTGGTTGGTTCTTCTGGGTTGGGCTGGTGCTCACCCGAGTGTCCAATGGCCAGCTGGCAACTGGCTGATCCAGGATGGCCCCAACTGGGACCACTGGCTCTCTTCCAGTACACCAACAGGGGAGCATTCAAGGGACCAAGCACCTTGCCCAGCCTCTCCTTCCAGCAAGTTTGTTCCTGCTCCACTGGTTAGAGCGAGTTCTGAGACGGAGCTCTGGGTCAGGGGGGGCGGGGACCACAGCTACAGGGTAAAGGGAGGAGTGAAAACCTAAGGAAGCTAATGTCGTAAGCTCGTTTACCTTCCGAGTGCCCCTCCCCACCCCCCACCCCCGTCCCTGCCCCCCACCTTGTCAGAGTGCTCGTCACCTCATAGCTGAAATATGGCATCCGGGCCGGGCTTCTCGCCAGCACCCAAGCAGACAGAGTTTATTTCTGGTTTGCCCTTGGCCTCAGAGCTCTGCCCATCTCTGCTGCTCTCCCTGTCCTTTTATCTACCCAAAATGTACGTGTCTAGTGCCAAGAAAACAGAACGTGTGGATCTCCCAGTGCCCGGCTCAGGACCCCACTATTCTGTGGCCACAGGCTTTGCAGCCACGTGCTTTCTTCCTGACCCTCTGCCCAGCCCATGGTCTCTGTTCAGTTTTGTGAGCCTTGCCCGGGGCCGGGACTAGGGTCAAGCAAGGGAGGCCCGTAGGGTGCTGCCTTTAAGGCAGCACTCACTCATGGGGTCGCCCAAGTTCAGGGTCATCACCGACGGTCAGCGCTTCCCTAAACTGCGAATCCTGGGAGCCTCACTCACTTCTCCCCCCGTCCCCACACTGGTCATACGGGTCATTCTGCTATAACTTTTCATTTTTTTATGTGAATGGTTCATACGATCGTAACCTTCTTCTGAGCAGGACCAGGTCTGCCTAGCCCAAGATTAGGAAATAAATATACTCAGTGAGGTAACCTAGTGCTCAAATACTCAGTGGGGTCACTAGTTGTGGAGAAAGTGAGGTGTTCCTGATATTTAGTAAAGCCTAGAAGGAAAAGTTGAAAGACACAAAAAAATGTAGGGACAAAGGATGGATTGACTGATTCTGCCAAGGCACGTGAATCCATGCCTTGATAACAGAAGAATTCAAGGAACAAGGAAAGCTCCGTTGTGAGGTAGAGTGACCTTGAGACGCTCTCTGGACACCGGGTGTAGAGAAGGAGAAGGAGCCCAACTGGGGAGCGGCCGAAACCCAGACACAGATTCCTGTAGCTGGGGAGGGTGCAAGAAGACGGCTCCTAGGCCTGGGTTGCGGAGTGAAGTTAGAGCTGAGTGCATTCATACATACATAAATGGCTGTGACCATCACCAAGGAAGGGGAGGGAAGAGAAAGGAGGCCGCTGGTTATGGAAATGTGGTGGTTCTAAAAGGAGGAGGAATTGACAAGGGACACGGATCCAAAGGGAAATGGTGGATTCCTGTTTAAAGACAAAGGCATGGAAGGAAGAAGTTAAAGGTCACTTACAAAATTGGGAGGAGTTGTATGTTTCCTGAACATCTTTTCATAGACAAGGAACCTCACAGAGACCTAAGAGACAGTTTCCTCCAGGAGCTCAGCATTCCTTTTTGAAGAGTCCCGGACTGTTCGGCTATAATTTCAGGCCTGTTGACATTCACGGCATTGATTTTCTGAAACCCTCAACATCCGCTGAACAACCACTGTGCGTTTGAGGCGGCCCCTGAGTCCCGGTTCACAGCGTGTGGCCCATGGGGGCAGAAACTCGGGTCCTCGAGTCTCCATTTTCCATACAAATCTGAGAATTGTAAATGAGTGATGGGAAAGTGTAAAAGGCCCAGAGAAACAAACTGAAGATGAATACTTCCATCATAATCAAAAGCCACCAAACTTCCACATGTCCTGCACGCCAAGATCACGGTCCTCTGATCTCCCCCCATCTTACCACCCTGGGTCCTTCAGGTCCACTAAAGTTTTCAATTCCTCTAAATGTTCTTATCTTGAGAAGATGTGATATATAGAGATATATATATAGATATAGATATAGACATAGATATAGATATAGATAGATAGAAAGATATGATATATATACATATACATATAATATAGTGGAATATTACTCAGCCATCAAAAAGAATGAAATCTTGCCATATGCAGTGGCATGGATAGAGCTGGAATGTAGTATGTCAAGCAAAATAAACCCAAGAAAGAGAAATACCATATGCTTTCACTCATTTGTGGAATTTAAGAAACAAAACAGATGAACGTATGGGAAAGGGGTAGAGGGAAAGAGAAAGGAGAGCAATAAACCACGAGAGACGCTTTTTTTATTATTCTTAATTTTTTAAACTTTTTTTTAATGTTTATTTCTGAGAGCGAGAGCGTGTGCTTGAGTGGGGGAGGGGCAGCGAAAGGGAGAAACACAGAATCCCAAGCAGGCTCCAGGCTCTGAGCTGTCAGCACAGAGCCCGACGCGGGGCTCGAACTCACAGACTGCGAGTTCGTGACCTGAGCCAAGGTCGGCCGCTTAACCGACTGAGCCACCCAGGCGCCCCCGCCAGAGACTCTTAATAATTGAGAACAAACTGGGGGGTGCTGAAGGGAGGTGAGTGGGGGATGGGCTAGATGACGACACGTACTAAGGAAGGCACTTGTTGGGATGTGTTCTATGGAAGTGATGAATCACTGAATCCTACTCCTGAAACCAACATCGCCTCGTATGTTGTCTACCTGAAATTTAAGTTAAAACAAATTTTCTTATCCTGGAAAAAATACCATCTCAGATATAAGTCCTGTGTGGGAAATAAACAGGATCGGCAAGTGAACGCATGTGTATATGAGTCACGAATACACTCCGAGTCCCCATGAGGATGTGACATGACTGGCCCCAGAGGCTGAGGGACTGTGTTCTGATAGCCTTAGTGCGGTTGCAGTCGTGTGGCACGTGGTGATATCCTGGTTTCTTCTCTCTGCTTTGAATAAACTGAAAACTTGAGAACGTGAAATCAGAGCCAGAACGCAGGCAGGATCTTCCTTCCCGCTCTTCACCCAGAAATCCAGCCAGCTGCTGAACTGGCAAAGGCGAGCAAGGGAATTGAAACAGGAGGGAATTAAAATGCACACCGCAATTGAAACAGGAGGGAATTAAAATGCACACCGCCCAATTTTAAGCACGGTATTTTGTTTTCTCGGTACATTTTTTTTTTAATTTTGACATTTTGAGGTTCAGTAAGTACTTGCAGCCTGCGTCGGTAGGGCTGAATAATATTCTTCCCAAAGAACATCGAATTCAAAACTTAAGCGATGAACACTGAGGACTTCTCCAGGATCGACTGCCGAGGCTATTTTTCACTTGCTCTTATCCACACCTCTAATTTAGGGACCTGATGCCATATGTTTGTGATACCTGGCGAGTCCTAGTGTTAAAATTCACATACTACAGGCTTCCATATTGAAGGATCAACCACAAGTCGCTTTTTAATTCCATTCAACAGCGCTTTGCATAGTCCAAAAAGTACTGATTCTCACAGCACCCCCGTGAAAAGGGCACTATTGTGCGTCAGTTGGTAAGGAATCTTGTGAAAGTTTGTTAATTTGCCTACTACCAGGAAAATGGGTAGCAATTACAATAAAAGTCCAAAGTTCCTAAAGCCAGGTGCTTTGATCACACTGGGGACGCTCATTATTTGCCACCTAAGCTGAATTATTGAATTTTACACTATCTAACCACCGTAAATTCCGGCTTCTCCAACGCAGAGTATTTTTAGTTGCTTCGTTTCCTTTAGCTTTCCCTGCCTGGATCTCATGCTAAAATTAGCCTCAAGGTTGGAGGAACTGGATGGAAAGTTCAGTACCAACTCGGAATGTTTTCCATCGTTTGACCAAACTTCGAATGCTAAACATTTCTAACATTCAAAGAGGGTTTGTTTAAGTTTTCCAGTTTTACCCTCCTGGTGACAAATGGCACAAGAAGCTGAAGAGCCAACATTCTGGAAAGAGAAACTATTCCAAACAAGATTCCTGGCCCAGGGCAGGCCTGAAAGGATCCAGATGCATTGGAAAGAGGTAGCCAACCTCTTGGACTCCTGCGTAAACGGGTCCTCTGGGCTCTGGTTTGGCCGAGCCAGGTGGCGACGGTGTAAGGCCGGGTCCCTCGTTTTGGAACAAAGCATAGGATGTGACATCTGCAAGGCCAAGGCTGGAGAGCAGAGGCAGGTATCCCACGGGGAGGACGGCTCACGGCAGGACACCGGCGGCCACCTGCAATGCTACCACGTGAACACGTGGTGTGTGTCTGGAAGAACTCACAGGATTGATGTGTTTCCAAAATGCAAACTAGGTAAAAACTGAGAGTCCGATGCCCCTGGAGGAAAAGAAGCCTTCTGTTTGTATACATGTGGTCACCAGCTTGGGAGACGGAGCACACAGGAGCCTCCCCACCTTGTGTGTCAAACCTCAAACTGTAAACTTGACCCAGACCCAGCACGTGCGAGGAGAGTCTGAGTGACCATCCGAGAAAGCTCTATCTCGGAGGACGGGAGCCACACCTCTTGCGGGTTTCTGCTGTCTAGAAACATCCAGAGTTTACAAACTTGTGCCAAGGCAACAAGGTAGAAAAGGTCGACTTTTCAGAAAGCTCTAAGGAAAACGGAGATCACAAAGACTGTAGAAAATCATCATAGCGTATCCTTTACCAAATCCCTACCTATGCAAGGGCTTTCTCGGAGCCACGCCTCTCCAGCTTTGATGTGTGCAGATTTCACCTGGAGCGCTGCAAACCTGCAGACTCTAAAAACGTAGGTCTGGGACAGAGCCCAAGATTCTGATCCCTCGCGAGTTCCGGGGTGATGTCACTGCTGCTGACCCACAGGCCACCTTTCGAGTAGTGAAGCAGTTGAAACTCTTAGATTTCAAACAATGGTCATTAAACAGCCTTTCATGTCATTAGACAGCTTTCATTGGATGGGTTGACAGGATTCATTGATGGGTTTCAATGGCTGCCTGTTTTCTTTTTTTTTCTTTAGGTCCCATTTCTCCACAGAGCAATGTATCTCCATCCAGGGAAGGTAAGGGTGTGAATACTGAAACTCTTATCTGGCTGTACAGTAAAGTCTTGTGGGGGCTCCCGTTCGAATTCTACTTTTACCGGGAAGAAGGAGAGACTCGTGCGTGAGATGGCCATGCCCCGCCGTGGACGCCGTCGTGAGGGGCCTGGAAAGATCTGCAACAACAGGGCCTCCAGCTTATTCTGAACTTCTGGGTTTGCCAAGGGCAGGTTTGGGTTGGGTTGCACATAGAAGTTTATACGTTAATTACAGGGTTATGCAACCATGCATCTTTCCACCTTTGGTGGTATTTTTATGGAACCATTAAAAATGACACCTGAGCATATTCCTCCCCCCAACAGTGGCATGTAGAAGCCGTAGCCAATTTGAGTGAGGATGAAAACTGCCATCCAATTACTTGGCAAAGCCACAGTCGGTTGTAGCCGCTTGGGTACAATTCCCAAGCGAGCAGCCCAAGGTCTGAGTCACTCGCAGGAAGTAGGTCACAGGGTGTGGGTTAATGCACAAACTTAAAGAATCCTCAACAGTTCTAGCAAAGATAGGCTTGAGTATTCCTCCAGGGGGCTCACTGATGACATATGTGTCTTTTCGTCTTGGGCTCCCGGGGAAGTGGTAAGGCCAAGTTCACCAGCGGCTGGCTGGGTCCTCACTTATTGTCAGGACTGGGAGGAGGCCCAGAAAAACTCTGACTGTTGCCTCACCAAGCTCTGAGGTCCTGCTGCGGCCGTTATGGCAGATAACCCGGAGGGAGGCAACGCCAGCAGCCCGGCGCACTGGCCTTCAACTCTGCCCCCTGGTGCCCCGTTGAAACTCCGGCCCCGGCGATTACAGATGATCGCAGCGTTAAGGTGAGGCCTCAGCAAACACAAACCCCAGCCTGACAAGTCCTCTCTAACCTTGACCTGTCCTAGGAAGACTCTGTTGGGCAGGATACATGTTCGGCTCTGGCGAGGCGCGCAGAGAAAAGCCAAGAATGCGGGCAGTTAGCTGACCCATCCAGGGCCGCCTCCCTTCAAGCATCTGGACACCTAAGGCTGAAAGCATCTGGGGAGTTTCTAGAATGAAGTATCAGAATTTATCTGCGTCGCCACTTGAATTGCTAAGTCATTAATAAGTCTGAGCCAGCTCGGAAGTGACAGCTGCGTGTTACGGCCTTCAGCTCTTACGACCCTTCCAGGGAATATTACATACAGAAGAGAGAAAAGAGCCTGATGTGGGCTCACACCCACACGTAGGTTTAGCAGCGAGCACAGGAACACGGTCTTAATTACCTTCGCAAGGGATTTGCATTGAGAAGCAACAGGAAACGTGCATCGGGCGTGGATATTAATAAACATCATAAAAGAAATGCCTACCTTGTTATTCTTTTAAATATTAATAAGGTGTCAACCTTCGGGAAGCTCACTTCACACAAGTGTGGGAGAAAGCAGTCTCTTGAGTTTCAATTCCTGCACTAGTCAAAACAGGAGTAAGTAAAAATCATGTCCTTTCCTTTAAAGAGACCTGCGCCATTTGCCCGCGAGCACATGATCACGGTGGGTAGGAGCGAAACTGAGCAGATGAGGAAAACACCGAGGGGTTATTCAGGTTCTACGGGCTTCCTGAAGCCCCTTCGCTGCTTGTGCCCGTGCAGCTTGGAATCCAGGGTTGGCATCTTGGACCCGTCATCTCGACCGCTCTTGACCATGTGAGTCGAAACGTGGTGTGTACAGGGTGCCGTGAAGGCTCGTACGCGGAGCAGAGCGAAGTTAATAGAAATAAATTAGGGGAAGAGAGTCTCCCTTTACCTTGGGACTTCAAGAAACACGGCGTTTTTTTTTGTTTTTTTTTTTTTGTCAGCACTTAAAGGCAACGAGCAGGAGAGAGAAATTATTACGTGTGCCCGGAATGGCTTGCCCACGTGCAAAAGTACCCTATGTGTAGCACCTCCACGCAGGTGACTTCTTCCCGGGGTGGAGGGTGAGCGCTACGATCTGCTTCGCTCAGTCCCCATGAGAAGGGGCTTGCTGAGGAGTGTAGCTCCCGTCGGGCTAACCTGCGTTTTGCCTCCAGGTCTGAGTTAGCCTATCGATGCCAACAGAACCAGAGAAAGGCAACGCAGTGAACTTCCACAGGTGAAAACGAAAAACAAACGGGTGCAGGTTAGCCTTCCGCCTGGGCTCAAGGTGCAGGGTGTCTCCTTTCTTTGTTTTCTGGTAGATTCCTAATTTGAGTGTGTGTGTCAGAGAGAACCCTGATTTCATCTCTGTACCGAAAAGATGTTCGTTTAGGAGGAGTAAAACCACATAATTTTGCTTTTATTGAAACGACCTGTTGGTCACAAAACTCAAATGCTTCCCTCCCCCCCTTTTTTTCGATTTTTTTTTTTAAGCTTTACAATACCAGCGAGTGGCTAGACCCTTTCAAGGGATCAAGCTCTCCGCAAAACATTTCCTTTTATTTTGTTTTTCCTTTCATACTTTCACTTACGCTGCCCTGGTCTTTACCAAGTGCTGGATTGTCCTCAGCTGATGCCCAGCGTCTTAAGTGATGGGCTCCACATCCTGCCTGAGCCTGATGCCAAGGTTGAATTACCATTGAATAAGCGGCAATGAAACTGTTATCAAAATAATCAGTGGCTCCCAAAACCACAAATAACAACAGCAAGACCCAAGTTGTCCTCCATCAGCAAAGACCATTGATATAATAAGAGACTGAGTCACTTTTCTCTACGGTCCCTCTCTTGCAGACTCTACTCGGCTCTTTTCTTGAACAGCCCCGGGGAAGGCAGGTGGGGGGTGGGGGGGGTGGGGAAGGAAGGGCATTGCTCAGAAAGTAAAAAAAAAAAAAAAAAAAAGAAAGGAAAAAAAAAGAAATTTGACATCACTTAAGTCACATGATTGGCAAGAACCAATTAAGACGGGCTGTGGAAAGGGGAACAGTTAAATTTGTAATTTGGGTTGTGTGAAAACTTCTTTGGGCCCCATAAACAACCACAGAACCACAAGTTGGGTAGGCTGGTAGTCTCAGAAGTCTGCGCCCGGCATAGTGGTCAGCGAGCAGGACGAATCACACTGACGGCAAACCACAGGGTTTCACAGAGTGGTGAACATCACCAACCCACAGCCAAGACGCCGCTTTTTTTTTTTTTTTTTTCAAATCTTGAACAATTTGAATATTTTGTTTTCGCCAAGGTACATGTTTCGCAGGGCTCAGGGAGCCCCAGAGGTATGGGGAGGAAAAACCAAAAAACAAAAAAAAAAAAACAAAACAAAGAAAGAAAGAAAGGCAGGGAGCCACGGTCGGGGGGGTGAGGTTAAGACAGTGACCTTTCTTTGGTTTTCCCTCCAAAGGTGAAAGAAATCATTGAATCCCCCGCCTTCAGAAGAGGGTGCATTTTCAGGAGGAAGCGATGGCTTCAGACAGCATATTTGAGTCATTTCCTTCATACCCACAGTGCTTCATGAGAGGTGAGTACGCTCTGGTCTTTCGATACCTTCTTTGGCTCGGCTTTGCAGATAACGAAATGGCAGCTTGTCGTAACTCGGGGCGCGTAGCTCCCGTCGATTCCCTGTCGGTTTGGTGGAAGGAATTCAAACTCAGGCGTATGATTACAAGGCTATTGGATTACTTATTCATCAGATGGCAGCTCTTCAGAAATGTTTTAATAAATACTTAGCTAAGCTGTTGAAGTGTTCAGTCGGTGTGTGAGAACTTTGTCAAGTGCAAGTAAGTTGGGCTGTTCCTGATTAAAGTCCTAGAGATGATAAAGCTCGCAAGAAGCCGTCTGGGTTTGCTTTTCTGCCCCTTGCCTGCAATGACGGTGGCGGAGCGTCCTGAACTCGGCCCGCCCCGGGGAGGGGGGGTGGGGGGGGAGAGTGGGGCGGGGGGGGGGGGGGTAGCGGGCACCTGCACAGCTGGCCGGGAGGGCTGGTGCCAGCGTGGGGCGGAGGCGGAGGCAGGCTGGCAGGCACACGTTAGACCAGCCTGGGGACTTCGGGGGCAAAGTGGTAGCTCTGCTGTCCCCTCAAGGGAGAGAGCTCGAGAGCCGGGCGGATCTGTGTTAGAACCACCAGGATGGGGCCACGCTCCTCGTGGCCTCAGTGCAAAGCGGCAGCCGGCGTCCTTCGTGGGGGGTGGGGGGGGGGGGGAGGGGGCAGGGGGAAATGCAAGTTGTCGCCTACGGAGAGATCTCTGTCTCCCTCTTCGCAAAGAGCAATGAAACCGTTTCCTAAGTCTAGCGTCGTGTCGCGGCCCGGGTCATTAGACGGTGCGCTTCCTAATTGGAACGGCCCGTGCGGAAACGCTGGCTGCAGTTTCGCAGGCAGCCTCGCGAAATGTGCAAAGCTGCGCCGGGGCCGCGGCTCTGGGTGTGTGAGTACGCGTGCGCGTGTGCGTTTTGCGCGGCGCTGGTGGGAAAAGAGGGCCGTGCTTCAACAAACAGAAATAATAAGAACATAAAAATGTCGCGAAGGCAGAGCAGTGTGTCGGGGCTCGCACTCTGACCGACGCCTGCAAAATGCGGCTTGATGGTTTGGCAGAGCGGGGCCGGAGTGGGATCGGCCGGGGGGATAATTAATTTTCTGGCTACAAACTCTTCGCGCGCACCCAAATAGGATCTGTGACTCATTATTTGTTCATACAGCCAAATGAGCAGGGGAATGCAGAAGGCTGCCAGCCACTTTGTCACAACAAATGCTATTGTGAATGTCACAGGGCCTCTATGTTTCCGGGTCCCTGAAATGTAAAAACTTGACAAAGCTGTGTGTGTGTGTGTGTGTGTGTGTGTGTGTGTGTGTGTGTGTGTGTGTGTAGGGTGGTGGGGGAGGATTTCAGGAGAAGGGGAAGAAAGCAAGTCATTAACCGATTCAAAGCTTCAAATTAGAGGGTTTGCAAATGCTTCTTTACTGGCAGCCGAGGAAATTTTAGTGAAGTTGAATCATGCGATGTGTGTGAGTCACACGCCCTTGTCGCAGAGCAGCGCCGGGCTCCTGTGGCAGAGACGCCGGCCGCTGGTGAGAAGCTGTTGGCTGCTCCCTGGCTGCATTTCCTCTGGGCCACTAATGAGCAAAGGAAGCAATATTTGTAGAATAACAGAATGAAAGATCTTCCTGCCTTCACTCCGCTTTCAATACCCTCCACACAATTATTGTTTCCTATTTTATCAAACTCAGGAAGGCAGAGTCAGGAAATCTGAAAACATTCCATTGGGCAATAGATTGGATTTGGGGCACGGTGTGAGGCTGCCTTCAAAGCTGTCCTTACCGGCCAGACGGCAGAGACGGGGAAGGGACCCAGGGACCGGCTCAAATACAGGAAATAGAAGGAGGCCCGGCCCTCACACAGCCCCATAGCTCCTGTGCTAACTCAGGTCACACTGAGCCGCCCCGGGTTAGGAACAGGGGCAGTTTGCTTTTAAGTG
This sequence comes from Panthera leo, assembly GCF_018350215.1. Taxonomy (NCBI): domain Eukaryota; kingdom Metazoa; phylum Chordata; class Mammalia; order Carnivora; family Felidae; genus Panthera; species Panthera leo. Next base: position 10,311,790 of record NC_056687.1, read on the forward strand.
AGTGGGGGAGAGAGAGCCCTGAGACTCGAATCAAGACTCAGAAGGGCTATTGGAAAAAGCCCTCGGTGTCAGGAGAAGGAACTTAGGGGCTTTTACATTTTACAGTCTCTAACTTGAGTAATATTACATTGAGATTTCATTTCAGGGAACCAAAGTGAAATCTTAGCAATTTCCCAGTTAGTTTTAGCAAGGTGACCCGGCAATGGAGGGTCTGCATCATCGGGATCAGCCTTCCACGCTCCCTGGAGCCAGAGGGGTGGCCAAAGGTCCTTGCTTTCGGGGCCTCTTGGGCCCTGCCTGAGAGCATGATGCTAGGAGAATCGTGTCTGGTCATCTCCAGCAAATGGTTCTCTCTCGGTGTTCTTAGCCACATTCCCGAAGACTGGCCATTAGCAGCGCTCAGCCCCGTGGTCATTTCTTGCTACGTAAAATCTACGGCGAATGTTCCCTCCCTGGAGCTCTGAACTGCGGGGGTGGGAAACAACGCCTGGTTTTCCTCCTGGGACGGTACTTGATCAGTCCGTGCAATCCTCACAGAAGGAAACCCGTAGCTCATTTTCGGCAGAGACATCCATGTGGAAACCGGGAGGAACGAGAGGGGTGGGACCAAGCAAACCACTGTTCCCTTGCCTTGAGAGGCAAGCAAGGGTCTAAAAGAGTGGCATGCAAAATGAATGTGGTCTACCACAGAGAATGCCTCTCTGCTCCCACCATGCCGCCCCACACTCTCACTTCATTTGCTTAGGTGAGAAGGTTAGACGTGACGGACGTTCCCTGGGAGGAACGAACACGCGTGGTTCGAGCCGCAGGGTTCTTGCAGAACCCATGCTGGTGTCCCCCCCACGAGGCCCAAGGCGTCGGCCCCCAGGGCAAGTGGTAGATGTGAAAGAGGAAAGGGGTGGCACATGCGAACTTTTGCACAGTGCCTCAGGTAGCCTTGTTCTTAGAAGTGGCTTAGTAGTCTATGCAAAGCCCGAATGCTAATATGCCTCTGAGTTCCTAGAACCACAGGTAAAAAAAAAAAAAAAAAAAAAAAAAAATCTCAGCGAGGCTGACTCACGACTGTCTTCTTGGAGGGTATCTTTCAAAGGGAATGGCAAATTACGAGGCTGAGTGAAGCGTGCTCCTCTGGGAGCCTCTGTGTGCCACTATTTTCAGAAAAACCTTCGCCAAGACGCTTCTGGCTCGACCGAAGAGTCAAGATCACAGAAAGCCGTAGATTAACTTGGGCATCCGTAGTTTGAAAGGTGTGAAATCTGTATTATTTTTCTGGAGCCGCCATGGCGAAGCATCACAGGCTGGGTGGCTAAAACAATGGAGATGTATGGTCTCATGACTCTGGAGACCAGAAGTCTCATTGAGAAGTCTGGTCGAGGTTTATTTTTGGAAAGCTTCAAGGTGCCGGGAGGATTAGTTTCTTCTGAGGCCTCTCTCCTTGGCTCGCGGGTGGCCGTCTTCTCCCTGTGTGTTCGCGCGATCCTCTCCGTGTATATCTGTGTCCCAATCTCCCTTCCTATAGGGACACCGGGCTTGTGGCATCAGGGTCCGCCCTGAATTTACCAGTAATCACCTCTGTAAAAACCCAGCCTCCAAATACAGTCACATTCTGAAGTGTTAGGAGTTAAGAACTCCAACCTATGAATTTTGGAGGGGACCCAATTCAACCCGTGACCTGCGTCTTAGCAAATCTGACTGCTTCTGGCCCACCAGGAAACCATACCCTTCCTAGGGCCCCTCCCGGATGTTGAAGACTCAGACCCTAGCCCCCTACCCCGTGCAAAACGGAGCCTCACATCTTGAAACTGCCCACACATTTTGAAACTGAGAGGGGGAAAAAAGAAGGTGCCAAAAATCGATCTAAACTCACAATCGTACGTTTCGCCATTTAGTTTCTTTGCACGCTAACAAACCTTTGAAAATGACAAAGCAATTCTGGAGCGTTTAAGTTTTAAAAGAGCAAAAAGCTGTCCCCAGAAGAAGCCAGGCCTCGGTTCTGTTTCCTCCAGGGGGACTGTCCCCGAATTTCAGAGTCCTTGCAAGGCACACTTCAGCAGCCAGGGTGGATGGCGGGGGTGGGGGGGTGGGGGGTGGGGGAGGGTGTCAGGCCGCAGGAGGCCCCACATCTGCTCGCACACCAAGTGCAGGCCCAGTGAACAAGCAGTAGCCGAAGTGTCTTCAGAAACGGCAGCCGACCCAGGAGCTAAACAGCCAGAACCCTTGGAGAGCTTTTGGAAAGAAATCAGGAGCCAGGAGGTTCTTTTGTTCCCTCAAACTAGCCCTGAGATGTGTGCTCAGGAGAGACCTGCCCCCTTACAGAGAAAGCGGGGCTGGGTCTGATACCCGGGGCCGAGGAAGGCTCCAAGGCCACCACACACGGAGACTCTATTAGAGACACCAGCCCTCGGCTGGGAGTCGGTGTAGAGAGAGCCCGGAGTTGATGGGAACAGTGAGAGAACAAGGCGGGGCGGTGGGCTATAGGTGGACCAGGCACGGACAGCCCAGGGATGATGGACTTTTCCTTTCCATTTTTCTGGCTTTAGCCAAATAGCAAAAGCAGCTTCTCTCGTGAGCCTCGGTTTCCTCGTCTACAAAACAAGGAGGTAGTGGTCGTACCTATGGCTAATGCAGCTGTGTGGACTGAATTCAGTAACCTGTGTAATGTGCTTGGCACAGTCACAGAAACAGGCAGTTAAGTATTAGGCGGCAACTGAGAGGAGAGAGGGAAGGGTGGTCTAGGCTGGGGCGGGGGGTGATGTACGGTCTGGGCAAAGGTGAAGCAGCGGGAACCCCAGTGGGGTGTGGGAGGTGCTAAGTAAGTCAGCCCGATGGCTTTCCCATCGTCACATCACCCTTCCCTCTCTCGGAAGTACCCACAGAGAGGACAGGAGGGAAGCCTGGACCCTTTGTATAGCTCAACTCAATCATTGTGGCTTTTATTTTTTATAGCTTTTTATTTTTTTATGTTTATTTATTTTTGAGAGAGAGACAGAGACAGAGAGAGACAGAGTGCAAGCAGGGGAGGGGCAGAGAGAGAAGGAGACGCAGAATCCGAAGCAGGCTCCCGGCTCCGAGCTGTCCGCACAGAGCCCGACGCGGGGCTCGAACTCACGAACCTCGAGATCATGACCTGAGCTGAAGTGGGATCCTTAACCGACTGAGCCACCCAGGCGCCCCACCAGTGTGGCTTTTAATTATGGAGGCTGACTGGGGTGTGTTGTAACATCAACCTTGACCGATGTATCTCCTCCTCGAGAGCCCTGGTGTAGCTTGATTTTCCTCAAGGCCCTTCTTAACCAAAAAGCCATTTCGCCCTTGAACCCCACGCAAGTTCTCCAGGCCTCTGAGAGGCTGCCTATTTTCGTGCGCCTCTGAGACATTTCTGATCACCCACTTTATCAAAGCCCAGAGATGGAGAAGCCCTGTCTGCTTCTGTCACTGGGGGAGGGAGCAGAGGCCGCACAGGAAGCTCCAGCTCGTTTTCAGTTTCTCAGGTAGCTTCCTAGTGACCTAGATGAGTCATTGAATGTCTCTGTGTCTCAGTTTTCTACCAAAAGGGGCTGGTAATGTTCTAGACGCGCCGGCCTCCGAGTTACAAAGTTCCTGTTCAAAATCTTTGAACGCGTCAGAGAGCTGCCCTGTAGCACATCACAGAGGCTCCTCTTCTGGCGACACGAAGCGGCTATTTTTTTTTTAATTATTTTATTTCCTGATAGGAAATAGGCCTCCTACCAATTCGTACACGCACAGCATTTTCCCACATTGGCTTGAAAAATTTTCCTTCTAACTCCCGCTCTTTAGAGAATTCTCCAGAAGCTGCTCTGGTCCCTGAACAGAGATTAAAATCTGCATAACACTTGCCCTGTGACTCTCATTCCTTGACTTCCCCCATCCCTCCTCCTGGGTGCCACCAATGCCCTGCATTTCCTGAGTAAAATAAGGCTTAAGCAATGTGTCTTCCTGGGCCTGTCCCTTCCCCACCAAAAAATGTCATAACTATGATGGTCCACGGTAGTCGAAAGGGACCGTTTCCTTTAAGAGCTTGGCAGGCCCTGCACACAGTCAGAGAGTGCTTCTGGAGAACGATGGATGATTCCTGAACACGTAACCGAACGCAAAACCTCAAGTAACTACTGGCATGCTCGAAAAGTATGCTTCGACACTCCTCTGGATTGCAGGCTCCCCCTCTTTGTCCCACTCTCATGCTCTCTTAGCTTTCTGAATCTCTCTCTCCCTTCTCCTTCCCCTCCACTCTCCGATAACGCCCAATGATGCCCCCAACGATGCCGTGCAAGAGAGAGAAGAAACTAAGACAGAGAAATAAACTACGTATCCAAAAGATGATTACGGTAATGAATTGTATCACAGCGACGTGCAAAGTGCAAACCTCCTGCCAGAGTTTATCAGTGAGAATTACATTTGGCTGCATATTTAGGAAAAGCTGACTCCAGCGGTTTCAGCAGCCGGGTATTGGCCCATCTCCTGCGGCAGGCGGTTCGGGAGGACAACCCACGGCTGGTTGGGAGGGGCCGGGGTGCTCCTGTGTTTGGGCCTGAACCTCAGCTCTGTCCAGGCAGGAAGGAGAGCGAGGGCCCAGACCCTCTCTTCATGAGGCTTTTTGTTCAGCAGAGGAAGAAGCCCTTCTCTGCAAACTTCCCCTTGGATGTCTTGTGGGCCAGACCCAGGTCACAAGACCTCAGGCTTGGAAGGTGTCTGGGACTGTGGGGTTGTCACTTTCCCGCCCTGAGAGGGAAGGGAAGCAGAGGGGGAGGGCAGCTGGGAAGGGGGGTCCAGTGAGCCCCATGTAACACCTTCCAGGACAGCAAACGCTGTTCCCTAGACCGCCTGCTCCCTGACGACATCTCGTCTCATCTGTCCCAACACTTTCCATGTCGGCAGTGCTTTGAAAATACATATGGGGCAACCCCGGGTTCTTCCTCGGATCTTCATGATCCTCTGGAGACAGGATGGGGCGGGGCCCGGAGCTGGTTAAATGGGAGTCAAGGTCACACTTATTCTCTTTGTCACACTTGCCCCTCGGGTGAGAGAAGACAAGCAGACAGCCTCATGTCCATGGGAGTGCTGCTTATGTGAGAGCCACCACATCTGGCCTGGGGGGCCGAAGTATCTGTCAGTAACTGGAAATAGTTTACTTTTCCTCACCCTGCTCCTTTGCATGCTCAAAAGCTCACGACTCGACACGCTGCAACTTTTGTTTTTTAAGGTTTTATCTTTGAAAGGAGAGAGAGAGACAGAATTCGAGCAGGGGAGGGGCAGAGAGAGAGGGAGACACAGAATCCCAAGCAGGCTCCAGGCTCCGAGCTGTCAGCACAGAGCCTGACAGGGGGCTCGAACCCACAGACCATGAGATGGTGACCTGAGCTGAAGTCAGGCGCTCAACCGACTGAGCCACCCAGGCGCCCCATACTTTTATTATTATTATTATTATTATTATTATTATTATTAAGAGGATTCTTTTCTGTAGAATTTCTTGAGAGGAACTTTTTTTTTTAACTTGCCCTCCTTAAATTTACCTCAAGACGTTTTTATCTGTGACGGAAATAAAACAACCAGATAATAACCCTCTATCTAAGAGATAGAGTACTTATTCACACCTTGTTTTCTGCAAATGATAGATTATTTCTGCTTCGTAACGACCGGCCCTGTCAACTTCCTCAGTCTGGATGCAAACTACCTCCCTGCAAGCCAGTGCCTCAATAAGGAAAACAAAAAAATCTTTACACAGTGTTTCCCTGAAATAAGCAATAATGTAAATCTCTCATTTCGTCTTGCTGTATGATCGATGTTCACTTAGAGAACCCGCTGATCTTGTGTATGCCAGTGGTCCGAGGTCCTTATGTGTCTATTTTCAGATGGACTTCTTTCTAAACAGGGAGCTCTCCCAGGTGTGTTGGGGGCCCGAAGGTAAAAGAGCCCCCAAAATAGAAATCTCAGTTGGCTAGTTAGGTTTGTTCAATGGCTCCACTGATTTCAAAACTGATGCTTCATTGTATAAACTCGCAGCCCGTGTTAAAAGGATTCTAAATCAAGGACTCAACTTGCCAAATCTTGAAACCACGCCCATTAAGGGGCGCCTGGGTGGCTCAGGTGGTTGAGCAACTGACTTCTTCGGCTCAGGTCATGATCTCACGGTTTGTGAGTTTGAGCCCCGCGTCAGGCTCTGTGCTGACAGCTCGGAGCCTGGAGCCTGCTTCGAATTCTGTGTCTCCCTCTTTCTCTGCCCCTCCCCCACTCACACTCCGTCTCTCTCTCTCTCTCTCTCTCTCTCCTTCAAAAATAAATAAACATTAAAAAAAATTAAAAAAAAAGAAAGAAAGAAAGAAACCACGTCCATTGGGAGAAAGAACTATGTGGCTATGACATTTGCAAACATGTAGCTACTTTCCCTTCCCGGCTGACTGTCCCACTTTTACTCCTGGGGTTTGACGTGTCCTCAGCAAAGACTGTGACTCTTCCAAAGAAACTTTTTCTGATGTCTGATGGAGAATGAAGTCATTAGATGAGCAAGAAATGAAATCAGTATAGCCCAGGGGCACCAAAAGCAAACTTCTGTTTCTACCTGTCCTGGAGAGCTCTATTAGTCTATATTAGTATATCAGATCAACACTTAAGTTCTTCTAAAGTGTGTAGGGTTTCAAACATTTGTTGTTGTTGTTATTGTTGACCTTAAAGAAATATCTAAAACATATTGCAGTAGCCAGTTGGCCACATAGGGGTATGTTTATTTTTTCATTTTATTTTTTTATATGAATGGCTGTGTCACCATTTTATTCTTTTTTTTTAAATATGAAATTTATTGTCAAATTGGTTTCCATACAACACCCAGTGCTCATCCCAACAGGTGCCCTCCTCAATACCCATCCCCCACCCACCCCACCCTCCCACCCCCATAAACCCTCAGTTTGTTCTCCGTTTTTAGGAGTCTCTTATGTTTTGGCTCCCTCCCTCTCTAATCATTTTTTTTCCTTCCCCTCCCCCATGGTCTTCTGTTAAGTTTCTCAGGATCCACATAGGAGTAAAAACATATGGAATCTGTCCTACTCTGTATGACTTATTTCACTTAGCATAACACTCTCCAGTTCCATCCACGTTGCTACAAAAGGAAGTATGTTTAAAAAAGGAAACGGGTCACTTAGAATCTGGAACGTGCTGCATGGCAATCTGGGCTCACGGGCCACCCTGGGGTGAGCTTTCTAAGGGAGCTGAAACATCAGAGCTGCTCTCTCATTGCTCAGGGAAAGAGCAATTTCCTTTTGCTCTGCATTTTTTTTCTAAGCGTGCATACACTTCAGTGGTTATTTTTTCTTGTAGCCTCAACATGTGCAAAAGAAAACATAGATGAGCTGAAGTACACTGGCTTGGGGGCCATTTTTTTCCAGAAGCAGTCTTCACATCAACCACAGTTTGCTGCCTTTTATTACACAGCTTCTGCTGCGCTTTGAACTACGTGCACCAAGCCCCTCATTCCACACACCATCTGCAGGCTGCATCTGGGAGGCCCCAGCCGCCTCCCCAGTGGCCACAGCTGAACTTGACACTCACCCACTTTGCAAGGGTATAATTTATAAAAATCTGAAACTGCATACATGTATAAAATCCCCTGCAAGGGTCTGGAGAAAATGCGAGGAAGGAAAAATAGCTCTGGCCTTCTGGAAACTTCTGTCCACCCCCAGCCCTTTACAGGCTGGAGCACATAATGTGGTGGGAAAGGGTAAAAATGAAATTACATAGCACTGACAAGGATGCACAGAGAAACTCAGGCGGCAACTCTCTCATTATTGAATCTATTATTTATAAAGATCAGGGTGGCCATGACTCCCAAAGTTTTAGAGCGGAGGAACAAGTATTAAACAACCTTAAGCAAATATTAGGACTTTGAAGGGTGTGGGGTCGTGTAAAGACACACAAACGCCAACAATGGAAATTCTGTTCAGCTGCCAATCATCCTACATCATTGCTTCATATTTAAAAATAAAAAAAAAAAAAGCTCCTTTTTTTGTGTGTTGTGTTCAAAACAAAGCAATCATTGTATCTGTGTCATGGAGGTGTGTGAATATGTTTAAATAACAAATGAACTATGAGACATCGTCCTGTTTAATGGTTCTAAATTGTGTGTGTGTGTGTATATAGTTTTACATATATAGCTCTATATAGTTTCAGTTGGCATTTGAAACTACATATGTATAATACAACTGTATGTATAATATATAATATACAATACATAAATATATAAATACAGCTGTATATATAATATATAATATACAATATATAAATATATAATATACAATACATAAATATATAAATACAGCTGTATGTATAATATATAATATACAATACATAAATATATAAATACAGCTGTATGTATAATATATAATATACAATATATAAATATATAAATACAACTCTATAATATATAACATACAATATATAAATATATAATATCTATTATATACAAATCTATAAATACAACTATATGTATAATATATAATATACAATAAATATATAAATACAACTCTATGTATAATATATAACATACAATATATAAATGTATAATATATATTATATACAAATCTATAAATACAACTCTATGTATAATATATAACATACAATATACAAATGTATAATATATATTATATACAAATCTATAAATACAACTATATGTATAATATATAATATACAATATATAAACATATAAATACAACTCTATGTATAATATATAACATACAATATATAAATGTATAATATATATTATATACAAATCTATAAATACAACTATATGTATAATATACAATATACAATATATAAATATATAATATACAATACATAAATATATAAATGCAACTGTGTGTATAATATATAACTATATAATACATAAATCTATAAATACAACTATGTATAATATATAATATATGCATATAACATATAATAAATAGCACATCACATGGAACATATAACATATAATATATACTGTGGCTGGAGTGACCTTAGACATCTCTCTGCCTAGGACCCCAGAGACATTCACTTTTCTAAGGGGTCACAGCTGGTCAATACCTGAGTAAGACCCAGGAATTGGCTCTGCCTGGCCACTGGCCCCTAGCATTTTGCAGATACTGGACGTTGGTGGCAGATTCCACCTGGGAGTCTCAATAATTAGCAGACACCTCTCCTAATCCTCCTTAATTACTCTTTTCCTTGGTCGGACGCCACAGCCCTTTACAGGCTAAATCCCTTTCATTGTGGGGACACATTAAGCAGAGGAATTTATACGGAGTCCGCAGCTGAGGTGCGCGCGTTAGGAAGAGAGAAGGGCCTCCTCCGCCCTGATGTGATTTGGATGTTCTCACCCACCCTGTGGTTTGCATGTTCTCTTTTACCGGTAAACCCAGCAGTGCCTTCGCTAAGCTGCCCACCGCACACCCGCTGCCCCCTTAAGCAATTTTAGGGTTAACCAGGTTGGTTTTAATGAGAGTCTCTGGTGAAATCTGAAAAACCAGAGGAATTGCAAGCGTGCATGCTCATGCAGAGAGGGGAGAGATGGCTTTGGCTAAGGCTGCCAGCCTCCAGCTCTCGAAGGGACCCTTGGGAAGTAGGAGAACGCTGTCTTCCCACCAGATCTGAACCCAGGCTACAACCCCCATCAGGGATATCTGTCCTCACCGCACTCCTGATTCAAAGTATGTATGGTCTCGAGTAGCCTCTCTCAAGAAAAGTAAAGGCTTTTTCCTCTCTCGAGCGTTCTCTCACACACGCTCGCACACTCGCAGAGGCCAGCACTCAAAATTCACACACCTCAGACGGCCCACTGGCATTTCTCCCCATGATGGACTGAATTGGACAAAACCTTTTCTAGGGGGAACAGGAGCTTCTGAAAGTCGAAAGTCACTTCCAACCTCTCTCGATCATGTGACACATAAATAAAACTTAATTAGCGTACCCGAAAACCTATGCATAGCGATTTACTTATAAATTACATGCCTGCACTTCTGTGCTGATATAATTATGGTATACGCATTATAAAAGACAGCCTAAAAATGGAAATTAAAATAAGATACACCTAAAAGTGCAAGTTGTGATGCTTTTCCCTTCTCCTCCAAGAATACCCCAACTTGACACAGAAAAGTTGTGGACGCCTACAAATTGCTAACTGGGACTCAGCTTTTACAAGCAGACCTTTATTCCTTCACTTGGACTCTTCGACGGATGTTTATAAGCATAAGCCTCACTCCGGAAGGAATCAAGTGTTCTTGATCGCCAGGTCTTGATCCGCCAGGAGGGGTGGTGCGGGGGTCCCGGGGCTTTGAGGTCAGGGGGTTGGTTTCTGCCCCATCACCCGCACTCACCACCTGCGTGAATTTGAGCCATCCACCCGAACGTGCAGGGCCCGGGTTTCTCATCTGTAAAGCGGGGGCAACGATCCCTACTTTGGAAGGTTGTCCAAAGCTTTGAGGTAAAACATGAAGCAGCAGACACAGGAGGAGCCAGTAGGTGAAAAGTAGCCCCGAGAAATGCCACGGAAGATGTGTAGAACAGGGGCTACGGCGGGAGAGTAAACCTCTGCCGAGCCCAGAGAGGGGCCCTGTGGCCGGGCACAGACGAGCACGAATTACCAGCTCTACTTCTCCTGTAACAGCGCAGAAATGATCTTAGTGCTTCGTGGCAGAGGGCTGAGCTTAACAAAGCTGAACTGGTCATAGGAAAGCTGGTATTTATTGGGCATCAACTGTGTACCAGCACCGCATTGGTGCCAAGCTCTTGCTTGTGTCACCTCATGAAATCCTCTGCGAAAACCTGTGAGCAGGAATTCTCATCGCTAATCAGATTTCACCGAGGGAAGCGTGGCACGCAGAGGTTAGGTAACCTGCGCGAGGTGGGGCTGAATGTAAATGAGGGAGCCAGGGGCAAGTGGAGGAGTTCACTGCCGAGCCCACGTTCTGCCTGTCGGGAAGTTGCCCTTCTCTTGGTTCGACACCCGACAGAGTTAGAGCCGAGTCGAGGCCCCTGTTCAGCAGGTGACACCGTGTGTGCTGGGAGAGAGGAGAGGTTGAACCTCAGGCGGCCTTGAGCCGGGGTACCATCCATTATCCTGGACTGCTTCCATGTCTCTGGATGCATTCAGCGGCGTGGGTCCCTCCCATCCGCGTCACCGATGCCCGGCTCACTTTTACCCTCATGGTGGTCCCGCCCCATCAGAGCTGCCCCCAAGGGAGACATTCATGTGGTTCCAGGGCAGTGCACGAGAGACGCTTCTCTAAGTCACTGGTGCTCAAACCAGGTTGTACGCCTGAATGACCTGTTCCCAAGGCAATGGCGGGATGCTACTTTGGGTGGGGAGAAACCAGCCGTAAGTCTTTCTCCCCAGCCATCTGTCTTAATCCATCAGTCTGGGAGCCCGCCAGGGGTGGCACTCCGGTGAGACAGCAAGGCACTTTGCAAAAAAGTCTTCAGGAGGTGCTCACTCACAGGTGGGCTGACCCCGCAGGCCGGCCTGACTTTGAGAGACAGCGCCTCCTTAAACTTTGCGCCCTAGGTGGCTCTCTTGCCGCATCCTGGTCCGCGTCCCGGGACCCACATACAGAAGAGCCCACAGAATGATCTGCCCAGTAATCAGGGTCTCATACATGAGTTCATCCTTTAGGAAGCCAAGGAGCCCCCCCAAAGCCTGCACTGTCATGACCTTGACCCTGGTCAGGGTTCCAGTGAAGGTCCCAGCAAACGCCCACATCCAATTATTCCCATGGCCGAGATAAAAATTCTACCGCAGAAGCAGCGGACTCAGCTGTGACACCAAGAAGTGTCGACCCCTCCTGTAAACAGGACCCTCCACGTCACCGGGGGCCAGATGCACAGCAAGAGACCCACTGACTGGTTGGTGAGGCTTTGAGAACAGCCTCTCCACCCTTCGGCAGAGACATTTGTCATTTCAGAAGTCCATGTTGCCAGTGCTCCGACATCATTACAAATCCTGTTTTCAAGTAGGTGGGTTTGAGGTTTTCGTTTTCTCTTTAACCTTATTAGTATAAAAAGGCATTTCCCATCTGATTAGTCTACAGCCAGTACCACAGAGTCACAGAAAGTTCCTTCCCTTTCTCCTTGGGCTCTCCACGTGGCAAAGGCCGCAAGAATTAATTACATTCCCCCCCCCCCCCAAAGCCAGCTCACAGCCAGCGAGAGGCCCCTGCTCACCAAGAAGGCAGGGAGCCCGCCAGGCTCTAATTGCTGCTATGCAAACATCTTAATGGGAACAAATTAAAAGGCGCTCAAGCTAATTATTCTCCACAATAAAAAATAATAGTAAACTAATAAAGCTCCTCTGGAAAGGTGATTCTGTATCACCTCAAAAGAGTTGCTTTCCTTATGCAGAGTGTGCAAATGACAGGGAAAAAAAATCTCCATGCGCTAGAGATTATATGTGGGGAATTCTTGTGACTCAGAAAACACCCTCGCATGGTTACTTAGGGTGATCTGCACACACCCCAGGGCCCGGCCCGGCCTGCCCTGGCCCGACTTCCCTCCCTCTCTCCGTCCCGCCGTCTTCCCTCCGTGATCTCCGCTTGACCTTCAGGCAGGCTCTGGTCCTTCCTGGGGAATCCTGGCCCCCAGGCCCCCAGTGGCCTCCCTCGGAGGCCCTAGCTGCCCACGTCAACCACGTCAGGCCAGCCTCGATCCTGTCACTCACACAGAAATGACAGCCTCATCTGTCCATTCCACGTTTCGGTAACGTGGCCCGAAGGAGTAGAAGGCAGGGAAGGACCTTGCTGCCTGGCCCTGGACAGGTTCTGGACCAGGAGGATGAGAGGGAGGAGCCCCCACCGCCAGACTCAGTGCAGTCACGTGCCCTCTATGCTCCCGCTGGGAAGGCTTCTGGCTTGTGCCGCAGATGACAGTTCAGTCTCACGGCTGCTTATTAATGACATTCACCAACACTCACCAACACTCACCGGGTGCTTACGATGCAGCGGGCACATTGCCACCATGATCCCTTTCAATAAAAACCTTATGAGATAAGTACGGCTCTTAATCCCCCATTTGACAACAATAAAAAAGGCACGCGGAACAGCCCAGGCCACAGGGCTGGCAGGAGGCAGAGCCCAGCCCGGATGTCGCTGGCTTACCCACTCGTATCCCTGGACAAGGCGGGCGGTGGTCACGGCCTGCCGGGTCAGAGGGCCCAGCTCTGCCCTTCCCGTTGTCGCCTTGAGCCACCTGCTTACCTTCTCTGGGCCTCCTCTCGTCCTCTGAGCAGCGGGTGGTGGCGGTGCTTCCCTGCTAGGTTGCCATGAGGACTAAGTTAGGAATACCGGAATACGTGGCAAACTGTAGCTGAATTCATCTGGGGTAGTGGGGCTTCGACTGCCCACCTGATTTGCCTTTTTTTTTTTTTTGCGAGACACCACTCTGCTTGATTTTCCCACTTTCGTCTTTATACACCACGGCAAGCGAACTCTGCAAAGCGAACCCTGATGTTGGCACTCACGTGAACGCACAGGGGCAGCTGATGGATTGGATCAGCAGGTCCACTGGATCCATTGGCTCAGCCACCGGCCAGCAGCTTGTGGCTCAGGCATGAGATGCAGTGTGGAGCAGGGGGCAGAGAGCCCTGGGCTGACGCAGGTCTCGGCTCTAGCTGTGTGCACCCCTGCACGTGATCTCCCGCTCCCAGGTTCCACCTGGGAAATGAGAGGGCGGATGTTTGAGATCTTTCCGTGCTGACCTTCTAAGTGAAAGGCATCCTGCAGGCTGCGAATTCGCCTTCTGTTAATTCTGTGCAAAGTTTCTCACCCTCACCACTGTTGACCTGGGGGACCAGACTATTGTTCGTTAAAACTGTGCTGTGTGTTGGGAGCCGTCTAGCAGCATCCCTGGCCTGCACCCACTGGATGCCAGAAGCATCACCACCCCAAGCTGGGACAAACAAAAAAACGTCTCCAGTCATCGCCAAATCTCCTCTGAGTGATGAAATGACCCCTTGTTTGAGAACCACTGCTCCGGAGAAACCTTAGGGACCAATCCATTATTGGTGCTTCCCATTTACTTATGGGTCAGGAAATTTTAAAAATATGGTGATTCTGACCCTCTCCGACATGTTTGTATCCACCACACCTGGCTGGTGCCATCTTCCAGCGCTGGCTCAGGCTGTCCACCAAAAGGGACGGTCCATGAGCAAGGGCCTTGAAATTAGGGCAGGCAGCCATAGTTCCTGTAATTAAGAGCAGAGAATCAAGGGTACCTTAAGATTCCAGTCTGCTGAGGACAAACAAGAAAGAATTAATAAATTGGGATTACTTTCTAGAAGAAATCAGACCTGTTAACCTGACCTTCAAGAGTTTTTCTAGGGCAAGAGAGGGAAAATTAGGTACTCCTGGGACAATGCATCCAGGCTGTTGTGGTTGACATACACAATGATTAAAGCTCAGCAGGAAGAAGTCATCCCATAGGAAGTGACAGGAAAGCATTGGGGAATGTCCAGTTGTATTGAGCAAGCACTATTATGTAGCATTTTCCAAGGGCCAGGCCCTGTGTTAGGTGCCTACAAATAGGCACTTACATCATTGTTGTCACCTACACAGGGGGACAGTTAATCTCCTCGTTTTGCAGATGGGGGACCGGGGGCACAGTGTGCCACAAAACTCATCGAGGTGCACGCGGCTGGGAGGTGGCATGGTGGGGCACCACCCTACTCTGGTTTGGGGTCCTGAATGCTTAACTGCTAAACTATGCATACTTAAGAGACAGTCTTCTAGAGAGGGTGTAACCTGGGCACTCATGTCCTTTGGAATAAAGTAAAAATGAGCGATCTTAGCCTCTCATTACAGACATCAAGGGAAATACTTGACAGCAATAGAGCTCTTAACTATTTCAAAACTATTAGAAGCTCAGGAGGCTGCAGTTCTGAATCCTGATTTTGAACAACCCATTTTATTTCCTTTTTCATATGGGTACTCTCAGCATGTCTTTGATGAAGGCTCTAGATATCTAGGAGAAAAGTAGTCAAAAAGACCAGGTAGGGAGAGATTCCAGGACCTACAGATCATTGAAGATTTAGTCAAAAGTTTCAGAAGTGCCAAAGCATCTTCAATGTCACTTTTCTGCATATTATTTTCAAATCCTCTCTGGGGAAAGATTTCTTCTGCACAATTGTCATTGCTCCCATAACTTCTGGTAGCAGGGTTAGCCAGCCAGTCCATGGGGCTGTTGTTCGGTGCAGGGAAGTCAGTGTGTGAGTTATAAGTCGTGGGACGTGTGTCTGTTAGAAACGTTGCAGGAAAAAGAGCAGCCATCCCCACACCCCTGTCATAGACATAGATGGACACAGTCTATGTTTGCTCCCTGACGCCATTGGGCTACCAGAGTGATGCAGGAGTAGCCAAGACTTCTAGGGTACCCATTGGGGTCTCCTGCAACAGGGCACATTCTGGTTCTATGATTTATTCAGTTCATGTAGGTACAGCAGTACTCACCAAAATGCAATTCAAGGTTTTCTGTTTCTAAACATATTCTCCCAGAGACTCTGAGCTCTTTGAGAAATAATCTCATGAATCCTTTTCTCTTTTTCTCATAGCACCTGAAAAGGTGTGGGCACTAAACAAATGTTGGATGGATGGACAGATGGATTGGTGGATGAATGGGTGAATGGATGGATGGATGGATGTTTGGATGAATGGGTGGTGGATGGATGAATGAGTAGACGGATGGGCAGAGGGATGGATGGATGGATGGATGGATGGTTGGATGGATGAATGGATAGATGAATGGGTGGATGGATGGACGGATGGACAGATGGATCATGGATGAATTTTTGGATGAATGGATGGATTCATGGATGCATGGATAGGCAGCTGAACAGATAGATGGATAAATCCACTGGCCTTGTGCTTACCGCTGAGGTATAGAAGGCCCAGTTGTATGGGCAGAAGAGGCCACGATAGTCTCTCTCTAGCCATACAACCACAGCCGGGAGTGAGAAATTAAGACCTCTACTCAGACTTGGCTCCCCACCTTAACTCTTGTGATTAGCTAAGGATAGGAAAGAGTATGTGGGGATATTGGGGTAAGGAGAAGCAGGCTGCATGGGGCTGATCCCACTTCTGTCCAAAGGGTGTTGGGCTGGAAGGTCTGGTGGGTGTCCACTGTGGGAGGCTGGGTAAGTACACAAGAAACATGTGAGAAAAACACATAGTGAAGGGGCTTTTTCTGTTCCTGAGTTGACTGGTTTGTGCTTTAAATTGAATACCTTTGTGGAAAAAGAAATGTCAATGACCAAGAGAATCTCTTATCTCAGGATGGATAATGAGGTCCACTCCATTTCCCATCCAGTTACCTCTAAGACATCAAACAAAAAACAACAGAAAGGATGCCCTCTATTCTTCTGTTACCAGTTTAAAAAGGCCTTTTTATTGGAAAGCTAAACCATTTTTTTTTCCTGTCCAAGAAAGAGAACTAGTGGAAAACCAGAAAAGGCTCGGTAAATAACTTCCAGCAGATTTGTCATTAAGGTCTCAGTTTTGCCTTTCTCGGTAAAGTCTTGGGAAGGTGAGTGGACACAGAGACTGTCTTGTGGATGCAACATGTTTTCTCCATAGCTCTCAATCAAGGGGGAATGTTCTTCAGTGAAATGTTGGCCAGGTGACGTTGCATACACGTGTTCCCCATTCTGTTCGGAAACCATGAGTATTTGTTGAACAACTGGAGTATCTTGTGTTCCTAAGCACGCCGACCATTCTCCCAAAGCCCATCTGCACCTAAATGCCCCTCAGCCAGGCCTGGACCCAGGTCACATGGATACACTCAGCTTTGCCCATAGCCACATCTGCAGCTAGGAAGGATTCTGTCAAGCTTGGCCCTCATTCTTTGTTCCATTCAGGAACATTCCTTAGTGGATCCTCTGTCCAAATAAATGCCTTCTTATATTTGTAATTTTCATTCTTTTCCTTAAGATCTGCTCTTGTGGTTCCTTTCCCATGGATCTGTTTGTTCAGTCTCCTTTTTCATTTGTTTAGACCATATATTGGAAACTTCTTTCCAGATATATTTCCCATTTCTTTTCCCATTTTCTTCACCAAGCTTTTCACCATGAAGTATCTTAAATTGGTGGGTCTTAACTAGAGGGAGCGGGTGCGAGGTGAGGGGCAGTGTTGCCCCTGGGGCATATCTGACAATGTCTAGAGACATTTTTTTTTCCAATATATGAAATTTATTGTCAAATTGGTTTCCATACAACACCCAGTGCTCATGCCAAAAGGTGCCCTCCTCAATACCCATCTCCCACCCTCCCCTCCCTCCCACCCCCATCAACCCTCAGTTTGTTCTCAGTTTTTAACAGTCGTCTAGAGACATTTTTAATGGCCACAAATGGCGGGAGGATAGGAGAAGTGTACTGGGATCTAGCCAGGTGAGGCAAAAGATGTTATCGCACTTCTTACAACGCACAGGATAGCCCACTACAGTAGGGAATGACCAGGCCCCAAATGTAAATAATGACGAGCTTGATAATCCAACCTCGTATTATCTATCACCAGAGTTATGGTCGTAGAGATGTATTTCTGCCCTTTATTCAATCCTCTTGGTGTTTTGCCTTCTGGAAAGTGCTACCCCTCCCCCTGAAATTGGGGAAGCAAGTGTGCATGTCTTCGGGGAGTGAGTACCTGTCAAAGGGTAGATGGAAAACCTGAAAGGCCTTAGAAATTATGGTGGCAGAGGTCATTTGGGGATTCCCAAGGACCAATATCATAGACCAGTATCTATTCTAAGCACCTTCACATTACAAAAGAGGATCCTAATCTCTTTATTATGTGGAGGAGGAAGCTATCACCTTAAACAGACGTTCTAAAGACTATCATAAGGGCTTTGAGTATCAGAGAAAAAGGAAGAAGCCAGATAAAAGACAAGAGAACCCAGCGTAAAGAGACAAGGCCAGAGACAGCATATAGAGACACCAGATCATAGGCTGGAGAGAGGAGATAAGGAGAAGGCAGGAGTCCTAGGAGCAGAGTTTGGGGGCACGTCCACACAGGTGAGCATGGTGACCAGACAGCCAACAGGGATGTGCCTGAAACCCAAGAAGGAAGGGATTCGTCCTGAGGCCAAAAGATTCCCGTAAGAGACAAGTTAAGGATTGGAGGAGAACGATGGGGCTGTGGTTGAGAGGCACTGCAGGTGCCTGAAGCAAGGAATAGCCTGGAACACCAGGAGGCATCCCTCCAGGAAGTGTATTGAACTAAGGAACAGGGTTCTATGGGTTACTAGCACCTTCTGTGCCTGAGGCTCTCAGGCGGTCTCCATACATTGTCCCCTTGCCCACCCAATGCCTTATGAGCCAATATTGTTAGCTGAGTTTGAAAGTGAAAACATGGAGGCTCTGAGATAACAGTAAGAATTCAGAACTTAGAAAGGCCAGGAAAGAAAGCCAAGTCTGCGTGAGCAGTAATCCTGGCTACGTTGGGATTAAAGTTGAGGTATGTTTACTGCTCTCTGCTAAATCATTGATGTACTACCATACTTTTATTCTGTTTACTTATACGTAGCACATGAAATTTCCTCTAACTTGAACTTGGAGTAGGCTGTTGAGCTGACCACCAACTGCGCAAAAAAGAAGGAGAGAGGTCAGTTAGAGCAGAAGGGACAGTGGGGAGAGGCCACTCAAGAGAGTCACCACCACCAGGGGATGAGTTTGAAAAACAGGCATCGATCCTTTGGTTCGCAGACTTGATCATCTGGATTTCAAGTAGAATGGAAACTATATTTAACAAGAAGAAACTCCTTCCCCACTTCAAACAGCAAGCCGATGAGCTGGGCGTCCACCCTCCCCTTTCCCCACTCCATCTGTGTCTTTCATGACTATATGACCAGGTTTTCAACCATATCACTACCACCCCCATTTTCCTTCCCAGCCTCTTCTGATCCCAGACCCACCGGGTGCCTGGTTGATCGCACTCTGTAGAACATGTCAGCAATGACCCATCAGCGAATGTACTGAGTGGCTGATATGTGCATGACCGTGTATTAGAAAATAGCCTGGAATGCAAAGATTACGTGGCATGAAATGGCCTTCGGGGAGCTCACTGTCTGGTAAAGAAGGCAAATCCCAAGCAGGAGAAAGAGGCAGGGGACAAAATGATAATTGAAGAGCGCAGCAAAGACGGGAGAAGCATCACACCAGGAAGATGACTGGTTGCTGAACTCAGAAGTGATCTGTGGAGGGTCCAGAGAAGAAGCGGCCATCTTGTCCAGGACTGGGGAGGACGAAGGAGATGACATAAATGAGGCGGCCAGTCGAGCTGGTTCAGGAGATGCTCATGGGCTATGAAGAGACCACTCTGGCTCACCAGTGAGCAGGAAAACTGAAGCCAGATCTTTGGATGTTGCAGAAGGAAGGCTGAACTTGAAGTTGCCGATGGGGGGGTGGAGGGGGTCCTAAGTTGGCAGTGCCTAAGAATCCCGCTGCAGGGTTTGTTAAAATGCAGATTCTTGGGCCTCATGAGAGACCCTGAGAGGCCCCAGAATCTGCATCTTCGCAGCCCCGTAACCTTGCTAGTACTTAGAGAGATGCTCGGCAACAGGAAGGCATGGACTGGTTTTGATGAAGTCAAAGTAGAATCTTCATGAACTTTCAGGGTGTAGTCAGATTCAGTTCTCCATCTCACAGCTAGTGCCTGCTCTGCAGGGATGTATTCATTCCAGAAGGGTGAGGCTTCTCGTGATGACATACCATGGAATTTTCTAGTCCGGTCTCTCCGATCCAAGATCGCACTTACTGCTTATTACCCGCGACTCAAAAATATGTACTTTAAAGCGTATGCCACGGGATTCTAGGGTTAGCGAGAGATCAAGTCGGGTCTAGAACACTCAGGCATGGGCTCCGGAGTCTATCCCGCTGCACCAAACTTCACAGCTTTTGAAAAAGCTGTGGACGTGCGGGAATTCCAAGATGTGAACACATCTTGTCAACAGGAGGCCCCTGACCGGTTTGGAGTTTCTTGTGTGAGCTTTTTATGTATTTGTCACATCCTACCCCTCCCCCACCACCTGTGGGCCCAGGACCTAACCTAGACTCTCCTGAACCCCTGAAGGCGGTCCCAGCTGGGATGTTAAAAATCCCTTCACTCTTTCGAATTTTCCTTCCCTCTGGAGCAGAAAGGAATTCACTTTTCCAGTAGCAAGGTGGCGGGCATTAAAGCACAGCCATGGGAACAAATGCCTCGTGGCTGAACTAAGTGCAAGGCCTCCATGAGGATTCACTCTCCTGTGGAACCCTGGGCCCCGTGGCTTGTAGCCTCCAGAGACTCCAAACAAGAAAGTTATGGTAAATGGCCAGACAGGAATCTCCCAAGGCCTTGCTTTGAGCCAAAATGTGGTCTTGGGGCTAGTGACATCACCTGGGAACTTGGTACAAGTTCAGAATCTCCAACCCCGGCCCAGACCTGCAGAATCAACCTGCATTTTCACAAAAGCTTCCCGGCGATTTGCAGGCACGCTGACGTTCAAGGAGCTTTGTCCTTAAATCTCCAGCCTGGCCCCCACGATTGGGCCTCCCCGGCTCCAGATTCTTGCAAAGGCGCAACAGTGTAATCAGTTACAGGGTAGAGGGTGGGGGCCCCGGGTTTCACTCCCTCCTGCCTCCTCACCCGCCCTCCTCGACGCTTTCCCAGCGGCTGCACCTGCAGGCTCCTTTCTTCTCTGGGAAGCCTCTTAAAACAGACACCCCCCCCCTCCCCGCCTTGCCTCTAGGGTGGGGCTGCACTACCTCTTTTCTCTCTCTGAGCCTGGGATGCTGACAGCCTCAGATGGAGGCATCCTGTTTGTCGAAAAATAAACCGGCAGTTAAAGCAGGGTTGCGAGAGCGAGAAAACCACAGGCCTGCGCGCCACTGATAACGCGGGCAGGCAGCTTTTGCAGAAGTTCCGTCGCTGCAGCGCGCGCCGCGCCTGGACCCGCGCCACCGCCTCCCTTCCTGTCGCCGCTGCTCTCGTTCCCCCCCCTCCGCCGTTTCTGGCTGTTGCCTTCTGCGTTGCTCTTTCAGTTAACTTCACCCATTGCTTTTTCTCAAGGATGCCCTTGCTCCCACTCCGTGCAGACGGAGGGATGGGGCCGACGACCCCCCCTCCCCCCCTGGGGGGAGCGGATACGCGCAGACCCCGGGGTTGGCCGGTGTGGGGTCGAAATTTAAGACCTGTCAGGAAAATGGCACAGTTGAGGAGGAGGTGAAGTTGCTTTCTCTTCCGCAGTGTCTAATGCTTTGGCCTGCCTTTAAATACAAACAGAAAGTAAAAAAGAAATAACAGAAAGCGATCCAGAGGAGACCAGTGATAAGCAAAAGCTTGTGGAAAAGGAATCCCAAAGTCCAGTATCCAGATTGTTTTCTTTCTTGGAGTAAACTGACCTGGCCTGATTCCATGCGGTGAATAACTAATTACCAATCTTCCCCTTTTGGGGGATATTAAAAGCTCTTTCCCCATTTGCCTGTTATCAGATAAGCAAAGCAGATGAGAAGTCAGTGGGTAACCACAGGTACAACCACAATATTCGCTGGAAACCAAACAACTTGACCCTCCAAGCCAAAGGGTGTAATTGAGAATTAACCTGAAAATAGTTTCACACAAGCTATAAAATTCTGTGTTCTCAAATCGGTGATACAGACTTCGCTGCGTGAAAAGAACAATCACCCACCCACGCACGCGCTCGTGTGCACACACACACACACACACACACACACACCCCTCTCCAATCACAGAAAATGGCTCCTATTGGGGTTGCTTCAGAGCACAGCAGAGGGAGGCCACCGGGCATCCCAGGGGTCCTGATCTTTGCTGGGGCCGCTCCAGCTACCCATACATTTTAAGGTTCTCTTCCTGAAGTTTCAGATTTGCTTCTGTTCCACTGTCCAAAAACACAGGGTAGAAACAGACCATCTGCATCCCTCAATCGTCCTGTGTTCGTGATGAATAACCAACTACCCTGGGGGAATAAGAATTGCCCTTATTTGTAAGGATTTCCAGAGAGTCCTATCATTTTCCCATTTCCTCCCCTAGAAACGTCTTCCAATTTGTAAACTCTCCTGTCAGGCAGCTCCTCATGGGAAATCACTCCTCGGACTCTTCCTTGCAAGCCCATCTTCCCATTTCTGTGACCGTTTAGTCTTTTCCTGCTGACTTGTGTTCTCCCAATTAAAGCTGCTATGCTTGATCCAAATAAATATAAGTCCCCATATATGTGGGCTAATCCAGGTATAGACTCTAATAATAAATAGCTCAACTTGACGATGAAAGTCTTTACTCAAACAAAAACTCAAGTCAAAGGATAATTCATTCTTAGGGAAGGAGGAGAGGATGAGCCAAGGCTAGCACGAGCCAGGTATGAACAGTGAGGTTCACGGTCTATTGGGAGCGTAGGCTGCCTGTCGGACTGACACTCGGGAAGCTCTGTGGGAGGGCACGGTTCTCCAGGCCATGGTGGGCTTTGAATACACTCAAGAAGGAACCTTCTGTGGCAGACAATTGCTCAAATCGATGCACGATTATTTATTTTCATGACCTTGCAGACCTCACTGAAATGTCCTCAATGAACTTCTTTCTCATTTAAACGTTCTTATAAACAAATGAATAAAAAGATAGCGAATGGAAAATAATAAATCTGATTTTTCTACATATTCCAGAATTTCCACATCCATCATGGCCGTATCCTTCAGGGTAGTTCCCTGGGCAAATCTGCAGCAGGTCACCAGCTCCCAGTTTCGGAGCTGCTCTTCGGAAGTGACTTTTGGCATCCGTTTGGGCGTTGAACAAGTACAACAGCCTCCTGACTTTGAAATCGCACTTCACTGTTGACCAAGACAAGCATTACCAGGCTTCATTACCCTTACCTGTCACTAGTCTTGGTCTCAAGTGGCTCTCGGTGCATCTAAAGCTCAAATCCATTGCTCGTGTTCCCGACACTGATGATTTCAGAGACTGTGCTCGGCCCTGTGAGTACCGGGATGCTGAGAATTTTAGCATTACTAGAAAATAAGGCAAAGTTACAAATACGTCTAGGTTGAAAGAGGCAAGATTACCAGCCTAAACGTCTAATACACAGGGTCGAAAACATCAACTAATATACAAAAGCCCTGAAATAATGCACAGCCTAATACGCAGGGTTGAAAACATCAACTTCAACTTGCAGCAACACCTGGTTGAAAGAAAAACACAAACAAACAGAGCAGCCAGCCTGACATAGCTACCTTCACGTCAGGTGCACTGGGTAGGAACTTAACTATATACCTGACCCTCACTCTCTAAAAAGTTAAAAGAATAAGATGCAGAAAGTGAATTAAAATTCTGCAAAGTCTTTTGGGGGAAGGCTAAGAGGTCTACTTTTACCTCAGACATGTTCTAATTGTTCACCGCGGGCAGATAAACGCATTGTGTGATATCGGGATATTGGTTTGGCTCCTCCAATAGATTCCAAATTACTGGGGCTCAAACAAGAAAAATGTGCACTCCTCTCTCTCTCGTGGAGTCTGGGTAGGTTGGTATGGCATTGTCAGAAACACTAGGAACACAGAGCCTTCTACCCCGATGATCTGCCCTCTGCAATGCCTGCCTCTTCCCTCGTGGCCCAAAATGGCTGCTTCAGACCCCAATAACATGCCCACATTCCAGCCAGTCAGAGGAGACAATATGGAATGAGGATATCTACTCTTTCCCTTTAAAAAAATTTTTTTTAATGTTTATTTATTTTTGAGACAGAGAGAGACAGAGCATGAACGGGGGAGGGGCAGAGAGAGAGGGAGACACAGAATCCCAAGCAGGCTCCAGGCCCTGAGCCATCAGCCCAGAGCCCGACACGGGGTTCGAACTCACGGACCGCGAGATCGTGACCTGAGCTGAAGTCGGACGCTTAACCGACTGAGCCACCCAGGCGCCCCTACTCTTTCCCTTTAACAGCAGCTCTGAAATTCGCCCACAACGCTCCTGCTCGAAGGCCACTGGCCAGAGCCTAAACAAACACGAGGGGACGCCTGGCTGTAAAGGAAGCTGGGAAATATGCTCTTTTGCTGGGCAGCCGTATGCCAAATTAAGGATTTATTTGTTCATTTATTTGTTACTTATTTGTTTATTTATTTATATCCATTTACATTTACTATATTAATATATACTTAAGATAAATATAAGTATATAATATATAAAATATATTTTATATAAATCTATTTGATATATTTAATATAATCTATAATAAAACATTTTATTTAGTACATAATACATGGCATATAATATAAATACACGATTAGCATTTCCACATGATATATATATATATATGCGTTGTCTATATGCACAAAAGAAACCGTCTGACTTACAGGACACTCTGGATCCTGCAGATATTTGCCTCGTTCACGAAGGTAGACCCTTCGTGGGTGAAGGTTGGCCTCGTCTTCCTACAACAAGGGCACACGGGTTGCAGGGGTTGCAGGGGTTTCGTGCTCGCATCCTCTCAAAAGAGTCTATAGTTAACTTTCAGGGCTTTTGTAAGCTGGTCTTTAAACACAGCCATCATTCAAAATGAGACTGTACAGGGACGCCTGGGTGGCTCGGTTGGTTGAGCATCCGACTTCAGCTCGGGTCATGACCTCGCGGTTTGTGGGTTCGAGCCCCACGTCGGGTTCTGTGCTGACAGCCCGGAGCCTGGAGCCTGCTTCGGATTCTGTGTCTCCTCTCTCTGCCTCTCCCTCACTTGCAATCTGTCTCTCTCTCGCGCTCTCTCTCTCTCTCTCTCAAAAATAAGGAAATATTTTAAAAATATATTTAAAAATACGAAACTACATAAACTTACGGCTCAACGGATGATTTTACAATAAAGGCAATAAATACTCAAAACCCGTCACTGCCGAATTATTCTACTGTGATTTACACGACCTATGCTCTGGGGGTTATTTACTAAGCCTGTTGTCTCTAAATAGCAGAAACACCGTATCACAACTCTACCGGTCAGTAGTGAGCGCTGAAATCTGCAAATGTGATAGGTAACTCAAGGCTTTTTGTGCAGGGCAGCTGGCTTCTAAACTTCCCCAGGGCCCTGCTGGTTTAAGGGTAGGTTAAGAGCCAATTCCTGTCCCCTGGCAACATTTCAGACCATCCTGGGTGGAGCCAGCTGGAGGACCACCAGGCTCCATCAAGGGCAAGGCCAAGAAGGAGCCCCTCCTGAGCCCCCGCTCTATCCCTTGCCATCTCCTGATTACACGCACCCAACACAGACTCTTCAACTCTGCTTATCCTGATCAAAGGCCAGCCACATCTCTCTCCTTAATGCCACTACTAAACCACAGAGTCCCCAAGCAGCTCCCTCGAGGACAGTTACTATGATCTACGTTGCCTCGCAGCTACCCCCTAACCTGTGCCCAGTCTGATTATAGACAATGACCCCTCAGCAAGCTGCTTGTGATACGTACTTTGATGGTGCTGCAGAATAAAAACAAGTATCTCTCTCTGTGAGATGTGCTCTGGGGGCCGTTTTTGCCTGATCCTGGAGCCCTCGCCAGCCTCTTACGTGGGAACTCTCCATTGCCGGAAGCGTAGAGAAAATGGCACCGGGCTTCCTCTTATCTGTCCCCCTCTGCCCTGTGAGGGGAGAAGTACCTACAATGGGAGGGCCTGGGAGGAGTCCCTTTTCCTCTGCTCCCCTCTCTTTGAATGATGCCCCAGTCAGGGCCTGCCTTCCGGAGGTCCTGTTCCTTCCCCAGCTAAGCCCCATCTCGGGGCTCAGGCAGGGGTGAGGCAGTGCAAGCCTCTGCGGCTGGCTATAGGGTTCCTAGGGTCCTTTCCACGGTCCACACTCAGGTGGAGCCTAGAGGCAATTTCGTTGTAGTCTTCTGCCCTCAGAGTATTCTCTAACCCACCTCTACAAGCAAAAGGCCCATCCCTTACATGTCCGTTGGATTCTAGGGTATATTTGTCAGTTGCTTTGGAGTTTGAAGTGGAGAGGGCAGGACTGTTTGGGTGGGTATGTTTCTATCTTGTTTACACGCACAAACACACGAAACACCCACAGTGCTCTGTTCGGGTTGCTACGGAGTTTCTGACACGCACAAACACACGAAACACCCACAGTGCTCTGTTCGAGTTGCTACGGAGTTTCTGTGATTGTCGCGTATTCCACAAATAGCAAACCAAACTTGCCCAAGAGAGAAAAGGGTGTATCAGTTCCTGGAAAGTTAAGACCATCTCGTTTATTTATAGTTACTCAGTTCACAAACACTCCTATACCGCTGGCTGTGCTTGCTACGTGCCGGACGTTGTTCTAAGGACTTTGCGAATAAGAACTCCTGCGATCCTCAAAGCAATCCTTCCATGGGATGTGCCATCATTAGCAACACCTTACAGATGAGGAAACTGACGCACAGCCTGGTGCCCCGGGTCTTGAGTTCCAACTCAGACCATCTGGCTCCAGGATTCAAGTCCGCTTAGCCCCCGATACAGAACAAAGTGCCCAGTGCACTCTGCCACACATGGAGCTTTCTCTTGAGCAAAGACTGTGGCTGCATATGTGCCCCCAGCTCCCCTGCAGTCACTTCCCAGGAGCTACCACCGCCATCCTGGAGGGAAAAGGGGCGGTATCAGACTCCCCTGGGGACCCCTCACTCAGCCAGATCTAGGGAAGCTTTCTGAGGAGTCAGGGACGAACCCGCATTTTGTGGAGGGGAGCAGCCGAAGGAGGAATGAGTGGCACCCACCACCCTTCTCAAAGGCCACCAACAGAGACTCGGGTCATAACTTTCTGTGAGGTTCCTTGGAAGCAAAGTACTCTTTCAAAAGTTGTAAAAAAAAAAAAAAAAATGTATTTCAAGAAAAAAAAAAAAGAGTCACAACTTTAAGGGCGTGATTTAAGGGACCCAGAAGCTCAAGGTATGTGGTTACTTTTTTTTTTTTAAATCGTGATTTGCACCCACACGTCAGCCTAGCCCACGGTCCCGGCTGCACCCTGAGACAGAGACGGATTGTGGGGTGAGAGGAAGAAGTTGGTGCTCTGGCAGGTGACGTCCGCAGTTTCCCTTTCCCCTTTCCTTTCTCGGCCTCGGCCTCGAGCGCCACGGTCCATGCGTGCTTTGCTCTCTTGATGGAGCGTCCCCCAGAAATTAGGGCTCATTCCATCTTTCTAAACGAGGGCAAACCAAACCCAAACACCAAGCCCCCGTGTTTTCTACCCGGTGCCGTTGTCAGCCCAGGATCCGTCCCTGCGCCGTTAAATGTAAGATCTGGGATGACGCACGCACAACCTATCATTGTCCTGCGTATTTCCAGGCTCTCCGGAAGGCAGGTCTAGGAGGAAATGACAAAAGCTTTTTATAGAGAGAGACAAATTTCTGCTAGTTCTCTTTAAAAACCACTCACCACCTTTAAGGCTTTAGAGAATGATACTTTTTCATTTCTTTATTTGCTCTCTATGTAGGATTGTGGGGAGGACATGACTTCCATTGAAGTTTTCTTTAAAGCAATTAAAATCTGCAATTAGGAAACCCCAGGGCCCTGGACAGGCCCTGGTAAGCCTGACACTGTGCAAACGGCCCAGCACCTGCTCGCGCTTCTCTGCTTGTCATGAAAATGACATCTTCCTGAATAGCAGTCCTCTCTCGCTAGAATTCTGGACGCAAGAGGAAGCTGGTGCTGGGTGCCAGGAAAGCAGCCAACGAGCCTCCCAGTGAGTCGGTGAATCGTGTATCCAAAGAATTTGTTCTGGTGATGCCCTTGGCTTCCACAGGTTATGGGTTTATGATTAACCAGGGAAGAGGCTGTCTGGCAGGTCGTCAATTCCCCTCCCTGGAGGGCTGCTGAGAATAGGATCGTCCTCCTTTTTCTAGAGTATGGGGGTGTGCCGTATGGCCCCATCTGACCCGCGAAGGCCTGGGGCCTCAAGGAACTTTGCCGTATTTACTTACTACAATTCCAGAACGCTTTTCCCAACTGTACATAATCTCAATACTTTTCCAAAACGTTTAAGGCCTTTGAAAAACACCCACTGCATCATCCTGACTTCATGAATGTCAATGTTCCACATCAGTTTGTTGCTAGCTTGCCCTGTAGATTGACAATCTTATACTGGGCCTCTTATAGACACAGAAGAGGATTAGGTAGGGTTTGCCCCCCTTAGTTACAGTATCATTGGAGACAAAAGACGTATACCTACGGAATGGCTAGGTCGCATCCTAAAACCGCTTGGGACTGAATGGTACACACTGAGATGCTGTGGCATTTCAAAAGACTGGCAGGTCACAGTGTGGCTGGAGCCATTTCAGAGGCCTCAGGCGAAGTGAGGATTTAAGCATGGAGAGGAGAGCAGTGGAAAATAATCCAGGAAAGGGAACAGCGTCTGCAAGGCAGGAAGTGCCAAGGACATGGTCGAGTATGATGAGCTGATCACTTTGACTAAAAGGGGAATGCGGTGTTGGAAGATAATGATGGATTGGTTGGGCCAGTCCTAATTAGTCTAGGCCAGTCTGAGCCAAGTAGAGGGACTTCTTCCCCAAGGCAGTGGAGACTTACAGAGACGGGGAGCTGGAGGTGTCCTGTTTCCCTTCAAATCCTAGAGCAAATCAGGCTGCCTTTATTCAGACTCCAAAAGTTGGCCAAGAGTCCTTGAAAAGCTAGCCCTGGGCTAAGTTCTAGAGCCCCCAAAGCACTAGGATAAGCCCC
Source organism: Panthera leo (assembly GCF_018350215.1). Taxonomy (NCBI): domain Eukaryota; kingdom Metazoa; phylum Chordata; class Mammalia; order Carnivora; family Felidae; genus Panthera; species Panthera leo. Next base: position 10,340,463 of record NC_056687.1, read on the forward strand.
TGTCCCTTAGGGGCACTTGGTCTCGTGTAGGTTCACTGAGCACAGTTGAGCAGTTTGGGCACTGCACAAAGACAACCTGTTAAGGGGACAATGTAGGCTGAAGTCCAACGGAGGCTCCACTTGCCAAATCTAGAGTCACAGCATAGGGTATGCCTGCCTAGAAGATGAGGTGCCTTCTGCAAAGAAAGGGACCACTCATTCCCCAAACTGTATACCCACAGACCTACATATGTCAAGAGTGCCTTTATCTGGTCCCCACAGGGAGTCACAATTAGGAAAATGTCAGATCACCCTAATAATCAAGTTACTCATCAAGCCTGCAAGGGAAAACATTCTTCATGATAGAAGTATTAGTTTGCTAGGGCGGTCATAGCAAATTGCCACAGCCTGGGAGACTCAAACGACGGAAATGTATTCTCTCACATTTCTAGAAGCCAGAAGTTCAAAATCAAGATGTCAGCCTAGTCGCTTCCTTCCCCGGGCTTTGAGGGAAGCATCTGTTCCAGATTTCTGCCCTTGGCTTATAGATGGCTGTCTTCTCCCCATGCCTGCACACCGCCTTCCCTCTGCACGTGCCTGCATCCAAATTTCCGCTTTTTATGAGGACACTGGTCACGCCAGATTAGGGCCCACCTTAATGGCTTCACTTTAACTTGATCACCTCTGCAAAGACCCTGCCTCCAAATGAGGTCACATTCTGGGGACCTGGGACTTGACACACCAACATATGAATTTAAGAGGGGACACAATTCAGCCCATAACAATATACTCTACCATCCGTATTATTCATTTGACTTAATATAGCGCTTCCAGGGCTGAGCCTTGGGGGTCCTCCCCAGCCCTCGTTCTGCTCCTGCAGCCTCCTTTAGAAGGGAAGCAGCATATCCTAAGTGAGCAAAGATTCAGGATCTGGGCTGCTTCCCTGTTTAATTTTGTAAGGACACGGTCTGCGTCTTAATCTTCGTGTGCATGTGAAGCTGGTTATCACACTAGGTGTGATCTCAGAGTCCTTGTGGGTCCTTGCTGCCCCCGAAGCTACTGGACCTCCCAGATCAAATGGACAGTTCCGCCGTTAACCCTCCATTCTTTAGCCAAACTCTTTGATTCTCCCTCTGGAAGGGTTATTGGTCATTGATACTTGGTGTAAAGGGGTCAAAGATGCTTTCCTGAAAGCTGGTTATGATAAAAGTAAATTGCAGAACACAAAACTATGAGAAAGATTGAGAACACAGAACCCCCCCCCCATGCTTGAGAATCCCCCCAATATAGACCCAGAATGAGTCATAGCAGGACATACTTCCCCGCCTCTTTTAAATATGAGCACCTTCTGGCCCAGAGGGGTGAAGTAACTTGCCCGAAGCCACACAGGACAGCATGAAAACTAGACGTGGGCGTCTTCATTTCCAATTGAATACTCTTGCACCTTTGCCTGCTGGCTTGTACCTTCTTAGATTTTCCAGCTCAGCCTTCTGCTTCAGGCCTGGATGGAGGTGAGCCTGATCCCTCAGCAAGGTGCAGCCTTCTTACCACCCACAAATGGATGATTTCTAGGTCTTACTGCCTATCGTGCAGGTCCCTTTGCTCTCTCAGGGCTCCACTACGACGCCGGGCATCATGTCCCTCAATCCTGTGCTAACGCGTCAGCACACCCGAGCTTTTGCATATCGAGCGCTCTGATTTCACTGAGGAATGAAACCCTTCACCCCTAACCAAAGACATTTCTCATCCTAAGCAAGTGGGGAAGGTCTGGATGCAGGGAAAGGAAGGCTTGGTGCCCTGCTTCTTCGGGCTCCTAAACTACACAGTGAACCCAGCTTAGTTCTTGGGAGACCACCTCCATCATTCTTTCCCACCCCTCCCCTCTTTCCACTTGAACCTCTGTCCCCTCCCACCCCCTGCCTTCTTGACCATCACTCAGCACTCTCCGAGCTTCACGGCCTCCCTCTCCATCCCAAGGCCACAGAGATACACACACGCAGGAAACAGGTGCACGGGCTTTGAGGCTCAGAGATTCGGACGCAGCAGGCTCACGAGGCTGCTAACTTAGATCCCCTCTGTGGGAAGCCACAAAAGAGGCCTGGGTGTGTGGGCCCCTTGGGCAAACACTGGGAGGTCACCAAGGGCTCCTGTCTTGGCCCCTTTATTTACTTTTTTAATGTTTATTTATTTATTTTGAGAGAGACAAGAGAGAGAGAGAGTGGGGGAGAGGCAGAGAGCGAGGGAAAGAGAGAATTCCCAGCAGGACCCGCACCGGCAGCACAGAGCCCAACCTGGGGCTCGAACCCACAAACCCTGAGATCATGACCTCAGCCAAAATCAAGAGTTGGATGCCTAACCAACTGAGCCACCCAAGTGCCCCGTGGCCCCTTTATGCCTGGACCCTCCTGGCCCCAGCAACGGGGTTCTGAGATGACCACACTGGAAGGATTAGGGCTGCTTTCTGAGACAGTCCGTGTCCTCTTGGTACAAACACTCGCGCCTTCCAACCTTAGTGAGGTCGATCTCAAGTCCTAGAGCAAGAAGCGTGCATGTGCCATTAACCTCACGAGAACTCTGTGGGGTAGGTGTTGTTCCCGTTTTAGAGATGACAAAACCGAGTTCGGGGGGGTGAATAGATCACCCGAGGTCAAGAGCCGTGTAGTAACACAGCACAGACTTAAACCTCGCGCTTTCTGACTCCAGGGCACCGGCTGATTTTCCCCACACTCTACAGCCCAAGAGCAATTACAGAAATCATCACGTGCGTGTTAGGTTAACTCTGTTGTGAGTTCCATTTGATTCCAACGCTGCAGTCCATGCACGGCGGTGCGGGCTTCAGAACTGCTCGAGTAGCCTGGTCACCTCATCACGGCTCTGGAAACTTGCAGAGAGCCCTTCGGTGGGCAGGAGACAGGGCCGGGATGCTGGGCGCCCCGGGAGTGGCTTCTGTTCTGTGACTTCGCCTAGGACAGGCCTTGGGTGGGGTTAACGACGCTCCCATCGCTCCCCAACCTGCAGCGTAGTATGGCCTAGTCTTCCATGGCCTCCTCACTTATTTCTACTGCCCGGAGTGGCCCATCCGAGCCAACGTTGCAGGACGTCTGTGGCTCCTTGTAAACAGCTTCTCTCCTCAAGAGCACTGATGAGTCAGTTGTTTGGAGCATGAATAAAGTTTTCTATTAAAATAAGGTTACATGTGGGAATTAGGTTTATGGGACAGCCCCCACCCGATGCCAACTGCACAAGTCCTTGAAGATCTGCATCCTGAGGTAAGGAGCCCCGCGCTGGAGGAGGAAGGAGGGGCGGCCGCTCCCTTTCTTGAACACGGGCAAGTCGTAAAATGGCAAAGCCTCCTCGTCCTTCTTCTGTGCCTCTCTCGTTGGCTGTGCACCTACTGGGTGTCCTGATGGCCACGCTGGCCGCCCAAAGGAAGCCGCAGCCCAGAACGTCCTATGCCTTCACCCCGTCCACTCAGGAGGTTGCTTGTAGCCTAAATCAAAGGGCAGGTTGGGACCAGCCTGCACAGACACAGCAGTGTTTCTCATTCAAAGGTGCTCCCTTTGAGGGGCATCCCGGTGGCTCAGTCGGTTAAGCCTCTGACTCTTGATCTCAGCTCAGGTCCTGACCTCACGGTTCATGGGATTGAGCCCGGCATCGGGCTCTTTGCTGACTATGCGGAGCCTGCTTGGGATCCTCTCTCTCTCTCTCTCCTTCTCTACCCCTCTTTCTCTCGCACGTGCGCTCACATGCTCTGTCTCAAAATAAATAAATAAACATTAAAAAAGACACAACAAAGCGGTCCCTCTGAAAAGGTGTGCATTGCTTCCAGTGAGGAACTCTTTACGGCATAGGGAAGCACACCTCAGAGCGGTGCTACGTTTAATCTCAGCTCTGCAGCTAGCCAGCTTTGCACGTCTTGGCTAAGTCACCTTATCTTCTTGGGATCGTGCCTCATCTCTGATGTGAGGAGCCCTCACTAAAGAGACTTTTTCCAAAGAACAGTCCCAGAACATTGGTTCCCGAGATGCTTATGGCAGACACGTTTCTGCTGCCCGTGAAGCTAGCCTCTCCCGGAAGTGTAACAAGGTTCATTAGCACCTTAAAGGCTCTGAGAAGGTCTGCCGCAACGGTAACTTTCTACTTATGTTTGAGTCTGTTCCGCAAACCTATTTAACAACAGACCCTCCATTATTCTTTTTTAGTAACCCCTATGACCCCCTATTACCACCTCATGGCACATACACACTGGGATTTGCTGAACAGATAATACAGAAGGGGATCTGTTTTGTGATCTTCTCGTTTGGAAATAAACCTCTAGTGAACACCCTCAGAGAGGTGGGGAAGAAAACCTTCTTTCCAAAGGTGATTGGCTTTAAAAAAAAAAAAAAAAGTTAATGTTTACTTATTTTTGAAGGAGAGAGAGACAGAGAGTAAGCGGGGGAAGGGGCAGAGAGAGAGGGAGACAGAATCCGAAGCAGGCTCCCGGCTCTGAGCTGTCAGCACAGAGCCCGACGCGGGGCTTGAACTCATGAGCTGTGAGATTATGACCTGAGCCAAAATCGGGCGGCTTAACCGACTGAGCCACCCCGGTGCCCCAATTGGCTTTTAAAAGGCATCACAATTCATTTGAATCTGAAAATGGATACTCAAATGAGTTAAACAAAACGAGAAATACTGTTCACACCGTTGGTGTCCCATGTGTCACTCAGGCTGCCTCTTGAGGAACAGGAGAGAAGTCCCTCAGTGGCTTGAGCAGCAGTGATGAGGCCGGCTGGGCCGTGGAGCCTCCCCTTGGACTCCCCTGAGGGGAAACCCCCTCCGGTGTCCGTGTGTCTGAGCCCGCGTGAGTCCATCAGTCAGCTGGGTACGGGATCTGATACAGAAGGAAACAGGAAGGACTTGGGGGCCGTGAGACCCTGGCCTAACGTGGCAACAGCTTGGAATGAGACCACTGAGGTCAAGCTTACTCAGGAGGGACAGGTCAGACGGAACGTTCTTGACTAAGGTTTGGCTTTTGAGGTCTGTGTTCTACCTTCCGTGGAAGGCAGGGAAGAGACGGATGTTGGAAGATTTGGAGACCTGTTTGTTGTGTTTTCCGATTTCGCCAATCCGGACCTTTGCGTGCTGGGTCTGCAAACTGCAGACCTTGGCCGTCCCGCGTTCCACCTGCCCGTCCTTTCCAGGCCCGCGCCTCCCAGCAGCCTTCCCCGGGCACCCGCCTCCCGGAGGCCGCTCTTTGGCTCCAGTCCAGGAGTCCGTCCCTTCTGCCCGGCCCTCTCTGGGGGTCACTTCATGCTCTTGTCCTCCCACAGCTTCCCTCCACGCCACGAGCATCTACACTTCCGGCCAGGGGCCACCCCACCGCCACCCTCAGCCACTTTCAGCTCAGAGGCCTGCGGTGCGCTGGGGTTCCAGGCGCGGCTTGCAGGTTCTTTGTACTTGACCTGGATGTGGCCCATCCATTCCCACCACAGTTCTTCCAGCTGTTCCTGGTCCCCCCCTGGGCCACCTGCTCCCCTCATTGGGCAGCCAGACCTGTCTTCCTCGCCCGCAGACCTGCTTCCTCCACACCCGGCTCACCGGACCTCCTGGCTGGCCCCAAGCCCTCCCGCCTGCGTGTGGGAACTGTCCACTGTCCATCAGTCATTCCCCCTCTCGGCTCAGATATGCGGTAACAGAAAAAACCAACCAAACAGACATCACACCCGACTCTCCGCCCTCGGCTTCTCTCTAGCAAGAACAGGGACAACAGCACCCACTTCAATGTGGGGCCCGAACCGAACACTTTGCATACGTCAACTTGTTTGGTCCCCGCAGCAACCCCTTCTTCTTGGTGAGAAACCGAAATGCCAAGGGGTTCAGGATCCCGGGGTCTGCTCTGTGGGAGAAGGCAGGGCTGGTGACAGTCTCGGGCAGTTCGGGTCCAAAGTCCTTCTCTTCCTCTCCTCTATAAGCTGGTGTCTCTCCTTCTTCCTCAACCTTGTGACGAGCTGGATATACCTTCCTCCTCTCTTCCTCGGCTTCCACAGGATGAGTCTGTCACCCAGACCCTGAGGGAAGCTCTCTGGAAATCCAGGGTGGATAGGCCCAGCTCTGACCAGACGCTTCCCTGTGTAGCTGAGACACACACACACACACACACACACACACACACACAAGTCATGACAATGCAGCGTCCCAAGGGCTGTGAGAGGCCCTCAGCACACAGAGGAGCCAACTAGCATGTCTCCTCACCTCTGCAGGGAGAGCTGGGGCTCAATCCGTGGTTTCGGGGAGGCTCTGATGGGCCACAATGCGTTGCTGTTAGCAAAAGCGTGTATCTTAAAAACTCCTGGGCCCGTGGTTTCCCCCAGCTCTCCAGCCTTAACATCTGGTGGAGCTGGGTTTTCCATACCACGAGGAAGAAACTAGCCTGACTAGTCTTCTAGTCTTCTGACTAGTCTTCAGTATCCCCAGGGAAGGGGCTAGAAGTCAGTCAAGAATCTTGAGGTGCAAACAGGAGGAGGCACAGGACAGACATGACTCCCCCCAGATCTACCTTTGCAGATGAGTTTGAAGACAATGCAACTAGGGCTTCAAAGGAGTCTTGGTTTCTGGTTTTCCTCAGCATACTAAAACCTCCATTAAGTGGAAATTTCAGGAAAAGAAGTAGCTAGCAAATTGGATCCTATGGTTGACTTGAACTTGGCCAGAAAACTCCTTTTGATTCTACCTTGTTATCCACCACATCTCAAAAATCTCTGAGCTCAATTTCCTAAATAATTATAAAATACTATTATGGTTGAGGGCAGTGATTTTTTTTTAATTCTGTCCCTTTTTCCACGTTTACCTACGTATCGTGCCTGACCTTCCCAGCAAATCTTTGAGAGTATACTGAGCAGAGATGATTAACTCCTTTTATAGGTATCGAAACTGAGACCCAGTAACTTATGAAATGTGCCCAAGGTTACAGGGCTGGTAAGTACAGATCCTGGACCGGAAAGAAGGTTCTCTGCTTCCCACTCAACTCTGTATGTCCCACACGCTTCACCTGAGCAAGTTCAGGCCCTGATCAGGACTTAACCCCACATCATTCAGCACCTGCAGGAGGTTGAAATAGTAGACTTTGGTGTGAAAACTGGACTCTCAGATACCTGAGGAAATTGTCCCTTTCCCTTAAAAAATAACCCGGTTCGGGGTGCCTGGGTGGCTCAGTCGGTTAAGCGTCTGACTTCGGCTCAGGTCACGATCTCACGGTCCGTGAGTTCGAGCCCCGCGTCGGGCTCTGGGCTGACGGCTCAGAGCCTGGAGCCTGTTTCGGATTCTGTGTCTCCCTCTCTCTCTGACCCTCCCCCGTTCATGCTTTGTCTCTCTCTGTCTCAAAAATAAATAAACGTTAAAAAAAAATAAAAATTAAAAAAAATTTTAAAAATAAATAAATAAATAAATAAAAAATAACCCGGTTCATTGAAGTTCAGCTGACTCTGGTTAATTAAGGTATTGATTTTTAAATAATGTTTACTTTTTTCTTTCTTACTTCAAAGGCTTATTGGAGACTTGTTTTAAAAAAAATCAAGAAAGTATAAAGAAGTTTGCCTCATTCATAATCTCAGGAATTATCTCCGTCCTGTGTTAACATTTTGGTGTCTTTTTTTCCCTATTTTTAAAATATATTTGTAGTTGACATCTTATTTATTTATTTACTTATTTACTGACTTATTTTAAGTTTATTTATTTTGAGAGGAAAAGAGAGAGAGAGAGAAGGAAGGAAAGAGGGAGGGAGGGAGGGAGAGAGAATCCCAAGCAGGCACTGTCAGAGCCCGATACGGGGCTCAAACCCACAAACGGTGAGATCATGACCTAGGCCAAAGTCAACAGCTGGATGCTTAACCAACTGAGCCACCCAGGTGCCCCAACACCATATTTCAAGTATTGCTTTATAAACTACCTTTTATCCCTTAAAAAATACTGTGGGCATTTCCATGCTATTAAAAATTCTTTTAAAACGTTGTTTTCACTTTGCATAGATTTTCATATAACACAGCTACTTATTTAACAGTCTCAGATCTTTGGCAGTTTTTTCAAGTTTATCTTATTTATCTTGAAAGAGAGAGACCAAGCAGGGGAAAAAGAGAGAATCCCAAGCAGGCTCCATGCTCGGCTTGGAGTCCAACGTGGGGCTCGATCCCATGATCCTGAGATCATTACCTGAGCCCAAATCAAGAGTCGGATGCCCAACCAACTGAGCCACCCAGGCACCCCAAATCTTTGGCAATTGAGATTGTTTCCACTGTTCCACTGTCCTGATCACTGCTGCAGTGAACATCTATGAACATAATCTCAGGGTGCATTTCTGATTATTTCCTTGGGATAAATTCCTGGAAATGGAAATGTTGGTTCAGAGGCTACGTTTTTAAGAGTTTTGACACTGGCACTCTGTCCTCCAGAACAGCTACACCAATTTACACGTCAACCCCCTGTGCCCAAAAGGGGCTGTTTTCCCCCAATCCTCACCATCCCTGGACACTAGCTTCGCTCTGTTTTATCTTTTTTGATTAGAACCTATCTCCAAGTTGAGGGAGAATGTCTTTAACACACTCACATCTGATAGCCTTCTCCTCTCATTTTAGCTTCTCAGAGTTGGCCTTTTATTGTGGTTCCCATTCTCTACCGTTTGTGGATCTATGAAAAAGTAGAGAACGAACAAAGCAGTTGATATCCAGTTAGAAACTAGGTTCATATGTATATTTAAAGGTGCCAATGTATTAGTCTTATCTAGGTAAGACTTTGTGACAAGCGAGTGCCAAATCTCAAATGTGTTGCCTTAGCCCGGCTCTCTCATCTGCAATGCAAGTGTGAAAATTCAGCTCTACCTGTAGAGTTCCAACACAATTTCATTTACTGACAAGCCCCAGTGGCTTGAAAAAAGGCAGATTGTTTTTAATGCAGATTAATGATGTAGATGTATGCGTTAACAGGCGCTGGGATGATATATTTGCAAACATGCTCTACCGTGGACGTTTCTATTGTGCCGTCAGGACAAAAACTATTCTTTACGTTAGGGGTCGGCAAATTATAGCCCATGGACCAATTCTGGCCTGCCACCTGATTTTGTAAATAAAATTCTATTGAAACAGTCATGCCCATGTATTTATACATTGTCTATAACTTCCTTCTTGCTGCAATGGCAGAGTTGAGCGGTTTTGCTAGAGATCTACCCACAAAACCTAAAACGTTCATTGTCTGCTCTTTACAGAAAAAGTCTACTGACCTCTGATTTATATTCTACTTTGGAGTTTGCAAAGGGTTTTCACAAAAACTACCTCCTTTATTCCTTGCCATCCTGTGAGAGAGACCAGGCATTATTACTAGGGTCCAAGGTCATGCTTACTTTACGTGAGGGGAAGCTGATGCTTCCTTTAGAATTTAGAATTTAGACCTTTAGACCTGAAATCTGGGGTCTTATAATTCCCGGATACAAAAAGTTATTTTCTTTTGCCCCTTCTTTAGTCTGTCCTTAACAGCAAGTGCGTGTCATTTCGTTCCCAAATTCTCCTTATGGGCTCTTTCCCTTTGATAACTTAGGTGCTGTGATGATGGTAATGACATGTACGAGTAGTATATGCCATATATATGCAACATGGATTACCCGCTCTTCTTAATTTGAGTACGAGGTGTATGAAGAGAGAGAGTTGACGTCATTGAAAGTATCTGCCATTTAAGTTCCTCTTTCTTGAATGATTCGGAAACCTGAAGCATCCTCAGAAATACGTGAAAGTTGGTGCGCCTGGGTGGCTCAGTCAGTAGAGCATTCGACTCGTGATTTCAGCTCAGGTCATGACACCAGGGTCAGGGGATTGAGCCCCGCATCGGGCTCTGTGCTGAGTGTGGAGCCACTTGGGATTCTGTGTGTGTGTGTGTGTGTGTGTGTGTGTGTGTGTGTCTGTCTCTCTCTCTCTGCCCCTCTCCACTGCTCGCGTGCGCTCTCTCTCTAAAAAAATAAATACCTGAGAATTACCATGCGAAAACTGTTTTTATCGTGACCCAAAATTACAGGTATTGGAGTCTGTTCTGAATCTCCACAGACCTTGTAATACCTTGTAAAGGTAACTTTAAAAGAAATTCATTTCGCATTGTAAGTTTATTAATATTCCACTCGGTTTTCTCTCATAATTGCAAAAAAAGGAAAACTAATGTCGATGTTTGAGCTTTCGGAATGCTTATATCCTGATAAATGGGAGTGTACTGGAAATTTCATCATTAACGCTAAAATATAAATCTCAGAGCAAAAGCACAGAGACCTGTCCATGCACATGCCAACCAATTTTTTTTAACCTCGCTATTAAATGTGAACCTTCTGTTGGATATGGGGATTAAGCTAACGATCATATTTACTTTAGTAAACTATTTTTTAAAAACCCTAATTCAAAGTTTGTTTCTGACCAGCTACCTCCTTAATCCCATAGCACCTGCCAGAAGACATCCAATAACCCACTCTTTAGGCCAGATGAAAACATACAAAAGAGAAAGCTTGACTGGAATGACTCATGTTACAAGCCAGCTGCTTTCCAGAATCCGTTAAGCTTTAGGGTCCAGATCTCCTTTTGTGGCTTTCGACAGACTTTATTTGAACAGAGAAATTACAACAACCTTGCCCACATAAAAGCCAAGGAAAGAAACTAGTTGGGGTCGAGAGGGTGCCCAAAATTTCACCGTACCTTACAACCAAATGGCAAGGGTGTCGGCGAGAATTATTTTCTCTTTCATGGTAATAAATGCTCCTCTGCTTCCATTCCATTCACTATTGAAATGATGACGCTTGTACGGGAGAGACTTCCCTTCAATAAGCAGCAGAGGATTTTCCCCCAGGCGGTGACTATCAAGGGCACTAAAACACCATCTAGCATTTTTGGTTAGTGTAGTTACATCACCTATATTCCCCCGCTTCCTTTGACCAATGCCAAGTTGTTTGAGGCTCTTCTTTTCCACTTCTACCCATCGAGACATCTGCCTATCCCAATACACGAACATATTCTTCGCCCGTGAGAAGCGATGTCTAGTCCAGACATCGATTTTATCACAAGTGACAACTCATGAGTCACTGGTGGCTGTCTCAGTGACTCGGACCTGGGGGCGGAGAAGGATTCTCAGCAGAAAAGTTGCCGGGGACGGGAGGAGGTCTGAGAAGGTGAAGTATCTCCACCATTCCTCCACCCGTTGATTCATTTAACAAACTCATTGGCCATCATTCTCTACCGAGAAGTGTTCCAGAAGCTGGGAATAGAAAGAAATCCAGGACACCACCAAATAAAGACATTCTCATAAACACAGGCTGTTTATGTGATCTGTATGGTACGAACGTACTAAGTACGTGAGTTGTTGGTGCTTTGGGACTCTGCTTATGTAAACATAAAGATGGAAAGGATAATGAAAAGGAGATTAATGAACAGATTAAATTTCTAACGGTGGTTACCAGTACCCCCAATCTAGGGTATTGGGTATTTCTTGCAACTTTTCCTGACGTGCATGGGGTGATAATGCCTTGCTATTGAAATAATCAGGGGAAGAAAGCTTGAAATCTCCAAACGTGCAATATGGTTCTCGTATGCTTGGAAACCAGAGATGAAACACAATCCAACTTAATACCACCAAAAAGTATATCACAGACTGAAATGCTTTCCCTGAAGAATTCTAACGTAGGACCTCATTCTTGACATCATCCCTTTTATGCAATTCCGTGCGGAAGAGTCGCTCGTCTAGAGTATTGGTGCAGAGATATGGGTTGTCTAACATCGCTGCAACATAAACTGATAGAACTTTAAACTTCGTTCACGTTTTGCACGTGAGGAGACGAACCACGGACATGTTAAGCTATTTGGCTCCGTTCCACATTTAGTTAGCATCAACTCTTTTAATCCAACCTGGAATACAAGAACCCAAAAAGATTCATCCTTGAAGTGTTTGGACTTCCATTTTTTTTTTTTTCCACTCAGTAACCTTTATCTCATTTGAGCCACAAGCATCGTGCGTCCCTGCTATGGATGCGGGCTGGGGACCAGCATGAGCAGAGCCAGCTCTCATCAGCCCAGGGCACGCTGCATTAAATGCAGGAATGTCCACGGCTCTCCAGCTGGCCTGGCCCAATGGAGCATTTGAACTGTCTCCGTCTCCCTTCTTTTTCTGTGGTGAGTGTTCCGGTGTCCGGTATGCTCCTGTGGAAATGCGCCACATCCCAGAAATATAACGAAGTATGATGAACACTAAAATCGTGTTGACCATAGTGTCACTTTTGTCTCTGAAGAATCAGACCACACTTCATGGTCTTGCACCTCCAGATCGTCTTGGTGAACAACGCGCAGTGGTTTGTGCACAAATGTTGCTTCCTTCCTTACGGATAGACCGCTCGGTGGCAGAGAAGACGTTGACGCAATTTGTTTCAGTCTTAAACATCCCTCAGTATTTTCACAGCCCCCGTTTGGCCCCATCAAAGCATGTGACCTGAGAGAGAAAGTTATCCTCACAGGACCCTTACCAACAACTATTTGTAAGATCTCAACGGTAAAACGCATCACGGAGAGCTTCAGAGTTGACACAGGGTTAAAAGATGCAACAGAACTTCCCTTCTGATAGATCATGTTTCTCTTTGACGTGGTTCTAAATTCTTCAGGGCCAACAGGGAGACCACCGATAATTGCCTGTAATTCAACACACACACGACCAGCTCTCCTGAAAGCCCAGCGTCAGCCTCTCCATTACAGTTAGGGGCCTCAAGGTCCTTTCCCCCTTCATTTTCCTTCCCTTTGGATCAGTAGCTCTTTTCATGCAAGGTCCTGTTTGATGTCCTAATAAAAGTGTAATTTTATCTTTCTCCAGAAGCCTTCCTTATTCATGGCTGTAATGATCGTTCCGTAATCAGCGTGGTTAGACGAGCTGAGTCCAGCTCTCGGCATCTGTCACATCTATAATGAAGGGAAAGAGGGGATAAATGGTAGAACAAGCCAGGTCTGAAGCACATCTTGGGCTCACCACCACTGAATTTGATCTTCAGATTAAACTTTTCTCGAAATGCGCATTCAACAAATATTTTGACGTGGCATGATTAGAGAGTCTCCTTACAAAGATGCACACAACCTAATTGTTTCCTTTTTCTTTCCAAATGCTACCTTGGTCTCACTCCTCCTCATCAATCCCCAAAGAATTCTCCCAGTGCAGAGCCGCGACAAGCCCAGACAGCCACCCTTCCAGAGTGCATTTGTCATCGACTTAACTTGCCCTCATGGATTAGCACCTTCCAAACGATTGTTGGAAATTAGGGCTAGTTGCTATGAGGAGGGAGGGTCAGAAGATGAATAAGGAACCACCAAATGCTAAAGAAGTAGGTCCACCTTCGAGGTGGCAAGGGAAATGCTCACCTGCACGATGCTAACACGGAACCAACTGGAACGTGCTATCACGGTATCGTGATCAAAATGTTCTTGGATATGGGATGGATGATGGAACACTGCCAGCTAAGAGAGGGCTGGAAAAACTTCCAGAGAATGTGGATTTTTAACTGCACTCCTGAGCTACATAGAACCCCCAAAGCAGATAAAAAAGTGAAAATAGCATGGGGGAGGAGGCAATACCAATTAAAGACTCAGAGGTAAAAAGGCACTGGGCATGTTCGTGCTAAATAGCATGGTCTGGTGGTGGTGGGGAGAGGGGAGGTGAGAGAGGCAGTGAAATTCACAGGGGATAAAGCTGGCTCCATACAGGAGGGCTGGATTCTCCAGGGTTTTGAATGCCAGGGTAAAGAATTTGGAAATGTAGAGGGTCAAGAACATTTTCTAAGCTGGGACATAACACAGTTCGGGGTTGTATTAAGAACTCACTGATGTTGCTTTGAGAATGAGGGGTGGTGTTTGGACTCATTGAGTCTGGGTCCCTTTCGACGTCCATGTGATGGCAAGCCACCACGGCACAAAGGAAAGTTTGCAGCCTGGAGGGAATTCGGGATCAAAGGCTAGGATTGAGGAGTAGAGACCCAATCAGCCAATGATATGACAGTGCAGTTCTGTGGGGAGGGCCTTTTCCTCTAAAGCCCGAGAGACAATCCACTGGCAGGCCACAGCTTCTGCCCAATGCACAGTTGCCCAATGCACAGTTACGTGTGCACTCCCCGTAGGACTCAAAGTCAACAACGGGGCCGTCTAACAGAATACGGCGCCAGCCCCCACGTTTAATTTCTGATGCGTTACAATCAAATAAGTGAAAAGAAACAAGTAATGTGAAGCTTACTTATATTTTTAGTAAGCCACGGTAGCCAAATGTTATCCTTTCAGCATGTATTCCGTGCAAAAGTTATTGATGTGATCATTTATATTTTTTCTTAACTCTTTGGAGTCTGGTGTATATTTTACACTTAGAGCACATCTCAGTTCAGGCCAGCCACATTTCAAGGGCGCGGTAGGCACATTTTGTTGGTGGCTACGTTATTGGCCGGTGCAGCTCTGGAAGCTACTGAGGGAAACTCATAGAGTGAACATATCATTTGTCCTCCTGCCTGGGGCACTCCCTAGAGTGGGAGGGATGAAGACATAGCCAGAGTGTCCCGGCAGACGGTGCTCCCCGACACGAGGTTCCTTTGGAAGGCCTCTTGTTTCTCTCTTCTGTCATGCCGGTGCCTCCGGTCTGGTGGAGAAAGGCCATGGGTCACATACAAGCCCCACCCGCAGCCTTTGTAAGGCACCAGGCTGGGACCTGGGATCAAAGGACCTGCTGACGCTGTTCCATCTCTATGCTCCATGGAAAGGTTAATAATACAATGTCACTAACGTGTCCTGAATACGAATTTGCCCAGGGCAGGGCTGAGCCCTTCGTATATGACACCCATGACGCTGATATTACTGCTGTCCTCCTGAGGCTCAGAAAGGGTATCTAACTTGGCCAAAGTCGCCCAGCAGAACAGGGACTCAAACCCAGGTCTGGCTATCTGCAGTTACCAGGTCTTAGCTGAGCTGAGCCATACGGATAATTTTGTTCCATGTTTGCTGGAGGAAGGGTGGTTGCATGGAATGCTTTGGAAGGCTTGCAAGAGAGAGTGATGTGGCTTACCAGAGGGCAGATCTTTCTAGTTGTGTTTCCTGGAAAGGTTATTGAGTTCAGTTAGCCTACTTGAGGCTTTTGTGGAGGCAAAGCAGATTTTTCCGTAAAAACATTGAGGACATTTAATTTTTTTACTTTATTTTTATAATTTTTTTAATGTTTGTTTGTCTTTGAGAGAGAGAAATAGAGTGTGAATCAGGGAGGGGCAGAGAGAGAGGGAGACACGGAATCCAAAGCAGGCCCCAGGCTCTGAGCCATCAGCACAGAGCCCGATGCAGGGCTCGCACCCACAAACCGTGAGATCGTGACCTGAGCCCAAGTCGAATGCTTAACCGACTGAGCCGCCCAAGCGCCCCAAGAACATTTAAGTTTTAAATCTCCAGTCTTCAGTGTGTGTGTGTGTGTGTGTGTGTGTGTCCATCTCCTCTACGTCTCCCCTCTCTCGCACACAATGCACCCAACTATGAAATATAGCACCTGTCCGCTAAGTGATGGTTTAGCTCCTCAACATTTAAAGAACTCGTGGCTATAATTGACGAGACTCCTTGTCGATCTTGTCCTGGAGGATGACTTCAGATCGGGGTCAGTCTGCCAAGGATGATGTGAAAAACTTACTCAGCGTCGGAGACCCCTGGGGAGACTCTTCCCAGCTGTGAAGAGGCCGAGCCAGTAAAATACAATCCCAGGCATTCCAGCTGGGGGCGGGGGTGCTGGCTGCCACGCATTCCAGTTGAACAGGGAGTAACTAAACATGTCAAGGCCATGGAGCAATCCTGCCGGCACAGCAGGAAAATCACATCAGAGCACCACCCCTCCACTCCAGCTATGAGCATGAAACTCAAAGGAAGCTTAAGAGGTATGAGGTGGGCAGGAGGTCCCGGCTCCAGCCAATGCCCGGCTCTTCTGTGTGCAGCATCCACAGCAGTGAGGAAAGGTGCCCCTTTGGCAAGTGCTCGTGGTATACTTTAGGGTCCCACCCTCTGGAGGCTGAGCTTCCAGAAGGAAGCGAAGGGGCAGCTAGAACAGGAAGTGTCCTTTCAGGGGATAACAGGTGCCAAGGACCAGGCTGGCATTGTGAGGACTGTCTTTTAAGTAGGATGCGTGTTTGGAAAACTGTCAGTTCCTAAGCCTAAAAATAGAGAATGTATAACATAGAGTCTCTCAGTATAAATTAATTACATAATTGGCGGGGGTGGGCGTCTACTCCAATTTGACTCAAGTCTGGAATTGAAAATGTGGTACTTTGGAAGACAGAAGAGACTATTTCCTGGGATATAAAATGAGTCACACGGGATCCTAATGGTGTTTATAGGACTGTAGACAGGCTCAGGTGGGGGAGGGGGCTTCCTTTAAAAAGTAATATGCAGCTTCTCTGTCTCTGTCTCTGTCTCCCTTCCCCCCATGTGTGCATGGCAGGGGGTGGGGGTGCGGGAATTGTGTGTCTGTCTTTCTCTGTTTTTGTTTCTCTGTGTGTGCCTCTCTCTCCATCTCTCTCTGTGTCTCTCTTTCCCTGTCTCTCCTTCTCTTCTTCCCTGTCCCTCTGTCCCTCCTTCACTCTCTCTCTCCCTGTCTCTCTCATCTCTATCTCTATTTCCCCATCATTCTATCACATGCACAGAGCATGTTGGCATAAGGAAGAAATCCTACCCTAACAGACAATATGATTTCTACCTCCGTATAGAGGTCAATAAAATCTACCTGTGATTTCTCTTTAACTGGGCAGTGCTGGCATGTTTAGAGGTCAATGCTACCGGCGGGGAAAAGCAGGAATGAGATGGTCTTAAGACACTGAGGCATGGAAGTTCAAATCAGAAAATAAATTTCCCAATCCAGTCTCAGAAAGGACCAAATCAAAGTCCCTCAGTGATGGGAAAGTGATACGAATTTAAAACACGGGCATCATGTCCAAGATGTGCTCTTGAGGCGGGGGGGGGGGCTGGGTTTTGGTCGAAGCCCAAGTTGGAGCCGGGCCTGGGATCACGAGACAGTCACCTCTCCAGGAAGTAGGTAACAAACGAGGGCCTGACCTGTGAGCAGCCTCCTTTGTAAGATGAAAAACGTAATGCTTCCATTTCCCCCGAAGATGATCCCATCACGTGATGAAATCTGCAGACCCAGAAACAGTAGGATGAACTAGAAGTGAGGCGGGATCAGATGAGGCCCCATTGCAAATGATGCCAGGTCCATTTGGGAAAAATAAATGATTAATTCTACAATAGATGGGGTGATCAAAACAGGGCCAACATTCCTGAGATCTAGTCTGAGCTTTACTGACTTCATTCACGATGCACGCTCGTCCTTGCCCTGAAACCGCCATGTTGTTCTCTATGGAGCATGAGCGGGGAGCAGACTTCAGTCATGGCCCTTTGAGATTTGCCAGGAAGCTGAGACCTGAAATTCAAATGCTGACAGGAATTGCTACAGCAGAGAAATTGAGCTTTTTGTTATTCCATACAAAAATCGTGTCCCAGTTGGAGCTTCTGGGCCTCTTGTTTTCTGGAATTATTTGATGCAACAAAATTCTGATGCAACCAAAGCCCCTCTGCCAACCTGTGGCGTGCCACCTTCATGAGCGTGACTGGCATCCAATGAGTCCCTGGGCCCAAGTTGATCCAAGGGCTCATGGCTGACTCAGCCAGGATGAACAGCCTCTGTGTTACCTCTATATGGCCAGATTCTAGACTGTCCCATTTCCCGAAGGCAGTTACCAGAGTTTACTCCTCCCTTCATTTTCTCAACAGCAATTGGTAGTGAAAAAAGGTTTTCCACTTTAAAGCCGTCTTATGTGGGTGGGATTAATGAGTATCTACGTATGGCTTATCGTGAAAATACGATGAATAGATAGATAAATAGGAAGTTGGAAAGTATATATCTATACTCTACCAAAATGATGTATTTGAAAGAAAAATGCTGAAACATATGTGTTTGGTTTTCATTGATTTTACCCCATGGATATTTTAAAGGTACTGTTTCAATGAGTGGGATGACGGGACTCACTTGGGGGCATCAGCCCGGTCAGTCTCTGGGCAGGAAGTGCGCCTTTCTGATCTCAGGGAGGCAGTGGGTCCCTCTTCCTAAGGGCAGTAGCTGTCCCCTGAGGGTAGAAATGCAGGAGTCGAGGCTGGGTGAGGGGCTATCACGACGTTGCACCCTCCGGATGAAGTGTGGCTTTGTGCTGTTCATCTGGAGATTTCATGGATTCAGGAGCTCAGTGATGTAATTTGGGGAAACACTCCCAAGATCCATTTAAAATAAGACATAGATGAGTCATCTGTGAACAGACAGCTTTTCTCCTTCTTGTTCACTCATCATCATCAGAGTGAAAATCACAAGTTAAGCATGTGAAATTGTAAATTTGTTTGGCATGTCGTTATGTCTACACGTACTAAGTTTCCCACTTGTGGGAGTCTCCCGTTACGGTCCGTCCCCTTCGCTCACTTGCATACATACCCGTTATTTTCCTACCAGCTGTGCTGCTTGTTCCCTGGGTGTCGAGATTTGCTCTCGCCCAGCCAAAGCCAAGTGCTTGGCATCCTGCTGGTAGCCATAACTGCATCTCCACGAACTCGGGTCCTCCGCCACTGAAGATCAGGATGGATTAAGACATCCTGATGGCTTTTTCAGGCCGGGAAGAGATTTCGAAGATACTGGAATTCGGGGAGTGGTATGTTGGAAAGACAGTTGATGATTTGAAACCAGCCCAAGCGAACATGATTTTCAACTAGGAAGAAACATGTGAACCGGCCACTTCTCTGAGTGTGCGAGGGAGATGCACTGCTCCCGCACCACTGTTTTTCACCATAAGATGGAGTTTTGTTAAGGAAAGCAAGAGGCAACGGTCCCAGGAGTTGATCCCTGTTGGTCTTGCTTCCTTACAAAACCAATAGACCGAATGTATTCATTTTGCTTATATGTCTTACATTCGTCCTTGGACTCGGTAAATATCTGTCTCGAATGCCTACTCTGTGCCTGGTATGTTCTCAGTGCTGGGCATGTAGCAGGGAGCAGTGAAAAATTCCTCAACTCATGAACTTTATGTTCGAAGAGGGAACTTCGACTTACATGGATTGCTCTGGGTGGCACCGTCATCTTCGTGATAGTAAACCTTCCAATCCGTGCACGTGACCTGTCCTTCCATTCATTCTAGGCCTCTTTAATTTCCTTGAGTGATATTTTGTAGTTTTCAGTGTACAAGTCTTTTGCCTCCTTGGTTAAATCTATCCCTAAGTATTTTGTTCTTTTAAAAAAAATTTTTTAATGTCTATTTATTTTTGAGACAGAGAGAGACAGAGCATGAGTGGAGGAGGGGTAGAGAAAGAGAGGGAGACCCAGAATTCGAAGCAGGCTCCAGGCTCTGAGTTGTCGGCACAGAGCCCGACGCGGGGCTCGAACTCACGAGCTGTGAGATCACGACCTGAGCCAGAGTCGGACGCGTAACCGACTGAGCCACCCAGGCGCCCCAAGTATTTCATGCTTTTCGATACGATTGTAAATGGATTGATTTTTAATTTCCTTTTTGGATGGGTCATTGTAAGGGTGTAGAGATACAACTGATTTTTGTGTGTCGGTCTTTATCCTGCAACTTGGCTGAATCCGTTTATTAGATTTCGCGGGGTTTCTGTGGACTTCAGGGTGTCTACACAGAAGAGCATGTCGTCTGTGAACAGGATTGTACATCTTCTTCACTAGTTTGGCTGCCTTTTATTTCTTTCCCATGCCTAACCGCTCTGGCCAGAGCTTCCCGTGCTGTGTTACGTAGCAGTGGCAAAAGTGAGCTTCCTTGTCTTTCTTGGTCTTAACCTTAGGAGAAAAGCTTTCAGGTTTTCAGCATTGAGTATATTAGTTGTGGGTTTTTCATAGATGGCCTGTATTATGTCGAAGAAGCTCCCTCCTATCGCTAGTTTACTGTTTGTTTGGAGTAGTAAAACAGTTTTAGTAGTAGGTGGCAGTAATAAATTCACAACAATTGTGAATATAATTAGTCCCACTGAGTTGTATGCTGAAAAATGTGAAAAATGAGAAATTTTACATTGTATAGAAATTTTACAACGCAAAAAATTAATAATGTAGTTTTTAAATACACTGACTTTTACACTTTAGTTTTTGAAGTTTATTTATTTGTTTTGAGAGTGTGTGTGAGCAGGGGAGGGGCAGAGAGAGACACAGGGAGAGAGAATCCCAAACAGGCTCCACAAGATCAGTGCAGAGCCCAATGAGGGGCTCAAACTCACAAACTCTGAGATCATGACCTGAGCTGGAACCGAGTCAGATGCTTAACCGACTGAGCCACCAGGCGCCCTGATTTTTACACTGTAAATAGGTGAAATGTAGTACGTGCTTTATATCTTAATAAAGCTCTTTTTAAAAGCTTAAAACCAATCGGGGAGCCAGGGTGGCTCAGTCGGTTGAGCGTCCGACTTCGGCTCAGGTCGTGATCTCACAGTTCGTGGGTTCGAGCCCCATGTCCGGCTCTGTGCCGACAGCTCAGAGCCTGGGTGGAGCCTGCTTTGGATTCTGTATCTCTCTCTCTCTCTCTACCCCTAACCCACTCACATTCTGTCTCTGTCTCTTTCAAAAATAAAATAAACATTAAAAAAATTTTTTTAAAGGCTTCAAAAAAAAAAAAAAAAACCAAATAAGAAACTATTGCAAATGGAAGTAAGAAATAAGGGTGCCTGGCAGGGACAATAAAAGTGGCTGAAACCAGCATTGTTGGATGACGGTCTGGATGGTGCAAAATAAAAGAAGTGTGGAAGAATCGAGTGTTCTGTAGCACAAGCCATCTGAAAACTGCAGTCTCCATAGAGGCAGGGAAGAGTATGGTGGGCGGGGACGTATCTGAGGGGGGGCAAGACCACGAGTTTGGACTTGGATGCATTTAGGGGCTACTTTTTGCTTATCCTCGGCTCATCCCAGCACTTGGAAGAAGTAGCTCAGCAGCGACCTGGCAACTAACTGTCCCCTGTGTGTATGCGTGGGACTGCCATCGAGAGAGAGAATCCAACAGCAGCTCCCCTCAAGTTAGGAAGCAAAGACATGAGAGAGACTTGAGAGAGATAACATAGGATTTCCAAATATTGAGAGTAGTTGTTGCCGCGTGTACAAGTGCAAAGATTGAGAACCAACTCGGGACAGGCCGTCAACACAGTCAACTTGGGGGCCGGGCGTTAAATAACCGTCCTCGTGCCCTCAACGAACCTTACACATAGTAGGTGTGTGATAAATGTTTGCTGATTGTCTGTTCAACACTAGTTCCCAGTGACGAACCATGGAACCGTCTCCCTGAGATTTGAAAAAAAAAAAAAATCGGTATAGACTTGAGTTTCCTTTTCTGGGAACTGCTTGAGTGTCTATCCTAGAAAAGGTTCCCTTAGATATCTTTCAGTCTCGCATGTGGTGATGTTTCCAGGTCTTGCGCTGCTAATTCTAGCCATGAAAATCATTTGCCCTCGCTGGGATTACAATTAAAGACTCATTTCGGGGGGCCCTTGGGTGGCTCAGTTGGTTAAGCATCCAATTCTTGACTTCGGTTCCGATCGTGCTCTCTTGGTTGTGGATGGAGCCCCGAGTCAGGCCCTGCTGAGCTCGGAGCCTGCTCGGGATCTCTCTCGAGCCATCTCTCTCTCCGCCCCACCCACTCTCCGTCTTCTCTCTCTCAAAAATAAACAGCCTAAAAAAATACTGGTTAAAAACAAGAACCATTTGTTTTTAGCGTCAGATATTGCAAGTGTGGCTCCGACACCTCCGGGGAGAAAATGTTCTCGCTCTGTCCAGTGGAGATGAAGTTCCTCCTGGGGAGAGCGAGCTGAACTAACTCGGAAAGCTTCACTTAGCGTCAGACCAGCAGGTACCCCGTTCTGTTCAGTCTAATGGGACGGCCACATTGTGAAAAGAAGAAAGCAGGATCTGCACAGTCTCACGCTTAACGTAAGGGGGAAGGCCTCACCATGTGTGGTCACAGAACCCAACACTGAAGCGGCCGTCCCCTTTCATCTATGTCCTCACATGTTGAACACTAGATTGTGTGTGTGTGCGTTAAATACAGCTCTCTCTTCCAGGGAGTTCAGAACACACTGAGAGCTGCAAGCCAGAAAGATCATTCTGGAAGGAGTTTGGAGAGGTCGGGGGAAAGCTGTTGTGCTCTAGCCTGAGAGTCAGGAAGCACGGGCCTCCCAGGACAGCCCGTAACCACTCACACTCACCCGGCAGAGCTCAAAGGCCTTGCTGTCTTTTGGTCTCGTTGCCCATAAAACACAGATAGTAACACTTGCAAAACAGACACTAAATGGAATGCATTTTGTGATCTCTGGGGAAAAGGCAGCCTGTTAACATATGCTGACAGTGTGTTATTCTGGGGCAGGCCTGAAGCCACAGGCTCTCGTTGCCACCAGAGTCATTTCTGGAGCGTCTGCCAAGAACAGCCCGGGCACTCGAGCCTCCGAGCCCCGTCTCTGGGTCCAGCTGGCAGGAGATTAAGGGCCACTCTGCCCAGCTGTTTGTGCCCTGCTCACCCACAGGCCTGAATTCAAGGCCCCCAGTGCCTGACAGCCACCACAAGTCACCCACTCAACCTCATAAGAGACCTACTTCCTGCCATATGCCTGCCTCAGGTCAGGTCTATTAACCCTCCCGTTGGTGGGGCCGTTGAAAGGCTGGATCCTTCAAAGAGAAGGGTTTTGCTTTGGAACACAGATTTCTCGACTGTAGTCCGTGGGTGGATATTCAGTGGGGCGAGGGGCTTTGTGGTTTGTTTTGGTCTCGAGAAAAAAGAAGCAGACAAAATGAGGACCAGGCTCCTGGGGTTCTGGCTCCTTCCTTGCCCTGCAAAGCTGTGGCTCCCAGCGCCCAGAGCCATAGAGGGATCCTCTGAGGAGAGGGACAGATGTTGCCGGGGGAGGGGAGCGGATGTCACAGGAACTGTCCCTGTTATCTCTGAAAGTCACGCAGTCGTCTCTGGACATCGTGTGGTCCTCCTGAGGAAGCCGCAGGGGACCGTCTCCGGGAAAGGGGGCTGATCTCTGCGGCCTCACTCAGGTCTCCTTTCCTAAACCCCTTGCTTCTCCTCTCCGTCCCCTCTTCCAGCCTGTCTCGCTTCCCTACATATTTCTGGAGAGGAAATCAGGGCAGCAAAGATATTAATTTTAAGGGACTTAACCCCTTCCTGAGGGACTCCGGGTTTGAAAGAGAAACATGGAAGGAGGACAATGCTCACCCCAAAGCATAAATCTCGAGCGGCAGGTGTTCAAATGCCGTTCACCGGGGCAAGGCAGGTGGAGAAGGAGGTAAAGGAGGGGGAGCCTCGCAGGTGACCACACGCTCAGCCCAAGGGTGAGGCCGGCCCTGACCTTCCACCCCTCCTCCAAGAACCCACATCCCCCAAGCATCCCAAATGCACAGAGAAGGACAAAATGAAGGCCGTATGACAGCATCCCGGATGAACGGGGAGGAAAAATGCTGGTCTCGGATTATAAAAACCATCTTAGAAAGCCCGGAGGAACAGAGCAGCGCCCGGCTGCTCCCCATCTGCACTGAGCCCCAAAGCAAGAGGAAATTGATTTAAATATCGGCAGCAGGCGCTCAAGGAGAGAGGGGAGGGAAGGATCTCGAAGCAGAAAGACACCCCTGCCGATTGCACAAGCCCTGCCTCTTGAAGGTCTCAAAAGCAGCGAAGGCTCCATCATCGATGGAGGCAGGCGGTCAGCAAGATCCCCTCCAGTGCTGAGACAACCTCACCGTCTAATTTTAGCAATTCCTTTTTGGCAAAGGAAGGGTCCCCCCTTCCTCGGGCTATCTGGTGTTCCGCACACCATCTCCTACAGCTTCCTTTGATGTTGGCGGGGGCTCTGTGGACTCAAGGCCAGAAACGCTGCAGGAAGAGACAGGCTCACGGCCATTACGCGGCCCTATCTGGCTGCAGCAATAGAGGCTGGCTATTTCCTTCTTTCCTTCTTTCTTTCCTTCTTTCTTTCTTTCGAAATTGCGGCACTTGGTTTGAAATTAAATACAAGCAGTCAAGCTTCAGGTTGCTACTCAGAAGTGATCATTATGTCAGTTGCCATCTAACATCTTTGCTCTCTTTCTGGGGGAGGATGTTGAAACCGTGATGTTCTTTGAACAAATTTAAACATTTCATTCATATTTTTAACTCTTTATAAATGAAGGCAATTTAAGCCTATCACACAGTGACAGAAAGTGGCCAACAGCCATGGGAATGTGTTTCTCATTGTGGAAACTACAAGTTAGTCATTTTCTTCTCCCAAGTAAATTTCTTCAGTTTGGTTAAGGAAATTCTTATTTGGAAAAAAAAAAAAAAAAAAAAAAAAGCATCAAAAGTTCCAAAGTCGATTTTCATCTCAAAGGTTAACCCTGTGGAAAATATGGAAAAAATTTCTAAATTTCGCAAAATGTTTTGATAGTGTCTTCGTCCTACTGTTCAAGATCTAAAAATCTTATTTTTTGTTGTTGTTTTAGTTTGGAGGGGGTTTGTTGTTTGTTTTTTGTTTTGTTTGGTTTTGGTTTTGGTTTTGGTGTTGGGGTGGTTTTTCTTTGCTTTGGTTTGCTTTGTTTTTAGCCTCCTGGCCTCACAGTGTAAAGAAAAGCTCCAAGCTCAGGGGAGAGTAGCCCTGCAGAAATGCCCAAGTTTCTAGATAATTTACAGCATGCTTTCTATAAGGAAGATCTTGACGATACTAAGTTTTTCCACTTACAGATTTTAGTAGCGAGGAGATGGGTTATGAAGTAAAGCGGGGAGAAGGCACAGAGAGGAGGAGTGTGGTGTTTTCTCTCGAGCTAGGTGCTATTTAAGAAGTATCGACGCTGTTTCAGAAACTCTGCTTTTAGGCTGTAGTTTTCGTCTTCCCCTTCCCAGCCGCGTGCAGAACCTCCAGTGTGTGTGTTGGGCTGACCCCATAGAACCGGTCTCCAGGTTGGAGGAAGAGGGGTCACGGACCAGAGGCAGGAACTAGAGGAAAGCATCTCTCTAACCTTCCCTTCTTCAGCGGGTCCCCCCAGCCTCTGGCTGCAGCCCCACTTACAGGGAGACCTCTCCCGGTCTCGCTTCTTCTTTTTCCTCTCCTGCATCGGATCGTGGGCCTTTCTCACTTCCCCACAGATGAATTCCCCCCACCCTCCTCCTAGGCAGAGGGTCACATCTGGGCCCTTCCCCCACCCCAACTGTGCTGAGAAGTGGGAGTGAATGTGGAGCCCGGCTAAGTCAGGCGGGCCCCCGGGGGTGCTCTGAGTAGTGCTTTGGGGAGAATTTCCGTCTCCTGGGTGGGGAGCCCAAGTCCACAGCCGCACGGCCCTACCTCGTCTGGGGTTCCGTTGCCCTACACGCTTAGGCGCGGGCTGCGGACCTATCAGGTTCAAGGCCCAGGTGTGGGAAAACAGACCTGCAGCTTCCAGGAATTCTCAGTGTTCAAAATTCTGAAAAGCACGTCTGCACTGAGGGTGCAGCAGGGGGTTCTGAAAGGTGGGAATGAGGGAGAGAGGAAACCAAGTACGGAAAGACGTACCTACACGTATGTGTATCCCGAGAGGCAGGAAGAGATGAGAAGGAAACTAAGAGAACATCACTTCCTAAACGGCCTTTGCTACGAACCGTGTCCCGTGGCCACACAGGACAACGCCCAGAGTCTAGCACTGGTACGGTCAGATCTCGAATTATCTCCCAGAAGGTTACAATCTTTATTGCTAAGAAGTTAAGTTGCAGACAGAATTGTAATACATATTTTTCGATTGGGAAAAAGATGATTTTAACGCATTACTCATTCTGTCATTTTGAGTTTACCAAAACCAACGCGAAATGAGTTCTCAGGCCATTAAATTCCACCCTTTGTGGTCAGGGCCGAAAAGGCTGGAAAGTCTCTTGCTGGGAAGGGTGGAGCTTGGTGTGCAGGGCCCGTGGGGACACGCCGGCCAGGGCTCCCTGGCCGTGCCCACCAGCCAGCCCCTGGCCCCCCGCCTCCCCCAGACCACCTTCCGAGCATGGGACGGCTTGCTCTGTGCCCCTTGTTGACTTCGGCTACTGGTCAAGTTTCCTTTTGAGGCCCAGGGGGGCCACGGGTGCCAGTGCTGAGCTGACTCATGCTTTCCCGGACTTCCTGACACCCTGTTCACGGGCTTGTCTGGAGCTCGAAGACACTCTGTGGCAAGGGTGTCGCAATTCCAGTCAGGAAACCAAATTAACCGCCCCAGAATGTGGCTGAGGTGTCTGAGGGTGAGAGGACAGAGGCTCCCCGGTCAGTATGGAGGCTGGAAGTTCATGCCATTTTTTTTTTGCTGTGGTTGTTTTTTCTTCCATTCTTTTTTTTTTTTTTTTCTGGTTTTATTGAGATATGGCTGACGTACAGGGCTGTTTTGGTTTGAGGTGGCCAGCATGTGACATGACTTACATATGCCGTGAAATGTCTGCGGCAATAAGTTAATGAACGCCCGGGATCTCCTATCAATACCAAAAACAAAACAAAACAAAACAAAAAAACGCCAGGACTGGTTTTGTTTTTAGGTCAACCTACATCCATTGGCTAATTTATCCACAAGCATAAAAATGTCAATATACGTATACAAAAGCTTAGAATACAAAACCCTGCGTTGTGTCCTCACCAATGGAAAAAGACGATTCGTCATTTCATTTAAATAGTTTACAGCTCGAGTAAATGTCTTATCCTTCCTCCAAGTTGATGACATTTCTTCAAAGATTATTATCTTTTTTTTTTATTATTTTAGAGAGAGGAGGAGGAGGAGTGACAGAGAGAGAGAGAGAGGAGGGGGAGGGGCAGAGGGAGAGAAAGAGAGAGAGAGAATCTCACGCTCAGCAAGGAACCCCATGTGGGGCTCAATCCCATGATCCTAGGATCATGACCTGAGCTGAAATCAAGAGTCAGATGCTCAACCGACTGAGCCACCCAGACATCCCTCGGTTATTGTTTTTAACTGGAGTTTAGTTGGTGTTATTATTCGTTTAAGTTTTATTTACTTAAGCAATCTCTACACCCACTGTGGGGCTCGAATTCACCACCACGAGATCAAGAGTCAGATGTTCTACCACCTGAACCACCCAGGCATCCCTTCAAAGATCATTTCTAATTTTTTTTTTCAAAAAAAAAAAAATTAAACGGCAATGGTGAAGAAAGCTAGCTCCTCCTGGTTGCTCTGGAACCGTTAAATGATCGGATGATTGTCGAAATGACAACTTCCCATGTGTCCTACAATCACAGCCTTCATTTTGTCCTTCTCCACTCATGAAGGGGACAGGAGCATCTCCTGGTGCTGAAGGGGCTCTTGAGACTGTCCACATGTCACCAGCCATTTCAGAGGGAACATGACTTCCACCAAAGCCATGAGATATTCAAAGGAGATGAGAAAAATCAGCTTTGAGGGAAGTTACTGAGGAATCTCAGTGATTGGTGTGGGAAAAGGTAGAGCACTGCATTTATTCCAGGTCTTTCCCCCCACACTCCTCAGTCACTGTCTGTGTCTAGCAACAAGCAAGCGGACAGATCTTCTCCTTCTACTCTGCCCTGGATCGGAGTGGGGGGTGTTTGTCCAGAGAAGGCACATCAAGTGGAAAGTTACTGATGCACAGTTTTGTCTGACCCCAGAAGTGCTTCTCTTTCCAAAATGGTTCTATTCTAAAATAATGGTTTCTATTACCCATCATTGATTGTGCCTTGTCTTTTAGGGGCACCTGGGTGGCTTAGTTGGTTAAGCATCCGACTTTGGCTCAGGTCATGATCTCACAGTTTGTGGGTTTGAACCCTGCATCCGGCTCTGTGCTGATAGCTCGGAGCCTGGAACCTGATTTCTGAGTCTGTCTGTCTCTCTCTCTCTCTCTCTCTCTCTCTCTGCCCCTCCCCTGCTCATGCTCTGTCTCCCTCTCTCTCAAAAATAAACAGTAAAACATTTTTTAATTTTTCAAAAAATAAAAAAAAGATAGTGCTTTGTATTTTAAATTATCTTATTCTATAGCTAAGTCACTTTGCGTGCATTTAAAAGTATCCATGTTTGGGGCACCTGGGTGCCTCAGTCAGTTAAGTGTCTGACTTCGGCTCAGGTCATGATCTCGCCGTTTGCGAGTTCGAGCCCCACGTCGGGCTCTGTGCTGACAGCTCGGAGCCCGGAGCCTGCTTCGGATTCTGTGTCTCCCTCTGTCTCTGCCCCTGCCCTGCTCACACTCTCTCTCCCTCACTCTCAAAAATAAATAAACATTTAAAAAAATTTTTAAGTATCCATGCTTATGGGTGATATTTCTAAGGCTTGTGTGTTAGGTTTGGAAAGTGTGCGTCTTGCTCTTCCTGGAAGTTTTGAAAGCTCCTGAAGTTGGCTCCATGGGTCTTTCTCAAAGCAGCCACCTAAGAAGCACCCTCGGGGGGGATGGCATCTGCCAGGCAAGAGGCATGTCCAGTGCTTGGGATCTCTCACGGATGCTCCCCAAAGCACCCCCACACACACTCTCTTCCTGGCGGGGCAGGAGAGCAGCCCTTTCGGGGAACCGCGGGCCCTGTTGCCAGCTCGGCCTGGGGAACCGGCCCAGGGGAGTCTCGGCTCTCCCTCCCGCTGAGGTCCGGGCAGGCTGCCTGCCCAGTCATCCTTTTCATTGCCGGCCCCACCATGCAGAAAGTGACTTGGACGGCCAGCCTGGCCACAAGGTAGGCCGTCCTCTGAAGCCCAGCCCGGCCGGCCACGGATCGTCTGAATCTCAGCTCTGCCTGGCCCGACACGCCAACATTTGTGTGTGATCCTTGACACGGGCCAAGGGCATCGCCATTCGGTTTGGTGTTTTGTTTTTATTTATACGGTTGCGTTTTGTGAAACCTGCTTATCTTTGGAGAAGGAGGTTTTTCTTCAGATCCCTAACCACTCTCTGAAATCATCACTTGTTTCTTTTCTGGGTGACTCTTGGTCCCCCAGAACCTCATCTCCTGGAGACAGAGACTGCGGTCAACCTCGTCGCCTAGAGCGCCCCCAGTGCCCAGAACAGTGCCCGGCTCCTGTTCGCGTCTAGGTCCCATCTGCTAAGAAGGAAAATACAGGCGCTGGGGGGCTGCTTTGGGCCTCCCCGAGGTCCAGCCGCCTGGAATGTGCCCCAGGCTCCCATCTTAAGCCCAGCACAGTGTCCCTCCCAAAATGTCCCTCCCATCTCTTGGAGGGGACCGGCAAGCCTGTGCAGCATGCGAGCGGTGCGGGAATCTCCCACTGTGTCCATCCTTGGGCAGAACTTCCAGGGGAAGCAGGCCCGCTGGCCCTCTCCCCGCTCCTGGGAGAGGGTGTGGATGCCACAGCCCCCCGAGAACCTCTCCCTTCGCTCCCTGCGAGGTAGTTTATTACTTTCCTGTGGCCCCGCCGTACCAAATGACCGCCAACTGGGCAGCTGAACACGACAGAAATTGTTTTCCCTCACAGTTCCGGGGGCCAGCAGTCTGAAACCAAGTAGGGCCACTCCACCTCTGAAGGGTTTACGGGAGGATCCTTCCTTGCCTCTTCCTCGCTTCTGCTGGTTGCCAACAATGGCATTCCCTGGCTTCTGACTCCGTCACCACAGTCTCTCTGCCCGTGAGCGTGGCTGTCTTTCTCCCCTCTGCGTTATCTCTGTTTTCTCACGAGGAGACCGGCCGCTGGATACAGACCTAGCGTGACCCTGTCGTATCTCGTTACTCTTGCAAAGACCCTCCATCTAGAGAAGGTCATGCTCCGAGGTTCTGCGTGGGCATGAATTTTGGGAGACGCTACCCAACCCAGTTCAGGCCATCGGGACACCAGAGGTGCTCCCCCCCATTCACACCACTTATTACTTGTGTGACCTCAGGCGAGTCATATAACCTCTTTGTGCCTCTGCTTCCTCGTCTGCAAACGACGAACCGTAGTAGCACTGCCTGGTTGGGCTAAAGGCACTGGTATTGGTGAACTATGTAGTCTGGGGAGATAAACTCAGCCAAGTAACCACTCATAGATGCTTCACAGATGTCAATGGACAGCCCTGTCATCGAGGACCCTGCGGGGGGGTGACAGACAAGAGAACTGACCCAGAGTGCCAGCCAGGAAGCATAGGATGGGACACCCAACCTGTCTGAGGGGATGATGGCAGGTACGATTATCCTTTATCTAGAATGTAGCCAAAGGAAGAGAAGGGAAAAGGAGCTGCCGGTGGGGGCAAGGGCGTGTTCAGGAGCCTGGGGGCTGGAAGGGAGCTGGCATATTCAGAAAATGCCCCCCTTGGTCGGGATGGCTAAAGCCCAAGGCAAGAGTGCAGCTGGGATATAAGGAGAGAAGCAGGTGAGGTGGAATCCCAGGAGCCAGGACGCTGGACTTCACCAGCCCTGTAGCCCACGGAGGCTTCCAAGGTCACGTCTAGCCCCCAGCTGTCTTAGTCCATTCAGGCTGCTATAACAGAAATATCATAGACTGGACAGCATATGAACACCAGACATTTATTTCTCATAGTTCTGGAAGCTGAGAAGTCCAAGATCAAGATGCTGACAAAGTCAATGTCTAGGGAGAACCCTCTTCCTGGCTCATGGCTGGCTGTCTTCTCATTGTAGCCTCACACGGTGGAAGAGGCAAGGGAGCTCTCTGGAGTCTCTTTTATAGGGGCACAAATACCATTGCGGAGGGCTCCTCCTTCAGGACCCAATCACCTCCCAAAGGCCCCACCTCCAAATACCATGCCATTGGGCTTTAGGAAATAGCATGACTTCGGGGCCAAGGGGCACAACCTTCTTTCAGTCTGCGGCATCGACAGTTCCCTAAACTCCTGGTGGGTCAGAATGCTCCAGCGTTCTCTTGCATTGTCCAGCCCTCGGAGCAAACACATGAGCTGCGTGAGGCATTCTGATCCCAAATGCAACGCCGTGCCGATACGTCCCATGACAAAGTTGCTGAGTTCCTGTCCTTTTCTAGGGAAAATGTCAACAGAAATCCATTCCCTGTGTCCCAGTGTCGTGTCCATTAATGGAGGCATCCCGGACATGTGTCTGTGTGCACATGTGACCCTGGTCATGATACAATAGCCACTAGAAAATGAGGCTCACCATCTTGAAAGCTTTTGACTAAAACCCATCCTTCTGATCTATCCTGATGACTAGACTTATCATATTTGCTGATTTCTCCCAACCGTAACAAACACCCACTCCTGATTCTCTTTGATAACAAGCCTAGACATGCAGGTGACCCACTGTCACCCCCACACAGCTCTCCCATTCTGAAGATTCCTGCTCCTCCCTGGGGAAGCTTCTAGAAGGAGTCACCTTGTCTGCAAGCCCTCCATAGTTGGTAGAGTCTAGATCTCACTTGCATCGTAAGCAATCTCATTGTAGAGTTTCTGGTTGAAAGAAAAGGACCTTCCTATGTCCCCTGTGCCACTGATGCTATACCTTGATATGTTGTCCCATCTGGTCCCTCCAGTTGGTCAGGGCTCTCGGAATGAAAGTGATATTAAGAGCAACCTCTCAGGAAGGGAGTTGGTCAGCAAAACAGCAAAGGGATAGAACCTCAGAGGCGCAAGTTAGTCCATAGACAGAAAAATAAATCTAGAGTCACAGAAGCTCAGAACAGGAAATGACCCTAGCAACTGTAATTAAAAAAAAAAAAAAAGAAAAGAAAAAAAAGAACTCATCTACTGTGCTTTCACCCCTGAGCTGGGTGTTCTGTGCATGTCATTTCCTTTCCTCCTCCTGCCACCCTCTGAGCAGGAACCCCTGGCAGATGAGGAAACTGAAGCAGAGAAAGAGTAATTTGATGCCCGGAAGCATATCCAGAGGGCCACGTCTCCCCATTCTATAGATGTGGCAAGGCAGGGCCCCAGGGTGTGGCCAGCGGTCTCCAGAAGGGAAGGCAGCATCGTTAGAACGTGAACCCGGACGTTCCCTTTGCCCGCTGCCTATCGCAAGCCAAAGAGCACAGTAAGAACCCATAGTAGACATTCCAAGTTTTACAGCACAAAGACATTTAAATTCTGCTGCAACAGGCATGCCTGCAACCCACAGACTTCCATACTTTTCCCTGAAGCTGTTTTAGGGGAATCTGGGATCTTTCAAGTTATGCTGAGTAGGGAGGGTCCAGAGAGAAAGGGATCAGTGTCCTAAGCAGCCTGGAATGAGAGAAACTACCTTAACTGAGGGGCACACCACACCAGGCAGCTTCCCAAGGGGGTGATTTCAGAAGCCTGGAAAATTCCTCATCCTAGACAAGTTTTTTTACCCCCCCCCCCCCCACTGACCTCTAGGACAGCCCCAGGACTTCATCTTCAACTTTAGGTAAGCTCTGAGAAGGCGACTCCCCCAGGGAAGGGTAAACTGTTAGCCATTTACACTTTAGTATAAACCAAGAGGCTGCCCCAAATAAGGTAGAGTGATGAAGGTCAGTATAAGGAGAGCTTGAGGCGCCAAAGGCAAGTGTTCTAGACCTCCCCACTTACTTGAACCCACACCCGTTTGTACCGCTCCCTTTTGAGGACCTGGGAGCCCCGGAGCCTGGATAAACACACCTCTAGTCTCCTTCCCAGGGGCTCAAAGCTGCCCTGCCCGCTACTAGCTAGTGTGTCAGAATCCGCCAACTATTAACCATCATTTGCAGGATATTGCATCTTGGATAAGATTAGGGCATAGGAGAAGGCCACCCAAATAATAATCATAATAAGCTGAATCATCCACTACCGGTCCTTACAGTTAGGGCGTGGGCAGGGGAAGCATCTAGGAGATGTTGGTGGAGAGAGATGAAAGGACAGGCCCTTGCAGCTGAAGGAAGAAAAGTGGGGGCTCAGAGCACAGTCTTCGAAGGTACTCCATGATGCTGTGGCTCAGAGAGAAGCACGGGCCAGGGCTGAAGACTGGGTGGCCAGGCCTCGGGCATCCCCTTCCCCGGGGTCTGCACCACGCTGGCCCATCTGGGCTCCGCTCATGCTCCAAAGGAGAGGCCCCTGGGTAGATGGTGGGGCAGGGGACTGCCCTCATGATGCTCTGGAAAAGGAGCATCGCCAGTCTCTCTCTCCCTCTCTCTCTCTCCATCCCTGTTCCCTACTGGCTGTGTCATGAATGTATTGCAGGGAAAGAAGAGACAGTTCTAACCCACCGGGGCTCCTGGAGCGGGGCTTCTATGGAGATCCTTAGCCGGCGCCTGACATGGTTCGGGCAAACAGGATATCGAAGGCATCCTGGAACCAGCTGCAGCGGGGGGCCCATCCTTCTTCGTCTATACTTACAGGATGCTTAGAAAGTGACAGAGTGGTTTCGCACACTGTCTCCCCTGAGCGCTACACAATCCTGCGAGGGAAGGCAGGGCCGGCAGGAATCCCCCGTCCTAGGAAGAAGAGACCGAGGTTCCGAGCGTCTCTGTGACTTGCCCGGGACCCCAGTGCGCGCAGGGTGGGAGCTGACCCGTTCCTCCGTCTGGGATGCCTGGTCTCACACAGGACCCTTGCCCCCACCCCGGGGAACAAGCCTGCCACAAAGGCAGCACTCAACAGGCCCGTGGAGGAATCTTGTCTTGTCTTTTCCCTTTCTCTCCCCGACTGACTTCAGCTTCTGCCCATTCCTGTTTCTGCAGAGAGCTTTAACTGTTTCTCATTTCCATTTTCTTTGGTACCCTCCTAGCCAGCAGGAGATCCTCTTTTTTTTTTTTTTTTTTTCCTTTTTGGTTTTATGAGAAGTTTTTCAGTGATGTCAGACTTCAAAGGAAACCTCCCACCAGAAAGATCACCGACCAGACGCACACTGTGACTCTTTCCCAGTCCTGAAGCAGAAGGATGGCGAGGCTCACACATGCCTCCTCTCCCTTTGACGCGAGGCCTCTTCCAAGAGGTTTCCCAAAGCCCCTCACTTTCCCTTTCGGGTCCTGAAATAGCCTGGCGGGAATCAACAGCTGCTTCCCAAGCCAGGAAGCTGAGTTCCCGGTGCCTTCATCCGTCACCGCCGTCTTGAGCTCCCTAATCTGTGTTCCCTGCCCCATGTCAGCGCCCCGTCTCCCCCCCCCCTCACGTCTGGCTTTCCTCAGGAACTCGCTAAATGCCCCTGTTCTCGCTAAGCCACTGAAGCCAGGCCGCAAGGCAGCCTAGCGACATTTAATTGACTCTCTCCGGGCAGTGATTCACAGAACAAAGCCTGACTGTCTGACCTGGAAACCACACAGTGGGGAGTTTAGAAACCAGCAGTGTAGTCAAAACAACGGCCCTGGGGCGGCCATTGCTTGAAGTTCAAAGGAACAAAGATGTAAGCCAGAAGGTTGTAATGACAAGGGCCTGCCAAAGAAGTACACTTACCTGGGCATGAAGCCTTCTGGGGCAAGGCTTCCCGAGGCTTTAAATCATGCTGGTTACATCGGGACAGGCTCCAGGGGCAACGTGGCCTCCTGGGAGAAGTTTCCCAGCTGGGCAGTGAAAACCTTAGTCATCAGGGTCTGAGGACTCTGTTGGTTTCCTAGGGCTGCTGAAACGAGTTCTCGAAAACAGGGTGGTTTAAAACAACAGAAATGTATTGTCTCACAATTCTAGAGGCTCGAAGTCCAAAATCGAAGTGTTTGCAGGGCCACGCCCCCATCCAAGGCTCTAGGGAAGAACCTTTCCTTGCTTCTCGTGGCTCCTGGCAATCGTGGACGCCCCTTGGATTGTGGGTGCAGCACCCAGGCTCTGTCCCTGTCTTCCCACGACCCCCTCCCTGTGTCTCTGTGTGTCTTCTCCTCTTCTTCCGAAGATACGGTCATTAGATTTAGAGCCCACCCTGATCTTGTGTGACTCAAACTGATCACATCTACAAAGACCTTATTTCTAGGTAAGATTATATTCTGAGATGCCCGGTAGCCATGAACGTTTGGGGGACACTACAGGGACCATGGCTCATTTGCTGTTTCCTCCACATCACCTCCTGCCCCCCTCTTGTGGAATTAGTCATTCCTGGTCTTCATTTTGGAACCTCCTCCACACCGAAATCTTCGTGCACAATGTTGAATCTTGACCTTCCAACTTCCAGGGTTGAGAAAACAAACGGTGCCCATCTGTGACACACGGCTAGGCGTGATTTGATGGAAAGAGCACTGAAAGTTAATGTGGGGCAGGCTAGAAGGTGAAACAGTGGGCAGCGTGCAAGGTTGTAAATGATCAGCCTAAAGGGTCTGGTCAAACAGTTGTATCTCAGATGGACCACCAGACACCTTTCTCTAAATGCGTTTAGAGAAATGTAAATTTTGCAGTAGGGAATCAAGGTGGGGGTGAAGCACAGTTGGCCTAGAAGTGTCTGCATCCTCACCAGGGGCTACCGGCTCTCCAAGTGAAAATGGTACCATCTCCGCGATCTCACATTCTGGAATGTTCCTCCATTCACAGCTTCTACTCCTTTCAGTCTACTATCCTCACTCCTACTGACTGCACTTGCCGCCTCCGTGGTGACCCCAGATGCCTCTGGCCACCCCGGCACTCAAGCCAGCACCCTTGATAATTGGCCGGCCATAATGAGCCAGACCCTAGGTTCCATCACACCAACAGCCTGTGACTCCCCATCAACCCCATTGCAAGACACTGTGATGGGGCCACGGGGAAATAAAAGGTTTCCACATGAAATCCCCCCTGCCTTTCAGCCGAGTTCCAAGTTCCTCCCTGTCACTACTTGGTTACACATAACGATGGCCGCAAGTCGCCTTCCTCGTACAATCCCTCCAACTTACTTTCTCTGCTTTTTACCCTCAGCATCCTAAGCATTGTTGGAATCCCAAAACCACTTCGGCACACATTATCTTATTCTAACCCCTGCATCCCATATCCAGTTTATCCACGCGAAACACCCTACCGCCATCTTTGCGAGCTGTTCTCAGCCCGACCCTAGGTTCCAGACAGCCTCTCCTCTGGGAAAATCCTCTCCCTCCTGTACTCCTGAGAAGAGTAGTGAGTACTGAAGAAAGCACCTGTTCACTTCTTCCTTCCTGAGACGTGGTCTTGCTGCACCCTTACATGCCGTCTTTCTAAGGAATATTGCATTTGCTCTATCAGTTTCCAGAGATGTAGCAAGTATTGTGCTCCCCGCTCAAACACCCCGGCTTCCTCTAGAACTGCTATGTCAGCTCTTCGTTTACCCCTCTTCCCTCTCTGCTCTCCTCCACCCTTGGTCCCACTCCACCTGCTCTGTCTTTTGTCTTAAAATGCCTTTCTTGCTCACTCAGCCATCCCCGAGAGCTGCCATCTTCCTTTTCTTCTTCCCCTTGCCCCCACTTCCTTCTGAACAGTGGGTTACAATGTCTCCTCCAAAAGAGTTGGGGCCAGTGAGACGTTCTCCTCCACAGATAAGTTACGTGGCAAACGAAGTGTGATTCTGGGGTTCTTAACAATGCTCTCCCTTCTTTTCTGACTTCGCATGGGACACTCTGGTCCACAACGACGTCCTGAGATTGAGCTCACTTCTTTGCTACTCTAGAGCCAACAAGGATGAGACCATCTCATCCTTTGAAAGAAAACTATCCCACCCCTGGTGCTCCTAGTGGCTCAGATGGTTAAGTGTCCGACTCTCGATTTCAGCTCAGGTCATGATCTCGTCGTTCATGAGTTGGAGCCCCACAGCAGGCTCAGTGCTGACAGTGCGGAGCCTGTCTGGGATTCTCTGTCTCCCGCTCTCTTTGCCCCTCTCCTGCTTGTGCATATACATACACTCCTGCACTCTCTCTCCCTCTTTCTTAAAATAAATAATGAAACTGAAAAGAAAAGAAAAGGAAAGAAAAGAAAAGAGAAGGGAAGGGAAGGGAAGGGAAGGGAAGGGAAGGGAAGGGAAGGGAAGAAAAGAAAAGAAAAGAAAAGAAAAGAAAAGAAAAGAAAAGAAAAGAAAGAAAAGAAAAGAAAATTATCCCACCCCTTGACCCTACTTTTCACCCTATGGTGATTTCACATCTTGTATTATTACTACTTTTTCCAGAATTCCTTCCACAATTTCCCACAATTCTACTCCTCTTCCCTCACCCTTACCCCAGATGTATCCTAGACTCTGTTCTAGACTCTTCCCCCTCTGGCCCAACTCTTCCCCTCTGGGAATCTCCCCACTTTTGCCTCGAATGCCATAGGCCCATGACAGGCAGTACTGGCCCTCCAGGCAAGCCCATCTCATAGGTCTGGCCATGTTTTCAGCTGGTTCACAAACACATCCATCAGGACATCACCCCCAGAAACCTCAAGGGAAATGTGTCCCATATTGAATCCATCATCTTTTATCAGACTTTCCAGCTTTCCTATTTCTGGCCATGGCACCACCCTTGTCACCAGGGCTAAACCTTCAGAATTGACTTTGATGCCCCCACCCTCCGTGGCACATCCAACTGCTGGTTAGGTTCTATCTATCCCACCCCCAAGTTTCTAGAGCCTGCTAGCTATCCAAGCACCAGGTTTGTTGTAGACCCAGGACACGAGAGAGATGGTGTGAGTGAGATCAGACAGTAAAAAGATCGGGTACCACTATATTTATTGTGATTAACATTTATTTTACACCCAGAAGGCATGTGGCATGCTATTCAGTGTTTTGATAAGCAAATAATTCAACATGTTGATAACAGCTTTTCAAAAAGGGAAAGCTATTTTGTATTAATAGCAGTACGTTTATTTTCGTGTTTAGCAGTAGGTCGTAGTGGTGAAATTTAAGTAGGTCTTATTCTATCCCATCTGCAGAAGTCTACCAAGAGTTTTAGAGACATAAATGCCATTGTTTCCGGAAAGAATGACTCATTCAGTATTTTAGCTTAGCACTTCCTATGATTCACACCATCACTAGAGCTTCAGATGCTTAATATTTCTAGAAGCCATATTGAGAGACAAGACCTATGCCTAGGATGTAATTCGGGTGTCCAGTCAAGCTTTAGTCTCCCCAAAATTCTACCTCACTCACTTGCCGTTGACAATATCTGCATTTAGCACCTTCTACCTGCACAGCCTACCTGACATCTGCAAGCGGGAAAAGAACTAGGTTCTTAGAATGTTCCTTGGGAAACAGCACATAGTGTACTAGACTTTGGCAACAGGCCAATCTGACTTCACATCTTGGTTCTACCACCTCTTGGTTGTAAATTTCTTGGCAGATGACTTAGCTTCTCTGAATTCACGCCATATTTTGAAAAATGGAGACATTCTCAAATTTTTTTCCATGAGCTTGATTCTTTTAGTCATAAAGAAGAAAAACTTGACAATGAGGCTAAACATCCAGCGGATGGTACCTTTCCCAACCCAATCTCTCTCTCCTTCTCTCCGTCTCTCTCTGTCTCACATGTGCACACACACAGGCACGCGCGCACACACACACACACACACACGCACACACACACACTAGTATCTTCTGATTTTACAACTGAGCCTTGGGATGACCTTGGGCCCTCCTAAGAGCTACACTTCCATTAACAGTAAGCTGTCTTCATCTTAATATCTGATATCAATGGTAGTTCCATGGGAAGACTGGATTTAACAGTCTGTGTCCAAAAGAATTCTCTATACCTAACACGTGGCAAAAGATACTTTTCAAATCTTTGACAGGCAAAGGGACAGCATTTTATAGTTCTAATGATTCAAAGAGATAAACACTAACATGCATGTGGTAAAGGAAATGGAACAAGGCACTGAATGGTTTAGGGCTAAAACCGAGTGCCTTCTGTCTACAGGCTGTCTTCAACACAGACACAAACCAATGAATGCACCCAGCTAACTGTTGACATAGATCACTTCAGCCTTATGTTACAGCTGTGTGTTCAGCAGCTTTTCTAAGACCCATCCTTCCAGGCTTTTGTTCAAGCAACAGCTCCAATTTAAGAAGAAAAGTTTGAGGGGGGAGTTCCCCCTGTAGTGATGGCAATGACCTACAGATAAAAAAAAAAAAAAAAAAAAAAAAAAAAAACAGGTCTCGGAACCATTTGGTTGCTAAGGAAATAGACACAACATTTGTGAAACGTAAGGCCATATTTGGTGGCTTGAAACATGTAAATGATCAAACCAAATGGATCAAATGAGCTACCAAGTAAAACCCACTGCAAAAACTCAGTTACTAATATAGCAGGAAATAATATTCTTCTGAATTCCACAGCTCATATGGATCCAAAGGTTTGTCAGATCTAGTCGTTATTAAGCACCTATATAAGACAATGATAGACACTGAATTAACAATTAAATCTTTCGGACTCAAATAAACTTCTAGGAAAAAAATAATCCATTCCCAGGTGAGCTCAGATGACCCACGCAGAATCTGTCCGTTGGTGCCAGGGTCGAGGGCTCCAGGTTTTCATTTGTTGTTGATTGTTTAATGAGAAGTTCGAATCGTACTGTTACAGATTTTCACATCCAGCTTGCAGTGGGAGGGCAGAAGAGTATTACCATGTCTCTGTCATCCTCAACAACCCTTTGCACCAGATTAAATGTGTGGCCCGGGTCTCTGTAGCCAAGAGCAAGGACTTCAAGAGGAAGCTAGTTTCTGTTTTGTTTTTGGGTTTTTTTTTTCCACATGAGACTGACGTAGGAAGGAGTCAAGGAGCTCAAAACCTGCTCCCCAAGGAATGCGCGACTGAGTCCTATGGAGACCCTCGGCTCCTCCCGATCTTAAGAGGGGCCTTTCCACAAACGCTTCATCTTCCTCTTTGATATTTTACCCTCTCATAATCACTTTAAGTCAACAATCTGTCACTGACAGTTTTGCTGACAACGCACATTTAAAATGATAGACTTGGTGTCTAAACTTCCGCCTACGTCTTCTCTAAGTTGGTGACCTGATTGTAACTGATGCTTCCAGTAGAAATACTCACTTGTTAACCTCAAGTGCTTTCTGGGCACGGCTGAAATAAAACAAATTGCTTTTTAAGGTTATGATTCCAGATTCTGCGTCTTATTTTCCATTTCTTCTTGTCTGATTTTCCATGTAGGTTTTATCTGCTACTTATAAACCATGAAAAACAAATGATTCCGTTCAAATCTTTGGAAAAAGCTGTTCGCTGGCACAAACCTGCATGGTCTGCTACTTTTTCTCGTTTTGAATTTCTGGAAGGGAAATCCTACTTATGAGGAGACTTAACTTTCCATCAGTAATGGGGAAAACTGCTTCTCTCAGGATAGTGAAGGTAGCTTTATAACAGAAAACTCAGCAGAGATAAAAAAAAAAAAAGTCCACATAACTTATGTTTATCCAAGTCTGTTTCTTTAGCGATATTGATCCCCCTGCCAGCTGTGGCCCTGGGGATAAATGGAGAGCAATGTTGCGAAAGCGTGTGGCGCCTTTCGGCAATTGTTGTTTCAACTGTGTGCCATTCGAATGCCACCCTTATAACTTGAAACAATATCCCCACCCCCTCATGTCTCCAAAGCCAAAATCTCCCATCTCCTGTCTACGTACGCTCACGACATTACCTGCTCCATGTGGATCTACCGTAGCGGTGTGGCCAGTGCCCTGTATCCCAGCGGAGATCTTAATTATTAACGGCGTCTCCATTCGAGCTGCAAAGTGTCCTGTTTTGATGATTCATTTTCCCCCCGACTCTGAGTGACTTCTCTTAGGTGTTTGCAAGGTGCCTTATTTGGAAAGAAAAGAAAACCATTTGGGAAGCTAAACGGTTTCAGAGAACCAATGCCATCGTTCATACGAGATTGACACCTGGAGAGTCTGCCCCCACCTGCTCCTCGGTGACAAAGTCAGGATCAAAGCCACGTAACAGATCTTTATAAAGCGCTTACTGTCAAGCCAGACACTCTTCTAGGTTCTTTATGTAGATTGACTCATTTAATCCTTGCGATGATCTGCGCCCTGCGGGGTACACGTTATATTTATCCCGTCTTCCAGCGTGGAGCTTTGCCCCGGGCCGTGTACTAGCAAAACACAGAACTGTGCTTGGAGCCAGCAACCTGGTTATAGGGTCTGGCGAGTTCAACAGGCCACTCTGCTGTGCAGAGCCCTAGCGCTTCTGACTCTTGGTCCTACCCTTTGTTCTAGATTATGTTGCTTTTGGACCAAGGAGAGAAGAGTGTGTTACTGAAAATTCAGCTTTTCAAAGCTGGTATTGTTCTGTCACTGTGAACATCATCCAACTATTGCCAAACGCACCTAAAAACAGATGAGGCTTAAAAACGGATACGACAGAGACTTGCCAGATAATGCATATGTTTCGGGGAAGATAATCAAACTATCGAGCAACAGACGCAGTGCAGGTAACAGCCACTCAGGAAGGAAGGCAGCAGTAAAATGACCAATATAGCCACCCCCAGACAGACCGGCTAAGTATCATTTGGTTGCTTTTATATTAACATTTGTTTTTCAAGGCCTGCCTGAACGAGACCATGGACCCCTCCAAATTATGGGTGTGCCTACATAATTCTTTTTGTAGACCACCTGTCGAAGCACCCATGGGAAGAGTCTTCTTAACAAATATTGTTTGTGGCGATTATAGAGGGTGCTTACAATGACCTCGGAGCTGCAAACCTATGCAAGAAAAGAAAAAAAAAATGACTGCGACTTATAGAAAAAGTTGAAGACAGTTTATAGCATATAAAGTTTAGAGCCAAGCCCAGAATCTTTCTCTCACTCCATGGGCTGTGAGTCACAGGTGCTATTCCAGAACGTGGGCATGGGAATACATGCAGGATCCTTGAGATTTCAGAGTCCCCAGTCAGGTCAAGCAAGGCTGGAGCCTTTAGCGCTCAGAACATACTGGAGAGAGTGGCAATCGCCATGGAGCTTTACTCTCTCCAATACAAGAGATAACAGTCCGTCTCCTGAAAGACAGGACGAGCCTATCTGGCCCAGGATGAATAAATACTGGGCCAGAAATAAATACTGTTTTTGCATAAGAACTCTGGCAGGGGAGACCCCACAGTCACCTAAAACAATCCCTTTTGGGGGGGGCACCTGGGCAGCTCAGTCGGTTGAGCGTCCGACTTGGGCTCAGGTCACGATCTCACAGTCCGTGAGTTCGAGCCCCGCGTCAGGCTCTGTGCTGACGGCTCAGAGCCTGGAGCCTGCTTTGCATTCTGTGTCTCCCTCTCTTTCCGCCCCTCCCCTGCTCAGGCTCTGTCTCTCTCTGTCTCAAAAATAAATAAAAACATTAAAAAACTTTAAAAAGCCCTTTTTGTATTCAGGTGGCTTAGGAAGACGTGCCTCAGTATCAGAAAGCAGAGTCTTCATGCACACAGAGATTTAAATAGTAAAGCAGCCCACAGGTTATGAGCAGAACTGGCAGAAAATCAGACAATCCCTTAATTACCATCTACAGCTGTTCTTAAATATTGCAATTTCCTTACCCTGATCTGGTTCACAAAATGAGCAGCAAACGTTGAAAAAGTTAGTGCCTTTTAACCAGGAAACACACAGCCACGAAATATGTGACACTGTGGTAGACAAGTCAAAAAAAAATTTTTTCCCCAATAAAGTAACGTTCTCCCGGTGACATCTTATTATTCCAGTAAAAAATAGAATCCTCAAGTTAGACAGTATCTCTTGCTCCTAGGAAACTACAAACAACAACACAATAAAACCAGGCTTTTTGTCATATATTTGTCATATATATTTGGTGAAAGGGGAAGAAAGGTGTTCATTTCTCTTTTCTTTGGAAATCCGCATCCCCGTTCATTTCAAAACCTTTGCGTTTTGAGCTCCGTCGAAAGCTAACCTAGAAGCAACACCCTCGTGCTCATTAACGGAAAGGAAGGCTTTGTGGTAGAATTTCTGGAAGAGTGTTCCTTGGGCATAGAGCACTCTTTATCCAGTGAAGACCCCGGATATTCTTCAAACAACAGACACTCCCAACAACAAAAAATTGTTGTTAAAAACTATACGCTCAACCACTCTGATCTTCTAAATTATCACCGTTTATTGTTTTTTTTTCAAATCATTATAACTGAGGTTTCTCCAAACGACACCTATCTAGTTGGTTAAAATGAATATTTTCGCAGCTGTCCCATAAAGAAACATCGCCTTTATGAGTGAGGTAGGTTGGAAACACTGTCATCTCGAGGCTTCAGAAGAATATTACGCATGTTTGGTTTTGTGGGGCGTTCACGGAGCATTCTCTTGCCTTTCTGTGGCCATCGCCTGGCCGAATGCGTAGTAAAAAATGATAGTATAAATTATCGTGCAGGAAGCACTGGTAGCTAGAGGGAAATATGATCCACCAACATGTTACTGACCGTGATGCTCCAATGAGATTGCCTTTCCTGATAGTTCCTGCATGTCCTGTGTGATCTCTGCATCTAACCTCCCAGGTGGCATTTCTGTCAATTGTCAGAGTATTGGGCTTGGAGGTTGTTATCTCTCCTCCTTTTCTGTGGCACAGACTTCACCAGACATTCGAGCTTCCACTGTGTCTATCAAAATAGAATTCCAAAGCAAGCTTGGGCCTGTCTCATGCATTCCCAAGGGGGGGAATCTCATGCCTAAGGGGACAAAAATTGGTTCTCAGGGGGTGAAAAAAATCTCTGATATCACAATGGCTTGTGACCCTCCCAAACTCAATTGTACTTGACAAAATCTTATCCCTTAGTATTTCCTTTCTGTCATGAAGGAGAATTTAAACTTAATTTGGTTTTGCTACTGAGTTTGGAGGAAGTAGAGAATGATGAAAAAAAAAAAAACCATACATTTAGGGACATTTTTCAGTTTGGGAAAGTAGGCAGTAGACAGTATATTTGTGGAAGATATGTGCTAATAAATTCTAACTTCGAAATTCAAGCAAGAGCGTGAATATTATTCTGTAATTCCAAGTGTATCTTATTGTTGAGCTCAAACGGTATAGAGATGATTAGTTTTTCTTCAGTGATTTTTTTGGAAGGCCAATTACTACATTTTTTCTTATTCTTATCTGAATTTCCAATGAGACACAACTTTCAGAGTTAAATCCCAGGCTTTTGCCTGCCTTTTGCCCTGATTCAGGCCATTCCCAAGTCAAAAATATTCAGTGGCTTTCCCTCTGCAGGGAGAATACAACTCAATAGTCATAAAACCAAGAGCCTCCAAGATTGAGTCCCAAGCTCTCTTTTCAAAGTTATTTTCCTCAGCTCTCCTTCCTAAACTTCACTCCAAAAACAAGACTCTCATTTCTGGGCTTTTAGCTGCCCTGTTTCACCACGTGACTATTTTCCCTTCCTCCCTACCAACTCCACCCCAACTGCTCTTAAGCAGCCCAAATGTTAGTTTTCACAAAGATTGGTTTTGAACTTTACTGAGATGTAATTGACATATAACATGTGTAAGCTTCGGCTTGGAGTGATCTCCCCTCTTTTTTGAATTCCTACAACTAGCCACCTGGACAAGCCTTACGGCACTTTGCTCCTTCTACTACATACTATGGTTTTCCCTACAGACTCTATGACTTGGTTCCTTCTCCAAGTGAAAAGCTCTTGAAGGGCAGAACTTTGGTACGATTTCTAGACCACGTGGTGTAACAGAAGGAGCCAGAGAAAGACCTGGGGGCAACCTTTTCATCTACCACTTCTGGCTGCGTCTACCTAGCGTCACCCTCGCTCACCTTCCCTTTGGTATTCGGACGGGTTACCCGATCACTCCGAGGCTAGTTCCTTCGTCTGTAAACTAGTGTGATGTGCTGTGAGAATTTAAGAAGCTAAAGTATCCAACACAATCTTTTTTAGGACAAAAAGAAAAGAGAACGAGAGCCGAATCGGCTTTGCTAAATTGTACGGCGTTAAAAATTCTGCTTCTTCAAAGAAAATCTCAGGGAACTCTTTAGTGTGCAGACGATCCTTTCCAGAAGGAATATTGAAAGAAAACAGGAACAGACAGCAACCCGGGAGAGGGGTATGGCCCTCATAAAGTGACCGCTGTCTTCATCTGCACC
This sequence comes from Panthera leo, assembly GCF_018350215.1. Lineage (NCBI taxonomy): Eukaryota > Metazoa > Chordata > Mammalia > Carnivora > Felidae > Panthera > Panthera leo. The sequence goes on from NC_056687.1 coordinate 10,385,274, forward strand.
AGATTTCATGCCACTTTCCTTCCGCACCCCTCATCTGAACCAGATTTCGGGTTTGGGAAACGGAACCAAAGGGAACACGAAACATGAAACAAGATCCAGTCAAGCGCAGTGAGTTCGCTCTGGCTCCAAGTCAAACCTTGGCTGAACCACAAAGCTTCACCTGGTTTTGTGTAAAAACCACACCGAGCCACCATTTTTTGTCACGGTTTCAGTTTGAAAACGGGGTTTCATGCAAAACTTGTCCTACTTTCACGAGAGTTTCTTGGCAGAGCATGGGCAAGTCTTTAGCTGGCGTGGACTCTGCCTCATCAGCGCCTCCAGCCAGCCGGCCTGGGGGAACTTACTCCTTGGGCTGCCCTCGGGAGGCCCAGGGTTTGAAAAACCTTGCTCATGTGATCATGAAGAGGACTGAAAACCATCCGGCGTACCAATCAGAAATACGGTCAATTCGTTCATCTCTTTGCACTTGGCTTTTACGAAAACAGAACATTTCTGAAAAGCAATGGGTTAAAAAAGAGGTGGGATGCTAGGCATGGCCTAATGCTCTATCTACGCATGGAAGGAGAGAAGGGTTGAAGCAATTCATAGAATAATCCAGGCCAAAATTTCACGCTTATTGGCAATACTTAGATAATAAAGGCAAACCAGGTTATATTCATATATAGAAGAATGAGGTCAATCTGCCCCTCCTTAGAAAGAGACTAAAAGCCTCCTTAGAAGCTAGCAGTGTCAGATAAGCCATTTGTCCTGGGTGGTGACAACATTTGGAAAGAGGGTCTGATTTGAAGGAACTCCAAGCTGAGTTTTCCATGACATCAAAGGAAACCACCTTCATGGGAAGGCAGTTACCTTGACAAATTAAATTAAACAGGTTCTTGAGATTTCTAAGAGGATCATCATAATGAACACATGAAAAATGGATCAGATCTATAGTAAGACATTTGTGACATCAATAAATGCAAAATTTTACAGATTAGCAATAAGAGAAAATAGTTTCTTTTTTTCAACCTAAGTGGATTCTTTTTTTTTTCCAAAGTTTTTTAAACATCTTACTTATTTTTAGCAGACAGAGAGAGACAGAGCGTGAGTGGGGGAGAGGCAGAGAGAGAGAGGGAGACACAGAATCCAAAGCAGGCTCCAGGCTTCGAACTGCTAGCACAGAGCCAGATGCGGGGCTCAAACCAATGAGCCGCGCCCTGAACCAAGATATCACGACCTGAGCCGAAGTCGGACGCTTAAGGAAAAGAGCCAGCCGGGAGCCCCGAAAATAAATAGTTTCTTAAAAATAGCTTCTATCCATGGAATACTGTAAGATGCACACACACAAAATTTCCCACACGTGACCACACTGAATCCCCACAAAGCCCCCGCACCTCCTGGTGAGGCAATTCTCTAGGTCTTGTTGAAATGATGTGACTTGTCCAATCCAGGGCCAGAAGCCAGGAAACTACAGGAATTTGACCTTCCCTCGTTCATCTCCTTCTACAGACACCAATGTATCTAGGCATGCTTACTGGGCAACCAGGGAGACAAAGGCACCAACCAGGGCAATCTAATGTCAGGAGCCAAGGTGGAGGGAGTATCTTCTAAGGAGTTAAGGGGCAGGACTGAAAACTAAAGAGGCTCTCTAGGAGACAGATCTTAGAAGGGGAAAAAAGACTTAAACTGTGGTGCCTTCCCGCGAGCTAGGGAATCCATCCAAGCGACGGGCTCAGTTCGAAGTATATGGGTTTTGAGGGTCCCATAAAATATACACGTAGAACTCTCCAGGTTCTCCAGAATTTGGTCTCGAAGTTCAAGAAACTCCCTGCTGAAGGCATGGGTCAGGGGGTGACTAACGTAAAGGTAGTAGGTCAATGATGTCGAGGAGGCGAGATGGCGAGGAAGAAGAAGGTCAAAGGGAGCATCGGGGTTTTTGACTCCCACGTTCTGTCTATGCAACTGGATAATGTGGGGCAGCATAAGAGAGCAGGCTTAGCAAATGATGACCGTAGGGAAGGCGGCACACCGCCGAACCGAAAAGGAGATCCTCGTCACCCCGCAGAGCTGATGGTTGCAAAATCCCAAACCACTTTTTAAAGTAGAAAGTCACATCTCACTTTTCCACTACAGGATAGTCTATAATAAACAAACCCTACGTGCAGGCAGCGCCTCATTTACACAAAAAGCAATCAAGGGGGATGGTTTCTTTCATGATGAGATTCACAATGGAGTGCTATCAAAGAGCAATTGTCCATAGTGATGGTAACACATGACTCATTTCACCAATCCCAAAACAAAAATTGCATTTGCTCACACTTTTTTTGGAACATGGGTTCACTTTTGATGCTTTTTGATTGTTTTTGGGGGCAATGCGTACTATAAATTTCTTTCGGTAGATCATAAGCAAGTGGTTAAATAAGATCGGCAATTATAATCAATTTTTACTTCCAAAGGTTCTTTGGCACAGAGCCTAGTAAAAACTTCTATTTATTTAATTACTATGAAATTGGAAGATGTCTTGCTATAGAATATTGATGTGGAGGCAGAAACCCAAATGGGCATTTCCCTTTATGAAAAGTATTAATTCCAGGCCCCAGAGGTCACTGTGGGGCCCTCTAGTTCCATATTTTATAATCACCTCGTAGTTGGAGCAGTGAGCAGTGAAATCTCCAGTTTTTCTAGAGAAAATTCAGGTGCCATACGAATGGAACGACCTATATAAAGGTCTGGGTACTGGATATAAAAATGCCACATAAACTTAAATGTTGGTCTGCTCTGGTGTTTAGGAGAAACTCTTCTGAACCGTATTTAGAAAATTATGGTCTCTAAGTGATCAGTTATAAGTCTACAAGGGTTATTAAAATTGTCCCAGAGAGTGTTCTTCCAGTAGAGACATCAGAGCAATGCACTGCTCCATCCAGAGAGGCCACAGAAATCTTTTATAAGGAGCTGGCAAACCACACAACATGTCGTTTGCTTTGTTCTGTGAAACATGTGGTATTGAGGTTTGATTGTTACAATTCATGGGTCTCAGAGAAGAATCATTTCTCCCTCCTCTGAACTGCTGGAATTTACCTTCTCTATCGTCCTTTCACGGACCCGACTGCTTCCTACCTTCTGGCATGGGTACGCATGAATCTCTTTCTTCAACTCAGCAAACAGGAGATACGCACCTTCCCTTCTCACAAAGACTTTGTTAATGTACAGATACCATACATAATGGAGAATGGATGGATGGATGGTTGGATGGATGGATAGTTGGATGGATGGGTACATGGATGATACATGGATGGATGGATGGATGGATGGATGGATAGATGATGCGTGCATGGTTGGATGGACGGAAGGATAAGGGAATGGATGGATGGATGGATGGATGATGCATGGATGGATGGATGGACGGAAGGATAAGTTGATGGATGGATGGATGGATAGTTGGATGGTTGGGTAGATGGATGATAAATGGATGCCTGGATGGGTGGGTGGTGAGTAGAAGAAAGGAAATATAACAAAAATTTTAAATGTGCCTGGAAGATGTCAAAGTGATCAAAATACTAAGATACTTTCTTATGATAAGGTAAAAAGAATTATTCTGTAATCTGTAACGATTATAAGGAAAGGATAAAATCAACAAATTCCAAAATTTTAGCCCTTCCTGGATTCCTCTTATTGATATATCATCTAGAAACGAATTAAGAGAAGCTAAGGAATTTCAGGTTATGTGCCACACCTTTTAAGGTCAGAGCCTTGACTGGAACCTGCTGTATGTTCCATAAAATTTTCTTTGGTGAAAGGAACTGACCCAACATTGTATCCCTTCAGAGCTCTAGGGAGGTTAACACTATGTTAATAAGTCAGTTCAAGCTTTGTGAATGAGCACAGGTTTTTTCTGACATATTCTTCAACCTCTCTGAGCCTCAGTTTACCCTTGAGTACAGTTGAGATAAATATGTAATACCTACCTCACTTTATAGGATTACGAAGATCAAACGGGCTAAAACACGTAAAGCCCTTAGTTTACAAACAACTACTAAGTAGCCAAGCCAGTACTGATATCCGCAATTACCTAACTCCTGAGAACTTTTTTTTTTTTAAATTTGTTATTTTGAATTGAGTTGAACATACAGGAAAGTTGTAAGACTAAACACAAAGAACTTCTATATACGCTGCACCCAGATTCCCAGTTGCTCACTTCCTGCTACGTGAGCCCCTGGTTCTCATTAGTGTGCTTTGGGGTTTATAACAGTCTATAAAATGGGCACAATACTGGTGTCTACCTCGCAGGGTCCCTGTGAAGATTAACAAGCTCACAGATATAAAAACTAAGACACATAAACGAGCAGCTGTAGCAAAGGCTAACAGGACCTCTGCCAACTTCGAAACCTAGTGTGGGCACCGAGGAGGAAGTGATCCCATCCCCGAGGTTGAAGGAAAGTGGGAGATGAAAAGGCCTACAGAGGAAGTGACCTCTGAGGCCAGGCTTTAAACGCCCAGCCATCCAGGATCGGAGCAAAATACCGATTTCTCTGTTCTGCCTTCCACCTTGCCTTCTCCCAGAGAAAGGGCTGGATTTGAAAAGTCTCTGAAAGATATTAGCTAATTTAATTTGGCAAAGTGAGTTGCCGCTGCGCCCAACCTAATTCCACTGTCATCAGTGGGGTAGAGGTCACCCACGGGGCTTCCAAAACTTGTTACCGCAAAGAGCGGAACATCCTTCTGTGCCGTGTCCTTGCAAACTCCAAGCCCTGGAGTGGAAGTCATGGTTTCTCAGTGCTTATCGCAGTTCTCGGAAGCGAGAAGTAACCTTTCCAAAGCCTCTATTTCATGTGGCTGCACAAAGCCAGAGCCCTGTCCAAGGGCACGAAAACCGCTTAAATACCCCGCGTGGCCCACACGAACCATCTCCCTGCGTGATTAAGCGTGCTCTCCCAGGAGGCGAGCCAGAGCGGCTCCAAGAAGTTCACGTCTGCTCCCCAGGCCCTCCCGTCTGCGGGGAACACACACCGCCACCGCAAGCCATGTCCAAACCCCCAGAACGGATCTGATCCGTACCTCGTAGAAAGTTCTGGATCACATCGAAACAGCCCCGAAGATGATCAGTTTTGCAAAGTAAGCCTGCCACGAGACTTTTGGCCTTCTCTCGCTTCTCATTTGGGGAAAGTTACAATCAGACTGTAACTTTTTCCCTGTAACTGATAAAGCGCTGTAAACCCTGCACATCACCCCCGAGCGCAGGCACTTACGAATCCTGCTAATTTTTTTTGCGCATCGCACCATATGCAAGCCCGGCTGAGAGGCAGGGCTCCGTATTCCTGGCATGCAGGAGAGCCACTGAGAGATATCATATGGTCTCCTGGCAGAAGTACAAAGTGCCTCTTGCTGTTTGATCTACTGTCTTAAACTTAAATGCAAAATCTGATAATTGGGTCAGGCAAGAGAAGAAACTGAGCAGTAAAGTTCTTTTCATTTCCTTTTCGCTCTTTCTCCACGTTTCATCTTTTCTTCCTTTTTTGCCCTCCCTTTACTCCCGTCTCCCTCCCTCTTTGTTTCTCCGTTCCCGAGGGAGACAGGCGGCCCTGGGAGTACAATGGATTCAAAGAGGAGGTGGGTTTCTGGCTGGAAAACCTGTCAGAGGGTCTCCCGTCACCTCCGTCAGCTCCTTGCTGGATGCGTGTTTGATTTTTGGTCCATTAGCGACGGTCCTGGATAACCATCTTGAACTCTGCAAAAGCCTAAATCGTGGCTGGGTTTACTTGTTTAGAAATATCACTGCCTTTCCAGACTTGGATTTGTTTAATGTAAAAGGAATTCATCGGAGTCTCTCTGGTTTAGGGCGTTAAGCAGACAGAGGTTTCTACTTCAAAGGGCACCGGAGATCAAGGAGAACTGACCCCCTCCTCAGACAGGAGACTGTGGTATGAAATGTCTGACTTAGGCTTCTCTGCCCGACTATCGCTACACAGGGAGAGAGAACTTTTCCTGCTTGGTTTCACCCCTCCAGGCCACTTGCCTACGTGGTTACTGAATGGTTGGAGCTGGGTGGAAACCCAAATATGGTTTTCTGATGGACAGTGCATGTAGCACTGGCCGAGGAGGGGTCACAGTTTCAGAAATGACAAAGCTTTCTGTCCGCGTCACCTTTTCGAATCACAAAAGGGCAGTCAGGCGCCCTCAGGTGAGCCCCTCAAGTTTGCCACAGGTCAGGCGAGCTGCTCGCTGTGCCAGATGCTTCATGGACGGCCTCCAGTGCTGGAATGTTCCAGGGGGTCCCCTGGGGTTTGCAGAGGGAGTGCCTGGGAGCAAGTCCCACTTGGTCTGCCCTCCTCTGCAGTTCCGTTCCAATATTGTCAGCTGGACTCGGGATAGAAGAACCTTCTAGACACTTCTAGTCTTGAATTGAAACAGGAGTCACAGGGAGGCCTCCTGAAGAGAAGGTGAGATTGAGAAAGGATTTGGGAGCACCTGGGTGGCCCAGTCGGTGAAGTGTCCAAATCCTGATTTCAGCTCAGGTCATGATCCCAGGGTCATGGGTTCGAGTCCCACATCCGTGCTGAGCGTGGAGCCTGTTTGGGATTCTCTCTGCCCATCCCCTCTCTCCCTCTCTCTCTCTCTCAAAAAAAAAAAAAAAAAAGCGGGGTGCACCTGGGTGGCTCATTCCCTAAGCATCCGACTCTCGATTTCAACCTAGGTCATGATCTCACAGTTCATGAGTTCAAGCCCCGCATCAGGCTCCGTGCTGATGGTGCAGAGCCTGCCTATGATTCTCTCTCCCTCTCTCTCTGCCTCTTCAATGTGCTCTCTCTCTCTCTCTCTCCCTGCCTTTTCAACACTCTCTCTCTCTCTCTCTCTCTGTGTCTCTCTCTCAAAATAAATAAATAAGCTTTAAAAAAAAAAAAAGGCAGGACTTGGCTTCTATGAGGGATGTGGAGAGTCAGTCTTGTCAATGGCGGCAAAGCCACCTCCTTCCCCCGGGGGTCTGTCACTAACGGTTCCCTAAGCCACTGCTCTCTGAGTCCCAAATTCGAACTCTGGAGGGCCATACCAAAGCGTCCCTTTAACTAGGACCTCGATGTCGAAAGTTTCCCAGCATCCCTTCGGATCACCCCACACTTCCGGGCAGGTCTCAATGCCTCTGCTGAGGAGTGAGCTGCTTTGGAAGAATCACCAGACCAAACCAGCCCCGCCGAGAGCTTAGAACCGACTCGCTTATTCAGACACATCCGAGTCAGGACGCAGTCCTAGATCTCAGTGGCACTGCAACCTGTCTCCTGAGGACATTCTGGTCCCAGGGAAGCCTACAGAGAGCTCAGTCCAGGGGCTGGGGCTGGAGGGAGAAACTCAACAGCTCCGAAATGCTGATCAATACTTTTTTCCAGACTGGAAGGCACTGGGGAAAGGGGGTGTGGGTCGAGGGACGACGTCCGCTGATTCTCCAGCTTGTGCAGCCTTAGCACCTGCAGTTTAGGAGGCTTCAAAACTGGATTTGACCTGAAATGGAAAAGAAGCTGTTTCTCTGAAACGGGTGGTCATGTGACACAGGGGAGTGCAGGTCTCTTAGATGGGAGCTGCTTGGAAACAAATGTCCGGAACCCCAGGAGGACGTTGCATGGCGGTCCGTCTTCCCGTGGCAGCCCTTCCTAACATTTAGGGCTCTGCTGAGGGTCTCAGAGGATCCCGGTGCTGGCATCCATGAGCCACCCTAGCTGGTACGGTCACATCACGCCTTGTCATTCTACTTGATGTAACTGTGCGTCACTCGCCCACCCCCGGAGACTCCTCTTGTCTAAAACTCTAAATTCGACCTTCTCGACATAACCCCAGAAATGACTCTTACACACCTCGTGCACGCCTACAAAAAGGTCTGATTTGCAACAACACTGGGACCCGGCGTTCAGGGCTCCTGGGAGGGAGGTCAGCCCCCACCCCCAGCTGGTATGCTCACACTGACATATTCATGAATGTGGCTGGGGGGTTGCAGTGGCTGTGGGGTTGCAAGGCGCACAGTCTAAGGGGCCTGGCGAGAGAAGGTTGGCCAGTTATGCCTCAGTCCAAGTCTAATGCTCAGTGGAAAGACAGAGCACTATTTTAAAAAAATATGCCTTTTACCCCTAAGATTTTTCCCCATTCCTGAAGAAACGGGCTAACAGTCTGAATAACTCTCTCTGAAATGCCCCCTTATGCTCAGGCTCCTGGCCCGTCATCGTTTCACCTCATCCGGTTCATTTGTGTGACGAGAACAATTTACCGTAATTGCCGTGTTCGCAGGCTCCATCACCGTGAAAAGCGAAAATCGAAAACTCTTAGGTAGAAATTAATTTAGAAACAACATCACCACAATTCTTGCGTGGCGTATGTAACCATAATAGCAATTCAGCGGGGAAAGCAAAAATAAATAGAAGGGCAAATGACATTAATTTCCCTCTGCAGCAAACTCATCATTAGATCAATGACCTGATCCTTGGGGAGAAAGTGGGCGGCCATTGATTGGTGGGGTGAAACCCTCTATGGATGTCTGGGGAGGGGGAAAATGCGTATAATGTCGCTCATTGAACCCCGCGGGAAGGGATGGTGACCCCAGGCCTTCCTCTGGTCAGCAGAGTGGTTAGGCCCAAGTGTTCACTTCTCCATTCACTGGGATGTGGCTTCAGGCAACTTGCTTGACCCTCTGGGGCCCAATTTCTGCATTTTCTCACTGAGGATGATGAAGGCGCCCGCCTCACGGGGATGTAAGGATTAAAGAAGCTGATCGCTATAATGCGCTTAAAATGGCAGCCAGTAATTAGTAAACCCTTCACAAATATCAGATCATCATCCTCATTATTATTGTCACTGAATTTTATTTTCCTTTTATTGTCCATGATACAGTGGTAAAAGGACTAGCTTTGGGGCTCAGGAGATGCAAAGCCCAGGGTAAGCTCTCCTACTTCCTTCCTGTGTGATCTTGGACCAATTAACCACCTTAAGCCTCAGTTTCTTTATCGGTATAACAGGGCTCTGCCTAATTCGCGTAAGTATGCCGGTGAAGTGGAGTCAGCAATGGGAAAGCATTTTGTAACTGAAGGCAAGACCTCAAAACTCCCCTTTCTCCAGAAGACATTGGAAATGCAGTAGAGGAGACAGTTCCAATATGGTGCCCTGGGTTGTAGTCGGCCAATCCCTTTGCTGGTGTGCACAGGTGGGGATGCTCGCCTTCTGCCTGGTTCTCCTCAACTGTAACCCCCAGGTGCTTCTCGGTGTGACCCCCAGAAATGTCCTCCCTGGCTTTTCTTTGCAGCTCTGGGGCCAGGTCAGAGAGCGGTGAGGAGCAAGGGAGATACTTGATCCGGAAATGCCCTAGATCTCAGGGAGGGGAACTTGACCCTCAGGGTCCTCCTGCCCTAGAGTGTGTGTGTGCTTTCTGTGTCTCAGATTTTCATCTGAAGAGCCCCATAGCTGGTGAGTATGACCACCAGGAATTCAAGGGAGGAAATGGGGCTCCACAGAAAGTAAACAAGGACATGTAGTTCTTTATACAAATATTCTGCAAGAACACTCCAAACATCCTTCCACCCCCCTGCCCTCCCTATATGGGGGTGGAAGGGCTTTTCTCCTCTTTCTTTCATTACACTTTTCTTTGCTTTAGCTCTTTTCTCTTAACGCCATGTCCCCCTGAAAGGGGTGTCTACATAAAAACCAAAGTATCTGGCCCTACGCAGTGGAAAAAGGAACTAAACCAGAGGCAGCGAGATCATCAGAAGCCCATAAAAAATACCCCTCCAGATGATTTTTATTCTCGTTTCCTGACCAGTCTGTTCCTGTTTTCTGAAAATTTGGAGATGAAGTGTGGAATATGGATGAAATGTGGAGCATATACTCAGATCTGTGTGCACGAGAGAGTGTGTGGGCATATGTCGGAGTGCATGTAAAGGTGTGTGTGTGTGAGTGGGATGTGTGGGCCAGCATATGCACAAGCATATGGGCAGGAGCATGTGCGTGCAAGCACGTGACAAGTGTGTGTGTGTGTGCTAAAAGCCCCCTGGGTGTTGGTGCCACGGTAGCCATCCATCATGCCCTCAGAGGAAGCCAGACGAGACTTGACATATTTTGCACTCAATTCATAGATTAGGAACCTTCAGCCGGGAGAAGGCCATGACTCAACGGTCACAAAGCTTGTTGGTGGCAGATGCCAGATGAGAAAGCTGAATTTCCACCTCCACTTTCTCGTCTTTCGTGCGACTTTGCCTTACTCTTGGTTGACCTCTGAGACACTACCACCAGTATGGCTGGCTCCCCCCCTGCTCTACCTCGCCTGCTGGTTTCTTCCCCCCCCTTGCTGTGAGGGACATGCACGTGAGGAACAGGAGACTGTAGAGGGGTGTCTGTAATTCTGGGTTAGAATTAAAATGCCCTCATGCCATTGAGCACACAACCTTCCTACGTAGGTCTTCACTTCTTGAGGAAGGCAGCTTCCACGGTGCCCATGTTGGAATCACAAGCTCTGATCACCTGGTTGAGGGAGTTGGCTGTTCTCTGTGTTACCCCTGTGGTCAGCATCAAGCCAAGCATGCTGGAGCCTCTCTGGTCTGCTCTGTGGGAACAGGGGTAGGACCTGGAGTCAATGCATGAATGAAGTCATGAATGAATGGACGCCAGTCCCAGTCGTCCATCCACATGCATAAGTTCTATTTACTTGAAGTTGAAAAAAGCAGGCTTCTAGAACATTCTGAGCCTAAGAGCTCTGTCAGGTGGGCCAGCCTCAGTGCTCTTCATGGCTGAGAGTGAATCCCAGCCAAGTCCCTCAAAAGCCACCCCCCCCCAACTGAGGAAACTGCCCTCTGCATCCACTGTGTGCCAAGTCTCCCTATTCTATCGCCGTGACCAGAAACAGCTGTGCTAAATAATGTCCCATTGATCCACTGTCAAAATCCATGTCTTGCCTGGCTTTCAGATCTGCCTCGCTGTAATATTTCTTGGGGGTGGTCTGGACCTTGAACAGCGCATCAGGTGGGAAGAAAATCAAGGGCCATCCCTAGTTGTCAAAATTCCCCTCTTTCAGGTCTTTTCTTCCAACCCTCCTTCTGGTTGATGGGCCTGGCATTTTAGCCAATGGAGTGATGGGTTTTTAGCGGTACAAAGGGCCTCAGAGACCGTCTTACTGTGACCAGCTCACGCATTTGAGGACACTGAGGCCCAGGAAATTACTGATACTGAGCCAGTCTGTGGCCAAGCTGGATGAGAGACTGTAGCTCCATTCTAGGCTTTTCTGTCCTCACCTAGCAGCTCCCCCGGTCTTATGCCAATGCTTCTGCTCTATGGGAATTTGAAAAACTGCTGCTGTCCTGGAAAGCCATGGATGCTCCAGAGTGCCGGGGTTGGAGGAAGGTGTGTCTTCCGTGTGGGTGCTTAGTGAGTGCTTCTTCCATGCTGCCTAGAAGCCGAGCGTGCCGATATGAATACCCCCGCAGCATGGTGCTGCCCTCAGGGGATCACAGCCTAACCTAGACACTAAATGTTCTGTGACCGAGGCCCTCAACCTTGACTGCACATTGGCATTGCCATGGGAGCTTTCCAAAAATATGGAGAGCCAACTGCTGGTGTTGTGATGGCCTTTATTCCTTTCCTCTGTTTGCATGGGCTCCCTTAGGGGGACATAAGGTCAGCAATGTGTTTTGACTGGCAAAGCACAAGAACCTGTATTCAAATTCTCCACCACCAAGCCCTCTGAGGTCGTCAGGAAGTGACAACCGTGAATCAATTACTCATTTTTTGCACAGAAGAAGCACCATGTTCTCTGTCTTCAACACACTTTGCAAAATGGCAGCAGTGAGAATGTGTGTGTCTGTGGATGAGGAAGTAGAAAGTTATTTGGTTCTTAAATCTAGGTTTGGGTTGTTTGGTCAATATCCTTTGGTTTAATTGTTTGAACCCAAGATAGCCTCAAAACGCCAAGTGGAGCAGGAAAGAAACAAGCATACAAACACCAACAATAGCAACAGTGGTTGAGAAATCTCAACTCTTAAGAAAGGAAGAGAGGGGAGAAACTAACTCATTATTGCAAATTTCTGTAAGTCATTTCTTTACTGGCTATCTGCTGATATTTCTCTCAAATTCTATCAAAAGGGAAGGGTTAACAGGAACGTTAAAAGTAGAGAGAGAAATTTCTTTTGGTCCAGCAGAACGTCCTGTTTTGAGTCCTAAGCAAACTCTTAAGTCACTAGAGGGTGTTCATCCCTTTGCCTTTGGCAAAACACGGCCTCTTTCTAAATGTTTTTAAATGTTTAGTGGGAGCAAAAAGTGCAATGAACTTCTCAGACATCAAGAATCTATAAATTAATAAAACACATAAATAGAGCTTCCATTAAACTGGAAAATAACTTTGAGGCTCAGAAGAATGCATTCCTGGAGAAGCACCCTCATTCAGAAACATAATTTACTGAGAAAAGAGCTCATCCCTGAATCACCCAATATGGCTGTTCCCTGCCTTTTCTCAAGAAAGGTTTATTTGGGAAAGAATATTGTCTGCGCAACACGACGAAATCATTGCTCCCTCTAGAAACTACGACAGCAGGCTGACTGGGGTTACATATCATTATTAGTAAGACATAGGAGACAGCTCTGCTTGCTTTGAAGTCATTGTCCCCTGTCCTGCTAATACAGTCAAGGCAAGTTCCTGGCTCTGAGTAGCAGGAGAACTCAATTTCGAAGTCTATCACTGAAGTGTTGTTACACATATTTTTCTTTATACATCCCAATTTATCATTCTTTCAAGTGGTCAAAACATTTAGGAAGCAAATGAATATCCTATTTCTTCAAACATATTAGGCTTGGTAAAAATCCTGTCCTTAACAAATGGCTTCTCCTGGCTGCCGTGGCTTCTTAGGCCATAAGAGTGTTTTTCCTTTGTAGTCGTCGTCAATCCAGAAAAGAGTTAGCTGATGATGTGATTCCTGGACCATAGAGGACCTTTGCAGGACGTCTCCCCACCTTTCCCTCACCTTCCCTTCATCCCTCACCTGAAGACATTTACGATGCCCCGTATCCATACGTCACTCATTATTGCTCCGCCCACCTTCTGCAGTGTGCCCATAGACGTGTCTGTTCATCTGGTTGTGGTCGACAACCAGGGACTCTTAAAAATTATACACAGTCAGGGCACCTGGGTGGCTCAGTAGGTTAAGTGTCTGACTCTTGATTTCAATTCAGTTCATGATCTCATGGGTCTTGGGATAGAACCCTGCATCAGGCTCTGTGCTGACAGTATAGTCTGCTTGGGATTCTCTCTCCCCCTCTCTGCCCCTCCCCCACTCGGGTGCTCGCTCGCTGGCTCTCAGAACAAATAAATAAGTATTTTCTTAAAAAATCATACACCGTCAAGAGACATAAACTCTGGTAGAACTCAGCCACCTTCCAGGGTAATGACTGAGGCCAAAAGGGCATTCCATTGCTGCTCAAGGCTGGGTAGGTCTTAGGTGTCTTGGACTTTGATCTTAGGTTACCTTTACTCACCCACCGGCCCCTTTGAGGCCTAACCTCACTTGCTGGCCCATCTTTACGCCCACTTGGTTGAGCCTCCTAGTTCAGAGCAATCCCGTCACACTGTTAGTAGGCTGCCCACCTGCATGAGTGTGCCCTCTGCGGTCACTGCCCTTCCGCTCATGACCAATGGGGCCCTGGCTGGGAGTGGCCATCCCCCTGGAAGCGTTGCATAGAAGCCTCGAGCCACTCATTGCCCTCGACATATCTCCTCTGCCCTGCCTCCAGGCCTGAGTTTATTCTCTCTCTGACTGTCAGGTTTGTGAAGAAATTAACTCCCTCACCCCCACCCGTCGTTCAAAGCCGGACCCTTCACCTCAGTTTTTCTAAACATTGTCCTCCTCAGTCCATTCAGGAAGTCCTCTCTATCTTCTCTCTTCAGGTCTTATTTTGAATGTCTTTATGGCCTTCAGCTCACTCTGTCCCTCTCTAGCAACCTAAGGGATTCATAGTTCAGTTTCTTTATATTTATTGATAAGCATCCACACAGCATCTACTGTGTGCTCTCAGTGCTTTACAGATATTAATTTATGGAAGCCTCAGAATCCATATCCACATGGTGCTGTCCCCATTTCGAGGCTGAGAAAACTAAAGCACAGAAAGGTTAAGTAACTTGTCCAGGGTCACACAGCTAGTGGTTTCTCCTGTGCAAGTCATAATAGTTTTTTTTTTTTTGTCCCTTCCCCTGATGGTGCCATACTGGCCCCAGCTCAAAGGACATTGAGTCATTAAAGCCAGAAAGGAACTTAACATCACTGGTCCAGCTACACTTCATCTTATAGGCATTGACGCGGAGCCTCCGAAAGATGGAGAAGCTTGTCCACAGCCACGCAGCTGGTTGCCAGCAGATGTCAGGCCTGGGGCCCAGTGCTGTCCATTCCCGCAATGCGAATGTCACGTCTGTGACAGCTGCACAAAAGCTTATTAGAAAATCCCTTATCAGGGTGCCTGGGTGGTTCGGTCGGTTGAGTGTCCAAATCTTGATTTTGGCTCAGGTCGTGATGCCAGAGTTGTGGTATCAACCCCCACGTCAGGCTCCACGCTAAGCATAGAGCCACTTAAGATTCTCCCTCTCTCTCTCTCTCCACCCCCCCCACCTTCTCCCCAAAGCACGCACCCTCTCTCTCTCTCTAAAATAAAAAAGAAAGAAAAGAACAAAAAGAAAACACCTCATCTAATATTAGGTAAATACATTGTGATTCCTACGAACGCCTCCAATTCTGCACTGTTTTTCAAAAAAGATACATTGGGAGGATTTTTATTTCACCATTAACCTTCACAAAGATGCGTTTGATGAGAAACTCGAGTAGATAATCCGTGACAGGATGAATTCCCGATGGCACCACGACAGAGGGTTGAACAGGGCCCAGACACCCTGCCCCGGCATCCCCCAGATGAAGCCATATGCTCACCTGTCCATACTACACGTGCCCTTAGCCAGACACACCATCAGCCTGATGGCTCCAGATGACCCAGAAAAGGTTAGAGAATTCTGAGAGGACAAAGCTCAAGTTCCTAAATGCGATCAGATGGCCAGAGGAAGCATGCCGTTGATAAGTGATTATCTGAACCATCCAAGGGTCTATGACCCTATTACTTCCAGATAATAGAGAAAGGATGAAGCCCAGCCCAAAGCCCAAATGGGATGTCCCTTTCATAGCACCCATGTGGCAGTACCGTGCTGCAGACACACTTCCTCTCAGGAAGGAGGAGGAGAAAAGGCACGCTCAGCCCAGAGTCCCATGGGTGCTTACGAAGACAGATCTCTAGAGGACCTTCCCTCTCACCTGCCTCCAACATTACTA
Source organism: Panthera leo (assembly GCF_018350215.1). Taxonomy (NCBI): domain Eukaryota; kingdom Metazoa; phylum Chordata; class Mammalia; order Carnivora; family Felidae; genus Panthera; species Panthera leo. Next base: position 10,400,573 of record NC_056687.1, read on the forward strand.
CTTTGACTCCAGGAAGCATTGACCTTCCAAAGACGAGTGAGCTCCTGGCTGGCCCAAGGTGAGGACACTCCTAACATTTCACAGCCACCCTGGCTCCTGGATTCCCATCACAAACACTTATATTTCCTTCCCATTTGACACTAATTTTCCAGGGAGTTTTGTGAGGCTTTACAATTAATAATTATTGCACTTAGTGCCCCATGATACTTTTCATCTTCAAAGCAGGCAGCAAATATTAGCCAACACGTGTAACACCCGCATTGGCCAAGTCAGCATTTTTCTTCCTGTTTGGCACCTGGATGCTGTGAGACACTGAGCAGGTGACCTGAGCCAAAGGTCGGGGCGAGCAGAATGTCACAAAGCTCAGATGCATGATGGCCGGCTTCTTTCTGGTGTCACCTTCCCTGGCATCCTTTTGTAGACACCATTATTTCAAACAAGAACAATATGGGTGCTTGTGATGGGCCACATGCCAAACTCTAGAACCTGCTTCCTGCCACGTGGAAAGCACGCGTTTATTTTTGAGCCCATTCCTCAAAGCAAGCCTAAGAGGAAAATCCAAAGCTAGGGGAAAAGAGCGAGTTTACCTCACAAATGGAACTAATTTTATAAGCGTGGAGGATTGGTATATACCTTGTAGAAATATACCCTGCATGTGACTGTTTAGACGGGAGACAATAAGGAGGAGGAATGTGGGAAAGCGAGGCCAAGTGCTAGCAACTCAGACCCGCCTTGCTCAATGTCCATGGCCTTGGAACCACAGCCAGTGAGAGAGGCAGTGGCATAAGAACGCACAAACTCAGCCCGTTGGGTCTAGCGTGTAATGTACAAGCAATACCCCCTGTCGACAATTCAGTGACAACTAGGACTGGCCAAGAATTTGACATGATGTGGACAAAGGGGCCCTAGTAACTGTGTTTCCCCTTAGTGGCTGTATCTTTATGAAGGTGTAGACATAAAAAGAAGCTTTTGGAAAACCCAAAGGCTTGAGATCGCATAATAACAACTTCAACAAAACTGACAACGTCTCTGTCTACTTATGTTATTGTTTTTCGCGCGCTCATAATTTTCCCGCACTGGATCTTTCAAATGACAGACTCTTTGGACTTTGTGTCTTCAGGAAAATGCTGCCAGTGGCAACCGGCTTAACTAGAAAATGTCTCTCTCTGCCTGGGTTGTAGCACAATGTAGAGTGATCCTCCCTGCAGTCAAGTCTGGGTGCAGAGTGGCCTGTTATAAGTCATTGGAGATCCTTCTCATTTTGGTTCTGTCGTTACTCATCGCAGGCCTTCATACTGTGTCCAGACCCATACCCCAGACCCCTCCAAAAGGGAAAAAACAAAAATACCTCTTTTGTTGAGCTCCATTTTGGAAACACAGGGCTTGTTACAAACGTACTGCTTTGTTTTTACTATGGGTTGACTTTATTTTTATACTTGCCTTGCATATGTATGAGGTAAAAAATATGTTGTTTGAACTAAAAGAAATTTGAGCCAAACTCCTCTTGACAGTTAACCTGGTTGGAGTACAGTTGACTTCTTGCCTGTTCCAGAAAAGCAACCAAAGGTTCCCAGTAGTTCCTTAATGCAATTACTTGATTAGACAAAGGCATTTCATTTCCTGACCACTACAGGAATAAGCAATATAGCTGTCAATAATTTTTCAACAGAGCTTCAGGCATGATGGCCGCCATGCAACAACCTTTTTGTATCCTCATTAACGAATCTCCATGAATGCTTAAAAATTCACCTTCCTAAAGCCTGGGAGTCTTGAGGGATTTTGCTGCTAGGCAAATGACCTACTCCTTCATCTGTTTTCAGGTTGTTATTTTGTTGCTGAATTTGCACCACATCACAGCAATTTGCCTCGGTCCTCCATTTAAGTCAAATCGGGTTATGTTCAGAATGCCTGCTCTTATAGCTTCCTTGGAGGCCAAAGTGATGAGTGTGACAAGGAACAAAGCCTTCTCTCTTTTGATCCTTCATGTATTTTTCCCAGCTTCCCTAGGTAAATTAGAGTCTGATACCATTATATTTTCCAGTACTAAACATAATTGCTCCCATTTACTGAGCACTCACCAGATACTATGCCGTGCATTTGTTCATATTCCCCACAACCTCTAAGAAGAGTCATTGTCAAAATTCAGGAAGTATAGGAACTACTTGGGAAGCTTGTTTAAAATTCAGGCTTCCAAACCTCCCCTCACCCTGCAGATATTTGGGTTTAGTGGAGTCTAGGTGGGTATCTGATGATTGGCAATTTAACAGTGCTGTAAGGTATTTCTGATACCAGGATCTGGTTTAGCGTCCAACTCTTGGTTTCAGCTCAGGTCATGATCTCATGGTTTGTGAGTCTGAGCCCCACATCGGGCTCCTTGCTGACAGTGCAAAGCCTGCTTGAGATTCTCTCTCCCTCCCTCTCTTCCCCTCCCCATCTCATTCTCTCTCTCTCTCAAAAATAGACCTTCTTGCTATGTGCTCACGTGGGGGAGAGATAGAGAGAACCAGTTTTCTGGTCTCTTTTTATAAGGGTGCTAATCCCATCACGGGAACCCCACCCTCGTGAGCCCATCCACACCTAATTACTTCCCAAGTGGCCCATCTCCTTACATTTCACAATGGGGGGTTAGGGCTTCCACACATGAATTTCAGGGAAACACAAATATGCAGTCCATAACGGCATCCCATAACCATATAGGCGGGATTTCTCCTCCCCTTTCTTTCTCCCACCTCAAAGACACCTTTTTAATGCAGACCAAAAACTGTGAATCCTATGAAAACCATCTCTCCTCAAATACAGCCAAATGCATAAAGGTGAACTACCCTTTCTACAACTCAAAATATTGCCAAAGTGATATGTTTGAAGAAAAGAACTTGAATGAGCCCGTAGACCGTATCTCAAAGGACACAAACTTTGCTAAACCACTTTCCTATGTGGTTTAGATTTCGGTCCATCACAACAGATGGTTCAACGCTTTGCTGAACTGCAATCAAATCATTTCTGAAACACCAATGCCATTGCTTCAACTTGGCTTCTCAGTCTCCAGGCTTTTGCTCACTGAATTTTCTGTTCTATTTCTTATCTCCCTTCATCCAAGGGGTGAGAAGTCTATGCGGACACCCTCCTCCTAGCACAATTATTTTCTTCTTTGCGGGGCGTGCTTCCCCACTGGGTTTTTGTTTCTATTGGATCAGATCATGTTCAGACCATACTCTACTGAATTTTGCATTTGCCTTTTCTAGGAGCCAATAAATGTAGTTTATTCAGCTCTCCTTTAGCCCACCAGCTAGACACTGTACTCAGAGACCAGAAGCAAGTAGTGGCTTAAACAAGATAAAAATTCATTTCTTTCGCATGGCAATTCCAGATATAAGTAGTCCAAGGCTGCCCCGGCCGCCCCACCTTGTCACCAGGGGTCTGGGCTCCCTATGTCTTTCCTCCCTGTCATCCTCCAATTTGACTTTCATCCTCAAAGATGTCTCATGGTGCAGGATGGCTACCAGAGCTCCGGACAGTATGACCACTTTCCAACCAGAGGGAAGGGTAAGGACAAAAGAGCCCTTCAAAGAGTTTTCCTGAAGGCCCAACCAGAACGTGAGAATGTACTCACATGACTGCCTAATTAAAAAAAAAAAAAAAAAAAGGAAATGTCATCTTTTACCTAAACACATGGCTGTCCTCAACAAAACTGGGACTCTGTTTCTAGGGAAGAAGGGAGCATGGACAACAGGTACCACACGGAACTTGTACAAAATAGGCAATCATCAAAGCCTGTTGCACAGAGTTCAATTCAATTGGACTGCATAATAACGCTCCAAAGCCCACATTTTTTTTAAACTGCCAAAAAATAGAGACTCCGCAACTGAGATACGATCGCTTTAATCCTGCCTCGAGTCAGTGCTTTGTGCCTCTCTGACTTTAAAAAAATGAAAATTGCACTAGCCTTATGCTCTCGTTGGAAGGGCAGCTGGGTTATAGCAGGAGAGACCTGGGATTGAGGACCAGTGTGAGCGGTTCTGGCCTGTGTGACTCGATTGAATTACGTAACTTCATTGAGCCTTTCATCTGAAAACTGGAGACAAAAAGATCATCGTGTGGGGGTCTAATTAATGAGGAACAAATGAGGTGACAGAACGTGTGTAAAGTACCTTCTGGCAGCAACACCTGGGGATGTTCAGGAAACAGAACGTCTGATTAGAAATGAGGGGGCTCCGGGGTGGCTCAGTCGGTTGAGCGTCCGGCTTCGGCTCAGGTCATGATCTCGCGGTCCGTGAGTTCAAGCCCCGCGTCGGGCCCTGTGCTGACAGCCCGGAGCCTGGAGCCGGCTTCTGATTCTGTGTCTCCCTCTCTCTCTGTCCCTCCCCCACTCACGCTCTGTCCTTCTCTTTCTGTCTCTTTATCTCTCAAAAATAAACATTAGGGAAAAAAAAAGAAATGAGAACGTGGCCCCTGGGACAAATCAAACTTCCCAAACGTCAGTTTCTTTTCCTATAAAATGAGGGCGTTATTTTTTAACCCTCCAGAATGGTGAGGACTAGGTGATTAAAGGAGATAATTATGAATACGAGCACTTAGTAGTCGTAATGCAATTACAAACTTACAATCCATTCATTCCTTCAGATCCCATACGTTGAGTCTGGTCCATGCCCAACATTATGACTTCCGGACAAGAGGTGCCAAACTGGTGCAAAGGTGTAGTCTCAGGCAGCCAGCGTGGTGACAGGCCAATGCCACACTTTTTTTTTATAAGAATTCTTTTGTTCATTAGAAAGACACGAAAGAAATTCCACGCAGCTTCTGGTGTTTGAATGTCGGGGTCCCTGTTCTTGGTGGGATTGCTGTCATTCTCCTTGTTGACTTGTAGAATTGACTATGGTTTGTCTTCAAAGCCTCTGAGCCGCCTCCGTGAACGAATTTGATGACGAATCCCCACCTGGGAGGAGGTACCTAGCATTTGGCAACACTGTAAAATGTAAATAACTTGTCACTTGATTTCCAGAGGCTGTTGACAAATTGCTGATGTCCTCTCTAAGGAACATCATATTAGAGAATGAAGCAGCATGTAGTACTGTAATCATTTACTAAATGTCAATAAAGGATTTATAAACAGAACTTTTAATTACATTCTCTAAGATTCTACAGGATGTTCATGCTTCCCCTCAACCACGCGGGAAGTTAGCACAAAGGCAGACACCTGCAGGGATTAGGGTGGGAAATCCTGGGACGAGGGGAGTGTCTTAGGATCCTGCCTACCACAGGTAGTCTGTAAAATGCAACTAAACCATCGAATAAGTAATTATTACCTAAGCTCATACTTACGAGTGCTTGACTTTTTTTTTTTTTTTTGCTTTTAGGTTATTCTTATTAGTTATACTTTAGATATGGAGAACAAAATTGCATTCTAGTGTTTCCTTAGTGCAGTTTCCTTCCCATCACGCCTACGTATCTGTTATTTATAACACAGGTTTTTTTTTCTTTTCAAATTTTTATTTAAATTCCAGTTAGTTACCATCCAGTGCAATATTGGCTTCAGGAGCAGAACCCAGTGATTCGTCACTTACATACGACACCCAGGGCTCATCCCAACAGGTGCCTGACTTAGTACCCATCCCCCATCTAGCTTACCACCCCCCCACCTCCCTCTGTCAACCAAATAAGACGTAAGTTTTGAATCCTAAACAAACGTAAAATGTGAGTTGTAACTATTACCCAACATGTGTGACGATGTAGCTATTAGACCCCGAATGATCACTTAGCTTTGTGTCGGATTTCCCCTTCATAAACCGAGACCCTTAGACAGATAACAATGTTTGTTCAGCTCTGGACGGTTTATAAGGAACTACAATAATCTTTTAATTGTATGTCAACGTGCTAAAAAATCTCTAAGGTCCCTCAGTGTTATAAAATTCTGGGATCCTACGATGTCAGTTAAGAAGATCCTATATGTCTGCGAGTGGAGTGCCTACTCCAGTGTCATTCATGATACCAGTTAGTTCAGGGGGACAGCCGTCTTGGCTAACCTAGAAGAACTATATGCTCCCTGAAGTAGATTCTCATCCATTAATCATCTCTGTGCCTCCAGGGCCTAGCTCAATACTTGCCAGAAGGGATATGACCAATAAGCATTAGCTATTGGTTGGCTAAACAAAGCTGGCTGATGGCACTGAGGTGCCCCCTCCCCATTTCATGTAGCACCGTGACAGGCTAAAAAATCTCAAGACTGGTCTTATGGGCCTTTCCTCATTAGCGTGGTCATCTCTGGGCTTGGGGCTGCCCTCATGGCTTTGCGCTGAATCAACGAGCATACGGGGGCACCTGGGTGTCTCAGTCGGTTAAGCGTACGACTCTTGATCTAAGTTCGGGTCTTGATCTCGGGGTAGTGAGTTCAAGCTCTGTGTTGCGCTCCGCATTGGGTGGGCTTGGAGGGCACTTTGAAGTACATAAATAAATAAATAAATGCTGCCCTCATGGCTTTGCGCTGAATCAACGAGCATACGGGGGCACCTGGGTGTCTGAGTCGGTTAAGCATACGACTCTTGATCTAAGTTCGGGTCTTGATCTCAGGGTAGTGAGTTCAAGCTCTGTGTTGGGCTCCACATTGGGTGGGCTTGGAGGGCACTTAAATAAATAAATAAATAAATAAATAAATAAATAAATAAAAGCAGAAGACATTGCTCTGAAAAAAGAAAAGATTTTTCAGATTGATGAGTACTAGTAGGTTCATTTCTTATTATTACTGGCCAGTTCCCATGTGGATCCAATCTTAGCAGTTGCACTAAAAATTGTTTATACGTTTACCTGTTGATAGATTCTGTTTCCAGTTTTTGCCTGTTAGGAATAAATCTATTAACATTCATATTAACATTCATTAATCTATTAACATTCATACTTATTCATATATATATATGATAATTCATATATATATAATTCATATATATATATATATATATATATATATATATATATATATATATACATGCCTCCAGGAGGCCAACCTGGGGAGCAAAATTTTCTTTTCCTCCTCCCATTGGGGGTTACATTTTCAAAGAGTCCCCTTCACCCTTCCCTGACAAAACGTTCAATCCAGCCTCATTGGGGTAAAGGTCAGATCTCTGTTTATAATACAGAAAATCATGTTTAAAAAAAACAACAACTCACAATATGCCTTATAGAAATGCACTTGATAGTCTGGCAGCTGGAAAGCATGTATCCAAGAAGACAGAGGTCACTGGTCTTAAATCCTGCCATTAGTAAAACCTTCCAGTGAACCTCAAAGGTGGGCCACTGGGAACATTCAAACTAATCACTGTACTGAGGTTGGTCGTTTGACCAAAAAACAAAAACAAAAAAGATTTTGGCGTGTCATTTGGTTCATTTGTTCCTTTTATCTAAAATGTCCCAAATATCTCTTTATTCCTGTCTTCCAAATCTCCAGAGAAGCCCAACGTGGTTGCTTAGGGGGTAGGGCAGGAAGTGATATATGAATAAAGGAGCGTCAGCAGGCAAGAAGTTCTGTGTGTTCGCTTGTTTCTATACCATCGGGTCAGGTTGGAAGTCGCCTGCTCTGCATGTTCCGGCCACCTGGATAGCCCCATCCTCGTGGTCGGTCATTGCCCAGTCAGAGAAGTGCTCCTCGGTGAGTCCTCGATGCCACCTCGGTACTCTTCACGTCCCCGCACCCAAAATGAAAATCTGTGCACCGTGGCCCCTTCGCTTTGAGTCTGGGCCTCACGTAATTTAAGCAGGGCCCTTGGAACCTCCTCGGAGAAATGTTCCCCTGAGAGCCTATCGCTATCTAGAACAGAGACTTTTCATACTATTTCGGAGTAGGACACACTAAGAGCTCTCATGAATGAAAGGAAAGTCTGTCTGGGTTGAGAGGGAGCCCAGGTGCACTTGGCCTCTGGCTGGCCTCACGAGGTCAGACGAGGCCCAAATCAGCCCTGTCTGAGGCCATGATTGAAGAGGTATTATTGCCACGGCTTTTCTTGTGGTGCCTTTTTCCATTCATATGAAGAAGTGAATTTTTACAAGAGATAGCCATTCTAAATCTCAGCTGACATACCAACCTTCGTTTCAAAAGTGAAACAGAAGGGGGGATGTCTTCAGTTAATGCCTGGGTGGGAGGTAGAGCTGACCGGGCTCCTGACCAGCCTCTGAGAAGAAGAAGCAACAGATGAAAACCCTCATGAGGAGGAAACCCGACTGGATGCCGGCGTCGAGGCCTTTGATGTTAGGAAAGGAGGTGAAATGTCCACAGAGCCCCAGGTGCCGAGGTCTGCAGTATTCTCTGTCACATGCACTCCCGGGTGACAAACACCTTCTACACGTGAGCAAGGTACCACAGTCTCCACAAGAATTTTTATGAAGACCTCGGAGGAAACACTTCTGAGACAGCTTTGAGCGTGACTGTGTTCCGGGGCGGCACGACCGTGAAGTCCCTCCAGCACGTGGACAGGCCTCCGATGGGAATGCAGGGAGAAAAATCAGAGATCTCTGTGGAGAAGAAGTAGTTACCACAATATATAGGGGTTCCGTGGAAAATGTTCACACTGCCGGAGAACTAGCTGTGGGTTCCTGTCTTCGTGAACACACTAGGGGGGAAAAAAGGATGAAAATAAGACATCGACTTGCTGATAATGCCAAGTCTTTCCACCTTCTAGAAATAACTGAAGTTTCAGCATAGTCCCTTGGATTTATATAAATAATAAAGTTTGAGATTATTTAGTCATTCATGTGAGAGCGTGCATGGGGGAGGGGGGGTCTTTATTCTGAAAGCTGCCCTATCCAGAAGCCCTATAAAAACTCATTAATCTGAGCAGTAGGTTGAGAAGCAGGCACGTTCGTATAGGACACATATCAACACATCGGACAGTGACGGTGGCCCCAAAACTCTGAAACTTTATCCTTCGGTATTTCTTCAACCAACATTGATTAAATCCCAGCTCTGGGCAAACGACGATGTTAGGTACTATGGTAACGAATCAAATTCACTCTCCCAGTCAAAAATCTCCTAATCTATTTGGTGAGATGACAAGGCTAAAATACAGGAAGTAATCAGGCCAATGGAGGCACAGATGTGTCACCACGTGTGGTCAGAAGAGGGAGAGAGCAAGAGTTCAGAGAGGACCATAGAGGAGGGGCCGTTGAGAAGTTGACCTCTTCTCTTCTATGTGTGTGATGCCCACATTGTAGTTCCCCATGGGCCTCACCAGTTCCTTCGAGATGACTGGGAGAGTCTGCAGACAGCTGGCATGTCGTAGCCCAAGCCCATTTATGACCTCCGCCTTGTGTCTGCACAGCACCAAATGACCCTGGCCAGGGAAGTTCTTATACACTCAACTTCAGAGCTGGGCCCTTTGATAAACAAACCTCTGCTCTCAACAGCCACTTCCTGCAATGATTTGTCAACCACGTGTTGCTGTGTGATGTAAGACCCCCTATAACCTTCATATCTGTGGTGTGTGAATCAAGCCAAGCTATGGAGAAAGGCAAAGCCCTATTCTGATTTCCACAGCATCCCCATAAGGGGAAGGCTTTGGGGGGAATATGACAACACAGCTGGCCCTGGAGGGATGACAAGGGCAGAGGTGTGTAAAGGAGAGTATCCCAAGCAGCTGGATGAGCACAGACAATGGGGGAGAAAGGGGAAAGTCGTGTGTTATTTGGGCCTATCACTGAGTCCATTGGGTCTGAAGGACATGGTTACATATTTGAGGAAGAGCAGAGCAAAGACTAAGAACATGAGTTTGGGGGTCAAAACACAATAGAGCATTTTTGAAGAAAGCAATGTCACCATGGTATCATGTCTCTGGGAAGATTATCCTAGAGATTTTGCGAGATGTGAAGGCATTGGAAAGCGGGAAGAGATGGGGGTTAGGAAGACCAGCTCACAGAGGGAATTCGTGAGGAGCTGAATGGAGATGGTGGCAGGATAAGCCAAGATATGGGACATGTCAGTAGATACAATGAGGACAGAACTGAGAGAATTGGCAACCAACTGAGAGAGAGAATCCACATCTAAGATTACACGGGTGGTTGGAAAAACAGGGTGCCATGTTCAAAACCAGAAAGCCCCTGAGGCGCCTGGGTAAGCTCAGTCACTTAAGCGTCCGACTTTGGCTCACATCATGATCTCGCAGTTTGTGGGTTCAAGCCCCACGTCGGGCTCTGTGCTGACAGCTCAGAGCCTGGAGCCTGCTTTGGATTCTGTGTCTCCCTCTCTCTCTGCCCTGCCCCTGCTCAAACTTTCTCTCTCTCTTTCTCTCTCTCTCTCTCAAAAACAAATAGACATTAAAAGAATTTTTTTAAAAAAAAAAACAGAAAGCCTGGAAAGGAAGGTTATCAGGGAGAAGAAGTCAAAGCTCATCAAGAAATGAGCTGTCCAGCTAACAAGTGGGGAGGTGAAGACTGGAGTTTAAGGAGAAGCGAGGTCTGGAGGAAGAGTTTTGAGAGTCACCTTTATAGACACAACAGTTGAAGCCCAAGAAACACCCAAACGCTACAGGAAATGGTACAGGCAGCTAAATGAAAGCCTTAAAGAGTGCATCTGTCTGGAGATGAGAGCACAGAAGATGGAAAGAACTGCCAGAATGGTGAAGAAGAGTCTTAGGCTGCTACAGGGTCAAGGAGACACTGAGGGTAGAGAACATTTCAACGAGAGTGTTGCCAGGGCATCGCCAAGAAGTCTAGAAGGGAAGAATTGAATCAGCAACTGTTGACACCGCTGACATTTGAGAAAGCAATTTCAGGAGAGCAGTGGGAGTAAAAAGCAGGTTTCTGGTCTGGGACGTGAGGAGATGGTAAGAATGTGGAGGTGGAAGGTGGGGGTGCTCTTGTGGGGGATCCGGCAGAGACGTGGAGTAAGGAAAATCCGCTGTCAAGGAGGCAGGTCACAAGGTCTAGGGAAGGTGCATCGCACACCCATTAGGCAAGAACGAGCGTGTTTTTCATCACACAGAAACGGGCCTGCGTACGTCTGTGAGATTGTGGAATTGGGTTTTGAAAAAGAAAAACCGAAGAATGCTATTTTTGGTGCCTTCTCTGTAATTATATTTTAGTCCGCCTGAAAACATAGACTCCGATGTATTCTCACGAGTGTCCATGACTGATTAGCAGGTGTTGGCCAGTGTATGGCTGGCACAGAGCAGACGCCCGGCAAATATTTTTTTGGCAAATTACGTGTCTTGATAATATCTGTATTGGCATTCCTGTTCTCAATGACATGATTTATTTAACTCCACTTGCTATTAATCTTTGGTATCAAAAAGGTCCTTTAGAAAGTCATGTTGGAAACAATAGATTGCACTCAAATACAATGCCTCATTTGCCAAGCTCCATAAGCCACACTTTGATGTTGTAACAGTTCCCAAGTAAGTCTAAAGCCATCTGCCAAACAATTCTTCCGGGAGTGGAAGTGTTAACACTGAAACTACCTATTACATTGCTCATCTAGTTGGTTAGCAGCTGATTCGTGAACGTTAGCAAAGAAGATGCTCGAGTTATAGATTTATTCTCAAAATGCTCCCTTAGCCACAGGCATTCCTGAAAGTAAAATACCTCTTTTTCTTTACGGCCATAACATGGTTGTGATGGTTAGCATACTCCCTAATCGCACAAATGCAGACCGAGTCGTCTCCAATTTTAACATTCCCAGTGCAGACTCTATCTTATGATCTCAGAGGAGATGTCAGCCCCTCTTCTGGCTGCATATCATTCGTTTGGACTGCGAGGGTCAACATTGCCAGATGACGTTCATGCTAAGGAAGCCCTGATATTAGCCCAACACCCAAAGCAATATAATATTTAACCACGTATCTCGTGTGCCGACATGCTGTGCATCCCGATATTAACTAATCCAGAAGCATACTCTCCCCGCCTAAATCTCAGAAGACCTGTTTGAGAAAGAATTGTTACACTATCCTGGGGCGCCTGGCTGGCTCAGTTGGTTAAGCATCCAACTCTTGATTTTGACTCGGGTCATGATCTCACCGTTGAGGGGTTCGAGCCCCAGGTCAGGCTCTGCGGAGGCTGCGTGGGATTCTCTCTCTGCCCCTCCCCCACTCGTTCTCTCTCAAAATTAATAGGTAAATAAACTAAAAAAAAAAAAAAAAAGAATTGTTGCACAATCCGAGTCCGCACAATCTTACCCTGATTGCTGTGCGACTCGGGAATTTTCTTTGTTCAATAAGGTTGAGAATCTCAACGGGTAAGAAAACTGTTGGGGACTGTAGGGAGCACACGAAATGATTCCCTAAATCTCCTTTCTTTCTCTTTGTTTCAAAAAGGAGAGAAAAAAAGATGTGGGGAAACGAGAAAGGGTATCACATAAGCAAATTGTTCTATTTAGGCAAATCTCCCCCAGCATCTACCACAATCGTCCCTATCAGGTGACTCTAAGTGAATCGCATGTGTATACAATGGACTTGGGAGGGTTGGACGTTTGCTCCCCCCAGTTTTACCAGACCCAGTTGTCAATGTACAGGTAAGTCAATATGTAACTTTTACTTACGGACATTAGCATAAACCCAAAGGCACCATCTTATAAATCTCTGAGCCTGCTTTGAGAAGTGAGAACGTGCCAACATAAACACCGCGTGGAAGACCATGTGGCCTGATAATTGAACCAACACTGAGATTTGGTTCTATGTTCTCTCCTCGTAACCACATTGGCTTTCTGTCATGATTTGTCTCTTTGGCAGTGTGTGCAATAGAGTTTGATTAGTTGGTCCTTCTGTCTCTCTTTGGTAGAACAAGTGGAAAGCCGGTGACTCACGTGAAGTACTTTGCCAGGAAGATATTAAAGATGCTTTTTACACTTCACGAATGCGCGTTTGAGGTGTTGTGTGCTGGCAGGAATGGGCCGAAAAGTCCATTGTGTGGTTCTTGTTGGAGCCCGCGATGGGGGACATCTGGTAAATGCAGCAGAGAAGTCAAGGGGGAAAATGTTCCTCAAAACAGATTCTTTTCTGTTTTTAGTTCCAGGGCAGTTCTTTGTATTTTTCCACCCGGGGTGAAAAACATGGTCATAAAACCAAGAACAGTAGAACAGTCAGACTGAAATTAGTCTATTTTCACTCTAACATTTGTGGTTGTTTGCTTCAGAAAGTGATCTTGATGACATGACTGATTGTCCCCCGTGGACCTTTTCCATAGATGCTTCCCATATATCCCAATTGCTTGGAGACGTACAATGTGCCAAAGTGGCAGGAAAGCGGGTTAAAAGCTGACGCGGTTACTTGGGGCTCTGAACCCAGTTCAGTTCGGCAGTTGGTAGAGCTTTTATAAAACTTCGGGGTTCACGCTTGACATGGCTGTCTGGCTGGGGTGAGGGGAGGGAAACTTTCCTTCAACCAGACTGGAGGCTTCCAGCCCACTTGCTGCCTCACTGCTTTATTTCAGCAGCATGGGCTTGTCCCACTGCTAAATGGAGCCTCTGGCGTTCAAAACCAGCGTGATTTGCTGATTTCCCCCGCGAATAAGCATAGACTTAAGCATGCGCTGAGCACAAGCAACAGAGGGGCATCTGGTGTCATCTCAGCACCGGAAAGGGTCCGTGAACCCTGCTAATTGTCCTCCCCATGTCCTCCTCCGCCTTGAAAACCCTCTTCACCCTCCCATGCGGAGGCGAAGGACGCCTCGTACTCAATTTGTGGCCAATCCTGGCATTTGATGCTATGTGTGTTCATCAGACTAATGGAAATATCAATCAAGCACAATCAAGAGTAGCTTTTGGAGCAATAATGGACACTTACCTGAGCTTGGGTCAGAGTGAAGAAAGCCAGGCACTCCTTGACGCCTCTGGCGACTGATTGTCAGGTGACCATGGAGCCTGCGCAGCGCTCCGATGCGGTGAAGATATCCACACAACCCCATTTGTATACATTTTTGCCCGACGTCGTCATCAAGGTATAAGTAAACGAATAGGAAATTTGTCCCCGAGTGCATTAGAGCAAGTTCAAAGATACAGTCTTGTGAATCTTGGGAACCTGCCGTGTAAATAACCTATGGAAGGTCACCCAGCCTAATCATTGAACTGGTTCCATGTTCTATCCCCAGGAACAACAGTGGTCCACCCCAACATAGGTGGGTGTCTCAAGGGGATGACTTCTAAATATTTCATGACCGTAACATCTCTAGTATTTGAATCTCAAGCGTTCGATCCTGGATTGGGTTGCAGAGATTAGCGGGGAGAGGGGCAGGGGTGAGGAGCTCATAAAATTTAAAGGTAGTTTTTCTTCATTGTTTTCTAATTTTCTTTGAGGAATCAGACCGTATTTTGCATGGTTCAGAATGCCCTCTGAAAGAAAATCCACAGTTGAAGGAGTTTTCTCCATTACCGAGATGAAGTAAGCTAGCAAGCTTTAACTTGTTACGTATGTCTCTCATTAAATAATCCTCCTAGCCTCAAAAAAAAAAAAAGAGAGAGAGAGAGAAAGAAAGAAAAAGAAATCATCATCTATAGCTAAACATCAATAAAACCGTTAATAGCCTTTCATACCATTGAGAAATTAAATCCCCGTACGTTCATCTTTCAGATATCTGGCTTTGGTAAAATGACGCGCAAAAAAGAATGCGGGTAAATAGAGCTGAAACATTTTCTGCAGACTCTCTGGGCTGACATTTAAGAGAGTTCTTTCGTAAAAGTCTTAACATGTCATACATGAAAAGACAAGAGTTTGGAAAAGACTGATTGGTAGATTATGTTAAGAATCACAAAGGAAAGCGTGTTCCTTCAGACCTGAGTGTGGGTAGGACTTTGTGTCACACGCAGACTCTTCTGCGTAGTAATGTCAGATACCTTTGTCGGGATGTGTGGAACTCGACACGAATCTGAACCTACGTGGAAAAATAGATAGCTATTCCCGTAGAATATTTAGGAAGTGCCCCAGGAAGAGCTACGGGAAGAGAGAAGCCAAAATTCTGGGACGAAAGGGGAAGGGAGACTTGGTCCTGGTAGCTTCGAGTATGATCCGCATCGGCAGGAAACTACCAGTTCCCTCTTCTTCCACCACATACACCCTCCGCACCCTCAGAGAGTGCCAAATGATGTCAGTTGACTTACTTCGCTTATTCTGAACCATGTGGGGGTACGAAATAATGCATGCCATAGGACCGCCCCAAGAGAGAACAGGGTAGCTGGTGATGGCACACCGTCGTGATTCATGGATATCACTGGATAGCTTTCGTACTGAAGGTGTGGAAACTGAGTCCCAAGGAGGAAACTGCCCCCTTATCTCACTCCTAGTTAGTGGCAAAGCCAGGAGGAGAAAGCAGGTCTCAACTCCCAACTCAGGGATCTTTCTTTCCCACCTTATTTATGTAGACCAGGGGCACCTGGGTGGCTCAGTCGGTTAAGCGTCCGACTTCAGCTCAGGTCATGAGCTCACGGTCCGTGAGTTCGAGCCCCACGTCAGGCTCTGTGCTGACAGCTCAGAGCCTGGAGCCTGTTTCAGATTCTGTGTCTCCCTCTCTCTCTGCCCCTCCCCTGTTCATGCTCTGTCTCTCTCTGTCTCAAAAATCAATAAACGTTAAAAAAAAAATTTATGTAGACCAGGGTCCCGTGAGCATACCTGCTCCCCGAGAGGCAGGAGAGTGCATTCTTGAGTAACCTGTCACTCTTGCCTTGGACCTCCTGGGGGCCCAGAGGCTAAAGGGAGCCAGACTGACTTCTGGACACCAGAGTGAACATAGAAATTGTCACATTTCTGGATTAAGACTTGTCAGGAGGATACTTTGGTTGTTCGTACATTGATCAGTTGATTAAAGAAAGGGGCAGAATAACTCTCAGTCAAGACCTTTAGAATATAGGGACCCAAAGAAGGACCATTGCATACTCTTGGCATCTTCAGAGCCCTGAGAGCCACAGTTAGCTTCCATGGCCATAACAGGATCAGACATTTCCAGCTGTCCATACTGCTCTTTTTTTTTAATTTATTTAAATTTTAGGTAGCTAACATACAGCGGCGATGTTGGTTTCAGGATTAGAATTTAGCGATTCATCACCTACATGCAACATCTAGTGATCACCACAACAAGTGCCCGCCTTAGTACCCATCACCCACCTAACCCATCCCCCGCCCATCTCCCTCCGTCAACCCTCAGTTTGTTCTCTATCATCAAAAGTCTCTTGTGGTTTGTTTCCCTCTCTTCTTTTTCTCCCCTTCCCATATGTTCTTCTGTTTTGTTTCTTCAACTCCACGTGTGAGTGAAATCATATGGTATTTATCTTTCTCTGATTGACTTATTTCGCTTAGCGTGATACATTCTAGCTCCATCCACGTCATTGCAAATGGCAAGATTTTATTCTTTTTGATGACTGAGTAATATTCCAGTGTGTATGTGTATGTGCGCGCGTGTGTGTGGTGTGTGTGTGTGTGTGTGTGTACCACATCTTCTTTATCCATCCATCAGTCAATGGACACTTGGATTCTCTCTCCATAGTTTAGCTATTGTTTGATAATGCTGCTATAAACATCAGGGTGCATGTGACCCACTGAATCTGTATTTTTGTATCATTGGGTAAATACCTTGTAGTGCAATTTCTGGGTCATAGGGTAGTTCTATTTTTAGTTTTTTGGAGGAAACCCCATACTGTTTTCCAGAGCAGCCGCACCAGTTTGCATTCCCACCAACAGCGCAAGAGGGGTCCCCGTTTCTCCTCATCCTCGCCAACACCTGTTGTTTCTTGTGTTGTTCATGTTAGCCATTCTGACAGGTGTGAGGTGGTATCTCATTGTGGTTTTGATTTGTATTCCCCTGATGCTGAGAGACGTTGAGCTGCTGTCTGAATAGGGCTAGGTCATCGCTCTCATCAAGAAGGCACACTAGGTTTGCATTTTTTGTTTTTTAATTTCAAGTTGAAAGGCACCAATGTATTTGGAAGGAGCCAGAAGCACAAATCAAAGGTTTCCAAGGCCAGTGACAGAGACGCCTACTAATTGTCACTCTTCAAGGCACCAGAAAGTTCCTACCTTTCCTCCTGAAAGTTGCAGGAAAAGCATCATCTTACTTGCCTTGAAAAGGAGAGCAATTCAAGGCTTACGTGGGTTTGACTGAAGGTGAGGCTTCAGAAAAGCTCACACGCTCTCACGCCCTAGAACAAAACTAAATGTGGCAGACCTCATTTCTCCCCTCAACTTTGATTCAGGGCTTAGAAACAGACTGGATGCAAACTGTTGTTTTTACTCTATCTCTGGGTTAGGGTGTGTGTGTGTGTGTGTGTGTGTGTGTGTGTGTATACACATACATGAACGTGGTCATTGTGCTATCTAAGAACTGATTTCAAAAATCCTGAGGATAATTATTCCTTTCAGTGCCATTTATTATTTTCTGTGTGTTTAGAACTTGCACCGAGAAATTCTAGATTTTGATGACTGTATCAAACACATTTAACTGGGACACGAAAGAACCAACAAATACTTACCTCTCGATAGACCATAAGCAACTCCTTTCCTTACAGCCCTAGAATTCTGGACCGTGGCTTCCATTATCAATGCATCTTATAAGTCACTAATGTTCCTCCATCATTTGGCAGCTTCCACTCCACAAGATCCTCAGCCACTTTCTGGCTTTATTCCTCAACTCATGCTACCCATCAGACATACAAAACAAGCAGAAGTTGACTCTGTCCTGGAAGCAGCTAGCACCTGTTTTTTCTTTTGTTTTTGGTTTGGTTTTGTTTTGTGTTGTTTCGTTTTTTTGGACACTGAAAAGAATCCAGAAAAGTTATAAGGTTGAGACACTCCTGTCTCTTCACTGCCGATCATTAAATGGGTAATGGCTATTGGTTTCTCTTTAAAATAAAAACAAAAGAAAATATGAAGGGGAGAGGCATACCTGGTTATATATTGCGCAATTCTCGGGCGAACCTGAATGGTCTTGTCTGAGAGAAAGAAAAGAAACACAGAAGCAAAGTGATGCAAAGATCACAGAATTTGAAATGTTCCAGAGTTTTCCTAACCACCCCTACAGAAGCTGGCTGGGGTCTAGCATCCCCTCTGCTACATGCTTCCACAGGCTACGATTTTTACAGATGAGTGTAGACTCCCTCGGTAGAAAATTTTAGGCAGCCTCTAGTTTGCCTCTGTCTTGGGAGTAGTATTCTTGGTGCTCAATACCTTCCTGGGAGGCTAGACCCTAAGGCCTGAGTGGTGATGTTTGTTTAAGATGTTCAAGCCTGAGACTAAGGAACCCCTGTTTCTTCCCTCATTCTGACATGGCAGGTGTACTTTGGCTTACCAGGGCAGAGTCTCTCTTATATGTTTTCTGTCATGAATGGGTACCCTCAATATATATCACACATGACCATTATGTTCTTCTCCAATGGAAGAATTCAGTTACTGTAGCAGTAGAAAAAAGTCATTGATGGACAAGATAGAAGCAAACTGATGCCATTGACGATCAGTGACACAACAGAGGTGACCATTTTTACCTTGAGATAATAATGTTTGTTCACTTTTCATTGTCTACAGAAGCAGCTGTTAGAATAAGTATATCTGTTGAGCATAGGAAACATTACATTTTCTTTCCTGAACTCTTTTGTTCACTGAGATAAGTTTGTTTTCCAATTTTTTTCTAGAAAACCCATCATATGATCCATTAGGATTCTCTGATATGGAAAGTTATCTTAACCATTTACTTGTCTTTAAAAAGTAGCAAATACAGACACAGTATGCTCAATGATCAATCATCCAATTTGTTTATAAATTTCATCTATAAAACTTTTGCGAAGACTTTTATAACATGAAGTGCACCGTTATATAAACTGAGTCTAGAAAAAATAGTGATAAATATTAGTTTCCCTTAGAATGGTAGTGACCAGTACAAGACTTAAGTCCCTACGGTCTCAGTACTTTGCCAGGTAATCAATAAAACCAAGATTATATCTTACTGCCAGAATAGTCTCAGAACCCTATCCAACTAAAAGTTATTGTAAGGAAGTTAGTCCTTTTTGCTGCTCTATGTGTAGGCAAAGACATAACGAAGGATGATCACAAACGGTAATATCAAGCACAAAAAAAAATGTGTTGTGAAGAAAGGGAAGGCCATTTGTTACAAAGATTTTCATACTTCTTTATTACTGTTAGTTTCATAATTACTTTTTTAATTGAGACTTCACTTTCTAAGAGCAGTTTTAGGTTCACATAAAAATTGAGGGGAAGTTACAGAGATTTCTCGCACACTTCCTTGCCAGTACACATGCGTAACCTCCTACATTTTCATCATCCTCCACCAGAGTGGCACATTTGTGACAATTGATGAGCCTACACTGACACATCACAATCACCCAAAGGCCATCGTTTACATCATGACTCACTCTTGGTGTTCTGCATTCTATGGGTTTGTACAAAGGTATATGACATGACATCGTAAAGAGTATTTTCACGGCCCTAAAGATCTTCTGTACTCCACCTATTCATTGCTTCTTTCTGCCCCCAAATGCTGGCAACCACTGATCTTTATACTGTCTCCATAGTTTTGCCTTTTCCAGAATATCATGTAATGGAAATAATACAGTGTATAGCCTTTTCATAGTCCCATCACTTACTAATATGCATTTAAGTTCTCTCTACATCTTTTCATAGCTTGATAGCTCATTTCTTTTCAGCACTAAATAATATTCCATCCGCTGGATTTACCACAGTCTATTTATCCTACCAAAAGGTATCTTGGTTGCCTTTATGTCTTGGCAGTAATGAAGAAAGCTGCTATGAACATCCTTGTGCAGGTTTTTTGTGGACATAAGTTTTGGACTCCTTTGGTAACTACCAAGGAGTGTGACTGCTGGATCATCGGATAAGAGTATGTTGAGTTCTGGAAGAAACTGCCAAAGTGTCCTCCAAAGTGGCTGTACCATATTGCGTGCCCACCAGCAGTGAGTGGAAGTTCCGGCTGCTCCACATCCTTGTCAGCATTTGCTGTTGTCAGTGTTAAGGAATTTAGCTCTTCTAACAGGTGGAGAGTGATAGCTCATTGTCATTTTAATGTGCATTTCCCTGCTGATACACGATGTGGAACGTCTTTTCCTATGCTTACTTGACATCTGTATATTTTCTTTGGTGCGGTGTCATTTAAGATCGATCTTTGGCCCCTATTTTAATCAGGCTATCCATTTGTGTCCTGTAGAGTTTTTCAAGTTCTTCGTATATTTTAGACGACGGTCCTTTCTCAGATGCGTTTTTTGCAAATATTTTCTCCAAGTCTATAGCTTGTCTTTTCATTTTCTTGGCATTGTCTTTACATCTTCATTTTAATAAGAGCTTCACATATCAGTTATTTCTTCCATAGATCATGCCTTTGGTGTTGTATCTAAAACATCACATCAGGGATGCCTGGGTGGCTCAGTTGGTTAAGCATCCGACTTCGGCTCAGGTTGTGATCTCGCGGTCCGTGAGTTCGAGCCCCACTTTGGGCTCTGTGCTGACTGCTCAGAGCCTGGAGCCTGCTTCACATTCTGTGTCTCCCTCTCTCTCTGCCACTTCCCTGCTCATGCTCTGTCTCTCTCTGTCTCAAAAATAAATAAACATTAAAAAAAATTTTTTTTAAAAAGAGGAAGCAATTTTAGAAAACGGTACTCAACCTCACTTGGCGTTTTCCATTGAAAACCCTGGAAAATGTGGGTGAAAACCAGGACCCCTGACATATTAAGGGGTTTTCCTTTCCACTCTCGTCCCCAGGAAACAGAAGAACTTTTCCTTCTAATTTTTTCACTATGAAATTATATCACTTTGTGGAACGAGGTATGACATCCAAGATGAATCCCAGAACCCCACACTGAGCCTCAAAATGTTTTCTGATCCTTTTTTTTTTTTTAATTTTTTTTTCAACTGAAGAAAACCATTCTTATCGTATTTAGAGCCACCTCAAGTAAAACGTGACTGCTAACGAGGTCATCTGGCAAGGTGCTTGCTGGCGATTCAATTTATCATGAATTTATGTCATGCGTTATTAACTCATAATTCAATTATTCTGAATTTTATTTGTTAACTTCCAGGGAGATAAAATGTGGAAACCGAGGAATAAAAGCAGAACTCGCCGATTAAGTTATTGGGATGATTTCAGACATATTACCCCGGAGCCTCTCTGAGTCACCCAAGGCGCGCTAGCTCTCAACAATAGATTATTGTAGTTTTTTTGGCTGGCGGCCACAATGTTACAATGGTATCCAACCAGGTCCATCTGTGTTTTAAAATATTACAGCAACAACAACAATAATAATAACTATAACTGTTGGACTATGAAGAAAAGACTGCACTAAAGAGAGAATGTTGCATTAGTCCGGCAGAATAAATGATAATCTGGCCTTTGATTCAATGAGTCTTTATTAGGTGACAAAGATTGGACCCATCTGCGCATAATCTAGCATGCTTTGGGGCCAGGCCTTCTGTCTGCACGGGGAGGGAAGAGACACGACGCGCCTAGGTCCGTGGTACAATGGAACCCTTTGTCTCTCTCTGTTCTCTGCAGAATTTTTTTTTTAATGCCTTTTTTTTTTCTCCCCCGGAGCCAAACAGAGAATCATTTTTTAGTTTTTAAATCAAACTAACCCCTTTCCCCACTGAAGAGCCATAAAGAGTAGTCTGCCGTCGGGAGAAAAAAACAGTGCCTCTCCACTCGCAAGTATTTATATAGAAACGACAAAAGATAGCGTCTGTTCTGCTGAAACCAGAAACTAATGCTTCAAGGGCTGGCTTTTCCACAAGGGCTGGCAATTATTAGCAACGGGCTAGACTAACGTGGCATCCTGCCGGGCGTTGCTCTGTGGGTCGTTCTTCCGAGATTTCTGTTCCCCTGTCCGCTCCGGAGTTCTTGGGATCCCCTCTCTGGGCAGTGGGGGAGCCTAGACGCCGCACCTGTGCGGGGCTCCTGCGTGCTCCCGATTACCAGCTTTTTATCAGCAATGCCTTCCAGGCGGATGGCCATCCTGTTTCCATTTGAGTTTGTGAACATCTGTTGCACAGGAGATGAGTTAGCTACCAAACACTACCGTTAGATTTCTCGCCAGCAAGCCTCATTCCTTCATGTGGTTTCTGTTTTCTTCTTTAAACAGTTAATTATGTTTTATTCTTTCTTCTATAAAAGCTAAATTTAGCCAAGTTTTATACTAATTTAAAACATTTTCTGGAAATGACAGCGTGCTATATTGTTAAAAAAAAAAAAAAAGGAAAAAAACAGAGGGGCTGGAGTCTAAATGGTTATCACGAAAGAACTGAGGGGAAAAAATGAACACGGCAGCTCGTGTCTCCAAGTCTCAGGTTTTATGTGATGTGTGTGGACAAATAGGGTTTGGGTTGTAAATCAGTTCACAGGCGGAGCTCACATCTGCCTTCTGATGCAGAAGGCGGCTTCTGGGAGGGGAGTCTCCTAGCTTCTCGTCCCCTCATGTAAGTTGCTTCTTGGCGTGGACGGAAAGTAAACTCTGAATTCTATAGGGCAGTGGTCGTGTCTAAGCAGAGCTATGGGTTCGGGATAAACAGTGGCAAACACACTGCCGTATACACCAACTGCCTCAGCCTCCGTCGCCGTTTCGGGGGGTGTGTATGCCGTTTGCTTTCCAAGTCGTATTCAAAATGTTGATATAGGGGAGGGAAACCATAGCTGTCCCGGACATGCTGTATTTTGATGGCTCTCAAATGGCAGTGATCTTGCCCAGCAAGGGAATGTTTGGCGACGTCTGGTGACCTTTTTTTTTTTTTGGTATACCACGGGTGAAGGGTGCTACTGGGACCTAATAGGTAGAGGCCAAGGATGCTGCTGTTTTTCCTGTAATTCACAGTACTATCCAGCCCCAAATGTCAATGGTCCTGAGACTGAGAAACGCTGCTTCACGCGGCTTACAAAAAAAACTCAAGCTTATTCACTGAGGGGATACTTCAATTATTATCACCAGCGTCAATCACATTATCACCACCGATACTAAAATCCCTGAACCCAGAGAGCTGTTGAAGCTGCTCAAAGTCCTATTTGGCCATTCTTTCAGCTATCTCCCCTAAACGTTCATACCGTGTATGTTTGTGAAGGTGTCATCTACGTCACAAATGAGAAACTAGGGAATCAGAGACTTAACTCAAGGTCATATCATGTTTGAATATCGGAATTGGGGTTTTAAACCCAGATGTAAGTACACCCCATTCTGGTTGAAATCACCAATGACGTGACCCCATAAAGGAGAATCACGGCAGTAGAAGGGGAGCTCATAGCTACAAGATCCCCTTTCTTATTTCTCTTTATGTTCCTCAAGAGCATGTCGACTAGAGGCAGCTGACACATGAGTAACACGTTATTTTAATCACAGATTTTTAATTATGGAAATTAGTTGTGCATTTTGGTTTCCTCTCTCGTCCTCTTTATTTATTTTACTCCTTTAAAAAAAAAACACTGCTTTAAGAGTTCATTAAGCCTAAAGAGATCGTATCTTGAACCCTCGGATGTCAAATAAAGACACAATCAAAAGTGTGAAAAAGGAAAGGCTGTGAGGGAGAGAGAAGACGTAAATAAAGGAAAGTACAAAGAAGAAAGAAAGAAGGGGAAAATGGAAGGAAATGCCCGCTGTTTCCTTGTGGGTGGCTAAAGTCTTTCACTTATGACACCTCCATGATCTCTGGGTCAGCTGCCCATTCTTCCTGCCTGCCAGCTCCCACCCTGCCTTCCTCTCCTTCCCTGATTCATACCTGCACAGCCTCTTTCCAGGAGAGTCAAGGTCTATCACAGCTTTGACCTCATGAGTCCATTATGCCCTCCTCTGTCGCTGCTAGACCTGCAGGGCCAGCGGTCCCATAGGTGTTCTTGTAATTCACAGTACCATCCAGCCCAAAATGTCAATTTGGGCACGTTCCACTTCTGCTTCTCTAGAATGGTTTCCATGACCCCTAAGGCCCCAGCATGTGGGTCAACCTATGCGTTCGTATCTTGGAGTCCCCTTAGCTCTTCAGCGTCTCCCAGGCCAAGCCTTCCAACGTCTGGCAAGATATTAACAGGCTAGACCAACCTGAGGGTGGCAATTTGAGCGTGCCATGAAAGTCAAAGCCAAGCTGAACTGAGAGATTCTGGTCTCCTTGGTGAAGCTCCCTTTGGCTGGCCTGCCAGACATTTTCATTCAGCAAACATGGGCGAAATATCTAGGCACTATCAACAGAAAGATGACCTTGACGTATGCCTTCCAGGAACTCAAGTCTAGTAGAAAGGACAAACAAGTGTCTTAGCCTCGCATCCCTAGAGAATAGAAAGCGAGCCAGGAGCTTACGTGCTGAAACTCTGCTGGGGTGGTACCACAGGGGGTGCATGGAAATGAAAGGAAACGAAAATGAAAGAAAAAGAGTCATGGGAGGGGGAAGCAAATCCAAGAGCGTGCATTACTGATCTGGCTCGGAGCTTACAAGAGACCTAGCTCGGTGCTGGGCCTTTCGGAACATCCAGAAAGGCTGAAGGGAACTGCTGTGTCTTGGAATGAAGGTGGATCTCTTGCTGCTGGATCCTTCCCATCTACCATCTCCCATCGATCAAAAATCCACCCAACGGGGTATTAATCCCCTTGTACTTGAAGGGTGATACCTGGCACTGCCTGCACCCACTGGGGAAGCAGAGCGTCTGGAAGTCTAGTCCCAGGAGGGCACAGATGCGGCCAACTTCCCTTGTCGGTGGGCATCGCGTATGGGAACTCTTTGGCCTGTGGTGGCAATAGCAGCAAAGCACGGCTTGGTGACGGTGGCCACTGCCAAAGCCACCCAGACCCAGAGCCAAGAGAAGCTCTGTGGCAAAGAGCCAAGAAGGTCCGGGATGGAACATAGGTCTTGACCATTTTCTGCCTGCACCTCAGTTACATTGAACATAGTAAGACAACAGCATCCGTCCCTTTGCCTGGTCATAAATCTTAGCGACTTGAACTTGCCGAAAGTCTCAAGAAAAAAAAGGTGCATCAAAACGTGGTGAAGGACAGGTAACGACTCACCACTCATACACAATGTCAAATGTCAGGGTCATTATTAGTGACTTAAAATGTTAGGTTCCATGAAAAGCAGATATAAAGAACATCAGAGCATCACAGCCTACCTCTGGATGTCATTTGACCCAGTTACGTGGATATTGGGAAATACTGATTCCTGCCTACAGGGTTGTTTGTAGCAACTAACAAACGTACATCTCACGAGACCCATGCACTGAGTCCTGTAGAAGGCAGTTGAGTACGCAGGCTGACGAAGAGCTGTTTCGTGCTAAACAGTTCGGCCATTAGGATGGTCCCAATCACTCATTTTCCAAGACAAAGAGTTGTGCGCTGTGCATTTGCCTTTACAATCCCTGGTTATATCCAGCAACTTTGCCTGAACATGTACCACAATACGGCCATGGTTGTCCCACATTTTCTTCCACAAAATTCCTTGAACCACTCCAAATGCCCATGATCTTTATGCACATGTTCACACATGCACCTGTGAGAGAAATAGAAGTAGAAAGTGAGAACAGGAAAGAGGGCACACGTGCACTGGGAACACGGTTGGGTATGGTGAGTAAGAAAGGTGGTCAGTTAGGCACGGATGAGGGAAACTGGGGAGTAAGCGGGAAAGAATAGAAAATGTAGAGGGTGATGCAGGATCCACTAGGCATGATTCTTTAACATGACATCAGCAGCCTGAGTTGGGCATTTTCTAGAATGCATCTCCTAGTAGTGAGAGGTAGCGTGCAGAAATGGAACAGAGAATTAAAAGGGAGGGGAGGCTGGGTGTAAATCCCAGCTTTGCTACTTGAGTTAGTAACCATCGGTGTGGACCTTGGCAAGTGTTTGAACCTCTCCAGAGCTCGTTTTCTGCCTCTGTAGAATGGGGAAATAATACTCTCCTCCCTATTAAAAAGTTGCAAAGGTCAAATCACTTATTGTATCACAAATAATACCATATAATGGAGGCTTCAATAAATGGTAATTGTATGAGACAGGTGCATGGTTTCCTAGAGAAGCATCTTGGATCATCTGCAGGATAAGTGCTGTGTAGAAAGCAGTTGTTGAGAGGGAAGATTCTACAATCTGTCAATGGTACAACAGTTGATTTGGAGAGGCCTGGGGTCTTCTCCTCTAAAGAGGTTCTACTGACACCCCAAACTCAATGTCTAAAATAAAAATTGTCCCCTTTTCCTCCAAACTACCTCCTTCTCCTAACTTTAATTCACTCACTCGTCCATTCATTGACACATATCTTATTCATTAACCATTTTTATAATGTCTATGGCATATTAAACATGCTGTTTGATAGTAGATTAAAAAAATAATGAAGCTTTCTATAAACCAATTATCCTAAATGGAAATCTCATGGTTATCACTGGCTCCTGGGCAATTCTAATTTTCTCACATCTACCTTGTCCTTGTCCCTTATTTGGACTTCTAGTTCATTAGTTACCCTGCCCTACTTCACTTCATCTTACACCTATGTCCAGCTTGGTTTCCTAAAAGTTCAGATCTGATCGTAGCTTCTATCATGGTCAACAGTTTTCCATGGCTTTCCACTGCCCAAGGAATAGGTACAAATTTCAACATGGAGCCAACCTTCCCGTGCTGCTTTATCCCACACTATCCTCTCCAAATGCTTAATCCTCTAGTCCAGAGATCAGAAATGTCTGGTATGTATGTAACTACATCTTTCCCCCTTGCCCATTGAAAATATCCGCAAGTGATCACAGCACTCCTTCCTGCTTTGTCCCATCATGGCCTCAGAACCCCTTCTTCGGCCAATACCAACCATTCGGGATTGGGACTCCAGATGAACCTTATTTGGCCATCCCTCCTCTAGTCCCTTGTCAGAAAAACAAACAAATAAACAAACCAGAATCTAACTCGGTTCAAACTATTCAATTGCTGTTGTTAGTTGTAGAAAAAAAAAAAAAAAAAAGACAGGGGAGGGGCATGTTGAATGTTGATTAACTTGTTTTCAAATGTAAACAATCCCTTTTGATTGATCTGGAAGATGCTACCTTCCAGACTCTTAGAAAAATAATAATATTATTGGAGGAATTTTAAAAGACTGAGTCACCTGGAGGCACAGGTGTGCAAGGACACCTACCACAAATCACTTCAAATTCCTTTCATACATTCATCAGGAGGCTGGGCTCCAAGAATCACATGGAAAAACTCAGAGATAAATTAGATAATCCTTTTACTAAACAACAAAACCCATCTGATTCCAACCCAAACAACAAGTGGATGACAAAAATGGGGCTTTTCTCACCAATTGCCAGCCAGCTTTGGTCACTGCCACTGAGTCTGCACGGCTAACTCTTAGGAGAGTAAACATGAATTCTGGCAGGTTCGTTCATGACAGGCTTGGGGAGAAAAACTATCATCTTCTTTCTAAAAATCAAGAAAGAAATGGGTATGACTTTTGAACTGAGTAACTACCTCAATGTGAGGCATCACTTATCCTGAAAGAACAAAAAATTGCATCTGATACTTCTTTGTATCTGCTATAGTGATCATTACTTAAAAGGGGTTATATGAAAACTTAAATGTTAGAAAAGTTTCAGAATTTTCCAGGATGACATCAGTTTAAAGAACGCCTAGGTAGCACTGTCCAGAGCTCTAAAGAACGTGTGTGTGTGTGTGTGTGTGTGTGTGTGTGTGTGTGTTTGGTGAAAGCCATAGAAAAGTACAACAGGAGGGTGACTTGGGCAAAGAGTATTAAGGCCAGTTCTTGAGGTGGTTCTGGGCTTCATCTCTTAAGAACCAATGTCTGTGATCAAGTCACTTGTTTTTCTCAGATGAATAATACAAAAACTCTTTCCTCATTGGTATTTTATCAAAACCGGCACCAGTCTCTCCATTGGTAGTCATGTAATCAGGCAAATGTCTTTCCATGGGGAGACTCGTGTGGGCACCCTGGGAAACATGAAGGTCACGGAAGCTCCATATATATGTATATATATATTTCAGAATGTGTCTTCAGAAGCAGAGAGATCAGCATCCTGTGTGGATGACCTCTTGGTCTGTGGTCTCCATACTCCTCCCTACTGAAAAGTATTTCCGGAAATAAATCTTTTCTACGAGTTTAAGTGGAGTCATATTATCAAAGCCATGCTATTTCCAAGTAAACCACTGGGTTCCACTTTGTGTTTTCCTTGAAGGTGGTCACCCTGTAGTGTTGCTATAAGGAGCATTTTATGATCAAACCCCTAAATAAGTACATTATGATGAACTTAGGCAGCTTAATAAGACCCCTAACTAATGCACAGAGTTGGGATCAGGGACACACGCCTAGATGCTTCCTCACAGCTGCAAGGAATGCAGGGCAGAAAATCCTCTTTACTTCTAAAGAGGTTTTGTTCACAAAGGGAAATCCTAAGGAGAGCTAGAGAAATCAACTTACAAGGCTGTAGAGGCCTTTTTGAGCCCCAGAACCCACCAGTACATTCTGATGAGATTCTCTGTTCTAGTGGGCTCAGCAACTCCCATGGGCACCAACTGTAACCATGGGCTCCAGAAAGCACGCTATTGTTTGGGCCAGTACATCAAATATTTTTTTCTCCCAAGAAGGATGTAGCTTTGGTCAGAGAATTCTAAATAATTTTAATTAGCTTTCTAGTTGTAACTTGACCCTTTCCGAGATGGTTGTCAAGATAAAGTATGGCAATGCCCAGGAACATTTTATTTAAAATTCTTGCTGACAGTGTGGCCATTCATTATTTGTTCAGATTAAAGAACTAGACATAAATCTAGGGCTCCATATTGTATGGTAATGGTGACCAGTGGGAACTTCTGCAATGACAGGAATGTTCTATAATTCCACACTGTTTGGTATGGCAGCCACTAGTCACATGTGGCTATTGAGCACTTGAAATTTGGCTATTGCAGCTGAAGGACTTTATTTAAATTATATTAATTTTAATTTAAATCACCACATAAGATTAATGGCTACTTACGGATATTATAGCTCTAACGTAGTAAATGGTTCTCAAACTTGGCTGCTTATTGGAATTGCCTGGGAACTTTTTAATAAGTACCAGTGCTTGCGTCCTACCTCCAAAGGTTCTGATTTAATTTGGTATGAGAAGTAGCCTGGGCATTATGATTTTTAAAAACTCTCCGAGCAGTCATAATTTACAAGAAAAGCTGAGAATCACTGTTCTAGAAGAGACATTACTAGGGCCAGCTGGCCAGTCTATCCATTAACTACGGATGGATTCAAACCCTAAATATCAATAATGCAATATACAGAGTGATTGTGTCCCCAAGGCAAGGCCTTTCATATTTCAAGTACCTACTGTATGTCAGGTGCCATGTTTAATCTATTCTAATAGCGCCCTTAATATCCTTGGTATGGTACTACACTCTTGTAAATTACCATTGGTGGCAAAAACTAAATGGCCAACTCAAGGCAAGGGAACCTTACTGAATTCAGAGTCCAAATTTACAAGCAAGTTATCTATAGTCAAAGGAAAAGCCTAGGAGAAATGAGTTGCCCCATCTTCCCAAGACACGGAGGAGGGATCGTCTTTGGCCTCTGCCATCTTTTATCCCAAACAAAGCATCGTCTATGGAAAACCAATAGCATCATGGATAAGAGTCACCAAATGAGAAACTAATTAACGAATGAGTATCCAGTTACCCCACACTCGTGTACCCAAGGAAACCACACATGTGGCTTGGTATTCATGCCTTCTATGTAACATGGAACATGGCAAGAGAAAACAAAGCTGAAGCCCAACGTCTTGTCATTCATTCTTTAGTAGTGTGTCCCAAGACTGAGTTCTTTTCCCATGTTGGCATCCTGTAAATTCTGTTCTTTAACGAGCTCCCTTTCTTCTGAATTTTCTCCCTGCTCTCATAAAGTAGGAGTCAAGCTTTCTGAAATGCTTAGGTCACACTTTTTTACCCACTCTTGGTGAGCAACTAAATGTTCACTACAGTAGCTGACCATGTGACGGCACTTCAGGCCAAATGAAAGCCCCAGGACATCTGAGGGAAAGAGATACAGTGAGAGAAACATCTCCAGTGCTGCTGAACCACCTGTACAGACAGGGTCTGCATTTCTCACTAGCCTTGTGTTTTTTCTTTTGAGTCGCTTTGATTTTCTGCGTAAGGTGCCGATGTCTTTGGAGAACATCCGTTTTTTCTGTCTGGCTGATGGTAAAAGCTAAATGCTCTCATTCAAAGAATGATGAACAACTACCTGATTCTTCCCATGCTTAGGAAAGAAATCCTCTGTTAAATCTTCACTTCTTATTGCATTACATTAAATCCCACTTGGAAAGGCTGTTTCACATACCTTAACCTGATATGTTCAAAACATTGGTTAAAAAGCCTGCTTTATGAGAAACCCCAAAGAGCTTTAGAAAAACCCAAGTTTGTTTTTGCCGTGGATCAAAATGCTGACAGATTTAATCAATCAGGAAGAAATATGGGTTGTCTCTTAATATTGGACACACGGAACATTTGCCTTTTCAAAAAACTGTATCTTTTTTAAAAATAAAAATTAAAAATAGGTGTTTTTATTATTAAAGGAATGCATGTGCATTTTATTAAAACTAGAAAAAGAGAAACAACCAAGCAAAAAGTTGATCACAATTACTCAAAGTATCACCCTCTAGAAATAACTTCTGTTAACAATTGTTTACATGTTCTGCCCTAATTTTTGCTTTTAATGACCAGAAAAGAGGATAGCTGAGTGGCAGAGAAACGTGGCTTTTCCACAGCAAATGAGATGCACAAGTAAAATCCACTACAGCACTGGCATTTGGGGAACACAGATGAGTCTGTGCCCTTCTGACTACTGTAAACTCCCATCCCCGCTTCATGTACCTAATTTGCAATCAATCAGTAAATATCTCTGGAACACCTTTCTGAGATGTACTGTAATAGTGCTAAAATATTCCATCTATTTTGGTGTCTAAGGAACTTACAATGAGTGGGATTTATTCGTTTCCTGGGGCTGCCATAACGAAGTACCAGAAACTATGCAGCTTAAAGCAACAGAAATGTACTGTCTGACATTCTCTAGAGGCTGGAAGTCCAAAATCAAGATGGCGGCAGGGCCGTGCTCCCTCCTGTAAAGCATGGGAATCCTTCCTTGCCTCTTCCTAGTTTCTGATGGCTGCTGGAAATCCTTGGCATGCCTTAATTTGCAGGTGCATCACTGCCATTTCTGCCTCTCGCATCATGTTGTTTCTCACTACCCCTGTGTCTTTCTATAGCATTCCCCATTTCTCCTAAGGACACCAGCCATATTGGATTAAGACCCACACTAATGACTTCATCTTAACTTCATTGTAACCACACTTGCCCTATTTCCAATAAGGTCACATTCACAGATACCAGGGGGTAAGACTTCAACACATCTCTTGGGGGGACAGAATTCAACTCATAATACTGGGGAAGCAAAAAAAAAAAAGCATATTATCCAGTTAGACAACAATAAAATATGTGTATAATTAAGTTTTCAGATATATAATTCAACTATCAGTGCTATCAAAATGTACAGAATTATTCTAGAAGGATGAGATAGTTTGTGAACAGTTTATAAATTTCATTGCACTTGGATTGATCTTGGTAGGAAAGGTGGTTGGGGGAAGTGGGCAATCCAGGAAAAGGAGCAAAACTTAAACTCCTGAGCATGATAAACAAGGTACTTCTCCATCTGGCTCTTACCCTCCTTTTTGGTCTCATGTCACAGGAGACTCTCTCAGTGAGGCTAAACCACACAGAAGTTCCCAGACACCTTCTGCTTTTGTACCACCACTCCTGTGGACATGTTGCTTATTCTAGCTGGATTGTCTCCCCTCCAGTTCCTACACTACCTCTGTCACTGCCACCAATCAATTGCCCATCCATCCTTCCAGAAGCCCAACCTTGACATCACAACTACAGGAATCCTGGGCCCCCCTAGGGAACAAGCTCCCCACCCACCCCATGCCACCACAACACCTGGTAGATACTGACTATTGGCCGCGTCTGCCTTGAGGACAAGAACTGCGCCCCACTCCTCTCCATATTCCCGATACGTAGCAGAGAGCCCCGCACTGCAAACGGTCACCAAACATTTACTGGAAAGTAATTGAACTGATTTGAAAGGAGATGAAGAAATGAGCCTAACTGGGGTGGTGCAAAGGGTCAGGATCTGTGGATGAGCTGAAGACCGAGGGGAAAGGACAAGACACATCATGGGGGAATCACCATGAGCGAAGGCCCTTCTTATGAAATGACCTGACATGCTGGGGAAACAAAAAGAGTCGATACACCAGGAGCATCAGATTCAAGACCGAAAAAGCAGGAGGCATGGATGGAGGCCCCGGTGAGCAGGGCCTCCAGGTGGTGGGGACTATAGAGAGATTTCAAGCAGGGAGATAGGTTCCGATGTGAATTTGAGAGACATGGTTTAGCAGCGGCATGGAAGATGGAAAGGTGCTGTCGAATCCAGAGGCAAGGAATAGCCCAAGCAAAGTCTAGAGATGATATGCACAGGGCAGAGGAAATACTGGTGGTAGGAAGAAGGTAACAGACCCAAACCAACCACGAGGAAGAGATTTTTTTCCCACTTTGACAGGGTTGCATTGTTGGGAAAGAAATAGTTGAGATTTCTCCCTTGAGCGACGGGTGACAGAATTGCTGTTCATTTAAATAAGGAAATGTAGGAAACGCAGCAGGAATCAGGCCAGCCACAAGTTCAGTCTTGCACATCAGTACTTTGAATTCCCACAGGACATCTAGGTTTACAAATTTAACAACTAGGTTGTGGGGGCTGGGTTTTATTTTGGGGGTTTTGTTTGTTTTTTTGGTAGCAACTATAATTAGAATTTCATCTTGAGATCAAATTCTGACTCTTTAGAAACGTGTCACCGGTTTTCACGACCTCACAACTAAAAATGTATGTGACTGACACAGGACAAGCAGGACTCGGCTCCTCCCCACTCGGCTTCCTCAGGAGTCCAGTTGTGAACTGGAAAGAAATGGAAACCACAAAGCTAACGGACAGTGACAGCCACCTATGAAAGAACACAATTTAAATATAGACATTTCATCTTTACTGTTGCACAAGATGAAAGGCAATTAACAGCTCCTGGGTCCTTGATAGTCTTTACTTTTCTTTCTGAGCACGCTGAGCTCTAAGCCACCTGTCCTAACGGCCAAGGGTAAGAGGTCCCAGAGACGATGGAACAAGAACCTCACTCAATCACACTGAGACAAAGGTGACATTTAGGGACTGACTCACAGTAGAACATTGGTAATGACCATCTACAATTTTTTGGACCTCCATAGACTTCAAATCATAACCCTGCCAATTCCCAGCTACGTTACCATAAACAAATTCTTATCTTCCCTGGGATTCATTTTCCTCCTCTATAAAATAGAATGATCATGGGACACCCAGCTGGATCAGCTGGTAGAGCATGTGACTCTTGATGTCAGGGTTGTGAGTTCTAGCCCCGTGTTGGGCATAGAGCTTCCTTAGAAATGAACACATAGATAACCTAGAATGGTCATAGAACCTACATCTAAGGGTTGTTGCGAAAAGTTAGAATGTTCATCCACGTGAAGCACTTAGACTAGTGTCCGGCTTACCATAAGCAATAAATCAATGGTAGATACGTATTTATTCAGCAAAAATGATTTTGATGCTTTCCATCTGTTTATGCCAAAATCTTCTGAGCCACAGGGACCCAAACTTGGCAGAACATATCCTGTGGTTTCCTAGTGTCCACATCTCTGGATGCCCCTGGTGCCATCTTACTAAAAGGACAATGGGGAACAGATGGGAGACAGGGGCTCGTTTCCAGGCCTAAACACTGGGGGTGTCCAGCAGACAAGTGCAGCGACCCTCTTTTGAAACCACTTGGAGAGGGTGACAGCTCTCTGAATTCCTCTTTGCTTCGTCCTCAGTCCGTGTGCCCAGCTCACTGCTTCCTCTTCCCGGGATGCCCTGCACCCCTCCTCTACCTTTACCTTGTCGGTTCCTGTTCCAAACACTGGGACAATGGAATAGTTAAGAGCTACCAAGTGGGGTGCTGCTTACTAGGTGTGAGACCTTGGACAAATTACTCAGTCTCTCTGAGCCCTGATTCCCTATCAGTAATGTAGGGACAGTAAAGCACCCACCTCATAAAACTATGGGGAGAATTGCACAAAACAGCCTATGTTACGTACCTAGCCCAGGGACGGCACATCTTACGGGTTCCTCCTTTAGCTCTGGAATCATTACTGCTCAAAACCTCCCTTAACCACCCAGGAATGGTAAAGACAGCTGGTCTCCCTTCCTTTCTAACCAGAGCACACCTTACAGAAGACCCACGGAACACAAGGCTAGAACCCCTCACTTATAGACCTGTCTCCTTGAAAAGCAGGGACCGACGCTGGAATCCCCAAGACCTAGTAGAGTGCTCAGCGCACAGCTGGCACCCGCTAAATCTCTGTTGAACAAACGAAGGAATCGATTGGAAGAGTGAAAGGTAGTCAAGGAAAATCAGTTACAAAAATCTCACCTTGCCACACATTTTCAAAAGGGTTTGCCCTTAGTGAAGCCTGTCACATTTTTTAAAAAATCCACTTGTATCAAGATAGTGAATAAAACCGGTCACATTTGTCCACTCGGGTTCATGGCAGCATTATCCACAATCGCCAACAGGTGGAAACGACCCAAGTGTCCGTCGGCAGAGGACTGGATAAACAAAGTGTGACACACGCGTACAACTGTGTATCATACGTCCTTCAAAAGGAATTCTGATACGTGCCACAACACGTGTGGACCTTGAAGACATTATGCTGAGTGAAAAAAAGCCCGTCGGAAAAGGACAAATATCGCGTGGTTTCACCTCCATTGAGGTCCTAGCGTAGTCAGACCCGTGCACAGAACTTAAGATGGTGGCTGGGGAAGGGGGTGTGGAGTTAGTGTTGTCTGGGGGAAGAGTTTCAATCTGGGAAGACTGAAAGTTTGGGAGATGAATGGTGGTGACAGTGGCAGGAGGTGTTGACTGTATTAAAATCTCACAGACATGTGTACTTCAAAATGGTTAAGGTGGTAAATGTTGTGTCATGTGTATTTTACCACATTAACACAAGGCGGGGGGGGGGGGGGGGGAAGAATATTTAAACAGCTCCTGGCCTTTATTATGAAAAGGCTCTTTTATCAGGGGAATTAGGAAGAGCCCAAGGTCCCAGGTGTTTCACTGTAGGTTTTAGGTGAGGCGCTGGATAGGGCCTTCACTTCTGCAAAGAGTTAAGACTTCTCCAGAGATTTACCCCAAAAGCTATTTGCCGGTATGCCCGGGAGTGTAAGTTTATACAGCTTAAATAATTGTAACGAAGCGGGACATGCTTGTGAGACTTTTTGCTGACTGTTCAGTTCGGTCCGAAATTGAGAATTTCTTCACGTGTTTCCAGTTGAAAGTTTTTCCCCTAGCAGGTGGTACTTTCAGTCTTTGTGTTGTTGTTGTTAATCTTCAGACCTTATTTATCTTCCAAATGAAAGTTTGTACCACGTTACAGACTCTCCCTGTTTCCCCTCAACCCGCACCCCCTGGCAACCACTTTTCAACTCTCTGTTTCTATGAATTTGGCCTTTTTTTCCATTTTACGTATAAATTATACCTGCGGTAATTGTCTTCTTGTTTGTCTCATTTCACTTAGTATAATGTCTTCAAAGTCCATCCACGTGGCTGCAAATGGCAGGATTTCCTTCTTTCTCGTGGCTGAATAATATTCCGATAGATACATAGGCCACATCTTTATCCATTCATCCATTGACACTTAGATTGTTTCCATATGTTAGCTATTATAAATAATGCTACAATGGACATAGGAATGCAAATGTCCTCAATTCTGGTTTTTATTTCCTTTGGACCATGGCCCTTTCTTGAGGATGATATAATTAAGACAGACAGATTTTGGACCCACAACATAATTTAGGTCCAGGAGCTTTCATTCTTGGTTCATCTCTTTGGCCAGAACCCGGGGACACTCGCCACCCATTTATCACAATTTACGTTCGAAGGAGGGAAGCCTGGGGTCTTGGGGAAAGCTTTCGTTGTGGACTGAGAAAACACAAAAAGTAGCAGACATTTGTTTAAAAAGGCTGGGAATGAGGCCGTAGATAAGATACTAAATTACATCCTGGGAGGAAGAGAGCTGGGGTATCTTCAAAATTGGTAGAATGGTGTGAAGGCAAGTTTCCAAAGATGAAGAACATTTTTGCCTTTGACAGTGGTCATTTCCTCGGTCCACAAGTCAAACATAGAACTTGCATCCATTTAGATGTTTCCATCTGAACCCGAACCCAGGTCAGCTCCCCCAGAGAAGGGGCTTTTGCTGTTTTGGTCACTGGTCTCATTCAAGTTCCTAAAGCAGTGCCTGGCCAGGTGCACCAGCTCATAACAACGTGTTCAATGAGCAAATGCTTGACTCTGTTTCTCAAGTATGTTCCCAAAATATAACACTAATACAGCATGTACATGTTCTCTTTACAATTCGATTCACATCCAAAAAGGTTCATCTGAAACAGTCTTTCCTAAAGGTCGACAAAGCTCATTTAGGGCCAAAACACTAAGTCTAATAATACTCAATTATCAAGTTATCAGTTTCCAAAATACCTGCCACTTCCTGGATCTAATTTTGTTTCAGTTCTATAGGGAGACCACCCAATCGAAGGAGGAAGTATTTTTATCTCCGCGCTAACTTGGTAAATCGTTTTTCCCCCGGAAGAGTCTGGCTGTGCTGGGTGTATGCCAGCAATGTGGCAATGAAAAAGCCCGTAAGGGGTGAGGGCAGGCCACCAGACCCACTGAAGCAAAGGACAGGCCAGCGCTGCCTGGTGAGATGCAGGTACAATGGGGGCTTACAAGCAAAGCTAGTAAAACAGTGCAGTAGGTCAGTGACTCAAGGAGTCAAAAAAAAACTGTGCAGGTTCCTGATCTGGTCTCCAGCAAAAGGACGCAGATGACAAATACAATATTAAATGAGTTTACTTGTCTGGGTCCTTCCTGGTCACTAGATTAGAGGCCGCTTCGCTCCTCGGTCATCACTTTTCAAAGGCTGAACTTGCAAATTCACGTAAAGAGCAGGCAGTTCAAGAGACTGAATAAGAGCGTGTGTTCTGGAGAGGCACCTGGGTGGTTCAGTCAGTTGAGCATCTGATGGTTGATTTTGGTTCAGGTCATGATCTCAGGGTCGTGGGATCAAGCCCCATGTCTGGCTACATGCTGAGCATGCTTAAGATTCTCTCTCTCTCTCTCTCTCTCTCTCTCTCTCTCTCTTCTCCCTCTCTCTCTCCCTCCCTCTCTCTGCTCCTCTCCCCCACTCATGCTCTCTCTCTCTAATAAAAATTTAAAAATTAAAAAAAATCAATAAATAAAGCCATGATATTTCTTCAACAAAGAATATAATCAGGTCATCGGTAAGAGAGCACAATATATAAAATAAGCAAATTGTAAAAATAATCCAATAAACAGAGATCCTTCCATGTCCTCCCTGCGACTAGGGATAACCGCTTCTCGGATGTTCCTCTGGAGATGCTGGTGATCAGCCAGATTGTTTTCAACTCCCGGGCCAGAAAGGATGGTTGTCATACACCTATGTTGAGTTTTTCAAGGTGAAAGTTGTCGTCATCACTCTGTATTTCCCATCTCATGAGCACCCTCAAGGGAAAAACTCAGATTGTTTGCACATCAACCTGACCTTGACATAGCATCATAACTTGGGCAAACGCCAAGGCCTTTATAACCATCTCTTATTCTTCTGGTTATGTGTCTGGGGTCCAGTTGAGCCGTCTTACAGATTGATTCCAAGTTGCGGCGATGATAATTGGCTTGCCTTTCTTACCCGCCAGGCTCCACGTTCATTTCAAAATTAACAGGAGGGCTAAACACTCCAGGCGAAATCTCTCCTTTCCTCTTTGTGTCTGCCCACCTTTGCATCTATCTGTCTTCTTTGAAATATTTCTGCCAAGAAAGAGACGGGTATCAAGGGATGCCACCATTTCAGTACCTTTCGCACCCAGTAGAGATGTCTTTGGTTTGATTTAGTGTTACAACTCCACCCGACGTGTTTCACTGCTGAATAACTAGAATTGCAATGCACAATGCCAATAGAGAGTTCTAATTCTTTTAGCTAAACTGAAGGGCACGTAAGGATTGGTAATACGGGTCTCCCAGTCACCCAGACTAAAATCCCAGACATCTGTCTCTGGGTCCCACTCGTGTCCAGTTCCAAAGTTCTGAATCTTCTCTCCCACCTCGCCTTCTCCATCTGCCTCCTCTTTCCTGGAGGCCATGGTCTCCTCACCAAGGTGACT
The DNA here is from genome assembly GCF_018350215.1 of Panthera leo. Taxonomy (NCBI): domain Eukaryota; kingdom Metazoa; phylum Chordata; class Mammalia; order Carnivora; family Felidae; genus Panthera; species Panthera leo. The sequence goes on from NC_056687.1 coordinate 10,438,828, forward strand.
GCTGGATCTTCTAATGGGTCTATGGGCTTCTAACCCCGACCCATTCAAACTCATCCTTTTCACGATCTCTGACACAGTCCTTGAAGCATGGCTGTGCTTAGGATTATAATGCCCCTATGATGCTCACCTGCCTTTGGGAAAGAGGTCTCCCAACCCCTGAGTGACGAACTTAGTTCTATGATGGTATCGTACGGGAAATGGCACGCATTCAGAGCAGGGAGCTTCACGGTCCAGAGTCCTGAGTCTGGGTCCCAGCTCTACCACTGGCTATCTGAGTGGCATCGTGTACATTACTGACCCAATATAAACATGTTATTTTATTCCTAAATTAGAACAATCATGGTGACTTTCTCAAAGATTTGTTGTGAGTATTCAGTTAGATTAACGTGGACACAAGATTCAGGGCTTGGTAGCCCACAGTAAGTGCTCAGTAAATACTGCCCCTTACCGAGGTTGGCATCCCTGCGTCCTGGTAGCCTTCCCACACCCTCTCCCCCCTGTGCCAGTGTGTGTGACGGCAGCATCCTGCGTGCACCGTTCCGTGACATATCCTGGCTTTCCTTCTTCCTTTGCCCATGTCAGCGCACTATCCTAAGTTCTCTTCCCATCCTCCACTCCTTCCAGATTCAGCCTCCTCATCACCACTTCCCCCAAGCTCCCCAACTCTCCCAGACGGAACTCATCCTCCCCCTCTCCCATGCTCCCCTAACTGTTGGTTTACACCTCCCTTACCACGTTCATTGCGTTCCACATCAAATTGTCAGCATTGGGTGACCAATCTGTCATCCCTACCAAGCTGGGCATTTGTTAAGGGTGTGGGGCCATGCCTTCATCGGCTCTTACCCTCCAGAAATGTCCGGGATGGGTCGTTGCACGTGGGAAGTGTTTGCATTACATCAATTGAATCTGGAATTCGTATGGTGTTGATTGCTTGAAGAACTTTATAGGGTGTATTCACTATAAAGCAGCAAAAAATTACCGCCTTCCCCCGATCCCCACCCCGAAGACACAAACTTCTAGCCCCTGAAATGAAGCTCTGCCTTTAGCAGAGGGTTACATGTCTGGTGTGCAACACCAACGGGCCACTTGAGTTTCATTTCACTTGTGTCAGAAAATCAATCAGTGACTTCAGCAAAATCCTGAGACTTTTCTCCATCTCTAGAGACACAGTAAATAATTCATGTTGCTTTCCCTAGTCCCCGTACAAAAGCTCGCTTATTCTTTACCTAAACAACTTTCAAAATATGCATTATTGAATCTCTTGGACCTCTTGTCACCATACTTTTAAAAAAGTAAAGAAAATAACCTACATCTCTGGGTAAAAGCATTAACTTCCCAAGATTACGAATGTGAAGAGGCTGTTGATATTCAACACTCTGGGCCCCTGAGGATACTTTTCTTCGTGTTTTCATAACGTGAGCATTTGTTCCCCGTGTCAGCAAAATAACACTGACCTAGAAAAATGGAATTTGCAAGTGTTAAAAGTTGAAGACGATTCTAAAGTGAGTTACCCAAGCAATATTGATCTCTGGTCCTTATTTCTCTAGTCTGACAACACCTTCTATTTTGCCAAGAAACAGCAACCATGGTAATAGACACAGTCAAAATAGTCATGTGCATATCGACAAGAACATTCCGTGCTTGCAGGCAATGGTTCCTCCACGATTTTACCATGCCAATCCCCTTTACTGCCGCCCTGACAACCAATCTGTGCATTCAAAGCAGATGCTATGAACAGGAGCCTTTATGCCTACCTGGGTTGGGCTGAGGAAGGAGGAAGGAATGGTAACAAATAATTGCCAAAGGAATGTCAAGTACCATTCTCAGCAAGACCAGATCAGTGATGAGTTTGGACTTTACCTCTGAGGTGTTTCTAGATCCTTTCTTCATCTTTTTTTAAATTTTTTTTTTTTTCAACATTTTTTATTTATTTTTGGGACAGAGAGAGACAGAGCATGAACGGGGGAGGGGCAGAGAGAGAGGGAGACACAGAATCGGAAACAGGCTCCAGGCTCCGAGCCATCAGCCCAGAGCCTGACGCGGGGCTCGAACTCACGGACCGCGAGATCGTGACCTGGCTGAAGTCGGACGCTTAACCGACTGCGCCACCCAGGCGCCCCATCCTTTCTTCATCTTAAAGGGTTCATTCCCTTTTCCTCATGCGGTCTTCCATTTTTCCACTACATTTTTCTCCTGAGAAGTGTTAGAACATAAGATGTTCTCAAATTAGTGAAAAGTAAAACAGCAAAACTAGGGTAATGTTTTAAGGTATTTAAGTACTTTTATTTGTCTTTCTTCTGGTGCTTTGCAGTAGAAAATGCTCCAAGTCCCCTTTATTAGCCACAGATAGGCCACACATAGTCTATGAAGTGTCTTACGGGATATCTCATCTAATCCTCATAACAGAGCTGGAAAGGAGAAATGATCCCCACTCTATAATTCAGGAAACAGATGAACTGAGCAGCCCAAGGGAAGTAACACGGCCAGGAAGCCAGGCTCAGCTCCCTGTGTATCAGGTTCAAGTGGGTTTGCTCTCCTGTCACCCCGTGTCCCAGCTTTACGCTCAGGTCTCTTTGCAGATGCTGGAGATTGAAGCAGGTTCGATAAATGGCAGCCTTTCTGAATTCGGAAACAAGTAAGAAAAAGACAAAAAAGAGGGGGGCATACGCAGATCAAGAGGCCAGCCCTATTGCTCTTGAAGCCAGATTGCAGAACGGGGCTCCGTCGTGCCCCGGCAACCACAGGCTTCCTAACACCGAACTCCAAAAGTAGACACCCTTCCCCACCTGCCTCAGGCTCCGCCGAACCAGTGCTGGGCCTCAAACACACCACACGAAAGCACAGGCCAGAATCTGTGCCTCCTGGAGCCACTGACCCTCAGGAGGAGGGAGAGAAGGGGGCCAAGTTCCCCGGCCACCACGTCCTTCTCCCAGACTCACCAGCGCACCAAAGCGAGAGGGAGAGAGAGGTCAGAAGCAATGCCTCCCCGTGGTCCCTGAGACAGGCAGCATCCGGAACGGGGAAGAAATACGGCTCCCCTGAAGGTTTACTCTGAGGAATTCTATCCAGTGGGCACACTAGGTGCGCAAATAAACATGGCGGCTCCCCGGCAGGTAAATGCATTTAAGACTACGCTGTATTCACTGCAGAAGTTTGTCACACGAATCCCTGCAGAGGCCAAGATGTCAGCGAGTCCTTGTTTCCAGCACTTCACTGACTCACTGCATGACCTAGGGCAAGCCACTTAACTAGTCTGTGTCTTCATGTCCCCATTAATAAAGTCTGCCTCGCCGATGGGCATCCTCCCTGTGGAGAGTTCTTCCATCGCAGGCCGCAGTGAACGGATCTTGCAAAGTCAGCTACCAGAAGACAAGCTGCCAGGAGACGACCACTCTGCGTACAGAGCTGGTCTGCCTCTTTCAAGAGCCCTCAGCAAGCCACGTTTCGATGGGGTTCTTCCCGCCACACACCGGCTGAGACAACTCTCTCGACAAAGCTGGGGTGACTTTTCCTCCAGAGTGCTGAGCCGATTGAGTAACCGTTAGGTTATTTCATGCCTCTTGAATGTTCGACGTCTGAGCGGCTACACACACTCGAACCTATATTTTACCCCCATTGGCAGGCCCGGAAAAGACATATGGTTTAGATTTTTAGACAACACTCCATGTAAAAAAGCCCTTCCTCTTCAGAGGCGTATTTTTAGAGTCTCTGAAGTGAAACTCTGGGGTGAATTCAATCCATTCAGTCCTCGGGGCCAATCTAAAGCCCAAAACACAACATTGTGTCAGTATAAGACATTGTTAACTGAGATGTCAGAAAATCAATTAATTACTTTTAAGAAGCAGTTAAGAGTATCCCTACGATGCCGCCGTGTGAATTATTAAAGAATCCGATGTAAGGGCCCCACCCCCACCCCAAACTGAAGCCCTGTGTCATGGGTACCAAATCATGCATCCTGCCCTGAAGCCCAGTTGAAAGGAGAGCAAAGATGAAGGGGCCACAGAGAGAGAGAGAGAGAGAGAGAGAGAGCGAGAGAGCAAAAATGAGACATGGCTTAAGAGACATAGTGCCTAGAAACAGTCCGGGCTGGTCGGTGCCTCTGAATGCTGCCCCAGCAGTGACACTCTGTGTCCTGGGTTCTCTAACGTGTACACCTACCTGTTCAGATGATGGCTGCAGAAAATGTGCCCCCCTCCGCACGGCTCCGTTTGCAGATGGCAGATGGGCAGCCCTGAGTCAGAGCCCTACAGTTTCCTTCCTTCTCCGGAGCCCTGCTCATCCCAGAAAAAGACTCAGGCAAAGCCCACTGCTCCCTCATTGCACCTGCCAATGCTATACCTGCCTGCAGCCTTCACTGGGCCGGGGGTGGCCCCCGTGGGTGGGAGGCCAAGGACTTCTGTCCCCTGTTGCCGTTGACTGGGAAAACTTAGCTCAGACCCAGTCACACTCACCCGTATATGTCTTATATATCTGGGGCCAACTCAAGACTGACCTGAAGTTTCAGATACACATCAGATGTGGATTCCCCAAATGGAGACAGAATCCCTCTCCGTTCCACTTAGCCTGCATCCCAAAGACTAAGAAAGCTGTGGAAACAGAGGTCTGCACTTGCTAAGTGAGGCAGCAGGCAGGGGCACAGGGGCCAAGGAGTCTCCCTTGCTGTGTTTCTTTGGTTTTGATCTGGCCAGAAATGTTTGCCTTCTGAGAAAATCCATACATTTGCATCACCAAAGCATCAGAACCGCTGTGTGAGGAAGAAAACTCCTTCAAGGGTGGGGTTGGGGTTCTCACTGCTTCCCAAACCCTGAGGTGCTTTCTTAGGTTATTGACCATCAACTTCCAAAGGCCTGGAGGCACCAAGAGTTGCAAAAGAGGCAGGAGGTTCCCCAGGCTTCTAGACCTACAGCAATCCAGTGATTTAAAAAGCAAGTTGCAAAGGGGAGGTGTTTTTCCCCCCATTATCTAACACCCGGAAGCAGTTATCTCCTTCCTCTGAGATCTGGGCTGACTCAGGGTACACCAGGCTGGAGAGGCGGCAGTTCCAGTTCATCATTCATTCATTCATTCATTCATCCATTCATAGAAAGTATTTCTTGAAGATCTACCCAGTTGCGAGCACTTTTCTTAATACTGGGGGCTCTCCAGCAACGAACGGGACAGTTTCTCCCTCGCTGCACCCATTCCCTTGAAGCGTGGAGGCAGGCAATAAACAAGTGAACACAGAGGTTAAATAAGACAAATGCAATGATGAGAATAAATCAATGTGTGGGAGCTGATATGGGTGGCGGTGCAGACGTCGGGAGTGGGGTTACTGTAGCTGTCGCTTTAGCAGAGGACATGTGGGCAGGCTCGGGAAAACACCCAGGGGCCAAGTGATCCAGGCAGAGGGAAGGCGCGTGAAAAGGTCCTGAGGCAGGAAGCGCTTGGCGTATCTGAAGCACAGGACGGAGGCTGCGGGACACAGGTGCTCTGTGAGGTGAAAGTGGTGGCTGGGCCCGCTCGCCCAGAGCCTGGAATTCTGAGCTTCCTGGAAAGCCCTCACGGAGTCTGGTTAGAGGAGAACCACGATCTCTGCCTGCGTGACTGCAATGAGGCTGGCCAGGGGGCTCCTGCCCTTTCTCCCTACCAAAAAGTCCAACACCAGGCAGACTGCAGGCCCCTCCCCCGTCAGAGAGAGCACGGGTCCAAACGTGACTGTCAGGTGCATGACCCTGGCAGACCTCCCCCTCTCTCTGTGCCTCGCAGATCTGATCAAGAACAAGATCCCCCGCCCCCACCTCCGCCGGGGCCATTGGATGCAAACTGTCTGCTTTCGGGAACCCTGTTGCTACTATGGTCAGCATCATTTTTATTTCCTACAGTATATCCCCAAAGTGTATTTTTGGTGCCGATTTTTACCAACTTCTGTATGGCAGGCATTTACTGAGCACCTACTCTTTATCTCCCTGGGTCCCGTACCACCACAGGAGAAGCTTTGTGAGTCAGATCAGGAAGCGTCCCTTTTCCCCCACCCAAGTCTGCGAGTTCCTCTTGAGCCCAGAAAGTGCAACGAAGCTTTCGGCATTCTCCTCCTAGGTCTTGTATTGAGGTTTCATGCGATATGGAAATGAAACGCTTGCCTGAGCACTGGGATTCCCTACCGGTGGTGTCAGGAAGGAGCCGTCCCCAACCCCCCTAGGGCCCGGGACCAGCCCGGGTGGGGGATGGGTTCCCATTCTGTCCAGAGCCCAGAGGGCTCTGTCCTGTGCACTCAGAACCACGACTGGGGGCCGGCGGGGAAAAGGGAGCTTGACTCTCCTGTCCGGGGCTAGTGAGACAGAGGACAAAGGGTGCGAGAGACGTTTGCCTTGGCCTTTAGCTTTCATTATGCAGTTCTTGACTTCAGAAAGACAGTTCATTTGTTCTGAGTTCCCAGCAGCCTGAATGAATTCCCCGCCAGAAAGAAAAAAGAAAAATGTTTTGAAAATGATCTCCGCCATTGATGATTCGATCAGGAAATTACAAAAAAGGAGAAAAATGAGACTGGGGAGAGCTTTGAGCCCTCCAGCCAGTGGGGCGAAAGCAAGGGAGCACAGCCAGACATCGGGGAGCCACAAGCCATGACTCAGACCCACAGATACCAGCGCTGGTTTCCCAGGATGGCAGGCAGAGAGTGAGCGGGAAATCCAAGCGCCCGTGGGGAAGAGAGGGCCAGGCCATGCGTGAGGCTGGCACCGGAGCCGGTTTGTGGAAGTCGATCGCGGGGCCGGGTGACGGAAGTCTTGATTTGTTCAAAACTGAAGCTGTCGCCCTGTTTCAGCGTCCGCACTGGCCTGTGGGTATTCCTGGCAACCACAGAACCCCGCATGATCGCCCATTCACAGCCCGGTGGGTCAAAGGTTCAAGCAAAGAGGAAGGGAAGGGTGAAGAAAAAGAGAAAGGTGTCGTGTGAGCCAGTAGAATCCTGGGGAGAAGACCCACCGTCCTAAAGATCAAGTTTGAATCTTGCCGGTCCTTAGCTGCTCTTTTATACTTTCCCGCTATGGAGCCAACTCGTCTCCTCTCCTGGAGGATGGCCAGGCTGGAGCCAGAGGACCCCGGGACCCCACCCAGGGGGGAACCCTCCTGACCCGGTGGCAGAGCTCACACCTCCTTCTGGAGACGTGCAGGACGTCAAACAGAACATCACCTATTTTTTCTTCTGTTTTTCTTTTTAAGAGATTTGGTGCGGTCCCTGTAAGGACGGGCGTGCCACAGCACGTGAGTGGCATTAGGAAGCTGCCTCTGTGCCAAGAGGGAGGGACGCCACCTCCCGCATCTGCCCTGGTCTCTCCTCCTTTCTAGTCTGATCTTCACAGTTGCGGGCTGGACCTTGACATGAGACGTGCAAAAAATGAAAAGGGGAGGGGTGAACTTATAAACCTATCTGATGTGATCCAAATGGATTCCATCTGTTTTCCACAGAGAGGGGATATAAATAATATGAGCAAGCATTAATTCGTCCTGCAAGGGTTAGTGCTCAGTTCCAGAAAGCCCCATACTGAACGAGAGCAAAGCAAGGGTCTGACGGGGACTCTGGCTGTCTTCTGCCCACGAGCTGCGCCAGGAAGGGAACACAGAGCTGGCTGGGTGTGATGTCAGGCCCGCCCTCCGTGGGCACTTTCTCCAATCTAAGACAAGCTGCCCCTTAGCATGTGGGGGTCTAATTTGTGTGAGAACAAAAAGCACAAAGTATTTGCATGGGATAATCTGTTGCAGAACGCCTTAAACATAAATAACACGATTATAGTTCTTGTTATATATGTGTGTCCCCCAACCCACATGCGTGCACGTGTGCACATACGCGGGCATGCACACACACACACACACACACACACACGCAAGCCCCAAGAAGATCTATCACGGCAGAAAGATCAATGACTCTGTTCCTCTTTGTTTAGAATTATAGATAAGCTTTTTACATGCCCTGAATCATTGGTCACATTCAATGTATATGCAAAAGAAGTTCAAAGGCCTACCTTGACAAAGGATGTTTGGAGAAAGATGATAAAATGTCTCTGATAAAACACACACAAAAGACTTTAGCAAGAAAGACCTACCAATTAGGAAAGCAGCGCTTGGGCATTGGGTGTGAAACCCTGTTATCTACAGCTTTGGCGCTCAAAGATAGTGGCCCTGAGCGTAAGGCTTTATCTGGCCTCCACAAGAATAGAGATTGCACCTCCCCAGAACCATCCTGTCTGCAAAGCCCAGGAAACACCTTGCAGAGAAGTTGATGCAACATTTGCCATCCCAGCCCTCGGTGACAGTTAAAATAGTGTTACAACATAGCGTTGAGCAACGGCCTCGCCCTATCAGCGAAGTCTATGTTCCAGCCCACTTTTCCCCCTGGAGAAGCAAAGATGACACTTTGGTGACATTTTTTGGTTCCCCCTTGACTTGCAGGTTAGACTATTAAAGAGAGGGAAGAGACATTCTTCCTTCTACCTTTCCAACAGAGTATAGAAATCCTTTCCCGATTGGGGTGCCAGGGTGGCTCAGTGGGTTAAGCGTCTGACTTTGGCTCAGGTCATGATCTCACGGTCTGTGAGTTCGAGCCCCCCTGCCCCGATAGGCTCTATGCTGACAGCTCGGAGCCTGGAGCCTGCTTCGGATTCTGTCTCCCTCTCTCTCTGCCTCTCCCCCACTTGTGCTCTCTCTCTCTCTCTCTCTCAAAAATAAATAAACATTACACAAAAAAATTAAAAAGCCTTTCCCAATCGACGTCTCCGGCAGAAGATCAGTAGTATTTACTGCTTACATTTTACTGCATTATTCTTGAGACTTTCAAAGGATTCCCCGTATCTCTTCGTGGAAGATTTATTACTGTGTCCCCACAACGTCTTCAGGGCTGAAGTTTAATTTATGTGATTGCAATCAGGAAACCACTTTGAAAAGGAAGAAATCAATTTAACTTTTCGTGAGTTGTAAATTTTCTGTAAATAAAATTTCACAAGACCCTCCTTTTTTTTTTTTTTTTTTTAAATCAAGAAGTAACAACATGGCTGTTGAAATGGCGGCAAGTTTTGGGGAAAGATTCTAATTAACAGGTCAGGGGGTCCCAGATCCACTACTATTTCGAGACCTTGGAGAAATCACTCATTTTTCCATTCCATCATGAATGGAGTATACAGGGTGTTTGCTAAGGCTGTTTTCACCTCTTGAAATGATTGGATGCTAGTCTACGAAGGGGTGGCCTTCAAAACATTTTCCCCTGGTTTGTTTTGTAATAATCCTTTTGCCTTTGATGACCGTGCTTGGCTTTGCAAGGTACGTCAGCCGTTATGATTTCACTTGGTCTTCTTGAGAACTTTGAAAATGGCAGGACGCCAAGGCCAGTGAGGAAACTGAGGCACAGGAAGGAGCCCTGCTGAGAGTCACAGAGAGTCACACACTGGGTCACCTAACAAAATTAGTACTAAGATAAAAAAAGACATTTCAGGCCAGAGGCTTTCAAATTTTTTTTGAATGGCGAGCAACAGTAAGAAGAAAATTGTATGCACGACTCAGGAAATGGGTCTAGCGGTCAAAAGAGGGGCTTTAGGAAGCAATACTTTTTCTCACTATTTGCAAAGCTCTCTATTTTCCATTTATTCTCTTCTATTTTTTTCCCCTTTCCTCTCTTTTCTTTTTATTTGTAACAAGAATCATTATTATTATTTTTAGTTCACAACTAATTCGTGGGCCACAATATATGGTTTAGAAGTCACTTTTCAGAAACTTTTTACATGACAGTGACCTGCTTTTTCCCAAATCAGAAAATAAGATGTACTCCCCTGAGTTCTGAACCCACAGATGAGTACCAAGTTGGGTTCTCTTGTTGTGGGTTTCTCGCTCTGTAGAAAGCCCCCCAAATCTGTATAATAAGGAGGCACAGTCCTTAGAGTGAAGCCTTCCACCCTAGGCAACTCATGACCCTCCCGGCTCTGAATACACCATCAAGTCCTAATAAATAATGAATACTAATGACAATATGGAGACACCTGTTTGCACTGTACTCCCAATAAAGTCAGAAGGATAACTGGGGCTGCTCCCTAAAAATGGCATATGGCTCTCTAAATAAAGGGCTTTAATGCATTTTATATTTAAACTATAAGGCCATGGGCTCAAACCCAAATTGAGATGGGCTCTGCTCCTTAAGTACATTCTGGAAAAGTCGTTGAAATATTTATCCACCTATCTGGGTTCAGTGTTTCTAAAGCAGCTCATTTCCTTGCACCAGGCATCTCGAGTGGGCCTGTTTGCAAATGCCCCTTGAACTGGGCAGGGGCTGACTGTCAGAAGCAAAGGCTGTCCTTTCGGAAAGTCATTGTCTATGAAACTTCTTGCATGAGAAGTACGAAGAACCACGTTGTTTCCACAACACAGCACACAATTCAAAGACTGATTTCCTACGCACCTGGTCAAATTCTTACTTTCTGTACTCCATCCCTAAGAGGCCACACTGCTTAACCCTTTAAGCCTAAGAGGATAATAGTCCCAAACGTAATAGGATTATTAAGAGGATTAAATGTGATCATGTCGGGGAAGCCCTTACCACAAGGCCTATAACTCAGAAGTGGCCCATGCGTTGTTAGAGACTTTTATTATTTGCCCACTAACATTCGCCATATATATATATATATATATATATATATATATATATATATATAATAACCGTATTGGCGTCACTAAGGCTTTCACTTTTGATGAGTCAATTCCATGGCTGTCTCTGTTCACATAGACTAGGATCATTTGATGGGTCTCCAGAGGTCAAACCACCTAGCCTCTCGACTTCAGGTCCACGGATCCCCAAACGTGTTAAAACCTAGCATAGCCCAAATCCAACGCGTTCGTGAGCGGCACGCTATCCAGTCGGCTCCCGACATGCTAAATTCTTTCCTTGACCTACTAAGTCAATCGGATCTATGCTTGTATGTTAGTTGCGTCTTTTCAAAAAATAGAAAAGGCTCACATTTATTTTTAAAGATCCGAACTTTTGTCTCAGAGGGGAACTTGGCTTTTTTCAGGAATGCTGACTTATAACACGAGTCACACGTGTCTTTCTTCCTTCTGTTCAAAGCAACACACACAGACTTCCAGCTGACAGATTCTTGTTCACAGGTAGCTGCTGAGGAGTTATTTGGGGTATATGTACTTTGGAATTCAACGTGCCAAAATCTTAAAGACCAATGAGAAGAGATTTTTTAATAGAAGTTTTTTGTTTTTTTTTAACTGGAGGGTCAGGGGTGGGATCGCAGACCCACTCGATAAGCTTCAGGTGATCTAGCAGTTTCTAGATACTCAGTCCACTTTTCCTTTTTAGTTCCAGATACTTCGAGCTTAGTAAAAGCCAAGAGAACATTCCACGTGTGTGGTAGTCATTCTCCACCATGCATTTGCTGCTTTAGTATAACGTCCTAGGTTGTATCTGCCTTTGTCTCTAATTTTACTCATTTTACTTGTAAGAATTCCAGAACTTTTATTTTTTAAATTTTTTTAAACATTTATTTATTTTTGAGAGACAGAAACAGCATGAGTGGGAGAGAGGCAGAGAGAGAGGGAGACACAGAATCCAAAGCAGGCTCCAGGCTCCGAGCTGTCAGCACAGAGCCCGACGCGGGGCTCAAACTGAGATCATGACCTAAGCTGAAGTCGGACACTTAACCAACTGTACCACCCGGGCGCCCCAAGAATTCCAGAACACTTTTAAATATAAAGATGACTAGTGACAGAATAACATTCTCATTAAGGAAATTTTTTCTGCCGCTGCTTTACCTTTAGTGTCACGTTCTCGTTAAAGAAATGCCTTTCGGGGAGAGTATGATTAATCAAACCTTCCTTTATTGTGATCAGAAGAAAAAGAAAAAGGAAGAAAGAAGGAAACATACACAAAAGTGAAAACTAAGTTGCCATGTAACTTTATTTCCTTCTCATTCCTAGCATTCAAGGGGTTAACCAGAGGTCTTAATACATTTCCAGTCTAATTGGGAAGGGGGGAGGATGTGGAAACCATTTCAGGAACGAGATGAAAATTGCCAGCCTCCACGTGCCTGAGGCAAAAAGACGAGAAATGAAATCTCTCGTGGGCTTGGTTAGCGAGGGGGAAGAAATCTACATCTCGCACTTCAGGTTCATGTTAAATAATGATCTCCAGAACGGTGGGACTCGGGAAAAGGGGTCTGCCCGTGTCTCTTAGACGGGGCCCACCAGGCAGTTCCTGGACAGTATCTGTCCTTCATTCAGCTCACCCAGACCCGGCTCCAGACTCTGACCACTCAGCGTGGTTTGCGTAGACAAACAGCGGAGTCCCTACTGACATGTTTGGGAAAAGCTTCTTTCCTCCCGATAGAAGTGCGTTTCATTATATAGTGTGTCCACTGAAAGCGTTCTGGGCTAAACAGTTTCTACTTTAGAAGTGGTAAGGAAATCCACTAGATCCGGCATAGGTTTCTCTCACCACGAAGATGCCCCCTGAATGGAGACCTTGACACGTACAGAACATCTTCTAATTAAATGCTTCTTAAAAATTCTTTAGGCCCACATTTATAGAAATGCTTTCTGCATGCCCTTTTTCAAAACTTACCCTAGAATGCTGTATTAACCAATAATGCTTTCGAAATTGTCCTCCGGGAGGAATGGCTTCATATGCATTTGAATGAAGGAACCTAGAGAAGCAAGAAAAAAATGGAGGTGCTTTATGGTCACTAAAGAGCGGTGCATTCATTGGTCAGTTTAACTGGAAATAAACTTGACTTCATTTGGGGACTCATTTGCCTTCACGGCGGAGTAATCCTCTGTTCCTTTGTTATTACCATTTTTAAAGAACTACCTTCTCTGCAAAAATGTGTGCTAAAAAGCCTTAGAGTGTTGTTTGTATGCTTAATCATTTTTAACAATTTTTGGATGATCTCTTTATATTGCTTTCGTTGTACATACAAGTATAAATTGGAAACTAGCTAACAGACGTTTATGTTTCAGATATTTTTGTTTAATTTTGTTAAAAATTATTTTTGCCCTTCCTTCCTACCTTTCAAGAACAGATGACCTGTACAGAATTAGTACCATTTATTCATTGCAAAAAAAAAAAAAAGTAGAAAAATGTGCTTTTTTGAAACATAGATTTATGATGACATTTTTCTAAGCAAGCACAAAGCAGTCACATCAAAAAGTTTAAATCTTACCTAACTAACACTTTTTGATTAAGAAATAAACAATGATGTTTCATAGGAAGTCTCCACAAAAGCTTTTAATATTCCCTTTCATCATGTGTATGGTATACTCTTCATAAAAATGTGATTATTACTAGAACATAATCGTATAATCTTAATGTAATCTGAAAATATGTAACTATTACAATGCAGATCTTAGGATTTGTATAAAACAGAAAATGTAATTATGTAATTAGAGAATAGAATAATCACTTCTATGGCTGCTTTTTTTTAGCTATTTTTTATTTCATGCTACTGTGTGGTATTTTAAAGCTTTGGTGGAGTGTGATAATTCCATGACCCCACAACAAAGCAGAGTAATGATAATGTTAGCCCGCTGTTTCATATATAATTCTGTTTTCCAAATCTGCAGATAGCAGGGTTAATATGCGAGGATTTGCCTTCTTATCTGAGTGCCTGGAGCACACTCTAAGACCAACATTTGGCAATTTATTATTTAATTGATCGATGTAGCTTTCTCAGCAATTCCTCGCAGAGAACTACACCGCTGACTCTGATTCTTGAGCAGATTCCCATGTCCAGGACAGGTGGCAGATCGGACAATCAAGATTCATCTCAAACTTCTGCGGTCCCTCTCCAATAATTTCTGCTGCGGTCCCTCTCTAATAATTTCTGCTACAATTGTGAGCCAATTTCTCTGCAGTCTCTGTGGAACCACAGATAAGAAAACACTGCGAAGTTGATTCTGGGTTCCCCTTTTTCTTTCTTTTCTCCTCCCCACTCAAAACCCGAGTTCACTCCAGCCATGTGCTGACCTAGGTCAGCACCAGATCAGGTCAATTTCTCACAATTCCAGGTGGCATTTATATGTAAGTGTTGACGGTGCTGAAAAGCCCCCTTGTCCACGTCTCTCATTTTGTAGGAGAGAAAACTGAAGCTGGGTCCATGTAAGTGTCTAAGTGGCTAGTAGCAGGAGGAGGCTGAAGCCCCCTTCCTTCTCGGTGTGCCTCTACCAGTGAGAGATGAGTTGGGTCCTCCTGCATCAACCATATGGGGTGGGGAGGGGGAGGAGTTGTTGGTTGCACGAACAACCCGGTCATTCATTCAATCATGCCATCAACAACGTCAAAACTTCTGCTGTTGGGAGGGAGTGAACAGTTACCCAGCCATCATCCTTGCCCGCCCCTTTACCCACCATGGTCCACATTTAACATCATGTGGGCCCGCCCACTGCTCTCTACCAGCTCAAAAGGGGTCATTTTATCAAACTGACCTACAGTTCACCCCCAACCCTGTTTCCTATGTCTAACAGTTCAAGAACGGGTTAAATCGACTCATCTACTTATTTTTAGACGTAAATGTTGCACGGGGAGGGGGAAGAAAAACATACCTTCCTATTTCATAATTCCCCAAGTGAGAGAGGAAAGGTAAATTATAAACACAAAGAATAAAATAAACTGTTCCGCTCTGGGAGGAGAGTTCATCGCGAAATGATGTGGGAAACAAGGAAAAAGGCTTCTGTGCGTTCATTCCTACATTCATTCATTTCTTTTTTTACCCAACTTAGAAAAATTGTGTTTTGTTTCTAGCTCATCATGGCGGGATGGTTTTTGGTGCATGGACTAAAATTTAACCTAAAGTAAAGCAGACGTAGAAGTTATAAGCTGTTTTTATAGACTCCTGTCATCCACCAGAAAAGTTTACTCCTGTAACCGTCCGCACTTGGGGGACTCAGAATCATGGGAAAGCACATAAATTCGCTTCCCTGTTCAGTAGATTTTTGAGGTGCTTCTTGATACTTGGGTACTTTCCCATAGCGCTGGGATAAGGGATGTCATTCAAAGAGGAGACCAGCTTCATGCACCCAGAGTGGTTTCTCAGCCTGTCCCAGGAAACCACCTTCTGTCCACGGCTAATGGAGCCAAAGAAACCGTGGAGAAAATCCACATCCTCTCTAGTCTCCACCCATCAGCCTCTTGACCTCTGCACTCACCCCACCAGAGTGAGGGGTGGAAACCAGGTACGTTTGCCCTAAAGAGATACCCGGGACCTTCAGAGATTCCCAGCAGCCTCTGAGGAATCAAAACAGTGAGGTAGGGCCAGTCGTTTCGGTAATAGACCTGGTCCCATATCTTCCCCTTTGTTATTTTTTCTGAGCACTGGGAGAGAGGCGGATCCACTCCCTAACTTGGACCAGGAGCTGCCTCACCGATTTGAACTCTTACTGTATTTTAACCAGAAGATTGTTACCAAATTGACATCTTGAGTGATTTGGGAGGAAAACATGCTATATTTCAAAATAAACCTGTTTGTAAGAATTGCTATTTGAGAATGAGTATCATTTAGCTACTTTACAATTCTATTTTAAATTCACAACCTATTAAAAACAGAACTTCTTAGGGCACCTGGGTGGCTTAGTCGGTTAAGCGTCCAACTCTTGATTTCAGCTCTGGTCATGATCTCACGGTCTTGAAATCGAGCCCTGAAAAATAGAACTTCTTTTTCTAATCCCCATTGCTTACATGAAATTCATAGAAAATGAATCTTGTAAAAGAGGGAAACAAGGGATGCTTTGGTAATATCCTTTCAGAGCTCTTAGGAACCCCAGCGCTGTTGTATAGGCTGAGCCATCAGTGGCTGCTAAACATTACGTGGAAACGAAAACTGCATGAGGTTGGCTTGTGGCTCGTCCGTGGCTGTGAAGACGTGCCTCAAGGCATTGACAGCGGTTGGTAGGCTTTTGCAGTTCAGTTGCTGGCTCTGTATGGGTGTGCGTGCTCGCGTGTGCGTGTGTGTGTATCTTTCTGCCTGTTAGTCTATCGGGTGATACTGTAATAAAAATTCTGAACTTTGCTTCAGGAAAGCTCAGAGGGAGAACATGAGTCAGGAAAGATGTGTCACTTAAGGGCCTTCCCTGACGGCAAGGTTAAAAACAGGGCCTGCTAGAGCACCGGCAGAATAGTAGCAACATTGCTGTGCAGACAGAGTTGTGTCTTGAGCGGTCACTCTGGAGGCGCACTGTCCAAAACAGTAACCACTAGCCACAGGTGACCCTTAAGGACTTGAAAGGTGACTACAGTGAATTGAGACTTGCTATACACACAGGACTTTGAAGGACTGGCTGCAAAAAAAACAAAGAATGTAAACTCTATCAATACTTTTTATATTGATGACATGTTGAAATGAAAATGTCTGAGATACAGTGAGTGAAATAAAATCTATCATCAAAGCACTTTCACCCATTTCTCTTTGCTCGTTTAATGCGGCCACTAGAAAGTTTTAAATCGTGTCTATGGCTAACATTACATTTCCGTTGGGCGGTGTTGTTCCAGAATGAGAAAGAATGCCCACGTAGTTTAAATGAACCTCGTCAGGGTCTAGGAAAGAAATTTTGACGGGGGACAGTATAATGATGTGAACCATCTCGCAGTGTAGTTGAGCTGGCTGGTTCCAGCTGGGCGCTCCCGAGGCAAACTGCTTGGGTAGAAAGTGGGCGAATTACTAAATCTCAGTTTCTGCAGCGGTAAAGTGAAGGGAAGAAATACGAACCGCTTGTTACCAGAGGGTTAAGGGGAAGAGTACGTGTAAAGCACTTGGTGTACGGTGTGCTAGAGGGTGCACTGATAAAAGGTAACTTCTGTTGCCGTAGTGAGCTGCCATCACAAAATCATAGACTGAGTGGCTTCAACAATGGAAATTTACTTCTCACGCTTCTGGGGCTGGAAGTCCAAGATCGGGGTGCCTGTCATGGCCATGTTCTGGTGAGAGCTGTCTCTCTCCCTGGCTTGCAGATGGCTGACTTCTCACTGTGTGCTCACATGGCAGGGGGAGAGAGAGAAGTAGAGAGAAAGCTCTCTGATCCCTTCTCCGAAGAGCGCTAATCCCGTGATGAAAACCCCGCCCACATGACTTCATTTAAACCTAACTGCCACCCACAGGCTGTGCCTCTTAATAGCATCACACTGGGGGTTAGGGCTTCATCATATGAATTTGGTGGGGCGGTGGGGTGGGCGGGGCACAAACATTCAGTCCATCACAGTAGTTTAAAAAACCCAATCAGAAATAGCTCTGATGTCAATTTGCATTTGGCAATGTTGTTTGAGAAAACCTTTCAGACACTGCAGTCTAGCGTGTGATGGGCACAGCTCTCTGGATACTGAGCAGGTGCTCTCGCCTTCCCTGAGTGTGGTCCTTGAAAAGGCAGCAGCACTGAGAACTTGTTGGAAATGCAGGATCTCAGGCGCCCCCCAAACCTGTTGAATCAGAATCTGCACTTAACCAGATCCCCAGGGGCTTCAGAAACATATTCAGTTTCTGCAGTACTGTCTAGGGATTCACAAAGGAGGAGGACAGCCTCACCAGCAAGGTGTTCAAAACCTAGAGGCGATGTGTTTACATGGCGGTGAGGGCGAATCAGGAGACAATAAGACAATTACACAGGTGACATTAAGGGGGCCCATTGAAAGATATCCTTGCTCCCCAGTGATCCAGAACCAACTGTGAGGCAAAGTAGCCAAGCAGACAGGGATTAAGATATCAGCTTTACATAAGAGACTCCTAAATATGGAGAACAAACAGAGGGTTACTGGAGGGGGATGTGCAAGGGGGGATGGGCTAAATGGGGGAGGGGCACGAAGGAATCTACTCCTGAAATCATTGTTGCACTATATGCTAATTTGGATGTAAATTTAAAAAATAAAATTAAAGGGGCGCCTGGGTGGCTCAGTCGGTTGAGCATCCGACTTCGGCTCAGGTCACGATCTCACGGTCTGTGAGTTCGAGCCCCGCGTCGGGCTCTGGGCTGATGGCTCAGAGCCTGAAGCCTGCTTCTGATTCTGTGTCTCCCTCTCTCTCTGCCCCTCCCCCGTTCATGCTCTGTCTCTCTCTGTCTCAAAACTAAATAAAACGTTAAAAAATTTTTAAAAAAAGAAATCATTTAAAAAAATAATAAAATTAAAAATAAATAAATTAGGTAAGTAATTAATTTTTAAAAAGGAAAAAAATATCAGCTCTATCACCAAGGACTGTGAGAGAATATAGCTCAGGACATGGCTTCTTGCCATTGAACCCCGTAAATAGACACTTACTCATTAGCACACAGGCAGTGTTATCCCAAACAAAGGGGAAGGGAAAGGCACGCTCAGAGTACTAATTTTCTATTGCTGCCACACTACCAAATTACCACACCTACTTATTAGCTCAGAGTTCTGTAGGTCAGAAGTCCAGTTGGGCTCAACCACGTTCCCAGCTTAGGGACTCACGAGGCCAAAAACCAACCAGTGTTGGACCGGCCGACTCTCATCTGGAGGCTTTAGGGGAAAATATTCTTAGAAGCTTCTGCAGGTTGCTGGCAGAATGCGGTTCCTTAAGGACTGCGAGATGGGGTCCTGCTTCCATGCTGGCCTTCAGCCAGGGGTCACCTACAGAGACTGCTCTCCGTTCCTGCACATGGCTCCCTCCATCATCCAGCCAACGATGCAAGCACATCGGATCCCTCTCTCTACCTCTTTTCCGCCCCAGCCTGAGAAAACTCTGCTTTCAAAGATCTCATGTGATTAGATCAGGCCTCCAGAATAATTGCCCTTTTGGTTGACTCGAAGCCAACGGATTGGTCACATCAGTCACATCAGAAAAATTCGCTTTGCCACGTCACATGGCCAGAGCATGACATTTCCTCATATTCGCTGTCCTCCAGATTCGGGTGGGAAGTCTTGAGGGTCCGTTTTAGGGTTCTGCCTCCTGTGCTTGGTTTCTATTCCCAGAGCTACTAACCAAGCAATTCAGTCTTTTATGGTGGAGGATGAATGAGGTTGGGGCAAGAGGCCAAGAGTTTTACAACGAAGAATGTCACTCCACATAGAAACCAGAAGCCAGGGAAGAGTTGGTCCCATTACTTGGCTCTTACGCACCCCACCCTCGATACACTCAAATAGCTATAACATAATGTAAAATATAGTCCAAGGGTCACCCAGAGGACACGGAGACCATGAGGAAGAGTATATTTGGCCCTTGAATGAAAATTTCACCCGAGGCACAGGGATCTGAGACCACTCCAAGATGGGAATGAAGGGTAGTCCTTAATCCTGCAGGAGAGCGCAGAAGAGCTCGCTCTGAAGCTGGGCTGCGTAGGGCATGTGTTCTGTGCCCAGGTCTGCAGAGCAGTGGTATGGGAGATTAATCTGGAAGTACTACATGAAATGAAAGAAGCCCCTTTGTGGGGGACCTTTGCAGGAGATCTGGTGAGAAGTCATGAGAACTTGAACCGGAATGATGGCAATAGGGATAGAAAAAGGAGGGTAAATTACAACGAAGAAACCAAAAAGAGGACTTGGCAGCAGACTGGATGAGGTCAAAGGCAAATCCGTGGATCCCACTCTGGAGACCGGAGGGTGAAAAGAGCGAGAAGAGCTGGGTTGGCGCGGGAGCTGATGAGTCTGATCGTCAGTAAAATGCACACGATAGATGTTAATTTTCTCTCATGTCTTCAACACACCCGCGCGCACGCACACATCTCAACCTTGGGCTTTCCCTTTCCCTGCCACCCCCCTTTTCCCCTCCCTCCTCCAACAGGCACCTACCTCCCCCCTCCCTCCATGCACTCACTGCCCCATCCTCTGCTCCACTGAATGTCTTCTAGCAAAAGTTACCACGGATCCTCTAGGGACAAATCCAATGTCATCGTTTCAGTCCTCATCCTCATTGGCCCCTCCTTGACCTTGGCCTTTGAGACTCCTGCCTTTCTTCTCAAAACTCCCATCTTCTTTTGTTTCAAACACCCTATTCTCCTCTTTCTCTACCTGGCTCAGTCCCCTTGGTCGGTCCAGGTCCATCTTTTTCTCATCAACCCCTTAGATGTTGACAATCTCAGATTCTGTCAGCGCTCCCTTCTCTCTCCGGACACTGTCTCGGCAAGATGTGAAACCACCACAGATGTGTGACGACTCTGCACTCGTTACTTGTACCCTAGACCTCTGCCCTCAACTGCTGTTTTCCCCACCAGCACCTACAGCTCTGTTCTGTACATCCAAAGCCAGATCCTCGGGTCGACCTCCAAACCCTTCCTCTTCTGGTCTTCCCTCCCGCTAGTAATGGCACCTGGGCCGGAAGCAGGAGAGACTCCTCTCCTCCCCTCTGCGGCCATCTCTTCCATCTCCATTGTCCCCACCTTAATGCAGATGTTCACAATTCCTTGTCCCACAACTGCAGTAGCTCCCTCCGTTCCTCATCTCTACCCCCTCCTACTCACCCATCCACCTCTGACAGATTTACTTCCCTCAAACAGGTGTTAATCACGATGTTCCCCAGACTTCAAGGCTCTGATAGACCCCAGTGGCCTCAGGTTGAAATGCAAATTTCTGCAGGTTTATAAGCCGCCTACGACCTGTGTTCATGTCTGCCAGCATTGTGTCCTCTGTGAGCGCCCTCATCCCAAACCTACTCTCCAATGACACCAGAAGTGACGTGCGGGTCTGTTTCAGAAATTCACATCTTTCTCATGCTGATCCTTCTGCCAGGAGCGCCTTCTCCCCTGTCCCCTCCCACCTTCCTGAAACCTTCCTCCAGCCCTGCCAACCATCTGGTAAAAATCTACCCAACCTCCAAGAGCCAACCCAAGTACCACCCCCGCCGGGTGGTATGCCCCCTCTTTTTCCTGTGTCTCCTCCCGCCATCTTCCTGGAGCCATGACACTCCATGACACTCAGCAACAGCCATGAGGCTCTGTCGCTCTCCTCTATTTGTCCTTTGTTATCAACCAGCCCAGCACCCTGCCTGGCACATAGGAAGCTTTACAGATACCCTGCAGGGAGGAAATCAAATACTTCATACCTGGGAAAGTCCTCAACATGCCATTTTGAATGAGTGGAGGCTGGAGGGCTAGAAAGCCATTTAACATTTATTAAGAATTGAAAAGCTAAAGGGACCTTGACCTGCTCCTCAAAGTCTACAGATGGCCAGAAATAACCTCGGGCTGTGACTCCTAAGTATTCGAGATTTGCAATGTAAAGAATTTCGGGGATAGTTTCTAATGGAGACAATGAGACAGGAGAGGGTAAATTGAAAGATGAGCTCAGAGTTTAGCTTTTCAGAGCTCTCCAAAAGATACCCATAAAAATACGTAGTTGTGATCAAAAAGAAACATAGCTCAGACCCATAGGTGGACATGCGTCTGTGTTGTGTGTGTGTGTGTGTGTGTGTGTGTGTGTACATAGAGTGGAGTGACTTTGTCAGGTTTCCTAAACTCTCCAAGTGTGAGGGTCCCCGTCTGTAAAATGGGGTTGGTAATGGCATCCTGGCGAGGATTAAATGAAGCGAGGAATATACAAGCATTTTGGTCATTACCTGGCACTTAGTAGTTTCAAGGAGAGGGAGGGAGAGAGAGAGAGAGAGAGAGAGAGAGAGGGACGGAGAGAGAGAGCTGGTAGATAAGTTGGCCAAATTGAGCTCTTGCTGCCACTAACCCCCAAGACCTATCCTCTCTTGCGGTTTAGGTTCTAGCACATTTCACAACCCTCTGGGCAAATGACTGCCAACCTCCACAGGGGCTACCTCCCCTGCAGATGACCCACCCTCTCTGGGCTTAAGGCTAAATGGCATGAGCACTGTGTCCTCAAGGCTACTGACACAGGACAAACTAAGGACGGTTCCCAACAGATGACATGCACACTTTCCAAAATTCACTCACTCTTGCCTTTGTTTTTAGGTTAAAAAAAGATCTTGGGTTTTCTCCCAGAATCCCGGAAATATTAGCTGT
Source organism: Panthera leo (assembly GCF_018350215.1). Taxonomy (NCBI): domain Eukaryota; kingdom Metazoa; phylum Chordata; class Mammalia; order Carnivora; family Felidae; genus Panthera; species Panthera leo. The sequence continues at coordinate 10,460,749 of NC_056687.1, forward strand.
GTAACTGGAACACTTGTTTTTCTATTTTGCTTCTTCTATTCCCCAGCCTCTGACCTGGGGGAGCTTCTCAGGGTCTCAGGAGAGAATTTCCAGGGTGGTAGGGTTTGCTGGGTCTCTTCCGTATAAATTCAGCTGTCTGGTCAGTATTACTGTTGTGGATGCCCCCTCCCCCATGCCTATTAAAAGTAAACTTACAAACTTCAGGGTACATTTGATATTTCTTAATTTATCATTCATAAGCGCAAATGATTTTTTTCCCTGCTCTATTTATAAAAAAAAAAAACTCTTTACAGAGTCATTTTATATACATGCAAACCACAATCTCTCAGTGATTTGTTTTTTGAGGATGCTCCCTGGAAACTATACCTATTCAATTGCTTTAATCTTTCATTACATATAATCAGTCATACACATAAGACTAAGGAGCTGTAAATCTCGTTCTCCTGCCTATTTAAACAGCGTCTGGAAATCTGAAATAATTACCTCCTTTCTTAGTTTTAAAGTGTTTTTAAGATATATTACATTAATATTGTGGAGTAAGGTTGAAAGTCGGTCTGTGACATTGCAAATGCTCAAATCCGAAGGCTCTGAAAAATGGTGTCTCCTCCGTGTTAAGCATTCAGTGCTGAGCATTTTCAATATACAAGGCTGTTCCAGCAATGTCAAAAGCAGAACATTACTGTAGATGTTCAAAGAAAAGAAGCTTCAGATGACTTTGCTTAATGGGTTTACCTATAACTGGACACACAGCAGCAATGTAGTGACACATATTTGGATGTGATCGTATGACAGATATTTTCAATAAAAATTGCTATCATCTGTTATGTCAAGAATGAGAGGTTTCAGGATAAATAATCTGCAAGATAAATCAGGATAAATTAGTAAAGGGAAGGAGAGTAGAGCAAGCAAGGAGGAAATATTTCCAACCTGTCCCATTGGAAGTAAATTATGATCATGTTTATCAGTTTGTTTCTCTCAGAGGAGGTATTCAAAATTGTTTATCTTCATTGCTTTAAAGAAAAGTCGTATTTTTACCTCTTGCATTTCACCTCTGCTGTAATACCAATTTGCAAGTGTTTTGGTATGAAGTAAGGATTTGGTCTTGATTTCACCTTGAATTCTGATTCACGTCTACTTCCTCCAAATGTATTTCTAATGTTCATAAATAAATCACATTGGCCTCACACACCGAGGTTTAAAAAGGTGATTCTGTGAGAGAGAAAGATTCACTACTAGCTATCAATGGAAAACATTGGTTGAAGTCACATGAAATTATGTGCATATGTAACAGTTCATTTTTTACTTGCTGGTTTACTGTTTCAAGCTACTTTTGTGCCCAAATTGGACAATATGCTATAAAATTCCCCAGTGCTAAAAAGAGTGAGGGGCAATCAGCGAACAACAACAACAAAAAAAAAGAGGGGGGGGGGTAGAAATTTAGTTTTAATGCTTGTAATTATTGCAGTTAGAATGAAATGTATCAACTCTCAGTGAATTTAGTGTTTGCTGTCAGTACATTTACCCAATTGTTTTTATTTTCCCACTTTCTGTTCTTTCAGAATGTGTACACGGAATGAACCCATCTAGAGATGTTCACGGTATGTTGGATTCCAAATTCTATTTTTTTATAAAATATGCACATTCATATGATTTTTTTTATCTATGCATCTCTACAACGTGTGACATAAATTAGCCAAATAATTAAGGCTTTTTTTTTTTTTTTTTTTTGCTGATTCACAAATACTTAAAAGCTGCTCTTCATATTGTAAATATCAAACCCTATAAAACATTCCAATGAAACTATAATGACACCCTCGGTTCTACAGCGTAGTTTACCACAGGTGCATTCTGCTTTTATTAAACGACTCTGCATGACTCTGAAAAAAAAAAAAAATAGAGCTTGTTATAACCTAGTTTATTGCCTTTGTTACAGCAGTGGCAATGCAAAATTTTTATGAGGGTAAAATGTTTACTAAGCATCCTAAATTACAAAAAAAAATTAACTTAAAAACTTTCTGCTTGCTACCTGTGAGCTGCACAATGATGATGCTGGAGTGAACAGATCACACATCAACCATGCATCCTATGGAAACATTCCTATGAGGGAAGGATATAGTGGCAGAAGGAAAGACTCCTGTCCCCAAAGGAACTGGATTTCAAAAGTATAATAATCTCAGAGCCACTCCAGAAGGGGGGAAATGTTTAATCAAATTGTAATGTCGAAAACTGGATTGTGTGTATGGCAGGTTATTCACCTGCACGGATATTAACATGTTACTCTTCATAAAAATGTTCTCCATCCCTATGACATTATACCAACCGCACCAGTTTGCTCCAGAACCCCTAGCAAAATACATGCCCTGGTTTTAATTCACTGAAGTGGTCACTGAAATAGAAAGGTTTTTTTCTAGAAATACACTTTTAGAAATGTAATTTTAAAAAGATGTTACCCACAGAGGGGAATGTTGATTGAAGAGAATGGTTGAGCCTCTAACCCTACCTACAGGCATATTTTATTTTTGAGAGGGTTTTAAAACAGCAAAAATGTAAGATATTTAGATATTTTCTGAGACCACTTACAGTTATATACTGACCTAACGCTGAAGAAAAACGTCAATGAGCCATTGTTTTTTCCCCAATGAAATTGTTATTTTTATTCCAACTAACCAAATACTACTTTTAAAAATCCCTCTGAAAACGTACATTTCATTCCTGTTAGGGACATTATTGGAATTTCCCCCACGCAGCAAATTTGGAAAAATCTGTCCTACAGCATCCACCCAACACGTCGCTTCGTTGTATTTTTTATTTTGTATTATGACAAGAGTTAAATTTTAGTATTATTCCAGGAGTGAATGCGGTAATGTCTCCTTTCCTTTCTTAGAGAGGCAGAGGAAGGGAAATTCTATACTGCCGCTAAAATGAGCGCTTTGGGTGGGAAGGAATTCTTCATTTCGCGTGCGATGTTAATGAACTTTATAAGCTCTGTAAAAAAGTCCTTCAGACTAAGGGATTCGAGGTACACCTTAGCTGAGCCTCATGCTGCCTGCTTTAGTTCCTCGATAAGGAAGGTGCAGTGCAGGGTTTTATTTCTCGTTTTCAAGTGTGCACCGCACAGCGCATTTATAGCCAGCGCGGGTCCCGGGAACCCGAAATGCCCGGCGGCCGGATTTAAAATAAATCAGCAAAAGCTTTTCTCGCTTTTATCATCCTCGTCGACGTTCAAGTTCGAGGCGCACTGGTTGAAACTCTTAGCCGAGCAGCGCCCAAGGTGCTGCCGTTGAAGGGCTCACCTTGGCGCATCTATCCCAGTACCTCTTTTCTAAGGAAGGGAACTTGACCCCGCCGGAGAGGCTGCCGCGGAGAGTCAGACCCGCAGCCCCCTCGCAGGGTTTAGGGTTTCAAACCGCCGGAGCCCCAGAGGAGCGTTCTTCTCTGACCTTTCCGCGCGGCGAAATTACCCCAATCCGCTACATCCCCCGAGTCAGAGCCCATTTTCGCCTCTGCCGCACTCCTGAGCCTCCCGCCCTGCGTCCGCGGGGGTCCCTAAGGATGCACTTGGCGGCTGTTCCCGGGAGCGCTCGGTGGGCACTTAGAGCGTTGTATTTGAGCGGCGGCAAAGGGGTTTCACTCGCCCCAACTCGCCTCTAGAGCCGGCGGCGGCGGAGCCGGGGCCGGCGGGGGGGGGGGGGGGGGGCGGCAGACGGGGAGGCTTGGCAACCGCGCAATGTTTGGAACCGCCGGGCCAAGGTGGAGAGAGGACTTTTGGGGGTCTTTACGCCTGAAATGGGGCCTCTTCAAAATCATTTAGGGAAAACACAAAGGAGTTTGCTGACCCATTAAAACAAACTGCAGGTAGTTTGCTGGGAGTTCCCGGGCGTCCCGGGAGAGGAGCGAGGGGACGGCCCACCTGGGGAGAGGCTCGGAAAGGCAGGCGGGAGCCGGAGCCGCTGGCCGGGCGACGGCGCCCGGGGACGCCAGGAGCACCGGGGTGGCGGGAGGGCCGACCGCGGTGTGCGCGCAAACGGGTTTCGGGAAGAGACCCTGATGCGGGCCTGTCGGGACAGCCGGGACCCCCACGACTCCCACCAGAGGGTTCCTGCACCGCCAGCTCGGCTGCCGGGATAGTAGGGGCGCAACGCGGCCGCTGGGGCTGGCTCCGGCGGCCGTTTCCAGTCGTTTCTCCCCAAACTGGAGTTCTGACGAGAGCGACCCAAAGGCCCAGAGGAGGGCCGGCGGAGTCCCGCGCCCTCGGGGGCGTTCCCGACGCCCCGGGCGGCAGAGAGGACGGCTGCTGCCCCCTGGCGTCCGCCCCGGGCCCGCGGCCCTCAGCGCCTCCCGCGGGGCCGGCCCCCGCCTCCTCGCCGCTCGGCGCAGCCCGTGCGGCCTCTCGGGTTCTGGGGCGAGGGAAGCCGCCTGGGCCCCCGGGAAGGGCCTCCGCGGCGGGCCCGCCCTGGCCGACGCCTCCGTTAGGCCCCAGCGGCAGAGCCCGAGGAGAGTCCCGCGCGGCGGCGTCGGTCCCCGGCACTGTAGCCGCGCGCCCGCAGCGGGGAAGGAGGCGGCTGGAGGGAGGGAGGGAGGGAGGGGCCCCGCGGGGGGGGGGGGGGCGAGGGGGAGGGCGGGTGAAGGACCCCAGCTCCAGGGAGTCGAAGTTGAGGGCTCCGTGTTGGGGGCGGGGTGGGCGCCCTCCCCCGCGGGGGGGGTGAGTGCCGCGGGGTGCCAGGGAGCCCCGTGGCTGCGGGGCGGGGGAGGGGAGGGACGGGCCTCGGGCGCCGGGGTGGGGCGGGGCCCCCTCTAAGCTCCGCGAAAATGCCCGCGGCGCCGCGGGGACGGGCGCAAGGGAAGTTCCCGCCGGCGCGCAAAGCCGGGGTGGGTTCGGCACCCCAGGCCGCTCCGGCTCGCGGGGGCGGGGAAAGGAGCCAGCGCCGTTTCCGGGGAGCCGGAGGTGGGTGCGGGGCTAGGGCGACCTAGGCCCAGCGGTGGGCTTTCGTGCCGCCTGCGGGGGAGCCGACGCTCCGAGGACGGGGTGCCAGCCCAGCGGATGCCTTCAACTTTCTTTCCCGTCGCTTGTTCTTTGGGGTCTTTTCTGATCGGGACACTCCTTTGCTGGCCGCACCGCGCACTCAGACTGAGGCGCGCTGCGTAATTAAGCCGCAGCCCGGACGCGGTGAAAAACACCAATTAGAGAAAGCAAACCAAGAGAGAAAACTAAAAACACAAAACCATGTTGGGGAGACCGAGAATCGTCTGGCCTCGTTAAATGAATCAGCGTCACTTCGCTGCAGCTGCCCACCCGACCATGGGGCCCCGCGGAGCCGCTCTTCGGCCGGGCCCTCGGCCCTCCGGCCCCCCTCGCGGCCGAATCCCACCCACGCCGGGGAAGCAGAGGCTTGGCCCTGGGTGGCCGCTCAGGGCCCGGGGCCGCCCCGGGGCTCCGGTACCGATCCCGGGAGCCTCGCGGCGGCCGCTTCATCTCCAAGGCGCGGGGGGCGCCTCCCTCCAGCTGGTCTCCGTGCCCGGGCCGTTCCGGGCGCGGCGCGCGGCCCGAGCCCTCCCAGGGCCGGCCGGCCTCCTCTTTCTCCACCTCCCTGGTCTCCGGACCGCGGCCGCCTGTGGCGCCGCTGCGCACTGCCGCCCCGGGCCGGTGGCAGCGCGACGCTGCACGGGCGCAGAGACGCAGGGCCGCGGTCCGCACCAGGGCGGGGCCTCGGGCGTATGTGTGAGTGTGTGCGTGTGTGTGCGTGGATGCGAGCGCGCGGGGTGCGCGGGGAGGCCGCGGCAGCCTGGGACTCTCCACCCAGGCTGCGTACAGTAGCGCGCGGCAGCGGCGGGGGCGCGCGGGCCAATTCCAGGAGCCCGCGGCCGCGAGCCGCGCCCTGGCTGATACCGGAAAGGCCTGTGATTGGCCGGCGGCCGCCCCTATGCAAACGAGCTGAGGGAATGGAATTCCTCGGGCCGGGCTTACAGTAAAAGCACGTTCATTTCCAGGCACTCTCATTCATAGAGCCAGCGGGCGCTAGGCGGGACGGGCGCCCCGCGGCCGGACCCAGCCAGGGCACCACGCTGCCCGGCCCTGCGCCGGCAGGCACCTCTTCCCGGGCCTCCTGGGGACGCCAGAAGAAAGTCAACCTTTGCTGCTTCTCCTTGACCTGCGTTGGAGCTACGATTTTTTTTTTTTTCTTTCTCTCTTACTTTTGAATGAACTGGTTTCTTGGCTGGATGTTTCAACTTCTTTCCTGCCTGTGAACTTTTCCCCGGTTGTTTCCTTTGACAACTGCAGGAGAAAGTGTGCTGGGCTTCGAGGCGAGCCGTGAAGTTGCATGTGCGTGGGAGTGTGCGTGGGAGTGTGACTGCGTGTGTAATTCGAACCACCGCGTCTGTTTCGATCTGCGCTGCGGAGCCTCCTCTCAAGGCCCGCTCCACCTGCTGCGGTTACGCGGTGATCGTAGGTATAGGCGCGTCCGGGCATTTAACCAGCCGGCGCTGAGGCGACGTTGGAGGAAGATCGTCTCGCTACTGCCCAAGTCGGGCTGACTCACCGAGTCGATGTAGACAGTGGCTGGCTTCGGGAAGAGTGCATGTCTGCGTGCGTGTGACCCGGCTGCTGCTCAACTCCCACCAACCACAGGATCAGCCACAAACTTAACCAACATCCCCAAACCCGAGTTCTCAGATGTGGAGAGCTGTACCCTGACTGTCATCGACTTGGAACTTTTTTTTTCTTTTTTTTTTTTTTTAAGACTAGCTCTTTTTTGAAAAGCTGAATTCTCTGAACTGAGCATTTTGCCAGAAATTATTAAGAGAACATGACAAGTATTTCCAGCCCAGCCCTTCTTCAACTACTGAAGCTTATTTTCAAGGCTACTTAAAAAAAAAAAAATCAGCAGCGAACATTAATGGATTTCTGTTGTGTTTAAATTCTCTACAGATTGAATTGTAAATATTTTATGAAGTAGACCATATGTATATATTTATATATACGTGCACATACATTAGTAGCATGACCTTTGGAAGTCGCAGCTCTTGCTTTTGAGGACCGAAGCCAGTTTTGCATGTGAGAGTGGCTCTGTATATGGAAGACACTCGTATATTTTGTGTCGTATTAGGACTTTAGACAAAACTCACCCGCAAAAGCAAACAAGTAAAAAAAAAAAAAAAAAACTGACAGGCGATTACCTACTGGAACTTCCAAATTATGTATTTGCTGGTCTTTTCGCTCTCCGTATAAATGTTTTAGAAAGCGTATGGGAATTTTGCCTCCGGGAACTTTCTTTAACAGCCAAAGACTGAAGTTAAACTCTCAAAGCAAGACTCAGAAGATAGTCTCCCTTGGCATTTGACTCTGGATTCTAGTCGCCCAATTTTTAAAGCACTAACCGGTCGGTTGCTAGGAGCCCTGCCGGGTCTGAGGCTGGCCGGCATAATAGAACTTTCCCCCTCCTGGACTGTTAGTAACTTGGTCTCCCGCCTCCCCCAGTCCCCCTCCCCCCCGCAGCAATAAAGGCCCCTGAACTTGTATGTTGGTCTCCCTGGAGCTGCTCGCCGAAGATCCGCGCCCCTGTCGCCGTCTGGTAGGAGCTGTTTGCAGGGTCCTAACTCAATCGGCTTGTTGTGATGCGTATCCCCGTAGATGCCAGCACGAGCCGCCGCTTCACGCCGCCTTCCACCGCGCTGAGCCCGGGCAAGATGAGCGAGGCGCTGCCGCTGGGCGCCCCGGACGCCGGCGCCGCCCTGGCCGGCAAGCTGAGGAGCGGCGACCGCAGCATGGTGGAGGTGCTGGCCGACCACCCCGGCGAGCTGGTGCGCACCGACAGCCCCAACTTCCTCTGCTCCGTGTTGCCCACGCACTGGCGCTGCAACAAGACCCTGCCCATCGCTTTCAAGGTACTCGGCCCGGGCCGCGAGCGGGTGGCGGGGGGACAGGCGGAGGCCGGCCGAGGCCGGGGGCGATCCCGGAGGGCAGCGGCCAGGCGGGCGGGGCCGGGTTCTAGAAAGGGGCCGGCGCTGCCCCCCGCGGCCCCTGGTCCATCCTCCTGCTCTCGGGACACCGGGGATGCTGGGTTGCCCTGGCGATCCTCGGTGTGTGTGTGTGTGTGCTGGGGGACCCGCAGGGGCCGCCTCCAGGGTGGACTGAAAAAGATCTGGATGCCCCCCCAAGGACGTCCACTGAGGGCCGGTCGGGACCTCCCTGACAGAGGTCCTTAGCTTTGCTACAAAGTAGAAAAGCAGAAAAAGTTATAACCCAGCCCTGGCCAGCCCGTCTGCTCCCATGCTTCTCCCCCACCCCCAGCGCTGGCTTGACACCCAAGCCATTCTGCCTCGCTCCGATGGAGGCATCAGGAAGTAAAGATACTTTTATACTTTAGGGTCAGTGAAAATAAACTGACAAGGAAAACTGTCAGGGCTTCCTACCCCCACTCGCTCTTCAACAGTCCCATCGAAATTAGCATGTCCAAAGTCCGCGGAGGGCGTAGTTAAGTTTGCAAAAGTTTTCTGAAGACTTTTTGCAGCTTCTAGTCTGCGCCTGCCACAAGCCGCAAGTAGCGAATCCTGTTTCTTTTCCTGGAACCCTCCTGAACCTTATCTCCCGCTCACCTAGATTAAGCCCGGGGCCTCGAAAGGTGGCAAGGCTGTCTTCTCTGCGAGCCAGCCGGGGTCTAATCCGCTCGCATTTCTGTCTGGGGAGGGGGTGGCGTGGACCCCGCAAATTCTGCTGAACAGCCCGAGAGGTCTTCGTTCACTTCCACCCCTGATCTCGCCCTAGCTTTGAGCGGCCTTTTAAAAACCTTGCCCTTGAACGGGGATATTATCAACAACACCCGGCATTTTTAAACGCCACTGCCCCCCCCCCTCCCGCCCCAGCCCTGACCGCAAACAGTGGAAATTTAATTTTGGCGGTGGGGATTCTATTCTTCTGTCTTGGGTGGGTTTAAGAAGGGGCAACCAACATTTTAGTACAATCCGTAGTCATTTCCTGTTCATTTTGAGGACTAAGAAAGGCAGGTGGGGGGTGGGGAGGGAGCTGTAAAGATCAGATTGTACCCTTTCAGGGAGATTAATTTAATATAAGCTTTTTAAGAGTTCCAGGCCTCTACTGGATCTTGATCTAGTTACAATGGATAGTGTTCAGTTTTTTATACGGTACTGTCGGAGTTCTTTATTTTGAAGCTTTATACACCTTCTAAACTTAACATTATGATTTCTAAGACCAAACAAAATGTGTAATTGGCTCTGTCTATAGAATTGCCTCCGTTTTCTGAGAGCAGAAGTTTTGGAGGGGGAGGGAGTGAGGATGAGGTGGAAAAACCACTGGACTCTTTCCTTGCTGTCCTGCATCTCTGTAGATTTGGGCTGGGAGTCCATTTCAATTTTCAATCATTCTAATCTCTTTACAGAAACAAGCTCCTTTCGCCACAGAACAGGACTGAGTCCCTTCTGTGACTGGGGACTTGACAGGGCTCGGCCCCGGGGCCACTTTTCAGATAAGAGCTGAGGGAGGAGACAGGCTGATAATCAGCCAAAGGGTCATTTAAACCCAATACCCCTGACCTACCAAGGGAGTGGGTTGTAAGAGCCCTGTGTCTTCCTTTGAGGTGAAATCAGAATCTCTTCTGGATGTCCCCTCCTCTGCCAGGGAACCAACGCCCAAATATATCAAAACACTAAGCGATTAATAAATAATCTTCAAGAGGTGAAGTGTTATAGTTTCTCAAGCTACTCTAAATATGTATATATATACATATATATGTATATATATATAATATAGGAGATATATATATATATATGTATATATATATGATATATAGGATATATATATTTTTTTTCTTCTAAAAGCCTGAAAAGAAAATCTTAGAACTTGCTTTGATGAGCCACCCGGGAATTCTTTTTCGCAGAAATCTTAGTAACCAAAGAGATTTCTATTTCAAAATGACTTTTGACGATTCACTTTTTTTTTTTTTTTTCAATCTCATTTGTTTTACTGAGTGATCGTTGGTAGACTCCTAAATGACCCATGTAGAGTTCTCTTGAAAAAAGTTCAAGTGGGTCTTGAGGACAGATAGGGGAAAGGGAAGGACGTTGCAGAAATGTAGCCACTTGAGTAGTATCTGTCACCACTGCGTCCCCATCAAGAGAGGCCTCTTCCTGGAGGAAGCCTGCTCCCTGCACAACCCAAGGAGCAGACAGAATTTTCAGCGAGGAAACGAGCCCAAAGGTTAGGGGGGAAAAGCAAGCTAGCCTTCAAAATGTGACTCCGTCCCAGTTGACTCCCTGTGTATCCCTGGCTCCACTCTCCATGTAGCCACCTACCTTCCTCCCAGAGAGTTTCCGTAGACATTATTACTTTAAAATGTGGATTTTTAAATAAGCCCCAGACAATCTCTTTAAGAAGTTAATCAGTGAAGAATGATTGTTTTCCCTGTAATATGGAGGAGAAAATGTGAACCAATGATAAAGTCTGATGATATTGACGAAAAGAGCATGTAAGTGATTCTTTACTAGCCTTCCGAAATCCTATGTGTAAATCCCCTGCTTTAATGTTTGAAATGGAAGGGACACTTCAGATTACAAAATAGATTTCCTTAAAATAGATTAAAATATGCCTATTTGCTTGTCCTGGACCCCAAAAATGTAACTCCCCCCCCCCTCATTTTTCCCATGGAACACCTTTATTTTTTAGCATAGAAAAGATACATATTTTACTACTGTGAAAATCTTAAATTTGCTGCGTGTTACCCATTACTTACAGAAGCAGCCTAAAAAAGCTATTTAGATGACTTAGGATTTTTTTTTTTTAATACTGCAATATTACAGTCTGTTTAGGCCCTGGCTCACCAGGGTCCGAAGGCATAAACATGCCTTCAACAAGTTCAGAGGCTTTGGATGCTAATAGTCATATACTTTCTGTAAGAAAGAAAGAAGTCATGTTTCTATCGGCAAGACTTCAGTCCCTGGGCATGCATTAAATGTCATCTTGGCTGAGTTCTGGGTTCCACTCCACAGCTTTCTTTGAAACTCTGGAAAATTAAGGGATTTGAAATAAATGAATTGTAACTGTAATTTCAACCTAATTAGAGTTGTTTAAAATGCCAGTCTGAATGTGTGAGCAGGCCAGCCAAGAGCGGTGTGGGGAGATCCACTGCAGTACCTAGGAGGGCTGATATTTTGCCCAACTTCCTGATACTTTAAAAACAGAGAAGTAAAACAAAATATGAGATATCCTTTGGCCAGCAAGTCCCTTCTTGTCTGTTTGGTCTGTGTTAAATGTAAATGTTTGTGTTTCCTTACCTATTGTTTATAGCTTTTCATTCCAGTTCCTTCTTTCTTTCTGTTTGAAGTTAGATTTTTTTTTTTATTCTCTCCTTATTGCCTATCAGTGACACAATCTGTATAAAATTAGCAGACGTGTTAGTTTTAATTTTTTAATTTTTTTATCTAGGCTAAGTAGGCTTGTTAACAATTAGATGTTATACGTTATTACTGTAATTTCCCCGGATTTAATATTCTCCCCTTTCCTCCTGCCAAAAGCAAAAAGAAAAAAAAAAAAAAATCCCTCTGAGATCAATAAAAGACCAAATAAATGATCTTCAGGCACCCAAATATCTCTGACTTTTGTTGCATTTTTTTTTAGAAAGGGAGGGGTAGGAGTTAAACTCCTAACTCTGTTGGTCTTAAATTCCAACATCAACAACCTTTTCATATTTAGCCACCATGATCATTTTACTCTATATTTGTTTCCACTTGATGAAGGTCTCACAAGTTTGCCAAATTACTGACAAAGATAGTCTTGGAAAGATGAGAGAGGTCCAGGCGTGGAGCATCGTGCGAGGAGCCAGGGGGAGGAAGGTGATTTAGAATACGTTTGGGAAGCTATGCAACAAGATTTACTTACTTCAACCTCTGTACAGACTCTGCCCCAAGAGCGAATTATTGAGTTTGAAAACCATGTAATTAAGCATACAGTCCTTGTATACTTACTGAAGGTTGGATTAAAATAGAGAAGCCGGGTCATCACAGGGAGATGGGGACGAGGAAGTAAAAATATGTGTTCCAGGAGAGCATTTCAACACTGTGAGCTAATTTTACAGAGGGAAGTGAAAATAGTGAAGAAAAAAAAAAAAAAGTGGAAAAATTTTTAAGAGACTGAAAAAAGCAGAATAAAGCAAGCACGTTTTGTGGGAATAGAAAAAGTGGTAAAAAAAATAATAATAATAAGTAAATAACTGATCAGGGAGATTTAGTTCAATGATGTTTTCGAAACAAAAGGGAATTGTCATATTACTGCTCTTAATTAAAAGGCAACAAACACGCTTCTAATGGGAACTAAATATCTAATTAGAGGGTGCTTGGGGAATAAATAGCTGTGTTTTTAAATCTCCTTCGTAGAAAACATGCCCAGCGTTGGGATGGAAGGGATTAGAAAGAAAGATAAAAGGCCCAGACGGTGTTTGAGAGAGCAAGTGTGCTAAGACAGATAAAGAATGTGCTTACCTACTGCTGTGTGGGCTGGTTCTCCCGGTCCCATAGTCTCTTGTGGTGAGATGGCTTGTCCTCCCTGCCAGACTCCTCAGAGCCCAAGAGCTGAAGCATCCCAAGGCACAAAAGCAATGGATGGTCACTTGGATGAAACGGGGAGGCCACGAAGATGGGCATTTCGAGAAACCATGGCTTTGCTATCAGGGAGCCTATGGCAGCCTTTTTTGCAGACAGGAAAAGAGGGTCGAGAATATAGGTATTAACCCCCAAATTGGGTAAAAATGAAGAGGTAGAAAACACAGGGAAGAAATAATCCCTAGAGAATGCTTTGCTGTTCCCACTCAAACACAGTATGAAGAAAGCGGCTGTGTAATTGGCATGATTAACACAAATGCACTACTGACTGAGAAAGTACCATGAGGAATATCAGAAACGATAGAACTTGGGGTATTTTCATTGGAAGTCCTGTGACCACTTTAAAAAAAAATAGAAGCAATGGAAATTTAGCTGGTAATAGTTGTCTAACCCCAATAAAGAGTTTCTAGAAGGGTCAAATGATGGGATACGACTGCACAAAGCATCTTTATACCACACTCTTCAGAGCATTTTACCTTGGAAATTACTGCTTTTTTCATTACCTGAGTATCAAAAATACTTATCTACCAGTCTTGTCTACCAGCCCTGTTAGGAAATCCATTCCTATGCAATTACGTTAGCGGAACTCCTCTTCAAGGTCAGCTGGGTTTGGGGAAAACCTCAGTCAACTATCAGGATGCAGCGGACGCGTCTGGGGGACCCACAGATCTAAAAATGCCACCTAGTTCCACTCCTGAATTCAGAGCAGCACATAACAGGGAGAGCCCCTCTTCTCTGACGTCTGTTGATGTTGGAATTAGTAATAAACAAAGGATACACTTCTGATTTTTTTTTTTTCCTTTGCCTGCCAGAATTCCCTGCTACTGACAATCAGAATAAGAGAAGCGAGCAGGGGGTCTCAATGATGACCTGCAGAGGGACAGCATCCCTCAAGAACGGTCAACAATTCAGTTGTAATGATCGAATTCAATTTTGGCAGAAATGAGTTTGAACACCTAAAAGCAAAGTTGGCCCTGTTAGGCCCATCAGTGGAGGTCTGGACAAGCGAAAAAAGGGGTTAGGTTATAGACTCACAAAAACAAGATATTACGTTTCTCAGATGTGCACGAGTAAGATGATTGCGTTCGTGAGAAGGCACAGCTTTCCAGAGCCTTGGCCGCATTCAGTCTCCTTCCAACTGTGCCATGTGACCTGATGTGGCTTTATTAGATGAATGTTTTAGGACTCGAAAATTTATATTTAGTTCTGGATAATGGAATTCAAAGAAATTCTTCCCATGAATAACTTTTCTGTCATTTTGCTATTCCTTTTGCAAACTTAAAAAGGATCACTTAATATACATTTAATTTTAGAGCAATTACTACACCAGAGACACCAACGTTTGTAACATTTCTGATGTCTGCGTTTGTCCCTTGGCTGGTGTTTAGGTGGTGGCTCTGGGGGATGTCCCAGATGGTACTCTGGTCACTGTGATGGCAGGCAATGACGAAAACTACTCAGCTGAACTGAGAAATGCCACCGCAGCCATGAAAAACCAAGTTGCAAGATTCAATGACCTCAGGTTTGTCGGTCGGAGTGGACGAGGTATGTATCCGTCAAAACTGAACTTGAAACACAAGTATTTACATGGCAACAGACCCAGATTTCAAAACCTTCTAGAAGTTTCCGTGATGGAAGTTCCCCCCTAGAAATAGTCTTCCTTGTTCTTATCACTACATCGAGCTTTTAAAAAATATTTATTTAAAACTTAATATGTTCTCAAGATTCATTGTTGCCTTCTATTATTGAGCCGGTTTAAAACTGCTTTGGAAGATGTAAAACATGAAATGTGAACTTCAAGGAAATCCCTCAGGTCCTCACTAAAATTTAAAAATATAAAACTCACCATCATGGAAACTGAGATCGTACAACTGGTGTTCTCAACTTGGTAATTATCAAAAATCTCTACAATAGAAGCCTCTAACTTAGATTCCATGAGCTGTCTGTGACAAGGGACCAAGTTTCAGATGAGCACTTCTGATCGTTTTAAGGGATATGCAATATATGGTTACTGAAATGTGGTTTCAAATTTACCATTTTATGGCAAAATATGAAGCCACGGTGTTGACATCCTTCTGGTTTGGTAGATTTGATGGCGTTTTGCCACCTTCCTTGTTTCGTGTCATTTGGATGCCTTATTATTTGGGGGAGGGGTCAGACCCAGTTAACATTTTCGTGCTAATGTGTTAAAGACTGGATTACCCAAAGGAACTGTTCTGTGTGTTTTGTTTTTCTGTGCCCATTACTGAAGTATTAGAGCAGAAAGAGGAATTTTGGCCCGTAAACCCCTCTGGTTTCCAATTATTTTCAAATATTGTGTTTTCCCTGCATTGTGGGAACTGAAGTCATATTTTATAAATAGCAATAAGTACTAGAAGTTTAATTGAAGAGGAAGGAGAGTTTGTTTTGAAAATCTCCTTTTCACGATATAGTAATGAATAACCTAATGCATACAAGTTGTTTCCAATATAATAAAAATCACGACAAGGGCCTGAACAACAGTAGATGACTCTTGTATTTAAAAAAAAGATTAAAGTATAACCAGTGGACATTTAAACATAAGAGTAATCGTTACTCTTTATAAAGGCATTGCAAAATATAAGAAACTCTGTGTTTGACTAGTCAAAGAGGGGAAGGGGTAAAGGTGTGTTGCTTTTGGGGGCAATCATTTTTGCTATCTTAGCCGTCCAGAGCATTTTTCAAATAGCATCCTAGGTTGAGAAAGAGAAAAAAAAAGAGATAACATGATTGAATACATATGTTCATAATACTATGTTAATAATAGGGTAATGCAAAGAAAATTATATCCACTTATGGAAAGCATGAGAGATGCTGTAATGTATAAAAGCATAAAGTCATTAAATGGGTTCACTTGTTATATTAAAAGTCCCCGCCTTTCAGTAAATGGAATTCACATTATGATTCAGAGATGTGTGTTTAGAAAACATCTCGAAGGCTTCAGATGAGTGGCTGGCCGAGTAGGTGAGAAGCCAATAAAACACAAAGGCCCTATCTATTGTCTGGGGCCTGCCTGCCTGCCAGCCTCGCTCGCCATCTCACTTCGGTTCTTGTGGATGTGCGTTATCAGGAACGATGGCCGAGTCTCACTGCACCGCATTCCCAGAGAAGGTCCCGTTATCGTAGCGCGCGTCTATGGGGGTCTGCGTGTTGGGTTTGGGTTATACAAGTGTGGGAAACTTGAACGGATCGTGCCGGTGACATTTCCCCACAAGCAGTGCTGTAGTGGCTTTGAGGCAGTATGCAGTTAGTCGGTGCTCATGAAGAATGAGATTTTGAAAGCAGCATGCTTCCTTTTCTGGCATCGAGGGCTGGTCTCTTGTCCCCCATTGGCCATTTCTGTTTTGAGTGGGTGACTAATAGGTGATTGTGTTTACCTGGGGAACAGTGAACTGTTTCCCCAAGGTGTGGATTGTTTGCACTTGGCTGCCTGATTCGTGCCAGAATGCCCTCGAGTTTGCATAAAACCCAAAGAGTAAAATAAGTGGACCCAAGGCCGGGCTGTCTTCTGATAACCTGGAACAAGAAAATCGATTAAAATGCCATAAAGGGACAATATCTGTTTGGAATTTGGAATGGGCTCTGCTTCCCCTGCGAGATAATAAGCAATCCAAAATATAGGAGCCCTAATTACACATTTGACCCAATTATGGTTATCCTGTAGATTGTTGGTCTTGAGTTATTTGTGTGCTTGTGTTTTTTTTTTTTTTTTTAGTCAGTACTACAAAACAAAACGGGCTGTCAAAAGGCCCCATTTGACTCTGTGTCCTTATGTCTCTCCATAGTTATAAAATACAACTCGATTTTACTCTCTCGAGTGGAAGTGTCAACATCGAAGCCTGCCAGATCTTTTTTTTTTTTTTTTTGTAATTTGCTTCCCATTACGAAGAGAGCAGATGATTCTACTAATTTTGACAATTAGCCTTAATCTTCCTCACTGAATCTTGTCCTTTAAAAGTGTCATTACGTTTTCTTAGGCGATCTTCAGGCTATTTACTGTTTCATTTTCTGGTTTTGAAAATGTGCCTGAAAACACGTCATTGGCATCAACACACCACAGTGGCCGAGAAGGTCCTGGCTATTGGCTCGTCCAAACATTTCTGTGCCAGTTTCGCATTCTGTCAAACAGCACAGATCCGATGGATTCTCAAAAGGGCTTGGTGCTCAGCTCCAAACGAAGGGTAGAAAAAGAAACTCCCTTTTCTTTCTACCAGCTGCCAGTCCATGCAGATTGGAAAACCTCGCAGAAATCGCCAGAGGTTGGACGTAGAAGGGTTTTTCTCTGTTCGACAAAACTGATCTGTCTGGGTGCTGGCTCATATCCAGGATCACACAACGTCTAACCTCAAGTTCAGTGCAACTGGGGAAACCTGCCCTTCCGGCTTTTAAGGCCTTGCTGACAACACTGGCCCCTAAAAAATATTGGTGAAGGCTTCAGCAGTCTGAACCGTCTTTCTTTTTCCCCTTCCCTCCTTTTGCTCCTTGCCAGTTTAAATCTCGTTCAGGGTATACTTCCCTTTTGGGAGTTTCTCCCTTCGATTTGGTGTCTCCATAGAAATGGACTCTTCCTTTACCATGGAAGAAGAGTTAGCAGCTCCCAGGGGAGGAGAGGTTATGCAGAGCACACAGGTTGTTGTTCAGAACCTTTCACTTAACCACAAGTTCTGGGACCGTCCCTCACCGCCGGAAAATTGAAGTTCAGGGTCAAAAGAGGTTCTCTGTGGCGAGGTGAATTAACAGTCGCTTCCATCAATTTACATGGGCAGTTGAGGCAGGTATCACCGACATTTGCAGCTACAGGAAAGCATAGCGTGGCTGCAGCTGAGAGACATTTAAGAAATTTTAGCAATGAGATCTGTGAGTGCTTCCGTCCCCGTTGGAGTACATAGCCAGTTGGAAAGCAATCGATCAATCAGGGAATACCGGCTTTAGTGAATTCATTTTAGAACCAAAGAGGAAATCTACCAGACCCTATCATCAACCACATCATAAACGAGGGAAGAGAATCCAGTGTAAATTTCCTTCTAACTTCTAAGAGTGTGATTTTTAATCTTTTGGGAACATCACAGAAAGTTTTGAAAATCCCTTGGAAGCCTTCTCCCAAGGGAAAAAATATACGCATATGCGCTTACACGCGGAGTTTCCCCTGCACAGTTTCGTTTTCCAGGACTGCTGAGGCTCATTTGTGGTCACCTTCTGGGGAGCCATGGACCGCCCCGGCCCAAGCCAAGAATCTGTGAATTTGAAACTTGCCTTGGAGGGCCAGCCTAGCACGGGGCTGCACACAGTAGATAACTGGCATATAAATAAGTGAACAGACAAGGCATTCTTCTTGCACCCTGTGTGTTTTGGTAACACCTGTTTTTATTATCGCCGGGACCTGCTTTGTATAATTAGGAAAATAGATCCCATTCGAACTGCTGGTCCAAACCTTTTGAAGGCCATCAGGTATGCACACGTGCTGTCCCTCAAAAGGGGAAGGGGCCCATTTTGTCAGAGCCTCATCTCAGTGAATGCCTGGACTCCCCCACACCCCTGCAGTGTGGATTCCATGCTCAGCCCCCATGAGGTCCCCAGTTCTCTGGGCTGTTAGAATGGGGTTTAATTTCTTGGAGGAATTTATGTGTATGTTGACCTCCCTGGCAACTTAAGTCTCCACTTTCAAAATGGTTACCCCTTCCCAATGCTTTTATAAAATGAAATTCCTTCATTATGTTCTTGCTCTGGATGTCTTCCCAGGCAGAATATTTACCCTGTCACTATCTGAGTTACTGCGTATTTATGTAATGTTTGTTACGTAAGGCACTTCCATTCTTAAGTTATTTTACATTATTTGGAGAACAGTATGAGGAGGTTGCGTTCAGATGAATGAAAGACTGCGGTTGACGTGAAAGGAAGGCACCTTTAGGAGAGGATAAACTGTCCTGATATCCTGACCGAAAAGAGAGGCATCTTTATGGAGAAAGAAATGGTCTGAATGATTCACAATATTTTCATAGGACCCAAGTCATTCTCCCTTGCATCACAGAGTCCTCTAAGAGGGGTAGGAAAAATTTATCTGACAACCCCAGAGTTGTTCCATGGGTAACATTCAAGATAATAAGCTGGTAATCAGATCTCCTGGAGAAAATATAAAAAAAGACACGAGGTGTATTCAAATCAACTCTCCCATTCTCCCCTTTTTTTTCTCAGTTGCTATTGATTTACATTTAAAAATTATATATTATATATATTTATATTCATACTTAGTATATATATGTTTAGTATATATATATTGAATATGTGTATGAGCATATATATACATGTACACACACTGAAATCTGCTCTCAGACTTCACTGTGGGCAAATATGGATTGAAAAAAAAAAAAAAAAAAAGACTTAACTTCTGATACACCAAGCCCTGCAAAGCCCTAGCAAATAATTCCTTTAGACGACAGGTCGAGAGCTCGTGTCCATGATCTGATGTAGAATCCATCTTTTCTTTTTTTTAATTTTTTTAAGTCTACTTATTTATTTTGAGAGAGAGCACGAGCAGGGGAGGGGCAGAGAGAGAGGGAGAGACAGAGAATCCCAAGCAGGCTCCGCACCGTCAGCACAGAGCCCGATGCGGGGCTCCGACCTGTGAGATCATGACGTGAGCCGAAGCCAAGAGTCGGACACTTACCCCGCTGAGCCACCCAGGCGCCCCTAAAATCCATCTTTAGAGATCAGCTTTCTCATTCTGTTTCACATTTGCCAATAAAAGGGGTAGCAACACTTTCTTAAAGCCGGTTGCTCCCTTCCTTCCCCCGCCCTCCCATCAGCACCGCCACCACTATCACCACTGGTGGTCCTTGTCCTGTTAAGACGTGGCAGGGACCAAGGAGAAAAGCCCTCTTGGAAACTGCTTATGCCTCGAGCACAGAGTTTCAGAATTCATCTCTTCATGGTTTTCTTGCTGGTGTTACAAAGTGCCAGACGTTGCTGATAGGGTCAGACGGTTTTTTGAAATTGAAGTGAGTGGCCCGAGCAATATTTCAGAGCTGGTGGGCAGACGCTGGACCGCGCACCCGCCCTCCACCCCTTCCGTGCCAGCCAGCTTGCGTTCGGCCAAGGCAGTTCTTTTTGGTGGGGACAGGGGACTCTCAATCAGCAAGTGCCTCCGAGACAAATAATGGTTGAATGATTTTTAGAGCTTCCTGTTTCAGCGGCAGGCATTATAGACATAAACAGCGGTCCGGCCAACGGCCACGACGCTGCTCTGGTTCTAATAAATCAGTTTTGTGTTTTCTTTCTGTGCCGGTTGGCGAGGGGCAAGAGAGGGTGGAGAAGATTGGTGAGGGAAGAGCATGTTCTGTGTTATTATTTTCTTTTGAAAAAGAAAAATTACTTGTCGGAAAAGAGAGAGAATATACTGTCTGACTGTTTGCTTTCTGTTGATGATTATAAAACGAGTTCGGATCACTCGGGGGGTGTTTATAAACAGTCACGTCCTGTCAGTATGAAGAGGTTATGTGTTTTTGAAGGATCTGTTGGGCTTTCAGTCAGTGAGTGCGTGTGTGTGCGTGCGTGCGTGTGCCATGTAGCCCCACCGAAAAGCCTTCTTGGACCAAATTATCTTTGGCACTACACGCATGCTAAAGGATGCGATTACCAAAAATTAATAAGTGAGCAGCGTAGATTGAATGAGTTGCCTGTGAATACTTCCAAATGTGCCGACTCACTGTCGGGGCGTGGGGGACATATCGCGGCTCTTCAAGATGTGTATTTTTGTAGGGGCACCTGTCGGTGGCTCAGTCGGTGGAGGTCACGATCTCACGGCTCTTGAGTTGAGCCCTGCATCGGGCTCACTGCTGACGGTGCAGAGCCTGCTTCAGATCTTCTGTCCCCTCTCTCTCTGCCCCTTCCCCACTTGCGCTCTCTCTTGAAAATAAAGAAACCAAAAAAAGAAAAACATTTTCACATACACACATGAGTTGGGCTTCAGGCAACGCCTGGCCCCCATCGCCACAGCAGTTCTGATGCGAGTCCCTCGCTCGGCAGAGGTACGTTCGGTCTGTGTTCCAGACGGAGCTCCCCGTGGCGTGCGCTTTGCCCCGCGCTCATCTGGGACTCGAGCGTGTCCCCAGCCTCTGTCGGGCACAGATGCCACGCAGGAGCTCCACGTGTTGTCGGAGAACTTCCTCTAGTGAGGGTTTCCAGGGGTCGAGGACCCTTAAGTCACGAAGTGATCCCAACATCCTTCTTGGAGAGGCTCTTGGCCTTTCTCAGCTGCTGGAGCCAGAACGGGTGTCTTGCGATGTCCTTGGTGTGGAAGCGTGCGTCTAGAAGCTACTTAAACTGTGTTCTTCTCAAAGAAGATGGAAGTAAATTTCCTGTTGATTTTTCAACTTAGATGAATCCCTGCTTTTACCTCGAGATTTCAGACCGTCATTAAGGATGTGTGGGTGGCGTCAGCCGTAGACAGTTCCACCTCCCGCAGCCTCCTGACCCAAGGAAACTCCTGGGTCTGGTTAATGGGAGTGCTGGCGGGCATTCTCAGGGTGCTGTGTGGCCCTAACTGAGTCACCTTATGCAAACAAAGGAGACTTTCCTTGGCTCGCTCGAAGGCACTGCACAGGAGTATGGGCGTTTGAGCTCAGCTGGTGATCTGTGTGCTTATCAGATCTCGGCAGACGAGGCGACGAGGGATGGGCCTGCTGGGAGGTGGAAACATTCCAGCTCGCTCAAGGCACTGGTTTTGGGTCTTTACGGTTGTTTTTCCTTCATTCTACTTGAAATTATTGTATGGAGTACAGTCAGTATCTATTTACTTTTAATGTTTTTGATTCTTTAATGTTTATTTATTTTTGGGAGAGAGAGACAGAGAGCCAGCAGGGAAGGGGCAGAGAGAGAGAGAGAGGGAGACACAGAATCCGAGGCAGGCTCCAGGCTCCGAGCCATCAGCGCCGAGCCCGACGTGGGGCTTGAACCCGCGAGCCGTGAGATCATGACCTGAGCCGAAGTCGGATGCTTAGCCGCCTGAGCCACCCAGGCGCCCTATTTATTTGTAATTAATGAGAAGCCGATCTAAACTCATCCCATGATACGGCTCTGGCTGCCCCTTTGAGTGGTGCACCTCCAGTGCCTACACTGCTGGGTCTTTCCAGGTGCTCTGTCTTCGTCATGCCTTTGGAAACCTCAGGGCAGGCCACAGTCGGTATTTTCTCCGTCTTTCTGCTTATCCATTTTGATGATGGGCTCACTCAGTCGTTCCCAGCTGGGGTGATTTTGACCCCCATGGGACACTCGGTAGCATCTGGAGACATTTTTGGCTGTCGCCACTGGCACGGGGATGTGCTGGTAACCTCTAGTGGGTGGAAGCCAGGGATGGGGCCCCACACCCTGCGGTGCACAGGCTAACCCGCCACCCCAACCCCCGCCACCCCAACCCCCCCCCACACACACACACTGGCAATGGAGTCACGCGTCTGAAACGTCAGTAGCGCTGAGACTGAGAACGCTCCTTCAGCACCACACTCATTCATGAGAAGTGGCAAAATGTCTCCCTTCCCCCCCTACCCCCAACACTTTCTGCCTCTCCCCAAAATACATGACAAGCTTACATTCAAAAGCTCACAGAGAATAAAAAAAAATAAAATTAGGAAACATCACTGAATAGTAAAGTCTTATTTTAAAAATGAAAACCTACGGGTGTTCTAGGTGCATACATCGGCCCCATCTCCGAACATGAACGTCCCCGGGCGGCAGGGGGACGTGTGGAGGCCAGGAGTGGCTGCGTGCGGGGCCACATGGCAGGAGAAGCTCTTCCTGGAAGAGTCCCCGTACTGCAGCCGGTCCCTCAGGAGTGTCCCACAGGTGTAGGGACTGGGAACCAGTGAAAGTGCCCTGCTGGCTTCTCAGTGCTCAGCACCCCCACCCGCACAGTGCTGCAGTCCGGGACCACCGATCCACCACTCTGGGAACATGAATCGGTGTGAACGGCCAGGGTCCCCTTGAACTAAAAAGTGCTGAAAGCAAAGTCCTGGAATGCATCACTGACAGACACCAGAAAGGGCTTGGTCTGCACACCTTGGGAAAGAAAAAAAACAAAAAAACAAAAACGGAGGAAACACGTAAAGGAGCAGAGAAGGGGCCCAATCTGCTGGCCGTCTCTGACATGGCCCTGGGTTCCCAGGTACCACAGACAGACAGGTGGGTCTCTTCCAGAACTTTCTCCCACCTGCCCCAACATTAGTTCTGCTCTCACTTGTTTCCCATCCTGAGATTCAGGGTAAGATGATTTGAAACACATCTGAAGGGGTTCTTACTGCATCAAGGTCGCGTCGGCTGCAGGCTGAATTTCTCAAAGAAATTTTGCTGGGAGTGCTTTCCCTGGTTTCCGTTGGCTTGCTTCAGCCCTGCGTGGAAACCCCCACTCTTACCTTTCCTGCCCCACGGACGCTCCCCTTTAGGCTCCCCCCAGTTAAGCAACCATCCCCCAGATTCAGCCGTGGAGATCTGTGGCATGTCAAATAATTAGAGATAGCTGGCTACCGAAATGGGAGTTCACGGGCAGCATCTGCGCTGGGGCCGTGCCGAGCCCATGTGCTTAGAGTGAAGGTCGCCGGGGAAAGAGCTCAAGAACAGCTGTGGCATGCACGGGGACACTGCGGGGGTAACCGAGACCCAAGCACCACGAAAAAGACGGGAGGATGTGCCTGGCGCTCCCAAGAGGTGGACCCCCAAGAATTTTCAAAAACCTGAAAGATCTGAGCCTGCACTAGAAAAGCACCGTGTGGTATCCTCAGTGCCTGGCACAGAGCGGAGTCTCATTAAACGTCTTCCGGCGAGTGACGGCTCCCGGACTCTTCGGGAAGTACAGCCTCCTGGTTAGTGCATGGACTTTTCTGGATTCTCGGCTGAGGCAGGTGTCTCACCCTCAATACTATCAACTTCTAGGGCTGAGTTTTCATTATTGTGGGGCTGCCCTGGGTGTTGTCGGATGGTTAGCAGTATCCCTGGCCTCGCCCCGGTAGCCGGTAGCAGCTCCCTTCCCAACTGTGACAGCCACAAATGTGTGCACGTGTCACCAAGTGCCACTGGGGGCGGGGGTGGGAGGGGCGGGGATCGCCCCGGGTGCAGAACGCTGGCACGGAGCTGTGCGTCTGTGGGCAAGTCACTTGACCTTTCTGAGCCTGATTCTGGCTCCGTCCTTGGCAGCGGGGGTGGGTGCAGGGAGGATGTCCTGACACAAGGGACACACGACAGGAGTCACTCACTGCCTCGCATGGTAGATGTGCTTCAGTGACAGGAACTCTGCAGAGGTGATGATGGAAACTGTGAGCTCGTAACAAACGACAGCCACGGGGACCTGCTGTGTGGTTTATCCAAGTGGACGAGTTTTCCAGGAGGGACATCAACCCTTGCCCTTGCTCGCCGGCCGCGTGGAGGTCTCGGGTCGCGAAAGAGTTATACGCAGCGGGCCCCGAGATCTCAGATGAGCGGTGGCAGAGGCGACATTAAATATGCACTGTAATTTGAGGCACGTTTTTCATGGGAGAAGAAGTTCTCCCAACTTAGCCATTGCACGTCTTTTGTGCAAACGTTAGTGGCATGCAAATGTTTAGGATTCATACATGCCCCTTTAATTCCCCACCGTATTTTAACAATAAACACTGCATTTTCACGATGAAGCAGAATAATCCCTTTGTCCTGTCGCTGGGCTCCACAGGCTGGCACCCAGGAGCGTCACATTCTTCCTGCACGGTAATTGCTGACTCCACCCAGGTTTGGGGAGTTTAGTACCATGGCGCTTGCCTTGGACTTGGACCGTACTTAAGGACACGCTGGCTGTTCCCCTGGGAGCCATTTTAAGGTTGTATCACAGCATTTTTAGAAACTGCAAGCGAACGTTCGTGCACTTTCTTTTGGCCATCTATAAATGGAGAATTAACTAATCTGGCTATTGCTTGGCAAAGTATCCTACTACATACTGTCGCCTCACGTTCTGTCCAAATCCACGGGCTCTGCATTACACCGAAGCGATTGCTTCCCAGTCAGTGTGCCTCTGACTTACAGGGGCAACCTAGAACCCACACGCCTGTTCGCCGTGATTCTGTGGGTCCACGGGAGGTAGCGCGGCGTGGCCCGAGGCCTGCGGGGCTCGCTAAGATGTGCTGGCCTCAGTCTCCCCATCTGTACAGTGGGCGTGGCTGTGCCTCTCACGCGCGCCTCGAAGGGTGTCCAGAGGATGGGAACAAGATGATGTGGGTGTGGCAGGACTCAGGAAGAAGAGATCCCGCTTCCCCGGGCATGTCCTTCCCTCTGCTGTGAGAAGCACGGAGGGAGGTGGGAAAAGAGCAGGTCGGCACGTGAGTCCCTGAATCAGACACTTAGGAAGGAGGCTGTTTTCCACTCTTGCTTCTGGATGCGAGGAATTCCTTTATCCTTCTAAGAACCTCATAAAACGAGAGTGCCTGAGACACAGCGGGAGTTTCACAAACATTCATAAGTAAATACAATAACAGTAGTATAATCGTTCCAGACATTGGCTGGATTTTTTGACATGGGGTGGACCTTGTGTTCTCGGTTTTAACTGGTAAGTCTCGCACAGGCTTCGGACGCTTCCAGTGCGGGAAGTAGAGGGTCCGTCACTTTTTTCTGAGACTTCACCCCCACGCCCGGAGGTGATTTAATGAGGGCACTTCGTTCATTCCCCCATTCATCCATTCATCCATTCACCAGATATGCATTGTGCACCTACTGTGTTCCAGGCACTGGGTCCCCACTGGAGATACAAAGATCAGCCAAAGAGAAGCCACAGCCTTTGGGAGCTAGCGAGGGGCCAGCAGTCAAGCAGATGAGCAGTCGCGCAGAACCTAGTGAAGTTTGTCTTCCCGGACAAACTGCGGTCTCCGTTGAGACATTTCAGGATGTCAGGTGAAGGCACCAAGAAGAGTGTCCGAGCAGAGAAAACAGGGCGGGCAAGAACACCTGCCCGTGGAGGAGCCAGAAGATGCTCCAGTGGCCATCTGGGGAGGGCTTTGGAGGAGGAGGAGACCCAGAGAGCGGCTCAAGGCCTGGGCCTCCTTCCACACTGGGAATTGGGCCTGGTCCCAGGGAAAGGGAGAACCGCCCACATGCTTTTAGGCAGGGGCTTGACATCAGCAGATACAAAGTGCAGAAAGATAGGCAGCTTGCAGATGTAGAAAGGGAAAGGGGGCTTGGGGCCTTCGAGACCGAAAACTGCCATTTCTGCCCGCAGGCAGCCTCGGACGTGTGCATACCCAGTTTGTAGACATCCTATTTGGTGAATGTCGTTGCCCCCAGAGTCCGCTCCTGCCGGGCCCTGCCTGCCACACCCCCAGTCCTGCCTGGCGCTTCTCCCTTCTTTCAGCCGCCACACCACCTGCCTTTCCGGAAGCAGCCGCTGTGGGGTCTGAAAGGCTGGAGGCAGAACGGAGGACCCCAGCGCTGCCTTCCCTTCTAAATGTCCACTCCTGGGTCTCTGCTGAAGCGTCGTGAGGGGTTGGGCTGTATCCTTGAGGCAGCCGGCCATCACACTATCAGAGTCAGGGCTAGGACGAGGCTACTTTGATCACCTGCCCGCTATGTAAGCCTCTGGCTCGATTTCCCCTGGAGGACTTGGGTCACCAACCAGAGGGCTCCCCCGGCCGCAGTTCAGGGTCTTGGAAGTGTTTGGGCTAAAAGGATTAAAACTTGATTCCTCCACCAAGATGCCCAGGAACCGTGACACCAAAAGAAAAGGGAAGATCGTGGAGGGACCGTGAAATCCGGGGAAAGGAATGCAGAGTCACATGAGTGTCGTGGTGCCTTTGGGTTGGGTAGATATTCTCCAGGAAGAAGAAGGCTTGCCCATCCATGCCCCTGGTCAGGCCGAGCTCACACCGGTGCCACGAGAAAGGAAAGCCACGCCTTCAAAGTGAAATCGGACGCCGTAAAGAACCAGCTGTCAGATTGAAAGTTTATGGGATAATTCACTGATCCAGTGATCGAACCTTTTTTTATTGCCTCGGAACAAGACACAAAGATGAGTAAAATGCTGCCCCTGTCCTCGACTTCCAGAGGAGATTTCCAGAGAAAATGCTCTGCACGTTTTTGGCTTTCTGTACGTAAAACAATGCTTTTTTTCAAACAATCCGTCACTCCCTCCCCCCCCCACCCAAAATGCTGTTTTTTATGGAAAACTGAGTTCTGTGTTCAAAGTCCATGTCAGGAGACTTTGGAGGGGGGGCACCAGCAGCATGGGCCCCCCGTCTGCATTCTGCCCGTGTGGATGCAGGTACCCTTACCTTAGATCAACACATCTGCAAACACACAGGGCCCTTTGCCTGCATGTGGATACACACGGACGTCTTCGTTTCAGTTCAATTTAGAGAAAGTAGGAAATTCTGTGCGACTTGAAGGATTTGTACCCTATCCAGAAATCCTCATGTAAATCGTTTGACAGCTCCCCTGTCAAAAATAGTGGTGTTTAGATGAGGAAATGGGTGAGAGCAAAAGCATGAACTCTGGCCGTTCGGCTGTTCCAGTGGAAAACGTAAGAAATGTAAATTAAAAATGCTTTGTGTGTAGAGGGCGCCTGGGTGGCTCAGCTGGTTGAGCGTCTGACTCTTGATTATGGCTCAGGTCATGATTTCATGGTTTGTGAGATCGAGCCCCATACTGGG
Organism: Panthera leo; assembly: GCF_018350215.1. NCBI lineage: Eukaryota > Metazoa > Chordata > Mammalia > Carnivora > Felidae > Panthera > Panthera leo. The sequence continues at coordinate 10,488,027 of NC_056687.1, forward strand.
TGGAGAGCTTGCTTGGGATTCTCTCTCTCTCTCTCTCTCTCTCTCTCTCTCTCAAAATAAACAAATAAGCATCTTCTAAAAATGCTTAATGTGCAGCACCTGGGTGGCTCAGTCGGTTGAGCATTAGACTCTTGATTTCAGTTCAGGTCATGATCACGTGGTCATAAGATGGACCCCCGCGTCTGGCAGGGTGTGAAACCTGCTTGGGATACTCTCCCTCTCTCTCTGCCCCACTTCCCCCGCTCACTCGCTCGCTCTCTCTCAAAAAAAAAAAAAAAAAAAAAGTGCTTTGTGAAAAATACCCCCAGTTCAGATTTCCCCTGGAATCTGAGGGTGCATTAATTTTAATAACTTAGTTATCCTTCATGAAAAGGAGACCTGGCACAATCTCTACAGTAAAAGGAGAACTCTTCCTGCAACATTTCAGAATCTGTTGGGATTTCCAGAATTTGCAAAGAGCAAAACCTGAGCCTTCATGGGCTTTTCTTGCTTTTCAAAGCTGCATTTTTTTTCCCTTCGTTTGACTGTTCTTTACTTGCGCTCTTAAGTGTTTAAAGTTCGTGAGCACAGCCGGTTTTCCCGCAGAGATGCCCACGCAAGTGAAAGATGTCATGACGGTGTGTCCCCGCGGCCCCCTGCCCCTTCCGGCCCCCACGGCCGACGGCCCTCTGTGCGGACAGCCTTCCCTTGCGTGACAAAGGGCAAGTTTCACATCCCAGCGAAACTGCCCCAAAAGGAGAAGAGTCTCAGGTCCAAACCTACCCCAAGGAGAGTGACAGAAACACAGCCCAGCGGCCGAGGGGCCAATGCAGGCAGATGGGCTATACCCACGAACCAAACCCAGGGAGGGACAGTCACAACGGGACAGGACTGAGAGAGCTGCCCCTGACACCATTGGCATAGGAGGACACTGCCGTGATGTGACAGGGCCCCAGCTTCTGCGTCTGCTATTCCGCTCGTGGGCGAGGAACGATTTCGAGTGGCCTTTACGCCCTGTCTTCCCCTCCCCGCCCTCGGCCCCTTGGGGAGCAGTCCTGAGGTTTGACTACTTCTCAGATGCGGTGAGGAATCGGAGTCTGTGCTGGGGCCACAAGGAACTGCCCAGCTGTGGCTTTATTAGACCACAGGTGGCTGTCAGAGGTCAGCAGCCCGAGGCCTGGAAACGTGGGGCCGCCTGAAAGCGTCGGGGAAGACTCACCCGTGACCTTCTTCCCGACTAAATAAAGCAGTTAGTGTTTTGTCCTGGCACTCGGATGAACTCGACGCTGGCGTCGAGGGGGGCGACACATGGTCGCCGGGGAGCATTTGGCCCAGCGTGTTTATAGGGCGGATCAGCCAGCCACAGTTGTGCCTCACAAAGACCGCCAGCTGGCGGGGCAGGAGTGAACTTGACATTCCAGTTGAACGTGCAGTTTTCCTGACGTGTCCGCGGGGCTCGGGCCGCTGTCCTGTCTGCTGCCCTCTGTGCTCTGCCTCCGTTTGCTGGGACTCCTAGGGAAAACAGGGAGGGCCTGCTGGAGCTTCAAGGGTGCCCCTTGCCCGGCACCCACCTGCCCCATCAGACCTCGACGTGCCTCGTCACCAGCTCCTCCTCCCCAGATCGCCCCCACCTCCGTCTTCGTGGAATCACCTTGCTCACGTCTTTAACGATAATTAAACCAGTATGTGCGGATTCGTTACTTCATTGAACTTGCATAATGAGACGATGAGATGGAAAGACTGGTGTCGCCCCCGTTTTACGGATGACAAAGCTGAGGCCCCAGAGAGGTTAGGTGACTTGCTCAAGGTCGGGCGGCTAGCATGTGGCAGAGATACGGAAACGGGCATTTCTGGCTTCAGGGCCCACACTGTAACTCACACTCTGCGTATGCCCACGTCCACCAGATTATATACTCAGTGCCTTATCTTTCGCAGCTTTTGAGCATAAGGCGACCCTTCCGTCCCCTGTCGTGTAACTCCTGCCTCCTCATTCAGTCCTAGCGTTCGAGCTTCTAAACGGGTTCCTCCTGGAACCCGACCACTGGCCAGAGCTGAGGCTGCCGTTTGAGTTAGTCCCTGTGAGCTGGAGAAGGAAGGTCTCTGTGCGCCCTTTGGGCGCTCGCTGCACCGTGTACCCCCACACGGGACACCTGCAGCCTGCCGCTCGTCCCCTCGGGAGCCGAAAGCAGCGCACCTCGGGGCGCCAAGGCCTCTGCTCGTCTCCTGGCACCAAAGCCAGGGATGCAGGGGACCTTCGAGCCTCTCCGGGCCACACAAGTGAATGAATCAGCTCTCTCTACGGCAGCACCGTCCTCCCAGGCCCGCACTGGATCCTGCAGAGCCACTTTTGGGGATGGCAGTTATTTAGCCGGTCCGTTCTCCTTTGCTCTCCTCTGACTTACCAGTCTGGCTACAGTCTGCTGGGAAAAACACTTCAGCCTCTTTCACTCTCCACACCCACGCACTTCAAATACCAGGCCCATAGGTCATTCTAATGAGGGAATCCGGCTAACAGCGCGTGTGCTCTTGGTGGGGGCAGCTACCACCACTCCAGGTGCCGGCCAAGAAGGGCCGGGAGGCGGTGAAGGGCAGCGCGTGGGGGGCCCCGAGGCTCCGAACGGCAGTCACGGGTGCCCACTGGCCGACTCTCGCCAGTTACCAAGCTCGGTGCCAGGTCTGATCGGAGGAACACAAGGAAGTCGGAGGCAGAGTTTTCCCAGAGTGGAAAAATGTCACACACACCTGTGAACAAAGTGTCATCACTTATTACCTCCGTCTATGAGGTCATGAGCAGATGTCCTGGTGCTCAAAGCCGTAAACAAGAGCCCATTGTGAGGGGAGGAAGCAGAATATCTCCACCGTCGTGAACAGCACGTTCCTGGGGCCAGAACGCCCCAGCTAGTGGCTCTTGCTGGACGGACGGTCACATTTCTCGTGACTGCACATAAAACGATGGGCAGAAATAAAATGATAGAGTTAGAATTATGGGCAACAATTTCACAAGTATTCACCTTGGTTGGATTTCATTCCCGATTAAGCAGGCCAGTCTGTGGTTGCCCGGGGGGGTGGCATTAAATGCTCAGCTGCCAGGAGCCCAAATTCAGCCCCGTAAGAAGCTGCTTCTGAACTATAACCCAGGCTCACGGTTAGCTGTCGAGCACAGTGTGGGTATAGCGAAGTCACGGGGGCTACATTCGCTTTCTGGGGCAATGGTAGAGCATGGAAAGTATGCCAGGAGTCTGGATTCCCAGTGCTGCTGGCACTGAGTTTGCAAATCGGGTTTTGGGATTTCCTGACGACAACGTGAAGAACAGTGGGTGTAAAGCTGAGAGATCTGGGTTCTGCTGTGTATACAGGCTGTGTGACTTGGGCAAGTTACGGAATTTCCCCGAGCCTTCGCTTTGCTACCTGTTGACGAGGGACAATAAAATCTCTCTTGTTTACTTCATGAGACCATTCCGACGACCCAATGCAATAGTATAGAGGAAAAGGCGTGAAAGGTTGCAAGTTCTACACAAATCTGAAAATGCCAATATTATAAAAACTAATTCTTCGTCGTCATTTAGGAAATCAAGATTGGGATGATCGTATGGGGCACCTGGGTGGCTAAGCCGGTTGAGCGTCCAACTTCTTGATTTCAGCTCAGGTGGTGATCTCACCGTTCGTGACATCAAGCCCCACATCAGACTCTGCACTGACAGTGCAGAGCCTGCTTGAGATTCTCTCTCTCTCTCTCTCTCTCTACCCCTCCCCCACTCGTAGGCACGTGCGTTCCCCCCCACCCCCGCCCTCCAAAATGAATAAACGTTTAAAAAAAGGGATAGGATGATTCACTAGGGCTACCAAAGGAGTGGGACCATTTCAGAGGGTAAAATATACAGGTGCCTGTAGAGAACTTGTTAGTCATAATGTCAAGACCGGAACTCTGACGACATTCGGTGTTTGAACTAGCTTGTATAGTGTTCCCTAAAAACTCATGTTCACGGGGAACCTCAGAAGGCAACCTTACTTAGATATAGGGGTTTTGCAGATGTAATCAAGTAAGGTGAGGACATCTCGGGCGAGGGTGGGCCCTAACTCCAATGACTGGTGCCCTTATAAGGAGAAGTGCATTTGGAGACAGAAGCCACACAGGGGAACAAAGGCCGCGTGACAGCAGAGGCAGAAGCTGAATGATGAACTTGGACGCCAAGGAAAGCCCAGGCTTGCCTGCGAGCACCAGAAGCAGGGACAAGGAAGGAAGGATTCTGCCCCAGAGCCTTCAGAGAGAGCACGGCCCCGCCGACACCTTGATATTGGATTTCTGGCCTCTAGAACTACGAGACAATAAATTTCAGTTGTTTTAAGCCTCCCTCCCCCCACCCCCCACCGTCGGTTTGTGGAAATTTGTTAACAGCAGCTCTAGAAAAGTAATACAGTATTTTCACGGACTCTGAAATGCTGACGCTACAGGCGATGGGGGAGGCGCACGGGGGCACAGCTACATGTAGGCACACACACGCACGTGAACGTGGGCGCCGGGAGGGCTGCGTCCTCAGAAGATACCGTGAGTTGAAAGTGACCTTGTGCGTATCCCACGACCCCCGGGCTCCCTGTTTTGCAGATCAGGAGACTGAGATCCAGAGAGGTCACATCGTTTGTGGCATGAACTCGTATCTAAGCCTCTGGAAGGAAGAGCAGCCCGGCCCCTCATGCGCCCAGACCTGCTGGGTCCCTGGGGCCACGTCATTGCTCATTGCTTGTGTCCTCAAGGTCTTTTTTTTTTTTTTCTCCATCTCAATCCCCCTCTACCTGAAGCCACCTGCTGCCACCTCATCCTTTTGCCGCCTTCCTCTGAGAAAGGCACGGTGGTCTTGGACCACCATCCCTGTCCTTGGGCTTTCAGAGCCGCAAACCCGTTCAGTCCCCATCGAAGTCGAAGACCGCTTTCGGAGGCAGATGTGGGGAGGCTGCCTGAAACACGAGCCCGACTTTGAAGCCAGGAACGTAGAAGCGGTGGGGGGGGTGGGGGGGGGGGGTGGGCGGGATGGGCAAAGCAAGGAAGCCTTGACAGGCTGGCCAGGGGGCTGGAGGAAGACAGACCCCAGAGTGGAAACCCTGTGGTCGTGAGTCCAGCTGGGGGAGAGAAGAGTGAGCAAGAAATAATGCGGGGTGGGGGGGACTCATCGGGGAGAAGGTCCTAATAGCTGGTGTGGGATCCAGTCTTAATACGGTCCATACCTCTTGTAGGGTCTTTTTTTTTTTAATGTTTATTTATTTTTGAGAGAGACAGAGTATGAGCAGGGGAGGGGCAGAGAGAGAGGGGACACAGAACTTGAAGCAGGCTCCAGGCTCTGAGCTGTCAGCACAGAGCCCGACGCGGGGCCCGAACCCACGAACCAGGAGATCAAGACCTGAACTGAAGTCAGGCGCTTAACCGATTGAGCCACCCAGGCGCCTCCCCACCTTGTAGGTTCTTGACAAAAGGTGGATGGCCGTAGGGCTCAGAGGACCACGTGGACGGGCCACCTGGGCCATTAGTTGCCTTTGCTCCCTTGACCAAGATGGGCAGTTGAACTGGGTGCTGCCTCCACATCGCCGTGCCCTCCTCGCCAGGCCTGACCAGCAGCCCCTCCTGCACGCGCCCCTACCTCAGGGAGATGCCAAGGGGAGAAGTGATCTGGGGTATCGTCTGGCCACATTTGAACGATGTCCTAAACATGGCAAATCCCTAAAGCCCAAAAGGGATCTTCTCTGGGTTCCAGGAGAGAAGAGCAGCTGATGGGAAGATAAATTTGTGGGCTGGGCCTCCCGGGCTCCTCCAGTGCTCTAGGCCCCTCAGCACCCCTCCCTAGAGAGCAGCCTGGCCTGTCAGCCATGACTGTGGTTGCAAAGCCAGGCCGGACGAAGCCGGTTTCAGCATCCAGTGGTTACTTGTCATTGTTCCTCTTATCGCAGGCTTCACTGTAGACAGAATGCAGATCCTTGGGGATTGTTCACTGGGGACTTTTCATGATTAGGAATCAGTGGCTTGCTGTGGCCAAAGATTACCCAGTAGACCCTTGGACAACATGGGTTGAACCATGCAGGTTCATGTACATGCAGATTTTTTTTTGATAAATACAGTACAGGACTGTAAACATATTTTCTCTTCCTTACGATTTTCTTAATAATATTTTCTTTTCGGGGCACAGGGGTAGCCTAGTCGGTTAAGCGTCTGACTTCAGCTCAGGTCATGATCTCACGGTTTGTGGGTTCGAGCCCCACATCAAGCTCTCTGCTCTCAGCACGGAGCCCGCTTCAGATCCTCTGTTCCCCCCTCTCTCCGCCCCTCCCCATTCCCCTGTGTTCTCTCTCCCTCTCAAAAAAAATAAACATTAAAATAATAATAATAATAATATTTCCTTTTCTCTAGCTTCCTTTATGATAAGAACACAGTGTATAATATACCTGAAATACAAAATTCGTGTTAATCGACTGTTTATATTATCGGTGAGTCTTCAAATAGGCAGTAGGCTATTGGTAGTTTTTGGGGAGTCAAAGGTTATACATGGATTTTCAACAGGGCAGGGGTCGCTGCCCCTAACACCTGTGTTGTTCAAGGGTCACCTGTGTTTTTATTGAGCTTTTTTGTAGCTTTCTTTGGTGTGAAAACGTGCAGGACAGTTGAAGATACTCTGTTCTTTCTAACTTGGGGGAGGAAGACAATTTGAGTCTTACGTGGGTTGGGAACAGATAGGGGGATGGGTGGGCCTTTCATTTCTTCTAGGTTTCATTTCATGGTACATGACTAAGAGGAGAAGCTGTTAAATAGAGACCCACTGCAGTGATGTGGGTGGTCCAAATATCATGCTTAGTCAAACCTTAGGATCCTGTTGGGGAACTCTGAGAAACAGAAAAGGAAAATAATAAAAGCGAGCACAACACACACACACACACACACACACACACACACACACGCGCACACCTTTGAATATCATGCTCCAGATACCATTTTAATGATTTTACTCCTATGAGCTCATTTAACCTCCTCCAAACCCTATAAGGTAGAAAATGTTATATGTACCCATTTTCCAGGTAAGGGCACTGAGGCACGGAGGGGTCTGGGGCCTTGCCAAAGGTCAGCTAGCCCAAGTTCAAACCAAGAGTTCGCCCTTTGAACCACCTAGCCAAAAAATGTTTTCAATGATCAATATATGTGCATATTGATACTTATATTATTAATATTAATTGTTGGTATATTTCTGTTCTGTTAGTTATTTATGTATTTATACGTTAGTCACTGTATTCTGAGTTATATATATATTTTAAAATAGTTTTTAAAAGTTACTAAAACCATGGCGGTAGACATATGTTATAAAAAGGTGCTTGCGTCCCATGCATGTATGTGAAGTGTTTGGGTGGAGATCCCCGTGCGTGTATATGTCTCTAGTCCTTATTGAACCTCAGTCTGTCAGTTACATATTGTGAAGTCAGTTTGTTGACTGTAAATTGTGTCTGGCCAATCCCATGAGTACCTGTAATAGCATCCAGCATTTAAAAATAATATTTAGGGGCGCCTGGGTGGCTCAGTCAGTTAAGCGTCCGACTTTGGCTCAGGTCATGATCTCACGGTTTGTGAGTTCGAGCCCCGTGTCGGGCTCTGTGCTGACAGCTCAGAGCCTGGAGCCTGCTTCAGATTCTGTGTCTGCCTCTCTCTCTGCCCCTCCCCAACTTGCACTTACACACACTCTCTCTCTCTCTCTCACTCAAAAAAAAAATGAATAAATGTTAATAAAATTTTTTTAATTAATAATAATATTTAAAGTCCACCAGCAATTAGTGTCTTTGAAATACAGAGAGAATAATTTGAATTTAGCCTATTCCCAAACTCAGGTACTCCGTCTTTCCCAATCCTTGAAGGGGCAAGCAATCAATGTTAAAAGGAAAGATGAAGCACTGAGTGTTGTATGGAAACCAATTTGACAATAAACTTCATATATTGAAAAAAAAAAAAAAAAGGAAAGATGGATACAGTTTCTTTCACTCCTTGGGGACCAGCTCTGGGGGAGTGGATAGCAGCCAATCCGATCCCATGTTCCCTGGAGTCTTGGCTTGAAAGAAAACAAAGCTGAATCTCTCTTGATCCTGTGTTGTTTTATTGATGATTAAACGGAAGCCGTGTAACTATGCAAAGTGTTAACATCTTACACAAATACCAAAGGTGTGCATTCTGGAATTTAAGCAAAGCCAAACTCAAGGGAGTGTTGGAAAAACCATCAACTTGTGCCCAAGAAGTGCCACCTTTCCAGTTTGATGGCTGGAAAGCATAAATTAATGGTCAACTACCCAGCGGATATATCCAGGCCATCACCTCATTGTTTTGTGTGTTCTCTTTTGTGTTCCAACAGGGAAAAGCTTCACTTTGACAATCACGGTCTTCACGAACCCACCACAAGTTGCCACGTACCACAGAGCCATCAAAATCACAGTGGATGGACCCCGGGAACCTCGAAGTAAGTGGGCCCCCCCCCCGGGGCTGGCAAACCTCTGGGCTGGGACGCTGAGGCACCAGAGAGGGTATCTCAGAATCCTTGGGTTTGACTGACGTTGCTCAAATGCGTCTAAAACCTGTGTCAGAGAGGGATAGGAGGCTCCTGCAGGGAGAGAGAATTTTATCGTTGACAGTCGTCAAAGTTTGTCTCTGAGCACTGGGCTCCTTTTAAAGCATTCTCTTAGAAGGCAGAAGCAAATCAGCCTGAGTCAAATGTGTGTTGGAAGCATTTCGGGGCTGCATGACACTAAGGACTAGTCCCTCAAATACACGGTGAAGTTCAACAGTATCAGAAACAAACAGTAGATGGAAGAATGGCCAGCCGCAGGGGTGGCCCAAAAAAAAAAAAAAAAAAAATGCCTGAGGGTCAGAGTGGACCACAAGTAGTGATTACTATCCATGCTGGCCTTTTATTCTATTGTTAAGGCCAGAGATGAAAACTATGAAAATGACCATGTCTTTTCTGTGGCATAGATCAGAATCTTATTACAGGATTGATTAAAATAGAGAATGGGAGGGCAGAAGAATTCCTGGGGGAAAACCAGTAAATATAGAAAGACGGTACCAAAAAAAAAAAAAAAAAAAAAAAAAAAAAGAAAGAAAGAAAAAGAAATAGCTCCTGTGAGGAAAGCTTTTTTAAAAAGCAGTGGGGTTGTTTAGTCTGCAGAAAGATGTTTTCACGGTGACTTAATGACTATCTTTGAGTAAACACAAGAGTAACACTCTTTTCCAGAACCACACCCTTCCCCGGGCCGGAGGCTGGGTTCTACCCATCATCTGCATGCCTCCAAACCGTATCAGGTCCCCGGGGTGGAAAATGAGTACTGTCTCTTCTGGTGGGAGAGATTCAAAAACAGGGCTTATGCCTGGAGGTTGAGACGCGGGGAGGCGAGGTCGTAAAACGGACTGGTTAAGAATTTGGGTTCTGGGGGTGTTGGGCCGGTGGGGGAAACAAGTGGAGTTCTGGTTCAGGCGCTTAAGCCTTCAGCAAGTTATGGAACCTCCCCGGACCTCAGTTTCCTCATCTGCAAAATGGAGATAACAGTGAGGGCCGCTTTTATAAGACAGGAAGAGACAACGCTTTGTGCCTGGCACAGAGGATGAACTCGGGAGACGTTGTCCATCCGCAGGAGAGGCTCCCTGCCCGCCTCTGTGGCTGCTATTCGGCAGGGCTGTCCTCCAGGGGCCTTTCTCGTTGTGGGGGTGCTCATGGGGCGGTAAGGCCGCCCCCAGGCGTGACTCTACAGGTCACCCCGTGCTCACCCCAACTCATGCCTCATAGTGTCTTGATCGCATAGAACCATCCCATGTGCTGCCTTAGCTTTCTCAGTGCCCCAGAGAGGGAAGAACCCCACAGGGAAACCACACCCGCCAGGAAGAGCCCCCCAGGATGTGGCATTCCATTCACGAGGAGCGCCTGGGTGCAGTCTGCCTGCTCTGTGTGACTCCCTGTATCTCTGACCTCGGTTACCGCCTCTCCGCTTTTTCTCTTGAAGTCACGGAGACCATCTGTCGGGTCATGCCCAGACTCAGGAAACTCTGGGACTTTGGTGGCATCCCCCTGATTCCAGTCTGTGTTTGAACAGCCAGGCCACAGGCACAGGACCACACAGTGACAGCCAAACCCAGCTTTGTAGGTTTCCAAAGTAGGCGTGGCCAACTGAAGACTCATAGTGACCCTGTCATATTAATAACGGAACAGAAACACCCAGCAGGCGCCTTGGCTCTCTGTAGAGGACCAAAGAGGAAGCAGGCTTAGATTCGAGCAGAGCCCAGGGTTGGGGGGCAGGGGGCATGCAGGCGGCTGTGAGGTGTCAGGAAAATGACTCGGGGGGTCGCGAAGTCGTGAGAGAGGCTCACTCGGGTGGTTGTAGAATCTCTGTCTTTAAAAAATAGAAACAGTAGTTTCCACTCAGACCGTTCAAACGGTGACCTGCCTGGAGGAAGAAGCTTTAACCAGGTGACCCCTTGATATACCTCTACCTCTGCTATTCTCTCATGCAGAAAAAAGGGCAGGTTTTTGCCCCACTGCTTGTATTTCCTGTAACATTCAAAGAAGCATCCAGGTGGCTGAACTTGAGAAAAACAAATGATGGTCGCTCTGACTGTTCAGAATTGGCAGCCGGAGGGGAAAATATGCTATTGTAAGGGCCTGCCTGTGTATACAGTTGACTCCCCTGCTGTTTTATAACTCCAGAAAGCGGTCACGATTGAGAAGGGCTCTTTGAACAGACAGAAGGGATTTGCTCCAGAGGCATCCATTTTTCTGGCGTCTCTCCTGCCAAATGGAATTTGGGGTCTTAGGAAAAATGAAAAGGGAGGTGCTAAGCATGCTATAGAGAGGTGTAACAGTCCCAAGTAGGCAGTCTCGCATTTCACAAAGGTCTTCTAGAAGAAGAATTAAATGCACACAGACTCCCAGAGGGGCTTGAGTAATGCTGACTTTTCTATTCACCCAGGAAGCAAGGGTGGGGCCCCTCACTGCTAATATTAGTATGCTGTTTTCCTCGTTATGTGAACATCTCGATTCAAGGTGGGAACTACTTTTTGATGCAGTTCTGCTCGCAGCCATTTTGTTTTTAATGAGAAAGTGAACAGAGTTGGGTGTTTTTTTTCCCCCAGCTTTATTGAGATGTCATTGACCTATAGCATTGTGTAAGTTTCAGGTTTGCAACATGATGATTCGATGTACGTGTATATTGCAAAATGATTACCACGGCAAGATGAGTTAACAGATCCATCCACTCAAATAGCGTGTGCGTGCGTGTGTGCATGCTGAGAGCTTTTACGATCTGTTTGCCTGGCAACTTTCAACTGTAGGACACAGTATTGTCAACCATAGTCGTCATGCTATCCGTTACATCCACAGGACCCGTTCATCTTACAACCGGAAGCTTGTACCCCTTCACCATTTTTGCCTACTTCCCTGCACTCATTCTACCCCCATCCCCTGCCCCCACTGATCGGCTCTCTGTTTCCATGAGTTCTTCTCTCTCTCTCTCTCTCTCTCTCTCTCTCTTTTTTTTTTTTTTTAGATTTTACATGTGAGATCATCCCGTATTTGTCTTTCTCTGTCTGACTTATTTCCCGTAGCGTGATATCCTCAGTGTTCATCCATGTTGTTGCAAATGGCAGCATTTCCTTCCTTATTAAGGCTGAATGATATTCCAGTAGGTAGTTACGGCAAAGTGGCCCTGGCATTGACAAGTACAATCGTTTTGAAAAGTTCTATCGTTTCATGGCATCAAAGAGCGGGGGAGCTGAAGAGAGAGCCTCCGGGCCTCGTGGCCTCAGAGAGAAGGGAAAGTCCCAGAGACATGAAATGATTTGCCTTGGTTGAGAAAAAGTAGTTGGTAATAAGGCAGGAGGAGAATGAGGGGCTCCTGGTACCTCATCCTGTTCTGTCCACCTGTCCGTTCACCTCTTCATCCACCTGGGCCATCTGTCCACCACCTATGCCAAAGTCTCTGAGCTGGCTTCTCACCCTCGTGTTTTAAATGAGGCGATAGCTCATAGGGCTTCTCGCGTTCATCCCAGCTGTAAGATGGTCTGAAAGGGGCAAACGGTGGTGCTTCATTGCAGGCATGGAGGCCTTTAACTTGAAACCCTCATGCAAAGAACCCGAAGGAAAGCTTATCTCACTCAACCTGACGCTCAGGTGATTAAGGAAAGAACAGTGGGGGCGCCTGGGTGGCTGAGTCGGTTAAGCGTCACACTCTTGATTTCGGCTCGGGCCACGATCTCACGGTCCGTGAGGTCAAGCCCCGTGCCAGGCTCCGTGCGGACAGCGTGGAGCCCGCTTGGGATTCTCTCTCCCTCTCTCTCTGCCCCTCCCTCCTCGGCTCATGCATTCTCTCTCTCAAAATAAATAAACGTTAAGAAAAGAAAGAAAGAAAAGAAAGAAAAGGACTATGAATTAGAAAGCATGCCACAGCCGACTGCTTCCTAGGCCAAAGGGATAACTTGGTGCTTCCCACCCCACTTTCCTGGGTTTCGGTGGCGAAGGTACAGCAGAAAGTGTATTCCGGAGAGAAGTGAAAACCGTTTTCACTTCAGACGGTTATTTGCTCTTTCGCAGTAACTGACCTGCCACTTAGTGAGTCAAAACTTAGGGTTTGTTTTTTTCCACACTCCGTGAGATTTATTTTTCATGTCAGACTAAGAGAGAAATTACCAATTGATGAAAAGTTAAATTTATGATGGAGAAAGAGCACTGTCCGCAGGCATTTTCTCTGTGGGGAACAGTTCTTGCAAGCAGCCCTATGTAGATAGTACACAGACGCAACAATCCTGGGTGGCTTGTTATGCAAATGACGGTACATTTCCAGGACGGAGACAGAACCACACTTTGTGGCTTGTTAACACGTTGAAAGAAAAAGTCTTCTCGTTACGCGGGAGAGACAGGGCAACCGGCTTTTTCAGGAAAACGGGACTCGAGAGTTGTTTTTGATGTATTTTTTTATATTTGAGGGGATCTAATGAAAACTCCTAGCTCGAGCCCATGGATCTGTGATATGATAATCCTGAGATACCGAAGCACATTCTCTGCAGCTGTTTGACTAAATAATTTGTGTGGCGGCCCAGGGCCGTGGAGGAAGACATTTTGCTAAGGAGAGATTGAGGAGAGTTAGCAGCCGGGACCCTAAGTGACCCGACGGGCAGGGGGTGGGGATCCCAGGGGTGCAGGCTGGAGAGTCCTTCTGATGTCACAAGCCATTACCTGTCTGGCCAGATAGCTGTTAACTTCTGGAACATTGAGCAACCTAATTAAAAATCGAAAAGATTAATAAAACAAATATTGGCCATCTCTGGGACAACACCTGCCCTCAGGTTAAAGGAGTCCTTCACAGTAACTGCTGTGCTGGCTTGGAATTCACAATAACAGAGAGCTAGGTAGAGCCGTTCCTGAAAAACTTCGGAAAATGCCATTTTCTGGGGCACCAGCCTTCTTTAACACTTAGTGCTGATTGTCTGCCCAACGCCATTCAAAGGGCTTCCCGTAGATCAACTGATCTCATCTTTGCGAGAACAGGTGAGGAAGTGGAAGCAAAGAGAAGAGACATCCCTCGCTCAAGGTCACAGGTTCAGTAAGCGAGACCCGAAACGAAACAGCCCAGACGCGGCCATCCGCAGCCGCCACGGTCTGTTCTGAAGAACCGCGCCAACCCTTCCTTGCGCTTCATTGTATTGAAATTTCTGCTTCAGAAATTTTTTATTAGGAGAGTGTATCAATCCGACTCTGGTTCAAATACAGCCGTCTTCAAGAAAGCCGAGCCTCATAGCCTTGGCAGTCATTGGACAGGAAGGGAACCCGCATTCGCCCTTGGATGAGGTTGTAATGCAATACAGCCTGGGGCACGGGGCAGGACCCGGTGAACGGCCACGTGGTCACAGATACCAAGGGTTGATTCCACGTCTGTCACCAGGGTCTGCTTGGGGACGGACGTGAAGCAGGGACCTCCAGGAAAGATGAATCAGGTAACAAAATGAGGAGTGCCTGGGTAGCTAACTCAGTCGGTTTGGCATTTGACTTCAGCTCAGGTCAGGATCTCCCAGTTCGTGAGATCGAGCCCCGCATCGGGCTCTGTGCTGCCAGCTCAGAGCCTGCAGCCTGCTTCAGATTCTGTGCCTCCTTCTGTCGCCCGCTCATGCTCTGCTCTCTTTCCCTCTCTCTCTGTCTCAAAAATAAAGAAACATGAACACAGAATTGTTTTAATGTAACAAAATGATCACTTGAACAGTCCAAGTCTTGTGCCCCCTCCCCCCCACCTTTGGCAAAGAGCTTCCCGGAAGGTCCAGATATACGGGTGCAGCCCTCTGGAAAGATGAAAATTTGTGTCATTTGCCACCAAATGGTTAGTGGAAGGCCAGGCAGTTTTATAGATCTGTGAGCTCAGGATTGCAGTTATCCATCTACAGTCGCTTTGTTTGCTCAGAACTGCTTAAGCATTTCTTCCAGTTAATGAACAGTGATCTACTTAATCCTCTGGATTTTTCAAATATCAGATTTGGACCTCAGTTTTTTTTCTAGATGAAATCTGGCTCCACAAAAGAAAAAGGAAATAATGCTCTCTTCTTCCCTCCCACTCCGATATAAAGTAAGAGACAGGCTGAGGGTCAAAGAAGAGGAAATGTTCTACTGACTTATATCCCTCCCCCCCACTCTGAGAGGCATTTCGGTGCTACGGTGGACATTCTGGGGTGACTTTCTCTGGTACTGTAATTCTCGTGTGCTAAGCTCCCCAACAACCCCCAAGACTTAGCAATGGCAGTTTTTCAAGGATTAATAATAATGTGCCTAAGTGTTTCCAATGAATTTTAGAACCTCTTTCTGCTTGTTATTTTTAGTAGTATGAAGCAAGATTAAGAAGACTTTTATATAAAGATTTCCCTGACCCTTGAGTTTTCAATGGACTTAATTCAGGCCCAGGTCCAAAAGGGTCCCTTGGACAAATGGGAATAGAGAAAGATCCTGGGAGAAGTATGCTTCTGTCCCTGGAAACAGGGATAATCCCTCCTCGGTGCTCCCCAAGACCCGGGGAGGCCTATGACCTCTTGGTAACTAGCTCTATTTTATATCAAGGTTACTAAGATTTTTTAGATGGTATTTACATTGCTGTAGAAAGGAAGGGGCAAAAATCCCTTCCAGGTACCAGTGAGAATGCCAGGAAAGGATCTGGGTACCTTCACAGTCTAATGGAGGAGAAAGAGGAGAGAGAAATTTCACAGGCAGTGATATTTAGACCATTACCTTGGATTTCTCTTTCCATCGAGGCCATTGTAAACCCAAGCACTGTCTTGAGTTTCACCCCAGTGAGGTCAAGATCTAAGCTAATATATCACAGCCCTTGTCAGAATTTACTATATGAAGTGCTAAAAGGAGAAAAAAGAATCTGTCTCTCTCTAGGCTGCCATTTCTTAATCTTAAAACATGTAGAAAGGTCTCTGGGTCCTGAACGGGGGACCTGGGTTTCACGATGACGCCATCAGGCCAGTGGATGTGACCTCAAGCAATTATCTCAGGTACTTTCTTCCTCACTTTCCTCTACTGACCAACCAGGCGATGGGATGAGATAATCTCTAAATTAGCTCCCACTTGGAAGGAGTAACAAAATATTGTCCGAAAAACAGAGCCCTAAGTTCCACACAAGCAAGGCCCCTTCGAGGCCGAGTCTCTGGGCCCCCTTCCCTGGGGGAAGGAGACTCCGTCCTGTGTGACATCGGACATATCCACATGCACCCACATGTGTGAATGTTGGATACCATTGTGGTTTTTTTTCCTTCTGTAAATTTTTGAAAGAGCTTTCATCATTTTTTTTTTTAATTGTTATTGTTTATTTAGTTTTGAGACCGGGACAGAGCACGAGCGGGGGAGGGACAGAGAGAGAGGGAGACACACAATGCAAAGCAGGTTCCAGGCTCCAAGCTGTCAGCACAGAGCCCGACGCGGGGCTCGAACCCACGAGTTGCGAGCTCATGACCTGAGCCGAAGTCGGACGCTTAACCGACTGAGCCACCCAGGCGCCCCATTTTGTCATTTATTTTTGAAATTATCTGGCTGTGGGTAACTTGTTTTGTTACCTTCAGCCCCGATTTCACCCCCATGAACAAGGTGAGTGCAATCGGGCTGAGATCCCCATATCCTCACTTGCTAACTGTGCAGGTGACCATACTGGGGAGGGAAGGGAGGCTGAGCCTCCATAAAACAAGGACAGTGGCTTTATTAACCTCACATGGCTGGGAGGCTGGATAAGACAGCCTCTGTGGAATGTGTAGGGCCCACAATAAGTGTTCAGAAGACAGAGCAATTATTTGCATTTGGTCTTAGAGTTCTTTGGCTATGAGAAAACTCTAAGCCAAAAAAAAAAAAAATTTGAGAATCCTCAGTTTAAAAATTCATGAAGTCGCCATCATGCTGCATTTTTTAAGACATTTAATTAAACATTTATAAATTTTGATTTTTTTTTTCAGTTTTCCTTTTGTATTTAGACCCAGCAAAATTTCTTTTCTGGCACTTTTATGGACCCTTGAAACACTCCGGGCACTGTTCCTAAGTCCCTCTTGGGTAAAATGTTGCTCCCAAGTCCCTCTTGCTCCCAAATGTTGAACTTTGTGAAAAATTCCAGGGGAAAAATCCTGTCTGAGTAACATCGCAAGTCGGTGCTGAGATCTAACGTGTGGGCTCTTTTCAATATAGGCATGACAGGGCTGTAGGACAGGCTCTTCCGCACTGTTCTAGAAAACTGACAAAGTGTGCCAGAGGCCCCTGGAATCTGAATCCTTGCCCCAGAGGAAGGCAGCTCTCCTCCCGGGGTACCTGGACCCGCCAGCCACAGGCAAGCTTTGCAGGCCTAGGAAACCTGCTCAGCCACCCTAAACCATCGTGTCTTTCTAGACTTGTTTTGGTTTTTTGGTTTTTGGTGTTTTTTTGATATTTTGGTATCTGTTTGTAGGGCTTTTTCTTCATTTCCCCCCAAAGACATTCAGTGGCACGTTTCAATGACCTGGTGCTCCCACCCTACAGACTTGGAGACTTTTCCGGGTGCGTGTGGTGGGGCAGTTAGCATCCCACGGACCCTGTGGCCTGAGGGGAGTAGCTCAGCCGAGGTCCGTGGGTGGCATCCAGTTGCCCTGGGAGGGGACCTGAGCTGGGGCATTGGTAACCTCGGGTGCTACAGCAACAGGTGGGCCCCAGCTCCGTGAATGCCATTGCCAAGGCCGGCACGTGGACCTGTGCCTGTGGATGGACTGGGTTTGGCCGGGCCGCACACATTATCAGATCGGCTTCTTGACTGTGGGACGGATCTAGAATTTTTTCGTACACCAGCCACTTCCGCTTTTCGTTTTGAAAACAAACTAACAGGGACGCCTGTGTGGCTCAGTCAGTTAAGCGTCCAGCTTCAGCTCAGGTCAGGATCTCAGGGTTCATGAGTTCGAGCCCCACATCGAGCTCTCTGATGTCAGCACAGAGCCTGCGTAGGATCCTCTGTCCCCCTTTCTCTCTGCCCCTTCCCTGCTCACTCACTCTTCCTCTCTCTCTCAAAAAAATAAGTAAATAAAAACATTTATTGAAAAAAGAAAAGAGGGGCGCCTGGGTGGCTCAGTTGGTTAAGCGTCCGACTTCGGCTCAGGTCACGATCTCGCGGTCCATGGGTTCGAGCCCCGCGACGGGCTCTGGGCTGATGGCTCAGAGCCTGGAGCCTGCTTCCGATTCTGTGTCTCCCTCTCTCTCTGCCCCTCCCCCGTTCATGCTCTGTCTCTCTCTGTCTCAAAAATAAAAAAAAATTAAAAAAAAAAAAAAACGTTAAATAAAAAAAAAGAAAAAAGAAAAGAAAGCAGACAAACAAAACTCTGCTCAAGTTTTCCCAAAGGCTTGGGTTTTTGTCCTGTAAGCTAGGTAGCCAAGAAAGTCCTCAAGTAAGAATTAGATCCAATGGGTCTCCTAGAACTCCATCACCACAGAGAAAAAAACCAAACAAAGCAAAAACCAGAAGTTCAGCTTAAATAAGTAAAAGCCACCCCCTCGCCCTAGATCTGTATTTAAGTTCATTCGGGCTCACTTGCAATTTTTGGGTTCTGTTCTTTCAGTGTGCTTGTCCTTGATAATTGAGCTGTCTTCAAGGGTTTTTGCCATGAAAAGTTGACAATAAAGAAGGGATAAACTAAAAACAAATAATTTAGGTACCCAAAGCAAAGTTCTTTTCTCTCTGCCTTCTTTTTCTTTTTCTTTTCTTTTCTTTTTTTTTTAAAGAACACGACTGAGTTAATCTGCCAACTCCCTAGACCCCTATAAAGTAAGTTAATGGTAGTACATTAGTTTGTTACTTCCATGATCTACATATACTCAGGTTCCACTAAAGCCAGTATTCAGTAAAGCTGAGACCGTTATGGAAGTCTTTCGGTATTCTTTCATTTACTGAAATGTCGAACACTTGATCTATGTGTTTGGTTGGTTTTGTTTTTGTTTTTGTTCACCGTGGCCTAGAAGTCAGTCTTCTGGTCATTTGAGATAAAATGTAAATATTTTGAAATAAGTAAATCCTTAAGGACTGTATGCATTTATGGCCCCTTTTGGATTTGTTCCCGGGATCACCTTATTTTTACTTAGCTTTGAAGTGGTTTTGTGATATTTCCAATTCATTCACTTGAAAGAGCTACAGAGAACTGCACACAGTCACATCTTTTTGTTTCTCTCCAGCATTGCCAACAGGGCATAACCCCGGGTTGCAGAAACGGAGCAGAGAGCTCTGGGCCGGAGGGAGGGAGAGAGGCATTTGGAGCTGGACCAGCCCGGCTTCAGGTGTTATCCCTGCCACTGACCAGTGGCACATCAGTCTCCCCATCTGAAGAATGGGCTTAGTGACACCTGCCTTGCTGGAGGGTGTGAAGGTGAAAGGAGTGTGCCTGAGAGGCAGGCTAGAGCGGGGGTTGGCAACTAGAGAGTTGGCTGCTTCGTTCAACCCCGCCTCTCCTCCATGATCAGATTAGCCTCCCCAGGCTCAGCCCTCTCGGGTGTAAAACCAGGAGGGCGATAGCCCTATGAGAGGGAGGTCTTGTGCAGATTGATGATAGCACAGCCTGGCACAGAGGAGCTCCTTAAATATTAGCACATGCCCTGGACACAGGTCCCTTTCCCTCATCCCTTAGCCTTTACCAAGGGAAACTACTGGAATTCTGCCCAACTGGGGACCAAACACGTGCCATTGCCAAGTTAGTTTTTATTTTTAAATTTTCTTTTTATAATGTTTATTCTTTTTTTTTTTTTTTTTTGAGAGAGAGAGAGACAGACAGACAGACAGAGAAAGACAGAGTGTGAGCAGGGGAGGGGCAGAGAGAGAGGGACACATAGAGTCTGAAGCAGGCTCCAGGCTCTGAGCCGTCAGCACAGAGCCCGACGTGGGGCTCAAACCCACGAGCCGTGAGATCCTGACCTGAGCTGAAGTCGGATGCTTAACTGACTGAGCCACCCATGCGCCCCATTGCCAAGTTATTTTTTAAAAACTCCTGGCAGATTGGGTCCCCAGCATACAATTCAATAAGGGCTTTTTTCTCTTTTACCTTCCACCCTATCTACTATTAATTCCAAATGCTGAACTGATTTCAACAATTCATTCCTCACTGAAGCAAAATCCTGTTAACCGGATTGCCCTGGAGAGAAGTGGTCCTTTTCCAAATAGAGATTTTATCGAAATTTAGTTGTTTCTTAACTGAAGGTTAGCACTCATGCTGCTGTGTGCCTGCCAACATCTAGAAGCTTCCACGGCGTCATCTATAAGATGGGAATAATCGTATGAGCTGTCTACTGCCTAGTACTGTTTCAGATGAGATAATATATATCAAGATGCTTGGTAAACAGTCTTACCAGTTAGGTAATAGAAATCTAATAGATTATAGTGCAATAATAGAAAAATATAATAGAAAAATTGATTATTGTTTTGTATCTACTATACAAAAATCTCAGGGATCTTAAATAATTATTGTTTTTTTGAGGGTAGATTTTGTTTCATCAGGCCTTTCAGAACCGAGGGGAAGAAACGTGTAGAAAAGGAATAGAGAGGGGCGCCTGGGTGGCTCGGTCGGTTGAGCGTCCAACTTCAGCTCAGGTCACGATCTCACGGTCCGTGAGTTCGAGCCCTGCGTCGGGCTCTGGGCTGATGGCTCAGAGCCTGGAGCCTGCTTCTGATTCTTTGTCTCCCTCTCTCTCTGCCCCTCCCCCATTCATGCTCTGTCTCTCTCTGTCTCAAAAATAAATAAATGTAAAAAAAGAAAAAAAAAGAAAAAAAAAAAAAAAGAAAAGGAATAGAGATGCTCAAATCAGCCCCAGCTGCCAATCCGTACTGTCAGGAATTTTACTTTTTGCCATTAGAATATCCTATTTTCTTTACCTACTACTATATACCCTTGAAAAACACTGGAAGCTAAAAGCAGCAACCCTAACAGTTAAAAGAGCTGCATTAACTTTAAAGATGTATTTCTTTTCTGAAACCAAATGCCACCTTTCCTCGACGATTCTGGAATTCTAGCTTCTCTGGGTGAAAGGCTTGGGAAGAGAGTTCCTGGTAGAGTCCCTGTTCCTTTTTTTTTTTTTTTTTTTTTTGCCCATGGCTTTTTACATATGCTGCTTGCCTGAGATTTTTGGATTAGATTTCAGGGAGGTGACATGTTACACCGTTGGGCCTCCGTGCCAGTTTCCCAGGACGAGTCAAATCTGCAACAGCTCAGAGGTGAGACTCTTCCAAGGCTCCAGAGGCCGGTTCTCTGTCCTGTTCCTTCACGGACTGGCTGCCAGGACCAGGTTGGGAGAAACTCGTTCTCTTCCTTGGGTGATTCAGCCAGTCTCAAAATAAATAGGCAGGCAGAAAGAACTGGAAACTGCTGAAATTTGAGTCTCCAGGGCTGGGCTCTTCTCGGGAGCCGCTCGGTTGAACTGTAAAAGGAATCCCGAGCCCTGGGCAAGGGAGCGGCCACCTAGTGGAAAGACCGCTGGCCTGGGAAAGGCAGCTTCTGGCCCTGGCTGGCTGCACCAAGCTCCGCTTTCCCCTCCCAGAGCCTCCCTTTCCTTATCTGCAGAGCGGGAGAGACGATCTGACGATTTTAAGGTCCTTGTCGGCTTCTCGGAATCTGACTTGATGTCTGCTAGGAGCAGGTACATTTCCAAGGCATGGTCTTCCGGCCTGGAGAAGGACAGCCCAGGGCCTTGCCCTCAGCCCACCGTCCCGGGGAGGCCCAGGACTGGGAAGCTGGGGGAGGGAGGGGGCATCTATCACTCCCCAAGCTGGGGAAAGAAACGAATAAAGGTCCACTCGAGAATGACATGCCACAGGTAGGGAAAGTCAGCCTAACTAGATTTCCCATGGCTTTGGCATCATTTAAGAAAAGAAGGGGGGGGGGGGGGGAAGACATCCCTATACCCACAAAGTGCTCAATTGTGCAAACCACAGAATCCCGGCATGGCCAGCTTCCTGAAGCTGGCCGGTCAGAGACCTTCGTGTTAATTCCTCAGCCAACGAGAAAAGATGGTTTGAGTCCTGTTGACTTAATTGCTAGATGTTTCTGAGCGAGGCCTGCCTCCCTCCTTCACCTCCTTGCAGCATTATGGGCTGTTCTTTATTACCTGCCCTACCTATCTGCACAATCTAGCCGCAAACAGCTTTGGTTGACCACACCACTTCCCTATTGAAAGTTAATACTGTTTGACTCATTCTGTGTTACGAACCTGAAGCCAAAGAAAACAAGCCAGAGAATAACCGGCTTGTATGGAGTTTGGAAAGCTCTCAGAGGCCCTGCTTGCAAAATCCTATACAGTAGCTTTACTATATCTCTCTGCTGCAGCTGCAAAGAAAATGAAGGAAGCAGAAGTAGTTAAAAAAAAAAAAAAAAGCTGGGGGTGGGGAAAAGTCAGAGCAGGAGTTTGGGGGGGGTGGCGCCCCACAGGCTATGGAAAGACTCACCATAATCTGCAATAGTTTATAAGTGCGTTCGCTCTGAGCTGAGATGATGCCTTCACACCCCGGAGTATTCATACAGGAGAGGGACTGTTCAGGGAGTTAAAAGGAGAGAAGGTTCAAAACCAGTCGTTGAAAAGGCAGGCGTCCTATTGCATTCAGAGCAGAGTGGAGCTGGGAAGCCGGGGTCACTGAGCCAGCCTTCCATAGGCCCGGTCCCAAGGTAAAGACAGAGGAAGAGGAGAAAGCCTCTTCCTTTCAGATCTGGAAAGATTTGCTGGGAGAAGGTGGCCCACGTTTGGTCCTTCCTTCCATAACTGGCTCAGAGGTGGTCAGCAGGGTGAATGGGGGGGCATTTGCGTGTTGGAGTAAGTTGAGCTTTTCCCTCCCAACGTCACCTGGCAAGCCGTGGGACTAGTGTTTTCGTCACCACGTCATGGCTCTTTGGGAATCCCCGGCAAATACCCCCTTGCCCATTCAGGTAACTGGCAGAAGATTTACTCCCCTACAGACGGTCGCTGCTTCTCAGCTGTGTGTTGACAACACAGGCTTTTAAAAGCCTGGATAAAAGCCTCAGTGAGGTCATCATCCCCCAGACAACCTGGAAGTTTTTTCTCTGGATGGCATGAGGCGGGGCTAATAGCTCGTGAAAAAGCAACTGCTGGTTCCTGTTGGTTTTCTGACCGGCCAGGGCTCAGAGATTGTGAGTGTGTGTGTGGGGGCGGGGGGGTGCCGTGGCCCTTTTACACACCTGAGGGGCTGCTCAGCCATTTTCTAGAAGACTTTGACAGCCCCTCGATCTCACGCTTCCATGAGGACGGCCCCAAGGTCAGTTGATTTATGACCAGAGAGGTGGAAATCAGGTGCTCCCTGCCCTCTCTGCTGCTGGGAACCCCCACCCCCCCCGGGGGCCCAGGACTTTTAGGAATGGAGGGAATTTACTTTCCCCTCTTCAGAAGTACAGAGGAGTAGAGCACATCGTACACACTGCTGAGTGCACATCCCAGGATAAGTCTAGCCTACCAAGGGGGAGTTTATTCACTCTTCTTTTTCATCCGTTTATTCATTCACCCAGCAGTTCCCGAGGTACCGTCTAACCTCATACGGGCCCTCAGTTTACTCTGCGGGTCACACAGGGTAGTGGGGTGCGGCGGGGGGGTGCATGGCCCCCGCAGGGAAGCTGGATGGCCTGTGTGGACAACAGGAATGCCCAGGCAACTCAGTGAGGCAGGTGCCATCTGTGGACCCCTGGGATGGTCTTCTCCTTGTCCGCGGGCCTTGCCCTGGGGCTTGCTCTGCTGAGAACCAGAACTCCAGAACCAGCTCAGAAGCTCCAGGCAGCATCCCCAGCCCAATCTCACCTCTCGGTACCGCCCCCGCCAAAACACACCCTCCAAAGTCCCCTTCCAGTCACAGCCCGCCCAGGGGGGTTAGGAACTCCTGGGGTAAAAGTAACCGCTCTCAGGTTACTTTTTAATGGCTCCCTAACGGGCTTTTCTGGAGACAGTCCCTTAATCAAGGACAGTGGATAAGCCTTGGAATTACAGGCTCATAGAGTAGAGAGGCTCTTGAACTTGTGAGCGGCCTGCACCCCTCCCTCTGCGGGGTCTCCTCCCCCCGTCCCCCCCCCCCCCCAGACGGCCACCTCTGGTCAAGAGCAAAAGAAACCGGACGGGTTCTCCGCCCTAAGCTACAATTAGGTCCTGAGTCACCAGACAGGAACAGGAGGTAACCAATGGCGACCAGCGACTACAGATTTTGACTACTCCGCTTCCAGGGTGGTCCGGGTCTCAAAGAGCTACTGCGAGCGAGCTAAGAACTCCACTGTCCTGTTGCTCTGAGGCTGGAACGGGAGCAGCTCCGTTTTGTTTTTGTTTCTGTCCCGCGAATCTGGGGGGCATGGCTGGGGGTGGGGGGCAGGCCTCGCGTGGGCCTTCCTTCCGCCGGAGTCTCTGTTAGTTTTCATCTGGCTTTGGCCCCAGCTGGCTCTGCCTCTCCCTTGTACTGTTGCTTTGTATACCTTTCCTTTCCTACTCGTCTCTAGCGGTTGGGTCTTTGCCCGTCGGACCGTGTGTGTGTGGGTGTCTGTGTGTGTCTGTGTCTGCGTGTGTGTGCAGATGCTACAAAAAAACAAAACAAAACAAAACAAACAAACAAGGGGAGCCGAAGCAGCTCTTTCTTTACATGAGGGTGTTGTGCTCAACTCAGCACAAGGGCCTCTTATCTATTCTTTTTTTATTTTTTGGCACGATGAAAGAAACATTAGAGAAGACAAGTTGGGCAGACCATTTGACTTTTTTTTTTTAATTTTTTTTTTTTAATGTTCATTTTTTTAGAGAGAGAGAGAGAGAGAGACAGAGCACGAGCAGGGGGAGGGGCAGAGAGGGAAACCAAGAATCGGACGCAGGCTCCAGGCCCTGAGCTGTCAGCACAGAGCCCGCCGCGGGGCTTGAACTCGCAAACCTCGTGATCGTGACCTGAGCTGAAGTCGGACACCCAACCGACTGAGCCACCCAAGTGCCCCCACTGACTTCTTTTTTTTTTTTAAGTTTATTTATTTATTTTGAGAGAGACGGGGTGTGTATGTGTGTGTGTGTGTGTGTGTGTGTGTGTGAACGGGGAGGGGCAGAGAGTGTGTGTGAGAGAGAGAGAGAGACAGAGAGAGAGAGGGAGAGAATCCCAAGCAGGCTCTGCACTGTCAGCAAGGAGCCTGACGCAGGGCTCCAGCCCAAACACCATGAGATCATGATCTGAGCTGAAATCAAGAGTCGGATGCTTAACGGCCTGAGCCACCCAGACAGACTATTTGACTTCTAATGAGACATTTCCACATGAAACTTGATGCGCTCAGTTATGACGTTTTTCCTCCACAAGTCGTATTCTGACCCCACTTGAAGAAAAGAGGCAAAACCCCACACCCTTGTGGACCTCACAGTCAGTGGGCGCAGGCAGACCAGAAGTAATTGTTAATAAGTACCATGGAGAAAACCAAAGCTAAAGGGCTAAGGGGTCGACTGGGCCGGGAGACTTTGCAATTTAAACTAGGGTGTTTAGGAATGTCTCAGGGAGAAGGTGAAATTTGAGCAAAGACTTGAAGGATGGAGGGATGTGGTGCACAGATATCTGGGAAAGGGGTATTCTGGGCAGAAGAAACAGCAAGTGCAAAGGCCCGGAGGCAGACATTTGGGAGTGATAGCAAGGTGGCCAGTATGGCTGGAGCAGAGCAGAGAACTCACACTGCCTGCCTCCTAGTTTCAAAATAAGGGGTATTCGCCTTAGAAAGCAGGCATAGCAAAATGCCAGGCTGGCCTCTAAAACATGAGCTTTATGCCATATGAAGGGCCAAGGCAGGACCACGGTTTGGAAAGACCCAGGATAGGGAAGCCCCACGCACGACCAGACTTGTGGTCACTCGCTTACCTACTGCCACCTGCGAGAGAATCGAAGCTTTTCCCAACCAAAGGCATCGCTCTCCCCATTGGTGATTCTCCTGGGGTAAAGCATCGTGTCTGTGGGATCCCTAAGAAAGTCGAAACACGTTACCTAGGAAGAAGCAGCACCCCGACAGACTTTTCTCCAGGGTTCAGTGTGATTTTCCACCTGTAGAAGGTAGGAGGGCATGTGCCCAGGACACATGGGAGAGGGGGCGTGGACAGACACACAGGGAGAGGAATGAGCAGTAATCTCAGCCTTACATTCCCCTTGCCACTGATGACAGGGGAAGGGCAGGGGACCAAGAAGTATCATTATTTCCCATCTCATCAGAGAAGCAGGGAAATGAAACCCTGGAGTAAGGTTCAGCAGGCTGGCTCTCTTCCCAGCTGCAGCCGCTGACTCCTTTTTAGCAGGTCTTGAGGGGAGTCTGATGGCCCACTCCCTCTGGATGCACCCTTTCGATGATGAGGGGGAAGGGGCCGAGACCCAGAATGCGATGCCCCTACAGTCAGCAAGGTAGCAGGCAAGGCTCGGCGAAGGCTTGAGGGGAGAGAGGAGAAGATCCGAGAACAGTGATGTCCTAGGTCACTAATAACTGTCTGAAAGGCCACTGACGAAACAGCAGGAGACAGGGGGAGAGCGAATTCTCGGGATATGTTGTGCAAACCTGCTGACCACCAGCACCCGGGAGGGCAGTGCGTGCCGGGTAGAATGCCAGGTTCAAGCTAGAGCTCCAAAGACCAATTAGACAGTTGAGCCTGGGACTGGCTCCCACAGGCCAGGTGTCTGGCTGAAAAAAAGACAGAAAGAAACCTTTGAAAGTCCTAACGTCATATGAGGTTGTTCAAGAAAGCCTGTGCTTGGAGTCACCCAACCAGAACGAGTTGAGTAGCTAATTGCTGAGATATAATTGCCGTGAATGCTTTTAGAGCCCCCTCGGAGTCATCCATCTTAGTCCTTTAATTCCAGGCTTCCAGATAAGGAGGCTGGGTGATGAAGAGACTTGCTCTTGTCCGCAGGAAAGTTGGGTGGAAAAGCAGATTTATAATAGAGGTTCTTAACAGGCAGACTGGCGGTCACGTTTCCCTGGTGCCATGTTGTTTCTCTGGCGGAGAGAAGGATTACGGCATCTGCTCTAACACCCCCATCCTTGGGGGCACCCAGAGGCTTCGACTGGAAAGGAACAACAGGTTCCTCATTAACCCTTTCCTGCTCTTCTTCAAAGTCGTTCCGTAGACGCCAGAGCAGGAGTCACGTTCTGGGTTCACCTTACAGATCAGCCTGAGCACAGCCTGGGTGAGTCACCGACTCAGCTCAGTGATGGCGGGAGGGAAATGGTCTACGCCCACCTGTCTGTAGGGCAGACCTCTGGCACTTACAGCCGTCCTGCATACATTGAAGAGTTAAAAGATTAAGAAAAAGACCACCAGGTAGCTGTCGCCAAAACAAGGCGGTCACTCGTCACTCGGCGCTCGTGGATACTTCGTCTAAACACAGTTCCAGTATATTTGGTGTGTTCATTTCTAGCCCAGGGAAAGTTAGAAGCACGTTGAAGGGAGGAGTCACCCCCCTGTCTCGCTCAAATCCCCAGGATGTTCCCTGGACCAGCTTGCGGGGGGGGGGGGGGGGTGTCACATCGCTTGGGCCTTATTAGACGTCTAAATTCTCAGGCCACACCCCAGGGCTACCAAGCCAGAATGCCCCACGATTCGGATGCTCATTCAGGTGTGTGAGACATAGCTCTCTACTGTGGGGTCACAACACACTTCTGGCTCTACACACGAGCTGGGAACAGAAGTGGGACAGTAAAGGCAGAAAGTGCAAATCCTTATGGTGCTCTGGTGGCCCGGTGACCTACAATTACCTAACACCGTTCACTCTCCTATCGATCCACCGGGGGGGCGCGCACAGAAATTGGTATGGATAGGAGCAAGATTGCGGGGCGGTGGGTGGGCAGCTGTTCGAGGGAGTGGGTGTGTTTTCAGACCTGCCCTCCTTCTCTCATTGGCTGTGTGAGGTTAGATAAATGACACAACCGGTCTGAACTTCACTTCTCACACGTGGCTTAAAAAACAAAGCCGATTTCTCCGGCACGTCTCCAGTTCTGAAGTACTCTAACTTTGCAGGGATGTCCTAGTTTGACAACATGGGGAGAAATTAGAGGGAGAAGTTAGGTTACCAAAGTTTATATGGCACTGGACAATCTATAAACATGAATATATAATATGTATCCTAATATATAATATGCTAACATACATATTATATATTTTATATCATGATATATACATATGTGTATGTATGTATGTGTGTGTATATATATATATATACACACACAATGGGACAATGGGACAATACTGTCCAACATTAAATTAGCCAGCAGACAGATAGTTTTGCTATTAGAAAGATTTATTTCATCACCTGCAAGGTGCTTTAAGGAAGGATCACATTCACATTCGGTATGATTACTTTCCTGTCCTCAAGACTTTAACAACCCCGGAATCTAGAGTTTAGACTGTTATACCAGGAAAAATGAGCTGTTGTCTACACACGTCAATTTCTTTTCCATAGTCCTAAAGCCATAACAAATTAAGGGGGAGATACCCAGGTTTTTATATCCAGACCCATGTTGTTAGTATCAGATTGACCAGCAAGCATCTTTTGAAATGCAAAAGAATTGTATTGTATGCTTTTAGAATTGTATGCTTTTAGAAGACTCACAAGGTCATGTATAGACATACACAAATATATGTATCTATACATATATAGAGATCTTTTTGGTATTATCATTTCGCATACATTTTCTTCAACTGTTCATCATGACAATGCTTCGAATCTATGCCTTCCTACTTTTTGTGCTGAGAACCTATCAAGAAAAGTAGTAAACCCACACCAGAAACATGGGCTGACAAGCTGCCATAAAATTATTCTCTCTGGCCAAAATTTTCCAGGAAAATGTGACAATTTAGACTTACTTGTTTTCTGTGATAGAGAATATAGTTCGGGCGCCTGGGTGGCTCGGTTAAGCACGGGACTCTTGATCTCAGCTCAGGTCTTGATCTCAGGGGCGTGAGTTCAAGCCCCACGTTGGGCTCCAGGCTGGGTGTGGAGACTACTTTAAAAAAAATTTAAAAAGAGAAAATATCATATTCCACAGTTCAACCGTGGTTTCTTAAAAAATATAGTTCAGTTATGGAAGAGAGATGCATACCTACTCAGTCTAGTTTTTATAGCAGAAAAATCGAAAGCTGGTCTCATTATCCATCATGGCTATCATAACATTTAGGGATGCCTTGTGGGCAGCTATCCCAGAAAGCTACAGGACGTATATCTTTGGAATGAAGAAGTAAAATTTTGCAGATGGGATTAATTTATTTTTATTCCTTTTTTTTTTCTTTTGGCTTTTTATGACACTATGTATATAATAAAATCCTAATCAAATACTTCTTCCAGAATGTGGGAATAGTAAGAGAGAAACAAAATTAAGTATCCTTTTCAACTCTGTTCAAGAGTCATTGAGATGTCCTGGTATGAAATCTTAAAGCAGCCACTATTTTAAGGGCCACCGTGTCAACATTTTCAGCTTACTTACAGTGGGCTCCAAAAGTCAGACTACCAAACGTGCATGCTTAGGGCTGCATGGTAATTCTACTAGACTTGATCCAGAGTTGAATTCCCTGCTGCCCTCTGAAGCCCAGTACTCAGCAAGAAGGAAGAAAAGGGAGCTTGATAGTGGACATTTCCCATATTTAAAATTCAGGGGGCAAATTGACATTTTAATTGCACGCAGATACAGGAAACCGGAGACCTAAAGCATCCATTTTCCCCGGCTTGAAAGTTTATATCGGAAGCGCCTGTATTTCATACAAAATATGCCTCTTTGGCCCATGAAATCTGATGGCTTCAGAAAAGAAGAGTTAGGTGTTCCTTTGATCTAGCTTATAAATGCATCTGAACCACACCTTTCAGATGATAATGCTTTTTATTCCCCCCCACCCCTTGCCTTGGTGTTACGACCCTCTAGCACCCTGGTGAGGAAGTGACTGGTGAGGGGAGATTCCCTGCAAAGATAAGAAGGCTCTTACTTACCGCCAGGATCACATGTGGGGAGGGCGCGGAAGGAATGCTTCCCCCCACTCCTCTGGCATTAAACTCAGCCTCCCGACTCTCGGGGCTTAGAAAATGGCTGCGAGTGAAGAATTGTTTTCTCTGAGAGTTATGCCCGAACATTCCTGCTAAAGCAGGCAGTCATCAGTTAATCTCTGTAAATGACTACGATTTGGGCAGGTGTCAGCTGATACAGAAATTGCTCACATGTTAAAACTTTTGGTTTTTTTAGACGTAGGGCAATGAGAGGGGACTAATGCAAACAAATCATCTCACGTTGTGCCCGGCCACAGTAGCGGCTTACCTAAAATGACTTATTCCTGCTCCATGTTTTGGGTGGCACGTGATCCCCAACCTTGGGGACCGAGGCGGACACAACCGACAGCCGCTCTTCAAAGGCAGACCGAAGACTCCAAATTGCCAAATGTTGTGTACTCACGATGATCTCGTATACATCATCCTTCTGGATCACCCTCTGTCCTTGACACGGTGTTCTTCAAAAATGCCACTGGGTGCCCAAGGTTTTGAAATGGGTACAAAACCTGCTGGAAGCCTCTGCGCCATTATTTCGCCATTCTTTCTGAGGCAGTGGAACTCCCCAGAATCATTTGTCCTGCCCTCTTCTCTCCCTGACTCCTAATACCAACCATTAGGTCGTGGTAGGCATTTAAAACTGCTTTGAATGGCTTCTGAGTCGGAATGCTTTTGCTTGTAGGAATACCAGATTTCTCGGTCTGATCAGCGGAAAGCTAAGAATCTGTCCCAAATATAAAAGGAGGAAGGAGTCAGGGTGCCTGGGTGGCTCAGTCGGTTAAGCGTCTGACTTCGGCTCAGGTCATGATCTCTCGGTTTGTGGGTTCGGGCCCCACGTCGGGCCCCGTGCTGACAGCTCCGAGCCTGGAGCCTGCTTCGGATTGTGTCTCCCTCTCTCTCCGCCCCTCCCCCACTTGTGTGCGTGCGCTCATGCTCTCTCTCTCTCTCAAAAATAAATAAACATTTAAAAAAAAAAAAAAGGAGGGAGGAGTCAGGGAAAGATCCATCCAGAGACACTGAATTACACCATGATCCACTGAAATAGAATGTTCTAGAAAAAGACATTTTCATACTTCTGAGAGAAAGGGATGACAGGAGTTGTTCCGGGACCTGGCCCTATGGCCTTTCGCCCACAAGGCCAGTGCTTAAAATACTCAGCCGGTAAGAGGCCTCTCACATGTGTGCTGGCCCTGTGTGACTCAGGCTGTTTGTGTTCAGGTCGAGTGTTGTGGGCTGCGGGGCTGAATCAGAGTCCAGATTTGCCTTGGTGACACATGAAAAGAGGGAGCGTTGCGTTTGAACTACACAAATATTATGCTTAAGTCGTTTTCCTCATTTTGGAGCCAAACAGGTCTTGTCCATGATAAAAATCACTGCAGTATAGTGGGTCCTTTTTTTGGTCTGGAATTTGAGACTGCATCCACTGTGCCAAGGGGCCTGGCAGCAGGAAGAAACGGCAAGCCACGGAGATTTGGAGCCGTAATACAAGTTACAAAATTTAATTTTGTAATTGTAGCGATCGGGAGCTGGGCTGAAATGCACTTCTCCCACCCGACTGCCCCCCAGGCCGGGGAGAGTAGACTCCTGGAATTCTCTTTCTAACTGCGGGCTGGGTCAGGGCATGCGAAGCAGCCCCAGTTTATGGCAACGAGGTCCAGTGTTGTTTGGAGGCCACCTGACAACGGCGGAGGGGGTTGGGGGGGTCGGTGTGTGAAATTGGTCAATGACCCTTTATTCGAACCACAGGGGTGAGGAAGGAGCAGGGGCACATCGTCTTTGAAAGGGGAATGAATCGCCTGGCCCCGCGGTGGCTAGATCGGTACATCTCAAGCCTCAGTTCTGCTTGACAGGCCTGCGTCTCCAGTGTAGAGACGTTTTGTTGGAGGAATTAAGGAAGGAAACGGGAGGCCCAACCCTCCCGGCCTGTCCCATGTGAATGGCCTCTGCTCACTGCATCGTGGTGACAGTGATTTTGATGGGGAACAAGGCAAGGACACTCCCCATCTATACAGACACTGAGCCCCCCACCCTTGGATTCCTGAGCCCTTGGGCAAGCTCATCCGGTCTGCTGGCACATCCTCTGGGCTCCAGTGGGCCCAGCCTGCTGGGAATACTGGACCCGTTGAGGCCCAGGCTACACCTTCCGGTCCACCCCCCTCTTAGAGGGTGCACCTGGGGAAGTCGGCTTCAGGAAGGAATGCTCAAGAATGCCCGTAGAAAGCTTTCGAGGAGAGGGAGAGGAGAGGGGCCGAGGGGCTGCCCGAGCCCTGCATTTAGCAGGAAATCGGACCTCCCCAGGGACTGTGGGTTTGCAGCCACACCTCATTTCCTGCTGGAAGGGCCCACTTTGCTGCCTCTAAAACCTGCCAGTGGTGACTGGATTTGCAGTAGGGAGCGGCCGTTCCGATGCCGCAGGGAAGGCACCTTTCCTGGCTGCCACAGCTTCGCCCGCGGTGTGCGGCCGAGCGCCAACCACCGATGCTCCTTCTCTCCCTCTCGACCTGACGCGGTCACCCAGGCGGGTGCGCCCACCGCGTTCTGCCCAGCGGAGGTGGGCGCACGGGGTTAGGGAGACGGGGCGCACGCTGGGTGGGCCACCCAGTGGCCTGGGATGACGGGGGCCCCCGAATCTCCCCCCGGGGCGCCCCAGCCAAGCGTGCAGACCTCCGGCGAAGCCACGTTGGGGGCGAGGGGAGAGGGAGGGGAAAGACAAGAAAACCCCGGATGTCAGGAAATCCACAATACATTTTCTGATCTTTTCCCTCCCTCCTTCCTTGCCTCCCTCTCCCCTCCCCACCCCACCCCCCTCCCCACAATAGGACATCGTCAGAAACTAGATGATCAGACCAAGCCCGGGAGCTTGTCCTTTTCCGAGCGGCTCAGTGAGCTGGAGCAGCTGCGGCGAACAGCCATGAGGGTCAGCCCACACCACCCAGCCCCCACACCCAACCCTCGGGCCTCCTTGAACCACTCCACTGCCTTTAACCCTCAGCCTCAGAGTCAGATGCAGGGTAAGTACCTGGAGGGAGCCCGCTTCCCGCCTCGCCCTCGGGCCGCACCCCCTCCCCCAGACCAGTCCTGGCTTCTTTCTCCTCCTTGCGCTGAGGGTGGTCCTCGGACCAGCAGCCTCGCAGACGCGCAGGGTCTCTGGCCCAGCCCGGACCTACTGAGTCAGATCTGCCTTGTACTGAGATCCCCAGATCCGGAGGCTTTGCTGCCTAGGATATGGAGAGATATCTATCTATCCGTAGATAATATCTTGAATGTTTTCAAGAGTTAGCTTTGGCTATGCTGTTTTCCTCCCTACCCATTAGGCTAGAACGCACACACGCACGTACACACGCACACACCCCAAGCGAGGTGAAAGTCAGGAGGTTTCAAGTTCCTGTGGGCCTCAGATCATTGGTGGGGCTTGTACCTAATTAATATATGTCCTTTACGAAAATATAAAGAAATACGAGGAAAGTCTGGCTGCCATCACATCAAAGGTATTATTTACAATAAATAAATTTGCAATCAATAAAGAGTGCAGATTAACACACACACACACACACACACACACAGCCATACACGCATACCCTGGGGTTTAGCTAGCAACTGCAAAAACACTGTAAAATACAATAATTGCATAAAATGCCCTGTGCCAAATTAGATAATACACAAAGTTCATTTGCACCGTAGAAACCACTGACGTCAATGGTTATTTGCTCTGTGATACCATGTCAAATTTCCGAAATACAGTCCCTTACTCTGTGCTGTGCAGCACACAGCTGTATGTGATATGGTCACAGTCAGATTCTCTTCTCCAAGTAGCAGGCTTGTTGGACTCAAAGGGAGAGATAAGGGACACATCTGGGGGAGAGAGCAGGTGGCCAGCCAGGGACACGCTACCTGCCCCCTGAGACTGCCAAAATTCGCTTCCCCGGGTGCTTTCTCTGTGTGTGTCGTATTGCGGGATGTGCTCTCCTCGTGAGTTCTTTAAGGTTTCTAGACCAGTACCCCTCTTTTGGGGCTAGCGCTCGGGGGGTCCTCGAAGAGTAGGCTGACTCTCTTGCCCAGAGTTCGACAGCTCCTGTCCCAGGCTCTCATAATTATGTTTCTGGGGGCGGTTCTTTAATTTGAGTGGAAAATTCCCAAAGACGGCTTCCCGTCAGATGCTCGGCACACAGCTGTTAAGTGGCCTGTGGGTAGAGTGGCCCCTTTGTATCGGAACAGAAACCCAAAGCTTGATTCGGGCAGGTTGTGTCTCCTCTACAAACTCGTCTTAGGTGTCTTGAGAAATAGCCTCCGTGAAAGCATCAGGTTTATGGTGCTTTATCATGACTAGTCATTCAAAAATATGCACACTGATCTTTTCTAATGCCAAAATGCAAGCGTGGACGGTGAATTGGGTCGAATGGCACATTAATGGACAGCGATGGGCAAGGGGTTAAATGATACTTGCCTTCCAGATAGAACAAACTGTCAAGGAGATTTTTTGATCTTGTGTTGAGGGCCATTGAAATTACTTTACGTCACCTGCAGACCTCCATCTGTGACATCAAAGGGAAGATCTCTATTCTCTTATTCTCTCGTCGTATGCCGGGCCATTTATACTACTAGGTTGATGAAGGGACTTGCCTTTTTCTCCTGATATTGGAACCAAAACTAGTCAGCATTTTTTAAAAAGCAATGGAAAATTCAACCACAGCGGGGGCAAGTTGAAATGGTCACCCTGAAGCCAGCTTTGTTTCAGACGGTTTTGGTGAGGAGTGAATCAGATCTGATTTCCCTCCTTGTCAGATACGCTCTTTTTTTTTTTACCAAAAAGGAGAGGGGGAGGGTGGTAATTGAATTCTTGTCCTCGGCAGTCAGCAGCTCTTGGGTGGAGACACAACCGTGGACGGGCATTCTTCAGCTCTTTGGAATACTGTATGCTTAGCAGAGTATCAGGTTTAACACAGAGCATCACCCCTTTATTGTTCCTTTTGAAAACTTTTTACTTCTGCAACATGTAAGTAATAATAACTTGCTTTTAGAGGGCCCTAGAGGCTTGGTTGCTATGCTAAAGAATGTGTTAACTATATTGCTAATGCCCTTTCTTTCCAAAATATGATTTGCTGGTCAGTACATCACTTGTAAAATTATAGGAACTTTTTAAAAATAACCGCCCAAGATATATTCGTGTAAAACCACTTTTTCTTTCTTCCTTTTTTTTTTTTTTTCTATAAGGAAATGTTTTTTTTTCCCTTAGTCATGTTTTGAGTAGACCCTGGGGATTTTTTTTCCCCGAAATTAGAAAGTTAACAGGGATAATAGTAAAGTCTCTTTCAGCCAGAACCTTCATTTTGTTCTTGACAAGTGGGAAAATGGTTATTTTCCTGGCTTAGCTCTGGAGACTCCATATTATATTTAAGAAGATGCTTTATGTAAAAATTCAGCATGTGTTTATGGCTCTCTCTGAAAAGGCATCAATCGCTATAAGAAAAATATCCCAAAGGTAGTCATGGAAGTTGAATAGGGTGCCGTACAGATGTGTGAATGTTTTCAGCATCTGGAAACGTCAGCAGCTGGGGGCTTGGAGAGATCGTGGGCTGACAGAGAGGCTGGGATTTCATCCGGAGAGCTCCGCCTGCCCCTTCAACTCTGCCCGTAGGAAATCACAGATGTAGAATAACGCCTCTGTTTATCTGCAGTCAGATGTGCTTGAGAATCCCCCAAAACAGACATCTCAAATTATCTGAAGCAAGGTAAGGGAAAAGGGGGGCAGGCCGCCACCCACCAAACCACTGTTCATTTGGTGAGGTTTTTAACTAGTAAGAGGGCTGAGGTCAATTTCAACTTCCTACTTTACCAGCTCTTTTTTTTTTTTTTTTTTTTAACGTTTATTTATTTTTGAGACAGAGAGAGACAGAGCATGAACAGGGGAGGGGCAGAGAGAGAGGGAGACACAGAATCTGAAACAGGCTCCAGGCTCTGAGCTGTCAGCCCAGAGCCCGACGCGGGGCTCGAACTCACGGACCGTGAGATCCTGACCTGAGCCGAAGTCGGTCGCTTAACCGACCGAGCCACCCAGGCGCCCCTACCAGCTCTTAAAAGTGAAGAGAAAGCCATTTTGTCGCGGCTACACGATTAGGCAAGAGAGCATCACGAACTGCCACGGGCGAGGTTTAGGATTCTCGTAGAGTCATGGGAAGGAAAACGGACACGTGTCCTTTCAAAAGATGGGACGGGACAGATTCTAGCAAGATGAAGTCGCTGATGCTCAATCGGTCACACGCACTCCTTTAGAGATGGCTCCAGGCGACCCAAGCAAGTCATTTTAAGAATTTGACTCCTGATTTACCAGAACTGATGAGCCGCATTTACAGCTGCATAACCCCCACCTTTCTGGGAGGAGGTAGACAGACTCACATCGGAAGAAACCGGAGAAAGGAAGGGCCCAAAGTTTTGTAGTTCTGCTGCATGTTGGCGTGAGGTTTAGCTCTTTAACCTGTTAGGATGTATTTCGGCACAGGTCAGACCTTTCGTACACATTATTCTGTTCTCACCGCAATCCCCTGATGTGGTTTGTAGACAGAGGGGATAAACCCCACAGGCTAACAATTGCCCAGATTCTCCAAGAGCAGAAATGGCAGACTTAGACTCAAACCCAGACCTTTCTGGCTACGGAGCCAGCGTTGCAAGGGTGGCAGGTTCTGTTGGATCAAGGATCTATGAGACTCAAGGCTGACCAGGGTCGAAAGATCCAGATCCTCAAAGGGGCGAGGGGAGGAGTGCTGAGCTGGACATTCACTTGCCTTCTGTTAGCATTAGATGTTGCTGATGAT
This sequence comes from Panthera leo, assembly GCF_018350215.1. Classification (NCBI taxonomy): domain Eukaryota; kingdom Metazoa; phylum Chordata; class Mammalia; order Carnivora; family Felidae; genus Panthera; species Panthera leo. The sequence goes on from NC_056687.1 coordinate 10,524,344, forward strand.
GATAACCTTAGGGCCAGACTCTGTGGCGGGCACCTTGAAAAGCTATCTTTTTGGGGGGCGGGGGGCTTGATTTTTCAAGCTGGGGACAAAAGGACACTTAACTCAGAATCATGAATCTCCAGCGTGAGGGAACGAAGGATGAGGAGGGCTTCCCAATTGCTCTTTGTTTCCTGGGGCAGCGGCCCGGCCTTCCTGCATGTACGAGTCTGTCTCTCTTGGGGTCCGTTGTTGCCGGAAACTTCCGGATGTCCAAACACAGGCCACCTCTGATCAGCCCTGAGGAGTATGCGCGTGCCTCTCGCCGAGAGTTGAGAGTATGGCCGGAGAGTGGAGACCCTGACATCTCAGATTCACCTCCTGACTTTTAGTATTCCAAACGATTTTTGTTTTGATAGTGATTTTCCCCAAAAGTCAAAGTTACTTTGGAAAGGCTACGGTTGTCTGTGAAGCTTTTGGAGGTATGAATTGACTTTGTTCCTCAGCTATCCGGTTACATATGTCAGTGTTTATCAGCCACATTGACAAAAGGGAAAAAAAAAACCTTTCTACTTCCCTGTAGGAGGTGAGAGAAATCCCCTTTCCAGCCTTGGGGGTAAAATATCAAACTTCTCTTTTCTTCTCCTCACTTCTTCTCTGTCGCTCTCTCTCTCTCTCTCCTTCCTTTTTCTTCTAGAAGTTCAAAATCAGAGTGGGGTGGGAGGCTATATAGTCCAAAGCCAGAGGGGTTTGCGCATGTAAATCTACAAATGGTCATTTAATGCTTACACGACAAAGTAAACTAGTCAGGGCGCTAGGAATCGACTTAGAAGCCATGCGGTAAAGGTGAAAAGTGAATGATTTAAAAATCACTCTTATCTAGCGTGGTAGAACTTGAGAGCCTTTAGGGGTTTACGATGTCAGAATCTGAACACGATTGAGATCAAGCCTGAATCGGGTGTCCCCGTGAATACAGAAAAATAAATAAATGCGAGAGGGAAGGGAGGGAGGGAAAAGGAAAACAGTGGAAAGGATACAGAATGAAGAGTTCACCTGTGAGGGGCGCCTGGGCGGCTCAGTCGGCTGAGCGTCCGACTTCGGCTCAGGTCATGATCTCGCCGTCTGTGAGTTCGAGCCCCGTGTCGGGCTCAGTGCTGACAGCTCGGAGCCTGGAGCCTGCTTTGGCTTCTGTGTCTCCCTGTCTGTCTGCCCCTCCTCCGCTTGTGCTCTGTCTCTGTCGGTCTCTCAAAAATGAATAAATGTAAAAAAAATAATAATAATTTAAAAAAAAAGAGTTAACGTGTGGGTGAGCGAGCTGACAGGTGCCACTGCTGTGTCCTGTCCTCTCTTCTCAGGAGCAGGCGGAGGGGTTAGAGTTAACAGAGCTGAAAGCATTCTCAAGGCAGGAATTGAGAACCCAGTTTACTGTTTCCCATGTTCTTGGCTGGTGCAATGTAAACTGTAGGTTTAAGGAAAGTTTGAAAAGCTCATATCAATGAATCGCGTCGTAGACATGCAGAAAAAGAGCAAGGGGGATGGGAAGAAAGCTAAGTCTGTTTTCTCCTTGAGCAAAAGGCCGTAAGGCCTGTGCCATTGTAGCTTGAGTTGAATGTGGCTACCGTATGTCTATCACCCCTGATTTCCATTCGCGGCCTGTGAGTTCCTCTCGCGCTCTGTTGATGGCGAGGCATGGTTAGCGACACAGAACCCCCTCGAACGGCACGGCTCAAAATGCCTGCGATGTATTCACAAGCACCGCACAGCTAAGTACTTAATAAACCAGCCCTTCAAAGGAGCCGCCGACCTCGTGAGCTGTCAGCGCCCGTAATCATAAACCACATTTTTAGCGGGACTACATTTTCAGACCAAACGTTTTCATGGATGTCGTTCAAGGGGATCGGACCGTGTCTTCCAGAGCGTGTTGGCAATGCTCTTCTAATGCTTTTTTTTTTTTTTTTTGGTATGAATGATGGGTTTATTTACTTATTTATTTTTTAATATATGAAATGTATTGTCAAATTGGTTTCCTTCTAATGCTTTTCTAATTACAAGAAAGAAGGGTTCACTCTAGGGCCTGATCTTAAGGATAGAATATTCCTTCTGAGGATTTGATATGTTCTGAACAGCCCCCTCATTCTGGTAATCTACAGGCCGGCACGCGGGTGTGTGGGTGCACGCACACATACAGAGTTTTTGCTCAGAAGAGCAAGGTTTTAATAAAACTCTAGCTGGAGCACTTCCGTGGTACCGATGATTAAATGGCGAGAGGGAGAGCTGAGCTGAGGACCTAACGGCTTAGAAAGACAGTGCACAGTGGCTACGAGTGAAGGCTCAACAGGCAGACCACCTTGGCCTGACCCCGGCCTCTACCGTGTATTGCTCTGGGACCTCTGGCAGGTTACTTAACCACTTAAAGCCTCAGTTTCTCCACCTGCAAAACAAGAGCAGTAATTATGCTTGGAGATTCTAGGACCATCGTGAAGCATGAAGCGGTGAGCCGTAGATTCAGCCCATGGAAAACACTTAAAACCGTTAGGGGCGCCTGGGTGGCTCAGTCAGTTGAGCATCCCACTCTTGATTTCGGCTCAGGTCGTGATCGCACGGTTCGTGAGTTCAAGCCCCGCCTCGGGCTCTGTGCTGACGGTGTGGACAGCCTGCTGGGGATCCTCTGTCTCCCTCTCTCTGTGCCCCTCCCCCCGTCTCGAGCACGCAAATCCGTGCCTCCGGGTGTTCCTCGGCTCCTGGCTCTCCCTTTCCAGGCTCCCCTTTCACCTTCATACGGCCTCCTTGTCTGTGTCATCCCCCTCTTCTGTCTCTTATGAGGACACTTGTCACTGGATTTAGGCCCCACCCAGATAAACCAGGAGAATCTCATCTCTTCTCACTGAATCACATCTGCAAAGATTGTTTCTCCAAATAAGATCACATTCACGGGTCTATGGCTCAGAACATGGACACACGTTTTTTGGTTGGGGGCGGCGGGGGAGGGGGGGGGTGGGAAGGGGAGGGGGAAGGGCCGGTGGGCACCATTCTAGCAATTACACCAAAGTAGAAAGGACAGGAGGCCGCAGAGGAGTCTAGAAATAACTTTGCTACGTCCACCCCCCAGAGCAGATATTTTAGGCAGGGGACATATGGACACAGTGTCTCACGTTAAATGCCTCCATCATCTCGTCTGGCCAACAGGTCAGCCCGTCGTTGCTGGAACTCAGTATCACGGTACTTTTATCTCCCAGGCAGGAAAACATAGGATTTTTTTTTTTTTTTATGTGAAGTCAGACATTTCTTAACATTTCCTAGCGCACGTAGGCAGATGGGACCAGAGGGCCAGCAGTGCTAGGTAGGGAAAGGCCGGGGGGATCTCTGCCCTGTCTCATGGGAACCACGCAGACCAGCAGACTGGAGGCCCGGGTGCCCTCTGCCCTCGCCCCCAACAGCTCATGACGCTGTGGATGGTGGTAAGCATGGGCTCAGAAGACGACAGGAAGACCACAGCCAGCCAGTTGGGACGGACTCAAGAATTGGGCCTCCCCAGAGCTAGGCGTGTCACTGTCATTTGGGACAAGCTGCCTCTCTTTGAAAAATGGCTTTATGGCAAGGCATTGTTGACCGGACACACATTTCGAAAGGCTGGCGATTCACTTTGCATGCCCCATAATCCCAAATTTACAAATCACCCGAAGATAGCCTTTCACATTTGTATATTTAAAAAAGAAACTTTGACTACGGCCACGAAGTCGTGTCCAAGTTTGCCCAAAGTTTGCACCCAGGGAGGAACAAACCATACTCTCTGGTAGCAAAGCAGGGTCTGGGTTAGAGAGCTACTGTGCTTTCTTGTACGGGGTGGTTCCCCAAACTGAGCTGGTTTCACTCATGGGCGTTATTTTTCCTCACATCGCGGAGCAGCAAGGCAGGCCCTGCTGTAATTCAGTTCTTTTAGGGGCTGTTTAAAAGCACATGGGATTTAAATAATGCTGAGGAACCCTAACGACTTCTGCCTCTCCTTATTCCTCTCTGGCCCTCGGGGCCTCACTGTCAGGCCTTTTGGGGGAAAGTGTACCCAGGGCTTCTCAGACCTCAGGAGCTGCCTTGGTACATAGTTGTCTCAGATCCTCCCATTTTACGTCCGTCCGTAGCCTTCGCCCCTCTGGAGCTTTCCGATTATTGAACAATAATCTGCCTCCAAAGCAGAACAGCCCAATTGTTATGGAGATTAAAGGGACGGATTGCAAAACACCTGTAAATAAAATCTTCACTGACAAACCCAGTTTCTTTCCACAGACCTTTCTTCCATAATCTCTTTCTGGCAGAACATTTTATGTTTTGATACCAGAGATTCAGTTACCAACCACAGTAAATAAAACAAAATAATTTCAAGAAACGGTATAGAACTCACCCGAAAAACAAACATTGGCCAGTCATGCTTATTTTCTGTTTTTTTGGTGCACGCCTGAGGATTGACCGCGGGGGGGGGGGGGGGGGGGGAGTACTTCATACCTAGTTGATTTTTTTTTCCTTTCTATTTTTTTTAATGTTTATTTATTTTTGAGAGCCAGAGAGACAGAGCGCGAGCAGGGGAGGGGCAGAGAGAGAGAGGGAGACGCGGAAGCCGAAGCCGAAGCAGGCTCCAGGCTCTGAGCTCTCAGCACAGAGCCCGACGTGGGGCTCGAACCCACTAGCGGTGAGATCGTGACCTGAGCCAAAGCTGGACTCTTACCCTTTCGTAAAGGGGATTCTCTGTAAGATGGAACCCCCTGTTTGTCCGCCTGGAGGGAGTGTGGACGAGTTGGGGGAGGAGGTGGGAGAGAACTGACCAACGCGTCTCATGTCACCTCATGGCTGTCGAGTGGCCGTGAAACCTGAGCTTTAAAACACACAGCACGGACACACACGGAGCTCGTTCCTGCTCACCGTCTTGGTCTTCCAGCCGACATTACTGAATCTACGCCTCCATAAGTCAGTGCGATCATCGCGCTGAACAAGACTTGGGCTACTGGGGTGGCGAGCCCAGTCCCGCTGGGAGGAAGGGGGACGATGCACCGTGACCCTTCTGCTGTGGGGCTTTGGGTGTGGCCACCCGTGATGTCGTAAAGGCAGAGCATCCCTAGAGAAAGCCTCTGCGTCGGCACCACCCTGGGTGTGAGCAGTTCACCCATCCGGGACATTTAAATCTCCCAGATCTATAACTTGCTGGTTCCCACGGAGGAACTGTCTTTACTTACAGCTTTATGTGTTCAACTGAGTCACCCCGAGGCCAGACCCAAGACCCAGGGAGCTTACGCTGAGCCAACAACTCCCACCAACGACAAAACCAACAATGTTTTTGATACCAGGGATTCAGGACCTCGCATGTGGATGCTGACCTGCAGGAGTGGGGGTGGGGGAGGTCGAAGAAGCTCTCAAGGTAAAAAGGGAGGAAGAAATAACCTGACCAGCGATAGCGCTCTTTGGAGTTGCAGGTCGCACAAGGCGAAGTGAACGTGGTGGTTTCATTAAGTCTCACGGGGTTTGTGCCCAGCGTGGCCACTCACACTGCATTAGCCCATCTCTCTGTAAGATCAGATGGCAAATTATATGATAAAGTTATTAAAATACCTGGAAAAGTCAGCACAAGCTCAAGGGCTCGCCTCGGCATTTCTGCCCGTTAAGTGGTTTATTGAGATCGCCCCTCTCGAGGTCTGTTCATCTTCATCCGGACGTTGTTGTAGATTGCCAGCTCTGTAGAACCGTCATTTGCCCGGATTCTCGGCCGTGATTCTGTGGCTGGTCCGAGAGGGTTGGTGTCTTCCGGGTGAAAGCACAAGTTTTGGAAACGCGCAGTGATGTCGCCGCCCCCCCCCCCCCGCCCCCCGCCGGTTTTGAACCTGCGGCCTAGGTTGGTGACGGCGTCTATGCTGGGGTTGTGATTGGAGCAGACTGCGGTGAATTATGACGAGGGCGCTGCCTGGTTCACGCGTGTACCAAAGGCAGTAACAGAATGGAGCCCATGGTTTTGTCGTTGGTTCACGTAATCCCCACCACCTGTCACCCGTGAGGCGCAGGGCACGGTCCTGAGGGTCCCGCCTAGTGGGCCCGCACAGGCACACAGCCTCCACGTGATCAGTTCCCGCCGTTCCCTTTACTGCCAATCCCAGGTCCCCCCGTCTCATATAAGCAATTACAGACCTGGTCTTCAACGCTAATATTCTGTAATTCTGGCTACTGCAGCTCCTGGAGATTACCGGTCATGCCGAACATTCTCAGGGAAACCGGTAGGGATGTTCCGGAACACCTCTACTCGGTTGCTTATGATTAAAAGGCCACCTTTCCTTTCCTTCCTTCTTTCTTTCTTTCTTTCTTTCTTTTCTTCTATTTTTGGTAATATTTTTGCTGTGGGATCGAGCTTTCTGAGGCACCATATGTTGCTAAATGAGACAAGTCATTGCCCAGACGTGGATCTGTTTAATTTAATATGATTTTCCACAAATTACAAAGCATGACTTTAAAATTGAATTTGTGCAAAATTACCGATGGCCAATTCAGGTGGACGGGAGAGGAAATCTTGTTAGTCTTATTCCAGAATCTCTTCCCGATTTCCTCATTTGATTCTTTCACGCCTTGGGGGAGGGGGGCGGGCGGGGGCGGGGGCGGTGGATACATTAGGGGGTCTATAAGGAGTTTCTCTTATTTTTCAAGCTTTCTCCCTGGTCATTCATGGCTCCCTCAGACAGAGACACAGCGGCCTGGAGATGTCAAGACAGGGCAGACACAGCTGTTCCTCCCATCTTATCATCAGAAGAGACTCAGAAAAAAACACGGGAGCCCCCCTGCCCCCCCCCCAAGAATGCACTTTCTCAGGAAAGCAGAATCTGGATCTATAAATCAGCACTAAAAGCTATATGGCGGATAGTGGGCACGGACTTCGGAATTCCAATCCCAGGTTGGCTGCTTCCCAGTTATGTGACCTTGCAAAAGTTACTGAAGTCCTTTGTTCCACTGCTCCCCATCTGTAAAATGGGCGCGGTGATATTAGCACCTGACTCACCGGCGAGCTGTGAGGACAAATGAGTTACCATCCATATGCCCGGCCCGCAGGGAGCGTCGCGTGCATTTACTCCTATTACGTCAGGAGTTTGCCGCAGGGATTGAGGTATATTTTCGTCAAGGGTTTAAGCACAGCGCCCACTAAATAAGTGGTTGGTGTCATTTGCTTTGCTCTTAACGCTATTATTGTCCTCGTGCTGGTGGCAGTGGTATATCACCAGGGTGTCACACATCCGTCCATCCTGCCCGGTTCGGATGAGCCACACAGCCACTCTGTGACACTCGCCTTGTGTCTCCTTGTTCCGCAGGAGGACAGGAGCCCTGTCTGTGGTGGTTTCAGTAGGGTCTTCGAGTCCTGTCCCGTTTCCTTGGGTGGACTCCCAACAGGAGAGCCCATTACTGCTGCTCCACAAGGTCAAGTGGGAATGGCAAACTGTTGTAGCTGAAAGGGACCTTATTCTTCTTTGCTCCGTGCCCTTTATTTTACTCATGAGACACCCGAGGCCCAGGGAATCACAGGGATTGGCCTAGTCAGAGGCCGACCTGAACTCCCAAGTCTTGGGACTCCTGGTCCGGTGCTCATCCCGTTGGTCCGGCCCGCCTCGGAGGTGGCCACGGAATATAGGGTATGGAACCCTCGTTAGGACACGTAATCCTGCTCTGCCTTCCGCGGCCCTTTTCTAGAAGTGTGCGGCCTCCTCAACGAGACGATGGGCCGCGCGGTCGGGTCCCGTATCCTGTGCTTCTTTGTGTCTCCGTTTGCAAAATGCTCAATTCCACACTTGCGTAGGGGTTCTGCGAAAAGGCAAGGCTAGGATACCCGTCTCCAGGCCACCCTGTGTCCTTCTCAGCCCCACAGAGCGCCCCCCAGCCCAGCTCCCTGGGGGACAGCAGACAGCTGCAGAAGGGCTGACGGGACACTCCGTGACCACAGGGCCCACGTGGGCAGCAGCCGCAGATGAACCCCGACCCGTCCCTTACTTGCATGAATCGGACACATTCAGAGAATGTGAATGGTCAGCCTCTTTGGCATTTTTAACGAACCATCTACAAAAGGATTTCTTTGAACCTAGTTTCACCTTCCTGTGTGATTTTAAGTAAATACCTCCCTGGGCCGATTCCGCCCACAGGCCCGGGCCTTGAAAGCCTGCTGGCGGCTTGGGCTGGCGGGCCAAGAGGAGGCCTGCAGACAGGTGTGCGAGGGTTTGGGGGCGGGGCCGGGCAGCCACAGCTGTGGGAACTCGGCAAAGCCGGGGCTGGGGGGGGTGCTGGGGACGGGTGCTCAGTGACAGTCCCGTGTCCCAGTTCAGGACACCGCTGCCAACTTCTGCATCTAGGCCGCGCAGACGAGGGAGCTAGGGCCAGACACAGGCGTCCCTGCGATTGACCACCGCCGTGATTTCAGAGTCAGGGTCACGGACGGCAAGACCAGAGCCACCCAGGGCCTTCACAGGAATCCCGTGGGCAGATACCAAGTGTTCAGAGGCGCTGAATCGAGGGTGGCTTCCGGGCTCCCTTGCATTGGTGGTCACCTCTCCTATGTGCACCTTAGTTAAGGGTTAATCAAGAGAAGCAGGGACTTGAGGCCCTGCACTGACTAAGCACGTGGACCGGCCCTCCCGGCTTCGCCTCCCACAGTGCCTGACTCTTGACGAGTTATGACCATAGCCCTGGGCGGGGTGGGGGGGTGCTTAAGCTCCAGGCCTCGCACTGGAGGTTCTCAGGGCTGGTCCGAGAACCACAGGTTTCTGAAGAACAGACCAGAAGAGGGGGCGATAAAGGAAATGCTGGGAAATGGCCCTTTTTGTTGCTCAGAAGAACAGAGCCATTCGGAAACATAGCATTCGGTGGTGTCGGAAGTTTTCCCAGCCAGGAGAACGATGTCCCCTGGTTTGGGCAGTGCTTACAGTGACTTTGAACTTCTGACCGCGGAAATGAGTGAATCCTAGAAAGCCGGACGAGAATGAGATGGCCAGCCCCCCCCCCCCGCCCCGCCCCGCCCCGCCCCGCCTCATTCAATAGGGGAGACACTGGAAGCCCAGAGAGGTTAAGCGACTTGCCGGAGATCACACAGCCAGCTGCTATACTCACGTGCCCAGCTTTCCCGCCCATCCTCCCCAGCTGGGACACATTCTCGTATTAGGACACAGCAAAGTGAAGCTTCCCAAGAAGTCCCTGCAAAACAGCACTTATGTGAAAGAGGGGCTGTTGGAACAAGATAGGGCAAACACCAGTGTGCCTGTGCACTGCTCCACCCAGTTTCTCTTCTTTATATTATAAAAAAAAAAAAAAAAAATGGTCTCAAATAACCCAAACAGGCAGGGTCTGATCTGCAGACAGTCTGCAGGCATCCGCCCAAGAAGCTGCCGGTCGGCTGGTCCATCCTTCACTGATTTATGTTGTGTGTGTTAAGCCTTAAATTGTTGAGACTCTGGCTGGCTGCAGTGGTATTACTGGAGGGCTGGTGCATGTTTTCAGCTCACGGAGCTGGCTCCGGGACTGGAGGTGTTGGCCTCAGATCAAGTCCAATCTCACACCTGTCTGAGACAATGAGGGCCTTGTTAGACACATCTCCAGTCAAGGCGGCTCAGGCTGCTTATTTTTCACGTTCAGAACAGAGGGTGGGGGGGGGGGACCTTGGGGCTGGGGAGAAGCCAAGGCGAGACTGGGAAATGCTGGGGTCAGCTGCCTCCCTTGCCCTCTCCTTCCCCCTCTTCCCTGCCCACCTCCCCCCCCCCCCCATTTTATAAACTTTTCCTTATTTTTGGAAATTAAAAACAAACAAACAATACCAACAGTAGCCCTCTTATGAAGGAGAATTTCCTACTGCAAAACAGGGAGCTTGAGGCCCGTTGGAGAATAAATTCCCAGTCATCGAGGGGGTTGAACAACACCGTGGAGAAGCGGGGGTGGGGGTGGGGGGCATGGGGGCGGGTAGCTGAAATCTGAGCTTTTTCCACGCGAAGGGGTCTGTGCAGGAAGGATTTTCTCTTCTTGTTTTTCCCTTCTATTGCTGACGTTTCAGTGACTGGGGCAGTAGGCAGAGGGGAAGTCTTCCCCAGCTCTGTGTTACTCACTGATGAACTGGCAAGCTTGTGTCCCTCCTGTCCCTCCTGTCCCTTGTTAGAACGCCAGTGGGCCACCAGCTCTTAAACGTCTGTGGACCCTTTGCAAATCCTGCTCTCCAGAGACCCTGACCCGAGGCAGCGACTGGGCAGGACCTCTTCTGGGCCCAGGTCAGCGGCCCTCAAGGCTGATGGCCGTGAGTGATCATTATTCGGTCAAAGCCACCCTGAAATGACTTGCTTTGCATAGGACCGCACAATGTGGGATGAAAGTCAAGAGAAGAGTTTCCGGGAGTTAAAGAAAGCAACCCTTTCCTGCCAGACCCCACCGTAGGCCCCACGCCAGCACCCAGTGACCCCTCTCGTGCAACTGTCCCGTCTTTGGGGGCTGGAGTAGCTCAGTGAATCTCTCTGCTTCCTTCTCGATTCGCAAGGCTCGGACTTGAGCAGGGAGGCATCTGGGTGCCAGTGGTCACTCCGTTCTGCTCGTCCTCCCACCAGAGACGGTCAGGGTCCTGTCCTTTCACCTCCGAAAAATGACTCAGGCGCTAGCTTCAGCCTCAGAGGCACAGCAGGAAAATGTGCACGCTGCTTGCTTTATCTGAGACCTGAGACTTTGGGGACGAAGTGGGCCCATCCGTTTTTCCTAGAGCGCATCCCTTTGAACTCAGCCACCCCCGGTCTCTCCTTATGCACGTCGGCCAGCTTCCCCCAGGACTCTTTCAGAGGCAGCAAGCAGAGTGAGGCCTGGGAAGCGGCAATGAGTGACAGAAAACCTGGCGAACTTCCGGCTGCCTCCTGCCTGGGTTCGAACCCCTTGTATGTGACCTTGAGTGACAACACACGTGAGGACCCTGTGCCATGGGAGAGGGCGTCACTGCTAAGACCATGGCCTCCGGGGAGGCCAGAGTGGGCACAGCCTCCTCCTTGAGGCCCCTCTGTCTGAACGCATCGCCTGCGGGGGATGGTGGCCGAGGAAGCAGATGTGGCCTTTCAAGCCCTCTGATGGCCAAGGGGGACCCGACACAGATGCTCCTACTGAGATCACTTCACCCACTGGTTTCTTAGCTCCTTCTCCTGCCGTGCCTTGCTCTGGGCCATAAGATTTCCACTCCCCTCCTGAGCCATCCGTGCTCTGAGGTGACCGAACGTGCACCCAGCGAGCGGGGAGAGGGCTGGAGCACTGAGGTCGCTGCGATCTGCTGCCTTCACCTGCCCCCTCCTCTGGCCTCTCAACACCCCCCACCCCCCGTCTCCCCTGTCCTGCCTTCCTTCAGGGAGCCTGGCCTGCCCCATCTCCTCCAGGATATCTTCCTGCCCTCCGATGATGCACCCGGCCCCGCTTCTCTACTCCTGGTCCCATCCATCAGGGCCTGGCACTCCACCAAATCTCCATGCCTTGCCCTCCACTGTTACCCAGTGGGGTACCCGTTGCCGCCGCCCCGGCTGTCATGGGCTCCCGGGAACGAGCACCCGAGAGTTCCCTCTGTGCTTTGAGATCATCAAAACCGACTGATGAGATGCTTCCCAAGCATCCCCGCAGCCCTGAACACCTACATCCTGTCGCCCTCATCTCCAGTCACGGTGCCGAGAGCGACAGGCTCGCCTCACAGTTGCAGGCCGGCAGGCAGGAAGCGTCTCTCCTCCTCCGCCAGACCCCCGCGGCCCCAGCCCAGATCTCCAGGGTAAGGGGTGAGCGGCAGTCCCTGAGGAAGATTGTGCCAGCTCTGGGGACAGCAGGTCAAAACGGGTTAGTAACCGGTTTTACTCTCAATTCTAAAATGTTCTTCCCGGAATGATTTCCTTCCTCCCAAAGCACCAGTGCTAGGGTGGAGCCTTGCTTCTTGGTTCGGTGATGGACTCTTCCTCGGCCTCCCAGAGCCCGGCTGGGGGCCTGAGGGAGGGAGCCCAGGTGGTCCCGCCCAGGTGCCAACACGCCCACCCCTTTCCCTCTTGCTACAAGGAAGAAGGTGGGAAGTGTCTGTGCTCCTTGACCCCGTGACCCCATACCTTCTACAGCTCCCTGCTCTCTGAAGCTGGTGAGCTGCCCTCTCCTTCTGCTGCCTCCCCACCCCCCGCCAGGCCAGCCGCTCTTGTGTCCCTGCTGTCTCCCAGACACCTGCCTTCTGCCCCAGCCCCCATGTTCAGGTGCGTCCAGGGGTCGCCTCCTTCCCTCAAAGCATTCCTGATTCTTCCTGGTTCTGGCACTTTCCGAGCCCATACTTCCGAGTTCACTCCTGACCTTGGTGGCCCTCCACCCTGGCCACCTCGAACCAAGCCTCTTTTCTCCCCCACCGACTGACCCATCGACGGGCCTCAGGGCCTCAGGTCCCCCAGCACTGAAACAGCCACCCCCTCCGTGCCCAGTGGCTTCATTCTGTGCCTGAGGTGGATGAGAAAAGCCAAGTAGCCCCCTCCTCCCATCCCGCCTTGTGCCATTGAATCACGGGCTTCAGCTGGTGTGTGCGGGCCCGCCGGCCTATCTGCAAAAATAACAGAATGTGGGCCAGCGGGGGGCAGGCCATTTGTCACCCTTCTCCGTCAACCTCCCTTTCGCTTTCTTCACCTCCTCTTCCCTCAATTCCTCCGAAAGCCTCTTTTGTCCCAGTCAAGGGGAAAGTACTTTGGACGTGTCGTTGAGACTGGTTTGCTGTTTTGTTCTTTTTTTTTTTCTCCCCCCCCCAAAGACGGGAAGCTCCTGTTTGTGGGAAAGGTTGTTCGTCTCCAAAGACGTTACAGAGCCAAGTGGCTATAGGATGATTTCTTGCTGCCCTTTTTTCAGGGTGGTACACAATACGAAAAAAAAATAATAATAATAATAATAAACCAATGAGAGAGAGTCCGTGAACACAAAAGGAGATGTTAGAATAGGTTTTTGTTGGTACTTGCATTTTCTTGTTGAAAAACAGAGCAGAGACCCTGAGGTGCAGAGGTGCGGACAGAAGCCTGATGTTATCTGGCCCCTAGAAATCCTGCCTGGAGTCCAGCGGCAGGCAGGATCCAGAACTCAAAAAGACGCAGGCAATTGGTCCTGCTCAGTACAAACGGTGCTTTTAGTCTTTCGTAAACAGCCTGTGCCCCAGGGCTCGAATCCTTCAAAAGTTTGCCTAGGTAATTGCGTTTCATTGCTGTCTGGCGTGTGCTCCTTGGTCTAATCTGGAGGTTCAGACAGCCAGGCCAAAGCCTGCGAGACTGGAGGAGAACGAGACCGTGAATTTAATCCACTTGAAAGACAGACTAATACAAGTGCGGCTAGCTCATTATTTTAAGTGATGTGAGCAGGAAAGGGTATGGCGCTTTCCATAAAAGGGTTTAAAATCGGCGCGTTGCAGTCACTTGGCGGTTTAAGGCCATTAGAAGGAAAGGCGGAACCAGGGCGAGGGTGGGATCCTTGCTGTCACCTCCTGGTTTCTGGAAGCCTGCCTCCTCCCCACAAACACCCCAAAACACAGGGGCCATGGGGGGAAGTGATACCTTCCCTCCCTGATTTTGACTTGGGTCGCTCATGAATTCATGGCCATAGACACCGACTTTCGTTTGAGATTCGGGGCTGTTTGGGCTTCGTTTCGGGGTAGAAAGGAGACAGAAATGGTGTAAGGACTTCCCAGTCAGCCCCGCAGAGCTCAGAATCCCAGACGTGTAAGCAGGAAAAGGTATCCCCTCCCTTGTGTCCACTGGGCTCTGTGCTCAGCAATTACATCCAGCCCCTTCCTTCCTTCCTTCCTTCCTTCCTTCCTTCCTTCCTTCCTTTTGAAGTCCAGACTAGGTTTTTTGTGTGTGTGTTTAGCATATGGTAACGAGACCAGGGGAGCAGTAATGGCTTCAATGATCGCATAGTAAAAACCAGCACTCTACAAAGAGCCAGAAGGTCTGTCCCTGCCCTGTCACCGGCCTGCCCTGGAGAACAGAGAGAGCCACTTTACCTGTCTGTGCTTCAGTGTTCTCTGAAACGGGGCTGGCTCAGAAAGGCTCTGAGGTTGCTTTCTGCACTATCATTCCATGAGACGTTGGAATGAAACCTTAGAAATGTTGACAGTGATTTGCATCATTATCTAGTTCCATGTGACTCATGCCCGGGAAGCTTGGGAAAGGCAAGCAGTAGCCTGTCCCTTCCCAGGTGGCAAAGCCGACGGTCAGCTCGGGAGTGATCTCGTTGGTCGTTTACACCTGCGTCTCACCCAGGACGCGGCGTGCCAGCTCCGAGTCTGGATGCTGGGCCACGAGACTGTGAGAAAGAGTCGTCCCAGATCCTGGCGTGGGGACAGAATTCTCCCTGGGCACGGCGTGACTGCTGATGCCGTGCAGGCAGACAAATGGCCTCCGGCGACCCTGGTTCCCACAAGGGCTCCGGAAGGTTCCCACCACACCCCTTATCTCCTCACACCCCTCGGTTTCATCTGTGCTGTGCCTGGGGTGCGTGCCTACCCCGGGCTGGGTTTTCCTAAGGCGCCATTGACACGTGGGTCCGGATCTGTCTCTGCCGTGGGGGAGGGGCATGCTGTGCCTTGCAGGATGTGTAGCAGTACCCCTGGCCCCCCCACCCTCTAGGCGCCAGTAGCACCCCTCACCCCAGTTGTGACGCCCAGAAATATCTGCAGACACTGCCCGATGTCCCCTGGAGGAGAAACAGCCCCTGTTGAGGCCAGTCTGGGAAACTCACAAAGATCTCGCCGTCCACACAGGACCTCGATGCCTGCAACGAGGGGGCGGATCTCAGGGGTCTGTAGTTGGTAGCAAATCAGTTTTGACTCTTCACTCCTGCTCGCCGCAGGTCATCCCTTTTGTTGAGCAAGAGTTTCCTAGTCTGCTGTCTCAAACTCTACTTTTTTTTTTTTTTTCTAAATTCTTCCATGTTAGTCCCAAGTCACTGAAAAACCTATTGCTTCTCCGAGAAAGCTTTCCTTGACCTTGTAAATCAAAGCCGTTCTCTGGAGGGAGGTTTCCCACCGCCGGGCTCAGTATCATCTTTCTCAGGGTGACCTCATCTATTAAAGTATGAAGGTTGTATTTGAAATGCCATTTACTTTCTCTAAGTCAATAAATGAAACTGTGGATCTTTAGATCATCAGAGGTCTGCTTATTACCAAGAGTTTTTGTGTGTGTGTGTCATTTTTTAAATCGAGATCTGTGTTGGGAGTTTAAAAGAATTCCGGCAGATTTCCATTTGCCTTTCTGAATCCGTTTGGGGTGATATTCCTCTGCGAGTGTAGATTGCCCCTAGATGAATCTGACTTTATTAGTTTGTGTCCTTTGTTCAGAGCACCAGGGATGAGCTTGTGAAAGCACACCGCTCTTATCTTCAAAGGTCTCCTTTATGCAGCAGAAGCGCACCTCCACAACCTGTGTTACTAATCTGTTGCAGTCCCAATTAGTTCACTTGAAGGTCAGTCCTTTGGGGGGTGCGGAGCCGCTCCAGACTTAAGTGAACCAGTTCCTCTTGCACGGAGCTCGTGCCCAGGTGGGGGAGAGGGCTGCGGCGGAGGCATCAGACCAAAGAGGGGGCTGTCCGCTACCGCAGGGGATATTGATAGCAAGTCCCCCTGGCTCACAAGCCAAAGGAACCCAGTTATTCTGAAGAACTCGAAACCAGCATGGGACGGGGCGGCCGGGTGGCTCAGTCGGTTGAGCATCCAACTCCTGATCTTGGCTCAGATCGTGATCTCACGGTTTGTGGGATCGAGCCCAGCGTCGGGCTCTGCGGTGACAGCACGGAGCCTGCTTGAGATTCTCTCCCTCTCTCGATCTCTCTCTCTCTCTCCCTCTGCCCCTCCCCGACTTGCGCTGTCTTTGTCTCTCTCAAAATAAGTGAACTTTAGGAAAAAAAAGAAACTAGCGGGGGAACCTGTTCGTTTTAAGGAAACTGTTTGGGGTTGTTCTTCTTCACTCTGTCGCTCTGATGGCAAATAGCCCAATACTTTAGCAATTGCCGAAAAACAAAGAGCAGCATTAGAGAGCCATTTGTGGGGGGGGGGGGGGCGGATTTTTTATGAATGGAGAAGCCTTGAACTTAAGAAGTGCAGCGAACACTCCAAAAACAGGTCTGTGAAAAATAAGCCAGAGCTGGTGGGGTCAGGAGCATGTTGCGCTTTAGGAATGAAAGATGATGCTGAGCTCTATCCTGCTGTGTCTCTGAGACCACCATCGAAAGACAGGCGATCCGTGAATCATGGATGTCTTGTGTCTCCGGTAAGGGTGGCCGGGGGTGGGGCGGGGGGGAAGGAACGCCCCTCTTACGTGAAGAGAATCTGTGCCCTTGGCCTCCCGTTATTTCCGACACGGCAGAGTGGGAGAATTGAAGGGTCCGAGGCCCAGTGGAATTGGCAGTGCCCTTCAAGAGGGAGAAGTTCATGGTTATGTCCATTCAGAGCACTGGAGGCCAAGGGATGGCCGGGAATCGCCCCACACCTGCTGGGAGGCAGGTGCTAGAGGGGCCGAGGGGCGGCTCTCCCAGGGCGCTGGCCTCCCGGCTGGGAATTCCCGCAGCCGGGCGTGACGGGTGGGAAAGGAAAACAAGAAGCACGGGGTGCAGGTAGGGGAAGAAAAGTCACGGCGGGACGGCCCAGACAGGAGCGAGCGCGAGGAAAACAGAAGAAGGCTGAAGCAGACACCGAGCCAGCAGTTTATGGAAGGAGGCCAGGCCCTTCAGCCTGGGAAACTTACTCTTCTCTGCTTCAGGCTGGGAGCACGGAATGGGAGCTCTTTAGCAAAGAGCTGCTGCCCCTCAACGGGAGTCCCGCCTCGGGAGGTGAAAGCACAATGCGCCTTCCCTTGGCCAAGCTCGGCTTTTGGATTTCGGTGCTGCGGCCGGCAGGGCGGGGTGGCGGGAGGTGGCGCGGTGCTCCCCGTGAAGGCGGCTGGTGCTCGGCAGGAGAAAGGGCTTCTGTTTCCTCTCAGTAACCTGCCGCGTGCAGCCTGCTGGAGCCTCGCACGGGCTCACCGTGAAACCGCGTCTTCCCCGGGGAGGGGGCTCGAGGGCACTTTGCACCTCATGGCTGGGGAAACTGAGTCTCCAAGGGATTAAGTCCCTTGCCCGAGCACACGGTGAGTGAAGGGTGAGTCCGGGCTCAGCCCGAATCTCTCAGGCTCCCAGACACCCTTGCTATGCTCTTCCTCAGGCCCTCTCGACTCCCTGAGGGACAGCCCCAGGCCGCGGGTCCCAAATCCTGGAAACGTTTGGGGGCCACACAGACGGAAGGCTCATCAAGCCTCCATTCCGCCCCCTGCCAGCACTCTCTAGATCATATTGTGTCGCGTTCTTGCTTCCCCATCTATAGGACTCCTGACTTTAACGTTTATTTATTTTTGAGACAGAGAGAGACAGAGCATGAACGGGGGAGGGTCAGAGAGAGGGAGACACAGAATCCGAAGC
This sequence comes from Panthera leo, assembly GCF_018350215.1. Classification (NCBI taxonomy): domain Eukaryota; kingdom Metazoa; phylum Chordata; class Mammalia; order Carnivora; family Felidae; genus Panthera; species Panthera leo. The sequence goes on from NC_056687.1 coordinate 10,541,777, forward strand.
AGGCTCCAGGCTCCGAGCTGTCAGCACAGAGCCCGACGTGGGGCTCGAACTCACAAACCGCGAGATCATGACCTGAGCCGACCAACTGAGCCACCCAGGCGCCCCTAGGACTCCTGATTTTATTAGAATGCCATGCTTCAGAGTTTGCTGCTTAAAACCAGAAGTGTCCGGCCTAAAATTCCAGTAAGGACGCAGCAGGGCCTGTGCTACATGGGAGAAGACACAGAGGCTGCCTGAACGGCTTCAGCCCCTCTAAAATCTGCCCAACAGTCGTAACGTTCTACAAAACCACACGAGCGCTGAGGTGAAATCTAGGGTTGCAGCCGGGAGCACGCACCGCGGGAAAGCCACCACCGGGCTGGCGGCGAGGGCGGCCTCCAGGTATCTCTGCCCCGTGCTGCCTCTGTGTCCCCCACCAGAGATGTGTCGGAGGCCAGCTGTCGGCTGGAGGGCGGCATGCTGACAACGGAGGGCCGGGGGCTGCAGAGCTGGATGGAGTGGTCTCCGAGGAAGCCAGGCTGCAGAATGACAGGACCGCTAGCCGTTGAGTGCCACATCTCGTTCTGAGCTGGGCTCCAGAGCGTGCTCTCCAATACTGACAACTCACGGGGGAGGGGCCGGTGGCCCTGCAGCCCCCGCGGCCCCAGACCTAGCATCACTCCTTTTCTTCTTCCTTGCCTGCCACCACCCTGAGGCATCACAAGGACCCTAGCGAAGCTTGGCCACCTCACTTAATAGGATCTGCTCAAGGGTCGGCTCTTCCTGAATCTGCTTGGTCAGACCACTGATGTCCCTCTGGCAAGTCCTATGGGCTCCCCCTCATCGGCACCTGGCCTCCCATCGACAGTCTGGATCGTGGCTTGGCTTCGACAGCCTCCCGCCCTGTGCCGTGGACCAACGAAGCTCAAACCTGTACGGTCCTCTTTAGAGCATGCGCCAGCCCCGTGGAATGTTCCCTCAAAAGGGTCCGTTTCTTTAGCTCTGGGCTCTGCCAGGTGATGCTGTGTCTCTCCCGCTTGTAGCCTCCCACTTCGAGGTGTCTGTCATTTGACCCCTGTGAGTGAGGGTCCTCGTTCTATGTCCGGGGCTCGAGCGCAAGCTAGAGGCTGCCTGAGATCTCCCAGCTGCTGACGCGGAATTTCTGGCTCTTCCTTTTCCAGGAGCCACAAGGAGGGCAAAGGGGCTAGAGAGTGAGTGGATGGGAACTGAAAGCCATCCTTAGCCTCCGTGTTTTGAGATTTTTGTTGGAGGAGAGGGAAATGGAAGAATGGAGGGAAAATAACAGGGCGGCCGTGGACTCATCTGAACACGGCAGATGGGCTGGCCTTACAGAAGTTCACCCAGCCCACCTGCAGAATCGGTTCGGACCTGGCAAGTGTGTTCAGGGGCCGAGATGCAGAGAATCCTTCCGGGAGAGGTGTCTGCAGGGGACGTTTGCTTAACACAGTACGGGGACGTAATCCGTCTGCGGGGGAGGACAGAGGAGGACTAGAAGGTGCCTTCTGTCCCCTCGAAACCGTGATCCCCCCTCCCCCCCGGCTCCAACCTCGTGTGAACCGAAGGCTACTCTCTCTCTCTCTTTCTCTCTCTGCCTCGGGGACACAGTGTGGGCGGGGAAGAGCAGGTGTGCATCCACACGGCCGTCTTTTCTAGGAGCCGGTGACTCGCCCCCCCGCCCCAAACCCTTCCTCGGAGACAACCGTGCCGGAGTCCAGAGCCTTTCTCCAGACGTTGAGAGGAGAGGCCTCGTGGCGAGGGCTGAGCTGTTTCCCCTGGGAAGCGTCTGGCAACTCTAATGAGGACCGGCACTTTGCGTTTATAGAACGCCTTTCATCTGTGCCTCTCAAAGCGGCTCCACAAACATTAATTAACGCTCACACCTGTGAGGCAGGTGAGGCCGGCTGCCCCCAAGTTTAGAGATGAGGAAACGGAGGTTTGGAAGGAGAGGGGCTGGGGGTGGCTCTGCTGCAAAGAGCCGGCCTCCTGGATTCCCAGCGCCCCGGCCCCGGTGGCCTTGACCGCAGAGCCCCGGAGCCTCCCCACCGTTCCCCTGGCGGGGCTCGGAACATGGGTCCCGGAGGCTGTGAACGGTGGAGACGTGGCCACGGGGCTCCGGCTCCCTCCTTCCCTTCTGCCGCACCCTCCTCCCTTCCCCCCCACCCCCCGATCCGGACGGGACCCCTCAAAACCCTGAAGGCCTTTAAAACGCAGCATCCCCGGGCAGGTCTCTGCCCAGGCTTGGTGCTGGATGCCTCCCTCCAGAGTAATTGCTGGAACACTGAAGGCATCTTAGCTGTACATGACTAACCAAGATGTCTGTAGCCGGCAGAGACAACGGTTGGCAAATACCAGAGCTATTTCACAACCTCGCTTTTTCCAGGATCCAGAGCTGGTGGGAGCTGACTCACATCATCTTGGGGTTTCGCTGATAGCAACAAGTCGCCACTCCGGGGTCAGCTACCTGGGCGCACTTCTAGGTGACCGCCCGCCCGCCCTCTTGGGCTGTGTGGCGTTGACTGCAGGCCTCGTAGACGGGAGGACACAGCTGGAAGACAGTGGGACTTCGGGGAAATGCCTCTTTCAGGACAGAGAACCACCCAACGCCAGGGGCCACGAACCCCGGTAGCACAGGGTTCTGAAGGGAGGTGCGGGGTGTCTGGGGGGTGGGGGGGGCAGCCTTTTGTTTGCAGGGGAGCCCCGATCTTCCTTCCCAAGGGTCCCAGACAAGGAAACGCAAGCCACCACCGGGCCCGCCCTGACACATCACCCTGGAAACTGACTCACATCTCTGAGCCCTGAGTCATATCCTGTTGTGCGTTTGGAGGCATCCAAGAGGGCATTACACCAGCTCCCCATGACTGAGGTGAATCTGAAGAGCACCCTGGGAACCACCTTGCCGTCTTCCAAACAGAAAGAAGGCAAAAAAAAAAAAAAAAAAAAAAAAAAAAGAGAAAGAAAGAAAAGAAAAAAAAGTCCTCTAGGGAAAAAAACCAGGACAGCCCCAAGGGTTTGTATGTTCACCAAGCAGGTTTGGCCCTTTTAAAAATAGATGCTGGGGCCCCATGACATACATAACTGTCTGGTCTCTGTTTTTAAATGGCTCTAAAAGGTTACCAAAAGGTCGCAACTTTTAAAGATATCAGCTGGATGGCCGAAGGAAGGGCCCTCTAACTATACCAGCCGCCAGAGCTGGCGACCTCCTGGCCCTGGGCTGAGAAAAGACACCCTGGCCTCAGGGGCGCTGCTGGGAATCCGGGTTTGGAGGGTGGGCGTTAAAGACCCCAGAGGTGGCTGGTCAGAGCAGAACCAAGAGGGGTCTCTGGCCAGGCTCTCCTGGGTGGCCTGGCGGGGGTCTGAGGACCGAGGACAAAGTGGGCCGTCTTAACCTTTTCAAAGAACAGCCTTTGGTTTTGTTGATTTTCTTTGCCACTTTCGATTTCATCGATTTCCGCCCTCATTTTTGTTATTTCTTTCCTTCTGCTTGCTATCGCTTTAGTGTGCTCTTTTTCCTCTACTTTCCTAAGGTGGAAGCTCAGATCATCGATTCTGGATCTTTCTTCTTTTCTAATATATGCGTTCGATGCTATAAATTTCCCTCGGAGCGCTGCTTTCGCTGCATCCCACAAATTGTGATCAGCTGGATTTTCATCTAATTCAAAGTGCATTTTAATTTCTCTGGAGACTTTCGTCGTTACCCCGTGGGTTATTTAGAGGTGTGTTGTCGAAGCTCCAAATACTTCTTGCAGCTAACTTTCCGTTGTCGACGTTGTCGTTTTAGCTTTAAATCCATGTGGTCTGAGAATACACTGTGCATGATTTCTGCTCTTGTAAATCTGTTAAGGGTGTTTTACGGCCCAGAATGTGGTCTTTCTGGGTGAATGTTCCCTGTGAGGTTGAGAAGAAAGTGTCTTTTGCTGTTGTTAAATGGCATCTTCTATAAATGTTCACTGCATGAAGCTTGTTGGTGGTACTGTTCGGGTCAAACGTGCCTTAATTTTCTGCCTGCTTGATGGATCCGTTGCTAGAAGAGTATTTTTCTATTGTCTCTTGTAGTTCAAAGTCACTTTTTGCCTTATGGTTTTTGACACTCTGTTGTTAGGTGCACACACATTAAGGATGGTTACATCTTCTTAGAGATCGGACTCATTCATCGTCACGTACTTCCCCTCTTTATCCCTGAAATTTTTCCTTCTCCTGAAGCCAGTTTTGCGTAAAATTATTAGAGCTACCCTGCCTTTCTTTGGCCTAGTGTCAGCATGGCGTCTGTGCATCTCTTTACTTTTAACCCGAGTCTTTACATTTCAAGTAGGTTCCTTGTCGACAACGTATAGTTGGGCCTTGTTATTAATTCACTCTGACAGTTCCTGTCTTTTAACCGGGTGCGTTTAGAACACGCATATTTAAAGTGATTATTGATTTGGTTGGATTCATACGTACCAGGCTTATACCTGTTTTATATTTATTTACCTGTTCTCTTTTTCGCCTCTTTTTCTGCCTTCTCTGGTCTTAACGGAGCACTTTCTATGACTCCATTTTATATCCTCTCTTAGCCTATCAATTGCACCTTTTAAAAAAAGTGTTTTTAGGGGCGTCTGGGTGGCTCAGTCAGTTAAGCGTCCGACTCTCGGTTTTGGCTCAGGTCACGATCTCATGATTTTGTGAGTTCAAGCCCCGCATCGGGCTCTGTGCTGAGAGCACGGAGCCTACTTAGGATTCTCTCTCTCTCCCTCTCTCTGCCCCTCACCCCACTCATGCTGTCTCTTTCTCAAAAATAAATAAACTTAAAAAAAATTTTTTTTTTACCGTTTTTAGTGTTTGCCCTAGAGTTTGCAAACCACATGTATAATGAATCGAAGTCACCATTAAATAACACTACAGCATTCCTTCCACTCTGTCATTACTGCAACTCATATCCTTTGTCCATCTGCTGTGACCATCCAATATGTATTCCCTCTAACATCTAATATCACTAATGTCATTTCAGACAGTTATCTTTTGGATCAACTAAGAACAGGAAAAGTAAGACTTTATTTTACCTTCATTTATCCTTTCCCTGAAGCTCTTCCTTGCTCTGTGTCAATTTAAGTTTCTGACCTACACTTTCCTTTTCCTCTAAGAGCTTCTTGTAACATTTCTTGCATGGCTGTTGTGCTGGATAAGTTACCTCAGTTTTTGCATGTCAGAAAATGTCTATTTCTCCTTCGCTGTCGAGGTATAATTTTGTGGAGTATAGAATTCTAGGCTGGTGGTTTTCTGGGGGTTTTTTCTTCACACTTTTTAAATATTTGCTACACCCTCTTTTCGCTTGTATGGCTTCCGAAGAGAACTTGGAAGTAATTCTTATCCTTCTTGCTCTCTAAGTAAGGTGTTTCTGTAGATTGTTTGGTATTTCTCTTCCTTGGTGTTCTCTGAGCTTCTCAGATCTATGGTTTGATGTCCGTCATTAATTTTGAAAAATTATTGGCCATTATGGGGCACCTGGGTGACTCAATCAGTTAAGTGTCTGATTTCGGCTCAGGTCACGATCCTGTGGTTCGTTGGTTCGAGCCCCATTGTCAGGCTCTGTGCTGACAGCTTGGAGCCTGGAACCTGCTTCGGATCCTGTGTCTCCCTCTCTCTGTGCCCCTCCCCCACTCCCCCAGCTCTGTCTCTCTCTCTCTCTCTGAAAAATAAACATTAAATTTAAAAAAAAGAAAAAAATTATTGGCCATTAATAATTCAATTATTTCTTCCACTGTTTTCTCTTTGTTTTCCTTCTGGTATTTCCACTCTCCATATGTCAGACCTTCTGAAATTGTCCCAGAGTTCATGGATGTTCTGTTTGGGTTTTCTCTGTTTGTTTGCATTGGTTTTTCTTTCTTTTCTCTCTTTACACCTTTTAGGTTGGGAAGTTTCTAACATATTTTAAAGCTTGTTGATTCTTTCCTCAGCCATGTCCAGTCTATTGATGAACCTGTCAAAGGCATTTCCCACCTCTGTTACAATGTTTTTAATTTCCAGAATTTCCTTCTGTATCTGAGAGTTTCCATTTCCGTAGGACATCACCCACCTGTTCTTGTATGCGGTCTCCTTTTTCCAGTAGAGCCCTTAACATATTAATCATAATTAAATCCCCCGTCTGGGAATTCCCAAGTTCTATGTCATATCTGAGTCTGGTTCTGATGCCAACTGTATCTCTTCAGACTGCTTCTCTTACCTTTTGGCATATGCCCTGTTATGTCTAATCTGAAAGCTGGGCCTGATGTATCAGGGTCATGGGAATGGAGGTAAACAGGTCTTCAGTGTGAGATTTTATGTGCATCTAGCTAGTAGTTGGGCTGCGTATAATGTTTACTGAAGCTGTCGATGCCAGAGGATTCATATTCCTCCAATGTCCTTGTCTCCCTTTTTGTCTTTGGACTTCCCTAAGAACGCTTCCATAAATGGTGTCTTTAAGCTGTGACCCACTGTTATTATACTGGATCCCATGAAAACCTGGAAGAGTTTGTGAGGCCAACTTCATGAGAATGTCCCTGCCCCCCCACGCACGCACATGCACACACGTGCAAACACACATAAGACTACAGCCCCCAGAGGTTTCTTATTCTCACAGGTGCCTATACTCAGTCTCCAACAATTTATCAAAATTACCATGTAAATGTTCCTACCAGTTTGTGGCCCCAGCAGCTTCTGTTCCTGGCACGCAGACCCTCAGTGCGAATTTCTACAGTCGCGTGCCCCTCAGGACCTCAGGCTGGCGGTTTGCCCTATAGTCTCAATTCTCTAATAGACTAAGAAAAGTCATGGATTATCGGTCTGTTCAGCTTTTTTTCTTGTAGGGATGGGACCGGTGGCCCCCAACGCTCTTTACGTTTCAGAGGTGCAGCAGGAAGCAGAACACCTTGACAGCAATTATTTGATAGGGTCACTTCTCACTCTGGCGACTTCTTGATGTCACTGCACCAAAAGGCAACAGCGCTCTGCTTTCTTACTGAGTGGCGTATGCCTCGGAGCTCTCTGAGCTCTTGCTTCTGCCCCGTCCGATCCCCAACATCCCTCTTCTCTGGCCTCATTCCAAACGGAAGGGATGATGCTCAAAAAGCTGAAAATAACCCATCACAAGATGGCCTCAGTAGAGCAAGCAGCTGCATCAAAACATTATGTACCCTGAAAAACATAGGAGAGAGAAAGGCTCAAATTTAAATTTCCTAATCCAGTAGTTTTTTTTTTTTTTTAAGTGTATTTATTTGTTTTGAAACAGAGAGAGAGCGAGCGCGTGCGAGCAGGGGAGGGGCGGAGAGACAGAGGGAGAGAGAGAGAGAGAGAGAGAGAGAATCCCAAGCAGGGATTGGGAGTGCAGGGATCTGAGAGTGCAGAGCCTGATGCGGGGCTCGAACCTACGAACTGTCAAATCATGACCCGAGCCAAAACCGAGAGTTGGACGCTTAACGGACTGAGCCACCCAGGTGCCCCTCCAGTAGTTTTCTTAGTGGCAACATGAACTGATTAAGAGTGGATCCTTGCCTCCGCTATCCTTACCTCAAATATCCGGTTTTCTTGCCCTTTACCACTTAATCGTCCAAGCCCAGTTCCTCTCTGGTGCTGGAGACCAGCTGGCAAGCCCTGTTATCAGTGAACAGCACGGTATTACCTGAGCCTCGCTCTAGAGCAGGTGCGCATGGCCTTACCATTATGTATCAGATGAATCCCTTAGCATGGATTCACTTCCCCTTTTTCAAATTTTTTTTTATTTTTTAAATGTTTCTCTTTGAGAAGGTGGGGACAGAGAGTGAGAGCTCAAGCAGGGGAGGGGCAGAGAGAGAAGAGAAAGAATCCCAAGCAAGCTCCTTGCTGCCAGTGCAGAGCCTGACATGGGGCTCGATCTCATGAACCACAATATCATGACCTGAGCCCAAACCAAGAGTCACAGGCTTGACCGACTGAGCCACCCAGCCGCCCCTCCCTTTTTTTTTTTTTTAATGTTTATTTATTATTGAGAGAGCATGAGTAGAGGAGGGGCAGAGAGAGAGGGGAGCACAGAACCCAACATGGGGCTCGAACTCACATGACCTCAGCCGAAGTTGGAGGCTTAACCGACTGAGCCACCCAGGCGCCCCTATTTTCCTTTTTCATAATATAATCATAAAACTTACTCAGACTAATTGGACATTTCATATGGCCCCAAACTGGGTTACTTGCTTTATATAGAGCTTACCTCACTTACCCTTCGCCACGACTTTTTAAGTGGGAAAACTACGTAGCAGGGAAAAGAAATGACCTGCCCAGGGTACAGGCAGAATTCGGGCTGAAATCTATTCTAGGACTTCAATTAGACACTTTCCCTAGCCTGTTCCTCTGAGGCGGAACAGAAGTGTATAATGAACACCATCAGGGTAGCTCTGACCTGGGAACAGCTGTGTGCAAGCCCAGATTAGACAGACCATCCACCAGTTCGCCTGGACACAGGTCCCTCACTAGCTGCCGTTCCCTAAAGGCGAGGACTACAGTCCACTCACTACTGAGTCCCCCAAACAGTGACCCTAGCAAAGCGAAAATCCTCATGGGCAACATGAACGAATGAGGATGTGAATAATTTCATTAGCCTATGAAATGGATGAATGAATGGACGAACCAATCAGTGTGAATGAAAACACGAAAAAAAACTCTCGACGTGACGATTCATGCAATAGCAAGAAACCTTCCCAAGCATCATCTGCTCTCAGGATCTTCACTGATACCAGCCTAGAAGTTCCAGTGGGGCAGGGGCCACCTTGGTCTTACTCATCAGGCTACTACTAGCTAAGTTAACACATGCGGGGCACACGCTAAAATTTCAAAACAAAACAAAACTTCTGTCCTTTTCGATGGCGTGACTTATCGGAGGCCCTCCCTTCAAGAACAAGTCGCCCTACTTTCTGGAGAATGACTGACCGTGGTTCTCTTCCTCGGCCTGTGGTCTTTTCTGGATCACTTCCGTCTTCTCCCGGCCTACTTCCTCGTCCCAGAATGGCTGCCCTTATTATTAAGAGCACCATTCTTCACCCCACGCTTCCACCTGATTCCTTCCTAAGTCTGATTAGCATACAAGTGAAGCAGAGAAACACTGTGTAGGACCTGTTTGAATTAGAATCCTGCGCTGTTACTGTTGGAAGGGGCTTGGAGATCATATCCTGTCTTCCAGGGCTGGCCCACCGCACTGCCATTTCTCTGCCTGCTTTCTTGTGTTCACGTCGGCCCCATCAGAGCAAGAATGGTAACTGAGCGGTAAACTCAGCATATACCATGTCATTGGCCCTAGTGTTCTGTTCTGCTTTTTGCTTTTGGATGTTTATTAATAATACCTGTAGAATTAGAAAACACCCAAAAACCTGGCACGAGCAGCTCGCCATCACCACCTTCTGGCCCATCGCTGGCAATGAACCCAAACCCAATTCACTATGGTCATATGAATGGAAAGTGATCGGACGGGGGTCCTTTGGGTTTTTAGTGTTATCCCTCCTCCACATTGGAAAGCTACGTTGTGTGTGGAGTAAGAATGTTGAATCTAAAACCCTGGGTTAGAAAAAAAAAAAAAAACAATCAGAGAACTTGGACTTTAATCATAAAGATCATTTTACCAAAGCATATTTTTAAAAGGCTGTGAAACATTATGCAACGTTTGCACGGTTTAATTATGAGTTTAGAAAAGCCTAGCACAACTTTTTCACTACAGTAAAACATGACAGAGCATGAATCATGGCCTAATACTTTATGCTTACTGTGGTTTTAGACACGGGGTTAGGGGAAGCTGGGCTGTCTACACAGCAAGGCATGAATTACTGAACCGCAATTCACACCCCGGAGGGCTTTATGACAATTATAAAACCTCTTTTGTTTCTTAAATGATTAAAATATTTGAGTACTATATATTCCCGCAGCAAATGTGTATATCTAAGACATATGCATGCCTTACAAAAATATCTGAGTCTACACTTTATTCTTCACTTGGAAGGAAACGCTTGCAGTAACAGGGGGATACAGAACAATGTGCTGTTGCTATTTGCTTACAATTATTGGAAACACTGTTGTCTGTAAGATTGTAGGATCTTTGGCTGTAGTTGAACATTCATTTCCACCGAGTTTAGAATGGACCAGCTCTCTTACTCCTTGCCCTCTGCTCAACTTCCCCCAAATTCAGAATGACATGAGGGCCCTTCTTTAATATTAGATTTCAGAGATTCTAAGTTAAAATATTTCCCCAGAGTTTTCAAACTTAAAGAATTGAGTTATTTTATTATTTTTTGGAGAGAGAGAGAGAGAGAGTGCACGTGCACGCGAGCGGGGGAGAGGGGCAGAGGGAGGGAGAGAGAGAATCCCAAACAGACTCCGTGCTCAGCACGGAGCCCAAAGCGGGGCTCGAACCCACAACCCGGGGATCATGACCTGAGCTGAAATCAAGAGCTAGAACGCTCAACCGACTGAGTCACCCGGGTGCCCCCCAAATTGAGCTATTTTACAGGAAAGAAAGAAATGGATCCACGTGAGGGAAAGGGGAAGCGGCAGGCAGGAAGGTGGGGGAGGAGACCTGGGTCTCCAAACCCCTGCTTTGACGGCTTCCAACAGATCAACAAAAACAGCAAACTTAAACTGTTGGAAATGCAAATTCCCCGTTGGAAGTAGAACTGGACGTTTTATAACGAGTAGGAATAACTCACTTCTTTATGTCTTGGCACATACACAGCTTGCGACTGGTATTTTCCTGAGGAACACTGCTCTTTCTAGATTGACTCCCGGCTTCATGCAGCCCAGGCTATGAGGACCCTGGGGACTGGTGTGGTCCACAGAGAAGGTGGGACACAAAGAGAAAATCAATGTTTAGCCCTAAAAAAAAAAAATGGAAAGCTATCTCTGGCGGGCCAGCGTTCCATTTAAATTTGCTTACACGTGTTGCCTAAGAATAGAGGGTTTGTTCCTTTTTTTCCCCTCCATTTCATCTGCAAACAGTGTGATGCTTTTGAAACTAAGACTCCTGTGAATGCTGGAGTCAAATTTACAAAGTCTTTTTTACCTAAATCTTCTGAAGTCAGAGTTTTGTCTCTTCTCTATCCCAGGCCTCATTTATTGGCCATCTATAAAATATTTGCTCAACATTCTGCCCTTTAAACACGGCAAACTGGAGGTCTTGAAAACATGCAGGACAGCTGTCGGTCTGGGTTGGTACCTGTTGGTCTGGGTTGGTAGGGCTAGCTCACTACTGCTGGGCTTGTGAACTAGTCCCCAGGCCCCATCACCAGCTTCCCAGCCAGACCCTCTTTTCTGTCATCCTTGGGAGAGAATTCGCGTAAACGGAGGACATTTAAAAGCCCTTGGAGTATTTTTGCCAAAGGTCCAAAAAAAAAAAAAAAAAAATCAAAGCTCTATGTTCTTTTTTGCTTACTGACTACAGATGGGTAGGTGATCACCTGAGTTGATAAAATGTTTCAGAGGATGAGAATTGTAACTCGCGGTAAAGCTGGGCGGCCAGTACATGTGGTAGTTCAACAGGTGGGTGGGAACACCTACCTGGAAAGCATCTTCAACCTCTCCCGTCGTTATGAGCGTGATCAGGCGAAACCTTTGGAAGGAACAGACATCCGGGGGAAATCTTCGAGAATAAACTATATTTCACACAAACAATAATTCAGTAACTTTGGGAGGAGGGGGGAGATTCTCGAACAAAAGCAAATACTTGGACTTAATACAAACCGGTCAACAGGCCACAGGACGCATGACAAACAAAGGTGACTAGCTTTTTATTAAAAGGTTTCTTTTCTTCAATCCCACCCCACCTGACGTATGACTGACCTCTCCAATCCTCTGCAGACACAAGGCAGATCCAGCCATCCCCACCGTGGTCCTATGACCAGTCCTACCAGTACCTGGGATCAATCGCCTCGCCTTCCGTACACCCAGCAACACCCATCTCGCCTGGACGGGCCAGCGGCATGACAACCCTCTCCGCAGAGATTTCCAGTCGACTCTCAAGTAAGCTGCTCGAACACACTCTTTGAAGTCGAGCTAGAGTGGAAGGTTCGAGAGACTGGAGATGCCTGAAGGGGCTGGCAGTCATTTGGGAGGGGGCGGGTAAAATGTGCTTTAAAGACAAGGTTGTCTAAGTCCTATACCCGTGCACGGATTTTCCCTGACACCTTGAGACGGGGATTATGAATGCGAAGGCAGAAGCGGATTCTGTGGGCATTTTGGGCTTGCTCCATTTGGCAGACAAAGGCAGCAGCTGAAGGGTTAATAATACACAAGGTCAAAGTAATCAGCTTCTAGAACGCTGATGGAACTGTCCATCTGGTGGTGGCCAGCTTTCAGAGGCCATGTGAACAACACTGGGGTACCTGTGCTATACCCCACGTGAGAGATTTCTTTTTTTTTTTTGAACATGTATTCATTTTTGAGAGCCAGAGAGAGAGAGAGAGAGCGTGAGCAGGGGAGGGACAGAGAGAGGGAGACACAGAAGCCGAAGCAGGCTCCAAGCTCCGGGCTCCAAGCTGTCAGCATAGAGCCTGATGCAGGGGCTCGAACTCACAGACCACAAGATCATGACCTGAGCCGAAGGCTGAACCGACTGAGCCACCCAGGCGCCCCCACGTGGGATATTTCGAATGAAGGGATGTTCGTACCAGATTAGAGGAGCAGAATGGAAAGCTTGGGTGTCGTGGTTAGCATAATTGTTGTTAATACGAGCTCATTAAATATTAGTCATGTAACCTATGAGACCTTTGGGCTTGGCACTCACCTTTGCTCGTGGGCAGGGAAATCGGAGTGAGAGAAAAATTCCTTTGTTAAAAGCAAAGGAAGAAACTCCCTGTTTGGAGCTTTGGAATTGGAGCTGGGCCAGACTGTGAAAACAGGTCCGAGAACTTCAGCCTCGTGAAGCCCGCAAGCGCACTTCACGTGTGTTGGGAAGCGGGCGGTGGTTTTGGCTTTTCAGCCCTTGAGACCCGATTAGAGTAGATCAGGGGGCAGGCAAAGGGGCCAAGGCCTCTTGTCCGCCATTTTAAACTGTCTGGGAAAACGCACTGTGTTTTCCCGACAGTCGTGAGTACTCGAGATTTCACCACACGCTTTGGCTTCTTCCCAGAGCTTCTCCACTGCAGCACCACTGACAACTGGGGCCAGAGAATTCTTGGTCGTGGAGGGCTGTCCCGTGCACTGTAGGGTCTTTAGCAGCATCTCTGGCCTCTAGATACAGCCGTCCCCCACCCCCCACCCCCCATCAGGACAACCAAGGATGTCTCCAGACGTTGCCAAATAGCCGGAGGTCCCAAACTGCCCCCTTAGCTGAGAGCCACCGCCTTCGGGTATCCTCGGGCACTGTAGTGAAATGGGAGCTCCAACCTGGGTGCCCACCTCCCACATTATTTTCGACTCTTCATGCCAGTATTTTCAGGGCACCTGCTGGGGGCTGAGGAGTTGAGGAAGTAGCCTAGGAATTATGACGTCCGCTCAGCTTGTTGTTTTAGAAGTTCTGTTCCCTCAGGACTGGTTTGATTCCAAAGGCCCTTGTCAACTTTTATTGATTCTTCTCAGTGGCGCTGCTCGGCTCTCTGCATCTGAAACGATTACTGTTTTCCTTGGAAATGTGCCTGCTGTGGGTCCCTTGGAGTTTATTACATAAGACTTTTGACTTGGTCAGCACCCAAGATCCGCACCTTCTAGAGCCCTAGGAGACAGCTGCTCCAACTGAGCAGGGTTCAGATGGGAGGGTGGCTTTTTTTTTTTTTTTAAGGCATGAGTAACGTGCCCCCCCAAGTCCCGTGTCGCTGTTACACTTCTGAATAACCAGGACTTCAGTTACCCAAGGAGTAAGGAAGGACGTCTTAAGGCATGAGGGTGTGAAGTACGCAAAACCCGCGTCCCATGTCAGCGCCCAAGACTGTCTTGGAGGGAGGGCCGGAGAGGATTCCAGATGAGCTTTCCCCCCGGTGGCAGAGAAGGGCATGGGACGCTGCTCTTCAACTTGGCAGATCTCCCTCTGAGAATTCAAGCCTGGAGCACAGGCCTGCAACGTGTTGTCATATGCCTGGGGGCGGTAGGGGGTTGGGACACATAAAAGAAAAGTGGCTGCCGCTCTGCCAGCTTTGAGAACCTGACACTGCTCTGACTGCTTTTGCTTTTAATCCCGCCCCAGAGCTCTGAGATCTGCCCCTCTCCCCGCCCCCAGCCCCACCTGGACTTCCTTCTGCGAAGGGGCCTTGCCCTCTGGTCTCCCCCCCTTTCCTTTGCAGACAGTCTCCACACCTTGTCTGAAAAGAGATGTCATCTGGAGGTTTTCCTTTATTTTTTTTTTTCTTAAAAAAAAAAAAAAATTAATGTTTAGCTGCCAACCTGGGCGACAGACAGCATGCATTAATCTGAGTCATGCAAAAGATCCTTTTAAGGCAGCCATTATCTGCTCAGGCTGTTTAATCCTTTGGGGGCAGTGGGAGGGGCCCGAGTGGGACAGCTTTCATCCATGTCAAGCTGCAGAACGAACACTTGAGCTGTCACGGCAAATATTTAGCCCCATCGGTGGGGAAACATTTCCAACGAAAATACCTGAACCTCCTAATCCCTAGATTTCCTACTCCTTAAGAGCTCCCTGTGAATATTAGGGGTCGCCACCCCCACACGCTGTTGAATAAGGGGGCACCGGGCCAGCCGAAGGGACACATGAGCTACAGCCAGGTGGGGTGAACGGTGCGTGGCGGTGGGGCTTGGTAGGAAATGTCAGACTGGACATAAAAATGGCAACGAGTATTTGAATAGACCATTTGAATCGGAACGTATCTAGAGGGCCGCAGCTCTTTTTCTATCAAAATGCATGAGGAAAGATGGCTTGACCAAACAGATGGCCTCTGGTGGAGTGGCATTGGAAGAAGAATCACGGGCCGTGTTGAAGATCTTTCAGATATCCTGCCCACAAATGAAAGAGCTATTTTCCCCTGACAGCTGAGACCGTAACATCATTCCATTACTTACATCCGTGACCAGCCGCGGACTCACTCGGGATTACGGTAACTTGGTACCATCACCAGGTTACCACGTAGTAGCTGGAACACACTGGCAGAACATGTCCAGACATCGCCATGAAACAGGGTGACCTTTCATTCATTTTTCCAGTGGATTCACCTTTGTGTCTCGGGGCAAACAGAGCAAGAGGCATAATGGGCAGAGTCATTAGCCTGTGTCCAGAGTTCTTGCATCAGATGCCAACAAATTGATTGCATTTGCCTAATGCTTCTCCCTCGACTATAGCAATCTCACTGGAAAAATGGAGTCAAGCTTCCTGTCACAGCTCTCCGTGTGAGCAAAAACAAGTGACACAGAGCTTGCTCACAGACGGCCCCAGAAAGCGGGCAGGGACGAACGCTGTGGAATGAGGCGCGGCCTGGCTTCAGGACGAGCGAGAGCGTGGCCACGGAAGGGCAGCTCTAGAACCACTGTCAGTTCACAGCGTTTTCCCTGCCCACATGTCTGACTCGCTTTGAAAAGATTAACAGCAGTGTTTGTTTGAAAGGCAGACTCCTGGTTTCCTCATTAGCAGAGAGATGGGCTGCAGACTTCGGTTGTTTCTATAAACTTTGATTACCTTTCTGATGAGGAGTATAGACCTCCTCATCACATTCACCCCAAATTTACAGAGGAGTTCATTCGAGAGAGGGAAGGAGGAGAAGGGAGAAGGGAGAAGGGGAAGGGGGGGGGAGAGGGAGAGAGAGACAGGCAGAGAGAGGAGCACACTAGCTCTCCCTGCTGGAATAATAGGCTTGAAATATGAGGAAGTTGATCAACCCCGGATGCCTTCCAAAAACAGATTAATCCACCCTGGTAGCTTTCCTTTCAGAGCAAACTCTTGGCTCCGTTAAGTTGCTCTATGGGCCTGAACACAAAAGGACACAGGCTACATGCCATCCTGAGCTTGGAGTTATTTTATACGTTGGTTTCAGAACTTAACAAATTTTAAAACGTTTCATTCTTTTGGATTTGCTGATGTCACTTTCTGAAGAACAGAAATTACCCCAGGACACCATTCTGCATCTACAGGGGTGGTTCTCAGTGGGGGCGGGGGAGATGGTGGCTTTGCCCCCCTCACCCTACCCCCAGAACATTTGGCAGGGTCTACAGACATTGTTAGTTGTCGCCATGCGGGGTGTGGGGGCACCACTGACATTTGGTGGGCAGAGGCCAAGGACGCTGCCAAACATCCTACAATGCACAGGACAGCCCCCCACCGCCCCAACAAATAACTATCTGGCCCCACATGTCAATAGTGCTACTGTTGAGAAACCGATCTACAGGACACAGGGAGCACTTCCTGGCATCCAGACCCCCTAGTAGTTCCCAAGGGCAGCCTGTGGTTGAGAAAAATGCAGAAGGATGCAGGGAAGGTCAAAGCCGGTTTCTGAAACCATAAATGCATGACCCTAACAAAATGAGTTTTATAGACAAAGCTTTGCCATTCCTGGTAAAACTTCAACGTGTGCAAAAATGGAGTATATACATCAAGGCCCTGCGGCCACTTGTGTTAACAGAGCAGTGAAGCACAGAACCAACGAAGCGAACCGGGTGAAACTGAGGCTGTATTTTTCTACCAATGTGGAACAAGTCTAAAGATAGACGGAGGGGAGAGAGCGGTGGTGATATTCACTGCCACTCATTCTCAAGTCATTAGTATGGCACGCATTAGAGCAAATCATAAGAAATTGCCAATTTTTAATTGTTTGAGGCCTACAGAAACAGCAGTTTCCTATGATTCAACCTAAATATTATGTATAATGTATTATGTTATTATATATTAATATAACACAGTGTCATATTATGTAGGATATATTCTATTAATATTCATCTGCTCATGCATCCATTACATTAGCATTGCATAATTTTATAAGTTACATCTTGTTATTATTATGTTCATATCACAGATTACACTTATATTAATATTGGCATATTAATATACTGATGATAGAGGGCTGGTCAACTCTTTAATGTAAAGGGGTACACAGTAGGTATTTTATGCTTTCTGCCAACTTTTTAATGTAAAGGGCCAGATAGTAGGTATTGTATGCTTCCTGGGTCCCACGATCGGTCCGTGTCCCGACCACTCAACTCTGCGGCCGTGGCTCCACAGCAGCCCCGATAATACATCAAAGAATGAGCCAAGCTCCTTCCAGCGAAATGGTCAGTGTGGCCACTGAAATTTGAATTTCACGGGACCTTCACGTCAGGAAATACTCTTCTTTTCACTTCTTTCAACCACATAGAGAAGTAACTCATTCTTAGCTTGTGAGCCACGCGAAAATCGGTAGCAGCTGGAAGGCGGGCTTGTCAACCCCGCTACACCGATATCCAATCATACGTATTGTATCTACCGTATTGGAGGTTACCTTACGTCGTTTACAATAACGTGGTATCGCACACGAACTCACGTTACGCGTCGTCCTATACGGCCGCCCACCCACCTCCCTGCCCACTAGCATGCTGGGTAGGCCCCGGGCTCCGGGGACAGCAGCATTCTGGGTAATCACGTGGGCGGGGCCGTGGGCGGGAGGGGCGTGGCCTCCCCCACCAGCGCCTGACGCTTCTCTTCTCCCCCCCCCCCCACCCCGCAGCGGCGCCCGACCTGACGGCCTTCGGCGACCCGCGCCAGTTCCCCGCGCTGCCCTCCATCTCAGACCCTCGCATGCACTACCCCGGCGCCTTCACCTACTCCCCGACGCCCGTCACGTCGGGCATCGGCATCGGCATGTCGGCCATGAGCTCGGCCACGCGCTACCACACGTACCTGCCGCCGCCCTACCCCGGCTCGTCGCAGGCGCAGGGCGGCCCCTTCCAGGCCAGCTCGCCCTCCTACCACCTGTACTACGGCGCCTCGGCCGGCTCCTACCAGTTCTCCATGGTGGGCGGCGAGCGCTCGCCGCCGCGCATCCTGCCGCCCTGCACCAACGCGTCCACGGGCTCGGCGCTGCTCAACCCCAGCCTCCCGAACCAGAGCGACGTGGTGGAGGCCGAGGGCAGCCACAGCAACTCGCCCACCAACATGGCGCCCGCCGCGCGCCTCGAGGAGGCCGTGTGGCGGCCCTACTGAGGCCCCCGCGGCGGCCGGCGGGAGGGGCGCCCTGGCCCGGCCTTGGCCGCAGACGGCCGGCCCGCCTGGGCGGGGAGCGCGCCCCGCGCCCTGGGATCTCGCCCCGCTCCGCGCCGCCCCCCGCCCCCCGGAAACGTGCGGAGCGCCGTCGTGTGGGTCCGGCTCCCCTTTTCCGAACCCGACCCGACCTCCCCCCTCCCGCACCCCCCCCCCCCGCGAGGGTGTCCGCTCCGCCACCACGCGGACGCGTCGTAAGGCAAACAGGAAGATTCCCAGAGGGAAACTGTGAATGCTTCTGATTTAGCGATGCTGTGAATAAAAGAAAGATTTTATACCCTTGACTTCACTTTTTAACCAAGTTGTCTATTCCAAAGAATGGAATTTTTGGTTTGGGGCGGGGAGGGGTGGGGGAATGCAGCTCCTCTTGTTTTGGTATCTAATTCATATTTTTAATTTTCTTTTCCAGCACCTTATAAATTGCAAAATGCGTATTTGCATTTGGGGTGGTTTTTATTTTTATATATATATATATATAAATTTGAGCTTGCTTCTCTCTTGCTTTGACAATTGAAAGAAATATGATTCCTTTTTCTGTAAGTTTTATTTAACTTTTCTTTTGGACTTTCGTGTAGTTGTTCTTTTAGAGAAACAGCTACAGCTTTGGGTCATTTTCAACTACTGTATTCCCACAAGGAATCCCTAGATATTTATGTATCTTGATGTTTAGACACTTACTTATGTGTTGATACTTTTTTTTTATTATTTAAATGTACTTATATTAAGAAGAAAAATATCAAGTACTACATTTTTGGTTTTGATAGTAGCCAAAGTTAAATGTGTCACATTGAAGAAGGCTGGAAAAAAAGGACAGGCATTGAGATGACCGGGTTATCTAAATATTGTTTACATTAAACTCCCTTTCATGTTAATCAAACGAGTTGGTAGCTAATGCAGCAATGTTTTTAATAGGCTTTTTAGATACTGAGGGCCACTCAAAGGATCTGAAGTATGGAATTTTCTGCCAAGCTCAACAGAGGGTCTCCTCTCTGACTCCCTCCCTTGGAACAGAGAAGGTCAGATCTGGTTCCAGAGGGTTCAGGTAGATGCCAATGATTTCACCTCTGGAGAGGATTTATTTTCTGCCTAGCAGTTTGCTCCCTCCACGGGCTCTTGATGATTTCAGACATGCTTTATAACCGAACAAATCCAAAGTAAGCTGTGTGGCAGAGAAGTATCCACATGGGAAGCCAGTGACTGAATTTATGGGTTCCTTAACTGCTCCCTTCTGGGGTAGTAAGGAGATCGTCCGCATCCAGAGTTCAGATTTTTTAGCTCCAAGAAAATAGTCGTGTTTGATGCAGTCCCTGTTCGTTGATGCAGAACAAAACTTGTGGCTGTCCCCCAAGGCTGGGAGTGGAAGAAACTACAGAGACCGGGTGCCTTTGATGCCCACAGGTCTCCAGCCGAAGTTTCAGAGGGTGGGCCTAGAGGCAGACCCGAACAGGCCAGTCTTCCCGTGTGTGCCCAGCTGGAGTCGCGTGCGAAAGCGTTGTCCCGCCCGAGCCGGACTCCCGACTCCCGACCCACGCTGCGCGTCCACCGCCCACCCTCGCGTTGCTTTCACCTACCTTGTGGGGTGTGTGTGCAGTTTTCTCCGTGCCTCAGCGGGACAGGAGAAATTCGCGCCACCGCTGCCCATGGCTGCGATTCAAAAGTATCCAATGTCACTGTAAATTTTATGGCACTATTTTCATTGGAGAATTCGGTCAGAATGCGGTTGTTGTACAACTCCTAAATACTAACTGCTGATTTTGACATATGTGTGCTCAAAATGATCTGGTTGTTATTTAATGTACCTCTGACATTAGCTGAAATGATTTCAGGTCAACTCTGAAGAGTATTTGAAAGCAGGACTTCAGAACAGTGTTTGATTTTTATTTTATAAATTTAAGGATTCAAATTAGAAAGATCTTTGGCTGCAGGCAGCAAAACAGCTGGTCTTATTTAAAACAACTTGTTTTTGAGTTTTCTTATATATATATATATATATTGATTATTTGTTTTACATAGATGCAGTAGCACTTTGGTAAGAAAGAGTAAAGCAGTTTGTTTTGTCAGTCAGGTCATTCTTATCTAGAAAAGAGCTAAAACAGATGTTGGAGAAACTCAGAATATATTCGTTTTCAGGTTAGACATAATCCTCTCTCCACAACTCGATGTTTGATTCTATATCACATTTTTACAGCAAAATTACCCTTGAATGTCAGTAAATTTAAGTGTTGTTGTTGTTTTTTTTTATTTCTGAAAGGGACCTTCAGCCCATTTACCAAATCGAATTGAAGCATTCTTTTCAGCACATGTGGCCGTATCTGACCTGACAAAATTTGGGGGGGAAATGAAGGAAAAAAAATTTTCTATTTTTCACTTCAATTCCGGTACCTGAAGATATTCCAACTCAAAACCAGCCTAATGCCCTAGAAGGGGAATCAGAGGATGCTCCACATTGAATCTTTACTCTCAAAGGCATGTATGAGGAGGGCTTGTCACTTCGTTATAGACCCACTGGTTTGGCCATTCGGAGTTTCCCAGTCCCTTACCAGCAAATGCAGTACTTAACTGGTCCAAAAAATTAAGTCAGATGTTACTTGTTCTGGAGATAGGCCTCACATCACACTTAATGCTTTCCCCCCCTCCTGAGAAGTTGCATTCGTTGCCTTCAGGTACATTAAGGTGTCCCTTTAATCGAGGAGACCCTTAAGCCAATAATGTCATAACTGGATGTATCTGGAAACATTGGTCCAAGAGAAGAAAGATTCAGCCATTTCTACTGCTCATTCGTGCCTTTATAATTTCAACATGAACATGCATTTTCATTCTTTTTGTTTTTCTCACTGCATTTCTTTTATTACTTGTATTTCTTACATTACTTTTATTTCTTTCCTTCCCTGCGCCTGTAACATCTTCCTCTGTTTCGCTTCCCTTTCCTCCTCCGTTCTCCCGCTTTATTTGAGGAGACAGCACACACACCCCAACTCCGCACCAAATGTCCAGAACACGAGGAGCTGCCGTTCTCCTCCCCTTGCATAAAGGAACATGGTGAGTCAGCCTTTCTCCTGCCCATGGGTTTCTTCCAGCAGAACAGAGACCTTGCCAACCATTTTGGATCTGCTTGCTGTCCAAGTGCAGCAACAGAAGCCTTCCTGGGCAAATTACAATCAGTGAGTTAATAGACAGCCTTTCTGCTGCCTCGGGTTTCTGTGCAGATAAACAGCAATGCTCTGATTAGAAAGGAAATGAATGGTTTCACTCAAATGTCCTGCAATTTATGCTTGCAGATTTCTGTCCTGAAATACCTGCTTCCTTAAGGACATTCCGTCCTGGTGATTCTTGTTTTTGGTGGGTTTTGTTTTCTGGGGTATGACATATTTGGGGTCTTTTATACATGAAAAATCAGTTTAACGATAATCTCAGAAAACGTTTTTTACATCTGAACAAATGCCTTTTTGTTTACCTACAGGATACAATCGTTTGGGGTTTTTTCGTTTGTCTGTTTGGAGTTTCCCCCCCTCCTTTTAGCCAGATCAGTATTGATGAGGCTGATCAACTGGCATTTTTTTTTTCCTTCCAGAAGAGTTGCATCAACAAAGTTAATTGTATTTATGTATGTAAATAGATTTTAAGCTTCATTATAAAATATTGTTAATACCTGTAATAACTTTTTTTCAATTTTTTTGTGTGTGTTTCTAAGGACTTTTTCTTATGTTTGCTAAATACTGTAGACAAAAAAAAATGCTTCTTTCTACTTTGTTTATTTTAGACTTAAAGATGAGCTACTTTTTATTCACTTTTGTAAAGAGCTAATAGCATGGTTCCAGTTTGTTTTTGTTTTTTTTTTTTTAAGTTCACTTTTTGTTCTAGGGGAAATGAATGTGCAAAAAAAAAAGAAAAAAAAAAAGAACTGTTGGTTATTTGTGCTATTCTGGATGTATAAAAATCAATGGAAAACAAAATAAACTTCCAAATTGAAACGGCAGTAAAACACCTCTATTGACAAAGTAACAATGGGAAACGCAGTCTTACTCTGACAGGCCCCACCCACCTCGTGTCTATTTGCGCGGCAGTTACTGGATCTGTTCGCAAAGCCTCCTGGAAATGTGTGTGCGCTTTCTTTCTCCCCGGTACTGACGCCTTGAATCCTTCCCAAAAGGAAACTGTCAATCTCGAGTTTTAAACCAGATACGGTATGAGAGAGCACCCCCACCAGCCCCTCTCCAAGGTGTTTCTAGACGGGGTAGGGCGGGGGGGTGGCCCCCATCGCGCGTGGGCTCCTGTCCGAGTGGCCGCCTCCCCTCTGCCGGGAGCCTTCCCCGGGCCCAGCCTGTGCAGGGCGGCTGGACTGCTGCTGCCCAAGGGACCACGGGAGCCTTACTTTCTTTGTACCACAGTCTCTTCTGTAAATCCAATCTCCTCACTTAGCGAATGGCAAATAAACAGTTTGGCAAGTACATACACCCTCATCACACTGGTTTTGTCTGTTTCTGAGATGGAGGGCCGGGAAGCCAAAGGAAGGCCCCGCAGCACGCACAACACCTTCGGCCAGCTCTTCACGGGCTGGCTGGCCTTCGGGCTGGCGTCCGTGCCTTCTCCTCCCCGGGGGGGGGCCAGCACACCCTGGCTTCTGAGGCCATGAGCGCCGAGGTCAAGGCCAGGCCCCCGGTGCTGCTTCTTTGGGCACGAAGGAGCAAGGAAGCACGCTCTCATGCCTATATAAAAGTAATAACTGATTTGAAAGAATTACGTGGGACCTGCAAACACAGAGTGGGAAACGTGCACCTACGTTCAACAAGAGGCGGGTCGCTGTCATCCGCCTCCATTTCTTGAAACCACACGAGTCAGCCTTGAGTGGCGGCGGTGAGTTGTTTCAAGTTCTTCCCTCACCACCTACCCTGTGCAACGCTAGTATTTCAGTCTCACGACTCTGTGACCAAGTTACCTCCCAGCCACGGACCACCATCTAACACTCCTTCGCGGTTCTTGTCACTGCCTTGTCGTGGTCTTTGATGGCCCGCAGGGTGGTCATGAAGAATGTCAGGACACAAAGCAAGTGGGATCCAAAGGAATAATGGCCAATGAGCCGAGGCAGGAAATGGGTGGGAAGCTCAGGTTAGGCGTGTTCAGAGAGGGGGGCCTAGCGGAGCCGCTGAGCACGTACTGGGGAGCCACACCGCCTGGGTCTGGGTTCCGGTTCTGTTTCACACTCGGAAACAGATTAAACTGGGGGCCCAGCCTTTCCCACCGTAAGATAGAGAAAACGATGCTAGAAGTTAGGAGATCTCAATTACTTAATACATGTGAAACATACTAAAACGTTGTCGGTATGTTGGGGCGCCTGGGTGGCTCAGTCGGTTAAGCGTCCGACTCTTGATTTCAGCTCAGGTCGTGATCTTACGGGTTCGGCAGTTCAAGCCCCACATCGGGCTCCACGCTGATGGTGTGGACCCCGCTTGGGATTCTCTCTCTCTCCCTGTCTCTCTCTGTCCCTCCCTTGCTTGCACGCTCTCTCTCTCTCTCTCTCTCTCAATCTCAAAATAAATAAACATTGAAAATCATTAATAAAAAGTGTTGGTACATAATACGTGCTCAGTAAATGGAAATACGCAGAATAGTACTGCTCATTAGTAAAAACGTAAACAAGATCAAATAAAAAGTTAAAATGCCTTCCACTTTTCCCAATCCGTGCCTCGATGTTACTGCTAACTGGCCCATGTTTGCCATCACAGACTTCTTCTGTACCCATGATATACAACACACATTTTTTTTAATCTTTTTTTAATGTGTATTTATTTTTAGAAACAGAGAGGAAGGGAGAGTGCCAGCAGGGGAGGGACAGAGAGAGAGGGAGACACAGAATCTGAACGAAGCCAGCTCCAGGCTCCGAGCTGTCCGCACAGAGCCCGACGCGGGGCTCAAACCCACGAACCTGGAGATCATGACCCAAGCCGAAGTCGGACGCTTAACCGACTGAGCCACCCGGGCGCCCCTATACACCACATATTTGATCTCATCCACGCAAAAAGGCATCCTATGATACATTACACTGCACTGCCTTTTCACTTCGCACTTAGATCTGCTTCATTCTTTTTAATGACGGCACCACAGAAAACGGGATGGTTGGACTCGTCAGTTTGCCCCTTCCTTTACTGATGCGCTGGAAGATCCCCCCAGTGACTTGCTGCCACAACAGCTCTCTGCACGTGTCTTATGACCTCATGCTTGAATTTCTGTACATTTAAAAAAGAACTGCTGAAAAATAAGATAATAAAATAAAATAAAATAAAATAAAATATAAAATAAAATAAAATAAAAAGGAACTGTGGGTTCCAAATGATTTTACATTTTGACAGATCCCTCCAGAATGCTCTTTCAAAAGAATTAGATTTCCGGGGTCAGGGCCACGTGCTAGGAGGCAGAAAACAGAAACTTGCCAGGGAAATGCTCGATTACGGCGGTCGGGAGCAGGGTTTAAGCCGGACCTTTGGGTCAGAGAGGTTTTGTACCTTCTGCAGTGCTTAAAGCATTCCAGGGGAGGAGTGAATTAAAACAAATTACATGGACGTGCTCACTAAAGCCGGACTCTTACTAAAGCACTGCCCGCACACTAGCTTATTCCGTTCTTACAGTGGCCCCGTGGGGGAGATCCTGCTGTTGTCCCCATTTTGCAGACAAGGACACTGAAGTCCAGTGAGGTTAAGCAGTCCGCCCACGCTCCATGGCTATCGGTGGAGGAGCAGGGATTTGGGCCCCAGAAGTCTGGTTCAGGACTCATCAGCTACACCGCTTTCTAGACTGAGGCTCTGAGCAACCCTGACATTCGTCGATGACAAAAGAGTTGAGTAAACCCTCATGGGTGACTTTCCCTTCAAAGAATGCCTACCTCTTGCTCATCTGAAAAGCAGAAGGGAGAAATGAGTACGTGAGAGTTTCCAGAAAAGGGGGAGCCCAAGGGGCTTCCGAAGAAATCGTTCACACTTGCTCCCTCCTCCCCATGATGGAGAGGCTCCAAGTGAAAAGCGTCTTCCCTGCACGACTGAGTGTCTCGGGCAGACCCCATGAGATGTGGGCGAAAGCTTCGGGCCGGAGCCCTCCACTCCTCAATTCCGACCTTCATTCGCTTATTTATTTTTAAGAAACTTTATTTTTTTTTAAAGACGGTTTTAGATTTACAGAGAACGCGAGCAGACACTTCAGAGCGTTTCCATCTCCCCCATCCCCCTGCCCCCTGCCACCAGCACACGATGTCCCCTGTGACTTAAACATCTTAAACGTCGGTATAGTGCCTTCGCAACAATTAAACAATTAATTAATTAATTAATTAATTAAACAGGAGGAAGATCACAGAAGTAACGTACTATTTTTTTATCACATCTTATTAAGGACACACACAATCAACATGATCGATGCCTACTGGCATTGACCTTGATCAGCCGGTAGAAGTGTTTGTCACGTTCTCCTCTGTAAAGTTACCCTTCAATCCCCCCCTTTCCATACTGTACTCTTTGGAAAAAAAGTCAGCACACACAGGCCACACTTAAGAAATGAAGAATTGGGGCGCCTGGGTGACTCAGGTCATGATCTCACAGTTCATGAGTTCGAGCCCCACACTGGCATCTCTGTTGTTAGCACAGAGCCTGCTTCGGGTTCTCTGCCCCCACCCCACCCCCGCCCTGCACCTCCCCAACTCGTACTCTCTCTCTCTCAAAAATAAAGAAAAACATTAGAAAATAAAAACGAAATGAAGCATTATTCTCTCTCCCTTCAGGAGGCGGGAGTCCTTGGCTGCGAGCAGTAGGACAGCACCATCTGTGGCCACGTGGCCCCTGGTATAAAGCAGAGAGATCTGCTCCAGAGAAGACGACCAGCTCCCCTCCCGCTAAGTGTAGGAGCACCCGGTCTCTGCCCCCTCTAGCCTAGACAATCCAAAAGTTCAGGTTTCTAGAAGCTCCATGTTGCCCACTTTGGGCTCACTGTCTTTGTTCACAGCCAAGTTTTCCTCCACCCTTTCCTTCCGAATGATGTTGAGAGAGTCCTCACCAAAGTATTCAAATGTGGCTCAGGATGCCAAAAAGTTGCCTCTTTCTTCCTTTCCTTCTTCCTTCCTTCTTTTTTCTTTCCTTCAAATTCTTTTTCTTTCTTTATTTCCTTCTTTCTTTCTTTCTTTCTTCTTTCTTTCTCTCTGTCTTTCTTTCTTTTAAGTTTGTGATCATTGGTTGAACTTTATCTTACGACTTAACAGAATTTCCTATATCTTTGTTCAAAACCAGCACACTGTATGTCCATGATCCCCCCCTTTCAGTGGGGTTTCAGAATCCTAGATCCCAGAATCCTAAGGTAACGCCAAAGTAAGCAAATGCCCCCCCTTTCTTTGATGCATATATACCCTTCCCTACCCTTAGGGTTTCTCAAGAGTAGCCTTGCCTCCTTCATGATACATTATAGGATTAAGTTCCCTGCTCATGTTTTCAAAGGGAGAGAAGGTGTCATGGAATGTGTTTACTGCCGCAGAAGAGGGGTGTTCGTTGTGTGCCAAATTTTAATATTGGTAATTACGTTTTGCATACCTCAAATTCTCCCTCGTTTCCATTTCATTGATGCTGTTGTAAAGATTAATTAATGTTTTGAAAGTGTTTTGAAGATGAAAAGTCTTACGTGCATACAAAGTACGATTATTTGTTATTACAAATAGTTGTACGAGGCCATTTTCTTTCCTCGCCTTAGTGATTGTGGGAGAGTTTCTGCAGGCAATTAAAAGCTGCAGTGTCTTCCTTAAAAAATGGCTGCCTTCATCAAAAATCTTTTCTATGGCAGTGAACAACAGAGTCTTTCCCTCCTCCTGGGGGAGGCAGACTCTAAACAAATCAACATAACATATTGTCTAGCAGATGGTACATTGGTATATTGTCTAGAGCCTGGGTGGCTCAGTCAGTTAAGCATCAGACTCTGATCTCAATTCAGGTCATGATCTGACGGTTCATGAGTTGGAGCCCCACATTGGGCTCTGTGTGCTGACAGTGCGAGCCTGCTTGGGATATTCTCTCTCTCTCTCTCTCTCTCTCTCTCTCTCAAAAATAAATAAATAAATCAACTTTAAAAAATGATGGTATATTAATTTCCAAAGATTGCTATAACACAATACCACTACTGGATGGCTTGAAACAAAAGAAATTTGCTGTCTTACAATTCTAGAAACCAGAAGTCCAAGATCAAGAGGCTGGCGAGGGTGATTCTATCAAACAGATGCAGCCTTGGAGCAAAGGACACAGTTCAATGAGTAGAGAATGACTGGATTTCAGGTCCCATTCACCTACTCAGCTGGGCACTCCAGGTAGATTTTGTGCAGCACACAAAAGTAGAACCAACAGGCTATGCTGATGGATTAAATATGAGGTGTGGGAGAAAAAGGAATTGAGAATACCTTCAAGGTTTTAGATCTGAGAAACTGGATGAATGAAGTGGGCATTCCCTGAAGGGGAAATCTGGGAAGGAGTGAGTTTGTCCAGAGACCCCATCTCCTGGTGGGTCAGGAAAAGAGGAGGATGCATTACATGCTCGTCAAGATTCTTCCAACAATGAAGGATCCATCCAGGTGGCAACAGAAGCTATGGTAGATTTAAAAAGATGGGTCTCGGGGCGCCTGGGTGGCTCAGTCGGTTGGGCGTCCGACTTTGGCTCAGGTCACGATCTCGCGGTCCGTGAGTTCGAGCCCCGCGTCGGGCTCTGGGTTGACGGCTCAGAGCCTGGAGCCTGCTTCCGATTCTGTGTCTCCCTCTCTCTCTGCCCCTCCCCCGTTCATGCTCTGTCTCTCTCTGTCTCAAAAATAAATTAAAAAATGTTAAAAAAAAATTTTTAAAAATAAAAAGATGGGTCTCCCTTGCTTGTTAGGAATTCTGCTTGACAGCCATATACATGGCTTAATAAGAAAGCAGCATCCCATTTTCCCACAAGTATTCTGTGTTCGAGATCTGACTCTTTGCAAAAGCAGGGGGATCCCTGAACTCCGCCCCCAACTCCGCAACCATGTTCTCATTCTTTAATTCGGTAGGTGAGGAATTGTCGCTTCATTTGGCCTGACTGCCCGCGGGGAGGGAAACCCACAGCAAGACTTAACTGTAGGCTTCACCTTCTCCCTATACCAGTTAGCCCCCAAGGATGGAGAGAGGATTTCACTAAGTCCGTGTGTGCCTTGATTTGGATTGTCGAACAGAATGACCCGCGCATTGAAACCTGCAAAAACGACAGATTCCTATAGCTGAAATACTTTCCTTTCACCCCTGAGTTTTAGGAAGCCAAAACCTGCCAGTTGCCTACCCCCATATCTATTTTCCTCGGTAATAGATTCCCTTGGTCACATGACTGCCTGGAGGAAAGACTGCACCTCCCTTACAGCTTGGCCTCCCATGTGACAAATTTCTGGCCAATGTTATCTAAATGGGGGCAGCTTCCAGAAAACTCCTTAATGAAGAGTGGGTGTGCATATGTTGCCCCCACTTATCCATCTCTTCCCTAACCTGGCTGCCTAGAATAAGGAGGTGATGGTCCGTGGAAGAAAGCTACACCCCAATGGGTGGATGCCATTAAGAGTTTGGTCCAATGTCTTTGTCCCCATCCCACTGGAACTGCCTATGTCTGGATGCATCCACATGAAAGAAAACTAAACATTTACCTCTCACTTAGGCCACCTATATGTGGGGTTTTCTGTCACTGCAGACAAACTTAATCTTAAGTGCCATACACACATAAATGACCGCCTTGGGCAGAAACACTGACTGGGGGAAGAAGTGCTTTCTCTTCTCCCAAACTCTGATTCCTTCCAGTTTATTAAGGGCCTTTCCGGGTGTTCGGGGACCGTAGAGAAAGGAGGAAGTGAGAGGAGGTAGCAGGGTTGCTCCAGAATCTACCAGGATGAACAGCCCCGTGGCTCCACTGCGAGTTCATCTCCAACTCTGCCCTAATGTTTGTAACAACCCAAAAGTGCTTAGCTCAGGTTGTCAAAAACCACTTTGCCTGTGATCCACTTGCCCGATAGTCAAGTTTCCTTAAAATTCAATCCAGCTGCAGAGTTTTTGCCTTTCTTCCATGTCCCATCCTCGCCTGCCATCTTGTCTTTCTAACTGTTGAATACGGTCTGAGGGCATTTCTGCCATTTTTTTTATAAAAGGCTTTGATAAGGAACCATCAGATTTACAGTGTTTTATGGATAATGTGTTTTTTTTTTTTCAATTTGGGTGTCCTTTTTCTCATTGTAAATAAACAAAGGACTTTTTAGCCAGGTTTTTTGAAGATCCTTTTCTCAAATTTTGACCATTTTTTAAAATTTAATTTTGTTTAGCTATGTTTATTTGTATTTTATTTCACATGAAATGCTCCCAAACAGATGAAAAACCTTCACAAAGGTGAATTTTGAACAGAACTGACCATTGGATGATTAGTCACAGGCTGGTTTTCCATAAATTGGTTTTGAGTCATATGATCTCCTCCCTACACATAGGCATTTCCAGAATCTAGTCTCCTTATACCTAATCCAAGGACTTGAAATTCCCAACCCTCAGCTGCCACACCTGTGAGGTACAAATAAAAGTATCCGTTTCAATCTAACTAGTATTAATAATGAATATGTTTGGCAAAAAATTAAAAGGAAGACAACAGAAAATGTTGGAGAGAATGAGTAACAATGAAAACTCTCTTACTTTGCAGGTGGGAGTATAAATTGGCATCACCACTTTGGGAAACAATTTGACATTACCCTCACAGAACTGAACACATGCCTTACCCTCAGTCCCAGAATGTCCACTGCCAGAAAAATACCTGACCGACTCCTCATATGCACCAAAAGATGCGTTCAACTGCTTAAAGTGGCACTAATTGTACTAGCAAGAACTAGAAACAACTCGAATGTCCACAATAGAAGATGGATAAATAGGCTGTGTTATATTCTTACAACGGAAGAGTATACCGAGATGAAAATGAATGGACTACCATTACATGAACGAATGGACTACCATTACATGAATGAATGGACTACCATTACATGAATGAATGGGCTACCATTACATGAATGAATGGGCTACCATTACATGTAGCAAAATGAGTCACGGGGCTAAAAACTCAGAAGAATGTACAGGGTGCAATTCTATTTATATAAAGCTCAAAAGCGAGCAAAATATTTTAAGGGATGCATACACAGGTGTTCTGAGAAAATTAGGGGAATTATTAACACAAAATTCAGGATACTTGGTTACACTAGGTAGGTGATCAGAGATTCTGGGATATTGTTATATTATTTCTTAGCTTAGGTGGTGAATATATGCATCTTTATCTAATCATATAGAGAGAACTTGGTTCAGTTAAACTGCTAATGAGCTCAAAACTCAACGTTAGATCAACCGCTCTTGTCCAAGGC
The DNA here is from genome assembly GCF_018350215.1 of Panthera leo. Classification (NCBI taxonomy): domain Eukaryota; kingdom Metazoa; phylum Chordata; class Mammalia; order Carnivora; family Felidae; genus Panthera; species Panthera leo. The sequence continues at coordinate 10,572,307 of NC_056687.1, forward strand.
CCCTTTGGAATCCCATGAGTCAACCTATCATGTGACAAATACATACCCGTGGTCACCATAGGAACCAGGTAAAGGAGTAAATGGCTGCTGTTGGAACCACAGCTCAGATCCCCCCATTCTAGTGCCTGTGAGTCTTTTTTTTTCTTTCTTTTTGTTTTTACTTTTTTTTTAATTTATTCATTTTTGAGAGACAGAGTGCAAGCAGGGGTGGGACAGAGAGAGAGGGAAACACAGAATCCGAAGCAGGCTCCAGGCTCCGAGCCGTCAGCACAGAGCCCGACGTGGGGCTCGAACTCACGAACCGTGAGATTATGACCTGAGCCAAAGTCAGATGCTTAACTGACTGAGCTGCCCAGGCACCCCCCCCCCCATGCCTGTCATTCTTATATATCCAGATCATTTGGGTCAGAGGAAGAAAAAACGCCAACATGCTAATAGGACTGAAAGTATCCACGGGGGAAAATCGCATATTTATTCGACTTCCTTTGGATGGTTCTTAACAGCAACCATCCTCAAAGCCCTGATGATGCCCCTGAAGTTATTTATAAACCCTCACTAGTTGCTCCACAAAACAGAGGAAATAGCCATGTTGTCCACAAATTAACTCTTCACATGTGGTTAATGATTTCAACACTAAGGAGGGGGATACGTGCATGTGGGTGGCACCGAGGGGTAGGAAATAGTCAACGTAAAAGAAGGGGACAATAACCACAAATTTAATTCAGAAACAAAACAGTCTTTCTTTTGGTTTCAATTGTCTCTTTCTGTCTCCATGAATACCTCATATCTATGTAATGATTGGTTCAAGCCTCACTTAAAACACAAGCCCTTAACAAGATCCCAGCTCATTGGTTAGCAAGGAGGGAAGAAAGCTTGCTTCGTGCTGTAAAAAGTTTGAGGTAATTGCCCCTCTCCCTGGTCTCTTTGTCTAAACCACTAACTCCTGCAGTACTGAGACTCTGCTTGGAGTTTCCTCCAATATTTGAACACATAAATATAGGTCTGCAAGTACACTGCCCCTGTTTATGAGCCTTTTAAAGATCAAAGAGTCGTTTTCAGCTGTTGGGCTTGTCACTCTGAAACATACTGTACTTTACCATTTAACGGGTAGTCCTTTCAGAACAGCCCAGGAGACTCTCCCCATCTTTTCTTAACAATGAGTCCTAAGGTTTGTGTAAAGAGATGCCCTTAATAGAGGGTTCGATTCTGTCCCCAACATATTAAAAAGCTCGGTGCCTCCCATTTAATGGAGCTGAATTTTAAAGGGTGCAGGTCTAAGCTTCCATATGTCTCGACCTGAAGATGCCAAAACTGTGCTTCAAAATCAAATGGTCAGATTGACAAAAGAGAATTTCACAGGGTAAATTTCACTCTAGGTAGTGCCTACACTTAAAGAATGGCTCCAAAGTCGTGAACATCCTGGAGCCCAGGTCACATTGCTTAACAGTCATTGTCCCTACACGTGTATCTCGTGTTTTCTTGGCAACGCCTTCAATTTCCACTGAGTTCAAATGTGAACTTTGGGACAGCTTACGTGTTTCTTACATAGACTAAGATAGAACAAATAAGAGCAAGAATAAAATGGGAGGGTAAAGAAATTAAAAACCAGAAAGTGAGTTTAAATTGATACATTTTCTGAAATCATAAACCTACTTTAGGTCTTCAAAGACCTGATTCTCAGAAGTATAGTAGGCTGCCTGGCTTGAAGTTAAGAAGAGTTGTGCATTTGGTATGTGAGAAGTAGATTTTGAAAGATTCCTGCCTCCAATTATGGTGGGAGTAGCATGTTGCAGATTAACACTCCCATAGGGAACAACTAACAAAACGTCAGTGTGTGTGTGTGTGTGTGTGTGTGTGTGTGTGTGTGTTTGAAGACATCAAACCAAGGTAAACAGGGACCTAAGGGGTCAATATCCTAGAAAGCAAGGGAAGTAGAAAAGAAGTGAGAAGTGATAGGAGTCTGACATTTGGCATTACTTTTGCTTTTCCCTTCCAGGCATTTTCTGTTTCTCAAGCCTGCTAAAAAACTAAAAAAAAAAAATTTTTTTTTGGTTAAGCTTCGAGGTACAGGGACAAAAATTAGGTTCAGGGCCCTTTAAGAAAGAGACAGGAGAGAAGCGCTGATAAATTACCCAGGATTTCTATTGAAATGCTCCAAGAGCTATACCTGGGAGTGCAGCTTCACAAATACTGAAACACAGACTCTAATCACCTCAATATCTGCATAGATTTAGTTACTTTAAATCCAAATGCTCTCCAAAGCATAACAGATGCTCAAATTATCTAAACAATTTTTATACACAATGTTAGCTATTCAACTAGAAATTACTTGACACACAAAAAAGACATGAACAAATAACTGAAAATCAAGAGAAATCACAGATAATTGTCACAGAAATCATAGGAGTTGTCAGATACGGACTTCAAAATATATGCAACCAATAAATGCAAGAAAGTTAGATGGCTATATGTAGACAACTCAAACTATTAAAAAAAAAAGTGGACTTTCTATAACTGAAAAGTACTTGAATTGAAATTAAGAACTTAACCAATGAATTCAATAGTAAATGGAGAGAGGGCTGAAGAGAAGATTCATGAACTAGAAGACAGGTCAAAAGAAATAGCCAGACTTGGGGCGCCTGGGTGGCTCAGTCGGTTAAGTGTATGACCTTGACTCAGGTCACGATTTCACATCTCATGGGTTTGAACCTGCCATTGGGCTCTGTGCTGACAGCTCAGAGCCTGGAACCTGCTTGGGATTCTGTGTCTCCCTCTATCTCTGGCTCTCCCTCCCCCCCCCACCTCTCTCTCTCTCAAAAATAAACACTAAAAAGAAAAAAAAAAGAAATCACCAGACTGAAATACAGAGTTAAAAATAAAAAAGCAGAACATACAGAACAGAGCATAGGACACAGGTACATGGTGAAAGGTCTGATATACATGTAATCACAATTCCAGGAGAGGAAAAAGAGAGTAGGTAAGAAAAATATTCAAAGAGATGACAATAAATTTCCACAACTAATGGCATCAAGTCACAGATTTAAAAGTGTTTTTAAAAACACCAAGCAGTTTAAATACTGAGAAAACTACACCTAAGTACTTCATAGTAAAATTGTTGAAAACCAGAAACAAAGGGAAAAAACTCTTAAAATCAGTCAGAGAGAAAAAAAAACATAACACTTTCAAAAGAGCAACCATAAGATTGACAAATATCTTTTAAACAAGACAGTAGAAGCCAGGAAATAATGGGGTAACATTTTCCAAGTGGTGAAAGAAAATAATTGCAAGCTTAGAACTTCTCACTCAGTGAAAACACTTTTGAATAAAGACAGTTTCAAACAAATGAAAATTGAATTTGTCACCAACAGAACTGCAATACAGAACAATTATAAACAGAGGCCTCTGGGTAGAAAGGAAAGGATTCCATGTAGAAGCCTACAACGGAATTAAGAAGAATGGAAATGGTAAAGTATGCGTGTATGAAACACTAATAATGTCTTGTGAGGTTTAAACAATATAGAGAAAATTAAAATACGTAATAATAACAACACCAAAGGCAGGAGGACATAAAGTTAAAATGCCCTGTGTTCCTTGCGTTATCCATGAGTGATTAAAAAAAAGTTACTAACTTACGGTAGATTTCAATGTCAAACATGTGTGTTGTAATCTAGAGTAACCATGTAGTGTAATAAACAGAACTCCAGGGCTGCTTCTGCCCCACCCCCACTCTCCCTTCCCATGTCCTCACTGGATGGCCCCAGGAGTGCCATGTTCACCCCACCCCCCCGGACCTGGGAGTAATAAATCTTGTCTATTTTCTCAAGGTTTCTAACTGGCTATTCCTGAGGTCATCTTGCAATCATAATAAAAATTACAAAGGCCGGTCCCACCACAACAGTGAGTCCAAAAGAAAAGATGTCTATGAGGAACTCGCCATAGGCCCAGGTGAGTGCCCCCAGGCATTTCTAGCCAATAGCACCTCTGTCAATAGGGTGAGACCCGCACAAAACAAACCAGAAAAAAAGAATATATAACCAACAAATGCTTAACAGAAAAAAGGAATGCTTAACAGAAAAAAAGCAAAAAAGAATAACTACTCCAGATAAAGTAAGAAATATAGCAGCTTAAAGAAAACTTAGCAGCTAAAGAAACTTAGCAGCTAAAACAGCACAATAATATTCCACAGTGTCTGTGGTCTAGAATTTGGAAGGCTGCTTGGCTGGGTGGCCTCAGCTAGAGCCTCTCATGAGGTTTCCATCAAGATGTCAGCCAGCGCTGCAGTCATAGGAAGGCTTGACTGGGAGTGCAGAATCTTCTTTTAAGATGACTCATTTATAAAGCTATTGGTGGGAAACCTTAGTTCTTCACTACATGTGAGTGGATGTTTGAGAGTCCCAATAGCGTTCTTCTTGTGATCTAGCCTTTTAAATGATTCACTGCCATTTCTGCCTATTCTGTTTGATAAAATTGAGTCAGTATGTCTAGGGCACATTCGCAGAAAGATAAAGCTGCATCTCTTGAAAGATGAAATATCAAAGAATCTGTGGGCATATTTTAATGCCATGAAAAAACAAGATAAAAGGAATCATAGAAGGTGAGACAAAGAGAAAACAGAATACAAAAAGTAGAGTTCAGATTACATATATCAGGGGCGCCTGGGTGGCTCAGTTGGTTAAGCGTCCAACTTCAGCTAAGGTCACGATCTCCCAGTTTGTGGGTTCTAGCCCTGCATCGGGCTCTGTGCTAACAGCTCAGAGCCTGGAGCCTGCTTCAGATTCTGTGTCTCCCTCTCTCTCTGCCCTTCTTCTGCTCGCACGCTGTCTCTCTCTCTCTCTCTCTCAAAAATAAACAAACATAAAAAATCAAAATTACATATACCAGAAACTATTCAATATGAAAACCAAATATTCCAATTAAATACAAAGACTATAAGACTGGATAAAAAATATGCTGCTTATAGAAGGCACACCTTAAATGAGAATACACAAAGATTTAAAATAAAAGAATGGAAATAGACCCTCATGCAAACATTAACCAAAAGAAAGTGTACATAGCCATGTTAATATCAAATAAAATAGTCTGAAAGGCAAGGAGAGTTTCTATAACATAAAGAGGAACATGTCATAATGGTAATGATATTTTGTAATAAAAGGATTAATCCACCAATAAAATACACTGCAGATATTAAATAAATAACATATATTAAGAACAAAATGCCAATTAATGTGGAAACAAATTAATGGGAAAATTCTTAGAAAATACTTCTAAAGTTGACACAAGAAGAAATAGAAACTCTAAATAGATCTCATGTCTGTTTAAATAATTGGATATATCTTTCACTGATAAAAAGTTTGTTTACAATTGGTGTTATTATTTCCTTAAATTTAAACTTATTTAAGTGTATTTAAATTTAAATTAATTTCTTAAAATTAAGAACACCAATTGTAAACAAATTTCTTCAGGTGATAAAAGAAAAGACATTTCCTCCACATTTTCTAAAGGCAGCATAACGTTAACCTTGACACTAAGGCCTGACAAGAACAATGCAAAAACAGGAAAAGGATAGCCCAATCTCATTCATAAGCAATAGAGGAAAAGCAATTGAATAAAATATTACCAAACTGAATTCAGCAATATCAAAAAGGATAATTAAGGTGCCTGGCTCAATTGGTTAAGCATCTGATTCTCAATTTGGGCTCAGATTATGATCTCATGGTTCATGGGTTCAAGCCCTGCATCGCACTCTGTGCTAACAGTGCAGAGCTTACTTGGGAATCTCTCATTCTCTCTCTACCCCTTCCCCACTCGTGTTCTCTCTCTCTCTCTTGCTCTCTCTCTCTCTCTGTTTCTCTCTCTCTCTCTCTCTCTCACACACACACACACAAATAAACTTTTTTTAAAAAAAGATAATACATCACATCAAGTTGTGTTTGTTCCAAGAATTCAAACTGGCTTACTATTCAATAATCAACTAAATCTATGAGAATGGCGTAAACTGTGGTCTCTTTATGTATGGGATACTATGCAGTAATGAAAGTTAGTAAACTACTGATACAGCAACAAGATCTTTCTCACAAACAGAAGGTTTAGTTAAGAAGCTAAACAAAGATGGGGCACCTGGGTGGCTCAGTTGGTTGGGCGTCTGACTTTGGCTCAGGTCACAATCTCACGGTCCGTGAGTTCGAGCCCCGCATCGGGCTCTGTGCTGACAGCTCAGGGCCTGGAGCCTGTTTCAGATTCTGTGTCTCCCTCTCTCTCTGACATTCCCCTGTTTGTGCTCTGTCTCTCTCTGTCTCAAAAATGAATAAACGTCAAAAAAAATTTTTTAAATATAAAAAAAAGAAGCTAAACACAGAGTACATACTGTATGGTTCCGTATATATAGACTTCAAAATTGGCAAAAGTAATCTAAGGTTATAGAGTCAGGATAGTGATTACTTCCTCTAGAAAAGAAGAGAAAGATTTAGAGGAAGTATCAGAGAGACTTCTAGGGTGTTGGTAATGTTCTATCTCTGATATAGGCGGTAATTACTTAGAAATATGTTCATTTTGTAGTAATTAATCAAGCCAATCACTGGTTACAATTTGTGCATTTTTCTGCATCTAAATGGATTTGACTATCAGAACTAAAGCAGATGTTTAAACATCCAAGACCTAAGAAACCAAGTTATAACAAATAAAAATTGGCATATATACAATTCCAAAGAGGACATTTATCCACTATCTTACTTGCTCTTCACTCCGGTCATCAGAGGTAGCATTAGGTGTGTAGGTGGTCATGGTTATTATCCCCATTACACAAAGAAACTGAAATATTGAAAAGTTCAGTGACTCATCCAAAATGTTATTATCACAATGCCAACATCTAACAACAATCCAGGATGATTGAACCATTGGCCGTATTGTCCAGTATGGACCATATTTGGACCATATTGTCCAATTTAACAAAGCTCAGTTTAAACCACCCCAGTGGAATTCATGAACATGACTACACAGATTCCATTTTTCCCATTGCTTTACAAAGCCAGATCATCCTGTGTGGAAAGGTGGACGGAGCATAGACTTTGAAGTAAGATCAAACCTGGGAGGGGAAAAATCTATACCTTATCAAAAATGGACTGTGTAAATTTGGACATGATACTCCATTGTTCTCAGCGTTGCTTTCCTCGTCTACAAAGTGAGACAAATAACTCGCCTCCCAATAAGGTTGTGTGAAGAGTAAATTAGATGACATGGAAAAATTGCCCGGCATGATGCCTGAAAGCAACTGACCTTCAGTCATGTTGGTTCTACCCCTCACTGGGCCAATGATTTACACTGCTTAGTGTGATTAGGAATCACCATCGTGCTTTTTTTTCCCGATGGGATATGCATTTCAAGAATCCCTGGAATTATGGGAGGCGTGGCCCCTTGTTAAAGGAAAGCAAGTGAGGACGATGTGGGGTTGGAACAGGAAGCCTTCTTAGTAGCTATGTAGCTGACCTTTGCTTCACTCCTGAAGAAGGGTGGACCTGACACTGTTACTTAATCTCAAATTTCCTGGACTTTGTTCCCTATTTGTCTTCTCAGAACTTCCACCCAATTTCCCTCAAAGCCACCTATTCCTTGGAGACTCTGATCAGATGCTTCAGTCTCTTCCCACCGGCGTCAACATGTGTTGGCTTAGCAGCCACCCCACCTGGGTTCTATTGATAAACACATCCATGTGGCCTGGTCATCTCAAATATCACAGTTGATTAAGTCTGGATGGTATGATGTAATCACTGCTGCTTTGTGTGTTCTTCAGGTGGTTTATGTGTCACCGTCCTCCCTGCCTTTGCCATAGATCCTGGGCTTCAATAATTAGCTATAACCCGAGTTTCATGATTACCTCTTTGGCCCCCTTGTGTCTGCCTACATCCTTTCTCTTCAGCAAGAGGTGGTTGTTTCTAGAGCAAGTCTTGGACCATCCTTTGGCATCCTACTGTTGGAAATGAGGCTGGGGGCACCAGATGAGGCACCAAAAAGCAGCTGAAGTCAACCTAGCCGAGGATGGAGGCAGCCCATAGACACAGAAGTATTTAAAGTAAGAGTCAAGGGCTCATTCAGACATTGAGAAGGATGGAGACAGATGCCCTCAGCGTCTGGGTCTACAGGGGAGATCACATTTCCCCTTTAAGACTCAGGTCTACCTGGTGGGCACTACCTGTAGCAGATAATTTAATTAAAGGGACCACACACACCCTTTTGATAAGGGAGATGTGCCCTCTCCAAAAAAGCGATGAAATTTTTCCGCTAAAGGTACAAGGCCAGGGTCATATTCATCCATCTTCCTACCAAATTCTGAGACCAAACACAATGATGGAAGTAGTAGCAATCATAAAACAGTAAATGTATCGAGTGCTAACTCTGTGCTTAGCCCTTATGAACTACTCTACAAGGATGATCTCGTTTAGTCTTTATAATAACCGTATGAGAGGTACATTATTATTTTCATATTACAGATAGAGCACCTGAGCCTTAGAGAAGTTAAGCAGCTTGCTCATGGTGACACAGCTAGTAAGTGGCAGAGTCAGGGTTCCAACCCAGGTAATCCCTTTCTGGAGCCCAGACTTTTGGTCTAGACACTATACCGTCTCCCTACAGATCATGTTGTCGTTTATTGAATGAATGAATGAATGAATGAATGAATAAGCGAGGGAAAGAAACTATGGACTGAGAGCTTACTACACAACACACAGCAAACTAGGAATACTGTGACGTTTTCTAATTTGCCCAGGCAGGCAAATGGTGCCGTTGGGCCTGGAGATAAGGAACACAAAAGAGACATCTGTGAAAAGGAAGGTAGTGGGTTGAGTTTGGGTTGTGTAGAGTTAGGATATCTGTGTGGGACATCCTGGGAGGCTCTGCATAATGATCTCCCTACATGCCTCCCATCCCTAAGTTTCCCATCCGTGCTGAGATGGACAATAACAGAAATTGCATTTCCCTGACATTGCTCATGTATCTGTCAATCGAGTATGTCAGGATCTTCTTAATTAGACTGGTAGCTCTCAGAGAATAGGGAGCTTCCTCATACATTTTCAAGTCCTGTTTCCCTACTCAGTGATCAACTTGACATGACCGTTCTACAATTTGAGCCATAGATTTTTTGGGGGGAGCTAAATTCAAGAGTGCACCAAACAAACCTGCTTCTTACTGATGTGGTGCATATGCCTTTTGGCCAAGCAGAAAGAATTCTTTTGGCTTTCTGTGAGACAACCCTGACAGGCAGATCAAGTTGAATTAGGTGCTTTCAATTAGTTGTTAAGGGGTTTATTTCAGAAACAGCATCCTTCAAAGCTCGGTACAGATCCTATCTTCCCCATGAAGTGCTCTCTGAGCATCCTGGCCCATCACAATGTCTCCATCTCCAGACAACCACCAAAACTCACCGTCTGGACCATAGTCCGGCACTGGCCATCTGTCACTTTTTTCATTCCTTGTCTTATACCAACTGTAAGTTTCATGAGGACAAAGACTATGTCTTCTACTTCTCTGAGTAGCACGATAGGATTTTTAGATACGTATTAATTCCACAAATCGTTATCGCACATCAACAATATGCCAACCAGGAAGGCAACAGAGACAAAACAGATCAAAATCGCTTCCTCGGTGGAGGAACTCTCCCCTATACTGCCTTGTCCTCACCACAACGCTCTTCCCCTATTCTTGCAGAGTACAGAGATCAGAGTCGCATTTTTAAGGTGATCTCCAGAGAATGGCAAGCCCAGGTCAACCATACTGGGTTGAAAAGAGAACACATGAGAACTAGATGACCCTTTACCTAGGGACTGGAGAAGGGCTGCCTAAGCAAGGGGACAGAAGGGGCAAAAATTGTGGGTGTCTAAGGTGGGCCCCTGTGCCCTATCCTATGGTGAGCTTGGAACCCACTCATGCCTGCAGCTAATTGTTAAATTTTCAGAAATTTTATGAACTGGTTGAGGTTAGCAGCTTGAAATTGGCCATGGAGTTAGTTTTCACACTTTTGCATCCAGCAAAGCTCCAAGTGTGGACCTTTCTGCACCCTTTCCCCTCCCCAGCACCAGAGCTAACTGTTAGACATTTACCAGCACTGCTGAGCCTGCAGCCTCACAGAGTTGCTTCCCCAGCCTCCACCCCAAAAGCAGTTGGGTAGAAAGGGCAGCAGGACTAGAAGGGAGGATCTGACACAGCATCGGAGAGCATCAGAAGTTTCCTTGCTTCCTCAGAGGGGTGTGCACAGGGCCTCACAGTGTGAACAAGAAAGAAACAGAGTCACAAGCTGACAACTGGAGACTTTAGGGGGACACGACCATCTCACAATTGTCTTAGTCGTTATTAGAAGTAACTAGTGCAATGAAAGTGGGCGATGGTGAGGGTATGGTATGAAGCAAGAGATGATTAATCCAACCATGTGCTCCTGAGATCCAAGGAAGAGGGAAAATAGGAAGAGGAGGAGGAAGTGGAGGAGGAGAAAGACATAGCCCATGCACTGGTTGCCTGGAGAAGACCATGACAAGACCACAGACCTCTCAGCAGGAGCCAAAGACCAGATGCCATGATTATAGGCAGATGCTGCCCTGGAAGGAGGGGAAGGCAGAAACTCTCACCAAGCACGTTCCCAAAGCAACCGAAAACAAAGCAAAACAAAACACCTAAGCGAATAAGTTACCCTGAAGTAAACATAATTTTTTCTACCCATATTAGTCTGCTCAGGCTGCCATAACAAAATACCACAAACTGGGTGTTTTAAAAAAAAAAGACATTCATTTCTTACACTTCTAGAGGCCAGAAGTCCAAGATCAAGGTCCATCAGGGTTCGGTTTCCAGTGAGGGCTGTCTTCGTGATTGGTGGATGGCTACTTTGTCCTCACATGACCTCTTCTTGGTGCACACGTGGGAAGAAAAAGCATGGTCTCTCTCCTCTTCTTGTAAGACCACCAATCCTATTGGATCAGAGCCCCAATCTTCAGACCTCACTTAACCTTAATACCTCCTAAAAGTCTTATCTCCAAAGGCAGTAACAGTGGGGCTTGGGACTTCAACATTTGCATTTGGGGAGATACCAGTCAGTGCATGGTGCTATCACTAGGTAGAAAGGGAGCTTCCAACAAGGACTGAGTTGACATAGTGTTGGGGTTGTGGCCAGCAGGCACTCTCTCCAGGGCTAGTGTAAGTCTAAGTTGGCACAACCTCGTGGGGAGGAGTTTGGAAATATTCACAGAACTTTTCACAGAAACATTTACCCCGTATTCCAGTGATTGCACTTCTCAGAACTTTTTCTACGAACCCAACTTCCTCTGTGCAAGTCGACATATGCACGCCGTTATTCACTGTAGTTGAATCACTGTATTGTACACTTGAAACTAATGTTACACTTTACGTTAACTAACTGGAGTTTAAATAAAGGCTTTAAAAAAATCGAAAGCAACCAGGTGGCCATCAGTTAAATCAATAATGAAATAGTCTATGACTATAAAAAAAGAATGCTGAAACTCTCTACATAGTGATATGTAAAGGAAAGGACTACGTATTACATTTTATGAGAAAGGGGAGTAATAAGGATATATCTTCACCTTTGGTTCTATTTTAAAAGGATCCACAACAAACCAATAAAATGGGAACAAGACATCTTAAGGTGTAGCCTTTTCATACTGTTTTGCTTTCATGTAATGATTGTGTGATCTACTGAAAAACAACAAAAAAAGTAAAGTTGCATTTCTGCACACTTGAGTTTGAGACTCGTAAAGATTCACTGCCTGCTCTACCTGTGTCCACCATGTTGAGATGGCCAAGGAGTGTTTTCTGATTAACCCCATCTGATCCCATTGAGTCATCAGCATGACTTCAATCCTGTAAGAACGTGATGCGAATCAAGGTTATGTCTGACCTTGCCAGAAATAGGGTTGAGTCCATTGAGTAGCATGTGACTTTAGGCAGGTCACCATCCCTCTCTTGGCTTCCATTCTTACATTATAAGGAAAGGAATCAGTTCAGTTCAGCAAATATTTATTGGGAGGTGACTCCCATCCTGGAGACTCAGAGCTGCCTAAGATCCAGTGCCTGCCCTCAAGCACTTCGAGGACTGGTTGGAGGAGGCAGTCAAGAAAATCACAAGGCCAACAGAATGTGGCAGGGCCACAGAAGTGACTCTCGGGAGTGCTGGTCCCTAACCTGTGTGCTCAGGGAAGATTTTCTGCAGCAGAAGGGGGAGGGAGGAGGCGTCCAGGCAAAGGGAAGAGGAAGCAAAGGCATAACCGGGGCCCAGGAGGGAAGCCCAAGCACCATGGATTCTGGAAGCATCAGCATGGGCCAGAGAGGTGTAGCAGATGCAGCTGAACATGTGCCCTCCCTGAGCTCCAGCCCATCCTGATTCCCCAGGAGTTGTGTTCTACCTGTAGCCCTCTGTGGGAGCACGGGGAAGAAACTCTCAAGCTCTGTGACCGGGGCACGGGCCACACCACGAGGAGTGAAAGCAAAATGGGGCCCCACAGGGACCAGGGCCAAGAGAAAGTCCCCTCGCTCCCGCTGGAGGCCCAGGCTAGGTAGACAGGAACACCTCCCCCAGGCCCAAGTTCTGCCGACCCCTACAGGAGCTGCCTCCGTTGCTACGGAGGAGTTAGGGAGATGGTCCCCGAGACCGGCAACCCTCCACCCCCAGCACCTAGGTGCCCCTGGGACCTACAGCCTGTTCTGCTCTCCAAGAAATGTGCCCACCCTAGATCGCTTCCCGTCTCCCCACTCCAGGGTCAGCACTGCCTTTGGCTGCTCACGTGCCCAGCTAATCAGTGGCCTTGCAGGGCTGGACCCGGGGCTTGGGTTACATGGCATCATCGTCATCTTATTTGATTCTCACAACAATCCTGCAGGTTGTAATCCTATATTCATTGCACACATGATACACTGAAGTTCAAAGGCGTTAATTGGCCCAAGGTCCCCGGGACACTTAGTGGCAGAGCTGGGATTCGATTTCAGATCCCTCCTTGCCAAGCCAGGAAACTGAGCCTAGAAGGGAAGGTCTGTTTGTTTCCTTGACCAGCAGGTTGGCTGTTCCAAGCTTTGTCCCAACCATCTGGGCTGGGCTCCTCCCACGCCCCAGCCTGCCCCACTCATCCCCCAAACCCAAGGCCAGCGCTGCCCCCACCCCCCTGAGCATGGCTGGATCAGATTAGCAAAAGCAGCCGCGTTCACAAGATTGCCCTACTTGGCTCTGGCAATTAATTAAAAGCCGTCTGAGAGCCTCCAAAGGGCCTGCAAGCTCCAGCAAGATACAGCACACAGAGTTTAATCCAAACTATTTGCTGTGTTTTTCCCTTCACTGGAGAACCAGTCCTTACCTGTTACCTGAACCTGATTACATTTTTAAGCCGCTCATTCTTGGTGCCAACCATGAGCCAACGTGTTGGTCACTGGGAGGTAGGGAGGTGGCTGGAAACTTGACAATGATAATAATTGATCAAAACATACCTCGTTGCGTACTGGCTGTTCCATGGAGCATCCAGGATCCACACCAGGCGCTGCTTGTCCCGGTCAACAGTGCTGTCTGCACACATGAGACCTGCAGGCCCAGCCTGGATATGGCAAGAGCCAGAAGGATCCAGCCGAGAGTGATCTACGGTCAGGGCTGTTTTGCGACCGCGATGGGGACCTCGTGACCCCGGAGGCTGTTGCCCATTGGCTCCTCCCAGTCTTAGGAGGGGTCTTCGGGATCAGATAACCCAATGTCACATCACCCACCAGCCTCATGGTCTATGTTCTGCCGGCGTTAAACATCAAAGTCCTATGGGCTCTCCCACCAAACTGTGTCCGAGTCCATCCCGTTTTAGCTGCCTCAGTGCCAACACCTGGCTCTGGGGCCACCAAACTTTTCCCGGAAAGAGCCGGGTAGTAAATATCTTAGGTGTTGTGGACAAAGGGGCAAAATCAAAGACATCATGCAGGTACTTACATAACAAAAGAGAAAATATACTTCCGTGCATTTTTGTTGTGACATTTAAAACATAACGATATTAACAACGGAGTGCAATTTTTTTTTCAGATGCAAGTCAACAAATGAGAAGAATAGAATTCTTTTGTGGGGGCATAACATTCCTCTTAACTGAGATTCAGAGCTAGTGTTCTCTGCCACCGAATCAATTAAGAATATTCACCGGCTGGGGGGCCTGGGTGGCTCAGTCGGTTAAGCGTCCCACTTCAGCTCAGGTCATGATCTCGCGGTTCATGAGTTCGAGCCCCGCATGGGGCTCTGTGCCGACAGCTCGGAGCCTGGAGCCTGCTTCCGATTCTGCGTCTCCCTCTCCGTCTCTCTGCCCCTCCCCTGCTCATGCTCTGTCTCCTTCTCTCTCGAAAATAAATAAATATTTTTAAAAATTAAAAAAAAAAAAAAGAACATTCGCCAGGCTTAACAAGTGTCCAGCCAGATTTGACCCATGGCTGCAGCTAACAGACCCCCGCTGTCGACCAAAATACCTTGCCAAGGTACTGAAACATCTTTCTACAGTTCTCCCGCTTCCATTCTTGTTCCCAGTAAGTCTGTCCTCCACTTGGTACCAGGCAGACCTTGGTAAAGACTATATTTGGTCTTTACGCCTCTGCTTAAAACCTTCCAGTGCCCTCCCGTCCCAGTGGCCTGGAATGCTAGGGCCAGCTCCAGACATGGAGTCTCCCCGGAGAAGCTCACACACCAGGGAGAAAGACGGTCCCCAGGACGGGGGTCCCCCTGCCTTCTTGAGGCTCAGAGCGGGACGCAGAGGGCTGGGCCTGAGGAGAGCAAGCGGGGAGGGGGTGGGGTCGCGGCCCCTCCGTGCACAGCACTCGCTGCTCCTGATATCCGAGCACTGAGTGCAGAAAGGGCAGAGGAATCTAGTCTGACGAGCCAAATATACGCCAGACATGGTATTTCTAGAGCTCAATTATGAGTATAGTGAGTGACAGTGTGGTTCATTGTCATCCGCAAGGAGCCAGATCGGGAGATCAGTTCAGAAAACCGGGAAAACAGGGTTCTGTTTTCGGCTTTGCCTCTAACCAGCCGCGCGACCTCAGCCAAGTCAGCAGCTCTGGGGGCTTCTGTTTCTTCACGAGTAAAAAGTGAGGGGGGTCATCCCCTAAACTGCTGATAATCAGAATTAATGCGTAACTTAAAAATAGATCCCTGGGCCTCGCCCAGAATTTGCTGAATCAGAAGATAGGACACTGTGGCACACATATGCATATACATGTAAACCTAATATATACATATATTATCCATGGCTATATACACACATCCATACAATTACTATATATAGTATATACATATGTACTATACATTTTGTACATTTTGTATATTGTATATGCATATAAACGTGTATATGTGCATGCATACCTATATATGAACATAGAGGCGTATTTAAAGATTTATATACCACACACTATATTTCTATATGTTGCATAGATTCATAAATACTCCTATATATTATATATATGCGCATGTACATGTATGTACACATATATACATTGGCTATACATACACACATTTACACATACACATGCACATAAACCTACATACACACACCTACACATAACGTGCACACATACACACACACACACACACACACACATACACGTGTGTGTGTGTGTGTGTGTGTGTGTGTGTGTGTGTGTGTTCCTTCGGTGATTTTGATGATCAAATACACTTTATTTTTAAATATTTATTTTTGAGAGACAGAGAGAGAGTGTGTGTGTGTATGTGTGTGTGTGTGAGCAGGTAAGGGGCAGAGGCGGGGGGCGGGGGACAGATGATCTGAAGCGGGCTCTTACTGTCAGCAGAGACCTTGACACGGGGCTCGAACCCATGAACCGTGAGATCATGACCTGAGCCAAAGTCAGACACTTAACCGACTAAGCCGCCCAGGAGCCCCAGATGATCAAATACATTTTAAAGACACACACTATCCCCAGGTTTTAAGGGTCTATTTGACAAAGAAAGGCGGTGCCTTTCTCTACTTCACACACTCTAATGCTAAACATATTTATAAAGAATTGCTAAGCCCTAGGGCACCTGGGTGGCTCAGTTGGTTAAGTGTCCAACTTCAGCTCAGGTCATGATCTCGTGGTTCATGAGCTCAAGCCCCATGTCGGGCTCTGTGCTGATGGCTCGAAGCCTGGAGCCTACTTCAGATTCTGTGTCTCCCCCTCTCTCTCTCTGCCCCTCCCCTGCTCACACTCTGTCTCTCTCTCTCTCTCTCAAGAATAAATAAACATTAAAAAAATTTTTTTAAAGAATTGCTAAGCCCAGAAGTTGAAGCCTCTTAAAGAATCTCATGCCTCTTGAGGTTAAGAGAGAACTAACGAACAACTAGATTTGGACTCTAAGACAGACTCTAAACAATTACAAAGCACTCTACAGTTTGCCTATCGTGTCATCACCTCTATGCCCACAACAAACTGCAGATTATTATTTCAGTTTTACAGAGGCCGCTACTTTGCCAGCATCACAAAACTGATAAATTGCCAATCTGGGATTTGACCCCAGGCTTCCAAGCTTTGGACTCCGTGCTGTTTCCATCAGGGAAAAAATTATCTTGAACATTTTTTGCAAGAAGAATTAGCGGGACAAGTAATAATCACTGCAAATTCCAAATTGGTAGAATCCAAATTAATACTATTGGAGCGATATCAGCGACTGGTACCTGAGAGATTCTCGTTCTTTCAAAGTTTCCTGCCCCTACAGATTTTTACTGAGAAAACTTTCCAACTTTCCACTTGCTCAGGGTTATGAAGTTCCTGCTTCTTTAGACAAGGAAAATAGAATTTTATAGCTGGATTTCTTTTGACAATTACCTTGGAAGAAAGAACGGCGCCTGGACTCAATTAGTTTCTTCTGAGGGCAGAGAAAATGACGTGGGATAACAACACAATTCCAAGTCCACGTTTGTTTGTTTGCTCAACAGACATCTGAGGGTCCGGACCATCATTCTCTGACAGGGGACTTTCATCATCCTGTCTCCCATAACCGTACAAAGCAGGGAAGCCGGGGGACTGGAGGGACTTCCGTAACCGAGGAGGATATGGTGACAACCATGAGCCACCTGGCAGTTGTCCACCCCGGCTGGGAACCTCTTGGGGGACTTCTACCTCTGTGAGCTCTATCTGTCAACAGGCATTCGTCAACACCCGGTCCTTGTGTTGAGTACTGAGTCCCGAAGACCGTCATGGTCTGAGGCTCATGGCAGAGGAAGCAGTTGTTGGAAACCTTCCCAAGGCGTCTAGGTTTTCTCACAAGCGTTCTTACATCCTTAATTAATACTTGGTATACCGCGTGCGACCTGAATCTTCATTCTTTTGTCATGCAGGTTTCCAATCAGCCCCATACCATTCACTGTCCCCCTCTCTGCCTCTGTCCATGCAACCAGTCCACAGGAAGCAAGCCTGCCTCGATGTCCCCACAGGATCCTGGGATCTGCTCCTCACATCCTCCTAAGGCATCAGTTCCCAACCTGGGCTGATGCAGAGGAACCAGAGGAACTTGGGGAGCTTCACAAAGTACCGATACCTGGTGCCATTCTCAAACATTCCAGTTTACATGGTCTGGGCTGGCCATCAGGCTTTCTAGAAGTTTCTGGGTACTAACGGGCAGCCGGGGTCAGAAACCTTGGTTCTAAGCTTCTCTGAACCAAAGAATTACAATTCTGGAAGCTCCAGCTCTTCACCGAGGGGAAGATGAAGGCTTTCACTGATGTGGGAAGGCAGCGAATAAGGAAAATGACTGTCTACACTTGCAGTTCCCCAGACGATCTTTGACTCTCCACAGCTCTCCGTAGTTTAGACCACCCCTCAAGTTTCCTGTGTAATGTGGCTTTGAGGTGACACGTACACACAAATACACACCCAACTAATTGGAAAATAATTAAAACTTTTCAACTGAACGTAGTGAACAGCTGTTTTTAAAACACAATGGTTAGCTTGTTGGTCTGTAGACAATTATCAGGGTTGTATTTTTTCTGAAACACACACACAAAAGTCAGAGGCTGCCCAAAAGCAAGGTACTCATGGTGCCTGTACGTACTAAAGAGTTTTGAGCCTTTCAAGTAGATTTTCAAAGATTCATGTGTGTATTTGTTTCCTGTGACTGCTGTAACAAATATCACGGACTTAGTGGCTTAAAACAACCCAAATGTATTCTGGTGGTTGAAGCCTGAAATGGGTCTAACTAAGCTAAAATTCAGGTATCCGCAGGGCTATGTCCCTTTCTAGAGGCTTGGGGACAGGATCCGTTTTCTCGCCTCGTCCAGCTCCTGGAGCCCACACGCTTTCCGGGGCTCATGGCCCCTTCTCCCTCTTCAAATCTAGCACACGCAGGTTGGGTCTCCCTCATGATGACATCTCCCTCGTTCTTTAGCCATTTCTAAGCGTGCAGGTCGGGGTGTTAAATGTACCCACAATGTTGTGCAAGCATCTCCATAACCCCTTCATCTTGCAGAATATAACCTGCCCCCGCCCTCCCCCACCCATCCCCAGCGACCCACCCCTCCCTTCCCCCCAGTCCCTTTCTGTCCTTTGGGCCTCCTGGATGGAGACCATCCCTTTTCTTGGTCTTCCCCCGACCCCCGCCCCACTCCCTTCCCCGTCTCTCCCTTTGTTCTCTCTTGCCTATTAAGTATCCCTTAAAATCTTCCAAACAATAGAGAGCTGCTCGCTCTGGGACAAACCAAGATGAGGACAGAGCAGGCCGGGAGTGGGGTGCGGCCGGGGATATCCCCGACGAGTGATCATGGAGAGAGCTCGCGGGCACAAGCCGCCGCGCTCAGCCCTGTAGGAAATGGAGGGAGGCTGGGGACATAGTGCTTGTGCTCCAAGGCTTGGCATCCGGTGAGGAAGATAAGACATGTCCACATGGAAAGGCGGTGAGACCAGGCAGTACAGGAGGTGCTCGACCACAGGGCAGGGAGAGTTCCAAAGTTGTCGGTAGGTCAGCGGTTTAGGACTTGTATGCAATGCATCGCTACTCAGCCTTTTGGCTAAGATCAAGTGTAGGACTTGTATGCAATGTAATGCATTTTCCTGTGAAAAACAGCATTCTGAGAAGAGGGTAGGTTGTTTGACTGGCTCATAAAAGCCAACGTAACCGTAAAGTATGTAACAAGCACAGCACCCCAAACACCTTTTCAGGTGCACCCGCCTATCTAGCGATGAAACCTCAGCAGGAAAGAGCCTTCTGGTTCCAACTTGTGACCAAAACATTCCCATTTCCTCCCCGCCACCACGGGCAGCCCCAGGGCAGGGGCTTGGGCGAAGGGAGAGCTGGGTTTTCAAGGTCCCAGTAACTTGCTGAAGTGCTAAGTGTCCTTCTCCTGGCCAATTATTTGAACTGAGAAACCAGCCTGGACGCGGTGGGTTGTTCGTAAATGAAGGGTTATGAAAGCAGAGCTCACCGTCTTGATCTAGATGCCAGATGTGTGGGCAGGAAACAAGAGCGGGGGCTCACGGTCAGGGATGCTTCAGAGAGGAGGCAAAGATTGACCTGGGTCCACGGGACAAGCAGGAGGAGGTAGAGAAAGACACAAAGCAGGCCAGGCAGAAATGAGCATTGAACTTCAGGAGCCACTAAGGGTGGAGAGGTTTGGGGAAATAAAGCCTAGAGGTTCCTACACAGAGTCCTGAATAAAAGGCTGAAGGGACAGTGGGGGGCAAGTGGCAGGAGCTGCCCTGAGAACAAGGCTAAGGATTTCAGACTTGCCCTCTGAGAGGAAGCGCGGCTACAAGCCATTAAGGGGACGTGAGATAAAGGTATTAGGGCACCGGACGCATTACTTTTAATGAAGTGGGATCAAGTCAACTGGGATGGAATAGAATAAAACAGGATGGGGTGAAATGGACTAGCAAATGTCAGAGAAGGTTCCATATAAGAAAGGTAAACATTATTTCATGATTCTTATCTTGTGGTTTTCGGGGGTGGTGCATATATATGTATGCGTACGGGTATGTACATATGCGTGTACTTACACAATAGTGGGTCGCAGTCGAAAACACATTTCTTTATGTGGCTTTTGAGTAACGACTGCTGATGTGGTTGTTTAAAGGCGAATGCAGGCAGGATTCGAAGGATTGGTTTCAGAGGAGAGGGCCTGGCAGGGAGGGGCAGTTAGAAGAGACGAGGGGCCAGTGGGGAAGCCTCGGATGTGGGTGGTTCCAGCAGGAACAGGATGAGTGGCCACCAGGCCCTGAGAGGAGGAGGAGCCGAGGCACAGGGTCTGGAGAATGGGAGACAGGGTTCTACTGTGACAGTGACAGTGCCCGGCGGGGCGGGTCCCCAACTCCCAGGCCCAGGCACCGCCCTCAGGCTGCAGCAGGTCCTAGGATGGGTGTGGCACATGTGTGCATGTGTGTGTGTGCATGCATTGTGCGTGTGCATGCACTGCGTGTGCGTGTGTGCGCGTGCATGTGTGTGTGTGTGCAGGCACGTATGTGGGTGCATGCATGCGGGTGCCTGTGCCTGTGTGTGCTCATGCATGAGTGTGTGTGTGCATGTTTGTGTGTGTGTGTGTGTGTGTGTGCATGTGTCTGCGTGCATGCTTTACCATCTTAATTTCTTTTTTGGATGTTTGAACTTTAAGTTCAAAACTGCTGAAATTTTAAATACCGTACTCCAACGATTCAAGTTGTGACCTTATATCACCGCGCACAGGAACGTCTGACACCTGCCGTAGGTGCTATGCATCGCAGATAACTGAACCCCTAGAAGCCGTTTTTAATCGAGTGTTGAAGAACTGAAAAGGACAAAGGCAAACCCAAATTAAGACTCGATAAACAATGTCACTTCTGTCACCTGTCTGAGCTTCCTTATTCATTCAAGGGATGAATGGAAAAACACAGATTACTTTTTTCAAACACACGGTAACTTATTGGCAGCCGCCTAGAGATCTGGTTCTTGTGTCTAAATAGCTTAACACTCACACTCGTAAACATATTCCCTGTTATCATCGCGTCATTTTGCTAAATGCCGTCCCCAAATTAAAGATACCTGTTTGCTCAAATAGATGCTCTCTCTTCATAAGGCACCCCTGGCAAGACAGGCTGATTCACAGCTTATTACATTTCTGTCCCAACAACACAGGCAAGAGTCCAGGCCAGCTGTGGACCAAGGTTCTGTGCAAGGATCCGGGCCAGCTGTGGACCAAGACATGTCACAGGGGAGAAGATGGAATGCTTCCTCTTCCTGGTGTCTAAGAAGGTAAAACACAACGATACGCTTGTAATCTGAGGGAAGGTCAAATGGGCCGGCTTACCCTCAGCAGGTAAGCTACTCGTGGGAAGTAATCCAGTGAGGAGAATATACTGGGATGAATGGTAGCCCCCCAAATTTATCTCCCCTTCCTAACCCCTAGTACTTGTGAGTGTGACCTTATCTGGGCACAGAGAACATTCTGGAGTAACGGGAATATTCTACATCTTGATCAGACTGGTGGTCACATGGGCATCTCTATACGTACAAATTCACTGAGTTGTACATATAAGATCTGTGTGTTGGGGCGCCTGGGTGGCTCAGTCGGTTAAGCGTCTGACTCTTGCCTGCAGGTCATGACCTCACGGATTGTGAGTTCGAGCCTCACGTCGGGCTCCGTGCTATCAGCTATCAGTGAGGAGCCTGCTTGGGATTCGCTCTCTCCCTTTCTCTCTACCCCTCTGCCACTCATGCTTTCTCTCTCAAAATAAACACATAAACTTGAAAATTAAAAAAAAAAGATCTGTGTGTTTTATATGTTACACCTAAATGAAAAAGTATTGTAAAAACCTAGAAGAAAAGTTGAGACAGCAATGAGATGTCACTGTAAAATAGGAAAGTATTTGGGAAATGAATAAACTCAGCGCAGGCATTTACTCAGCGTGCTGGAGTATTCCGGGGACATCTCAGAAGGACAGGTGATCCTCCTAACCCAAACACTTTCAAAGTGCCCACCTTTAATCAGTTATCTTCACTTGAAGAAATTTATCCCAAGGAAATAACCACACAGATGTACAAAAACACTTATTGAAGGATGTTTATCACTTCATTGCCTATGACGGCAAAAAAAAAACATTTGAAGCACCTAACTTTTCAACAGTGGGGGACTGAGTAAATACATTTTGCCACATGTGTCTGACAGAATATTATAAGGACCCATTAAAAATAATGGGAAAAAAATGTAATGAAAAAGGACATTCGGCAAATGAAGAGAAAGATCACCAAACAATGTGCTCATTAAAATCACATTTTTATTAAAAGTGTGTATATACTTTATGTATAATACCCATCATCTCTCTATCATCTGTATACCTGCCTATCCATCATCTATATCTATCATCTGTCTACCTATCTATCTGATGGATATGACCCAAATGTGATGATTGCTCTCTCCGAATGGTGGTAGTACAAAGTTAATTTTGTTCTCGGTATTTTTCTCTATTTTTAAACTCTCTATTAACAGAAAACCTGGTAACCCTTAAAGAAAGGTTCCTGTAAGAAATGTGCTTCAGCTTTAGCTGAAGAAAATCCCCATGTAACATTCAGTTCACATGAAGCAAACGGTGGCCCTCGCCTGGAGAAACTACTGGTTGTCTAACATCACACACGCGCAAACACACACACACATGCGCGCACACACACACACACATATACACACACACACACAGATATATACATGCTCTGACCCACTGGCTCCATCCCATTTACCTAATCCGATCTGGGCTCCTGAGGGGTTGAGGTTGGACCCGCGAGACCCAGACACCAGGAGCTGAGGCCAGGCCACCTGAAGGACCCCTCTCCCGTGACTGCGACAGCCCGGCTTGGAAGGGCCAACCTAGCTGGCTTCGCCCGCCACCCTGGGCTGGTGAAAACCTCGGTCTCTTTCCCGCACACGCCCCTCTTCGATCACATGTTGATTAAACTGATAAGCCAGAATCCATTTCTGTGGTTTGTAACCAAGAGGACGTCGCCGACTACACGGCTGTTTTGTTTTCCTCCTTCCTCCCGCGCCCTCACCTGCACGCCCACCTTCTGGGGAAGCCTGTGCGGCAGACAGGCCACAGGCAGACCACCGCGCCAGGGGCTTTTTGCACTTTCAGCGGGCGGGGCTCAAGGACTTGCTCTGGAGGTCGTCATTCTCCAGCTAAGAGGGCGGTACACGCTCTCAAAACATGAAATGAAACCGACTCGCCCAGCCGTGTTAGGTCCTGGGCTCCCGGCGAGGGAAGGAGACGCCTGTCCCCGCGGGAGAGGAAGCGTCGCCCTGGATTTGGCGGTTTCTTTCCCCTCACAGCCTTTCGCGGGGAGTCTAGAATTTGACTTTCCTCAGTGATTTCTCTTGTGCTTGGGTGCAGATGCAGAGGAAAACTACTTACACGTCGGCAAGAATTGCAGAGCAGCGGAGCGTGACCAGCACCCCGCGTGGCAGGAATTAATTTCAAATGCTGGTGACACGAAGGCTAATATCTCAGGTTAGGGCGCCGCGGTGGGGTGCTTGCCTTCTCACCACTGAGCAGGCCAGTCTAGAAGGAGCGGGGGAGGGTCGGGAGGGAGGGACGCTGGAGGTGTCCAGAAGCCTTCCTGGGGCGTTTCCTCCTGCATTGCCCCTCCCTCCGCCTGCTCTGGGTGTCTCCTTCCCCGGGCCTCAGCTTCTTCGCAGGAGCCTTCCAGAGGCTCCCGGGAGATGATGTCGATGTGAAAGTTCTCCGTAAACTAGAGCATCGATGCCACATTGCGGTGCTTCCCTTAGTACCCGTGACTTTGGGCCCCCCGGTGGGGAGACCTCCCCATCTCCCCTCCTATTCCCCCATCCCCATGGGCGAAGACAGGTACAGACACTGCTCGCCCCAGGCGGAGCTGGCCTGGTGCTTGGAGGCACTGCTCATTTACGTGACCAGTACTCTCCGCCCCCGGCAGGGCCACAAAGCCACCGGGGCATCCGCGTCAGTCTGTCTCGCAGCCAAGCAGGGTCCCTAATGGCCCAGCACCCCCTACAGATTCTCAGCCACTACAGGGGGGGGCCTGCGACTGGATCAGGGCGAAAGGGACACACGTTGGGGGCGACCAGACCCTTTGCTGGGACTCTGTGGGCAGCCTGGTGTGGCTTGAGATGGACGGAGGAAGTATTTGCAAGGGGGTTCACCTAGGAGACACTTCCTCGATGCACAGCGGTAGGACTGGGTGGTCCGTGTCACCAGAGAGGGTCACCGGAGTGGACTTGATAACTTGGAGAGACGCTCAGGAGACCTCTCCCCCCCCTCCCCGCCTCAGTAAAGAGCTTCCCAGTCTGGAAACAACAGAACTCACCACTTACGCACACTTTTCATCTTCAAAGCCCAGAACCTCAATTAAGTAATTAATAGGTCTGGTCATGTTCGCAGCTCTCTAAAAAACGAGACTGGGGAAGCTCTGGCTTTCACTCCGGGAGAAGTGCTTTCGTGTCAAGCCCGGGGAAGCTCCTGAGAAGGCGAGCAGTAATCCAATAATCATTCCCCCTCTGGAGGCAAGTCCCAAGGCCTCTCCGCAACCCCAGGGGCTGCCCCAGAAACGCGGCAGGCATTGTGGTTTGCTGCCCCCTTGAGGGAGTTCTGAGTATAGCAAGCAAACGGGGCACACAAACAATGCATCCAGTAACGGGAAGAAAACAGCCGATTTTGTCTGAAAAGGAGTGTCTGGCGTGCCCGAGACTTCTTAAAGAGAGGAAAATATGAACCCGGGGCATAATAAATCTTCCCTCCTTTCAGTCAAAACCTAGACGGACCGTGTTGATATTCCATGGGCTAATACCTTCCAAGTGAAATGACAGGTTACTGGAACTAAGGGATGAAAACTCCCCTTCTTCGCACAGCAGAGGACGAAAGGAGGGTAATTGCCCTCGATATTTATTTTCGATTTGGAAAGTCCGGAGCGAGAAGCCTTTGAAGAAGTCAAGATCTGATTATAATTCTAGGCTTCGTGCCAATGGGATAAATCGTCTGGCAACTTTTTGCAGCATTATCGAAGCTGTTTCGATCAGACGCCAGCGGCCCAGCATGGTACAAAGCCTCATAAAGCGCTCAGAAGAGGGTGTCGTCCCTACATCGCTGACGAAATGCAGAGTGCCCCCCGCTGCTCATAACCCGGTCACCTCAGGAGACTGTGGCGCCTCCATCCGCTAGAAGACCAGTAAACTGGCTTCTCCCACGAGGACTCTTCAGTCTACACCTTAAAGGCTGTCTGGCCTCCGTGTTCTCATGATTTAGTGCCCCCGGGGTTGGCATATCTAGTGACTTCTTGCCCTAGACAAAAATGTTTAAATAGCCACATAAAAAGCCCCCTCACGCACACACACGACCTTGCGATGCGCGCCCCAAACTAAGCTCTCTTCCTTCAAGTTTTTTTTTTACTTTAGTTTAGTTTAGTTGTTTTTTTTCAGAGAGAGAAAAAGAGAGAGAGCAGGGCAGGGGCAGAGAGAGAGGGAGAGGAAAAAAAATCCCAAGCAGGCTCCGCACTGACTGTCAGCACAGAGCCAGATGCGGGGCTCGAACCCGTGAACCTGAGCCGAAAGCAGGAGTCAGACATCTAACCGACTGAGCCAGCCAGGTGCCCCTCATTCAAGTTTTAGATTCACAGGATTCCCCGTCTGGGCAGGGCTGCTGTCAGGGGAAGCGGTCTGCAGTGGTTCCAGGGGGGTCGTGGAGAGAGGGGTCACAGCGTATTTGGGGACGGCAGGGGACCAGTCAAGGGTGGGCGCCCCAGCCCAGCTAACCGAATCCCAGCCGGGGAAGAAGACCCTGTGGTGGGGGTCGGCGGGCTGCGTGGCTGGAGCAGGGACATGGCTGGCTGGGCACCCCCTCTGCCTCCCCCAGAGCTCCGGTGGGTGAGGCATCAGGGGGCTGGAGAAGGGACAGCGGCCAGGGAAGCAGAGAGATGATCGCAAAGGAACAGCCCAGGCCTGACGCGGAAACAGCAATGCCCACTGCCCAGCAGTGGACAGACAGCTATTGGGGCCGGGTGTCACCTAGACTTCGATGGGCTCGGAGGCTGCAGGTCCGAAGGAGGCAGCTCCCAGTTCGGGCCCGTGACCCCGTCCACGAGCAGCCCTTTCCAACTGACGCCTGGAGTGACCCGAACGCTCTCCCGGAAAGTCCAGTCTTAAGACGACGACGCTGCCTGTCGCGGAGAGGCTGCCCGAAACCGCAGGGGGGAAAAAATCCAATAACCAAATCCCAGTGACCCCACCCTGTCTGCAGTTACTCAGAGCTGGCTGGCCGGGGCCCAGGGAGCGGACCTCGTCAGGCTGAAGTCTATCCAAATTTAATTTTCAATTGAAAATGGAAACAAGTCAAGCCAAGACAAACCCGGGGCCTGACTTAGCCGCAGCAGCTGCCCTGGTGGCAGACGTCGTCCTCCGGGGGGGGGGGGGGGCCCACAAAGGTCGGCCTCCAGCACCCCGGGGGCATCGCACACAACCACATCCACACACCGCTGAAGCATCTTTCACACAGAAACTCATTCTCCGCATGAAACGTTCTGGGACACGGGCTGTGCTACAGGTGAGGAAGCGGAAGAGGTTGGATGACCAGCCTCCGCCCCCACGGTGGATGGGGGGCAGGCCCGAACCCGTGGGTCTAGCGACAGACCAGCCTCCCCGGGTGGGGCTCCCCGCTCCAGCCCCTCCCCCTCCCCGGCTGCAGGCCCCAGGGTAGGGCACGTGGGGATTTGGCACCAGAGGGGGTGATTGGTTGTAAGGGACATGCTTCCGGGGGTGAGGCCTCACGTCCAAAGTCCAGTGTCCTGGAGACGTGAGGTGGAGTCCTGAGGCTCCCTGCCTCGGGGGTACTTCTAAGGGAGACGCTTGGTCCCCTGCCGCCCACGCCAGCACCCCTGACACCGGACACACGAAGCCCCGCGCCACAGGGCGTTCCGGGGTGCCGGTCGGCATGCGGCATGGCCATATGGAGGCCCCTCGGCCATAGAACCTGAGTGACGAGCTTGACTTCTCTGGGCATTTATTTCCTCCTCTAGAAGGCGGCCATCACGAGGTTGGGTGCGTGGGTTGAAGGTAATTTTGAAAGACTGATGTGGGAGAAAATACGATCATAACAAACATCTTTCTCTGGTAGGAGTCCCCAGCCTTTTATGTCTAGAGAGTATCCGTCTACCTATCATCTATTGATCTATCGATCTAATCTACCTATCATCTATCTATCGATCGATCTATCGATCTATCGATAGCCCGTCACGTATGGACCTACCTACATGCACGTGTCTCATCCAAGCCGCCACGTGGAATTTTGATTACGCACTCTCAGTCCCCCTGGGTTAGAGTCCAATTTCGGAAAGTCACTGGCTAAGGGACGTTGGGTAAGTTATTTAGAGTCCAATTTCTGAAAGTCAGGATAAGTTACATCACACCTCCGTGCCTCCATTTTGTTTTCGTTTTTGTTTTTGTTTATCTGGAAAATGGGAAGCATCAGAGTGCTTATCTAATTGGATGGCTGCAGGAACTGAATTAGGAAATCTGTGTGAAAGGTCAGTCTGCCAGTCTGGAGCCTGAGAGCTCTTGATAAACGGAAGGGAAGCTACTACGAGCACCAACCTGACTTCCCTGTGCCCCAAAAGACAAAGCAAAGTGATCCCAAAAGCTATCAGAGCAGGGCTTTGGGGAAGAAGCCTGGCCTGCGCTGGCTGACCTGAGCTCATTTTTACAGTTTTCCTGGAGATAAGGCCTGGAGAAAAATCGGATTTGGCTACCAGACAAGAGAGAAGCAAAGGGGCAAATGCCACCCAGGTCAACAGGAAACTGTACAACAACTAAGGCCCATAAACAGCGCATGGGGAGGGCGCCACAGCCCTGCAGTGTGTAAGACCTGACACCTATCTTGACGAGGAGTCTTGCTAGGCCCAAGGTCACTGCAAGGAGACCTTGCACGCGATTCACAGTCACGTAGGACGCCCCACGTAGGACGGTAAGGCCCAAGTTGGGGGCATTTCTAGGAAAGCATGCAGAAGTCATAGCCTCTGCACCTCCTTGAGGGCCAGGGCACGTTGGGACTGTCTGGCTTGTCCCAGAGTCCCGGGTATGCTGCCTGGCCCGGAGCGTAATCAATGTCCACTGAAGGACATACCGGGGGCCGCTCCCGTGGCCCTGAGTTGGGGCTGCTCTTTAAGTTTGCAGGGAGATACTGAGGTTTGAGAAAGGTGTCACTTGTAGGGCGTTAGAAGGGGACAGCAGGCAGAGCCCAGCTGCCCTGAAGGGTGGGGAAGATCCCCCCGCCCCGCCCCCTGAAGTCTGCACCACACCAAGCAGGCAACGGTGAGGGCGGCTTCTGCCTCTCGGGGACCCACCTCGGGGGCGTTTGCTGAACCCCCGCGGAGAGCTGGTCCAGGTCAGACCCACAGACACCAGTGGGAAGCCCCGCCTGGCCGCTTACCAGCCGGGAACCTTCTGACGAATTCCCTCACTTCCCATCTGCAAAGTGGGGACAAGGTTAGGAATCTCGGCCCCGGGAGAGCACGGCATGTATAAAACGCTGGGCACACCGGTCGTGCTTCCCACCCGCTGCCGTCTGTGTCCCCTCGTCTTTTCCCGCTTCCGGAGCATGTCGGGCCCAGGAACCTGGAAGGAAGACGCCTCACGGTGTCCCCACGGTGCCCACACCGGAAGCGGGCAAGAGACTGCTGGTTCCTTCTGAGACTACGAAGAATCCTCTGTCCTAGCTTTTGGGAGTGACTGTCCTTGGCCTTCCTCGGCTCACAGCCACACCTCTGCGATCTCTACCTGTCGCCACGTGGCCTTCTCCCTCCGTGTCTCTGTGTCATCACACAGCTGTCTTTACCGTGTGTGCGTCTCTCCTCTTCTTTTAAGGACAGTCATATTGCATCGGGGGGGCCGCTCTACCCCAGCATGACCTCAGCTCGCCTAATTACACCGGCAAATAGGCTCACATTCTGACGGCGACGTGTCTTGTTGAGGGACACTATTTAACCTGTAATACCTGCCAGGAAAAACAGGTTTCTAGTTCTCACCCCCGCAATCTGTGATTTTTTTTTTCATATTTATTTTGAGAGAGAGCAGGGGAGGGGCAGAGAGAGAGGGAAAGGGAGATAATCCCGAGTAGGTTCCGTGCCGTCAGTGCAGAGCCCGACGTGGGGCTCGATCTCGCGAACCGCGAGATCACGACGTGAGCCCAAATCGAGAGCTGGATGCTTACCCGACTGAACGGAGCCACCCAGGCGCCCCCACAACCTGTGGTTTTTAATAAAGCTCCATCCCACCCTAAAAGTGGCCTTGATAAGTTCTAATAAGCCTAAGGGCACCCCTGAGGAAGCCTGGCTTCGCAGGTGAAACCACACGGGTGACACGGGTCACATCTCTCAATCCCCCACCCAGCGCTTCCCCCGTAGCCCCAGAGGAGACACCTTCTGGATATCTGAGGCCGGAGGAATCTTGTAACCTCTCTGCAAACTCACCCAGCCCGAGGAAGTTCAGACAAGACAGAAGATGCTCACCCGTTGGGCCAGTTTTATGCAAAAGTGATGTTATGGGTCGGTGGTGTCCCCCACCTTCCCCCCCCCAAAGAAGATACATTGACATCCTAACCCCCAGTATTTCAAGCGTGACCTCATTTGGAAGTAGGGCTGTTGCTGATGTGATTAGTATAGACGGGGTAGTGCTGGAGTAGGACGGCCCCTCGTCCAGTACGAGGACGTCTTTATAAAAAGAGTGGCACGCGAGCCATCCACATGACGAGTCGGAGACACAAAGCCCACGCGAAGACAGAGGCAGGGATCGCAGAGTCGCTGCCACAAGCCAAGAAGCGCCCAGGGTTACCGGCCGTCAGCAGAAGTTAGGACAGAGGCCCGGGACAGATTCTCTGGGGACAGATCCTTCCAAAGGAGGAGCCAGCCTTGGTGACACCTTGAGTTAGGACCTCTGGCCTCCAGAACCGTGAGGCCATCCACTGTTGTTGTTTTAAGACACCCTGTTCATGCAACTTTGTTATTGCCGTCCTAGCAAACGAACACAGCCGGTGACGGACGTGTCACAGACACCCAGGGCTGGAGGGACGCCCGGGGCTTCCTCGGTCGCACACTTGGACATGAGGCCCTTGGGGGGATCCCAAGGGTGGGGGGGGGGGGTGCTGCCCATGCTGAGCGTGCAGGGAGCAGTGAGCCAGAGCCCTCGGGTGTCCCTTATGTGTCAGCCTCACGGCTGCAGCGGGTGGCAGGGTGACCACGGGATGAACCCCACACAGGCTGTTCTGTCTGGGGAACGAGCCAGCAGGGGGGGCTCTGTGGGCTTTTCCCCGAGCTCCGTCCTGCATCCAGTAGGTCCAGCAGAGCCGTGGTTCAGAGCTGGGCAAGAACCACGCAGCCTGGGTTCCAACTGTGATGATACCACCTCCGGGAGAAGCTCCTTTCTGGTCTCTTCCTCTGTAAGCCGAGGGTTCACACGGCACCACTTCCGTGGGTACGAAGGAGGCCAGATGACGCTGGGCACGCAGAAGTGTCCACACTGCGCCTACGGTGTATCAGCATCAAGGGCTCCTTCGGGGCTGGGACTGTCTTCTACGTGGACCCTCAGGGAAGCGTTGGGTGCCAGAGCGGACTCCTGGAATGCGCCCTCGCTCTCTGTTCCCTTCCCTCACAAGCCACCTTAAATAACCCATCTTTGCCAAAATAACACGGGAGAAGCCGCTCGCGAATCACCTTCACAAAAACGGCCTCGTGTATTCACCATGCCTACCCTGTGAAGTCCATGGGGTTATGACTCCACTTCTCAGATTTGAAAGCTGAGACTCCTGGAGATCAGTGACTTTACCAAGATCGCAAGATGAGGGTCGGCAGCGATCACCATGTTTCTGGAGCGGGGAGGGGATTAAAAGGGAAAATGGGGGGGGGGGGCGGGTAGGAGCAGGGCGCCTGCAGATGTCTCTGGATCCTGCAGGTAGGGCTCGGGGCTCCAGGACGATAGCCTGCTGCTCTGCAACCCAACCCAAACTCCCAAGTACATGCACACTGCAGAACGTCCCCGAGGTCCGTGGCACCCTGGTGCACGCCCACCGCTGGCACAAGGACACCCGCATGAGCCAGGACCTTGCTTGGCACATGTCTACTGCAGAGGCACCAGAAGGCACAGCAGCTCTTCACTCAGAAGGAGACGCGAGGTAGGAAGCAGCATTGTGGCATCTGCCTATCACCATGGCAGATGGTAGGTCGGCCGTGCTTTGGTCACCAAGCTTTACAGCCATAGGGGAAACCCCGGGTGCTCAGGCACTGTAGGAGTTGTCTACAGAGCAAGCTGTGAATATTAGCTGATGATCAGCGGGTTTGCTCCTACCTGAATGAGGAAGCACTTTCCTAAGATCACGAAGCAGGTCTAAGGCAGAGCTAAGCGATGGGCCCAACCCTCCCAAGGGACCCTTGCCTTCTTCACCGTCACGAGCAGCACAGATGTAGCCATGGTCATTCATGGTCTCTAAGGAAAGAACTAGACGTCTCACAGCTGAGGATCTGAATGTGTAGTGTGTTCGAGTGTCTACCCTCCTCCCTCCATTCCTGAGCCCTCACAACACACATCAGAGCCTCTTCTATGCAAGCAGGGTTAACAGAGGGTAATGAGTTTGCTCAAAGAGAGAAAGCGTCTCTGATGTGAAGGGCAATGAGACAAGCAGGGCCATAAAGGGAACCCATTGCTGGATGGCCCCAACGCGGTCGTGCTTGAGGGGGGCGGGGTGGAGAAAGCTGAGTTATGGGGGCAATGGGGTGGGGGTGAGAGAAGGGAGGAGATTGGAAGGAAGCAGACCTTTAAAAGTGGGTTCTCTCTGCTGGGAGAGGCTCCCAAGCCCGGAGGCACCTGCTCCCCACAGCCTAGACTCTGGGAGTAAGAGTCCCTTCCTCCGGGAAGAAATGGGCAGGCATGTGTTGCTGACTTTGTTTTTCGTGACCTACATACCCACAGCCAAAGTGTTGCCGATGGAATTTGAAAGGTTTCCACTGCAAGACGTTGAGTGATGGATGACATAGTTGGGCTATTTCAGGGACAAGGTTGAACTGGGCCTTTTTAAGGAATGAAATCTAGCAAGTGCCAGACTGGGAGAGCCTCCATGGAGAGACACCACATTGTATTGTTCTTTGAATTCTCAGAGCCTCGCCCTGATATGCGGATGGATGGATGGATGGATGGATGGATGGATGGACGGATGGACAGACAGATGGATGGATGGATTGGTAGATGGATCCATGGACTGATGGATGAATAGATGATTGGATGGATTGGTAGGTGAATAGGTGGGTGGGTGGATGGATGGGTGGTTGGAAGTCAAGGGAAATACAAAGGAAGGACAATTTCTGCTGTACCCTAGGCCTCTTTCCTCACCTAGCAAATGAGGTGGGTCAATTTAATGGTCGCTAAGACCCCTCCATGGTCTGTCACCCCATGTTTTTATGGTTTCATTACTCTGAGCTGCCGAAGATCCCCAGGCTGATTTGTGGGGTGAATGGAGTAAGGGTTGGGGGGGTCTCTCACCCCTATCATCACCAAGAAGCTAAGATTCCTAGAAAAAATCAGATAAGGCAAAGTCAGAGGAAAGGAATACTGCCTGCTGAGAAAACAGAGAAAACTGTCCAGAAACAGACAGAGGTGCTTCTGTGCACACACCCAGAGGTTCCCAGGCCTGCGGTTGACTTTCCCACGCCCTCTAGACCTTCGGTGGAGACAGACGCTGGTCCTGGGGGGCACAGCACTTGCAGAGGTGGGAGCATTGCTCGTGTATCTTCATGTAGGGAAAAACACACTTTAAAATACCTAGTCCCTGGTCAGCAAGGGAGGGAGACTTTTGTCTGAGACTTTTGTCTGTCTGCGTGTGAAGCAGCTCCCCCAAATGCTGATGCTCAAAGAAGTCCCAGGATTCACGGTCACCGAGGTACTGACAGGGATGTCCACCAGGTTGAGAGAAAATAATTTTAAAGTAAATAATTAACACATATCGTTATCCCTGTAAATGATAGCTAGATGGGAAATGGCTAAACATCTAGATGGGAAATGGCCTTTGAGCTGTATGTTTGGCAAAGAGGAGAGGGAACTAAAATGTGTTGGGTGTCATACTAGTGTGGGGTCTCTAAGAAGCAGGGACCGAGATGGAAGTCGATGCCACTGTGATGGCAAAAAAGGGAAAGATCCAGAAGGGGGAGGGCCAGCAGAGCAGATGCCTGTCTGACCCTGGGAAGGAGGACGGGGGAGCCGACACACAAAGTCTGTCTGTAGCACAGTTCTAAGGAAGTTCTGGCCAAGCCCGTGGGACGTCCTCGAGCCAAAGCGGTCTGACAGAGGAAGCCCACATCCCTCGGGAACGCACCTGTCGTAGCACCCCTGTGATGCCCGGTCACCGCCTGGGAACAGCCCGTGGCAAGTGTGGCTCTGCACACATTCGTGGTGGGTCCAGAGGAGCAGCAAATGAGTTCATCACCAACCATCGGCGGAACATTTCACGGCTGCCAAAAGCGCTTTCTATGGGGCCAGGCACTTTCCAAATGTGTCTTTCGGTCCTCACCCACTGCTGTTGGATATTGGTATTGCTAGCCCATTTTACAGGTGATGTAACTGAATTTTGGAAACACTAAAGTACTCCGGGACTTTAAATGACCAAGCAGGAACTTGGGGGCGCCTGGGTGGCTCAGTCAGTTAAGCCTCCAACTTCAGCTCAGGTCATGATCTCGAAGTTCGTGAGTTCGAGCCCCACATCGGGCTATCTGCTGTCAGCAAAGAGCCCACTTTGGATCCTTTGTCTCCCTCTCTCTCTGCCTCTGCCCCGCTCATGCTATCTCTCAAAAATAAATAAATATTAAAAAAAATTTTTTTAGTGTTTATTTATTTTTGAGACAAAGAGAGACAGAGCATGAGCGAGGGAGAGGCAGAGAGAGAAGGAGACACAGAACCTGAAGCAGCCTCCAGGCTCTGAGCTGTCAGCACAGAGCCGGACGCGGGGCTCAAACTCAACGGACTGTGAGATCATGACCTGAGTTGAAGTCGGACGCTTAACCAACTGAGTCACCCAGGTGCCCCAATAAACTTTTTTTTTTAATAAATAAATGACCAAGAAGGGACTTGACCATCTATAATTGTCTCCCAAGACCTCCCTGGTCACCAGAGCCCTGTGCCAGGAACCGGAGACCAGGGTTAGCTTTGGGAGGATGGCCGAGTGAGCTCAGGGTATTAAATTTAAGGGATAAGAAGCAGATGAGGGACAGGAAATGCTCTCCGGATTTGGGGACGTAGGGGATGCACTTAACCGCACATGCAGGGAGCTGAGGTGTCCCTGCTTCACAGCCATCCGGTGTAAAACCTCCGGCCCACTCCTCATTCAATGCTTAAATAAGGACCATTGAGGCACAGTGAGACACGCGGCAGGCAGGGTTGCTCACGTGGGGCTCATGGGGCGGGAAGGAACGCAGGGTCTCACCTGCACTGTTTGTAAACCAGAGAACGCGGCCCCCTGAGGACTCACCTTATGCTCGGTCTCTTTGGTCTCCCTAAGGGCTGAGTTTATTTCCCCGCGTCTGAAATGACGGATGGAAGTTCGCTGCCCATCAGCTGTCCCTCGAGGGCAGTCAGATGCTGACCATGACAGCTAACCAGTGTGCACGCTCCCAGCTCTGGCCGGCAGTGCCTGCAGGGGCCAGTACCCAGGCATTGAGGAGTTGGGGCAGGTGACCGGGGGCAAACACTGCGTGCCCATCAAGCCGACAGAGAGCCACACAGAGGCCGTGACCGCAAACGGAAAAAAGTCTTGAGTTTTCAATGGAGTCTTTGACTCCTAATTAAGGAGAGAGATAGGATTCTCCAAAGCCTAAAGCAACTTGAAAGTCCCTCTGTCCAGACACGTTTAAGGCTTTTTTTTAAAGGAACAGTCAAAGGGCCCGAGTGCAGGGATTCTCGCCCTTTGCTGGCACGTGGGCCCCAAAAATTAAGCCTGGGGGTGGCCAGCCACCGCCCCCGACACACGCACACACTCTACTGCCATGGGCAAGAGCCGAGAAGGGGCCCTTTCAACCTGAGCCCGGCTCCGCACCCCACACGGCTTTGACCTCCATAATTAGCGTTCTCCCCATGCTTTGTAATGAACTCCTGGAGCCCTGGCCTGGCGCTCTGAGAGCAGGTGCCTGGCGGGGAGCGGAGTCAACAGTGACGGCTTGGACTTCACAGCCTCTGCCCGGGAATGTGAGAAGCACGCTCAGGTGGGACGCAGAAGAAATCTATTCTGAAAATACCAAATCCTTGTAACAGAGAGGGTCTCAGCTGACCTCTGGCCCAGGGAAGCGGAGACCTTCCACAGGCCGTTCTTTCCGGGTGGAGGAAGGGTCTGCAGGCGTTGGTGGATGTCACCTGAGGTGCCAAACAGGCAACCGTTCCTTTCCTTTAAGGTGACAAAAAGAGGGGCGCCTGGGTGGCTCAGCTCAGTGGATTGAGCGTCCGACTTTGGCTCAGGTCATGATCTCACGCTCCGTGAGTTCGAGCCCCACGTCTGGCTCTGGGCTGACAGCTCGGAGCCTGGAGCCTGCTTCCGATTCTGCGTCTCCCTCTCTCTCTGCCCCTCCCCTGCTCACACTCTCTCTCTGTCTCAAAAATAAATAAAAACAAACAAAATCTAAAGGAGACAAAAAGAGAATAGCTGTTCTTTACATCCTATTTCTTAAGCATATGAATAGATATTCAAATGAAATCTGTACACCGGGACTGAAAATACTACTCACGTTTGGGGACACAGCGTGGTGGAGGCTGGGAGGCTCCCCGGGGGTTTCCAGAGACAGTGTGAATCCTCACGACCCCGCCGGAGGCTCATTAGGCAAAAGATAACAAAATTAAAATCCACACGCCCTCTGACCCAGCCACTCGGCTTCTGAGAATTTGTTCCGCAGGGACAGTTTCGAGAGGACACGCGTGCAAGATGATTCACTGCGGCTTGGGGGGCGAGGGGAAACCACTGGAAACAAACCCAGCTGTCCATCAAGAGAGGATGCGTTAAAGAAAGCACGGCCCGTCCAAGCCACCGCGCAGCCGCACAAAGGAGCAGGAAGCTCTCTGTGCGCTGATACGGATAAAGTTCTGGGACATTTTGTTACGTGACTAAAAAGCAAGGTACGTAATACTGTGTATGGAATGTTACCTTTTGTGGGATAAAGGGAGCAGGAGATAACATAAGCATATTGACTTGTATCACACACGAATCGACCAAGGCATAGAAGAAAGGACAGGGGATGTGGACTGACGGGGGCCAGGTCGGAAGAAAGGAAGCCCTTCTAGACTTTTCTATTTTTAATAAATGTGAATGCATAGCATGTTGAAATTTTTGAATTCACCAATTTGTCTGCCTCATATGAAAATATCCCAAATAAGCAATCCATGGAACTAGACAGTGGGTTAGTGGTTTCCAGGGGCTGGGGGGTGCGGTGTGGGGGAAGAAATGGAGTATGATTGCTTAATGGGTACTGGGTCTCTCTTTTTTTGTTTTAGAGAGAGAGAGTGAGGG
Source organism: Panthera leo (assembly GCF_018350215.1). Classification (NCBI taxonomy): domain Eukaryota; kingdom Metazoa; phylum Chordata; class Mammalia; order Carnivora; family Felidae; genus Panthera; species Panthera leo. Next base: position 10,608,799 of record NC_056687.1, read on the forward strand.
AGAGGCAGAGGGAGAGAGACAGAGACAATCCCAAACAGGCTCAACGCCCAGTGCAGAGCCCGATGAGGGACTCAATCCCATGACCATGAGATCATGACCTGAACTGCAATCCAGAGTCAAATGCTCAACTGACTAAGCCATCCTGTTGCCCTCTGGGTCTGTCTTTTTTTTCTATTTTTAGAGAGATCAAGAGTGCAAGCAGGGGAGGGGCAGAGAGAGAGAGAGAGAGAGAATCTCAAGCAGGCTCCACATTCAGCACAGTGCCCAACACGGGGGTTGATCTCAGGACCCTTGGATCATGACCTGAGCAGAAATCAAGACTCAGATGCCCAACCCACTGAACCACCCAGGTGCCCCCTGGGTCTCTCTTTGGGGATGAAAATCTTCTGGAAATAGATAACAGTGACGGCTGCACAATCTTGGGAATGTAGTAAACGTTACTAATGGTAACTTTGATGTTATGTCAATTATACCAGGATAAAAGAGTTAAAAAACAAAAACAAAAACTATCATTACAGCTACATTTCTAATTTCACAGGCCTTCATTTGGGGATCGTTTTTAATTCGAGAAGTATTTCCAACATCTCACTCATTCTAGAAAGCTGGAGCACACCGGTTTGTTTCTGCTGCAGGCATAAAGCTTTTTCGTGAACCCCTTGAGAGACACAAGCTCAGGGGAAGCCCTTTTTCATGAATTCATCAAGCACTGAAATTCAGCGAGTGAGGGTGGCAGTGGGCGGGATGGGAGGTCAGGGGGTGTAGTCAGTGGGTACCTGAAACACTGGGAGCTGGAGAAAGTATGGAGCCCCACCCCCACCCTGGGGCCCTAAACCACTGGCCGCAGGGGCTGCCGGGGAAGCAGAGGAAGATGTGACTCCCCCAGAGTGGAAGAGTGCTCAAGTAACGAAACGCACAGACCCCAAGACAAGACATCTTTATTTGTGGGGATCCTGGCAGCCACCTGTCAGAGTGCTGAGCTGTCCCAAAAGGTCCTTGGGAAACCCGTGGCCAGTCGACTGCTTACCGAGGTCACCTGGCCAGACAGATGATTCTGCTGAACTAAACCAACAGGTTAGAAGCAGACTCAGCCCATCTGAGTTGGGCTAAGAGAGTTAGATCAGGGGGCCCTGAGGCTAGGTCTGCATCCAGGGCCTTCCAGAGAAATCTAACTTCTGGATACTACGGGCGGAAAAAAAGAGAGGCAGAGGGGGGAGGAGATCGTTTGTAGAGCAGAACTTTTCAACGGATTCTCTCAGTTTTTTTCCTCAGCACAAAGCTGTGGGGAAGGGACTTCGTGTCAACAAACAGACAGCCAGTGCTGTAAGAGTTAAAAGAGGCTTCCCCAAGTTGTTCAGCCTGTCCGAACTCAGTTGCCCCATGTTAGCTTGAATCCCTACCTCTCTCTAAGATGTGATACCATTATCCCACCAGGATTATGAGTGTGTGTGTGTGTGTGTGTGTGTGTGTATGGGCTGTGTGTGTGTGTGTGTGTGTGTGTGTGTGAGAGAGAGAGAGAGAGAGAGAGAGATGCCAGTTACTGCAGAACTGTGAAGATGTCACCATCCTCTCTGTGACTGGGTTTGCTCACTTGTAAGATGACGATAAGAACGCTTACTTCGTAGCGTAGGCGTACGACACAAAATAACGACTGTCCTAGATCGCTGTTAGCTGGGGTTATCTTCAAAAATAAGAGCCGTTGTAACAGCAATAAATTCTCTATTATTTAGCATGGTTGATAATAAAGTGTTCTGATCAAACAGTCTGATAACTAGATTTATAATATGCGTCACGAAAGAATTGCTACGTTTCCAAAATTAAAACGCGATGAAATACCCTGAAGCTGGCTACTCAACTAGGCGTTTTTCTTGGCCAATCCAGAAAGCCATCAGGGACCGAGGGGCACCTCGCTGTGAACGCCGCTTTGATATCCAGGCAGGTGTGCATCGTGCGGGGATATGCCCTGAGCCGGGGAACGGAGTGCATCGCAGAGAATTTACTGCTCCAGTTTGAAAGCATAGATGGTGGCAAGCCAATGTGACTTTGCGGTCGGCTTCACGCTTGGAAGGGAAGACTGGCCTAGACGAGGCAAGCGCTCGTGGCTCGACCTTCTGTGTCCATTTGCCATCTGCTGGACTCCCAAGTTCAGAATCAGCCCGTACCTCCTAAAAAGAACAGCTGGGCCGCAGGCGGCTGCTCAAGTGACTTGTCAGGCCGTCCCTGGGAGCACGGTTGTTTCCCAACCACCTGAGTCACGCCAAATTGCTTGAGGCTCGTACTGTAGAGGAGTCTGAAAATACCTCCCTACCAGGTGGAAGGTTTCAGAGTCAATCACTGAGCAATGCACCTGAGGCCAAGTGCCCATCCCCCTCAGGCGCTAAGGCCAGCACCTTTGGGGTCCTCCATAGTGTAACGTCCAGCCCAAGCTCTTTCCGCTCACCTAACCGGTCTCAGGCTACTGTGTCCGTTTCCAGAACTCATTAGGCCCATCTCCACCATATGACTGCTAGGTCTCTCTCCCCGTTGGCATTCCCAACCTCACCTCTGCGCCTCAGGAAGTTTCCCAACTCAGGTTGTTGCCCCGGATGTCTGTATCATTCAAGGATTCAATCACATTCTGTCTTGCATTCCAATATAAAAACTTTGGCTATGCCCTGACTCCCCGTCAGCTACTTGAAGGAAATATTTATACCCAATATGTCCTTCTTTTTTTTTTTTTTTTTATTTTAGAGAGAGAGAGAGAGAGAGAGAGAGAGAGCGGGGAGGGGCAGAGAGAGAGAGAAAGAGAGAATCTTTTTTTTTTTTAACGTTTTATTTATTTTTGAGACAGAGAGAGACAGAGCATGAACGGGGGATGGGCAGAGACAGAGGGAGACACAGAATCAGAAGCAGGCTCCAGGCTCTAAGCCATCAGCCCAGAGCCCGACGCGGGGCTCGAACTCACAGACCGCGAGATCGTGACCTGAGCTGAAGTCGGACGCTTAACCGACTGAGCCACCCAGGCGCCCCGAGAAAGAGAGAATCTTAAACGGGATCCACATTCAGCGTGGAGCACAGTGCAGGGCTCGATCCCACGACCTTGGGATCATGACCTCAGCTGAAACCAAGAATCGGATGCTCAACCAACTGAGCCACCCAGGTGCCCCCCAATATGTCCTTCTGATCCATGTGGTGCCTGATGTGGGAATGGGCACTCAAAATGAATGTATGGATGAACAAAATAAAGGGTGATAAAAATCGCTGTTCAGCACTCAACTTCTACACATGATGAAAAGTATTGGATTGACACCACCTGCCCCCCCCAAAAGATTTGACTTGTCATACCATGGAAAGTGCTTCTCAAACTTTCACAAGCATCAGAACTCTCTAGAGGACACGTCAACACACAGATCATCGAGCTTCTGATTCAAAGGCCCTCCAGAATGTGCATTTCTTTTTTTTTTTTTTTTAAGTTTATTTATTTTGTGAGAGAGAGAATGAGCAGTGGAGGGACAGAGAGAGAGGGAGAGAGAGGATCCCAAGCAAGCTCCATGCTGTCAGTGCAGAGCCCGACATGGGGCTTGAACCCACAAACCATAAGATCATGACCTGAGCTGAAATCAAGAGTCAGATGCTTGACCGACTCAGACACCCAGGCACCCGAAGAGTGTGCATTTCTAACAAGTTCCCGAGTGATGTGTATGCTAGCGATCTGAGGATCACACTTTGAGAAACACTGCCTTGGACGCATGGTCTTCAGCTATGACTCAGGGGGTTGGACACTAGTCCCAGCTCTACCATAGATGGACAAAGGACCTGGGGCAAGTAATTTAAACTCTCCAGGCTTCCTGAAACAAAATTTTCCTTGTATGATTGCTCTTACTTTTAGCTCTAAAATGATCTGAGGACAAAAGGTCTAACATACCCTTCCGATGTCACTTACAATGCTCTGATCTTCATGAAATTTAGGCAACAAAGGCACTAGTCAAAAGAATGACCACCTTTCCAATCTTGGACTCACAAGAGTTTAGTCCGAAGTCACACTGGGTTCCACTGAAAGGCTGAAAGGGGAGGAAACTGAGGCCAACAAGCACAGAGACTTGGAACCCAATGGGGCAAGAGCCAGCCCTGAAGAAAGCCAGGTCAGATTCTTGTGTGGAATTAGAGACTGATCTGAGTTTGGTTGCTCTCATGGGCTTTGGGCCCCAAAGGATGATGGATTTCCTTAGAAAGCAGCAGAGGCAGATTCCACAGAGCCCAATGTTGGCTCAATGGCCAAGGTCTCAAGAGAGAATAACCAGATGTCATAGCCAAGTGGTTCTTCCCTGCCCTTAAGATGCCTCAAAATGTTCCCAGATTGGTGGTATCTATTTTGTTTTTTGGCATCACCAAGTAGAGGGTCTCCATCGAGAATGGGATCTTTACCCATGAAAGTATGTGAAGAGATATCAGTCCTTGGGGAACCTTCAAAGTTAGAGAATGACCAAGATTGTTTTCATATCCTCAAAGAGAAGGACCAATGCAAAATATTGACCTACAGAGATGTTGACGAAAAGTCATGTTCCCCATGGCTATCTTCAGGAGATGATAATGCAAACATTAGGACATTGGCATGATGGTCATGGATGCTCAACACATCTCATGCAATGCCCATTCTTCACTTTAGTGTTGAGTCAGAATACCCAGGGTTTCAGCCACTGCCCGTCCTCCGGCCGTGCCAGCCTCTGGGACCAAGCCTCAGCCATCCCCTGGCCATTGTAGAGCCTGCCACTCTTGCTTTCCAGGTAAAGTCAGCACACCCTTCAGGACTGGATCTGCTGATACGCTTGCTGAAGAGCTCATCTTTCCGCTAACTACCCCTGAGAGGTGAGTGTGGTTTAGCTCTCAACCATAAGTGAGCAAGTTCAAGTAGGGTTTTCGTGCTTTCGTCGTCAGCATTTTCTCTTAGGCGTTGTTCATCTCTCCTCTGGTACTTTAAAAAGTTTCTCAATTAAAGTAATTTAGAAAGTAGCGGCTGACCAGGTAACTGTTGATAGAAGGAACATTTGTGTTGCAGCTTGCAGTTTTCAAAGTGCTTTCCTAGGAGTTATCTCGTGTAATCCCGACTGCTCTGTGATGATGGGCTTCTCTAAAGATCCGTGGTCATGCTTAATGGTGGGTCACAATCTAGACGACAAAATGGAAACGGCTAAAAGCAGGAAGACTGAAACGTGGTTTGTGCCTCGCAAGGCCCTTCGTGTGTTTTCTCAACCGGAGGAAGTAAATCAGACTGGATGTGGCTGCTCTGGCTTCAAAGCAACCCCAGACCCAGAGGGGACCTCCTTGCAGGATGGCATGTCACGGAACCTTCTTTTTGTTTTTTTAACGGACTTCAGGAAAAGTCTTGTTTTATTTAATTTTTATTGATTTATCTTAAAGTTTATTTATTTTGAGAGAGACAGAGAGAGAGAGAGCAGGGGAAGGGGCAGAGAGAGAAGGAGAGAGGGGATCCCAAGCAGGCTCCGCGACTTCGGCACGGAGCCCAGGGTGGAGCCCGAACCCATGACCCGTGAGATCATGACCTGAGCCAGTCAGATGCTTAACCGACTGAGCCACCAGGTGCCCTGTCATGGAGACTTCTTGGGGTGACTTCAGGGACAGAGGGCACCTGGCACAGAGCAAGGTGGTTAACATAAGAAATATTTTGGAGTGACCCAATCCCCTTACACCGTTTTTTTAAATGAAGTCGGTATGATTTCACCTCCATTTCCTCTTGTAGTCTCAATAAGGCAGGTGTGACTTTTATTGGCCTTGGGGAGAAAAAGTCACATGTTCAAGGCCTCCCAACCCACGAAGTGACTTGACTCCTGGCCCAGCTCCCTGGCCACCAGGCTGCTCTACCTTCTGAGGCCCAGGCCCGTAACCAGGCAGAAAGAATAATAATGTTTGCTTTTACCTAGATTTCCATATTTTCAGGCAATTGCCTGTATTCTCTCACAAACGTTCCAAGAGTTGGATTACAAAAAAAAAAAAAAAAAAAAAAAGAAGCCTCTCACAGATGAGCAACCTGAGATTCAGCAAAGTTAAAGGACTCGCCCAAGGCCCTACAGCAGTTTGCTCAGTAATCCGAAGTCCTGGTTAAACAAGGTGGGGGGCTGGCATAGGAAGAAACCGCCATCGGGAGATAGGCTGACCAGCAATGGCGTGAAATCGTCTACACCGAAACAGGTACAACTGGGGGGTCATCTCAGCACCCACCCTGGTCCCATTTATGCTGCTCACTCGAGTACATCGAGTCATTTCTTTCTTTAAATTTTTTCTGATGTTTATTTATTTTTGAGAGAGAGAGAGATAGAGTGCGAGTGGGGGAGGGGCAGAGAGAGAGAGGGAGACGCGGAATCCGAAGCAGGCCCCGGGCTCCGAGCTGTCGGCACAGAGACCCACACGGGGCTCCAACTCATGAGCCGCGAGATCGTGACCTCCGCCGAAGTCGGCCCCTTAACCGACGGAGCCACCCAGACACGCCCCCATCGAGTCATTTCTGAAAGCATTTTAAAAAGGGGGAGCAATTTGACCCTGAAAAACATTTTTCGGCTTCTTGAAAGTTCATCGAAAACGTTAATACCGGGGACTACTGCTTGCAAGAGTTAATCGCCCAAATTAACCCAACTTTTCCGGCAGTGACTCGTGGGCCAGCCTGAGATCGTGCCGACAGAGACCAACACAGACCAGGCACCACGGCGCTTCTCGGCAGGGTTAAAACAGTCGTTGCGACAAAGTCCTCCTGAAAGCGTCCTATTGATTGCTCTGTTTATTAAATCTCTACTGGCTTCTGTTTTGCATTTTTATTTTCTGCCCCACAAAGGCTATACTGTTCTTTACTCAGATCCCTTGATCAAAAACCCAAGTGTTGAGTGATCTTGCTGCTCCCACCCATCCGAAACCCTCCCCCCGTCTGTTGATTCCACCCACTTCTGCTTCCTTGTCCTCGCCTCCTCTGAAGACGTGGACCTGACATCTGCATTTGCGTGATCTGGCCATACACACGCACAAATCCGTACGAACGGTAGCCCCGGAGGGTCTCGGGATGGGGAGCACCGAGGGGAGAGCTGGGGAGCTGGGGATTGCCTTTCTCCTGCTAGTACTTGGAATATTCCACACAGAAATGAGCCTCGGGCATGAATCGTGAATCAGGCTCTGGGTTCTAGATGCAAACTTCCTTTGTTAGTTGTTCCACAGTGTGCCAGAGAGCCAGGACTGGCCGGCCTCCACGGAGCAAACTGGGAAGACCTCTTTTGACTCCAGCGGGTAAGGACAGAGTTCCCTGGGCTGGCAAATCGGTACTGGCCAACCCAGCCCCCAGCCTCCCGGCAAACACCACAGGGCTTCTGTGGCTGTCTTCCAGGCCCCCCACATGGCCATTGCCAAGGTGGGGGGCCCCACAAGGCGTTGCTTCAAATTTTACCTGTGAGCGTCACTGCATTTCCAAAATTTCTCCTCCTTGGGGGGGCCCGTGTGGCTCGGTCGGTTAATCGTCCAGCTCTTGATTTCAGCTCAGGTCATGATCTCACAGTTGGTGAGATTGAGCCCCGTGTCAGGCTCTCTGCTGACAGCGTGGAGCCTGCTTTGGATTCTCTCTCTGCCTCTCTCTCTCTCTCTCTCTTCAAAAATAAATACATAAACAAAAGAAGTTTTCCTCCTTAACAATGGCAATGGATCTTCAGACTTCTCAGAAATATCAAGTAGAAGCTCTCTCATCAAAAAGTAACATCCCTGGGGCGCCTGGGTGGCTCAGTCGGTTGAGCGGCCGACTTTGGCTCAGGTCACGATCTCGCAGTCCGTGAGTTCGAGCCCCGCGTCGGGCTCTACGCTGACGGCTCGGAGCCTGGAGCCTGTTTCGGATTCTGTGTCTCCCTCTCTCTGACCCTCCCCCGTTCATGCTCTGTCTCTCTCTGTCTCAAAAATAAATAGACGTTAAAAAAAAAAATTTTTTTTTAAAAAAAAAAGAAAAGAAAAGTAAGATCCTTGAAATCTGGGGCATTTTGCTAGATGACCTAGCCCATTTTCCACTTCCGGACAGGGCCGCCCTAAGATGCCTCCCAGAGATGAGGCGTTTCCTTGGTCAAGGTCTCCCGGGGAGATGTCCCATCTCCATTGCAGACACAGGTATTTCTAGGGATCATCCCTCTCCAGAAGGTTTTGCGGAACGAAATCAAATCCCTCCTGTGCTCACGGAGAGTATGTCCGGGGTCTGGTCCCGAGGACGAGGTGAACGTGTCGTCCTGCCTTAAAGATCACATCCTCAGGGAGGCCCAGAGCCCTTGGAAAATGTGCTTCTGAAGAAAGATAGGTATCGTTTCATCTGTGAAGACGCATTGTGGCTGAAACTGTATATTCATTTCTTACCAGGAAACTGCTTTTAGCTTATTTAACATTAGCGAATGAGGTAGCAGACATCTCTCGCGAGGTCTCCTAGGGAAAACAAACACACCAACCCCACCTTGAAAGCCGGCCGCATTCTCGCTCGTCCCGGCGTGAGATATCCATGATTCTATGACATATGTGGCAGTGGTCTCTCGTGAAAGCTGGGGAGTCGTGTCACAGCCACCGGCCTACGTGAAGGACTGCACGCTGAACAGAATCAGAGCATTTTGCTGCTGAAAACCACGATGGAGATTACATAGACCAAATTCCTCTCTTGGCAGTAAGGACCCCGGGGCCTGAGGACCAGCGTTCCAGCCACTTGACGTTTGCTCTGGTGACCTTCCATAGGGCCGGGAGGCCTCTCTTGACTCTCCTGTGCACACAAGCTCCGAGGTCCGGTTTGGCCTCCTCTCCCCCCCTCGGCATTCCTGATCTGGCAGACAGCTCGCTTTCCATTGAGGTCCAGGGGCCTAGGACTCCTGGGGACCCCACATCACAAGCAAGAGAAAGCAAATCCGGTCTCATCCTTTGAAAGACTGCCCGGTTTGGACAGATAAGCCGGGAGTCTCCCCGAGCAAAACAGGCAAAAAAACCTGCCCTGCATCACAAGGTGCAACCATCAAATAGCCATGGACAAATGGCACAGAATGAAACTCAAAGAGAATAGAAGATGGTTAGGTGTCTTTGTTTTGTTTTCCCAAAGCCCATGTTAACTTCTTTCAGACTATTGGTTTCTTTCTAAAGACTGTTTTTTCTACCACAGGAGAAACTGTGGTGGGTCTTTCTTTCTCTTTCTTTCTTTCTGTCTGTCTGTCTGTCTGTCTGTCTTTCTGTCTTTCCTTCCTTCTTTTTTCCTCTTTCTTTCTTTCCTTCTTTCTTTTGTTCTTTCTTTCTCTCTCTTTCTCTCTCTCTCCCTCTTTCCCTCTATCTCCTCTCTCTCTTTCCCTCTTTCTCTCTCCCTGTGTCTTGCTCTCTCTCTCTCTTTCTATCCCTCTTTCTCCCTCTCTCTGTCTTTTTCTCTTTCTCCCTTTCTGTCTCTCTTTGTTTCTTATTTTTATCTTTACAACTTGCTTCAGGGCTGAACGCAGGGAAGGCCAAGGAGGAGAAATCCTTCTGCCTTGTACGTGGGACACTTGGCCACCTGTGCACCATGGAGCAAAATAAAAACAAAGCACGGTATTGACCAACTGCAAAGAATCCTTCCTTCACCCTCTCTCCCCACCCTTTGGCAAAAGCCTGGGTAAATAGGTACATTTGGTGCCAGGACTTAAAGGCCAACAGATTCCTGCTTTGTCAGAGGAACCTGGAAGTCGAGTCAGCAGACTTCATGGGAGCGCCATACGTTCTCGATCCATGGGTGTTTGAGCCTGAGGATTAGGAGTAGAAGGATATCAGGGAAGCCTGCCAAGAACATATGCAGCAGACGTTTGGTGCTCTGGTGAGGCCTGGGGCCATCTGAGACGTGTACAATACCTTCTCAGCTGACCTCAACCCGTGGGCTGGATACTGGGCGGCAGACTTCTTCTGGAAAGGCCATGACATCAGTGACGGGAGAATCCTAAGACAGCCCCCGGGATCCCTAGACCCCAGTGTGCACGCCTCGCATAATTCCCCCACCCTTGGGCGGGGGGTGGGGGGGACGGACAGGACCCGTGAACACAGGTGGAGTGTCGTTCATCTGAGTAGGCTACATCATATGGCAAAGATGAAGGGAGTTTGCATGTGTTATTAGAGGCCTTGCTCTGTCAACTTTCCTGAAGGACATTATCCTGCGTGGACCTGACTTCATCAGATGAGTGAGGGACTAAAGGTCAGAGTTAAAAGAAGTCAGAGAGTTCTCAGGCAGCAGAGACATTCTTCTGCTGACCTGGCAGAAGCAAAGGGCCACATTAAGGAGAGAACTACGTAGGGGGCAGTGATGGATGGTCTCTCAAAGCGGAAGGCCTCAGTCTCACAACCGCAAGGATCTGAATTCCGCTAACGACCAGTGACTTTAGAAATGGGCCCCCGGGCCGCCTCAGATAAGAATCACAGGCCTGCCTGACACCTTGACTGCAGCCTGTGAGACCCTGAGCAAAGAGCCCAGCTCTGCCATGCTGTGGGATTGCCACGAGTCAGCAACCATGTGCCGTGTTAAGCTGCTAAGTTTGAGGTCATCTGCTGGTGGCAGAGAAAACCCGTACATCGCCCTAGAATTGCAGAGAGAAAATGTGCCCGACGTTTTCCCCGCCGCTTCTCCGTATCCATATTTTCTGGGCCCGCTTTTCCCCGTCGAGGTGAATGTTCAAAGCAGGCTGCTGCACGGGTGGGGGAGCGGGTACTGAGAAGGCCTCCCAACGTCGCTACGCCTGGCACCTTTGGGTTAGAGAAAGTCCGGTCGACGCCGTAGAAGGCGTTCTGAGAAAAAGTAGCTCATTAGACCCCTTTGTGGGGGGTTACCATCCTTCATATTAAATGACCGGGTGACTAGATATCTCTAGTGTAGTCACAGGCTGCAGAGATATTCCTAAATGGGGCAAGTGACTCTAACCAGAAAGCAAAACATCTATCCGTAATCACTAACGCAGGCAGCTAAACAGGCCTGAGCTTAGAACCAGACCTGGGGCAAGGGCTGCTCGTCTGTGCGGGGAGGCCCCGTCCCCAAGCATTGTGGCTACTGGCGCTTAACGGCCTCGCTGGCTCATGGTTTACAACTCATCGGTGGGCAACTTCATGGGATTACCCACCATCGGATCCCTGCGTTGGCCAGAGGAGGAAACTGAGGCCCCGGAAGGTTGGCTGCCTCTCCCAAGCCCCCACCCCAGTCAGAAGCAGCGGGGGCAGGACCAGCCCGCAGGGCTCTCAACCATTTCCCGTCCGGTCACCTTTCCTCTAGCACAAAATGACCCAAGAGCTGCCCATTGGTTAAATCAGCCCTCAAGCAGACAGACCCTGGCTCAGTCTGTACCTCGCCGTCCTTGCCCCGGAAGCACAAAGCCGGCTCCCTTGGCCCGACTTGCCTCCCCCTGCCTGTGCTGTCAGCTCCGGAATCCCCAGGAACTAAGTAAGGATGAAATGGCCCGGTCACTCCAAGATCCAGACCTCACTGGGTAAAGCTTCCCGGGGCCGCAGTAACAGAGTACCCCGGAGTCAGGGGCCTTAGACAACAGAAACGAATTCCCCGGCTGTTCTGGAGGCCAGAAGTCTGCAATTGAGGTGTTGGCAGAAACGTGCTCCCTCTGAAAGTTCTAGGGGAGGACCCTTCCTTGCCTCTTCCGGCTTCTGCTGGCTGCAGACAAGCCTGGGCAGCCCGTGGCTGGTGGCTACACCACTTCTGTCTCTGCCTCCACCTTTACGTGGCCCCTTCCCTCCGTGTCTGTACGTCTCGGCGTCTTCTGTTCTTATAAAGGCACCAGTCATATTAGGTTTGGGGTCCACCCAGATCCAATAAGACACCCAAATCCAATAAGGCCTCATCTTAATTTTACTAATTACATCTGCCAAGACCCTCTTTCCAAATAAGGCCACGCTCTGAGACTCTGAGTGGGCACGCATCGGGAGGGACACTATTCAAGTTGGTATAGTCGTGTTATATGTATGCTCAAGGCTAGTTCAACCAGCTGCCCTGAGAGTAGAGATAGACTGTAGGTGCAACCCCTCCATCACTCCCCTCCCCTCCCCACCCCTACCAGGACTCGTAACCCAGACCCAGAAATTAGACACTTTGGGCTTGGAAATAACTCAAAGAACATCCAGACACCGGAGGCACAAGAGAATTACCTGGGAAGATTTTGGAAACACCAGGGTCCAAACCCAGCCCCAAAGATTCCGATTCGACTGGTCGGAGGTGTGGCTTGCACGGCGATCATTTTTAAAGCTACCCAGAGGATGCTAACATGAAGTCAAGATTGAAAACCCACCAATCTAGCCCAACGGCTTACTTGGAGCAGGCAAAGGGTTAGCCATTCCCTCCCCTCCATTCACTGCCATCTCCGAACTGGAAGCTGCCAGTTCTCTGACCGGAATGTCCCGCTCCCTCTAGACGGTACGAGGCCCTGAAGTCGACAGAACAGGGTCTCTGCGGTGGTCTGCACCCTCCATTCATGAGAAAGAAGCAAGTAAGGCTCCTCCAGACCCATGAGGCAAGACGGCCGTCCCCTCACTGCGTAGCAATGCACACCCAGGGCCCAGGGGACCGCATACGCTTGTGCAGGCTTTGCAAACCGTGAATGCTACATGAATGTGCTCTATCACTTCTCTTATTTCATTTGTGGCAACATCCCCTCAGCAACCTTGTAAACATCGAAGTGCCCACTTGCCCGATTGGTCTCCATTGTACATATTCTTAGGCATCTTTCTGGCCACCATTCTCTTTTCTCATTGTAACCACACATTTTTTAAAAGCAAGAAGTGGGGTGCCTGGGTGGCTCAGTCGCTTATGCATCCGACTCTTGGTTTGGGTTCAGGTCACGATGTCAATGGTTTATGAGTTTAAGCCCTGCATTGGGCTCTGTGCTGACGTCACAGAGCCTGCTTGGGATTCTCTCTCTCCCTCTCTTTCTGCCCCTCCCCCTCTCTCTCCCTCTCTCTCTCTCTTTCTCTGTCTCTCTCTCTCTCAGTAAATAAAAAACTTTAAAATACATTTGAAAAACTGAAATAAAAGCAAGAAACACTTCTTTTCACTTCTTTGTCATCTTTTTTCCTACTCATTCCAGGATCATACTCGATACAACAAATTCTTCTTTCCCCCTGCCTGAGCTAGCAAAAAATCCCAAAGTATACACTGGAGGCCCATCCAACATCCAAAGCACTGCCAGATGACCTTCATGTTTTCTTTCAAAGAATATTCTTTCGGGACTAGTGACTCATTTGTGAACTACACGAAACACACACACACACACACACACACACACACATGCATACATACATACATACATACATACAGAAAATAAGACGAAATAGAAATGGAAAGATTCCGATGGAGGCAAGACCAGGCCCGCCGTCCCGTCTCCTTTCCAACCTTAGATGCCTCCCTAACCCATTTTCTCCTTCCTCTTGGCTCCGAACTTGGTCGAACCCAAGATGATGAGGAGAGGGAACCCCGTGACAGGACCAGGCCTCAACACCTCAGCCTTGGACAGACAAACGTCAAGAGGCAAAAACCCTTGTTAAGATAACGTCTGGTTTTTTTTTGCTTCTTTTACTCCAGTCCACACCATTGGGAAAGTGGGTGCACGTGTTTAAGAAGACCGCCGCGTGCATACATGTCAAAAACTCTGGCACATCACGTGACCAGAGAGGGCCTGGCAGCCGGCGCTGCCCAGAGCTCACAAGCCGTCCAGCGCCTCGGGAGCCCACGCCTGCCGTTCACAAACCTCAACACCAGGCAATTTGTAGCTGTGTCTACTTCTTGGGCTTCCTGAAAGACCCCTCAGGCACCAGAAAGTACTGACATACCTGTGGTGTGAGCCACAGTCACCTCCACCCCTGCGGGGAGTCCCTCCCCCCTCCCTGCCTTCCCTCTTCCTCCTTTCCCTTCTTCCCCTTCCTCCACCTTCTTCTTCCTGTGAGTCCTCTTCCAGAAAAATCCAAGGTCTGCCTCCCTTTCGGCTCTTTCATTTTTTCTGAGCAGAAGGCTGTGGATAAAATCCTTCCTGGTCCACTTCCTGTGGGGTTGCAAGGAAGGTGCCTTCCGGTCTGACCACAGGCTGTCCGACGGCCTTCCTTTACTAAGGAGCACTTCCAAGAAGTCAGCACCCCAGGATGCAAAACAGTGCAAAGCACCTCGGAGAGGGTCGAGGCTGAGCACCGCGTCGCAAAACGGTCATCGGGGTTTTCCCGTTCTCAGGCAGCACGGCAGCTGAGCCCCGGGTCGCTTGGCAGGTCTGAGGACTGGGGGCCAGTCGGTGGGAGCCACGTCCAGGCTCCCTGGTTGCTTTTTGATATAGTTTTATGGAGAAATCAATGGATGGATTTATTGAGTGCTTGACAACTGATTGGGGAACGACTAAGTAGGTTGTCAGACTTTGCCCCGGCCCTTGGCCCCAGCCCAAGGCACAGGCCCTCCATCCTTGGGTGCGGGCGAGTAACCGAAGGGAGGTTTGTGGGGACACAGCCCGGGCATGGAGGTGAGACAGTGCCTGCCCCCACCGACCACGGCCCCCTCCTTCCAAGCCCAGGGCTGTGAGCAGACCACAAGGCAGTTCAGGGAGCTGTGCCGGCCAGAGAGCCAGGGCTGGTGAGGAGAGGAAGCGGAAATCTCAGACGCCGCAAGGCTTCTCATGATCCTAGGGACTTGTCCCTTCCATGAAACCCTCACGCATCTCTGAGCCGTCAGGGCGTTGGGCTCCAGGAGGGAGCACCGGGCTCGTGGGCTTGGAGAGGAAGAGGCCAAGGAGGGGCCCAAAGGGCCTTGGCTCCTGAAGCCCACGAGGCAGTGCCCACCCCACCCCCATCTGGTTTCACAAACAGGAAGTGGCTGAGTTGTGTTTGAGGTAGTCTTGACCAGGAGCCTCTTGTCCTCGAGAGCACTTTCCGTGGTTGGACAGAAAGCCGCAGGAGAGAGCAGAAGCCCCACCACAGACATCCTGCAGCGCATCAGAAAATACAGCCCAACTTGGGTGTGGACCTTCTGGAAGCTGGGCAGAGACCATCAGGAGCATTTTATGCTTTGCTTCTCTGGCCCTGGAAAGCCCCTTTGACGGGTGGGCTGCCCTTGAATGACCCCAGGAAGGCTGGACTGGGTATGATGTCCTGAAGCTGAATCTGCATCAGACCAGGGTGGGGGCGGGGCGGGGGGGGGAGGATGTGGGTCAACCCAGCTGGTACCTGCCTGAAGCCCGAGGTGGGATGAGACCCCCGCCCCCTGCCCACTTCCGGGCATGAAAGGAAACGCCACCTAGTGGTGAGAATGAGGACAACGGGGCCTGGGTGGACCTCCGGCTGTGGTTTGAGCACCGCTCACATTGATTTACCTGCTTTTCCACGACTCAGGGCCTCAAGCACATGTCACACAACTGAAAACTGTGTCTCGGGGCCAGATGGGAAGGGTCCCGATGGAGCCATCATCCCACTGTGGAGTCCATCCGGTTCCCAAGGTATCTAGACCAGCCCACAGTGACTTACCAAAGGGGACAGCTGAGCAGTTAGTGGCCACCATCCCACGGGGAGTTGGGGGGTGGGGAGGGGGCTTCCTTACCCGGAAGCAGGAGGTCAGGGCATAACTGCCTGTCCCTCCTGGAGAAAAGTCCAAGGTCCTATAAACCTGTCCATTTTGACAGGACCCATATAAGAGCAAATACAGGAAAAAATTAGGCGTATGCAGCCAGCTGCATTACAGCTTTCGCGGAGAACTTCTAAGTACACCGATTTCTCCTTGACCGTGAGCTATCGTTCCCATTTTCCAGATAAGAAGAGCAAGACTCCAGAGAGATTGAATGATTATTCAGACGTGTCAGAGGTATCGAGGGCAGATTTAGGACCCTGTGTCTGCTGCTGTTTGGAATTTGGGTTTTTTAAACATCACCCCTGCTTCAAAGCTCCTCACAGGGAAGAGGTTAGTGCCATGTTGAACTTGTTAGCACTTAATGCCAGATAAGGGAAAAGCAAGCAAGCAAACACAAACCTCAATGCTATTTGAACACCCTTTTACAAAACCAAGGAATGTCCTGAGCAATGACCATTACTCTCCTCCTGGTATGATGATCCCGGGCCCTGAGGGAATACGGAAGATTTAACGGCTTCCCAGGTCTCTAGCAGGTGGACGTAAAGTATTTAGTCGTAGAAGGTTGGGGCTTCAGAAAGGAGCCTGACTCAGGTTCACAAGCGTTAGCCAACTGGAAGGACGGCTTTGCCGGGGACAGAGCCCAGCAGGTTAGCTGAGTAGTGGGTAATCCCCGGCCAGTCTCTGATGGCCACTGTCCTTGTCCACTCGCCCGGGAGTACATCGGGGAACCCATTACGGAGGGGAGGGGGAGGAAGAGACGGGGAGTAGATGTCATGAAGAAACTTCTCAGGAAGCCTCAAAGCGGGGATTCATTCACTGAGTGCCCTTAGTTGCATTCTGTACGGTATGTTTTGAAAAACAAACGTATTTTGTTTCAGAACCGACATTGTGATAAACACTTTAAGCCAGCGAACAGCCCTGGAATATTTCTCACCTTCCCCACAAAGGAATAGCCTCTTAGGGGCCTGTGAACGGGCCATGGAGGTAGGAAAGAGGAGTGGGTGCTGGCCAGGGACTACCTACTTTTCTACAACCACAGTGAAACCTAGAACAGTCTGAGGACCTCGGCTGTGGCCACCTGGACAAGGTCGGGTCACACGTGTCTTTTCTGACCTCTGTAAGTCTCCATTAAAATGCCTTTGTGGCTCACAGTACAAATGCAGATTATTTCTAATTTCATTACCAACCAAATCTCTGCTTTGACATTGCTCTCGTCGTTTTAAAGGAAGCCGTCCCTGTCCATTTTGTTTCTTGACATCTAAGTGAGGCAGGCAAAGCGAAAAAAGATCAAAGATCTTGGTTTCATGTAAAAGTGCCCAGAGAACAAATGTTTACTTAAAAAGAAAATTGAGCACTCAGCATCAACCAAATGCTACAGCCAACTGGACAAGGGGATTTCTGTAAAGTGTATATAAACGTCAAAGGAACACAGTCCGGTCGCGAATGCTCAGACCCAAAGGGTTCTTGAGGAGTATCTGTACAGAATCTGCTGTGTTGTCTCCTCGCCTTCAGGTGGAGCCAGGCAGCCCAGCCCACACGCACGGCAGGTGGAAGGCTGGCTGCAGGGGACGGTGGCGGGGAAGCCACAGATACACCAGAGCACTCTTTTAGCCGATAGTTTCCACTTCCTCCCCAACTTGACCAGTTACCAGAACTGCCCAAGAGTAGTCACCACGAATCCAGCCTTTCTGGAGTTTCCCTGCCCGACGTCAAAATGCCACCGTAAAGGGCAGAGAAGCAACGACGACCAGGCCAACCCCACACCGCATCACTGCCGAAGAAGCCCGGGGTTGGGTCTGAGACAGGGCGACCCTTGGAAGGAATCGAAGCGTGTTTGGCCCACACTTCATCCCAGGGCGGGAGGATTCTCCAAGGTGCAGCTGTGAGCTGCATCTCATGAGTCGGGGGGTCTCCTGAGTGGGGGGGGAGCGAGAGAAGGCATCAGAAAGGAAACTGGAACCAAAGACACATGATTGGCCCTCTCCTCTCCTGCCTGCCCTGAACCCAGAGGCAGCTGGCATCACCAGGGCGGAAACAAGGCAGAGAAGGGACGCCCCACGGCTCCCGGTTCCCACTGGTCCCTGTGGGTCCTTGCAGGTCTCTGGACTCCAATTCTCCACCTGTGGAACCTGTTCGCAAGCATCCTCCAGCAGCCCTTCAGTGCCGAACATTTTTGTGTGTCTCAGGTCCCCTATGGATGATCATCAAGGCATTACTAACATGTCCCGTCACCAAGTTCATATGAGTGGAGTCGTATGCCGTGCGAGTGTCTGTGAGAGACTAACAAACGGGAAGAGGTTCACCAACAAGTTATTAGCAGTTATTTAGGTGGAGTGAAATTTTAGGCGATGGTTTTTCTTCCTTAGACTCTCTGACATCGTTTTAAAATATTAAAATAGGCATGTATCATCGTGTGACTACAAAAACAATCTTTTCATTCTGAAGAAACTTAAACTCCTATTTTGGGGGAGAGAAACAAGCTGTATATGACTATGAAAACTATCAGGGACAGACCAATTTTTTAACTGTTGAAGGAGGAATTGAACCCAAATCTAATTTGCTTTGAAACTGGAAACTCAAGGGGCGCCTGGGTGGCTCGGTCGGTTGAGCGGCCGACTTCGGCTCGGGTCACGATCTCTCGGTCCGTGAGTTCGAGCCCCGTGTCGGGCTCTGTGCTGACAGCTCAGAGCCTGGAACCTGTTTCAGATTCTGTGTCTCCCCCTCTCTCTGCCCCTCCCCTGTTCATGCTCTGTCTCTCTCTGTCTCAAAAATAAATAAACGTTAAAAAAAAAAAAAAAACTTAAAAGAAACTGGAAACTCAAAATCACATGCCCCAACATCGTGGGTTACAGTGTCTGCGAATGCCAAAGAAGTAAGTTAATGTTAACTGGACAACTGGTATGTGTCACAATACATACTGGTATTATTCAGATACACAAGTGAGTTGACAAGTCACCAGGCCATGTATCATCTGGGTTGAGTGGATCTCACTACGATATGGTGTTATTAAAATATGGGCACGACGGCTATTGGACGGAAAACAAAAGACCACTCACAAAGAATACATTCTTTTTTTTTTTTTCATTTTTGTAAATGTTTATTTTTGAGAGAGAGACCGACAGAGAGTGAGTGGGGGAGGAGCAGAGAGAGGGGGAGACACAGAATCCGAAGCAGGCTCCAGGCTCCGAGCGGTCAGCACGGAGCCCGACCCGCGAGCCGCGAGATCGTGACCCGAGCCGAAGTCGGACGCTCAACCGACTGAGCCACCCAGGCGCCCCACAAAGAATACATTCTCATCACAGCCTAGCTCGTACCACTGAGAAATAAGACAGAAAACACTCTAGCTTCACTTCATTCTTTTCGCAACATCTGAATATGCACGTTCAATCTCCTGGTCGGCTGGACACGTATTCATGAACTCGTCCCTGGCATAAGCATTGTTCAAGTATCTCCAGATGCCAGTCATTTCAGAAGGAAATTCAAAATCTCTGTATCTCTTGGCCACGATCTGAAAATCAAGAGGAAATAATCAGCAAAGGAAAAACCCACTAGCGTAGGCCATCAGATCGGACAATCCATTCTTTTGAGGTGTGTGATGTATTCGCTTTCTCGAGTCCCGACGCATTCTTCCTAAAGCCAGTCAGGTTACCCCAAATTACACGTCAACCTTGCATAGGGCATACGGGGGATGGGGAAGCTCATGAAAGTACTGGGCTCAAAACAGCGACTCCACACAGCCCCGCCCACCCATTTATCCCAGATGAATTGGGATCCACTGGTATGAATTCGGTCTCTCCTCTGGTGGACTTCTCCTCGTGTTGCTGGCAGTTTTGACTTTGTGTGTTCTGCTTGCCGTGTTATTTGGTGCCTAAAGATTCGTGAAGATCTTCCCTTTAGGTTGTGCCGGGATCACCGTGAAATGCTCTCTTTTTCCTACTTGCTGAGCCTCACCTCCTGAAATCCCAGATATCTGTGCATATTATTTCTGCAGATTTCCATCATTCTGTCACCGAACAGATCACCTCATTGTCAACAAATGGACACAAATCCTTGTCCTCCCGGAAATGGTAGATGTGACGACAGGGCAATTGAGAGTGAGCATCATGGGAACCACAACAGTGGGGGATGCTTCCTCTGGCTCCAGGGGCCCCGTTGGGGAATTCGCCACAAAGGAGGGTGATACTGTGGGAGACGCTATCAGTTAACCGGGGCCACTGTGACAAAGTACTACAACCTGGGTGGCTTAGAACAACAGAAGCTTCTTCTCTCACGCTCCTGGAGGCCAGAACTCCAAAATCAAGGAGTCAACAGGACACATTCCTTCCGGAAGTTCTAGGGAAAGGTCTCTTCTCTCCCCAGCTTCTGGTAGTTTTTCCCTCTGTGAGTCTCTGTGTCCAAATTACCCCCTTTTTTTTTATAAGGACCCCAGTCCTATTGTATAGGGGTCCCACTCTACTCCACTATGACCTCATCTGAACGAATTACATCTCCGAAGAGACCATTTCCAAATAAGGTTATGTCCTGAGGTGCTGGGGATTCGGACTTCAACATATGAATGGGGGTGGGGGAGGCGGTGCAATTCATCCCCGAACAGGAACCCAGAGCCACAAAGGCCTGTTCTGCTGCCTTGTCTCCTGTTGCATTAGTTTCTGGGATGTGTGGATGAACTGAACATGGGACTTCACACAAATTAGAAGACCTTGGGACCTGATTATGCAGATTTTGCAGGCTAGAAGCCACTGATGCAGCAAAACAAGACCAGATGCCTGTCAGAAACCCTCCTCAATCGTTTAATATCTTGCTTCAATTCAACTTTAGGGATATTAATGTTAAGAATTCCTTGGGGCACCTGGGTGGCTCAGTCGGTTGAGCGTCCGACTTCGGCTCAGCTCATGATCTCTCGATCTGTGAGTTCGAGCCGTGTGTTGGGCCCTGTGCTGACAGCTCAGAACTTGGAGCCTGCTTCGGATTCTGTGCCTCCCTCTCTCTCTGCCCCTCCCCCCGCTCATGCTCTCTCTCTCTCTCTCTCTCTGTCAAAAATAAACAAACATTAAAAAAAATCTATTTAAAAAGAATTCCTTTTACGTATTATTTTATTTATTACTCCTGGTTTATCTTTGCCTATTTTTTTTATTTTAACAGTTTTTTAACGTTTATTTGCTTATTTTGAGAGAGAGAGAGAGGGAGCATGCACACACACACACACACATACACACACACGGGGGAGGGGCAGAGAGAGAGGGAGAGAGAGAATCCCAAGCAGGCTCCACGCTGCCAGCACAGAGCCTGATGCCGGGCTGTATCTCATGAACTGTGAGATCACGACCTGAGCCAAAGCCCGGAGACAG
Source organism: Panthera leo (assembly GCF_018350215.1). NCBI lineage: Eukaryota > Metazoa > Chordata > Mammalia > Carnivora > Felidae > Panthera > Panthera leo. The sequence goes on from NC_056687.1 coordinate 10,629,730, forward strand.
AAGCTTAACCGACTGAGCCACCCAGGCGCTCCTAATTTTTAACATTTCTGAGAAAGTTTTTTTTAAAAAAAATTTTTTACATTTATTTTTAATAGAGAGAGACAGAGCACAAGTGGGGGAGGGGCAGAGAGAGAAGGAGACGCAGGATCCAGGCTCTGAGCTGTCAGCACAGAGCCTGACGCGGGGCTCGAACTCACGAACTGTGAGATCATGACCTGAGCCGAAGTCGGACGCTTAACCGACTGAGCCACCCAGGCGCCCCTCTGAGCAAGTTTTTTAAGTGTCTGCCTCCTATAGAAGTGATCTTCTTTTTATGGTACATTTTCTGAATTTAATACTTTGTTTTCTGTCTTTTTGTGTTTATTTCTGTGTTTGTGTATGTTTCTTTTTCTGGTAACTTCGAAGCTTATGGTCTGTTTTAACTCTTCCTGTGGTTTCCTATATAACTTTATCGATTTTTTTTTTTTTTAATGAGTTCAAGCCCCACATCAGGCTCTATGCTGACAGCTCAGAGCCTGGAACCTGCTTCAGATTCTTTGTCTTCCTTTCTCTCTGCCCCTCCCCGACTTGTACTCTGTCTCTCTCCCTACATAGCTTTAAATAACAGAGATTCTCTATTTCTTGACTTGTCAAGTTTAGATGATATCTACTTACTCCTGATTATGACAAATAAGGAAATTAGTACAACTAAAGTTTTTCCTATTTCATCTTCCTTATCTCCCTTCCATTGGTTGTAAAAACATCCAAGTTTACTATGTTCTGATTCTGTTCAGTAACTATTATAACATTGTTTGGTCTTAGTTCTGTCTTTGGATTTAAACAGGTTCTATGTTTATCACCAACCCTTTTATACCACCCACCTTCTGTGTTCCAGGGTTCTTACTTTCAGTATCATTTTATTACTATATTCATCATAAAGAAACTTTATTTTAAAAAGAAAAAAAAAAACAGCCCAGGAGTACTTAATTTGTTAAGACCAGAAGCCCAGCTAAAAACAGTTTACCTGGATAGGAAATTCTTACATCATGCATTCTTTCCTTTAAGTCTCTGTAACTATTAAACCACTGTTTTCTGGTTTTAATGTGGTCATCAAGACATAAGAGGCAAGTCTGAATTTCTTCCCCCTGGAGACGGCTTTACTATTTATTACTAATATTACTGCTATTATTATTATTATTATGGTCTGGACACCCAGAGTGTCCTATCTGACCCCTAAAGTTCAGTAATTTATCAGGTATGTCATCGTGTGTTGATTATTCTGGACTATATTTTTCCAAACATGGCATGTTGTTTAAACTGAAGGTTCAGATCATCCTTTAGTTCAAAATAAATTTTCCCTTCTTCTTTTCTTTTCTTTCCTTTCCTTTTCTTTTTTTTTCCCTTTCCTGTTCTCTGGCTCCTGATTATATACATCTGGGAAATTGCTGAGCATTTTTATCCCTGTGCTTGTCCATTCAATTTTGGAAACTGTTCTAGGGCTTACCCTCCAGACCCCTGACGAATTTCTGCAATGTCTTGTTCTATGTCTTGCTACATGTAATGTACCTTATTTCTGAAGCTATTTTTTTAATTTTTTTTAACATTTATTTATTTTTGAGAGACAGAGACAGAGCGCAAGCAGGGGAGGAGCAGAGAGAGAGGGAGACACAGAATCTGAAGCAGACTCCAGGCTCTGAGCGGTCAGCACAGAGCCTGACACGGGGCTCGAACTCACGGACCTCGAGATTGTGACCTGAGCCGAAGTCGGCTGCTCAACCAACTGAGCCATCCAGGCGCCCCCGGAGTTATCACTTCTTAAAAGTACTGTGGAGGGCAAAGAGAGTGAGACAGGGTAGCTGGAAGACCAATTTGGATGTTTACCCTCAAACACTCTCTCACCAAACACTGCTCTATGCGCTGCTCCACAGACAAATGAGGGTTAGGGTCAAGGTCAGAGTCAAGGTTAGAGTTAGGACACCCTCCACTCCGAGGCCCTCAGATTAGGCAGGAGGTCACCACGGCTAAAAAGAAAGCTCAGGAAATTTACAGTCCCTCTCTTGACGGGTTCCAGGACTGTTTCTTTCCTCTGCTCAGCAGCCAAAAGCACATTCCTTCTCTCCATCTCCTCTCCCTGTTCCTTCAGATTAGGGGACGGACGGCAGGACGCAAATATGGTGCCTCTGTACGGTTCCTCCTTCAACTCTGCCTCCCCAGAGACCTCAGATGGAAAATGATCTGCGTGGGGCTGTTTCCTGCTTCTCTTCTCATGGCCCCGGTCCTCAAAGAAGTTTGGGTTGGGCATTTCAAGACTGTACTATTTACTTTTAGAGAACTTCACGAAAGATAGAAACCTGCCTCAGCCCTGTGACACCTCACACCGGACAACGTTTCTTAGTCTCTGAACTGGTATCCTGCCCTAGTCCAGTTTTATGAAAGACGAAGCTTTGCTCTGTTTTTTCCTATTGCTTGTGTTGGGTTTTAAGAAGGAGAATAGATGAAAAATTCCTTTACTCTCTCATCTTTTATCATACATTCTTTTAGACGGAGTCTCATTTCCTTTCAGAAGGTATTCCATCCTGAAAGATTATTAAGCTATTTTGGTATTTTGGATGTCCAATGGCTTTGGAAGATTTGGCTCTCAGGTCAAATATTGGAGAAATGGACTGTTTTATTTTACTCTCAAGTTTACCCCCTTTTCGTTCTACCGAAATCTAAAATCCTCTTTCCTCATAGGAGATGAACAAGTGGGAATCAGAGCTGGACGGTCGGATCATCTCTCTTGCTTCCCCCAACCTCCACGTACTGCTGTGAGACCACACTGGTCATGGCAATGACTACAACACGTTCGCTAAAGGGACTAAACCAAAACACGACTATGTAAATATCTGGTTGGAAACTGGCTCCCAAACAGAGGAGGTTTTGACGAGTTGAGATGCTTTCGTTACATTTTAGATGCTGGGGACCTGGCAAAGCTATCGAAGAAAACATTCACTTGAGGGCTCAGCCACGTCTTCAAGGCTGGGATTTCAAGTTGGTATCCCTCAAGCCCCACAAGGAAGAGAGAAGAAGGAAGAGAAATGGGACAAGAGTTGGGAAAGGAATCAGGAGGGAAGAAGAAATACAGGAAGGAAAGGCAAGACAACCAGGGGCAGCTGGTAGCCTACAGGAGCATCAGCACCACAGATTATGTGATCCTCATTTGTGGGTTTCTAACTGGCAATTACATGAGTTATTAAATTACAGGGTCCTTGACTCGTATCCCCCTCTTGCCCATCTCCCCCATCTTTATACCGAGGACCCAGGTTTGAACTTGAGGGGATTTTAATCATCAAGATGCCCCAGAACAAGGCTTGGGTTTCTTCCTGGGGCCTCTGAGGCTACTGAGGGTCAAGAACATTGCAGTGGTGATAATGATAATAACAACTGATGAGATGTGAAGGCTGGGGGCACTACTTAGAGACCACCATAACTCCAGAGGCCGGGTGTAGGGCCATCTACTTTGGAATCTCCGGGCCACCCCTAGAAGTGCTGATTTAGTAGACCAGAGGCTGGACTGGGGGATTTGCAATTCTAGAAAGCTCCCCAAATAATCCTTATGCCTACTAGTGGTGGAGAACCACTGGTCTAGGGAGACTTTAAACCTTAGCATATATGACCCACAACGCTGATTTCCTGTTCAACTATCTGGCAAGACTGGATGCCAAATCTGGCAGAGGCCCGGCCAAGGAGCTGCTCCCTAGCTGTAGGGGGGTGATAATAAGAGCTGAGAAGACACGTCTCTGCCATCCCCCGACAGAACTGTTTCTATCACCAACAACTGAATTCACACTGCCGTGCTCCCAGATTCCATGCATTGTCTCCAAACCTCGAGCATTAAACGCCAGGTATAATCAATGTTGCCCTCAAGTTGCCCTCGTATAACTTTTCTTTAGGATGTGGGGGGAAGACTTGAAATGAGAAGCAGTGAGAATGGAGGGGTGGGGCCCAACTTCCCAGAAGTTTCTTGAGACTACCTAAAGCATATCTGAGAATATCCATGCATCTGACGTCTGGGATCTGACCACCTCAAACAGAAACCAACGGACTCTTTAATTCAGGAGTCTGCCTTTTAGATTGTTTCAATGTCTGGCCAAAATAAAATAAGGCCCCATTCGCATATTCAGCAGCTACGGTAGGAGGAACGTCAAACCTTTATAATGTGGAGCTTGGGTAAGAGGTTACAGTCGGCTAACGTGAGCTCATCCCCATCCAGGAACTTCCTTCCAGAAACAACAACATCCTCAGTGCTGTAGGCATCTATTTCATCAGGCAGAGGGCTATTTAAGTAATCATCCAGCTTCTTCAAAGCCTTTAACAGGTTCTTTTCATAAACTAAAACAGAAAGGCCAGAAATGACCAAGATAAGCCAGCCGTATGAGTTAGGGTTACCTTTCTCTCGACATGAAACGAGGAGTTGATCTCCTCTCCCTCCCGACACGTGGCTGGGCCGCACTGGGGAATTGGGAGGGAAGGATGTGGACTTCTAAGATCTGAATAAAGGACTCACTCCTCCCTGGAAAATACTTCTGCTGTCTACACAACACTGCTCCTTCTAGAACTCATCCGTTTATCCAAAACTTTTTATGGGAGGCCCATAATGAGGTAAGCAGTGGCAGAAGCTTCATTGAAACGGATTCCCGGGGTCCGGCAGGGGAATTCCTGGCGGTGATTCTTTGCCCCTAAACTGATTGTTTTCTGGGCTCCCAACCTCCAGGGGAAGCATTTGACCTCTTGAAACGCACCTGCAGATTCTACGTCGAAGGTGCTTTTTCCTGATTTCTAGACACAGGTCCCTACCCCCAGGGAAATCAGTCAGAATTCCCAGGACCTTAGAAGAAGCCACACCAGAGGCCGGGGGGCACCCCAGGTGGAGAGCATTGAACAGGTAGACGGCAGGTACTCACTCTCGTTGGCATCCTTCTTGGTGTTTTTTATAAATGCCGAGAATTTGGCAAACACGTCATTTCCTGCAGAGTTAGATTCAGGGTGTTGGGTCCCCAGCTTAGGGTACCTTGAAAAATTCAGAATTGGAATAGCACAGATAACAGGGGGGCGGCAAACATGTCTTTCTCTGAGTGGATATAAAAGTGAAAAACCTTCCCCCTCGGATGGTTTTCTAATCTCTTTGTGTGCAAGGTGTGGCAGCAGCGCAGTCCGGGGAGAAGGCCTTTGCTGTTCTCCCGGGACCAGGCCGCCCACCCGGCACCGCCAACTGCGCTAGAAGGTTCCCTTCTAGATCCGGCGCCCCGCGACAGCACACGCTAACGTGCACTCCTTCCCCTCCCAGCCACAGACCTAAGAAGTGGCCAACCCGTGCGACATCGGCCCGCCTCCTCCCCGCTTCCGGCTGCCAAACCCCAATTGCCCCACCGCAGGTGCAAACGAAGCAAAGAGACCCGGGCCACCGTCGCCCGAGGCTTCTGCTCTTGCTGCGTGTTCTGCGGCACACCGCGGCACGGCTAAGGAAGGACGGACGTACCACGGCCGCAGAAAACCAAATACACGAAGCCACGAGTTTCAGGCTTGTCTGCGAAGGGCCAAAGGCACGATCAGATGGTGAATGCTGGTTTTATGAGGCCTACCTCGGGGGAGCTAATTTCTCCTCTAAGAACTCCTCGATCTTATTCACATCCGTCTTGACTTCACCATCAAAAGTCATAAAGGGAGGGTTTGTTCCGGGGGCTAGGTTCTGGAGGTCTGCGGGTTTCCTGGTGGGGGGGGGAGGGAGAGGGGAGCGGCAGCTTTTGTGAACGGTCGCCAAGGTTTGAATTCGTTCCCCCAAAGCCTAGCCGCGTCCTCCCCGGTTTACGAGGAGCAGCCCTTGAGAAGTTCAAGGGAGACCATGGGTTCCCAAGACGTCCTACCGACAGTGAAAGCGTGGCTCTTGTCTGGGCGCAGAGGTAAGAAAGCCAACTCTCCCCCGTGGGTCACAGGAGAGCTGCTCACACGGGCTTTGGAGAGGTGCTCAGCTGACCAGGAGCTTGGGGAGCAGGTTCCTTAACGGTGCCCCCAACTCCTCCCTGGTTATGTCTGAGCGGGTCCTGTAATTACTGACGAGCCCACACCCGGGCTTCAGTTCGGGGCCCCGACGTGGATGGACGCCCCGCGATGTCGCCTGTGGGCTCTAGGAGTGTGTGAGTGCGGGGCGTGTGTGGGGGTTACGGGGGCGTGGGGTGTGAGTGGGTGGGAAGACGTGCGCGGGGGCGGGGGGGGGGAGGGGACGTGGCAGGGCCAGTCTCAACAATGTGGAAACCTCCTCTTACCTCTTCAGGTCCACTGTGGTCACGTTGAATATAACGCCCTTTAGCCAGAGAATCATGAAGAGGCGCTGGGAAAAGGGGCAATTCCCAATACTCTCGCCATCGTAGCCAGCCTAGGCAGGAAAAGAAATCGTTATCAGAGCGAGGCTCACAATTCTAAGTGCCAGATTCCTCAAGGCATGGCGCAAACCCGTTACAAACTTGCGTTGCTGGTCACGACACTGCCACTACCCTTTCGGGGCCATTTCACTCAGCCTCTGAGCCAGTCGGCCACCCCCTCGGGGTGAAGTCGAACAGGCTTCACGGAGCATTTCCTTCTTCCTTCCCGCCGCTCACCCCTTCCTGCCACACTGGGCCTCTGAGCAGCACGGTTCCCACAGGGAAGGACAGGCAGGCGGGAACTCTCCTTGTCACCAAAGGTGCAAAGGAAAGACGTGCTCTTTCCAGGATGCTCCAGCTTGGAAACACGCCAGCAGACTCTCCCCCCGAGACACCATCCCTCCTGGACACTGTCACACCTTGATGTCCCCTCCTCTGGCTCATGGGGTGGCAGAAACATGGGAAGCATTCGTACTGAGAAGGTGTTGAGGGTGGGGCGGCCGCTCCCCGGTGACCCAGAGCAGGTCACACCCACACACGCCTCTCCCACACACAGGCAGACACGTCCGGAACGCACGTCCTCCTCCTCGTGGGCTCGTGGCCGAGAAGGAAGGCACAGGGGTTGGAGAAGACAGAGGAGACGCCCGGCTACCCAAGCCCTGGGAAACGGAGGGCTAGAAGCAAGGCCAACAAAGGAAGGTCCAAAACCCTTCTGTCTCTTGCCATCTTTCCCCACCAGGCCGCACGTCCCTGACCAGCTCGTGGCGCTAACAAAATCCTGCTGGAAAAGGCAAGGAGGTGGCTTCGCCGTACTCCTCACATCTCCAGACCGCAAGCACTGCACCCAGCCAGACCTCGGTGACACAGCCACGGTCAAACCGAGAGGCCCATCCCTGCCACACGCATTAAGAGAAGGTAGAGGAGACCGCACTGTGCCTGCAACCTGCGTCCCAGGAGGATTCGAGGCAGGAAGTGAGCTGCTGGCCCGGGGACTGAAGAAAGGGAAAGGGAGACGCGAGAAGACCGGACCTTCGGAGAGGTGGGGTGCTTAAGTCACCCGGAGGGGTTGCTAATAACCACATGTCCCGAGAAATCAAGAGGGGAAGAGACCCCCAATTTTCAATCAAAGATCGGCCCCGTTACCAAAGACGAAACCCAAACGGGCCAATAAGCACATGAAAATGTTCCTAACATGTTTAGGCAACAGAGCGACGCAGAGCAAAGCCACGGAGGGACGGGGCCACACAAATGGCCAAAATGGGAACGGCCAAAATGGAAAGGTCTGACGCCACCAAGTGTGGACAAGGGTGCAGAGCAACTGACCCGCCATTCACTGCTGCCCAGAGTGCAAACAGCACAACTACCTTGGAGAAGTGTTTGGCACTAATCTCCCAACGTTAAGTAAGCGTAAACGCAACGACCCAGCGATTCTACTCCCAACGGAGCCGAGTACTGATGGGCACGAGAGACTCACAGGAATGTTCTTAGCAGCTTTGGTAGAACAGCCAAAACCTGAAAACAGGCCGGATGCCATCAAGAATAGAACGAGTAAGGGCGCCTGGGTGGCTCAGTCGGTTAAGCGTCTCCCCGCGGCTCAGGTCACGATCTCAAAGTCTGTGAGTTCGGGCCCCGAGTCAGGCTCTGTGCTGACAGCTTGGAGCCTGGAGCCTGTTTCGGATTCTGTGTCTCCCTCTCTCTCTGCCCCTCCCCCGCTCACACTCTGTCTCTCTCTCTCTCTCTCTCAAAAATAAACATTCATAAGTAAATAAAAGACAGAAATACTTTTTAAAAAGCACAGAAAAAAATAAAAGAAATACTAAAAAATATCTGTATACTACAACTTATCCATTCGTTGTAGATAAGCTGTAGTATATTCATACAATAGGACGCTACATCACAACGGGGAAAATTCAGCTATTAGTATAAGCAACAATGTGAATGAATCCCATATACATAGTGTTGAGAGGAAGAAAGCCGACTCAAAGGAGCTCAGATACAGGCAAGCTTCTCTAGATGACAGGAGTGAGAAGAGCGGCTGTCCCTGGAGGGGACTCTCATCTGGGAGGGATAGGAGGGCGACATCGCAGTGCCGGAAATGTCCTGCATCTCGAAGGCGGTGGTGGCTACACGGGTGTATTGAAGTGGCACAGTCTCGTTTTCTTTTTCTTTTTTTAATTTACCTCCAAGTTAGTTAGCATATGGTGCGATGACGATTTCAGGAGTAGAATCCAATGATTCATCCCTTACACGTAAAACCCAGTGCTCATCCCAACAAGGGCCCTGCTTAATGCTCCTTACCCATTTGGCCCATCCCTCCACCCACAACCCCTCCAGCAACCCTCAGTTGGTTCTCTGTATTTAAGAGTCTCTTATGCTTTGTCCCCCTCCCTGTTTTTATGTTATTTTTGCTTCCCTTCCCTTCTGTTCGTCTGTTTTATATCTTGAATTCCACACATGAATGAAGTCATATGATATTTGTCTCTCTCTGGCTAATTTCACTGAGCAGAATACCTTCCAGTTCCATCCGCGTTGTTGCAAACGGCAAGATTTCCTTCTCTGATTTCACGTGGCGGAGCCTTAACATTGGGTTACTTGACTGCATGCGTTACTTCAATAGTTATTTTTTTTTAAGTAAAAATATTAATTAAAAAAATTGCAGAGGGTTGGAGTCAGTAAGTCTTGCCTGGGGCCTGGGAAAATATGAATTTCTAACAAGCTCGCCCAAGATGATGTCATGCTGGTGGCCAGGGATCCATGAAGGCGGACATCGTGCCCGTAAAACGGCACCAACAGACTCAGAGCACTGAATTCAGAGTCCCCTAAGCTCCAAGCACTCTCTTCACAGCTGTCCACCCCCTGCACTCTCCCTCCCCCTCCGGGCATGTGCTGGCCTGTCCACCTATGAGGGAGAAGAGGCTGGGGACTCCCCTACCTGGAGCCTGAAGCTTCGGGAGCTGGAGGGGTGGTGAGGTGGCCGGTCAGGACACCCCCATCGAGTGGTCATTGCAAGTCCCCAGCAGGTGGGCCCTGAAACAGCACCCTGCTGGACCGCCTTCCCTGCCTCAGGGTCCCCCCACCCCCCGACCGAGGCCATTTTGAAGGCCAACCCCGCCCCTCCTCACTCTGTTCTGGAGCAAGACGAGCGAGCAGAGCTGAGTTACATAAACCCCCAGCGGCTCGCTGCAAGGACCTCTTAAATCATGGCGCTTTCTTTCTTCACCACTGCAGGTTTGGGCAGAATCAAGCCAACGGGGGGGGGGGGGGCGGGGACATGAAATCACAAGGACACAGAGCCACATATTTTGGCCAGTCCTGACTCGCTGGCAGCTTCTAAACCTCTTATTTTTATAGTGGTTACAGTAAGCACAGTAAAGTCTAAGATAAGTTCTGTGGAGTGGGGTAACCGTCTCCTTTCTCTCTCTCCCTTGTCTCTCTAACCTCGGAGATCCTGTTATAACTCATCCTGAATGCGGCAAAATCCCTGCTGAGCCCGTGCGTCTCTGCCGTCACTGGTGCGTGGACGCAGCTCACCTTGACAAAGAACTCCAAGTCTGGGAACAGGCCGGTCTGCACCAGGCTGCCTTCTGCCGCGGCAGAATTCCATCGCCCGGGTCTCTGCCTAGCTCCGTCTCTCCATTGTCCCCAGCTCAGGTCGACGTTTCCCACCCCCCCTCCCCCGAAATTGTCCTTCCGGCCACCTCCTTCTTCAGGAAGAGTAAAGGGATCAGAAGCGATAATACATTCTTTAAAAGTAAAACCTGGGGCGCCTGGGTGGCTCGGTCGGCTGAGCGTCCGACTTCGGCTCAGGTCATGATCTCACGGTCCATGAGTTCGAGCCCCGAGTCGGGCTCTGTGCTGATGGCTCAGAGCCTGGAGCCTGTTTCGGATTCTGTGTCTCCCTCTCTCTCTGCCCCTCCTCCACTCATATTCTCTCTCTCTCTCTCTCTCAAATAAAATTAAAACATCCAAAAAAAAAAAGTAAAACCTGCCTTTGTCACCTAGCTCTGCACACACAGAAACCTGGTAACAGGTTCCTTTCTAGAACTGCACAAACCTAAGAGAGACGTGTGGCTGGGGCGGGGGGGGGGGGGGGGGGGGGGGCAGCGGCCTGCAGGCCACGGGGCCCAGAGCTTGGAAGGCAGTGAGGAAAGCCACAAGTGCACTCTGCCCCACCCCCACCCCCGTGTGACCTCCAAACAGGACTGTCACAAGCCAGCACGGCTAGTGAACTGGAAGCTGCCAATTGTTCTAGAGAATCAGCCAGCTGCCAACACAGGATTTACATAGGCAGGGGCGTCTCATCTTAAATGGCTCTGAAAACACTTCCCTGTCTCGGTCTGTCGTAAATGAAGGGGGTCATGGGAACGTGGTGGGAGTTCCCAAGATGCCTTGCTGCCTGACTTGATTACTTTAATGTGCTTCAGTGCTGGGACGCGCCAGCCAAAATCAAGGCGGAGACAGGCCATCTTCACAGCCCGGGATTGAGCAACACTGGGAGGAGCCCTGGGTCGTCTTGGTCATGTTCATTAACCAGACGCGATGATGGGATAAATCCTCGTACGGTAGGAGTGAATAAGTGACGGTCACCGTAATTGGGACGTGTTACGGTCTAAAGTTCTATTTTCCGTTGCTGATCATTCTCTCGGGCTGATTACACTCTGGGCGAAAAAAAAAATGTCTCAGCAGGGTTTCTCGGCCCGCAGGGGGAAATTCTTGTATGTATATGTTTCTGATAAAAATCAGGTGAAGCAGCTTGAGAGATTGGAGTGTCTTGTTTCCAGGGAAGACCCAGGCACCCGGACAACCCAGGATGGCACATCTGTCTTTCAAACGCGACTTTCCCGAGCACCTGTGATGGGAATTCTCGAAAGGAAGACATTAACGCCGCTGACACGTGCCGAGAAGTTCCTGCGGCCTTGAGAATTTCTGTAATTCTGCGGGTCCTGGCCTGCGCCCGCCTCCCTGGCACAGAGCCCCTCCGGGCTTGAGGCGGAAGGGTCTAGATGACACTCAAAATCCCTCCTCACCTCAGGCCTCTTCAAATTAGAACCTCTCCCACGTACCCTGTGCACGTTCAGAATCTGTGGGGAATAAAGACATTTTTGTTTGTTTGTTTCAAATTTCCTTCCACTGCTTTTTGCTTCCAGCAAATGACCTCTCTGGTGTTGCATTGGGGTTGCATGTAAGGGACACCCTCCCCACCCCCACCTTCCACTAAAGTGACTCCTGCCCGGCCACCGCCTTTAAGGGACCAAATGGACTCCTGGTATCCTGGTCCAGACCTGACACGGGGGTGACACCCCTTCAAGGTATTGTTAACAGCTCCTCAGCACCCGCCCTCTCCTTTCCTCCAGAGCAGGCCACACACCCACCACCTTGATTCTCTATTTGGCTCTAGCTTCCTTTTTTTTTTTTTTTTTTTTTTTGAGATTTCGTTTGAGTTTTAAGCAATCTCTACACCCAGCACGGGGCTCAAACTCACCACCCTGAGATCAAGAGTCGCATGCTCCACTGACTGAGCCAGCCGGCCACCCCTGGCTCTACCTTCTTTCTAGAAAATTCTCTGTGGACCTAAACGTTAAACACCTTCTGTAGAGTAAGCACTTTCCCTACTCTACCCAAATGTAATGAAAGACACTTGGGGCGAACAGGGAGAAGGTAGAGGAAGAGGGATTAAATCAGTAATATTCTAATTGTCCCTGTTCTGACGGCCGGCTTTCGACCAAAGAGGGCAGGATGAGCATCCTGTGTGCAGGGAGGTATGCCAGTCCCTGCAGGAAACCAGGAGGGATTTGGGGGCGAACAGCTCATGGGGCTCCGTCACAGGGATTTGGAGAAAAGCAGTGAGTAATGACGGGCTGTTCTGTTTCCAGCGTTCCGGAGGAACTTCGGCGGAACACAAACAGTAGTTGACCAGGGGAGGCAGGGGTCAGAAGGCAGAGTGTGAGTGGGAGGCCGTGGGCAGCCACCTGATCCTCTGAGAAGAACAGTGCGGTCGAAGGGATGGGCGGGGACTCTCCTCTGGTGGCAGCTGACCCCAGCGGAAGGCCGGACACGGCATCACCAGAGAGAAAGAGCCAGAAGCACCAACCATGGGAGTGGGTGACTGCTCCCCGTGCCACCCAGCCTATGCCCACCCTGTCTGCACCGAGGCCTGCCATTTGGAGGGCTGGGCTGGGGACACTGTCCCCTCCCAGGGAGAAAGCCTTGTGGAAAATGGTACAAAATCAGGCGTCCCACTGGGTCTTTTCCTGCTCCCATTTGGAAGTCGGGGAAGGGGGGGGACTAGGATCGCTCTAATCCTTGAAAAGGGGGGTGTGTGGAGTCAGAGACCCATCCTCACTCCCCGACAGAGTTCCTGACATGCAGTAAACACTAGAAAATGACTGGGGCGGGGGGCAGGGGGGTGCTGAGTCCAGTGGCTCCCATACACCTGCAGCCTGGTCGGCTTCAGAAAGTGCCTCCCAGCCCCTCCCCGCTCACTTTTTTCTGAGCCAACTTTTCTGAACTTTTCCCTTCCAGAAGCTCCCAATTCTTCCTACTATGACATTACCCATGAAGAGGGACAGCTCAGGGGAGGGAAGAGAACAGAAGGGGGCTGGAGGCAGGGAGGTTGGGGGAGAGGGGGTGAGGGGGTAGGAGAGAGGGAGGGAGGGCCTGAGCTACGCTGTAAAGTCTTCCCCAAGGCTCTTGATCTAACGGTTTGACCTAAAATGTATTATTTAAACAGATCTGAGACTTTCTGATTTGAATACTCCCGTCAGTTACAAAACAAACAAACAACAAACAAAAGACAAAAAACTGTGTAGTTCTTTCCATTTGCCTGATAGTGGAAGTTTCTATTTTGAGGCAGTATGGCCAAGGGGAATGAGTGCAGCAGACCTTGGAGCCAGGGAGAGCCGCTGTGACCCACTCCCTGGCCGTGTGACCTTGGGCAATTCATGTGTTCTCCCTGAGCCTCAGTTTCTCCATTTTAAAAACGGGGATAAGGACGCCTATGCCTTGCAGGATCTTGGCGTGATACACTCGGGTCTCCCGGGCACCAATAAAGGCGGCTATTATTGTCATTATCATCTGCAGCATCAGCATTATTACTCCTCCAAACTGGGGCGCATCAGAACAGACAATTATGGAATTTAGGGAACTTTTTAACAAGGCTCAATTAGTGTGATTTTCATGCCAAACTGTATAGTCCTTAAAAAGCCACAGATATTTTTCCCTCCAAAAGTAACGCCTCCTCTATGTATTCCAAGTGAAAATTAACAACTGAGGTCGTTTTCTTAATTGCAAAAGCAAACACATCTTCAGCCAGGATGCAAAAGGGCTGGCATGCATGTCTTGGGGAGTTACCTCTTGGGGAAAGGTCCAGAGGAAAGAACATCTGGAGAGCTGTGCTCGCCCTGACCGAGGGCAGGGCCGACAAGCCCAAGGGAACAGTCTTTTCTAGAAACGACACCAAAGGTCTCTGCTTGTAAAAGCTAAAGCCGATCTCCTTTCTGACTTTTGCAGTTGGCACTAAGGAAACGAGAGCACTGCCAGCTGTCTTTCGTCCACTGTCACCGGGAGAGAGTGAATTCCACACTGTGGAAGAATCCCCACCAGGATTTGAAGTCCCACACGCTAGAGCTGCAGATCAAATGAGGAAAAATTATTACAACCAAGTAGGAGAGAAACAAATGAGCCTATCACTTCCTTGTCGAACGAGAATGTTTTTGAAGGAAAAGTCTTCCAAAATCAGACGTTTTTTCAAAACTGGTAAGAGCAAATACTCATTGAACACCTGCTCCGATTTTAAATATGGTTCTAAACCATTTACAGCCATTATCGGATTGAATCCTCTCAAATTCCTGTAAGATGCCTACTTACTACTCCCATTTTTCAGATGGAGGAAACTGAGGCTCAGAGAGGCTAAGTCACTTGCCCTAAGACATAGACAAGATCAGGTGAACAAAGATTTCTCTTATTCTCCCAAACTGGATCCAGGCAATGGTCCCAAACGTCTTTCCCGGTCCTCAAGATGGAAACCCAGTCTTTCCTACCCTTTATCTGAACACCAGTCTGTCCCCCAGCACAGCGATGGCTCCTCCTTTGCAATCACTCCTGCCTTGGTCTCAGAGCCTCCCACCCAAATTCCTGCAGCAGTCTCCTGCTGGTCTGTCAGCCTAAGGATCCTAGCCCCTCTGATCTTTTCTATCTCCAGAACCACCCAGACAAGATGCCATTTTCCTTAGATCTTAGATCACGCTGCTGGAATGTTGTTCAAATGCAAATTCACATTACAGTGCTCTCCCAGCAGTGTGACCAAGGCAAAGTACCCAACCTCTTGCAGCTCGGTCTTCATTTACAACGTAAGGATAACAGTACCTACCTCTTCAGGTTGGGTGAGAATTAATTACATGTTACAGAGAACAATGCCTGACAAACGGAAACTTTCCATCATCGGTTGCCCCTTCCCTCCTTCCTTCTTTCTTCTCCTTTTGTGAACCTGAATAAAAGAAACCTTAAAGTTCTCATGCCAGGGAGCCTGGGTGGCTCAGTCCGGTAAGTATCAACTCTTGATTTAGGCTCGGGTCATGACCTCAAGGTTCATGAGTTGGAGCCCCACATCAGGCTCTGCACTGATCCTGTGGAGCCTGCTTGGGATTCTCTCTCTCCCTCTCTCTCTCTGTCCCTCTCAAAAGAAGCCAGCTTTACTAACTCAGCAGGAGAAGATTTTCTCTCGACCCAGCAACAGCCCAGCCAATGAGAAACTGCCACAACTCAGCCAATGAGAGACTGCCACAACTCAACCAATGAGAAACCGTCACCGCCCAGAACTCTCACTTTTCTCCAATAGAATTTCGCTCAAAGCAGTCCCTCGCAAGTCCCTCCTTTTTCTCTCTAACCTAGTGTTCCTTTCCTTTGTTCTCCAGACTCACCCGAGGTTTTGCCATAGCTTGCATGTCCCAAATCGCAATCCCTCTGCCATTCCCGAATACACCCATTTTACCGGTGAAATAACTGGCTGTTTTGAGTTCAAGGCTGGCACTTTCCACTGTCTAACATACCAGTCAAGCTAATCACTCTCCTCAAATGCTGTTCTCTCTCTGGCCAACTGCCGTGTTCTTAATTATCCCGTGTCACCCTCCCACAATACCTTTTGTCCACCTGGCTATCATCCAACTCCTGCCTCCCCACAGGTAGGGACTCCCTTTCTCTGACTCTCTGCTGGGCATTTCTTTTGCCCTCTGCTGAATTCTGCTCCCAGGGGAGTCAGTTCTGCCCGGCTGAGCACCAGATTATTTACGGATTGCTTCCTGTGGGTTTGCATTCCTTCGGGCGGACCCTGTCAGCCTCCTGAGCACAACAGGTGGTTGACTGGCCCCTTGCAGTGTCTGTGACACTGTTCCTGTTCTGCCTACTCCCCCGCCAGCGTCCACAGCATAGAGCCAGGCCTGTGGAAGGCACTTCATAAAAACTCACCTCTGCTTCAGCACGGAGCCCGCTTTGGATCCTCTGTCCCCCTCTCTCCTGTCCCCCCCCCCCCATCTCTCTCTCTCTCAGAAATAAACACTAAAAAAAAACCCACAAAAACTCGCATGGTGGAGCAAACGGCCACTGTCCTCCGAAGTTCTAGCAAACTCTTCATCCCCTGCAGTTCCTTTAAAGACAGTGAAACCACTCCTTCTCCCCGAGAACACCCACCCACGGGGCCAGCAGCACGGCCAGCCTCCTCTCTCCTCAAGCATCTCCCCCCAGACTGCCTGTCACGGGGCTCCCTTCCCCACCCACCCAAAATGACGATCTCTGGGTCACAAACTCCTCCTGGTGTCCCCAGGACTGCACTGATTTTCAAACTGGAAATTCAGCACCATCACACACCCCCCCCCCCACCCCTGCCTCCAAGCCCTAGGCGGGCTGGAACAGCTGGTCACCATACTCTGTGCCCAGATGAGAGCCTTTTTTTTTTTTTAGGGGGAGGAACAACATTATAAATGTCCTCACAGATTGTCTAGAGGCAGGGCTTTGCTCCTCCCTAGGCAGAACATCAGCAGAGGTTGATGTAATCAACCGCTCAGATTAGGTAGCAGATACCTTGAAATCTTGCAACTATAAGGTCCTTGGAAGAGTGAACAGATAAACAGGGGCTGAGGCCTGCAGGGGTGGGGGGAGGAGGCGGGAACTACCACGAGCCTGGCCAACTCACCAAGTTCTGCAGAGCCCGCTACTCTAGGAGCAGGCTTTCCCCTCCCAGCTGTTAGGGCACCTTTGGGAAAGAGAAGCAGTTTAAAATCAGCGGTGGGGTTCGCGGGGCAAACCCACCCCCCGAACGGCCCACCTCTGGGCGGGAGGGACATTCTAGACCGAGCGGTACCACAGAAACAGGCCAGAAACCAGGATCTCCTCATCTGCAAATCCCTGTATCGCTTTCGACAAAGGCCACCATTTCTCTCTCATCCTCCATAGAACCCCTGGGATTAGAAGGAAAAGTAAGAACCTCCATCAAGCAGGGAAATCGCCCCAGTCTCCCCGAAGTCAGAAGCCCCTGGGGACAAAGTCCGGCGCGCTGGAGCGTCTGTCTCCTGGGATTTAGACTGGCCAGATCAGTACTGCCAGGAAGTGTTACCTGAGAATTTCTGTCCCACCTCTCCATCTCAAAAGAAGACACATAATTGAATGCGTTTTCTCAAAACAACTCGCCTGAGTCCTGAAGATGATCACAGATTGCAAATCTTTTCCCAGTGGCATCACGAACAGAGTGGCTGTGTTGCAAAGCAAAGATGCTGTTGGTAACAACTAACGTCAAGTTACGCTCTCTACCAGTCACTGTTCGAAACACTTGACTCGGATTAACTCAGTGCGAGCCTATTAGATGTAGAGCCTGACTGCGAGCCTATTAGACGTAGGTCCTATTACTATCTCCACTGACAGGTGAGAACACTAAGACTCAGAGAGGTAGAGTAACTTGCCCAAGGCCACACAGCAGGATCTGAGCTCCCCACCCCCCCGCCCCGAGTTGGCCAGAGTTCGTCCTCGGCTACCCACTCTGGACACTGGCCTCTGTTTAAATGGAGCTCCAGCAAAGTCTTTCCTCAGAGTAAAGGTCTGCCTGTTAGTTTTACCCCATCTCCTTTCAGTAAGCATTGGGGGTGGTTCAAGGGAATCCATAATAAGAAGAAAATGCACAGTAGAAATGCAAGGGACAAACTGTGGTCGGGACAGAAAATGGAGCTGGGTTAAGGCTATCAGAAATGCATGCCCTGGGAGCACCTGGGTGGCTCAGTCAGTTGAGCAGCTGACTTCAGCTCAGGTCATGAGTTTGAGCCCCGCATCGGATTTTAGGACCTGCCTTTTCAAAAGCCCCCTGTAACATCACGCTGTGGAACAACTTTAGGAGGCTGATGGCGCCCCCTCGTGGTCTTAAGAGGCACATTAGGACTGTCCACCTCCACATTCAGACGTGCCCGCCATCCATCCCTAACTAGGTGCTGATGGACAATGTCACAGGTTAGTTTTTAGCTCCTGTAGGGGACTTAACCTTCCCGATCTGCCAGATGCTCAGGGTTTTCCGGCTACCTGGATTTTTTTATTTTAAAACCGGTAAAGTCCTGGGGCATCCGGGCGGCTCCGTCGATTGAGTATCCAACTTCAGCTCAGGTCGTGATCTCGTGGTTCGTGAGTTCAAGTCCCACATCGGGCTCACCGCTGTCAGCCTGTCAGTGCAGAGCTTGGAGCCCACTTCAGGTCCTCTGTTCCCCCTCTCCCTCTCTGCCCTTCCCCTGCTTATGCTCTCTCTCTCTCTCCCTCAAAAAAAAATAATAAATAAAACATTTTAAAAATTATTAAAAGAAAAAAACAGCAAAGTCCTGGATAAACTAGGATGCACTGGTCTCCCTACCCTTGAGTTCCCTCTTAGACCCCACATTAAAACCACCACCAAAGAGGGCACTGTCTTTCTGTCCTAGGCACTGCGACAGCCAGGC
Source organism: Panthera leo (assembly GCF_018350215.1). NCBI lineage: Eukaryota > Metazoa > Chordata > Mammalia > Carnivora > Felidae > Panthera > Panthera leo. The sequence continues at coordinate 10,648,070 of NC_056687.1, forward strand.
CCCAAACACAGTTGGGAGCTGAACGGTATGGCTTTTAAAAAGGCATCCAGACTTGAGATCAGCAGCAAAATTGTGTGTGCTTCGCTCATGTTAGGAAAACAACCATTTATGATTTGTAACGTATTTCTCGATTCTCACTGAAGAACAATGCAGAGAAGAGGGAGGAAGTACAGTGGGTAGGAGAGCAGAATGAAAAACAAAAAAATTCTAATTATCTCTAGCAGTCTCCTGATCCAGCTTTTCTCAATTTGCTCAGATTTCTGTAGCTCTTTTGCAAAAGCCTTTAGAAACAGGTAGCTTCCTGAAAAACAAAAAAGGTATTTGCTTTGTCTTTATTTTTCTTTGTCATGTCTATAAGTTTTAAGGAAGACAAAGGCCTAGAACTATTTACAGAGAAGAAAGTCTAGGGCCTCAGAGACACCAGTTGGTTTCAATGACCAACATATGAAAGCTCTATTGACCAGGACAGGGAAGGGGACAAAGCATTCGGTAGAATTCTGAACTAGCCAATTAATCAGAAGTATCTTAAGGGTCATGGAGAGAATTCTTGTGAGACAGAGTTTAGGATGAATGTGGATTTTAGGATGCTTTCCTTTTAATATTTCAAAGATGCCTGGGTGGCTCCGTCTGTTAAGCATCCGACTCTTGGCTTTGTCTCAGGTCGTGACCTCACGGTTCGTGAGATCGAGCCCTGCGTCAGGCCCTGCACTGACGGTGTGGAGCCTGCTTGGAATGCTCTCTCACCCTCTCTCTCTCTCTCTCTCTCTCTGCCCTTCCCCCACTCATTGTGCTCTCTGCCTCTCTCTCTCTCTCTCAAAATAAAATAAACATTAGAAAAAAATTGCAAATTATGGCAGAGATCAGAAGCTTTGTGGTTACTCTTTCAGGTAGAAGGCGAAGGTTCACCTGTGCAGCATGATTTGTGACATCCAGAAGAGTTCACCTGGCCCCAAATGCCCACACCAGCTTTCCACAAAAGCCTAAATCTCAGAGAATCATCTAGAAAAAAGCCACAGACTGTTAAGATAAGTGGTGGTGGTTACTTTTCTCTTCCCCAGGAGGGCACCAGCCCCAGCAACCACTGACCTTCCCACAAATGGACGCTATCCATTTCCTCATACACAACAGGAAAATGTCCGCTTTGGTGACCCTTTCTGCACCTTCCTACAAGCGTTTGCTCAAGAGGCGAAACCAGATCAACACTCTTGTCTTGTTAAATGTCACTTTATAAAGTTATGCTTCTTAGATCTCCTTCCAAAAGGTTCGAGGCACTGGTGAGAAGCCATATTCATTATTACAGCCATAGCCCTACTACACAGCTAGAGTTATGAAGGATACTCACAATTTCGAATTAAGTCACTAGGGATACGATGATGGAATATTACTCAGCCATAAAAGAATGAGATCTTGCCACTTGCAGCAACATGGATGGACCTAGAGGGTATCACGCTGAGTGAAATAAGTCAGACAGAGAAAGACGAACGCCACCTGATCTCACCAATGCACGGAATGTAAAAAACGAAACAAATGAACAAACAAACAAGCAAAGCCAGACTTTTCAATACAGAGAACTCGTGGGCGAAACAGATGAAGGCGATTAAGAGATACGAACTTCCAGCTATAAAGTAAGTAAGTCCCAGAGATGAAAAGTACAGTGTAGGGAATAAGGTACGGGGACAGATGGTGACCACGCTTACCGTGGCGAGCACCGCGTAACGTACAGACTTGGTGAATCGCTATGTTGTACACCTGAAACTAACGTATATGTCAACTATATTTAAATACTTTTTTAAAAACTTCTGGTATACTGAAAAATGGCAACCGAGGGTACTACGTAGGAGCCATTTCCAGGCATTAGGTAATCAGTTTCTCCTGCAGTTGTTGTGCCTAATGGGATGACGGATTATCCCCGCATGGCTCTGGAACTTCAGCAAGAATCGGAAACAAATGAACAGCTCCCAGCACAAAACACAACTTCTTGTAGAGGAGAGAGGTCATCGCCTAAGGCGCTATGGGACCCCAGGCCAGATCAAGGGTGTAATGGGATGGTATTTTTATTTCAGTGCAAATTTAGTCAACTCTGTCCTATATCTTTGTGGTTAATAAGAAACCCGAGCCACACCAACTTGCTCGTTTTTCCTGACCCACCCTGTTGCCCCACTGAGATCTGAAGGTAAGCCCGCATGACTAAATAGAAAGAAACCGAAGGCTTCGCAAGCTTTGGGCTCAAACCAGACTATCATTTGGCATTGGTGAGAGGAGACAGAAGAATCAACAGGGGGACCCCAAATCCCATCAGGTATAAATTAGCAAAGGTTGGCTTTAAGCTTCAAAAGCAAGAAAACCAAAGGCAGAGTCCAAAATACACACATTATATACACACACACACACACATATATAAATACACACACACACACACACACACACACACATATACATATACATACAGAGATACAGGGTTTATTAAAATGACGAAATGTTACCGGAACTATGCTCAGGAAGGTAACTACCCCAATTGTAACGATTAGATTTTATTTTGCATTTCCTTGCAGTCCCGGTGTGTTCCTTACAAGTTCCTAGGTCACGGAGAGCAAATGTGCCGAATTTTAAAGTTCTTTGTCAGTGAGCAGGGACACGCAGTACTGACTTGTAGATGTTCGCAATTTAAATGGGGAGATTTGGGGGCTTCAGACATTACAGAATTATCTGGAAGCGTTGCCTTTCCCCACTTCCTCATCGCTAGTCCCCCAGACTTGTATTCCGTGCCCTGGCCTGACCCACACAACAGGGAAGGCCTGTGGCTTAAGGCCAAGGGCACGAGCTTCTCTCCAGACAAGAGAAACAGCAAACAGGCTGGCCAAGGCTGAGACTAACGCCCTGGCTTTATTATAAGGAAGTCATTTCTGTGCCACATGCTTTTTTTGGCAAACATCCCCACCCTCACCACCCTCACCCCTGGGAAAAGAGAAGGAGGGGCATATACTATTTCAGGATTCCCTAACCCTGACCCTTTCGCTCAAAAAAGGACAGTGAGCCAGAGATCAGCTTCACAGAGTGGTCCACAAACCGGCCCAGGAACAAACCATTCCGAGGCTCCTGTTTTCGAAAGGGGCAGTTATGGTAAGTGGCCGGGAAACTGGTGTCCCTAATTTGTTGCAAATCATCCTGTGGCCACAGCCATCCAATGTCAGGGTGATGAGTCACTTCATCTGCCCCATGGAGACAGACATGCTGACACAAGAGGAGAGGCTGGGGTTTTCTAAAGATGGTCATATATGACCCTAAATCCAATATAGAATTGCCGTATGTCAGGTTTACGTGGAGGGGCAAAGTAGGGCTTGGGAAACTGGAATTCAGAGAGGAGGCAACAAAATACGACTTTTGGTATAGAATAACTTGGAAAGAGTTCACACGAGGGTGCCCGTAGGTAAATAACGACACAGGAAAAGACCAGCACCCTCCGTTTCAGGAAGACAAGGGAAGGTGAAGATAATCTGGCTGGGGGATGCCACCAATCACCAGCGGTTCATCCTGGGCACCTGGATATCCAGGCGTGTTCTGCCCTCACCCACCATGAGCTTGAGCAGCATCAGAGAGGCCTCTCTCTCTGCTCCAGCCCCCAGGTCTGTCCCTCGGGAGCCTACCACAGTCTGGATGCCCCTGCTGTTTATAGGAGCAGCTCCATGATCTGCTTATAGGAAACAGGAAACAAGGGAACAGTCGTCTGAAGGAAGAAGGAAGCAGAAACTTGTCTTGCCCCATGACTGCAGAGCCGGGAGCAGGATGGCTGGTCAAACGGGACGTGGGCATATGTTCGGAGGGCTGAGGGAAAGCAAGGAGCATAATTTTGTGCTGTGTCGAAGGTGAAGCGGAAAGCAAAAAGCACCAGGGAAATGTCAGAGTCAACAAATGGAACCGTCTGAAAGCTTTTACCAAACCTAGGGGAGGGAAGCCAAAAGAAAAATCTCCAGGAGCCACAGAGAAGGCCACGTAGCACGACAGTTGTGGACACATTCGTGCTCCGGTCTGTGCCGGGGGTCTCGTGGAGTGGTGCAGAGCAACTCTGAGGGACACCGACATCAATCCCCCTCGAGACAGTTGTCAAAAAAAAGGAAGAACCTCACACCCCTTAACGCACCAAATGAGAACCTTCCTCCAGCATTTCCGTAGAAGCAAATGAACCAGAAACGAGAACCAGAAAAGGATCGGGCCATATAAGACTCAGACGGTGATGTGCAAGGCACGTGCTTTGAAGCATAAAGACCTTGGAAGCCCTCCCTGGTTTTCTTTGCGCCCACCTCCCAATCCCCACAGGCAAAGCATCCCTCTTGAACAAAATCTCTGCTAACACCAATTAACCTGGCCTTCTCTGAGGACAGCCCCCTGCGACACACCCGTGTTGGGTTGTGTTGAGTATTGACAACTCCTTCCCCACAATCGGTCTGACCACGACCACCAGAGGGGTGAGAAACCAAAGTAGAGGTTTGGTTTTTGAAATTGAGACCCTTCTCCCTGCTCCCACTTGGAAGGGGCAAGGAGGACAGACAGGGCTTTAGAGATGGGAGTGTGGGAAAAATTCTCCCTCAGGCAAGGGAGGGACAGCAGAGTGAGCCCTTTGCTCTCCCTTTGAACCATCAGGCAGCTGTCCCACCCCACCCCACACTGAAGGCAATTTTATAAAAATGCCCCGAGTTATGGGAAAGAAAGGTCCTATGGGATTAAGAGCCGGTGCCCTACATTCAGGCCTCTGTGAGGGCTCTCACTTGTTGCTGAAATAAAGGCATCTACACAGACACAAAAAGAAGGGCATTCACGGGAATAAGGGCGGGTGGGAGGGGTGGACATTGGCTATGTCTTAGGTACGGGACCCTAAGTGGGTTAGGTGCCTCAGCTCGTCCAGCCCACCCTTCGGCATCATCTAAACCAGCCCTGCTCTGGTTCCCTGGATTCCATTTCTGTCCCAAACCACACTAACTGCCCAGAACCGTGGTCATAGGGACGCTCCAACTAAAGCCAAGAGAAGAGGCAGCTGAAAAGGGTTTGGTTTAACACTGTCTTGTCCATGAGTCTGTTCAATAAAGATCTACTCAAAAAAATAAGGCACAAGGGTAGAAATGGCACAAAACACTGGGTGCCCTTAACCAGAAAACCCGAAGCCCCGTTCCGAAAGATGAAATTGTAAATATGAAATGTAAAGATGAAATAATAAAAGAAGATTTTCTTTTAGGAAATTTGGGATGCTTGCTGAGCCAACGAATGAACTCAGAAGTCAATCCACGGATCAGGGATCCCCAAAACACGCTGATAGTTAGCACACTACCACACTGTGAATAGAAGCATCCAGGCTTCCAGTGTTTTTGACTTGTCAACACATCCTCCAGCTCTAGGGGACAGTGCCATTGGGGCGAGAAGAGAGGCTCAACCAGAGTAGGGTCAGCTTCTGGAGTTTTGCTGGCTGTACTCTACTCCTGACCTAGTGTTGATACGCACTGTGTCGAGAACATTCTGAAATCCCGCCTACAGTGGACGGTGTTGGAGAAATACAGAGCCGTAAACCCACTTCGCACAGTATTCTCGGTGAATATGTTGAATAATTTCAGGGGATTTTTAACTCTTTCCATTTGGATTCAGATGCCATCGGTGCAGGAAGTAAGAACTTAATAATACTCTACAAACCTTGAATAGCTAATTCAACCTAAGTCATCAGAATAAGGTGTGCCATAGGCTTGTGGTTCTGAAAATCTGGACTACTGGTTTAAAAAAAATCCATTACTGAAATGTGACTCACTGATACCTTTTAGGGGAAGGACATGCTTAATAAGGAAGCTTCATTCCTGGGAAAGATGATGTGAGTTGAATTGATATATTGACTGATTTTCCCACGGACACAATGATACAACAGGAGATTATTTTCTTGGCCCAGAACTAACAGAACAGCTTTTATAGAAATGCCCAAACAACCACAAAATTGGGGAAGGAGGAGCCTACGAAAGATAAAGTTTTCTAAAGGATATATAAACCCCCTAAGCGGGTGACAGAGACAACGTGAGAAAAACCAATAGAAATGGGACAGAGAGTGCCAGTCCCCAAGGCGCTAAATTCTTGGCTCATTTCCCAATTTCTGTATTTGGGGAGATTCTACCAGGGCAGCCACAGCATCCGATATCCCCTGCTCTAACGGTGGAGTCCCTATTTTCCAGTCTCCCTTTCAACCGAGGGAAACCAGTCTTCTTGAAGCTCAGGTACAAGGCAAGCCATTTGCTGACGTCTGGTCTTTTTTCTGCCTGCACCCACTGCACAAGCTTTTCTCAGCTCAGCATCGCCCTCTCCCGTCTTCCTCCACAGTGTGTGCCAGTGAAGTAGAGTTCTTACGGGTCCTACCCCCACCTCTTGGTTAGGTGCAGGACGGAGCCTGGCAGTGTGGGGCCGGGGAGCTGGCCACCTGCAGCTGGGAGGGAAGAGGGCCCGTGGGCAGCTGAGCAGAAAAGCCAGACCGTGCCCTGCTGGGCTCCTGTTATCACCACCGATTACAGTGCCAAGGCAACTGCCAAGGTCAGTAGGAAGGGCCCTATCGGCTGCTTGCAGGCAAAAAGCCAACGATTCCAATAATCCCAGCTGTATCGTCACCATGACTACTGTGGGGTACAGACCATCCGGAAGGCTTCTGGTTTTTACATTTTCTGCAAGGCAGAGAGGGAACGCTCCTTGGACGGGAAACCACCCCTTCGGCCCCACTGTCTGTGTCTCTCGCCTTCCCTCTTCCGCCATCTAGTGGTGCGACAAGATATCCAGTGGGGACAGCAACAAACCAACTCTACAGCAGAAGGAAGGGTCCTCGCAGAATGGGAACCAAACGGATAGACCCTCTGTTTCACCACACTTAGGAGGAATGAAGAGAGAGGCCGTTCAGCCCCTCGCTTTCGTATCTTTGTCGGTAGAGTTTATCGTTATACTAGCATTATCATGTGACACAAATCGCACGCATCCCACTTCTTGTAAGCCTGTAAAGGAAAAATGTATCATCAGTGCAGCAAAGCCTATTTTAGAAAAGGAAAATTGAGTATTTTGTTTTTCTTACATAAATACGAGCCTACCCTCTTGATAACGCTTCTCAAGACTGATTTTGTTGGCACATCCAGCCAATGATTTAGGCTGTCTGTCCCCAGTGGAGCGGAGAGATGGGCCCATTGGCTGCACCTTATTCATCTATTATGTTTATTAAGTTTCTTACTCCGGTCCGCACACAAAAAAGATATGCTCTATTTTGAAATGTGCTTCTCACTCTTCCTACCCTTAGAACTTAAGAACAATTTAATGCATCGTTGATACCTGGATCCTCAGAAATATGTTTTCGGTCTTAAAACTTTTTGAAACATAGATCTGAACCTTTCAAAAAGCCTATTAATCCTAACTACGTTCCCAGGTATGTATAGTATTTATTCTTTTCAACAGCCATAACAATCGATGTATTATTGCATGGATCAGGTGGCTGGCCACCCTTGACCCACATAACTTAATCACTGAGTCAAATTGCTCTTAGCTTTAAATTCTGGCCAAAGGCTTAGTCGTGTTCGTATTCATTGTCACAGTAGGTGGAATCAAGTCATAAGAAGTACACGGACGAACAGAATGGAACTTACTATTTATCCTCGTGTACGAATTATGCTTTAAAAACTCCAGGGCTATTTTTAATCCTTATTTAATAATATGGCCGGATACCAACTGAAGCTTTTACACAGACATGAAAAGCTTATTTCCTTGTAAAATTCTCACAAGGAATTATTACAACAAAGGAACATCTTGTTCTGGAAAGCCTGCTTAATAATGCAGCCTGTTTTTATATACCCTGGTGGTTTGCGTTCTTGAATGGATGAGAATATTCCAATCCTTGCAGTGACTGCACAGGGAAAAAATGCACACGGCAGACAGAAGATCTGGCCACACGGAACCTCCTGTGTCTCCTGGACCTGCCTTAAACTACTCCATACCTCTCACCATGGTCCTATCTTTTGACCCAACCAGATTTCACCAGCTTAGAAGACACATAAGCCACACATCCCAGTTACTTATCGCCAATGAACAAATGACCCCAAACTTAACAGAGGGGGCTGCTTTTTTTTTAATCTCTCATGCTGTCATAAGTCAAGAATCTGGACAAGGCTCTGGATTAGGTGATCCTTCCTTTCCAGGTGGCATTGACAAAGGTCACTCAGTGGTGTTCAGCTGGTGGAGGGGCCGATCTGAGGGGTCCAAGGCAGCTTCTCAAACGTGTCTACTGTCTGGGCAGCGTGGCCGGAAGGCTGGGCTCCGCCGGGATTGTCAAACAGAGCACCGGCAGGTGGTCCCTCCAGCTGGTGGCCTCAAGACAGACAGTGAACAAGGCAGAAGGTGCACAGCCTTTTATAGCAAAAGCCACACAGCATCACTCCCTCCATATTCTAGTGGTGACCAGGCAGTCACCAGGGTCTGGCAGCTTCAGAGGGAGGAGAATCAGACCCCACTTCTCAGTGGAAGGAGGGTCAAAGAATTCGCAGCCATCCTTAACCCACCACCTGAAGATGTGACTGCACGATGTGCGGAAATGCTCAAATCATTTATTTATAGACCCAGTTCTTTACGTGCTTGAACTGGCTTAAGAAAATGTCAGCAGTGCCTAAAAGCAGCGGAGTTATTTTTTTATGTTCAGTGATGGGCAGAGCAGCATCTGTGCAGAACTTACGACAGCAAATGTCAATATGTGGAGAGTGAGAATCTTACGTTATTGCCGCTGCTTATGACTCAGGGTCATAATATATTGGTTAAAGTGGCAATTAACAAAAAAATGTCCTTCTCATATCTGATGTGTTAATACCTCTGAGTTTTCTTAAGCATTAAATTCTCTGTAAAGTTAAACGACACAAAGAAACCATTGAGCTGCAACCCAAAACTTCATCCAGTCTGACCTTTTATGGGAATAGCGTCGAAGGCAGCCAGCCTGGGGCTCAAACAAAGGGAACAAAGTTGGGGGTGGGGATTAAGTCAGTCCAGGATTCTTCGAACTCACCGCCTCCCTGACACCAAAGGCACCGAAAAGGTATTAATTTCCCTCATTTAGGAAGAAAGCCCATGTCCCTGTATCTCCAGACCAACAGCGCTTTTATTCTATGTGGGCTTCAAAGCATGTGATGTCTGTGATGTGCAGTGTCTTAGACATGCCTCTGGCTGTTGTCCTAAGGGCCTCATCAGTCCCCTCGTGTGCCCCCACTCATGGAAGAGAACAGCGACTTCCTGCCCCATTCGTCTTTCCCTCCACCCACCATGGTTAGAGGTGGGCCTGGGGCACCCAAGGGATGATGCTGGGGGTGCATAATGAGGCTCTTCCTACTGGACCACGGCATCTTCAGGCCCCAGGAAGGTTAGAAAAACACAAAGATAAAGCCTTGGGGGCACTTGGGCGGCTCAGTCACTTGAGCACCGGACTTAGGCTCAGGCCATCATCCCATGGTTCATGAGTTCGAGCCCCACATCAGGCTGTCTGCTGTCAGTGCAGAGCCTGCTTGAGGTCCTCTGCTCCCCCCTCCCCTCCCTCACTAGTTCTCTCTCTCTCTCTCTCTCTTGAAAATAAAATAAACATTAAAAAAAAAAGATAACGCCTTGGGCAGAATGGGTCCAGATTTTCTCCTCTCCCTGCAGCTGGCCACGCCCTCTAGGGGGAGAGTCTTGCTGGCCCAAAGGCAGGATAGCACAGCTTCTGAAAGGGGACCCAAGCCTCTTGCTACTCCAGAACTGCTTGGGACTCACACACTCAGAAGCAAAAGGGGGTGTGGAGGCAAGTCTCTATTTAATTGGCATGGTACCCTTCTCCTTCATAAGCATGAATGGCTGCTTCGTAGAGATGACAAAGAAATGACTGTAGAAAGGACACGTGGAGTGCCCCAGATCTCAGCTCGAGGCCCGCCTCGTCCGTGTGTTGTAATTACGGTAATTATATGGCATTGACATTTGCTGTAGTAAATCCTGCAGACAGGTTGCTCTGTCCATCACTGAATATAAATAAACAAACAAACAAACAAACAAATAAATAAATAACTCCGTTGCTTTTAGGCACCGCTGACACTTTCATAGTTCAAGTGAGTAAAGAACTGTGTCTATGAATAAACGATCTGAGCATTTCGCACCCTCTGACATCACGTGAAATCACGTGATTGCGCGATTCCCATAAAGATGGCTGCAAATTCTTTCACCCTCCTCCCACCGAGAAGCGGGGTGTGAATCTGGCCAGCCCCCTGGGGACCACCTGGTCACCAGCAGGATATGGTGGGAGCGATGCTATGTGGCTTTTGCTATAAAAGGCTGTGCACCTGCTGCCTCGTTCACTGTGTGTCTGGAGGCCACCAGCTGGAGGGACCACCTGCCGGTGCTCCGTTTGACAATCCCGGCTGAGCCCCGCCTTCCGGCCACGCTGCCCGGACAGTGGACACGTGTGCGAAGCTGCCTTGGACCCCTCAGATCGGGCCCCCCCCCCACCAGCTGAACACCACCGAGTGACCTCCGTCTATCTCCCCCGTTCTGTTCTTTCACTGTACCGCTTCCTATACTCTCCTGCCATACAAATAGAAAGCCAAAGATGATTTGCAACATGCACACAGCTTGAACAGCTGTTCGATTACTGTGCTCAGACACAAGCCGATGTCTGCGAGTGCCAAGTGTCGCGTGAGGCATTCACGGCTAACTGGGAATGTTCGAGATGACCCAATTTACACTCTGCAAACTGACCACCCAATTCTTTGTACCTGATGCGGTAGCCACGCGTGTACATTACCATCGTCCACTTACCCGTCTATTACACACAGCACAGTCTTCCCAACGCGAGACTGCAGCAGAAGGGCAGAGCCCAGGCTGTCTGAGGTCTAGAGGCCAAATCCCCCCCTTTAGGGATCACTGCCCAGACTGCTACCCTATTTCTCCCACCTGTTCCAGCAAACCGCACCCCCCCCCCACACACACACACACACACACTCCCCTTCCTCACTCTAGCCATTGCTTCTGGATCACTCTCTAGGCTGAAAGCTCTAGAAAAGCAGGGGCTGTGTTCATCACTGTTTGTCACTGTTGTACCCCGGCCCCAAACACAGGGTCTGCTACTTGGCGGGCACTCAATCAATATTTGCTTTAAATAGCCGCGTGAGTCCAAAACACCACTCTGGAGTTTAGAAGACTGAAAGGCACCTCTTACCTCTCCCCCACAGCAAAAGACTCAACTTTCATGTGGCCAACCAAGCACCCAAGGGAGGAGAACCAGGGAGTTGGGGTAGAGCTCACAAAGCCAATAAAAATCTAGAATTAGAGACTATTTTTAATCTGATGATTTCTTACACAAACATATAAGATTTGACTTCCCTTGCTGTGTGAATAAGTATATATCAACTGTTCTCCATAGAGCTACCCCCTCCCCCAAAGCTTCAAAAGTATCTCCCCGAATGATCTTTGATATCTGAGTGTTTCAGTTCCCCCTCCCACTAATTAAACATAAGCTCTGAACAGTCTTTCACAATTCACTGGATCCCTACAAATAGGCTATGGCATCATTCTCTGTACATTTTGGTCAATTCTTTGGACAGATGGAGGCAGAAATAGAACATCTGGCGAGGAGACAACCTCAGAAATGATATTTTGATATCACTGCATCACAGACGATTACTTTTCACGATGGTTTTTATTTGTGGGACTCAAATACATTCCAGTAGGTGGCATGCCAAGATCAGAGCGATGTAGCCGTGTGGCATGAAATGATCCCGCTATCTTAGATATGTGAAATTTTGTTTTGAATGGGAATTCTTACCATGTAAGAAAGAACTTAATTCTCAAAGGGCGTGTGCTTGATAAAGTGTAACGTGCTAATTAAAAAGAAAGGGAGAGAGGCAAGAATTGAAATACCTAATCCCTCAGGACTTAAGAAGTTATAGAATATAAAGTAAAACAGAGGATTTGAGGATTCCAGTAAATTAAGGGGCGCCTGGGTGACTCAGTCGGTTAAGCGGCCAACTTCAGCTCAGGTTACGATCTCGTGGTTCATGAGCTCGAGCCCCGCGTCGGGTTCTGTGCTGACAGCTCGGAGCCTGGAGCCTGCTTCGGATTCTGTGTCTCCCTCGCTCTCTTCCCCTCCCCCACTCGCACTCTGCCTCTCTCACAAATAAACAAACATTAAAAAAAAAAAAAAGATTACAGTAAATTAAGTTGGGGATGTCATTTTATTTTTAATGTTTATTTATTTTTGAGAGCGAGAAAGAGAGAGCGGGGGAGGGGCAGAGAAGCAGAGAGACAGAGAATCCCAAGCAGGCTCCACGCTGTCAGTGCAGAGCCCGACACGGGGCTCCGTCCCACAAACTGTGAGATCATGACCTCAGCCAAAATCAACAGTCAGACACTTCATCAACTGAGCCACCCAGGCGCCCCCGAAGTTGGAGAGTTTAAGAGTGCTGTCCCAGCCTATGCTTTGTTTTCCCGCGCATCAATTCCAACAAGTTACCAAGACTGAAAGGATAAATTACTCCAGCACAAATAGTCAAAACAGTCCAATAAAAATATATGCAGCCCCCATGAAAGACAATGGTCTAACTTCCTTAATACAAAAATTAGGAAAAATAAGGTCAAACATTCATTTGAAAAATGGGCAAAGGACAAAAGCGAGCTGCTCACAGAAAAAAAGATGTCAATAGTTGTTAAATATAAAAGTATACTCAACCACACATACACCAAAAGAGATATGATCTAAGAAGTGAGCTTCTGAGGCACCTGGGTGGCTCAGTCAGTTGAGCGTCCGACTTCGGCTCAGGTCATCATCTCGCGATCTGTGAGTTCGAGCCCCGTGTCGGGCTCTGTACTGACAGCTCAGAGCCTAGAGCCTGCTTCTGATTCTGTGCCTCCCTCTCTCTCTGCCCCTCCCCCGCTCATGTTCTGTCCCTCTCTCTCTCTCTGTCAAAAATAAATAAACATTAAAAAATTTGTTTAAAGAAGTGAGCTTCCATATGTGATTACATATGCACAGAGGGATATTCATTACAGGGTGGTTTAACATCCAAAAGAAGAAACTAATGGGGCGCCTGGGTGGCTCAGTAGGCTAACCGTTGGGACATCTGCTCAGGTCATGATCTCACTGCTCGTGAGTTCAAGCCCCACATTGGGCTCTCTGCTGTCAGCATGGAGCCCCCTTCAGTTCCTGTCTCCCTCTGCCCCTCCCGAGCTCATGCTTTCTCTCTGTTAAAAAAAAAAAAGGAAACTACCTAAATATCCACCTATGGGAGACTGACCACAAAGTACATCTATCACTAGAAAACTATGAAATTTTTAACTCGATCAGAGTTAAATTTTTAGCTCGATCAGAATTTAATCAAGCTACAGGTACAATGGGGAATGATATCTAAGATATACCATTAAGTAAAGAAAGCAAGATGTAACCCAATGTATTTCCAGTGTACTACTTTATATGAAAACAAAATTGGGTGTGGTACTTTTAAAAAAATATGTCTGTGAGGGATGTCTGGGTGGCTCAGTCAGTTAGGCATCCAACTTTGGCTCTGGACATGATCTCACAGTTCGTGAGTTCGACCCCCATGACAGGCTCTCTGCTGTCAGCACAGAGCCTGCTTCCGATCCTCTGTCTCCCCCTCTCTCTGCCCCTCCTGCACTCCCACTCTCTCTGCCTCTCTGTGCACATGCATGGTCTCCCTCTCTCTCTCGCAAAAATAAATAAACATTAAACATCTAAAAAAATAAAATAAAATAAATAAGACAGAAATCACAGTGTGTGACTTCTGAGACTTGGTCATAAAAGGCATTGTGGCTTCTTCTCTCTTGGATCCCTGCTCTAAGAAAAGCCAGATGCCATGTTGTGCCAACATGAGAGCAGCCCATGAAGAAAGCCCCGAGTGGTGAGGATTCGAACCGCTTGCCAACAGTCATGTGAGTCAGCCACATTGAAAGTAGATCCTCCCCTGCCCCAACCAATCCCTCAGATGAGACCACAGCCTTGCGAACGTCACATCTAGCAATCTCATAAGCTAGAACTACCCGACCAAGAAGACCCCAGATTCCTAACACAGAGAAGCCGTGAATAACAAATGTTTGCTGTTTTAGGTGCTAAGTCTCAGAGTAATTAATTTATTACACGGTGATAGGTAACTAATGCAGTGAGGATATTTACATGCCAGCTTCAATATGCACAGAATACCCCTGGAAAGAGATTCAGCGACTGTCTCCAAGAAGAAAAACTGAGAAGCTGGACCTCAGGGGTGGAAAAAGACTGACTTTTTATTGTATTGTATTTCATTGTATCTTTTTTTAAGGTTTATTTATTTTTGACAGAGCAAAAGCAGGGGAGGGGCAGAGAGAGGGAGACAGAGGATTCAAAGCAGGCGTTGCACTGACAGCAGTGAGCCCGATGTGGGGCTTGAACTTACAAACCAGGAGATCACGACCTGAGCCAAAGTCAGACGCTAATCTGACTGAGCCACACAGGTGCCCCTCATAGTATCTTTTTATATTTATAATCTCTGTTTTATTTCAACCTCACCTAAACCAAGATTAGGGGCCTCGTAGAAAAATAACATTTCCAAAAATAAGTATGAGATATTCAGCGTCTTAAATATTTTTCACTGTGATAGACACTGCTGATTCTTTACTCAACAGCCATTCCTCTTCTTCCTTGCTAAATAAAACTCCAATTTTGTGCCAAAGGCCATGTATCTAGTCCCAGGTCACAAATCAAAGGGGGTGTAACTATGGGTCAGCAAACCTTCTCTTAAAGGGCCGGAGAGTAAATATTTTAGGCTTTGCAGCATCCAGCTGAAAATGGAATTGGATACCATCTCCCTACGGGAAGGAGAATGGTGTGCCAGAAAACACGGCGACGTCTATACTGCAGACAGAGTATCTCCCTCTACCCCCAACTATGCCCAAATACAAAGCCCAGTTCATGAATCAGCACTCTGTCAGAAAAAAAAAAAAAAAGTAGAAAAAATTGATGGAAAAGGAGTCTAGGAGATTTCAATATCCACCTCCCCAACTCTCGGAGAAAACCCTCCTTTGCTGAACGTCGCAGGAGCTCACAGAGTGGCGAGAGCAAAGGCAGCCTGTTTTCAAAAATCTTCAAGAACTTGCACTAGGGATCATCGGAGGGACCCACTCCCTGTGTCTCCCCAAATACATCAAATCGACAAACACCTTAGTGACTAC
The DNA here is from genome assembly GCF_018350215.1 of Panthera leo. Classification (NCBI taxonomy): domain Eukaryota; kingdom Metazoa; phylum Chordata; class Mammalia; order Carnivora; family Felidae; genus Panthera; species Panthera leo. The sequence continues at coordinate 10,663,283 of NC_056687.1, forward strand.
CACTGTATCTGCGGGTCTTCCGGCTATATATTCCTACAGCCTCCTACTCATCTTCGCTGCCTCTTCCCCTTCCTGCCAGCATTAACTGGGCGCCTACTGTGTGCCAGACCCTGTGCTGGGGGCGGGGGGGGGCTGGAGGACAAAAGTGAGCACATCAGTGTAGTCCCTGCTATCGCCAGCATTCAGTGCTCGGTGTCTGTCCTCTGGGCTAGACAGTAAACTCCATGAGGGCAGGGACCCTGTCGGTCTTGCCTGACGTTGGGTCCCCAAACTGTAGCACACTGTCTGACACACAGTAGGTGACAAATTCACATGCGCTAGGTTAAGGGATGCATCGACAGCACTGTGACCTACTTGAACCGAAACCATGGCTCAAGAGCTTTGTACTTTCTACGTTCCTTCAAAGGCTGGGTTTTGACTTTTCTGCATATGGGAAACTAAAGAGTAAATTCACATGCCGAAAGGACCCGGTGTGGTGTTTCTGAAGGTATCTTGCCGATCTTCAGGTATCTGTTTCTGAAGGTATCTACAGGTACAGACAGATATCCACAGGATATCTGAGTGGCCTCGTTGGGTCACCTTGGACTGATGCCACCGGCATCCACCTGGGCATTTACCTACCATTACCAAAAGGCACCGACCGAGAGCTTCCAATGAGCCCACGGCCCTGCCAGCGTGGGGAGAGGGACCACCACCCCGCCCCCGACCCCGTGTGCAATGTGTGTGCAGGTGTATCAGACGTTAGCTTAACACCGCATTCCACCTCGGTTTCCACCCCAACTACCTCTACTGACTTCATAAATGTATTTGCAGACAAGTTGTATCAGATGCTCAGAACACAAGGGACAAAAACGTCATTCTGCAGGGAGACGTAAAGTCCTAGGAGTGCACCTTTGCCCATTTCCCTTCAGGGCGCGGGGTCACAGCCCACACACGATGATGAAAATACGACCTCCCTCTCGAGCTCCTCGGTGACCAAGCCCTGCAGGACAGGTCTTGACATGTTCTCTCCTGGCAGAAGGTGCCTAGATTGCTGCAGCCAACTGGTCTACCAGGAGCCAGTCAGCTGCTGCTCTGGACACATACCTACCCCTCCTCTCCTGCCGTGGTGGCCACGTGGTGTGGCCCTGCTTGGCTGCCTCTATTCATTTATTTACTTATGTTGGGGGGCAGTTCTCCACGTCAATGCCTCTTCAAAGGTCACGTCTTTCTTTCTTTCTTTTTTTTTTAATTTTTGTAACGTTTATTCATTTTTGAGAGACAGAGACAGAGCACGAATGGGGGAGGAGCAGAGAGAGAGGGAGACACAGAATCCGAAGCAGACCCCGGGCTCCCAGCTGTCAGCACAGAGCCCGACACGGGGCTTGAACTCACCCACCAGACTGCGAGATCGTGACCTGAGCTGAAGCCGGATGCTGAACCGACTGAGCCACCCAGGCGCCCCAAAGGTCACGTCTTTCTTGAGTTGTACTTGGTTCTACCGATTCCACCTCTCTAGAGACCCAAATGTGATGGCAAATGCCAGCTTTTGAGCTCTGCAGTAGCTGCATGGTAATAGTTAAATATATGGTGTCCAAAAACCTAATTTCAGAAATTCCTAGACTCTGGCCCAGGATTACTCATTGGTCACACTGAGGTTTTTTTTAAGTCATGTGACATTTGCCAGGAAATCTATAACTCAGATTGTCCTACGCCTAGACCCTGCCTCAAAGTACACACGCTGGATTAGAAGCCCCAAATCTGTAAGCAAGACTTCCTTAGCGACTAAGTCCCCACAGCTGGTGAAGTCCCTACTTTATCCTTTGTTGTCAGTATTTTGTTTGTCGTTTGTTATTGTTCTGTTGGTATGTTATTATGTTGTTACCCTTTGTTATGAGTGAAGAAGAAATGACTCTTTCTTACTAAATACACTGCAGGGTTACCTTATAATTTGATGACAAATAATTAACACTTCTTTGTAAATAAAATAAAAGAATTAGCATGATCAGAAATTAATTTCCCATACAATAATTCAAGGAAGTTTTCCTGGGCCTGTTCTATACGATTTTGGCTCTTTTACAAGAATACGTACTTGCGTACTTACGGAATAAAACAAAATGGCAAATTAGTAGGATGAGAATTTTCACAAAGATGGAGATTATAAACCACCGGGTGGTTAAAAGTAGAAGCAGATTTTATTAGCACATGTCACTGGGTCATATGTCATTACTTTGTGGTATGTTTGCAACCAATGTATGTATTTTAAAAAACAGGGGGAAAAGCAAAAGTTAAAAATCACAAATAAAATATGGGCCAATTAATGATGACGGTGTTGGCCAGGCCGTCAGGAGATGTTTGAAATGCTTGCAGTACTCTCCCTGAAAAAACAAATCTGTGAATTCTGCACTCCAGTAATGGCACAGAAAAACTTGACATGTTTACAAAACCCAGAAGGTCAGATGTCGATTATGGAGTAGAGCCCAGAGAAGAGGCCCAAAGAAAGCTAAAGCTGGCAAAGAAATTCTATTTTGAACTAATTTAAGGATTTTAAATCAAAAGTTAAGAATTAGCAAACTCAAAAGATACAAGCGTCTAAGAGGTTTTTGCTCGGGGCCCCTGGGTGGCTCCGTTGGTTAAGTGTTGGACTCTTGGTTTCAGCTCAGGTCATGATCCGGTTCATGGGATCAAGCCCTGGGTCAGGGCCTGCACCAACAGCATGGAGCCTGCTTGGAGTTCCCTCTCTCTCTTTCTCTCTCTCTCTCTGCCCCTCCTCTGCTCACGTGCACACACACACTCTCTCTCTCTAAATAAATTTTAAAATATTTTTTAAAATAAATAAATGAAAGGTTTTTGCTTGATTTCTACTTTGGGGTCTTTTTTTGTTTTTAAGTAGAATGATTTGAAGGTGGAAAAATTAAAGGGGATGCCTTAACGATCCTATGAGGCACATCTGAAGTGACCCTCAAGTTCCATCAAAAAGTAGTTGCTTAAAAACCCATCTCTCTAGTTGGAGATCTGTTTTCTTACCCTTTTTTGTTTTTGTTTTTTTTAAGTAGGCTTCACACCCAGCACAGAGCCCAGTGTGGGGCTTGAACTCACGACCCTGAGATCAAGACCTAAGCTGAGATCAAGAGTCGCATGCTTAGCCAACTAAGCCAACTAAGCCACTCAGGCTCCCCTGGAGATCTGTTTCTTTAAGAAAAAAAAGGGGGGGGCACAAATGATCACCAAGATGATCATGTCAGAATAAAACAGTCTGGATAGCCCATATGGGGCTCTGCCCCTCCCCTGCTCACGCACTCACTCTCTCTCAAAAAAATAAATAAACAAATATATATTAAAAAAAAAAAAAAAAAAAAAGCCCCTTGCCTCCCGAGCAGGATCTGAGAAGAAAAATGTATTTTTACTTTCCATAACATTCCTATCCCCAGAGAATGGAGGTAATTAGGTATCTAGAGAGATTTTTCCTTTAAAGAAAAAAAGGAGGGCAGGTATGAAATGGACAGGGGACCATTTCTGTGCAAAAGCAATAGAAGTTTGTGGAAGCTAAGCAGATATAACCATAAGAACACAGGTTTGCACCATGCTTATCTCAAGCCATGGTACTATTCTAAGTGCTTTACATAATCTAATTCTTGAACAACCTCACCGGTAGGTACTATTATTATCCCCACTTTATCCATAAGCAGTAAAGGCTTAGACAAGTTAAGTAGCTTGCCCAAGGTCACACTGCAAGAGAGCAGCAGAGCCAGGATTTGATCCCCTGGCTGTGGGTCCATGCTATTGATTACCATGGTAACCGTGGCTGTCGTGCACACAGGCACCCATTCAAATCTTCATCGTGTTCCAGACCTGTGCTCCACATGGAGGGGAGAAGATGAATTTCACACAGTCAAGGGAAGAGGTGAAACACACAGGACATGAGTGGACTTTCAACAGAGGGACACCCAACCCAGACTGGGGTTGGAAAAGGCTCCCCAGAGGAGATGATTCCCCATGATGAATCCAGACACCCCGCAGGGGGCAGGGAGAGAGTCGAGATGGAAAAAACTTGATTCAGGCAGAAGGTACAGCACCTGCAAAATCTCCGGGCAGGAAAGAATGTGTTTCGCTCAAGGAAAGGTAACTCGTTCAATATGGCTGCCATAGTGGTACCATCGGTAACAAAGGGGGGCGGGGGTGGGGGGGGGAGACATCCAGACAACACCAAAGAGGCAAGAATAACATCATGAGGGACTGACCTTGTGGCCGGGCTAAGGGGTGTGGACTTATCTGAAATTCTGCAATAAACAACTGAAGAATTTTACACGTTGGAACAACGTGTAGCTCACTGGCTGTCACCAAGGGCCTGGGTTGGAGACAGTGGAGAATGGAAGCAGGACAAGGTAGGAAGGTGTTACTGTATTTCCGAACTGTAACAAGAGGCTGGAAAGATGTGCTGGAATCAGGTGGCCATGAGACCAGAGCAATGGGAATTTTTCAGATCAAGAGCAGATTTGGGGCACACACCACAGGCAGGGCATTTGGCTCTTCCCCTCCCCCTTCCCCCTCCTTCTCCTTCCCCTTCCCTACAAACTTCTAGCTCCCAGAGGCCCTTTGGAGGGGCTGTGCCCTTAGGTTCTATCCCAACGCATAATCTTAAAAGGCCCCAGGGTTTTCAAAAAAGCTCTGTAACAGCCCTTTCCCACTAGTGAAGAAATACATGCCCTCTCCTCCCTAACCCCCTTGCCACCCAAACAATTCTTGAAATTCTGATGTTAATCACTTTGGAAACATTTCTCCTTTTGCTTATTAGAATTTGCTTACATTCCCCGCAAGGAGCTTTAGGTCCTAACTGGCTTCTATAAGCCTGAAAGTATTCTGGAAGGATTATGATTCAACATGCAATGCACATTCTTGGCCTTATTATCTGCTGCTTTCCTGGTCTGGCCACAGGTCTTCAGAACAGGGCTTTTTTAACCAAGATCCCCATGTGGGGGGCAGGGGGCAGGGGGTGGGGGTGGCTACCACTGGACCTCGCCTCTCATTTTTGATGCCTTGTAGAAATGCCTGTTTAAACTCAAACCTCAAAACGTACTCAGTCGTGCCCTACAGAGTCCCTAACAAATTCACTGTTCTCCTCCCATTTGAAGTAAGTTTGAAATACGACATAAAGGCAGATAGTGTTCAAGCCACCAGCATCTTGTAAACGTCCAGAATAAACATTAAAATGCTCAATAAACACCCTAATACGTCATAAATTTCCACTTTCCTTCCAAATAGACCTCATCGATTCTACCCACCAAAGAGGGATACTTTTGGGGGGCTGAAAACCCTGGCCAGCCCTGGGCCTCTGAAATCGGAGTCCTGGGGATACTTCTCGCATTACAACCTGTTTGCATTTTCCCCCCTCTTCAAGTATTAAGCTTTCTTTGGCGTCAACTGCTCTGAACATCAGTAGGGTGTGTCGCTTTTTTTCTTCTTTAAGTTAATTCTTCAATAACCTCCGGAGGAGAAGGGCCAGTTTGGATTTTCAGAGCAAAGGACAGTGGGGTGCTGGCCCTGCATCCCCCCACTTCCCCCGACTGCCTCCACCCAACCTCTTCGTTTCCAAACCATCGTGTCTCGCTGAAACGCTCCTTAAAACTCTCCCAAAACACCCAGGATGTCCTGCCTCCCTCCTAGGAATGGAAGTGACCCTCTTGACACTGGGGACCCCTGGAAGACCAAGACCAAAAATGGGAGGGGGCGTGCTAAGAGCTGGGGAAAGCTCAACTTACCTTCACGAAGAGGGTGATGTCGTGCTCCTGTCTCGGGGCCCCCTCTTCGGACGCCTCGCCGTCCTCCCCGCGGCCGTTCACCCGCGCGGTCTCGTCCGCGCCCTCGACGCTGCTCTCCTCCGCCAGGTGGTTGCTGAGCTCGGCCTCCGGCTCCGCGGCCCCGGTCGGCGCGGCCGCCTCTGGATGCGCGCTGCTGCTGTCTGGGGGCTCCTCCTCGCCCGGCCATTCCGGGCTGCCCTCTCGCCTCTCCTCCTCTGCCTCCTCCATCTCCTCCTGGGGTCCACCCTGGTCCCCTTCTTCGACGGCTTCCGCCCTCGCGTCCCCGGGGGCCGCTTCCTCCGACTCCCCTGTCCCCGGGGCCCCCGCCTCGTCGGCAGGCCTCGCCGCTGCATCCCGAGGCTCCCCCGCCAGCTCCCCGGGGCCGCACCCGCCAATCTCCGCCGCCGCGGCCTCCGTGGCCTCGGCCTGGGGCTGGGGGCTGCGGTCCCCTCCGTCCCGGGGTTCACCCTGGGTCCCGTGCGCCCCTCCCGCCTGCCCCGCTGCGTCCATGCTGGGCCCCTGCGCCCCCGGCGCGCTGCCTCCCGGTTCCCCCGGCCCTCGCTCCGCTTTCTCCTCCGCCCCGGGGGCCTCGGGCTCCCCGGGCTCCCCCTGAACCTCCGTCGCGGCCTCCCCCTGCGCGCCGCGCCCGGAGCTCGCGTCCTCCGCCTGCTCCCCGCCGCTCGCCCCCTCCTCTCCCTGGGGGCCGTCGGCGCACCCCGGGGCGCCCTCCTCGGCCTCCGCCTCCCCCTGCGCCGCCCTCGCGCCCAGCGTCTCGGCCGCCGGGCCACCGTCCGCGCCGGGCTCACGCTCGCCCGCGCGCCCTCCGTCCCGGTCGGGGCTTTCTGCCCGGTTCACCGCGGCCGTCGCGGCTGCGCCCGCCCCCTCGCCCCTCGGCGCCTCCGCGGCGCCCTCGCTGGCCTCCTCCCGCTCCGCCTCCCCTCCCGCGGCCTCCGGCTCACCGGGTCTCTCCGCCACAGGCGCTGGGGCCTCGGGCGGCCCCTGGGGGCCTGGGGGCCCTCCCTCCAGCTCCGCTGCCTCGGCCATGGCCGCAGATCCCTGTCCTCCGCTGGGGACCCTTCCTTGACACTGCTGATGGGGCAAGGAGCCCTGGGCGAGGAGGTCGGTGCCGGAGGGGCCGCTGCACCCCTTCCAAAGGGACGCCTCGCTCTGGGCTCGGGTGGCGCAAAACGGGCTCGACCTCAAGACACTGCGCCCCTCGTCCCGGATTTAAGCTTTCTGTTATCTTCCTCCACCGCAACTGTTTCTCCCAGATTCAAGTCTGCTTCCCACCCAGACTCCAATTCCTACCCGGCTTCGCTGGAGGCGCGGGCCACCGAGATAGAGAGCGCGGCTGGGGAGGGCCTCTTAGCTCCCACACCCTTTGAAATGCCTGGCCTGCCGTCCAGGGACTGACCAGTTGTCATCGGTGCCAACTCCATCCCCCTGGGGCTTGGGCGGGGTTTGCACCCCATCCTCTCCCGGCGTTCAGGTGGCCTGGGAGCCTGGCCAATGACAGCCTTTCCCGTGGCCCTTGTGAATTTCAGTGAAAAGATCCCGGTTCTCCTGGCAGCTTGGGTGTTTTCTTTAACAGCATCAAGTTCCAGAGCCATTTAAATCACACACACCCCCAACACCACACGCTGGGCACCCGAGTACCCAATCTCCACTCTCCCCCAGGGAGCCCAGGGTTAAGTTCCTCAGCTGATATCCAATGCAGATGCCCATGTTCCGCCTCAGTGTCCCCGAACAAAGGTGGTAAACCCAGAAAGCAAGAAGACAGGGAGACACCTTTCCAATTTTGCAGGACCCTCCTGAGAAGTTCCAGAGGCCCCTATAGAGAAGGAAGAGTCCGTCGAGGCACTTTGATCAGAGATGGGCTCTGTTGTGCATGAGGGAGCCCCCCCCCCCCCCCAGGTATGACAAGTACAGCATCCTTGCACTGTGGAAAGGCTAGATCCTTTACCTCTCTGGTCCCTGAAAGACTCTCTAAGAGTCTATCTTGCAGATGCTCCTAGGTTTTCCAAGCCCCCGGCCAGTGCTTTAGCCTGAGTTGTGTGTTAGGGCTTGGGGAGCTGTGGGTGTTGGGGTTTCGAATACAAGATTCGAAGGATGGGAGCTGTGGCATTCCCTGGGTCAGGAACTTCCTGGAATCACAAACTGGACACCTTCTCCCGAAGAAAAGGAAGTTAGGAGGAAAATTACGTGGTAAGTTCACTATGAGCTAGGCCAAATCATGTGGGTTACAGAGAGGAGGCTGGTGCCCAGGATGGCCCAGGATGGCCCAGGATGGCCCAGTCTAAGTGCGGTGGAGCAGGGAGCCCAACTCAAGACTGATTTGAGTCATAGGGCTCTTAATGGCTTTGACACTGTCCTGAGACACGTTAGTCGATCACATCTATAGAGGGCTCTGTTATCACTAAAAGACCAGAGGGGATCTTTGGTAGGGCTTGGAGTCACACATTTGGCTAATCACCGGGATGTCTCTGTCTAATACCCACTGACAGGTGACAAGACAGGAGCCCAGTGTCACCCAGATTCATGCCACCTTTCTTCAAGGTTGTGCCCTATCCAGAAAGGAAGGGACCGGAAGGTTCATCACCACAAAGCACGGCACATCTACTCAAAGCCCCACACTCACACATGAGAGCTAGACAGACATGTCAGACACAGGCCATGCTCTGCAAAAGCTCCCATCACCTAGAGAAAGGAATCCTGCTGCACTCACAAGGCCGGGAGATAGCCATGAGCCTCATTGCGTAAGGAAGGAGAAAAGCCAGCGCAGTCAGCCCCGAACAGCAAACACAGCACAGGACTGCCGTCCCTTTATGCAAACCCCGTGAGCACAGGACTGCGGTCCCTTGACGCAAACCCTGTGAGCCCTGGTGTGTTCCAGAAAACAGAAGTCCTGATTATAGGAAGGTTGGCATCTCTTAAAAACCTCCTTTTGAATCAAGCCTAGAGATGATTAATGGGAACTCAGTACAGTTGACTGGCTGGCTGAGAGCTGGTCCCCAGGAGTGTCCTTGTAGAGAAACAGCATTCATAAAGTCTATTCTGTCCTCGCAACGGACCCTACATCTCAAACAAGGTCATTTTATTCTATAGGATTAGGATTTAATTTTTTATAGTGTTTGGATTCATTGACTTACACTGACATTGGCTTTCAAAATAACACCTTGCCGGGGCGCCTGGGTGGCTCAGTCGGTTGAGCTTCCGACTTTGGCTCAGGTCATGATCTCACAGTCTGTGAGTTCGAGCCCCGTGTCAGGCTCTGTGCTGACAGCTCAGAGACTGGAGCCTGCTTCCGATTCTGTGTCTCCCTCTCTTTCCGACCCTCCCCCATTCATGCTCTGTCTCTCTCTGTCTCAAACATAAATAAACATTAAAAAAATTTTTTAATTAAAAAAAAACAAAATAACACCTTGCCTTCTGTAGAATGTGGAAGCTTTCACTTTTCAATAATAGTCTTAACAATTTTTAAATGTTTATATCACATAATTCTGCAAAGTTCTTTTATTTTCTATAATTCAGCAAATGCATTATTTTTACATGAATACAGGCTCAAAGCTGAAAATAGAGAAGACAGAAAATAACAGAACTCTTCACAATTTTTCTGAAATCCCATTACTCACAATAAACACTTTCTTCGGGGCGCCTGGTTGGCTCAGTCGGTTAAACATCTGACTTCGGCTCAGGTCATGATCTCTCAGTCCGTGAGTTCGAGCCCCACGTAGGGCTCTGTGCTGAGAAAGAGAGGCTGTTCTAGACTCTAGGCACACAGCAATGAGCAAACTGTATGCCTTCCATCGTGGGGCTTTGGGCTAGAGCAAAAATAAGTAAGCAGTTAAGCCAGACACTTCCGGATAATATTCAGCTTTATATAGACTTTACACTCGTGTGTGCACATACTGAAAACCTTAAGTCCTTTCTCTCACACCCCCCATCCAACCTGCCAATAAATTCTATTGTCCACTTTTTAAAACATATCCAGGGTGCGCCTGGGTGGCTCAGTCGGTTGAGCATCCAACTCTTGATTTCAGCTCAGATCGTGATCTTGTGGTTCGTGAGTTCGAGCCCCGCATCTGGCTCTGAGCTGACAGTGCAGAGCCTGCTTGAGACCCTCTCTCTCCCTCTCTTTGCCTCTCCCCTGCTCTCTCTCTCTCTCTCAAAATAATAAGTAAACATTTTAAAAAATAAATAAATGACACATATCCAGAATCCAAACTCTTCTCTCTACCCCCAACTGCTACCCCACTGGGCCAACCTACCATTACCTCCCAGCTGGTCCCCAGGTTTACCCTTGCTTTTCATCAGTCTGTTCTCCACCGCACAGTCAGATGACTCCCATCGAAATCATGAGTCCACCAGTCGCCTCGTATGCTTGAAATCTTTCAAAGCCTTCCTGTCTCACACCAAGAGAAAGTCAAGTCCCTACACATCAAGTATGGCTCCCATAAAATCAGGCGTCCCAGTCTCTTTCTGTCCTCACTGGCTTCCTGCTGTTGCCAGAATCTGCTAGGCATTCCGGATGCTCCCTACATCCTTGGATGTTCCCTATATCCTTGTAGCTCATCCCTTACCTTGTTTAGGTTTTTCATAAGCTCTTTTCTCTAAGCACCCTATGTGTGTGTGTGTGTGTGTGTGTGTGTGTGTGTGTGTGTGTGTGGTGGTAACACTTAAGATCTGCCCTCTTAGCAATATATAAAACCATATTGTTAACTATAGTCGCATGTGGTACATTAGATCTCCAGTATTCATCCTGCATCACTGAAACTTTGTACCCTTGACCCACACCTCCCTCTTTTCCCCTCCCCCAGCCTTCGCTAACCGCTATTCTACTCTCGGTTTAGATGAACTTGACTATTTAGATTCCACATATAAGTGAGATCGTGCGGTATCTGTCTTTTCTGCATGTGGCTTATTTCACTTATCAGAATGCCATCTAGATTTGTCCCTGTCACAAATGGCAGGTTTCCCTTCTGTTTAAAAACCAAATAATATTCCATTGTGGGCATATACCACATTTTTTTTTTTATCCATTCATCCATCAAAGGATATTGAAGTTGTTTCTATATCTTGACTGTTGTGAGTAATGCTGCAGTAAACATGGATAAACACCCTATTTTAGAACACAATTCCTGGGCGCCTGGGTGGCTCAGCTAGTTAAGCGTCTGATTCTTGGTTTCGGCTCAAGTCATGATCTCATGGGTTGTGGGTTCGAGCCCCATGTCAGGCTGCGTGCTGACAGTCTGGGGCCTGCTTAGCATTCTTTCTTCCCCTCTCTCTACCCCTCCTCCTCCTCCTCTCTCTCTGTCTCAAAATAAATTAAAAAAAAAAAAAAGAATAACTAAATCACAATCCCTACTCACTGTCAGCCTTTTCTGCCTTATTTTTCCCCCATAACAGTTGTCTCCCTATGACATACAATGTGTCTTATTTCCTTATTGTCTGTCTCCCCCCCCCTCCCCCACCCCCTGCTAGGATGGTGGTCCCATGAAGCCAAAGGTTTTGTTTGTCACTGCCTAGAACAAAACTGGGCGCATAGTAGAAACTCAATAAATCCCGAGCGGGCGAATACATGCAAGCTTGCAAATACATACGTATCGTCCCGGACCTGTTTTCAAAACTACTTTTCTCAGTTGGTTTTGTACTTCAGGGGACAAGCTAATGTCACAGGACACACTGTTTGCAGAAATTCTTATCTACTGGCTTTGGCGAATACTTCAGCGAATACTTTTAATCGTTAGCAAAGGCCAAGTCAGCTCATGAACAGAAACACAAAAGGAAACACCAAATAAACAGAATCGTGAAGGTTGAGGTGAAGTTGCTTTAGAGGTTTGCACATTGTTAACTCGGCAACCAGCACCAGATTAGCTATTTAAATACCAAGGAGGGTTAAACAGAAGTGACAGAGTAAAGGCTGGGAGACAAGAGGCAAAGGACTGGTAATCAAGAGGCTTTTAGAAATTACTAGTAACTACAAAGCTTTCTTACCATGTATTACGAGGACTCATGAAACAGCACAGCTCAGGGATTACCAAGGAAAAACTCAAGGGTTTATAAATAAACAATTTATTTTTTTATTGTTTTATTTATTTCTTTTTGAGAGAGACAGAGAGAGAGACAGAGAGAGCAGGGGAGGGGCAGAGAGAAAGAGACAAAGAATCCCAAGCAGGCACTGTGCTGTCAGCACAGAGGCTGACGTGGGGCTCAAGCTCACAAACTGTGAGATCATGACCTGAGCTGAAATCAAGAGTCAGAAGTTCAACTGACTGAGCCCCCCAGGTGTCCCATAAACAAACAATTAAAGGATTTGTTGTTTTGCGGTTTTTCCGGAACAGATAGACTCATTTCCATGGAGATCTCTTTAGCGAGCGTCTGGTCCTTTCAGAAGGGCCCCTGGGATTTCGATGTATGTATAACATTCAGCCCATGGGATATGCTATGCCTGAACCAAAGTCCTTCCTGCACTGATTTCTTGTCCAAGAGCTGGTCTTTCTTGCCCAAGAATGGCCCCCAACCTGCTCTAATTTTCCTGGCTTTGCCCAGTTAACTGTAAAGGTGTATTTCAGTTTAAAAGAAGGCTATTGCTGAAGAATAGACCTAAATCGGAAGGCAGGGGTTGAAACACCGATATTCCTTCTCGCAAGTCAATAAGCACATCACGCAAACCAACACGAATAATGCCATGGTGAAATGAGTGGGTTCTCGGGGCACACTGTTGCCTGATTCAAACCCCACTTTATCTCATATTAACTCTGCGATCTTCACTAAGTTTTTCATCTAGAACAGAAGTTCTAGTAGGACCATGGCCGCTGTAAGTCAGAGAATGTACGTATCCTACCCAGCACGGCACTTGTTATCGTCGGCATTGTGACCTCATGGTAAGTATTGTCCCAAAGGACACATCTTGACAGAACAGTGCATTGAAGTGTTGGAAAAGCCGTGACACTTCGTCCCACTTAGCCCGTGACAGTCCTGAGTCATCCTGTTGTCTCAGGAACATAATCACAAGCCACCCCCTGTCACTCTCAAAAGTGCCTCAGTTGGGACGATGACTCATATGGTCACCCTACCAGGAACTCACCTAGCTAGTGAGAGCTTTTTCTGTTTTCTTTCCACATGATCTTGCGCTGTTCTCAAAACAAGCTAGATTTGAAACAAATACCTGTTGGATGAGGGAAGAGATTTTTGAGGAAGAAGAGGAGGAAGGGGAGTGGAAGGAGGAGGGTTTGATTACAAACCACTTGCCGAAAGCCCTTCTGGAAAGGTAGCCTGCAATCTGGAAGGGAAAGACGAAGTCATGTTGCAGGCTTCAGGTGTGCCGTGGTCAGGCCGGGGACAAGGGAAGGGGTGGAAGGGCGTGGACCCCCGTCCCATGTCACACTGGCCCCTGGACAACTCTGTAAAGTTGTTTTCTAAACATTTTGATGTTGTAGAAACTCGACTTTCTTTAAACTTCAAGTTTCGGGGCACCTGGGTGGCTCGGTTAGTTAAGCGTCCAATTCTTGATTTTGGCTCAGGTCATGATCTCACAGTTCATGGGTTTCAGCCGCACGTCAAGCTCTGCGCTGACAGTACGGGGCCTGCTTGGCATTCTCTCTCTCCCTTTCTCTGCCTCTCTCTCTCTCTCTCTCTCTCTCTCTCTTTCTCAAAATAAATAAATAAACTTAAAAAAACTAAACTCCCGAGCTTTTTCTCTCCTCCCTCCAGTCCTTCAGAACCCAAAAATCTACAGAGATGGATGGAGGTGTGCGTGAGCACTGGGCATCACATACGTACGACAATTTTGCCCCTCGTGGGACATCTGGCAATGTCTGGACGCATTTTTTGGTGTCCTGATTAGGGGCTGCTGCTGGCATCTAGGGAGTAGAGGCCAGGGATGTCGCCGAACCTCCTCCCATGCACAGGACCCATGCACATCCCCCCACCACCAAGAATTAACCAGCCCATAATGTGAATTGTTGCCTGAAAGGAAGACCAGTCTCCCTCCAGCACCACCCCCCCCCCCCCAATTACAGGGTGTTCCATAGAAAATGCCTTTATCCCATATATTGAATCTACTAGGAGCTTGGAATAGTAGATGAAAGGTTGTTGTGTTGTGTTAGAGGGGAGGGGTGGTAATTCCTTAAAACATGTCCTGCAGATTACTAGTGAATCCTGATGAGAAACTTTTTGAAATGATAGACAGATTGCGAGATTTGCATCTACAAACCTAGGCTCAACTCCTCATTCGGCTGCTTACTGGCCATGTTATAGTGCACAAGCCACTTCTTGGTGATAAACCTACTGCCCTGGGCTCCCCTGAAGAGATAATCTGTAAAGTATTTTGTAAACGTGGATGTTTCTGCACAATCACCAAGTGATAATGGTTTGCTTTTGGGTGGTGATCCAACAGTCGGTCCTATTAGTTTTCACTGTCCAGATATTGGAATGGATCTCACTCTTCTATAACATAGGACATTTATCTAAAACATTAATCCCTTGATACTTGTCAAAAAGTCAGCTTCCATGGCTGATTCCCTGGCATCTGTTGACACAAAGGTTTAGAAAATCCAACATCCTAAACGTCTATTCCTTATTGGAAATGCTGGGGGGAAAAAAGTTATCTGTCAGAATGAAAACAGATGGTGCTAAAGAGAAAGGATGACACTGGAGTGTGCCGTGTCCCCACATACCCAGAAAAATACCTCTCATCTGCCGGGAGCTGGGTGAGCTCTAAGTGGCTACGAGAAGCACAAGCTGGCCATTGTGAGACTTGGCAATCTTTTGTTTTTATCATTTTACTTGTAACTATGGTTCAGGAAAAAGTGAGCGCCATATCACAAGATTAAGTTAATCATCCCTTTATAACATAGTCATGAAATTGCCCTTTAAAGAAACCATTTCCATTCTACTCACAGAATTGAGAAGACCTACCCATCCATCCATCATCCAGTCCATCCACCCATCATCCAACCCAACCATCCATCATCCAGTCCATCCACCCATCATCCAACCCATCCATCCATCCCTCTATCCATCATCCACCCATCATTCATTCATTCATCCACCACACCGCAAACTCTTTCTGAGGACCTTTCTTGTGGCACAGACTCAGCTAGTATTGGAGAAATAAACATAAATGGAACAAGGGTCCCACCCTGCTGTGTAATTCTGCAGAGTGGAAAATCCTTACTACGCTATAAACGTTCTGATGTTCATGCCGGTTCATGGCTGGTATTTCATGCCACGCCTCATCAATAACTTTGATTACACATTTTTTTAAGATCTTTAACCACACTCTATAAACTCAAACATGCCAAGGCCCTGCTTTGTAAAAATATTTTTGTTGCTCATGTTTTGAATCATGTTTCTTAAAAACTTGGAGTCAAATGTTTGAAATGTATTCTTGTTTATTTATTCAGCACACTGAGAATGAAATCATTTAGCTCACGACTTTCACACTCCCAAATCTTACAATATTTGAGCTTTCCCTTTTTAATTTGGTTGAGTTTAATCTGATTGGACCAGAAAGAGATAAAGGTTGTAAAAGAGGGTCTAGAGGGGGAAGAGCCTCGGCTCTGTTGGCACATTCACCCCAAGAATGTATGTGTTTGATCAGGTAAGTAGTGAACTCAGTGACTTTGGGAAGTCCCTTTCACTTGATGGGACATCACCCTGAATGAAGACCTGGGATCAGATGATTACAGGGTTCCTTCAGCACTGGAATTCTGTAACCTATGATCTAACACCTCACGTATTTAGAAATCAGTAGCCAGAGCTGAACAAAGCTCAGAATCAGGAAGTGAGCAGAAAAGGTCTCCCCAAGCCAACAACAATATAACTGAGTTTGCCTCTTCAAGTGTGAATGCTTTCCCCAAAGATGAGCAACTGAGCTCTCATTCCAAGCCCATGACTCTATTCTAAATTCAACCTAACCTATTTTCCGGTGTCTTGATTCAGAACCCATGAGAAACAGCAAAACAGGAAGGCTGAAACAGTCTTTGTGAAAACTAAATGTTTAAATTAAAAGCAAAGAATGCTTATACTTTTAAGTTTTAGTTAAGCGATAAGGTTTACTTTCTTGTTTCAAATGAACCAAGAAAATGACTTATTTGATTGAAAGAAAGGAAAGAAGAACCCAGGGTAGGGAAGGGGGAAGAGGGAGGGAAGGAGGGAGGAAGGGAGGAAAGTAGGGGAAGAC
The DNA here is from genome assembly GCF_018350215.1 of Panthera leo. Lineage (NCBI taxonomy): Eukaryota > Metazoa > Chordata > Mammalia > Carnivora > Felidae > Panthera > Panthera leo. The sequence goes on from NC_056687.1 coordinate 10,679,246, forward strand.
AGAGGGAGAGAGGGAGGGAGGAAGAGAAGAAAGAAAGATCCCTATATACCCACACATAGTACAGAATAATGAGCCAAAATCTCAAAAACAGACTGATAGTTGTGTGTGTGTTGGGGAAAAAAAAAATAGAGAGAGATATTTGGTTGTATTTTATCATATTCATTTATGAAATGGCACAGTATTACTGGACAAAACCCCATATGTCAATATGTCAGGTACAGCAATTTAATATAAAAAAATTATATATAACTACTTATTATATATTATAATTATCCATCTTACAAATAAAGCATTATAGTATCAATTAGAAATTTAAGGGGTGCCTGGGTGGCTCAGTCGGTTTAAGCGTCAGACTTCAGCTCAGGTCATGATCTCACAGTTCGTGGGTTTGAGCTCCGTGTCGGGCTCTGTGCTGACAGCTCGGAGCCTGGAGCCTGCTTCGGATTCTGTGTCTCCCTCTCTCTCTGCCCCTCCCCTGCTCATGCTCTGTCTCTCTCTGTCTCAAAAATAAATAAAAACATTTTTAAAAATCTTAAAAAAAAAAAAAAGAATATTAAAACTTGAAAGGACCTTAAAGATTGTTCTGTCTAGTTCCCTCTTAGAAATAGAATGTTACACATCTTGCCACTACACAGAGCAGTCTTTATCCCCGATATATTATTTTAAAACACTGAGTGATCTCAACAACCCTGGGATGGGGTCACTGTCCTGGAGTAGAAATGGGGGATGCCACAGAGCGAAGTGACATGGAACTGAACTAGATTAAATCATGAGTTGTGGAAATTTGAATACGATCTTTCCCCTGAGGATAGTGTGATCCCTTTCAGGCTTTCTATAAACATAAAATCATAATCATCATCCCTGACAATCGCGAGATAAGATTTCATGCTCTACTTTTTTCCCCAGCTTTAATGAGATATAATTGACATATAACATTGTGTAAGGTTGGAGATGTACAAGATGAGTTGATAACACACGGGTATTGCGAACTGATTACCACAATAAGGTCACGTAATCGCCTCACCTAAGATTGCCATCTTTTGGTGTGGTGAGAACACTTAAGATCTACTCTCTCAGCAACTTTCAAGTACCCTTCGAGTATATTTTCAAGTATATTTCAGGAGCGCCGGGGTGACTCAGTCGGTTAAGCATCCGACCCCTGATTTCAGCTCAGGTCATGACCTCACGGTTCATGAGTTTGAGTCCCCACATCGGGCTCTGTGCTGGCCATGCAGAGCCTGCTTGGGATTCTCTCTTTCTCTGCCCCTCCCCTGCTCTCTCTATCTCTCAAAATAAATAAATAAACTTAAAAAAATTATATATTAAAAAAAGAGTGTATCTAGTATGTTTCAGTATCATTACCTGTAATCACCTGGCTGTACATTAGTTCCCCAGAACTCGCTCATCCTTTCCCTGGAAGTCTGCACCGTTTGATCAAAATTTCCCATTTCCCCAGCCCCAGCCCCCGGCAAACACCAATGTACCCTCTGTTTCGACGAGTCCAGCTTTTGTAGAATTTTGTAGGAATTTGTAGATTCCACTACAAATGAGTTGTGCTCCGCTTTTCTGTAGAACTCTATTTTGGGAACCTACCTCCCTCTCTGTACAGGTGGCTGGCTTTGGGCCACAGCCTCCATCCTGCAGACTCAGCAGGAAGCCTGATGCCCAAATCCCACTCCTCCCCCTGCCAGCCTTCCAATCACTGCCGCTAAACTGTGCTCTCTCTTCTCTTGTTTATTTATTTCTTCTCGAAAACAGGGCCAAGGGGCGCCTGGGTGGCGCAGTCGGTTAAGCGTCCGACTTCAGCCAGGTCACGATCTCGCGGTCCGTGAGTTCGAGCCCCGCGTCAGGCTCTGGGCTGATGGCTCGGAGCCTGGAGCCTGTTTCCGATTCTGTGTCTCCCTCTCTCTCTGCCCCTCCCCCGTTCATGCTCTGTCTCTCTCTGTCCCAAAAATAAATAAAAAACGTTGAAAAAAAAAAAATTAAAAAAAAAAAATAATAAAAAATAAAAAAAATAAAAAAAAAAAAGAAAACAGGGCCAATTGTCGTCCTAGAATCTGAGGTCTTTACTACCTTCTAGCTTGTAAACAACTGCCCCACCAGGAGCAATGATGTGAGGCACCAGTGCCTTCCTCAGACCCTGTACTGTAGCCCTCAAAACAGCAAAATATTCTGGAAAGATCCCAAGGCCGAAGGTGTTCTTGGCAGAGGAATTTGAAAAACACCAAGTGATATGGAGGTCTCCATTGCACCTGGCACTCTCCACACGTCCAAAAGCAGCTGGTGGGTTTCTGGGGAGCACTGTTACCAGATATATGGTCCTGGCTTCTTTCTTACTAGCTATATGACTTGGGGCACTCTCCACACGTCCAAAAGCAGCTGGTGGGTTTCTGGGGAGCACTGTTACCAGATATATGGTCCTGGCTTCTTTCTTACTAGCTATATGACTTGGGGCAAGTTACTTAACCCCTACGTGCCTTGGTCTCTCCTCTTCCATGGCTTCAGTCCATAACCTACCAGGGATGTTTTGGGTCAATGTGTACAAAGTATAGTCAGTCCTCATTATTTGAGGATTCAAATACCTGGTAAAACTTTTTTTTTTCCCTTTATTTGCAACCCCACTTACACTGGTAAATAGCCCCCAAATCAAGATAGTCCAAGTCTAAAACCAGCCCTTCCTCTGCTGAGACAGGGATGGCAACTTTCTCACCAAGAGAAAAGAAGAAAAAAGAAAAAAAAAAAATTACAGCCTCACCATCCAACTGGAAGATTCCTTCTGGAAGGCTCCTGACGACATTTGCCAATGGACGCCAGCTTTTATAAAACCTCTTTTCGTATTTAAGTCCCTGATTTCACAGACGACACTAATGGCATTTATTAATATACAAGATCACCTTTAAACAAAATTTTGAAATAAACCAAGGGCAGATCCAGCCCTTTCTTCTCCCTCTTTTGCTTGTACCTGATTTCTGGGGTGTCTTTGGACAAGTTTCCCAACCTTACCATGAGGGAGCGATCCCTGCCCTCCTCTTACGAGGTTATTTGGGACCAAACAAGAAGTCTGTTGAACAAAAACCCAGGAACTATGGACATACAAAGGTAAGGCGTCTACATCGGACCTTCAGTGCTCCAAGGCGTTGGTGTCTAACCCCAGCTGTGCATCAGAGTGACAGGGATGCCGGGGGGAGTGTGTCAGTATGAAAGGTCCCTAGGCCCTGTCTCCAGAAAGGATTTATCCATTCGGTCAGACTGGAAGAAGCCCTGGTGTCTATTCCCTTCATTCTGCAGGAATGGCTCACGTTCTTCTAGGCCATTCCAAAGAGGATCTACACTTTAAGTCCCTACCTCTATTTGGGAAATAAAAGCTTTGCACCCGTGAAAATGCTAAGGCAGCCAAGAGCCAGTGAGAGACAATTTTTCAGGTAGAGAATCTTTGACAGTTCCCTGAAGGTAACCCACCTGGGACCATAAAAGGAAGGTACGTTTTGGCCATATGGATGTCGATAGTGAAGGAGTGAATAAGGAACGTGATGGGTGCGGAAGCGATGCTGACACACGGCACTTGGTGGTAGGGGGCAGTTCTAGAATGTTTGGTTGGAAGAGTGAGAAAAAAGGGTGAACAGATTTCAAAGCAAATCTTTGGAGCAGATTTTGTATTTTTTGGATATAATGATTCTTCCTTATAAATCTAAGTGGTTTAAGGCGTTACCGGTCTGCATGTCTCTGGTGCACTCGTATGCATTACGTCTGAAAAAAAATCCTGTTGGGTGAGTTCAGGAGCATTCGATATACACAAAACTTGAAAGCTGTTTTATAACCCTGTCTTTAAACCAGGAAGGTGAATTTTCCCAGAATCATACTGGCTCATGTTTCAATAGAAACTCAGAGCTCCCAAAATACAGGTTACGAGTTGTATTTTTCTACCCCTAGCTAAACTTCATTTGTTTTTTTTTTGGTTTTTTTTTGGGGGGGGGGGGTTGTTGTTGTTTGTTTTGGTTGTTTTGTATTTTGGGGTTTTTTTTAAATTTTTTAACTTCTTTGCTTTTGCTTTAAGTGTGTGTATATTGCTATAAATTCAGGTGGCAGTTCTCCTAAGTCGAGATAAGGAGATGTTTCAATTTCCCAAGGACTTTGGGGGCTTTGTTCAAGTTTTCTTTCATGAAATTTGAAGGCATTATTGTTACATTGCTGTACGCTGAGCAGTTTCTGAAGTCACAGAAGCGACTCGGGACTCGGGACCTGCCCGAAATAGGTGCATTATGCGTTAATCAACAGCTATGAGTTAGCAGAGAGAAAGACCCAGGCTCTGCCTCAGTGAATATGGAAGTCAGCAAAAATAAGTTGATCCCACCCCCCCTTTTAGGGTTATAGCAAGAAAGCAAGCTGAATATTCTAATTACAACAAGGCACCATAATCAAAGTCCCCAGAGGATACATGGATAGAATTCAGAAGCTTCCTGGGGAAAAATCATATTTTTATATTCACAAAACTCAAATTTAACATTTCTTTCAATTATGGACATAAAGAACAAACGACTATTGCAATAATTGTACCCGTGGCTTTGTCCCCAGTACAAATCAGAGATATATTTGTATCTCATTCCAGGTGTGAATTATCTTAAAGTATCATTTCCATTCCGTTCCTCGCTACTTTGAAATTTCAATAGTTATCAAGCCTGCGTCTGGATTTTATGACGTGGGTTCACAGAGAAATAAATATATTATTACTTAACTACTTCTTAAATTTCTTCCTAATCAGACAGTTCCTCTTATTTTTTTTTGATAATTGTATTTCAGTATAATTGGCTTCCTTGGAGATCCTCCGCATTTTTCCTTGGGCACTGAAAGCATTCAGAGATGAGCTCACCAGACAAGCAAACAGATCCATAGTTCAGAAGAGGTCAAGAACCCTTGAACCTCTTTTTGGTTTCTCATTGGTACTTTAAATGAAACCTACACGCGTATCTTAGGATATCAGTTGCACAGGTATATTGATTTGTCAACATCATACAGTTAATGAACACAACGTCAGGTCCTCGAACCGAGAAACGGATAAATAAACTGCGTCACATCCATACAAAGGAATATTTCTCAATAACGACAAGGTCCCGCTGTTGATATGCACAACATGGATGAAGCTCAAATGCATTATGAAAAACAGAAGAGACCAGACTCAAAAAGCTACATAATGCATCGGTCCATCCATGGGACAGTATTTGCAAGCCGAACCAAGCAGACAGAAAACAAATCAGTGGTTGGCTGGGGGCAGGGAGTGGGGGCATCGCTGGCACGGGGGCAAGGGGATTTCTGGGGGCGGATGGAATTTTTGTATTTCAATGTAGGTAAATTTACCTGTAAAATGCTATAAATACGAACCATCCGCTAGTTGCCTGAAAACCCCCCATCGTCCAGCTCCACCTAAAGATGTAAGTGACTGACAGCCCCATCCTGAGCACGGAGGACAGCTCCACATACCTCCTGTCCCTCGCTCTGTCGCTGGTTCCTCTGGTCCCCTCTGGCCCGGAGCTCCCACGTGTGCCCCACCCCCAGCCCGGCCCCACCTGCTGGTCTCCTCTCTTCACCCCCACCTCTTTTCCTCCATTTTCCAAAACACCACCTCACAGAAGGCAGTGGGCATAGTTAGGACATAATTTACAGCCCGAACTTGTACACTTTTAAAAGTGAAGGTTGGGGCGCCTGGGTGGCTCAGTCGGTTAAGCGGCCGACTTCGGCTCAGGTCATGATCTCGCGGTCTGTGAGTTCGAGCCCTGCGTCGGGCTCTGTGCCGACAGCTCAGAACCTGGAGCCTGTTTCAGATTCTGTGTCTCCCACTCTCTGACCCTCCCCCGTTCATGCTCTGTCTCTCTCTGTCTCAAAAATAAATAAACGTTTAAAAAAAAAAATTTTTTTTTTAAGTGAAGGTAATGGGGGCCCCTGGGTGGCTCAGTCAGTGGAGCATCTGAGTCTTGATCTGGGCTCAGATCATGATCTCATGGTTTGTGAGTTCAAGTCTTGGGTTGGGCTCATTGCTGACAGTGCAGAGCCCGCTTGGGATTCTCTCTCTCCCCTCTCTCCCTGTCCCTCCTTCTAAATAAATAAATAAATAAATAAATAAATTTTTAAAAGTGAAAGTAATTACACTGGGACTACAGGTGTAAATTACAAGGGTGCCTGGGTGGCTCAGGGGGTTAAGCATCCGACTTCGGCTCAGGTCATGATCTTGAAAGTTCAAGAGTTTGAGCCCTGCATCAGGTTCCGTGCTCGGCTCAGAACCCACTTTGGATCTTCTGTCTCCTTCTCTCTTTGCCCACACCTTGCTCATATACTGTCTCTTTCTCTCTCAAAAATAAATACACATTAAAAAAAAAAAAATCAGGGCTAGAGACACTTGGGTGGCTCTGTGGGTTAAGCGTCTGACTCTTTATTTTAGCTCAGACCACGACGATCCCAGGGTCATGTGATAGAGCCCCGCATCGGGCTCCTTGCTAGCATGGAACATGCTTGAGAGCCTCTCTTTCCGTTTGTCTGTCTCTCGAAAGAAAGAAAGAAAGAAAGAAAGAAAGAAAGAAAGAAAGAAAGAAAGAAAGAAAAAGAAAGAAAGAAAGAATCAGGGCTAATAATGGGCACTGGGTTGGGGAGTTGGTTACATCAGAGCCACACAGGACAAAAATGCCCAAAAAATGCCATATACATTCTTAAGGGCTCTAGGTCATTCCTGGCCCCAGAAGCTTTCACCCCTGCTATTTGTAACAGATCCACTACTCTCTTTTTCCACCCCGTCCTGAATTCTCCCCCTTAGCTTCCTCACACTCATCCCCAAAAGACCCAGCAACAGGCTTCTGCTAATCAGTTCTCTCTCCTTCTATCTGCTCACGAGCTCCAAAACAGAGGCAGTCACATTAATGCTGGGCACACAGTTCGAGGGGACTGTCTAGTTACAACCTTTCAGAACTCTATGAGGTAACTGAAATTACTACCCCCACTTTAAAAAAATTTTTAAGTTTATTTATTTATTTATTTATATATATAGAGAGAGAGAGCAAGCACGAGTGGGGGAGGGGCAGAGAGAGAGAGAGAGAGAGAGAGAATCCCAAGCAGGCTTCAAGCTGTCAGCACAGAGCCCGACTCGGGGCTCGAACCGGAACCCTCACAGCTGTGAGATCATGAGCTGAGCCGAAATCAAGAGTCGGACCCCTAGCCAATTGACCCACCCAGGTGTCCCTACCCCCATTTTAAAGATGAGCAGGTTGAGATTCAGAGGCGTCAAATATCCCTGGTAAGCGGCGGAGCCTGGAGTCCACGGGTGACGTGCTAACTCCCACATGCGGCCACTGTTAACACTTGTCTCGCCCAAGGGCACCTGGTGCCAATGTCAGGCACATGTTTGCTGTGTGTCTGCCTACCCGCCTGCTTGATTTAACTGTTTAAACAACCAAATGAACTCAGCAGCTGACAAATAACCCTGTTATTTCTACTGCGTTCAAACGACATGAACTTAAATAATCAGTAAAGGTCGGTGTGAGCTTATGAGCGCGGGCTCAGGAGTCAAGAAAACATTCCTGTTCTTGGCTTCTCCTCCAGTCGTGCTAACCTTGTTCTGAAGTTCAAAGTCATTTCCCTTCGAGACTTGAAAACTCAGACTCGACACCACATCAACTTATTTTTCTATGACTCCAGACCTGTGAATGCAAACCGAAGACTTAGATGGAGAATTCAGGTTTTCAATTTCTATCCAGTGGGCATAAATCAGAGAGTTAGAAATGTCCCCAAGGCAGGTTTAAATTCTTCCATTGTATCCAAATGCTTGAGAATAAGAAACCACCGTCGTCCTGGTTTTATATAACTGGCAGTCTCCTCTTTTCTAGTGGATGTGTTGACCAGCCGGAAGGTAGGAACGTGAAATGCACTTGTCCCATGAAAACGATGTGACAAATGGAGGGTAGGTGTCCAGAGAAGCTTCTTCATGTGAGTGCTGGGGAAAAGGGCCAAGTAAGGGAGGAAGGAAGAAGGGGCATTCCATTCTCCTTTCCTGGACCCAGAATTAACCTACCACAAATTCTCATGAAACGAATGAGTTTCTAGAATCTCGCACATTCTCCTGCACTCTTCTGCAAGGTCCTAAGGTTATTCTCAGGAAGTCCACGCTCTTGGTTTTCTCTTCACCAACATGGGGTCTCTCAGCCCACGCTGTCTCTTTCCCTCTTCATCCCAACCACCTACCGTCCCCCTCAAACCAAAACTCTTATCCTCGTAGTGTGGGTAAGTTCTATCAAGTATTAGGAGGCACTGACAGCAAACTCACATCATACTGGCTGAATACCAGGCACCGTTTTAAGCACATATCATACATTAATCCATGTGGTTCTTCCAGGTACATACGTTATTACCACTCCACGCTAAAGATGAAGAGATTGGAACAGAGAGGGTAAGTAATTTGCCCAAGGGCACCCGGTTGCAAAGCAGCTGAGCCCAGCAACGGACCTAGACAGCCTGGCTCCGGAGTCTGTGAACTTAACCCTATGAACTTAACTCTTCCTAATATTTGAGAAGTATGTGCCTAGTGCCAGGCACTGTATGGTGTGTGCGTGTATTTAGCCCTGAGCTATGCCCTGAGACCCGCTGGTGTCCCTGCTGGAGCTGGGGACACGGCGTGCCAAGGCCACCCAACCCACGCCCGGATGGAGCCACCCTCCTGGAGGGCCTCAGACAATCAGCCAAGCAAGTACAACACAGAGGGAGTAAATGTTCTGTTAGGACCGTGCAGGAGGGGTGTCCAACCTTGACCTGGGGCTGGGTAGGTATGGAGCGAGGCTTGGTCAGGTCGAGGGCACACACCTGAAGGATGAGTAGAAGTTTAGCTGGTCAAAAAAAGGTAAGAGATAGCATTCCAGGCAGAGGAGTGAGCGTGGGAAAACCCACAGCAAGAAGTACACCAGGGGGAAAAAGTCATCTCAGTGAGGACGGGGCTGAGTGTGGATGGGCTGAGGTGGGCGGCTGGCCGGGAGAAGGGCAGAGAGCCCTCCAGAAGCAGGCAAGGGTCAGGCATTGAAGAGCCCTGTAAGTCCCACCAGGAAGTGTGGCTTTTATCCAAAGAGCGTTGTGGCGTCCCAGAGGTCTGTCCACAAGGGCGAGGCAGGTTGGCAGGATGTGGCCGTGCCCCGGGATAGGGTCCACTCTCTGCAGAGCTAACGTAACCGCTTGCTGGGTAGTGCAGGGCCCAACCTGGAAGTCTAGGGCCCTAACATCTTCTGGATTCAACGTCAAAGGGTGAGAGAGTAGGAGGTGCCCGAAAAGGGCCCACCCAACTATAAGGCTGTGACTTTCCACCGCTGGCTCCCAACAGGCGCAATTTTGTCCCCCAGCGGACGTTTGGCAAAATCTGGAGGCATTTTTGGTGGTCAGAGCTTGGGCGGCGGGGGGGGGGGTGGTGGTAATACTGCTGCGTAATGAATAGAGACCAGGGATACATGGTATAAGGCACAGCACAGCCCCCCCACAAAGAATGATCTGACCCCAAATGCCAAAAGCGCCCACTTTGAGAATCCCTGCTCTACACAGATGACCCAAAGAAAGCAACTTGTCCACAATTCGGAACAAGTTTCTCATGGGACAGAGAAGGAGGGACATTACCCTCCCAAGAGGCTAAATTCAAAAAGTAAAAGAAATACAATTCTCTAAAAATTATTCCAAGCAGAAAAAATAAACAAAATAAAATAAATCAGCATGACCCTGTGCTGGCCCCCAAGTCCATTCTACATCTCCCTGAGCTCCTGGGGCAGGCGAGGCCCGGGGTCCCATCTGTTCCTGCCTGTGGGTGCTGCATGGCAGGTCACCCACCGGGGAGCCCCAGGTGCCTGGCCTGACAAATGCAGGCAGGACAAAATGAGTTGATCGTGTGCTGGTCCATCACAGACACTCGGTAGGAATTCATCTCCTTCCCACTCCTTCTCCTCCTTGTAAGTCTGGAACACGAGATAAAGGAAGGTCTAGGAAGGTGAACTTTCAGCCAGTCTGGAGCTCACTTCTGAGATCTGGGGAGAGTGAGACAGTGGTCCCCAAGGAGTGATGTGTCCACACCTCAAGGGTGAAGGAAGTAAATACAGGCACATATTGAGACATTTTTTTTAATATTTATGTATTTATTTTAAAATTTTTAGTGTTTATTTATTTTAGAGACAGAGAGACAGAGCACAAGCAGGGGAGGGGCAGAGGTAGACAGAGAGACACAGAATCCAAAGCAGGCTCCAGGTTCTGAGCTGTCAGCACAGAGCCTGATGCGGGGCTCGAACTCACGAACCGTGAGATCATGACATGAGCCAAAGTTGGACACTTAACTGACTGAACCATCCAGGCATCCCAAGACATTTTTTAATATCAACATTCTTTAATACATGTTTTTTTTAATTTTTTTCAATGTTTATTCATTTTTGAGAAAGAGACAGAGCATGAGCAAGGGAGGGGCAGAGAGAGAGGGAGACACAGAATCCAAAGCAGGCTCCAGACTCTGAGCTGTTAGCACAGAGCCCGACGTGGGGCTCAAACCCACGAACCGTGAGATCCTGACCTGAGCCGAAGTTGGACACTTAACTGACTGAGCCACCCAGGCGCCCTGAGATATTTTTTAATATCAGCACTCTTCAGTACATATTTTTACATATGTTATATAGTATAACATTCCTTTACTAATATATGGATTTATGAATAAAATATTTATATACATAAATGTATGGTTAAAATTTATTAATATATTTACCTATCTTGGGATATTGGAAATATACATTAAAATTTTTTTTTTTTTTTTGCTAATGGGGTGCTCAGTCAAAACCTGTTAGCATTGACTATAGACTTTTGGCTAGCATGAGCTCTGGATTGGGGTGATTTGAAGAGGAATGGATCTTGGGGATTGTTCTATGTATTGCAATGCTTAAAAAGTGTTTTTAGACCAAAGGTTTCCTACTCTCCCAAAATTCAACTCTTTCTCTTGGGGAACTTTCTCAGCTTCTGGCAAATGGAGACTTGAAATAATTGTGCAGATGATTTAGATTTTCAACAGTAAGCCTGGTCCATTTCTAGCACAATCCTGGGGCCTCACTCCCTTTTGCCGGTGGAGGCAGGGGGGCTCCACCCTTCCCAGGAAGGAGGGTGGCCCCTCTGTCCCCTCTGGTGGAAAGTGGCCTGGATTATAGGTGCCGCCTCCTGGCCAGAGCTGGAGAGAAGTGTTGTGTTCATCAAGACTTTCTCTCCCCTTTCCCACGTTCCCAAAGAGGCAGCAGGTAATTGACTGCAGGGCCGGCTGTATGATGGCTCCACACAGAGAAAATAACAATACACCTTCCAGCGAAGTGGGTGAGGGTGGGATGTGTCATCTCTGCAAATATCTTTTTAGTATGGCTTTGATGTTTGAATCCTGGAATTCAATTTATTATATTAAAATTCTTTAATTGATTTTTGAAGTTTTTTTTTATTAAAAAAAATTTTTAATGTTTATTTTTGAGAGAGAGACAGAGCGTGAGCGGGGTAAGGGCAGAGAGAGAGGGAGACACAGAATCCAAAACAGGCTCCAGGCCCCGAGCTGTCCGCACAAAGCCCGACGCGGCACTCGAACTCATGAACCATGAGATCATGACCTGACCTGAAGTCGGACGCTTGACCAACTGAGCCACCCAGGAGCCCCCAAAGTTTATTTATTTTTGAGAGAGAAAGAGAGAGAGAGGGAGGGGCAGAGACAGAGGGAGACAGAGAATCCCAAGCAGGCTCCACACTGTCAGTACAGAGCCCGACCCGGGGGTCGAACCCCTCAACAAGGAAATCGCGACCTAAGCCGAAATCAAGAGTTGGATGCTTAACCGACTAAGCCACCCAGGCGCCCCTATATTAAAAATGTCTTAATATTAAAATTTAAAAATTGCCAATACAAAAATAATTATTATTTTTTTGAGAAAGAAGTTAGCAATTCAGATTTCCAAATTTCCTTCCCTTCTGAACTTTATTCGTAAACTCCGGATTTTTCTGATGATCTTTCTTCCTAATAAACTGGTATCGTCTTTATCACAACACCGTACTGGCTGGTATCCCCTTCCTGTGAAATTAACACAGCTGATGTTCACCCTATTCCTTTAAAAAGGCTCAGCCTTTCCCTTTAATCTTTCCTGATGCCAGCAGTGATCTGGTTTCAGTGCACCTTGTTTTGTTCCAGGACTCACCTGTGAAATGCGTTTATTCTACAGGGAAGCTTTTGAATGAACCCACCACCTGATCCCTCCCTGGTATCCATAGGCTCTGAGAGGTCAGAATCCTGTTTTCTTCCACTGCGGCTACTAACCCTTCAGAAGTCTTCTAAAAGGCCGGCTGGCTCATTAGGAGAGCAGCTCATATATCCGAGATGCGTAAGCCCTCCTTTCAGGACATGCTCACCTGTAACGGGGTTTTTGGCAGGTAACCAACTTCCAGGAACTTGCTACCAAAAGCCCTAGGTCATTGGGCCCAAACTCCCCAGTCGTGGGGTCAGCCCCTGGAATTTATGACGCACCTGTCTGTATCAGGCGGGCTGGCACAACTCCACTGTGCCCAGATAAATGGAATCAAAGCCCTCCCCGCATTTCCAGGGGCTGGCCTTCAGCCAGCTCTCTTTGGAGGTGATATGAGGCAAAGGGGATCCAGAGTCCTCGCTGGATCTCTGGGAGTAAGCAAAGAGGGGACTCAAAGCAGAAGGATATTCAACGTCCTGTGCAGGAGGGACCTTCCCTTATCTATAGGACTTGAGTGGCATATAACGTCATCAAGGGACACTCTAGCGCCACAAGTCTTCCCCCTAGAGACGGCATGATTTTTTTTCCATGGAAATAATTTCAAAGTGCAATAGATTTAATGATGTTAAAGCAGCCAGCCATTAACAGAGGAAATATGGCGTGAGGGCACCTTTGTAAGTGCCTGGTAATTAAGTAGCCAAATTGATTTGTTTGCATGCACCAATAAAGATCGTTTTATGGACGCATTGAATAGACCTTGTAAAGGGAGCCAAAATTTTAGTCTGTCAGCATGTTTTTCTTTTGAGTGGATGTGAGATTATTTTAAAAAATTATTTTTTTTATTTTTTTTTAACATTTCTTTATTATTGAGAGACAGAGAGAGACAGAGCATGAGCAGGGGAGGGGCAGAGAGAGGAGGAGACACAGAATCCGAAGCAGGCTCCAGGCTCCGAGCTGTCAGCACAGAGCCCGATGCGGGGCTCAAACTCACGAACTGTGAGATCGTGACCCGAGTCGAAGTCGGATGTCCAACCGACTGAGCCACCCAGGCGCCCCTACAAAAATTTTATTTAAAAAAATTACTTAAAAAATTAGAAAAAATATATGTTGGCCTCTGCCCCCCCCCCCCCCCCCCGTTCCCAAAGCTCCTAAAACCTTTGTAATTCCCTAAGTGATAAGGGCACGAGGAGCATCTCTTGTTCCAATATTTGGTCTTGGACCCCGGTTCCTGACACAGGGCTCCTGAAACACTTGCAATTTCCTGGGTAATCAGTGTCTTTTGTTCTCGCGAGGTGACTCTGGGTGGGCTCCTGCCTGGGCTCCTGGATGAGGGCTGGTCACCAGACAGAACAAGCCATGATTGCGAGCTTGCAAGTTTCAACCTGCACCCCCCCCCCCATTCTCTTGAGAAAGGAGAAGGGCTGAAAATGGAGTTAATGATTGACCACATCTCCTGGAGGAGGCCTCCATAAAACTCCCAAGGTGGGGGAGGGGGGTTCAGAGAGCTTCTGGGTTGGTGAACATATAACACATCTGGAGGGAGCATGGGAGCTCTTCCCCTCCCAACATTCCTTGCCCCGTGCATCTCTCCTGTCTGGACGTTCATCTGTATCCCTGATCGTAGCCTTTGCTTACTGGTATACATAAGTAAACTGTTTTCCGTGAGCCACTGCAGCAAATTAATCAAACCTAAGGAGGGGACTGTGGGAACCTCTGATTTATAGTCCACGGGTCAGAAGCACAGGTGACAACTTGGATTTACAATTGCCATCTGGAATGCGGAGCAATCTCATGGGACTGAGCCCTTCACTTGTGGGGTCGGATGCTATCTCCGCGTAGACAGTGTCAGAACTGGGTTAAATTGTAGGACACTGGTGTTGCAGAATTGCTTGGTGTGGGGAAAAGCCACACAGATTCGGTGACCAGAAGTGTCAGAAGTGAAGTGTTCTGTGTGAAAGTAAAGTAGGCAGGCAGTGGGGAAAAATAAGAGATTTTTTTTTTCTTGACTTAATAAGACATTGAGCCAGTAAGTTAAACATAAGGCTTCTGGTTTGACGTAAGAGAGACAGAGACATAAAAACTTGTGACTCAAATGGTATAATGCTATAGAGGAGAATCGACATTATCAAGCAAATTTATCTATGCATTTGCCCTTTGACCCAGCAACCCCACTTCTGGAAATCTCTCCCAAAGATATACTAGCAAAATGCAAAGGAGACACATGCACGAGGCTATTCACAGAAGCACTGTTTTTAATAGCAAAGGACAGGAAAAAAACCGAAATGTTCATCAAAAGGGAATGGCTGAATAAATTAGAAACTGGTTGAATAAACTCAGTTACAGGTACACAATGCAATGTAGAAGTGAATGAGGAATAGTTCCCTGTGCGACTCTAGGGTGACTTCCAAGATCTAGCATTAACCAAAAAAAGCAAGATGCAGAGAAGAAAAAAACACCCATGTATGAATAATGTTAAACATAAAAATAAAAACTGTCAGTTATTTTCCCAGCCTTCCCTCCCCCCCCCCCCAAAAAAAAAGGGGGTTGATTCAGGAATACCAAAGAATCACAATTCAGGGCAGGCAATGTACGGCAAAGGCATAGCAAGCCCACAGAACAAGGGAGAGGACCGCTGTTTTATAAAGGAAAAGGGGCTGTTCTCAGCAAAAAGTCCATTGGAGCAAACTGGGCAGTTTGAAGTGTAGTGGCTTCTCATTGGCTGAATTGTAACTGTCTCTCATTGGCCGGGCTGTTGCCGGGGCGGGAGGAGAAAACCTTCCTTCCTCCCCATTGGTGTGATAAAGTAGTATCCTGGCAACCAGGCACCTCTCTTCCGGTTGGAGTCCGTTAAACACACGTGGGAGGGCGGGAGAGCTCCCCCTGCTGGCGTCACAACTCCACTGCAGGGCAGTTTGCCTTCATTAATTTTCACAGTAGATCCCTGTTCCTCGCCGTGGGGTGGGACTTGCGTGTAAGGAGTTCTAGGGTTCCCTGAAAGGTTCCTCTTTTCCTAGGCTGATCCTAAAGCCCTGAGTCCCTCGGTGGTCGTCTACTCTGACCGTCACCTCCAGGTTCTGGTCCCAAGGGCAGCCATCTAGTTATTTATATCGTGGTGACGTGTCGCTTTCTTTTGAGTATTATTGAACCATCCAGGGAGCTCTTCAGAGGAAAAGTTATAAAGGCACTGATGGTGTCTTATTATCCAGGCTTGTTCACTTGGGGCATTTTATAAGACCCTAAATGGCAATAGGCTGGGAGGATGAAATAAATGAATATGTGTACAATTCTTCCACTATAACATTTGCAGCCTAAAATCTATCTGAACCCCTTACCATGCATCTGGAGGGAAGTGTGGTGTGCGAACAGATATTTCAGTAAATTTCAGTAAATATTTCAGTCATTCCTTCGGTTATTGTGGTCCCCACTCCAGGTCTGAGTGTCTTTAATCTAAACTGGTCAAGGTCGTCCCATCTCCCCCCACCCCCCAGCCCACCCCCAGTCAGGCTGGATTCTAGAACTCAAACCTGAGCCAACCAACAGGTGTTACCTTCCACCAGAGATTATTCAGCAATGGACCCATTGGGTGATGGGCGTGAAAGGAAGTTGGGGAGGAGTGGTTCCGTGGGGAAAAAACGTTGCTTTTTAGAGAAAACCAGAGAAGGAAATACTCTCCTCTTCCTTAGGATTTTGTCCTGCCTGGAGGTGAGGCCTTGGACACTGTTCCCATCTCATTAAAGGGCAGAACCAAGAGAGCCATCGACATGGAGTTGAAGTCTGACCTGCCCCAAGACTTACAGTTAAGTGAGTCAGTAAATAAGTCACTTGCTTGAGCCAGTCTGAGTTGGGTTTTCTGCTACCTATGGCCAGCATGGCCAGCTGTGTCCTGACACAGGGACCTAGTATTTCTGTTCCTCCTGACGTCTTGAACTCATTCATATCTCCCCATTGGCGGCTCTTCTCCATTGCCCCAGGTGAGGCAGGCATGGAACATACCTCCGACACCCTTCACCCCCATCAAGTGAGTGTTTCCATGGACTGCAGGTGGGGTCCATGCAGCTATACTGCAGTCCCAGTGGCCAAAAAAGCCCAAAAGGAGGGCCGCCTGGGTGGTTCAGTCAGTTAAGCATCTGACTCTTGCTTTCGGCCCAGGTCACGATCTCAAGGTTCACGAGTTTGAGCCCTGCATCAGGCTCTGCACTGACAGTGTGGAGCCTGCTTGGGATTCTGTCTCTCCTTCTCTCTCTGCCCCTCCCCCACTTGTTCTCTCTCTCTCTCTCTCAAAATAGATAATAAAAATAAAAGCTTGTTTAAGAGCCCAAAAGGAAAGCTCTAGTTTTTTGTTTTTCGTTTTTTTTCTGGGCAGTTCTTCATCTACACTTGCCCCTGCCTTCCACCATATTGTTTAGCCCCCGACCCCTTCTCTATGCCATCCGACAGTGATTAACTCTGGGACGAGGAAGGGAATGGGAGCAGGGAGGGCACACTGGAGCCTCTAAGTTTCTAGAAAGATTTGTTTCTTAATGGGGGTAGTAAATACACAGATATTTATTCTATTACTCATGAACTCGTATGTATATATTTTATACTCTTATATCTAGTATGTATTTCACAACAAAAAGAATTTAAGACGTAGCTGGGGGATAAGGTAGGGAGAAAGTGGTGACCCACTCTCCTTAAAATCATCACAGCAAAACACTGGTTCACAGATGGATGGATCGCACTCAGCCCTGCCCGGGCAGGGATGTCGTTCAGCTCCTCTCTGCCTGCAGAACAAATCCCAAAGCCCTCAGCCTCAGGCCTCCCGTTGGCCAACCCACCCATGCTTCTCAGCCTTCTTCTTCCATTACTGGTGCTTTCCCTGAAACTCCTTTAACCCCCTGCCCGCCCCCCCACCCCCACTGCAAGTCTCGGCCCAGAATGGGTGTGAAAGGCCTGTGCTCTCTATCTGCCTTCCTGTTCTCTGAACTTTGGTTGGGATGCCATTGCACCATTTGTGTTTCCGTATGCTACAAAAACGCTCATTTCCCACTGGGTGCCAGCACCCAGCACCAGACAGGTGTCGCCCCTGAGGCTCTCCCTCTCCCCCCAGCTGAGGATCAATCTGGGAGGCAGTAGGTTTGAGAACCCCTTCCAGTTTGCCAGGGACCCTGCACTCACATGCATGGCAGCCATTAAGGACGGGGGGAAGTGAGGGAGTGAGAACAGAGAAAGATCCAAGGCCAGCGTCTTGCCACATGCTGTGGCTGTGGTGACCGTCGTGGATTCCCAGGATTTACCACCGAGACAGATTTTTTTTGACTCGTTGGCTTCAATACGAAGCTCAATTTTGCGGGTCTTTGGATTCAGTCCCGGTTCAGGCCAAGGTTTTGAGACGCTTGGACATTGTGAGGGCAAGTGGGACTCAAGTCTGTGATTTGGGGGAAGGAAGCCTTCCCTGAGTGGCATCGCCATGCAGGTGACCGAGCAGACAGGTAGCTGATGGCTTTGGGTTCCCATCAAGAGCTCCGCCCATGGTGGGCAGACTGTGCTCTGTTGCGAGCCGTCATCCCTAACAGTGACCCAGCAACGGACTCTTATCACACGGTCCCGGGGCATTCTGGGCTACCAGCCAAGGCACTCCTGTCTGCCGTGTAGCCATTTGGGACTCCAGTTAGTAGTCAGTAGCTTGCGTGTTGAACATGGACTCGGGACAGAGAAGCATTTATCATGGGTTGTGAGAGAGACGTCTGACGACACAGCGTGGGCCGCAAAGCCCTGTGAGCTGGGACGCCCGTACTTGCCACTTTCTGACCTTGTCCCCGCTTTTTCCCTCCATCTCCTGCTGGGTCACATTGTCCAAATATTTCTTTTTTTTTTTTTTTTTTATTAAATTTTTTTTTTTAATGTTTATTTATTTTTGAGACAGAGAGAGACAGAGCATGAACGGGGGAGGGTCACAGAGAGAAGGAGACACAGAATCCGAAACAGGCTCCAGGCTCCGAGCCGTCAGCACAGAGCCCGACGTGGGGCTCGAACCCACGAACCGTGAGATCATGACCTGAGCCGAAGTCGGACGCTTAACCGACTGAGCCTCCCAGGCGCCCCTGACTACCCGATCTTTTAATACGTGTCCCAGGATGTTTTCCAAGGAATCTGAGGAGTGAAGGGATGGGTCTGGCAGCCCCTGAGCAGAGGGCACAAGCTTTGGGCTGCTGTCCTGCATGCTTGGGTCAGTGTGGGAGGAGAAGGGGGCCAGGTTCACCCGGCTCTTTCCTCCAGGGCGTCTGATGGCTCTGGTAGGGGCCACCTCAGGTCTTACAGCCACACACTTGTCCACAAGCTTGAAAGAGCACTAGTCCGTCTTATGCTATCACGGATAAGTACACATGCATGTATTTATCTATATATTTATCTTCCACCTGATTCCGATGGGACTTAGGACATTTGCTTTACCAGAGTAGAGTGTGTAAACTTCACTAAAAAAGTCTAAACTCTGGGGGCACCTGGGTGTCTCAGCCGGTTAAGCATCTGACTTCGGCTCGGGTCACGATCTCACAGTTTGTGGGTTCGAGCCCCGCGTCGGGCTCTGTGCTGACAGCTCAGCACCTGGAGCCTGCTTCGGATTCTGTGTCTCCCTTTCTCTCTCTGCCCCTCCCCTGCTCACGCTCTGTCTCTGCCTCTCTTAAAATTAAATAAGTAAACTTAAAAAAAAAAAAAATCCATACTCTGTGTCCTTGAACCTGTGGGTTGAGTGCTGTGAGCTCTTGCAAACTCTGGGGCTGGGTTGGTGCTCTCCAACACAACTGCGGGACTCTGGAAATTTCTAAGCTGTGCATCTCTGAAAGAGGGCCACCGGTCACCAGATTGCACCAGAGTCACAACATCCCTGTCCACCAGCCCCCGGGAATTTCAGAAACACACAAAACCAGCTTTGCGTCAATATCCCACCTGAAACCCAGAGCCGATGTCACCAGGCTGCTCGCTGAAACCCGAGGCCTCTGCCTGGCCACCAGCGTCATCCTTGCACCTGTAACACCGTGAAGCTCGCATTCCACTCCTACCAAGGCGCTTGCTCAGGTGCCCTTGTGGTTGTTTATCCCCTGAAGTCGTCTCATCCCGTGCTGTTCTCGGCTCACTGAGTCGCCTTCCTGTCGTTACCCTCAGGCCACTGTGTCTGCGGGAACCGCCCCACTTTGCAGACACACCCCCCCCCCCCCACCGTCTCGCCCGCCCCGTCTTCACCGGGTGAAGACGCTCCACCCCAGTGGAGACACTTGACCTCTACAGCCTCGGGGATCTGTTCATCTTCTCGGGTGTCACCTGTGCCGCGGGTGTGACAGCCGCCATCTGTTTCAGGCAGGGTCCGCTTGCGGTTCCAGGAACGGGTCTAGCTATTCTAGGCAGAAATGGATTTCGTAACGGATTTACGTGCTTACAAAATCTTCAGGAAAGCAGGCTGCAGCTGGGGCTTCCGGGAAGGACTCCCAGAACAATACCTCAGAACTAACCCACCAGGGGAGGTACCACTTTTTGTTTCTTCTTAGTTTATTTAATTTTTGAGAGAAAGAGAGACAGCAGAGGAGGGGCAGAGAGAGAGAGGGAGAGAGAGAATTCCAAGCAGGCTCTGCACCATCAGCACAGAGCCCGATGCGGGACTCGAACTCACAAATCTGAAGATCATGACCTGAGCTGAAATCAAGAGTTGGATGCTCAAACGACTGAGCCACCCAGGTGCCTCTTTTTTAAAAAAAATTTTTTTAGTCTATTTATTTTTTGAGAGAGAGAGAGAGAGAGAGAGAGCAGGGGAAGGGCAGAGAGAGAGGGAGGGGAGTTGCCACTTTTAACCAGCTCCATAGGAAGCTCTGAAATCAGGAAGCAGCACAGCCCTGGAGTTTCCAGTGACAGAAGCTTTGCCTTTGGGGCACCTGGGTGGCTCAGCGGGCTGAGCATCTGACTGTGACTCAGGTCACGATCATCAGTTCGAGCCCCGCGTCGGGCTCTGTGCGGACAGCTCAGCTAGGAGCCTGGAGCCTGCTTCGGATTCTGTGTCTCCCTCCCTCTCTGCTCCCCCCCTGCTTGTGTTCTCTCTCTCTCTCTCTCTCTCTTAAAAATATATAAACATTAAAACAATTTTTTAAAAAGAAGTAGGCACCTTCAGATCCACCAGGCACCCCGAGTCAGCAGGCACCCCACCAACCTCCCCCTCCCCCGCCACGCTCCAAGGCATCGATGTCCTTCCGCGAGCACCTGTGACACCCTCTGAAGACTTCTCAGCCCCGAGTGCTGGGGAGTCGACATCTCCTGCAATTGTCTCCACTGGCAGTCGGAAAACTCACTCCCCAGCTTCCACACCCGTGGGTGGGCACCTGAGAGGTATGCTCCAAGGAGCGGTCGAGCCGACCACAATCACCCGCTCACTGATGCATCCAGTGTAAACTCCTTCCCCGCCTCGTTTCCCTACTCCCCCCAGTGTTTCCTGGGATCATTTCCTTGTCTTCAGGGCCCGTTATGGGGGGGACGCAGGCAGATCAAGGTGCCTGACCCCATAGGGGGGCCAGGGGAGATAGTGAAGGAGGACAAATAGGGAAATGACATTACCACATTTGTATTTTAACAAGACTATAGACCAAAATTCCTGTTATTCCTGCAGAATAGCGCCCCCCCCCCCAAGATGTTCACGCCCTAATTCCTGGAATCCATGAATATGTCATATCACGAAGGGGAATTAAGGTTGCAAATGAAATTAAAGCCACGAATCAACGGACTTCAAGAAGATGGGGGCGCCTGGGTGGCTCAGTCAATGGAGCATCCAACTTCGGCTCAGGTCAGGATCTTGCAGTTCACGGGTTGGAGCCCCGCGTCGGGCTCTGTGCTATCAGCGTGGAGCCGGCTTCCGATCCTCCGTCCCCCTCTCTCTGCCCCTCCCCCAATTGCAGGAGCTCACACATGCCTCTCTCTCTCTCTCTCAAAAATAAATAAACATTTAAAAAAAAAATAAGAAGATGATATGGGACTCTCCAGGTAGGCCAATGTCAAGGCGCGTGTTCCTAAAAGATGGAAAGTGGGGGAGGGGTAGCAGAAGGAGATGGAATGATGGAAGCAAAGGTTGGTGGTGGCTCCCAAGATCGAAAGGGGTCACAAGCCTGCAGACAGCTTCTAGAAGCTGGGAAGGCAAGAAAATCTTTCCTCTGGAAAGGAACACAGCCCTGCCAACACCTCAGTTTTGGTTAAGACCAGTAACACCCACCGTGGTGCCGACGTCTAAGAATACAGGACAGTAAATCTGTGTTGGTTTAAGCCACCGCGTTTGTGGTGAATTTTTTACAGCAGCCATCAGAAGCTAATGTAGGAGCATAGACAAAACAAAGTAATTGAAAATCTTGATAATGTTATAAATTAAAAATCTACTGCATACGATGCTAAGCCTTATGGAGAAAAGGAAGCAGCAAAGTGGGGTAGGCTAATGGGCATGACCTGGTTTTAGCTACAAATCTTTTTTTTTTTTTAATGTTTATTTATTTTTGAGAGAGGGAAAGAGAGAGAGAAAGAGAGAGAGAGAGCATGAGCAGAGGAGGGGCGGAGAGAGAAGGAGACACAGAATCCGAAGCAGGCTCCAGGCTCCGAACCATCCGCACAGAGCCCGACGCGGGGCTCGAACTCACGAACCGCAAGATCATAACCTGAGCCAAAGTCAGAGGCTCAACCGACTGAGCCACCCAGGCGCCCCTAGGTAGAAATCTTTTGTTTCAAGATCATGATGAAAAAATCCCAAGGGCGCCGGGTGGTTCAGTCAGTTAAACGCCGGACTCTTGATTTGGGCTCAGGTCATGATCTGGCAGTTTGTGGGTTTGAGCCCCACGTTGGACTGTGCACGGACAGTGTGGAGCCTGCTTGGGATTCTCTCTCTCTCTCTCTCTCTCTCTCTCTCTCTCTCTCTCTCTCTCTCAAAATAAATAAACTTAAAAAAATTCCCAGTGTGGGAACCCCCAGAAGTGATACGACCACCATCAATACCTGCTCGCCATCCAGCGGGGAGAACGCGTTCAAATTCATCACCGGCAGTTAAGGAGCCTCTCTGGGGTGGGAGGGCAGTCCCTCTCCTCCTGGAGGACCCCACCCGGCATTTGGGAACAGAACGACACCAACTTGCGGTTTTCCGGTTTAGAAGAACCGTTCCGATTACCAACCAGGTTTCAGGGTAGCGATGGAACAGGCTGCAGAAAAGCACGCTTTCAACACCCGGCCGTCTGCTGGGACAGAAACATCCCACCAGAGATTCGCCTTAACTCAGAAGAGCCCAAAGTCACAGCACACCAAAGGGCCGGAAACACCAGCACCAAAAACCACTGTGTTTTCTGATGAGGTTTTTTTGGGTGACAGTGGGGTTCGTGGGGTCCAGAGCTGACGGCCGAGCAAGAATTCCTGAAGACGTCTTTGGTGCAAAAAGGTGGTTTTTGAGTTTTGTTTGTTTGTTTCTTTTCTACCAAACATTTATTTTAGTGATTTTATTTTAGATTTTATTTTTTAATTTTTTTTTTATTTTTCATTTAATTTATTTTTTTAATTTACATCCAAGTTAGGGGTGCCTGGGTGGCTCAGTCGGTTGGGCGTGTGACTTCGGCCCAGTTCATGATCTCGCAGTTTGTGGGTTCGAGCCCCATGTGGGGCTCTGTGCTGACAGCCTGTCTCACTCTCTGTCTCTCAAAAATAAATAAACATTAAAAACACTTTTTTTTTTTAAATTTACATCCAAATTAGTTAGCATCTAGTGAAACAATGATTTCAGGAGTAGATTCCTTAATGCCCCTTCCCCATGTAGCCCATCCCCCCTCCCACAACCCCTCCAGCAACCCTGTTTGTTCCCCATATTTAAGAGTCTCTTCTGTTTTGTCCCCCTCCCTGTTTTTATGTTATTTTTGCTTCCCTTCCCTTATGTTCATCGGTTTTGCATCTTAAAGTCCTCATAGGAGTGAAGTCGTATGCTATTTGTCTTTCCCTGACCGACTGATTTTGCTTGGCATGATACCTTCTAGTTCCTTCCACGTAGTTGCAAATGGCAAGGTTTCGTTCTTTTGGATCGCCGAGTAATACTCCACTGTATATATATACCACATCTTTTTTATCCGTTCATCCATCGACGGACATAAAAAGGTGGTTTTATTAAGGCACCACGGGGACAGGACCAGTGGGCACGAAAGAGCTGCCCCGGGAGACTGGTTATACACCATGGGGCCGAGGGAGATATAGTCCAGGGGAAGTTTCCAATGAGCCTTTCATATGCTAAAAAAGACTCAAGGGAGACTGGAGGCCTCAGGACTGTCAAGCTAAGGTTGTTTTCTCCTCTAGCGAAGCATTAGCATTAAGATGGCAAGGGTTCCTGGAGAAACATTTTACTTTGTCAGTGGGCTACAGGTTCTAAGGAAATTTCATTTTATCTGCCATTTCCCTCTGCCTTTGTTTCCCACATCATTTTCCTGACATCACACACCGAACCATGCGCGGGTCTGGCACGAGGGGAAAGAACACAGTTCTTGGGGGATTATTCCACAACGCAAATCGGGCAGGTGCGGTGGGGGGAGAGTGATCCCAAAGAGGAATGTTGGGGTCTTACCTCTCAGCCCTTGTGACTGTGACGTTGTCTGGAAACAGGGTCTTTGCAGAGGCAATCAACTCAATATCCGGTCACATTGGGTTGGGGCAGGGGGGCGCCTGGAATCCAGTGACTGGGGTCCTTACAGGAGAGGGGAATTTAGAGTCAGAGATGCCATGTGACAACAGAGGCAGAGGCGGCCGGGAGCCAAGGGGCAGCAGGAGCCACCAAAAGCTGAAAGAGGCCAGGCAGGATCGTCCCCCGGAGCGTCAGAGCCAGCAGGACGCTGCCGGCACCTTGATTTCAGACTCCGGGCCCCCAGAACTGGGAGAAAGTACCTTTCCGTTGTTTTAAGCCTCCCAGTGCCTGGTGCTTCACTTCCACAGCCCTAGGAAACGGATACACGGGCTAATCTGGGAAAGAGCTGCAGGGCTGAAACTCTGCCTGGAGCCCCTTGTAATAGGGATTTTCCTCCGTGGAGGCAAAGCCTCCTACAACCAGCAGCTCGGCCAGCTAAGTGTTTTACTGGAAGCTGCTGAATCGGGTGGTCCCCGCAGGCCTGAAGCAGAGCCAGAGAGGGGCCGACTCATTCTCCCCTCCTCCCTGCCTCTTGCCCTGTGGGTCTCCCATGCACCTGGCAATTGTCTCTCTAAATACCCAGGGGCTGCCGGGTGGCTCAGTCGGTTAAATCCAACTTTAGCTCAGGTCGTGATCTCACGGGGCATGGGTTCGAGCCCCGCATCGGGCTCTGTGCTGACAGCTCGGAGCCTGGAGCCTGCTTCGGATTCTGGGTCTCTCTCTCTCTGCCTGCCCACCCCTTGTTCTCTCTCTCCTCTCTCTCTCAAAACGAAATAAATATTTTAAAAGTTTAAACATACCCTCTTGACCAAGAGCCCTAAGCTCCCTCTCCTCCAGCTCCAGAGTCACACCCCCAGGTGTCCATTCCTGCTCCCCTTTCCCAGTCAGGGCGTCTATCTCTTTGCACCCAGGAAAGAGCTAGAAAGCTGCTCATACTTCCAGCCGACACGGGCAGTCTTCCGGACCTCCCGTTCCTCCCAAGCACCCGCAAGAACGCCTGGCCCAGAATAGGCCCCCACTAGAGACTCAGTGAACGAGGGTATCTCTGCGCTTTGGCCTGTTGTATACACCAGGAATCAACAACAAGCAGTGTGTACGAGCAGGATTACGCGGCAGAGATGCTTTTAAGCAAACAGAGCCTTCAGTGCCTTTTGAATCCCTCTTACACCTGTTGAGCGGCCTTCTGGGCTCCCCTCGTCTCACCCCTTCTGCCTTGGTGGGTCTATCAGATGGACAATGTTAGGTACGTGGCCACGTGGACAGCCAGGCTGTCTTTATCCCTCCCACTGACCTCCCTCCTTCCCCAAACCTTCTTTCCGCCGGCTTTTATAAAGAAATGTGGGCATAGGGATAATATCACCGAAAATGAACTGTGCAAAGCCGCGCTTTTGAAAGTCTGCCTTCCACCACTAGGGGGTAGTGTTTCCACGGCTTGCTCGAGCTTCCCCTGCACCTGCTAAGAAAGGCTTCAGCAGAGGGAGCGCTTCCCTCTCTCCATATTTAAGTAGCTGGGGGGAGGGGGGAGGCACCCCTTTACAATGAGCCACTCTAAAACCAAATCATAATTTTGACACATTTTCACCAATGCTGCCCTGGAGAGGTACCATTTGCAACTAGTTTGTTCTGGCAAGTTTCCCTGACTTTCTTTGGTTTCCATCAGGTGTTCCGTGGCCATCTTATTAGACGCTTTTTAAAAAATAAGAATTATAAAAATAAATAAATAGTAAAATAAAAAACAAAGTTTTAAGACTACAGGAAAAACTGAGCGCGAAGTACGGGGAGTTCTCATCTATCCCTTCTCCAGACGCAGCTTCCCCTGTTGTTAACATCTTGCCCTAGTGAGGCACATCTCCGTTTCCCTCCCATCGTGAACTAAAGTCTGTAGCTCCCATTAGGCTTCATTCTTGGTGTTGTATATTCTATGGGTTTGGACAAATGAGTAATGGTACATACCCCTCATTATAATGTCAGACAGGGGGCGCCTGGGTGCTCAGTCGGCTGAGCGTCCGACTGCGGCTCAAGTCATGATCTCCCAGCTCATGAGTCCGAGCCCCTCATCGGGCTCTGTGCTGACAGCTCAGGGCCTGGAGCCTGCTTCAGATTCTGTGTCTCCCTGTAACTCTTCCCCTCCCCCGCTCATGCTCTGTCTCTGTCTCTCTCAAAAATAAATACACATCAAAAAAATTTTTTTTCAATAATAATAATGTCAGACAGTATTTTCACGGCCCAAAACATCCCCTGTGTGACCCCTGTTCATCCTTCCCCAACATTCCCACCCAGACCCTGGCAACCACTGGTCTTTTCATGTCTCCCTGGTTTTGCCTTTTCCAGAATGTCATGTCTTTGGAATTACACAGCATGTAGGCTTTTCAGAGAGGCTTCTTTCCCTTAGCAATATGCTGTTAAGATCCCTCCCGATCTTTTGTGGCTGGAAAGCTCGTTTCTTCTTAGCCCTGAGTCATATTCCATTATCTGCATGTCCCAAGTTTGTTAAGCCATTCACCTGCTCCGGGACATCTTATTGGCTTCCAATTTGGGGGTAATTATGAGTAAAACTGCTATGAACACTCCTGTGCAGGTTTTCGTGTGGACATAAGTTTTCAACTCGTGTAAATATTAAGGGGCACAGTTGGAGGATTGTACAGTGAGACTGCGTGTTATTAGGTGATTTTTATCAAGAAGTTTGGCTGGAGGAAAGGGCTGGTTGGAACATTTTCATTTCAACACATCTGTGACATTGGGGCCCTTGCTGTTTTCTAGCGAAACTCTTGATTCTTCCTGAAACAGGAAAGAAGTGTCCCAGGAAGTCTAAGAAAGGGAGCTTCCACCGTGTAAAAGCAAACCCCCAACACACACACACACACACACACACACACACACACACCCCACTCACTCAGTCTGCCTTCTATTGACCTCAATCAATGGATCTGCCTTTTACATGCTAAGTGGGAGTCCACATTCAGAGCAAAATTAGCCTCTGACTCTCCTGGCTAAAGCTAAATTCAAAGTCTCGGATGAAGTGGTTTTAATAGAAGAAAACACTTTTTTTTTTTTTTTTACATAAAACAAAATGGCAATGGTGCCTCCAGTTTTCAGAGAGAGGGCCTTGGTCCCACAGGGGACCCAGAAACACCACGATGGGCCCTGAAGAGTAGTTGGGGGTGAGAGACAGGAGACTCCCTGGGCATGCCCACACCCCGGGGCTCAGCCTGCCCCTCCTCCAGCCAGTTTAGGAAAAGTAACAAACCCAAACAACAAGTGTGGCCTTGGAGGGAGTTTAGAATCTCTACGGAGACTTGTAGCCCTGAGAATGGAGAGAGGCCCCAGGGCCAGGATTCCCAGAGGATTGGGGTGGAAGCAGGGATTACTTGAAGCTTCTGTATAGGGAACAGCCTTCCCAGTCAATGCACACGGGCATGGACACACGCACATGCACACATGGGTATGGGCACACGCACATACACACATGGGTATGCATGCACACGTGCACGCACACACACGCACACGTACATATGACACACACTCATGCACGTGTGCAGATACACCTGCTCAGATATGCATACACACACGCATATGCACACGCAACCTATACGAACACACACATGCCTAGCACGCACAGACACGTACCCATGTACAACATGCATGTTACACCCATACACACAAGTACATGTGCTCATAAATACACATGCATACATGTGCACACACACATGCAAACATGTACATGCGCATACACGCCCATACAATCGCACACACACGTGCACAGGCACGCACACGCAGCGAACAGAATACAGCAAAAACCCAGATGCTTCTTCCAGTAAATGGAACAAACTCTCCGAGGGAAGCAAAATCTTGACTCGTTAGTATTGGCATCACAAGTGAAGGCCTCTCCCTCTGGCAGTTTGGAGGTCCACGGGCCGATAACAGGCTCCATCCTAGATCACAGGCCAACAGTCACCTCACCCAGAACCCCTGTCCCCCTTCGCACAGCACTGCCACTCGGCATCCCCACGGGGTGAGAGACCTTCAGAAAATGCGTCATTTAACAGCAAAGAAAATGAACGCTGTCCACCTAATCCTTCTTCCTGAAGGAAGTCAGGCTCACTAGACATCAGAGGGCAAGCATGATAATCATCAAAGTAAAATTGCTTGGGAGGCCACAGAGGCCACCCAGCAGACCAATGAGCTTTTGCTTAAGTTTATTTATTTATTTTTTTGAGAGAGACAGAGAACTCGAGTGGAATAGAGAGAGAGGGAGAGAGAATTCCAAGCAGGCTCTGCCCTGTCAGTGCAGAGCCGAACTCAAGGCTTGAACACACGAACCGTGAAAGCACGACCTAAGCCGAGATCACGAGTCGGCCACTTAACCATCTGAGCCACCCAGGCGCCCCCTCTTCCAACAAACGTTTTTACTTGAATTAAAACTCTGGAGAGATATCAGGTAATAAAGCAATAATTTAAGAACAGGGAAGGTATGGGGGCACCTGGGTGGCTCAGTTGGTTAAGCATCCAACTTTGGCTCAGGTCATGATCTCGCAGTCTGTGAGTTCGAGCCCCGCCTCGGGCTCTGTGCTGACAGCTCAGAGCCTGGAGACTGCTTCGGATTCGGTGTCTCCCTCTCTCTGCCCCCGCCCCCCTGCTCATGCTCTGTCTCTCTCTGTCTCTCAAAAGAATAAATAAACATTTACAAAACTACCAAAAAAAAAAAAAAAAACCAATGGGGAAGGTATGTGAAGAGAAGACAGAACAAGGAAGCCCTTAAAGATTAAGGGGCAGGAGGCAGGTCAGGGGTCACCTGGGGGTGCCCTGGGAAGGGGGATTACCAGGGAGTTTCCTCAAGCTCTGTAATGAGCAGAGTAATGTACAGAACTGTTGAATCATTATATTGTATACCCAAAACTGATACAACCTTGTACGTTAATTACCCTTCAATTAAAAAAAAAAAAAAATGCTTGCTCCACAAAAAGCCAAGCAAGCACTGGCAAATGAAAGCAAGTTGGAGGAAACTGATTGGAAACAGACCCCTTTACCATGTTTAGCTGCCCCCTAAACTGGGCAGGCGGAGAGGTGAAGAGATTGTCTGCAATACACCCACTGCGACTGTTACTGTGGAATAGTTTATTCTACGGGATGCATTAAAAAAACGAGCTCCTGGATTGAGCCAGACTGTCTGAGGGCTACAGTGTCTGCTTCCTCACCAAACAGTGTACGTATCATACACATCTTCGTGTACTTTGGTTCGTGTCCCCCAGCTTGCAAATTGATGGAAACTCTAAGAAGCAGTCTGATAAAATGTGCTGTTCTGTTTGGTGGAGGGATATTGCCGATCATCCATTCATTCCTACGGCAGTCACTCAGTGCTTAGGGTTGGGATTCACAGATACTCACAGGAAGGTGCTAGAATTACAGAGTATTGAATACCTGTGTGCCTGGCATCACGCAGCATACAAGGAGAACCCCCACTCTTCCTGTTGCTTGCAATGCGATGGGGAAGAAAGACAATGAAGTGTTGTAATGCAGTACAATCACTGTATTTGATAAAGGCGATAAAGAAAGTAACTTATAGGGGATGGCATAGGGACACCAGATCTCCTCTGAGGCAGGGGAGAAGAGGGAGGGAATTTGATGATCCTTATTTGGATGCCTGATCCTTGGAAGTTCCCAGTGATTGACTCATCCAGGAACAGAGAAGGCTCCCAAGTCCTTGGCTCTAAGCTACCCAGCTTAGGCGATCCACATAAGAAATGCTGTGGTCCTGAACTAAGAGACTGGAGGTAGGGATAAAGACAATGGGGTAAACTGAGCCAGTGTGATTCCGCAGGAAGCGGTGGCCTGGACAGGATGTGGTGACTGGCCGTCCGGAGTGGCAAATGGGGGGGGGGGGGGGGGGGGAATGTAAGTGAGAGAGAGCAGTTTACAGAACTCCCGCTTTCCTGGTGGCAGAGCAGATTGCAGAGTGCAAATTGAAACAGAACAGAGTGAGTGAGCTTTGATGGGAAAGATGATGACTTTCATTTTGGCCTTTTGATCTGAAGTGGTGTTTGAAAATTAGCCTGTGTTTTGGACCCCAGTAATGGGCTGGGAAGGTGGAAGGGACAGAGCTCGGTAAAGCCCGGTGCGCCCCACAGCCAGAAATCAGTCCCAGGTCAGAGTGAGACAGTTCAGGTAGAAGGAGCTGTCCCTGATAGAGTTTTATCCATTCTGTGTATTTGCCCTACTAGGTCAAGGTCACTCAATGGATAAGTAAAAAAACATGGGGACTCTTATTTATATTGGTTTCTATCTTTAAAAGAAAAGAAAAAGGGAGGAAGAAAGGAGGGACGGAGGGGAGGAAGGAAGGAAAGAAGGAAGGAAGGAAGGAAGGAAGACATTATGCCCTGCCGCTTTGCCATGTGGGTTTGTCCTGGTGTCCACTCTTGCTGCAAGAGCCAGACTGGCAGGTGTCACAAGGATGCTCAAGGCACCCTGAAGGGACAGCGGGAGCTCCAGGTGACATGGGGGGTGACACAGCCCCACACACCTTCTTTGCTTTCAGAATCTGGCCGTTACTGTAGATCCCAAATTCCCAATTAGAGAATTTGCAGATTATGTTACCTAGCTTTTAACCAAACTAATCCTCGTGAAAACGGACAAGTGCCTTACAAAGATGCCTGATAAACAGCAGTATGAAGCTATTTCTAAGGAAGCAACCAGAGGTGGACAGAGAGAAAGGGACGGAGCTGTCACTTCACTCCGGGTGTGACCAACTGCCAGCCAACTTGTGAAATTTGCGCTTTGTCAGTAGTTCAAATAGATTGACTTAACCTGGCCCTTCAGGGTCAAGACAACATTTACCAGTGAATGAGAAAGTAACCACTTTCTGCCAGAAACGTGTACTACGGGGAGAACACTTTGAAAGCACTTTGAAAGAAAACTTTCTATCATTAGTGATTTTATTGCCAACAAACAGTGACATCTATCAAACCTCTCGTAGCTCACACTTTAAGACTTGGAAACTCCATTTCCCACCCTGTTAAAAAGCTTCCAGGGGATTCTGTGCATTTAAAAACCCATTTGTGAAACATATAAAAATGAGTAACTTCCAACTAATTTGCAAGAACAACACACGGACACCAAGGAGCATGGAAATTTACTGACTGCATCACAATAATAAATAGTAACAAATGCTCGCATGTTTGGGATTGGGAAATGAATATCCTGATTTAGTAAGCAGAGTGAGTACGTAACACCCACCAAGTGGCCCATCAGGATTTCCCGAAAGGATGAAGCCTGGGTAATCACATCACTCACAATAAGACATTGTTAATAAGTACTCGAGAGTTACAGAAGAATTTTGAGAAAATAAAAGATTTTTGATGGTTGATAAAGACTTTGACTTTTGGATCTTCCAAGCTGGAAAAGATGAGGGTAAAAACATAATCAACATGAGGCTCCTGGGTGCGTCGGCTGCTGGAGGGTGCGACTGTTGATTCCGGGGTCAGGAGTTCAAGCCCCACGCTGGGTGTAGAGCTTACTTAAAAAAAATAAACATGTAGGGGCGCCTGGGTGGCTCAGTCGGTTAAGCATCCGGCTTCGGCTCAGGTCATGATCTCACGGTCCGTGGGTTCGAGCCCCGCGTCGGGCTCTGTGCTGACAGCTCGGAGCCTGGAGCCTGCTTCTGATTCTGTGTCTCCCTCTCTCTCTGCCCCTCCCCTGTTCATGCTCTGTCTCTCTCTGTCTCAAAAATAAATAAACATGAAAAAAAACTTTTTTTAAGAAACATTTAAAAATTTGTATTTATTTCTCTTTTCTTACACTTTTAATATTTCTATTTCTATGTATGCTTTATAATAAGCATCACATATGAATAGAGTGAGGGAGATAATTTACAAATGAATGTTTTTTCATTGTATATAGCATAGTTTATTAATGTTATTACATACATATCTGCATATATTTCTATATTCATAGATGATGGATGAACATGTATTCACCTACCATATTACATATAGTACATATTAGATATTAAAAAAATTTTTTTAACATTTACTTATTTTTGAGAGATAGAACACGAGTGGGGAGGGGCAGCAAGAGAGGGAGACACAGAATTCGAAGCAGGCTCCAGGCTCCGAGCTGTCAGCACAGAGCCCAACGCGGGGCTTGAACCCACGAACTGCGAGATCATGACGTGAGCTGAGGTCGGATGCTTATCCGACCGAGCCACCCAGGCGCCCCAGATATTATTGATAGTAATTATTTTGTGGTATGTTATATTACACATATTGTATACAGATATATTTGTTTACATCTACTAATGCATATGCATGTATTATAATCGCACATTTACATATTATATGCGCGTATTACACTCATGCCACATTTGTGTGCCTATGTAATCATCCTACCCTCCCCTACTGTACTGACTCCCCTGCATTCCTGGAAGACGGCTTCTTGCTTTCTTCTCTTGCCTTAAACTCTGGATGCCATGTGGGATCTGCAGTAACGGCCAGATCCTGAGAGCAAAGAAGGTGTGCGGGGCTGTGTCACCCCCGTGCCACCTGGAGCTCCCGCTGTCCCTTCAGGGTGCCTTGAGCACCCTCGTGACACCTGCCAGTCTGGCTCTTGCAGCAAGAGTGGACGCCGCAGAGAATGCCTCCCGCCTCCACCACACCGTCACAGCGCCCCCCACTCGGGTACCAGGTGCCCGCCCCTCCCATCCCCGCAGAGATGGCTCCAGAAATCCCCCGTCCCACTCCTCTGCCCGCTTCTATAGCACAGCTGCTTGAAAGAGTTGCTGCGACCCATTGGATCGGATTATTCCTCCCGCTGGGCATTTATCTCCTGTCGTTCCTCCAAAATTTTTCTCGCCAAGGCCAGCATCACCTTCCAAAGTATGACATCCACGACTCCGTTCCCAATCCTCCTCAGAGCTGACTTTCTGGCAGCACGGGACGCAGAAGACCCCTCTGTCCTCGGTGAAGCCCTTCCGTCTCTGGTTTCCAGGATGCCCCCACCTGCCCCCGGGTTCCCTGGCCTCTCAGCCCACCTCTGCAAGCACCACTGATGTCCGATGTCTGAGCTCAGGCCCCTCTCCTCACTCGGAAGGGGACCTCGACAGCCTCACGCCTTTACATTCCATCGAGAGCATCATCTCCTACATGTGTACCTCCAACCTTCTCCCCTAAACTCCAGATTTTCCACCCAGCTGCCTCCTGGATGGCTCCACCTGCGGTCTAAGTGGTCTCTCCAGACTAAGCAGCCACACTGTGAGGTCGTGATAACACCCCCTCCCAAACTTGCTCCTCTCGGAGTCTTTAACTAGGTAAGAGGTGACTCCTTCTCTGCGACTGTGTTGGCCCAAGACTCAGAGTCAACCTTGACCCCTCTCTTTAAGTATAGTAGATACAATAATGGTCCCCCCCCCAGAGATTTCCACATGCTACAACCTTGAACCTGTTAATATGTTACCGTACAGGCAAAAAAAGGACTTTGCGGATGTGATTAAGGTCAGCCCCCTGACCTTAATCTTAGAGATGGGGAGATTCTCCTGGATTATTTGGGTGGGTCCAATTGTAATCATAAGGGTCTTTATAAGAGAGAGGCAGAAGGGTCAGAGTCAGAGAGAGAGAGAGGCAATGGTGGAAGTGGAGGTTGGAGAGATGTGGGACCATGAGCTACGGAATGCAGATGCTTCTAGAACCTGAAAGAAGACAAGGAAGTGCATTTTCTTCTGGAAGCTACAAAAAGAACACAGCTCTGCTGACCCATTCTAGATTTCTGACCTCCAGAACTGTAAGTTAATTTTTTGTGTGCTGTTCAGCCACTAAGTTTTTGCTATTCTGTCATCGTATTGATAAGAAGCTAATACACGAAGGCAATTCCGTTGGCTAAACCTTCAAAATAAAGAGAGCATCTTACCACTTTGTTGGGTTATTGTAACAGACTTCAGACTGGTTTCCCACGCAGTGTCCCATGGGCACAGCTCCTGAGTGAGCCTTCCTGACAGTCGTAAGAAAGTCAGCTCGTGTTAGTCGGTCTCTGTTCAAACCCTCCACTGGCTCCTGTCGCAATGAGGGTAAAAACCAAAGTCCTCAGTGTACCCTACAAAGCCTTATATGACCTGACTCTATCATCTCTCTGACCTCAGCACCACTCACCGCCCTGATCACCTGCTCCAGCCACACTGGTCTTTGAACTATTCCTTCAACAGGCTATGGCAGCTGCTGCCTCAGGACCATTGCACTTGCTCCTCTGCCCGGAATGCTCTCTCCTAGAAGTGAGCATGGCACTCTCTCCCTTCCTCAGGTTTTTACTCATGGTCTTTCCTGGCTGACCTAGCTGAAATCCTTTTCCCCGTACACACACACACACACACACACACACACACACACACATCCAATCCCTCTTCCCTGCTTTATTTTTTGCTCCTCAGTGTTTATCATCACACATCTACGTTTTATATTTATTTATGACCCACATGTAAATGTTGCGTAAGCACTAAGCTATTATTTAATACACCAGGCACTGCTGGGCTATCAGAGGCAAATAGGGCTCCTATGCTATAGGGTAAAATCAAAGAAGGAACCCATCACCACGGTTAAAAAACCACCCGTGAGGGGCGCCTGGGTGGCTCAGTCGGTTAAGTGTCTGACTTCGGCTCAGGTCATGATCTCACGGTCCATGAGTTCGAGCCCCGCGTCGGGCTCTCTGCTGACAGCTCAGAGCCTGGAGCCTGTTTCCGATTCTGTGTCTCCCTCTCTCTCTGACCCTCCCCCATTCATGCTCTGTCTCTCTCTGTCTCAAAAATAAATAAACATTAAAAAAAAAAACACCCCTGAGGAAAGGCCCTGGGAGAGGTACCAGTGATGTCCTACCTCACTCCCTAAAAGGAAATCTCTCCTGTTGGAATGATGACAGTGACTTCAGCTAAATCTCAGAACAGGCTAGCAGAAAGCACGCAGGCGCCTTCCAAGGACAGTTGGTAGACGGAAGGGTGAGGGGCGACTAGTCATCAATGTCTCATCCATCCTGCAATCTGAAGAGAAGCGCTCACTGGTCTCTAGACCCTGTTGGTTGGCAATCTTCTTGGGAGCTTCCCAGGCGTGATCTGAAACCCACCCCCATATGCAGAGGGAGGGGAGAGACCAAAGAAAGACGCGGGCCACTCCAGGCTGGGAGGTGGCAGGTTTAATAGGCAACGGAATTTAGACACGAGGCTTGTCTTGGGTGGCAGCAAGAAAAATGGATCCCCGCACCTGCCCACCAAATCTTAGAAGCCGATAAAGAGGCCCTAACCAGCTTCAGTCATGTGTACTGCATAGGTGTCCTCAACACCGCATCACCATCTCAAGGTCGTGTCCTTGGAGCAGTCTCTGAGAGCAGGAAAGCCAAGGGGAACCCACATTCCAAGGAGAGGGGAGGAAATGAGGAACCTCTGAGTGCCTGGGGCCAGCTCACAAGTCAGTGGGCAGTTATATCTTTCCAGTGACCTTCCCTAACTGGTGCAGAACGCCACGCCCCCCACCCGTGTTCATTCCCTAGAAGCTCGCCAGAGGGGATCATCCTGTCATCCTACTGTTAAAAGACTTTAACACAGAAGAGAGGAGGGGGTCTTCAAGGGGGAGACCCAAGACCAGGAGTGTAATTATAATTGTCCATTCTGAGCCTCTCCTCTGTGCCGGGCGGATGGTTTTTTAACCGTGGTGATGGGTTCCTTCTTTGACTTTACCCTATAGCATAGGAGCCTTACTTGCCTCTGATAGCCCAGCAGTGCCTGGTGTATTAAATAATAGCTTAGTGCTTACGCAACATTTACATGTGGGTCATAAATAAATATAAAACGTAGATGTGTGATGATAAATAGTAAGGAGCAAAAAATAAAGCAGGGAAGAGGGATTGGATGTGTGTGTGTGTGTGTGTGTGTGTGTGTGTGTGTGTACGGGGAAAAGGATTTCAGCTAGGTCAGCCAGGAAAGACCATGAGTAAAAACCTGAGGAAGGGAGAGAGTGCCATGCTCACTTCTAGGAGAGAGCATTCCGGGCAGAGGAGCAAGTGCAATGGTCCTGAGGCAGCAGCTGCCATAGCCTGTTGAATAGTTCCCCAAGACTAGCTCCCCAAGACTTCTGTCAGGAAGCTGTTTACATCACCTTTCTACACAGGAGGATTTGGAGAGTGGGAGAGGGCGAGTGATCCCCCAAGGCCACAGTGATAGAAGGGACAGAAATGAAACATAGAACACACGTCCCTGGCTTGTGAAGCCACGCAGGAGATTGTGTGATACTATGACAGGACTCGTGATTTGAGCTCAGTGCAAAGGAAGACATTTTGAAAAATGAGTGCACACTGCAAATACGTGGCTGCCAGTTCCAGAAGTAGATACCCCTCTTCCTCTGCACCCATCCTCGATCCCTGATGGCCTCAAGATGGCCCAAAGTGACAGCCTGGCTTCTGGATAGCCATTGAAGTCCGGTTTC
This sequence comes from Panthera leo, assembly GCF_018350215.1. Lineage (NCBI taxonomy): Eukaryota > Metazoa > Chordata > Mammalia > Carnivora > Felidae > Panthera > Panthera leo. Next base: position 10,715,590 of record NC_056687.1, read on the forward strand.
TAGGACCTTCCTGCAGCTTGCCTGCATGGCTGCCCTTAGCTACCACAAGGCACCTATATCCTTAGTTCAAATTCTCTCCTGTTTAAACTGGTCCCGGATGTCTCAGTTACTTGCACCCAGAAGAATCCCGACTCACGTAAAACCACACAAGGGAGGGGCGCCTGGGTGGTTCAGTCGGTTAAGCATCTGACTTTGGCTCAGATGATGATCTCATGGTTTATGAGTTCGAGCCCCACGTCAGTCTCTGTGCTGACAGCTCAGAGCCTGGAGCTGCTTCGGATTCTCTGTCTCCCTCTCTCCCCCCCACCACGTGTGCTCTGTCTCTCTCTCAAAAATAAATACACATAAAAAATTAAAACACACACACACACACACAGGTGTCAGCTACCCTGAAAAGAGAAGTTAGAATGATGTGGAAACCAGGGAATTTTCTAAACCTGGAAAGGCAAAGGAACCAAATTCCAATATCTCTCTTAAAACCTAGTTTATAACTCTAGCTTTCTGGTTTAAGAAGCATCAGAAAATCATAAAAAACGATAGGGATTTTTTTTTTGAAGACAACAGGGATTTTAAGAGTAGATTTTAAGGGGCGCCTGGGTGGCTCAGTCTGTTAAGCGTCCGACTTGGGTTCAGGTCATGACCTCACAGTTCGTGGGTTCAAGCCTCATGTCGATCTCTGTGCTGACAGCTCAGAGCCTGGAGCCTGCTTCAGATTCTGTGTCTCCCTCTCTCTCTCTGCCTCTCCCCTGCTTGCAATCTATCTTGCTCTCTTTCAAAAATAAATAAGCACTAAAAAAAAAAAAAAAGAGTGGATTTTAGAATGAAACTTGATTAGGCTTGATCAGGGCAAAACGTTCCTTTCCCCAAAAAACAAAAACAAAACAACAACGAAGCAGCATATATTTTTATTTGTTTTATGGGGGGGGTAACAAAACATAAATTTTCGAATGAGTTATTTAAGGGATTTACTCCTCTGAGCACTCTTTGGAAGAGTTCATTCTTTGTGACAGCAAACTCTCAGAAAGTCAGCTATTTGCCTTCCCTCTTAAATAAAATGTTTAAATGTCCGTAATGTCTCAAGAGCGTGCAGAAATGCCACTGGTTCATTTACGAGGCATTCAGCGGGAGCCTACTGCACACAGCCCCCTCTCATTTCCAGAACAGAATAGAAAGCAATCAAAAGTGTCACACAGTGAAATTTTCCCACCTGGCAAAGAATAGGCTGTCATCTCCGCGCACAGGGATGTTTGCAGAACTGGGCTGCGTTAACTGTAAGAGACAGATGCTAAGAACAAAAATAACCAAACATGGCTTTCTGAGTGCCTCTTCTTTATAGTCGGTGATGACAATGGCTGACACGAAGGAAGGGTTAGGGGATGAGATCGAACAGGAAATGGTAGGATACATTAATGAGAATTTTTGTCCCCTCCCTCATTTGAAAAAAGAATCCCCGAGAGCAGCTCTTCACGCTCGTTGCTTCCTTTCCCTTCGGGGTATCCGAGGATCTGGATCAAATCTGCTCCCGCGAGCCAGGGAGAAGGGAAGGCTCTCTATCAGATGCCCCACCAGGGAGCAGGGAGAGGTGTTCCATCCCGTTGCCACAGTTAGAAAAAGAGGGACAGGTAAGAGTTGCCAGGCACACTTTTGGAATTTTGTACATGTTGGGTGGTAGGCCAGCGCTTAAGAGATTGCCCCCGAGTTTGATTGACTTCACCCCTAAAAATGTCTGCAGACTTAAGCAGTGTGTTTTGCTTAGTTTCCACCTGTGCTGTGGACAGCACACTTTCCCTGTTTTTTGCCTCCTTGGGAGAGGCCACTGATCATTAGCATTGGTGTCTGCGAGAGGAGAAGACACAGGAGTCTGCCTTTTTGAAATTTATAAGGCATGACCAAGATGGCAGTTACTGTCAAAGTTTATTTTCTTTTTTTATTTGATTATTTTTTATGTTTATTTTTGACAGAGAGACAGAGACAGAGACAGAGCATGAGCAGGGGAGGGGCAGAGGGAGAGGGAGACACTGAATCCGAAGCAGGCTCCAGGCTCTGAGCTGTGGGGACAGAGCCGGACGCGGGGCTCGAACTCACGAACTGCGATATCATGACCTGAGCTGAAGTCCGACGCTTAATCCACTGAGCCACCCAGGTGCCCCTAAAAGCTTATTTTCTAAATGGAAGAAAGAATCTGACATTTTATTACGAAGTGTGCTGCCTGCAATAGGGCAGGAACCGCGCGCATGCAGCTAGATGCGGAAGGTGTGATCTTAATGCCCTTCATCGAGAGAGTCTGTCTATCTCTCAAGCATCACGGCCAGGGCTGGCCCGGAGTATCTGAGAGTGTGCCCTTAGGATTGTCACCCTGTCCCAATTTGAATCACAAGCACCTTCTACCTTTGCTCTCAAATTCCTACCTCTCCCATCGCTTCATTTCTTCTCCTCTCCTTTTCCTCTGCTCTCTTTTCCCTCTCCTCTCCTTCTCCCCACTGTTTTTCTTTGGTTCCTTCCCCTTTTTCTGCGTCCTAGAGTCCCAAGGGGCGGAGGCGGCACAGGATGAGAGCCGGGCCTCTGTTCTGCTTTGTCATTTGCTGCCTGTTTGCTCCTGGGAAGGTCATTCAATCTCTCCAAGCCTCAGTTCTAAGAATTGGAAGTAATAATACCTGTTGGTGGGGATTATGTCAGCTGGTTTATGGGTACACCCATTAAGTAAAAGCTGCCTAAATGAAATCGGTATTATTATTGGAATCGCACAGACAACCAAGAGAAAATGTCGCCACCTTTACTTTGCTGCTTGGAGAGGGAGATACGGTGGTGGGAATCCAAAGTCACTGAAGGAATATGTGACTTTGTCTGTTGAGTCTTAGAAATGACTGACTCCTTTCCAAAGTCAATTACAGGTAACTTTGTCTTTCTCACTTGCGTGAGGTTGAACTCCTGCTTTTCTCTCTTAGCTCAGCACCTGGCCGGCTCTGGGTACATTTCAGGTTTCTTTTTCTTAGCTTTCCCCTCCTACGCATTGCATTGTCCACAGGCCCCCTCTGCCTGCTCTGAGTGGCTTAGGGTTAAGCCAGGATTCAAAGAGCATCCTGTCCTAAGGGTGATGACAACTAGGACCCACCCAGCAACCGTTTGGCTGGGTGTTGTTTTTCCAAAACTGGTGCCTCACCCCCTCTGTCACCCTTTTCAGAATGTCTGGCCAAGTTTACACGGTTTTCGACTCTGCAATGTCACCCACTCTGCCACGATCCATCTAACCCCTTGTGGCCTTTATCACATTCTCTTTCCTGTAAATTTTAGCTTTATGGAGATATAATTCACATACCATAAAATCCACTCTTGAAAATACAACTCACTGGCTTTTAGTATATTCACGGAGCTGTGCAAACATCACCACAGTCCAGTTTTACAGCATTTTCTTCATGCACGCCCCCCCCCCCCAAAAAAAAATACCCTGTAGCACTCACTGTGTCTTCTCTCCTCCCCCAGCTCCTGACCACCACTCATTTCCTTTCCGTCTCTATGGATTTGCCTCTCTTGCACATTTTATATAAATGGAATCATACAGCAGGCGGCTTTTTGTGACTGGCTTCTTTCACTTAGCATAATGTTTTCAAGGTTCATCATGTTGTCGTATGTATCAGAACTTCATCCCTTTTCGTGGTCGAATAATATTCCATTACATGGCTATCCGTCTCCCTTACCCATTCATCTGTTGATGAATGAACATTTGGGGTTATTTCCACTTTGGGGCTATTTTTATTTTTTTTTTTAATTTTTTTTCAACGTTTTTTATTTATTTTTGGGACAGAGAGAGACAGAGCATGAACGGAAGAGGGGCAGAGAGAGAGGGAGACACAGAATCCGAAACAGGCTCCAGGCTCTGAGCCGTCAGCCCAGGGCCCGACGCGGGGCTCGAACTCACAGACCGCGAGATCGTGACCTGGCTGAAGTCGGACGCTTAACCGACTGCGCCACCCAGGCGCCCAAGGGGCTATTTTTAATAATGATGCTACGAACCTTTGGATGTTGGTTTTGTGTGGACATGTTTTCATTTCTGTTGGGTTTATACCTAGGAAAGGAATTGCGGAGTCCTGCAGTAACTGTGTTGAACTTTCTGAGGAACTTGCAAGCCGTCTTTCCAAAGTGGCTGCACCATTTTACATTCCCACCAGCAGTATAGGATGGTTCCTAGATTTCTCGAATCCCGTATCACATTGTATTTTATGAATTATCTCTGCATGCGGATTACTTACCCCACTTGGATTTAAGCTCCTCCTGACCACAAAACGTCCGTAAGATTGTCACAATGGCCACCCGGTCTAATTTCACACCTTCCAAAGAACTCTACACTTGAACAGAGTTACCAAGTATTGGGCCCTTACTGGATTCTTACCAGTAAGAATGACTTCATTTTACAGATGAGGAAACTAAAATTCAGCTTACTCGTCCAAGCAATTAACAGCAAAGCTGATATTCAGACCCAAGTTTTGACTGTACCACGTGGTCTTTCACGGTGAAAAAAAAATCTACCTATTTTGCAGGGGGAAAAAGAGAGTCTTAGTTGAGAATTCGTGCTTTCCCTCTATAAACTCCCCAAAGGTAGGGCGCAATGTTTTGCTTCTTTCATTATCTTCTCTTGTGCGTAGCACAAAGGGGTAACTCAAAAATTTACTTCTGATTACATAAACTTTGAACAATGATATTATGACTAATAAGCTGAAATATAACAGTAAGGTATTGTCGTCATGGTCTAGTTCAATCCTTACTGCGACTATACGTGATAATATACGGTAAGCATCTAACCACTTGCCAATGCCCTCGGAGCCACAGCCACAACTGAATCTCGCTTAAATCCCCCAAAGTTGGCCTTTGTGCCTCAAAGCGTCACCGCCTGGGAACCAGAGAAGCGCTGCCTCTCCAGCTACCATCCCGGCGCCCAAGACGCAGCCTTGCGCCTTTCAGGTGACACCAGGCGGCTGCAAAGCGGCACTGGTTGACGAGGCCCGTGCCCCTAACCAGCATGGCCACCGTAAGGCTTCGGGGTGAGGGCGGCCGAATGAGGATCACGTGAGGAGAATCCCGTTCCTTTATTGGCTTTCCCTCCTGGGAGGGCGGGATACAATCACCCAGCGGGGGGCCGGTCTTAAAGGGCCCCGCGGCTGTGTCCTTCCCGAGCTCCGCCCCCGGGGCTGGGCGGGGCCGGCGCGCGGAGGCCGCGTCCGGGGGAGCCGTGGTGACCGCCGCCGGCTGAGACGAGAGCCCGAGGGGGTTAACCGCCGGGTCGGCGCGCGGGAGAGCGCGAGGGGCGCGCGCACGAGCCCGGCTCAGCCGACGGGAGCGCGCGGGCTCGGGCGCGGGGATGGAGGACGCCGTGGCCGGGCCCCGGCTCCGGGCGGCGGCCGAGGCGGCCGAGGCGCGAGCGCAGCCGGGGGTGACGCTGCGGCCCTTCGCGCAGTTCTCGGGGGCGGCCGAGGCCGACGAGGGCGGCGGCGACTGGAGCTTCATCGACTGCGAGATGGAAGAGGTGGACCTGCAGGACCTGCCCAGCGCCACCATCGCCTGCCACCTGGACCCGCGCGTGTTCGTGGACGGCCTGTGCCGGGTGAGGGCCGGGCCGGGCGGGCCGTCGGGTGGAGGGCGGACACTTGTTGCCCGGAGGAGGCGGCGCGGGTCGCGGCGCCCAGGTCCCGGCCGGCCCGGGGCAGCCTCTCCAGCCCGGGCCACCGGCGGGGCCGGGAGGCGACCCTCGGGGACGTGGCGATGCCCCCGGCCGCCCTGCCGCGGTCCACTCACGGCCCGGTGGGGCGGGGGCGCGCTCCCGGAGGGTCCCGGGTCCCTGAGCACCTGCCGGGCCGCGCGCGCACCCCGCAGGGGGGCTTTCAGCGCCTCGCCTTTGACGGTGGCCGGTCACCACCTCGCAGACAAGCTCCTGCCCCCGGGTGTCCACTCGGGTGGGGAGAGTAGGGGTTGGGGGGAGTGAAGTAAGAGACAATCTCGGGATGAATTAGCACCCGGCGTGTCCGGGAGCTCGCAGGGCCACCCCGGGGCATGTAAGGTAGCTCGGGCGGCACTTACTCCTTTGGGGAAGGGGCTCCCCTCATTCACCGGGAGGAGGAAACAGACGTGGAGCGGCGACGTGACTCACTGTTCATAAATAGGACAGCGTCTCTGCATTCTCAATCTGCACTCTTGGAAGAAAAACCAATGTTTGGGTGAGGATCTGTGGTTGCTCATTATCCTGTGGCTGGCCAGTTTCGGTCGAATGGTGTTGAGGGGAAGGGACCCATTCTCTAGGCCTTTAGAACAGTCGGGAATCTTGCTCTCTGAAGGGGTGACTTGCCACCATTGGGACACGCTATACATGGGGAGTTGATTTTTTTTTTTTAATCCACCCAGTTTAGAAATTTAGGAGGGTGAGGGGGCAGGTATGAGTAATCAATGGTGGTGGCAGGGAGGAGGAATCTATTTCCAATCTACAATTAGTGTGCAGAATAGGATTTGGACAACGCAGGCGTTGCAGAATAAAGCCTGTCTCTAAGAGATATGTCTCAGGAGGAGAGCAGCCGTCAAAAAAAGCGATGCTTTCCATGCTTGGCTCTGGGTCTGCGTATACTGTCTATGAACTTGTAGTAGGAGGCTGTTGCCAAGAGGTACGCACTGGGGAGGTGAGAATGGTGTGCTGGAGTCCCAATGATTTGTAATTTATGTGCCCATCCACTTTCAGAAAGGATTCACAAGGGCCGTGTGCTTAGGCAACTTCCTGTGCGTGCTTTCTAAAGCAACAGTTGTCGTAAGTGCGGGGTCCCGCTCGTCTTACTCTCAAACCTTGTCTCTTCCCGCAGCCAAGGTCTAACTAGCATTTCAGGTCTCTTTCCCCGGGGGTCCGAGGCTGTCCTTCTGATGGAGCCAGGTCAGGTCATGTGAGACTGCGTTTATTTGCTTGGGTGTCTAGCAATTCGTAGTTTTCCAGTTTTCCCAGTTAAGTGTGGGGGACATTCCTGAGATCGCTTTGTATGAAATTTGGTCCGCTTTGCCAGCTATTCGTTTATAACAAATGTTGGCAACTCTGCTTGGGCCAGGCGCTATTCTGGGCTCTGAGGGCACAGCAGTGAATGGAACAGCAAGTCTGCCTTTCGGGGCTGACCTTTTTGTGGGCGGCAACAGACAGTGAACAAATATTGAGTCTGTCACGAGGCGACAGTGCTATAGGAAAAAGTAGGAAGGAGGAGATAGGGGAGGAGGGAGTGGAGGTCTGGGAGGGGAGGGAGATTGATGTTTTAGTAATGACGATCGGGGAAGGGCTTACTAAGGAGGGGATATTTTGAACAGGCAGTGGGCTACCGTTCATTCCTTCATTTATTCTTTTGCGGTTTATCGAGTGCTTACTACGTTCCAGGCACTGTTTTGGGCCCAGTGAGTAGAGGAGCGAACACAGTGAGCTTCCTGCTGATGTTCTAGTGGTTGAAGGGGGGGGGGGGTTAGGTAACAGAGGAATATAAGGGAACAAGGTCATTTCAGATAGTATGAAGTGCAATGGAGAAAGTAACATAGGATTGTAGGCTAGAGAGCCACCCAGGGGAGGATGGGGGCTGAGTCAGAATCAGTCCTCACGGGAGCACTGTGGTGGTTGAAGGGGTTTTAGTAAAGAACTGATTAATCGCAGCAGGACTAAGAGAGTCCCCGGGGGGGGGGGGGGGGGTGGTATCGAGGGGAGGAAGTGGCATTGCTAGAGCCTGGGGAGAGCAGCGGCCCGGCAGGAGAGGCAGATGTGAAGGGATGGGATTGAGATGCTGTGGCAGGGACTGGCAGGGAGGAAATACCCCCCGCTTGCCCTGGCTTTCTGATCTCCTTGGCTGAAGCCAGCTGGCAGCCAGGAGGCAGGGGGGCCCCGAACAATACAGTCCCATAGGTGGGCTCAGCCTTCCAGAGCCCGGAGAAGGGGAGAGAGGGCAGAGAAGGGCCCTGGGGACGGTGCAGGCAAAGAGGACGTGCAGAGAGGAGTCAGCACGGGGCCACTTTAGATGGAGTGGCCCTGGAAGGTGTCTCTGCACAGCTCGGACTGGGCTGGCAGGAGGAAGCTCCCGGTGCAGATCTCGCGTGGCTGGCCTCCAGGCAGAGGGAACAGCCAATACAGAAGTTCCGAGGCAGTGGTGAGCTGAGTGAATTCAGAAGGCGCAAAGGGGCCCTTGTGGCCGAGTGGGAGATGGTAGGGGGAGACTGAGGTTCGACACAGCCGGGGGGGAATGGTTCCATGAGGGGCCTTGGTGGCCATGGGAGGGATTCAGATGTTATTCTAACAGCCAAGCCGAGTGAAGAAGGTCTCTTGGACAAGGAGAGTGGGGGGGGGGGGGGGGGGGTCAAGAGAGGAAGCAAGGAGACCCCCTAGGCGGCTCTTGCCTTTCCTTGTCCCAGGGAGCTTTGGAAGTGTTTGGACTCCGATGGGGTGTTGGAGATGGACCAAAGGACAGAGACTCTATTTGAGTCTGTCAGAATGGGGGTGGGGGAGCTTTATGAGCTTTGGTTGTGCATCCATAGGGTCCTGTAAGATGTCAAACAATTGGCAAATACGCAAAATTCACTGGGCTAGTCAGAGGCTCGGAGGGCAAGTAGTTCTGGCAACCGAGGCGGTGAGAGCAGAAATCCCCGTGTGGCGTTTGGTGAGCCTTCCAGTAAAAAGGGATTTCTCCTTTAGCTAAAACCATCCCTCTAGGTGGGAAGGTGTGGCCTCTGACAGCCTTATTAGTTTAAAGGCTTTTCTCTCTCCCAGCCGGGCCAGATCACCCAAAGGTGGTGTAATGAATATGTCCTTCTCCATCAGGTCAGTGTGGTCTGACCCCTAGTGGGCATGCCGCTAACTGCATTGCTGACAGAAGTCGCAGGGCCAGCAGGGGGTAGGGTGTCTGGTGGTCCCCTCTCATTCAACAGCCTCTTAGAAGGCCACCTGGATGAGTGATGGTGGCTTAGCTTGTTAGGGGACGCTAGAACAAAATGCCACAGACTGAGTGGCTTATAAGTAACAGACATGGGGGGCCTGGGTGCCTCAGTCAGTTAAGCGTCCGACTTCAGCTCAGGTCACGATCTCGCAGTTCAGGAGTTCGAGCCCCGCGTCGGCCTCTGTGCTGACAACTCAGCCTGGAGCCTCTTCAGATTCTGTGTCTCCGTCTTTCTCTGCCGCTCCCCCATTCGCAGCCTGTCTCTCTCTCTCTCTCTCTCTCAAAAATAAAATAAACATAAAAAATTAAAAAATGAAATAAAATAAATAAACAACAGACATTTATTCCTCACCATCCCAGAGGCCAGCACGGGTGACAGCCCTCTTCTGGAATGCAGACTTCTCGCTGTGTCCTGAAGCCATGGCAGGGATGGGGAGCTGGGGCAGGGGGCTCTTTCATAAGGGCACTGGTCCCAGCCAGAGGGCTCCATCCTTGACCTAAATACCCCCCTAAAGTCCTCATCTGCTAATACCATCACCTTCAGGGGTTAAGATGTCGGCATGCAAAACTGGGGGGACCACAAACACCCAGACCATGGCAGATGGTGGGAAGGAAAAGGGCTGTGCCGGACTGTTCACCCAGGCTCGTATTATTCTCTTAGTCCCGAAAGAAAGAAATCGACCTGAGGCACCAATTCATTTGGGAATGTATATCAGAGGTCATTTTCTAGCCCTGACAGTTAGGTCTGATAGGTGGAATTTGTTTCTATTAGCTGGGTCATCATCGATGCTGTAAATAACTTATAATGAACATGTTCATTAAATGCTTATCTAACACCTAACTGAAGCTGTATGGTCATTAATTTCAAGTAATATTACTAGAGATTTGCACCATTACAAATGAATGAAGACTTTTATGAAAATAAAATTAGTTCCTGTTGTACAAATATTAATGTAGCATATCCCATTACCGTCCTCTTTCTGCAAGACTGTTTTTGCTTTACTGAGAAAGCAAAGCAGCACTTTGAAGCAGTAATTAGAGGTGCTTTGGCTTGTCGGCAGTGGTCCACTGGTTCCCTAGAATAAAAGCTAACTAGAAACTTAGAGGAGTTCTCAAAAAATGCTCTGTGAGTTTCCCAGCAGCAAATATAGTTCCATACGGTAATAGAAACGAATACCGCTTTATCTGTTGTCTGCAAGATGAATGCATATTTGATTCTTTTTAATGTTTATTGATTTTTGAGGGGGGGGGAGGGGCCGAGGAGGGGGTGTGGGGAAACAGAGGATCCAAAGCGGGCTCTGTGCTGACAGCAGCATACAGCCCGAAGTGAGGCTTGTACTCGTGAATCAGGAGATCCTGACCTGAGCCAAAGTCGGATGCCCGACCACCTGAGCCACCCAGGCACCCCTGTGTATTAGGTTGCTAGCGCTTTGCCCAAAGGCTAAGTCAGAACATACTGATCATCAAAAAAATGACTCTTCTCTAGTGAATAAACTCACCTTCCTTAAAACAGATGCCCACTTAAGATCTGTGATACAGACATGACTTTCTTTTAATAACAGGAAATATTCCGAGAGCCCTAAAAGGAGTTTGAGTGGTGGCTTTGATTTCTGTCTATCAGAGACGACTGATCGCACCTTAGCTACATACACGAGAGTCCCTGGGGAGCTCTAAAATCGTCCAGACCCGGGCCGCCCTGACCAGCTGCAGTCTCAGGGACTGGGAACCGCCTGGAAAGAATTGCCCAGGGAAGCTCCCCCAGGTGATTCTAATGGGGAGTCCAGGTTGGGGACCGTTGTCCTACCTGGAAGGGGTTTTGCCTGACCGGAGGCGTTGTTGGGCCATGAAAAGATCCTTGAGTAATTGGCCGCTGGGTTCCATTTTGAGCCAGATCCGTGCCTCGATTGCCTCATGTCTAAACTAGAAGTCAGGCTCGTGGTCTGACGCCTCCCTTCTCTGAGTGGTGTCTGACCTCGTAGCTGGAAAGCAGGGTGATTGGCTGTCTGCCCTAGAGCCCTAGCCTTTGGGAGGTGACGCGCGGGATCGGGGTGTGTGCTTTAACCTGGGGTTGCCTCCCTTCGCCTCCGTGCGCCTCCCTTTCCGCGGCTGCTCAGTCTCCAGACGTCACATGCTGGACTTGTCTTCCCAGAACCGATTTTTGTAGACAGGATACCATTCAATAGGAATTGGATGATGGAGATGGTTTTAGTGTCTGTGTCCGGGGTAGCACGGCTGATGCTACTTGGGGGCTGACTTCTGCTCCCAAGACTGTGGGCCCTTGGCTGTGTTTCTGCCTCTTCCTGTTACAAGTCAGTCTGTGGCAGCGTGTCGTGAGATGCGACATTCCAGCTGGACAGCGGCAGTCGGCTTCCTCTGCAGTGTCAAATCCAGGCATTCTCAGGCCATTTTTAGCCTCACCCGAGTGTCGGAGGCATGTGGTTTCTCAAACTTGAACCGTGTGTAAACCGGCCCCGACACCCACCCCCAAAGAGTAGAGTGACAGTAAACCAATATGGTATGGTTTAATTTCTTTGGAAATGTTCAGCATGTTCTATGTTAAAAACAAAACAAAAAAAAAGCCCACAAAAACCCCAACCGTGTGTTTCATCCGTGCAAAGTTTATTTTAGAATTTATTCACTATATCCCTAATTTTAGAATTTCTGACTCTTACATGAATCAAATGATTTTTTATATCCGTGAGGTTCCTTGGGCCCCTCCCCGTCACCCGTCGTGGGAGCAAGCGTGTGGGTCGCTTTCAGCTCTGTCCCCTACCACCGGGCACTCAGCAGCGGTAGCATCCGCTGTCACTGCCCTGCAGCCGGGACTTTCCGGCCCCCAAGACAGTCCCCAAAGGGAACAAAACACAAACCGGCCTCGTGAGAGGACAGAGTGGCTAAAGCAGAAGCTGCTGGCGTCTGATTCCTGTGTCCATATTTCAGGTTGTGTTCGTCGCCTCTTGACTTTTGAAAAAGGTCCTCAGACAGTCCAGCCCACGCTTGTCATCCCCGCCGCCTGAGGGGACCCGTTTGCCGGGCTGCATGACTGCATCACTCCTGGGGGGCAGCAGCCAGCTGTGCACACACAGCAGCGTCGCACATCAGTGTGCGCATTGAGGGTGGCAGCGGAGATAGGCCCGCGGCCCACATTTTCGGTGCCGATCGTCAGGACCCCTTTCAAGGGCTGGGGGGGCGAATGCCAGTCATTTGAAATACAATTCGGCTGTGACAGCAAACTTTTTTCTTTTTTCTTTTCTTTTCTTTTTTTTTTTAATGTTTATTTATTTTTGAGAGAGAGCGTGAGCGGGGGAGGGGCAGAGAGAGAGGGAGACGCAGAATCCGAAGCAGTCTCCAGGCTCCGAGCCGTCAGCTCAGAGCCCGACGCGGGGCTCGAACTCACGAACCGCGAGATCATGACCTGAGCCGAAGTCGGACGCTCAACCGACTGAGCCACCCAGGCGCCCCTACTTATGTTTTTTTAATGTCAAAAGATTTGATGGGGTTTAATATGCTCCCCTCCCCACTGAAGTGTGCGCGAGAAGAGACAGTGCCGCCCACTAGCAGAGGGCACAGGTCTGAAGCAAACCTTCACCACGCGGGTCCACAGTGGGAGTCTGAGGATGCTGTTTCTCCCACCGTGCCTTAGTTTCCCCACCTGTAAAGTGGGGGTGGTGACAGTACGTGTTACGATGTACATAAAATGCTTATCACTGACTAGGACGGAGTAAACATAACCACCTGCGTTGGTGTATCAGTTATCTACAGCTGTGCGACAAACCGACTCAAAACATGGTCGTTTCTTTAGAGAGAGTTGGGGAGGGGCAGAGAGAGGGAGAGAGAGAGAATCCCAAGCAGGCTCCTCGGTGTCAGCACCGAGCCCGACGTGAGGCTCGAACCCACGAACCGTGACCTTGACCTGAGCCGAAAGCAAGAGTCCGACGCTTCACCCACCGAGCCGCCCAGGCGCCCCAAGACCTAGCGCTTGAAAACAATACATTTCATTAACCCACGGTTTCTGAGGGTCAGGATTCCAGGGACGGCTTTGCTTGGCGCCTCTCCCTCCAGGTCGGCCTCCTCCGAAGGCCACGCAGAAGGAGTGTCTGCTTCCAGGCTCCCTCACGTGGTTGGCCGCAGGATTGCCTTTCTGGGGGGCTCCTGGGCTGAGGGCCTCACCTCCTTGGTGGCTGTTGGCCAGAGGCCTCCCCGGTCTCCTTGCCACGTGGGCGTCTCCACAGGGCACCTCCCGGCCTGGCAGCTGGCTTCCCTCGAGCGAGCGAGGAAGGGCACGTGACAGGCAGGGGATCCGCAGTCCTAACCTCAGAGCGGAAGGAACCCCGCCACTTTTGCTCTGCTCTGTGGGTGAGAAGTGAGGCCGTGCCAGGGGCAGGGGGCGCCCACCAGGGCAGGACTCCCGGGAGGTGGAGGTCCCTGGGCCATCTCAGGCTGCCTGCCGCGGGAGCTCGTCTGTTAGGACACTGTTTTCTTTGTAAACTCTTCTGACTTCTTGGAGCAGCTAACCCTCAAGTGCTTATGAAGGTTTTTTCTAATCTGTTTTGTTTTGTTTTTTTTTTTAAGCTTCAACCCTATAAAAGTCCTTTTCTCCACAGTTTTAGGTGGCACCACTGAACATAAAATACCCCATTGATAGGATTATAGCTCGGTTATTAGGTTTCTGCAGTATCAAAAGCTGTTAGCCACTCCGTTTCTGAAAGGAGAGCTCGGGAAACTGGACCCATTGACGTTGGGAAGGGTCAGGACAGTATTTTTCCTTTCGGTGCTAATTTCAGCAGATGTGGGGTGAAACTCCTGTGTTAGTCCTAATCAACGCCATAGGAACAAGTATTTGAGGCTGGCCTGAATTCAGATTTAAAAAATGAAAGTGTCGGTTAGTTCAGATAGCCGAGTTTGGATTTGTTTTCACTCAACGTAACAGTAGCGTGTTTTCCTTCCCCCCTTTATATTTTTTTGTTAAACTTCCTGCTTTATTTTATTTATTTACTAAGTTTATTTCTGAGAGAGAGAGAGAGAGGGAGGGAGGGAGAGAGAGAGAGAGAGAGAGAGAGAGGGAGAGTGTGTGTGTGTGTGTGTGTGTGTGTGTGTGTGTGTGTGAGAGAGCTGGGGAGGGGCAGGGGGAGAGAGAGAATCCCATCCCATGCAGGCTCCACGTGGTCAGCGCAGAGCCCAACACAGGGCTCAAACTCACGAACTATAAGATCATGACCTGAGCCGAAATCACACGCAAGGGGCAGGGGGCTTAACGGATCAGGAGTCAGATGCTTAACTGACTGAGCCACCCAGGCGCCTCTCTGCTTTATTTTAAAGATGATAAAGTAGTTCCCATTCATTACGGTGAAGTTTTTTTATGTGTAATATATTTCTTTTCATCTTCTTATAAGAACTCTGCACAATAGGTGCAATAACATCCCCATTGCACAGATGTGGAGACTGAGGCCAGCAGAGGCCAAGTAGCCTGTCCTAGGTCGCATAGCCAGGAAGTGCTGGTCCTCTGATTCAAGCCTCGTTTTGGCAACCTCCAGAGCTTGAGCCCTCGTCATCTTACAGAGTACAGCTCTGCACATGAATTTTTCATGTCTTTCACATCTTATTGAAACCCCAGGGCTGCTCGGTGAAGAAAGTATTTTTATCCACAGGAAACGGAGGTTCAGATGAGTTACAGCTCTGTTACTCCTTCAGCCATTTATTTATACTTAACGGTGTATCTGAGTGCTCTTGGTATATCAGTGACAGCCATAGTGATGTTCTTGTGTTCAAGCAGAAGGCAGGGCCTGGGCGCTGGAGCCAGAAAGACCTGGATTTGAACCTTGGCTCCATCACTTCATTCATTCATTCATTCGTTCGTCTGTTCATTCATTCATTCGTTCATCCATTCATTCAACAAACGTTTACTGGATGCCTATTCTGAGCACTGTGCTGGTTTCAGAACCAGTCCTGGGACCCCAGGTGAGTCTCCCACCCACCCTAAAGCCCTGCCTCCTTGGTTGCAGAATGAAGACAGTCATCCCCACCCCACGGTCATGGTGACATCAGCATGAGGGGGCGCAGCCCTAGACAGCCTTTGGTGAGTGACAGACACCAACCATCCCCACCTTCGTGGGGCTCACAGGTTAGCAGCAAAGACGCAGAATTAACTTTTGATTCCTGTGTGTTATGGTCAGTTGGTCAACGTAACCAAAGCACTTAGTAGATCCATAAAAAACCACATGTCGTTGGGCAAGTTATTTAACCAAACCTCAGTCGCTTCCTCTATAAAGTGAGCAGGTTGAATTGGATAATGTCTGTGAGGCCATTTCTGGCTCTCGAAACGATATGGGTGGCTTTACACTCTTACATCAGTGGCACATGGTTAGAACAGGGCCCATTTGCCCTTTGCTCCCCAGCACGCCCACATGTTAAAATCAGACTTTTCCAAGCAGGAAGTTGCTCAAGAAGGGAATTTCTCTAGTGTGAATGTAGTTTTCCATCCGGCTCTCCCACCTGTAGGGGAGGCAGAACCTGACCTCTACTCATCCTGGGTTTTCGGCTGCGGCTCTTTAACAAAAAGACAGATTAATAAGAGAAAAAACAGACCGTTATTACTGGGTGCCGTGCATGTCACAAGGGAGAAGCCTCAGCGGAATGGAACTCGGCTTATCAATCCTCTTGAACAAAGAACGACATACTTGCAGAGGAACGACAGGGTGGAGAAAAGCCATTTCAGGCTTCCAAGGGCAGCCGACTGTGGAAAGGTAAAGATGTGGGAGGAGTAAGGTTCCTTTGGTGTCTTCTCTGGGCTGATAAAGAGTCTGGAGTTGTCTCCAGTAAAAGGAGACTTTACATGCTGCCTTTAGGCAGAAAAAGAGGGAGGAGATAGAACTTTATTGCCTTCAGCTCAAAATAACTTTCATGTCAAAGAGGGATACTTGGGGGGGTGACATATTCTGCTTCCTTCACACCCATACTCGAGTCCTACACTGGTCAGTGAGAGGCCTGTCTGCCGGTTTGTAGCTGCAGAGGACGTGAATTTCAGTCACTTAGAAATTTACATGGGGCTGATGTGAAAGAAACCTGTGTCAGAGGGCGTTTAACTGACCGCTGCATTGATTCTGTCCATTCAGCATTGGAGGGTCTGCCAAAGAGAGCCTCACAGGGCCGGACCACTTATGTGAAATGTTTGTTCTTACAGTCTCTTGCTTACTTGGGACTTTTCCAAATCTCCTGATGGCTATTACTTATTGACAGGTGACAATATGTCCCATTTGCACGTCTGATTTATGCCCGTCGTCCCGGGAAAGTTATCAGTCGTACCCCTTTGACTCTTAAGTTTGGATGATAAAGTACAATTAATGATAGCACCCTGTTTATGAAGCACCATTTGTTCCAAATATTTTATGCACATCATTTATTTTTTTTTAAGTTTATTTGTTTATTTTGAGAGAGAGATAGGGAGAGAGAGAGGATCCCAAGAAGGCTCCACACTATCAGTGCAGAGCCCGACGTGGGGCTCGAGCTCACAAACCGTGAGATCATGACCTGAGCCCAAGTGAGGCGCTTAACTGACTGAGCCCCCGGGGTACCCAGCACATCATTTAATCCTTCTTACAACCTTCTAAGAAAAATACTATCTTTGCCTCTTTTGTAGAAGAAGGCTTCTTCCCCCTTTGCAAAACTACTCAGCACATAGAATCCCGCTGCAACTGGGCCTCTGACCGTGGGCACTCTCGCAGAACCAGGGCAGGAAGGGCCCCTCAGCCTACACCCTGCTTTTCTCTCAGGAGGAATCAAGGCTCAGAGAGGGGATGATGTCTCCTCAGGGGTGCTCCCGGGACATTGGCTGGAACTAGAACAGGTCTCCTGGCCCCTACCTGCTGCCTTTTGTACTACTGCCCGTGTAATTCCCCGGAAGTAACGTCCTCCCCTCTCCCACCCCCGCCCCACCCAAAGAACCCAGAGCACATGAATAATGAGGACAGCTAGAGACAAGTCAGCCAGGACAGGCAAAACTGTCCCAGTGCCACTGTTAGGGGGCTGCCACAGAGCAGGGTATCCGGGGCCCCTCCTGGCCCGAGAAGCAGAGAGCTTTGCCCCTGAGCCAGTCCCATGCTGTTCAAAACACGGCACTGGCCACCAGGGGGAAGTAACTTCGCGTATGTTCTGCGATGGAGCCCGTCTGTTGACTTAGACTTTAATTCAGGCATCAGGACAGAAAGTGCATTTTCAGCAGGAAGAAGTCACGCCTGTACCGCAAAAGAAGCTATTTAAAGATTAGTTTGTAGTTGAAACTTTCACGCGGAGGGACCGCCTCCCCTGCCCACAGAAGACCAAGGGAGCGAGAGCCACCTCCCGAGTGGCCCCTTCCCTGCCGCCGGGCCATGCCGGGCCTTCGGTGGGAACAGGAAGCACAGGGGCATGTGGTCCTCCTACTCCAGCCATGCCTGGTTCGAGTTTGGCACTTCCTCTGCCTCAGGCTCAGGTTTGAGGTTTGTCGGGACTGTGACTCCAATTATCAGCGGAGGGGCACCTGTGTGGCTCAGTCGGTTAAGTGTCAGACTCTTGGTCTCAGCTCAGTTCATGATCTCACGGTTTGTGGGATCGAGCCCTGCATCGGGCTCTGTGCTGACAGTGTGGAGCCTGCTTGGGATTCTCTCTCTCCCTCACTCTCTCTACCCCTCCTGCACTCTCTGTCTCTCTCAAAATAAATAAATAAATAAACTTAAAAAAATAAAAAAATAATAGTTAAAACAACCATCAACAAAGGGGCACCCGGGTGGCTCAGTCGGTTGAGCATCTGACTCTTGATTTCAGCTCAGGTCATGATCTCAGGGTTTGTGGGATCGAGGCCCGCATCAGGCTCTTTGCTGACAGTGTAGAGCCTGCTTGGGATTCTCTCTCTCCCTCTCTCTCTGGACCTCCCCCACATGCACGTTCTTGCACACGTGCTCTCTCTCTCTGTCTCAAAATAAACATTCAAGTTATCAGCATAAAGAAATACAAAGGGAACTCATTCAGATGAATCAGACACCATTTCAGAGATAATGGGGATTTTCTGAGCTGGCTTCCGATTTTAGGTTACCACATAGACTACTTATAAAAGTAAAGCTTGTGCTGGCAGATCAGTCTCCAGACCTGTGCAGCAGGAAGTGTTCTCTCACATGGGAGCCCCTGTCCTGGGGTGAACGTAGCCTTCAAACTCAGCCCCCTGTTGATCCCGACACAGGATTTCCAGACTGTTTTTATTTTTAAAATCAATCCTGGAGTGGTGTATTTCTTTGAAATGGCCAATACATTTGCAGGGGGCTAACACTTTGACCCTGATTTGCTCTGTTTTGTCAAATATTTATTCTTGACACGTACTGGGAAATAACTGCTCATCGGCAGAATACTTTGTAGCCTCCCCATTTGGAGCATTTCAGTTGTGTAGAGCAAGTTGGGGAAAATGACCTGGTCCTCCACATGGTGAGCCCGCCTGAGACGGTGGCGTGAGTGAGGTGGGGTGGGAGGTAGAGACATTGTATGGGGGGGATGACTCCCCGCACTTGCTGGGGTCGGGGGGCCATCGTGCAGAGGACAGAACGGGGCGGTACATGCCTCAGTAGCGGCTTGGTCACCTCGAGGGCTGTGGCCGAGATTCCAAGCTTCATCTTCAGTCTGTAAAAGGAGGGCGAGGGGGTGCGTTCACCTTTCCTGGATGCGGTGAGGTGTTAAATACAGCACAGCAGTGTCTGTACTAGTATCTGAAGGCACGAGATACTCCGAAAGTATTTGTTTTGTCTTTATCAACGACCCCACTTTAACGGCCATGATTATATTACTGGATGATGATTCGTGTTGGGTTGCCATTTAATTTGTTTGTTAACTCATTCCCTTGTCATTTATTTCCTTTTCCTCCTTCGTTTTCTCTACTAGATAGCACAGGGGCCACACTGGCAGGATCACCTGATGGCAGGTTCCTTTGCTGCTTGGTATTAATCTTAACTCTTATGGCTCTGCTGAAAGTGGAAAGGTCCAGGCGTGTGCGCCTGGAAGATCCTTAAGTGCCATTTGTTACGGGCACACGGCTACCTTGCTTTAGAGTCCTGAATGCTTAAAGGTGTTATGATGTTGGGAATAGGAGGGTGGGTCCCAAAGCTAAGTCAGCCTGAGTTCAAATCCCAGCTCTGCCAGCAACTGGCTGTGTGACCTTGGGCGAGTGACTTTTTTGCGCTTTGGTGTCTTTAAGTAGGCCTCACTCCCAGCCCAGAGCCCGGTGCGGGCCTTGAACTCATGACCCTGAGATCAAGACCTGAGCTGAGATCAAGAGTTGAACGCTTAACCAACTGAGCCACCCAGGCATCCCTGGTCTCTTTGTTTTTAAAGTACCTACCTCCCGGGGTTGTGAATATAGGGAATAAGGGCAGGCCACCCCAAAATGTGCCACTTTGGCATACTGACTCTTTTTTAAAAAGGTTACTTAAGAGACGGCCCGTGCAAGAAGACACTCAGACTGCCCTCTGCCCCTGATATAATCCTCCCACGCAGAAGGTACCCTCCCTGTACTAGGAGGTAAAGAGAAGAGACATCCTTACCATCAGAGAGAAATTCGGAGCTGAGAAAGCTGTACAAATAACCCTGTTACTTTTTACTAACTTATGACCCTAGTCCAAATTCTGATTAGAATTCCTTACTAATTAGAGGCGACTGGGTGGCTCAGTCGGTTGAGCATCCGACTTCGGCTCAAGTCGTGATCTCATGGGTTTGTGGGTTCGAGCCCCGCGTTGGGCTCTGGGCTGATAGCTCAGGGCCTGGACCCTGCTTCCGATTCTGTCTCCCTCTCTCTCTGCCCCTCCCCTGCTCGCACTCTCTCCCTTTCTCTCTCAAAAATAAAAAAAAAAAAAAGAGTTCCTTACTAATTGAAGCTCCCAAAAGTTAAGTTTTTCTTTGTCCTGTCAATTCCTTACAGATGTATTGTTTCTTTGTCTAAAAAGTATGAAAACCGTATGCCTTGGTCATTTCTCTGGGTCTCAATTTCACTATTGGGTCTCCATGCACACATAATAAAACTTCTCCTGTTGATCTGTCTCAGGTCAAAGTAATTTTTGGTCCAGCTGGAAGACTTTAAAGGGTAGAGGAAGAATTCTTCCTTCCCTAAATAAGGATAAATATAAATTGTTAACCTTAAAAATAAAACTCCATATTATATGTCAAGTGTACTTCAATTAAAAAAAAAAATAAACAGTGGTGTCCAGGTAACTAAAAATAATAAAATTAAAAATAAAATAATGTAAATAAAATAAATTAAATAAAGCTGTTAGTTGTTTTACCAACAAAAATGCGTTAATTCCGGAATAACAGAATTGCAATTCCAGAGAAGCAAACTAAGGCTAAACCACAGACAAGCCTGGAGAACAAAGGAGAAGAATGTTCTTACATCAAGAAAGGGGAGGTTGGGAGGGCTGTGTAAACAAAAAAGCCATTGGCCTAAACAGGGAATTCAAGTATTGTGGCTTCTCATTGGCTGAGCTGTTGCTGGGGCAGGAGAAACCCTTTCTTCCTCCTATTGGCTGTGATCAAGTAGTATCCTGGTGCAAGGTTCCTCCCTCCCTCCATTTGATCGGAGGTAAGGTGTTAGCGCTCCCCCTTCTGGCCTCCCATTTTGGCCAGGTTTCCCTTGATTAATTTTCACAAAATAAAGAGCTAAGAATAACACCAGGCTCAAAGTAAGTGTTTAGTACATGCTAGCAATTTTATTAAAACTAGTCTTAAAATCTAAATACTACGGTGTCTGAGTCGCTCACTGCTATTTATCTTGTGCCTAGGACAGTGCCTGCCACACAGTAGGCACTTAATAAATATTAAGTACGGCGGTAGAAGTAAAACACTAACATAAAAATCAAAGTATTGCTCTTTTAAGTCCATTAAATACTAAGCCTTATTTTCCCAGGAGGTTCCCGCACATGGGAGCATGTGTATGAGATTAACTGGCTGAGGTGCTGCTCAACATTAGGAACACTGTAGCAGGATGTGTCACACCAGGAGGCTAGCGTGGCCTGTCATCACTTGTAAAAGCTTAGCTCAAGTATGCTTTACCGTGGAATGAACTCTGCTACAAAGTTGAAAACAACTTAAGAAACAAAACGCGGTGGGGCGCCTGGGTGGCTCAGTGGATGAAGCCTCTGACTCTTGATCTCAGCTCACGTCATGATCTCACGGTTTGTGGGATCGAGCCCCATGTGCGGCTCTGCGCTGACAATGTGGAGCCTGCTTGGGATTCTCAGTCTTCCTCTCTCTCTCCCTCTCCCCTTCTCTCTCTCTCGAAATAAATAAATAAACAATGGCAACAAAAAAACCCCGAAACACTGTAAAAACAAATCTCAAGACAATGGATGTAAAAATCCATGAGCCCTAAAGCATAAAATCATTAATGCTGATGATGAGAAATCCTAGGGGCGTCTGGGGAGTTCAGTCAGTTAAGTGTCTGACTTCGGCCCAGGTCATGATCTCGCGGTTTGTGGGTTCGAGCCCTGCATCGGCCTCTGTGCTGACAGCTCAGAGCCTGGAGCCTGCTTGGGATTCTGTGTCTCCCTCTCTCTCTGCCCCTCCCCTGCTCACTCTCTGTCTCTCTCTGCTCTTAAAACTAAATAAACGTTAAAAAAAAAAAAAAATCCTAGACTTCCCAGCACAATTTTTATTCTTTTTTTTATTATTAAAAAAAATTATTTTTAGACATTTATTAATAAATGTTCGAATTCGGAGTGACAGATTCCAAAGCAGGCTCCAGGCTCTGAGCTGTCAGTACAGAGCCCAACAAGGAGCTCGAACTCACGAACCGTTGAGATCGTGACTAAGCCGAAGTCGGATGCTTAACCGACTAAGCCACCCAGACGCCCCTTTCCGGCACAATTTTTTTAAAAAATTCTGTAATTGAAAAGTAAATACCATGTTTGCTTGGGAGTCTTTCACTCTCTCTTGCCCTCCCTCTCTTCTTTCCTTATATCCTTTCGTTTTCTCTCCCTCTTTTCTCTTTCACTGTTCTTAGAATGCCTTTTAGGAGACACATCTTTTCAGAAATTCACTGTCATCTGCTAAATCTCCACTTACTGCACCAGCCAGACTCTAGCACCCTTGATAGAAGGTGGCTGGTCATTCTCTGCCAAATCTTGTCCCTAAGAGGGCAAAATCAACTTGTGATCTTATCTCTGAATGCTGCCCTGGTTTCCATTACTTCGTGCCAGGAAAGATGACCTTCCTTAATGAGATGCATGCTGTCTACTTAGTACTCAGCGGCCTGCTGTGCTTTTAATTAAATGAACCAATCTTTAAAAGCTTTATGGTTAGCCCCACAGCAGCCTGTCACCCCGCAGTCTGTCCCCGGTTACAGTAATTCCAGATGATTACATCATAGGGTGGCACCAGTGGGGACTGAAGGTTGGACTTTAGCACTGTATGATCTGGGCTCATACTTCTTAGAGCCAGTTCTCTGTGCTTTGGGTCCGGGATAACTCACCCCTTAACCTTCTTGCCAGAGAGCACTGCCATTCTAAGCTGGCTTTAGCAAAGAGTTTACGCACCATTGCGTTAGGTCCACAGCGTGCTGGTGTAACAGTATCTAATGGCATTAGGGAGAACTTTCTGAAGAGCACAACTCATAACACATTTCTGAGTACCATCCATGGGTTTTTTCATTCGTCTAGATTGCTATTTGATCTGAAGAATAATTCATTATAGAAGTAATACTTGGCCATAAAAATAAATGAAGGCACTTACTAAAAATTCCCCATCCTCTTCTCGCAACCTGTTTCTTAAAGATAGCCTCTGTTAAGTTTTATGTATACTGTTTCATGCATGTTCTATGCATGCATCAATGTGTATGTGGTGTAGATAAAGAGATAAATGCACTTAGATATATACCATGTATATATATTCATGTAATGTCATACTATACGCTCTTTTCCTACTTGCCTTTTTAAAATACTGTGGCTATCTTTCCAATAGACTGCATTTCTTTTGATGGCTACCTGGCATTTCAATATAAGAATATAACATTAAAAAAAAAAAAGAATATAACATTTAACCACAATTCCTACTGATAGACATTTACGTTGTTTGTGGGTTTTTCCCTCTATATAAACATTCTTGCAAGCAGCTCCTTATACATATATCTTTGTTTACTTGTGCAAATGTGTATGTTACATTTCTAGAAGTGGAATTTCTGAGTCAGAGGGTTTAGTGATTTTGCGTCTCAATAGATGCTGCCAGCTTGCTCTCCAAAATGTTTACACTCCTGTATATTAACCCCTACACTGCATCAAACTTCCTCTTTCCCCACATGCTTGCCAACAAAAGGGATTCTAAAGCATTTTAGATCACTGCCAAGATCGTCGTTCAGAGGTGAAAAATAGTATCTCTTTGTTTGAACCGGTTTTTCCTAAAGTAGGAACAGGGTTGATCATCTTTTATGCTTCTCGAACTCTTGTTGGGTTGTTGTTGTTGTTCCTGTGAGTTGATTGTTTATATCTTTTTGCTACTTTTCTGGTAAGTTTGTGGACTTAAGAATGTGTAAGAATTTCCTGTATATTAAAGAAGTTGGTATTTTATCACGTATATTGCAGACATTGCCCCCAGTTTGCCATTTGAATGTATGTGGTTTTTATCCCACAGAAATGTTTACTCTTTTTATTTGTAGTTCAGATGTGGAACTTTTTTTTGCCTTCCAGTCTTCTGGGTTTGTCTCATACCTACAAAGTCCTTTCCTGGGCTTTGTATATATTTGTATATATATATATATTCTGATGTTTGCCATTAATTCATTGGGTATTTTGGTATAAGGAGTAAGGCAGATTTCTGGTTTTCTTTTTGCATGTTACCTGTGCATTCCAAATCCCACAGATTTGAAATACACGTCGGTATTAATCAGGGTGTTAATCTTTTTTCCCATTTCTGAACCTATTTCATGCTATTTTAGTGGCTGTGGCCTAACATGTTAGCCTTCTTTAACAATTAATGGGTCTAATTCTCCCCCATTCTTCTCTCTCAGCGTTTCATTTTCCAGCCAGTTTCATTTCTTACTGTTTTTTTTTTTTTTCTTAATTTTTATTTTTGAGAGAGTGTGTGTGTGCAAGCAGGGGAGAGGGGAGAGAGACTCTCGAGGGGGCTCCATGCTCAGCGTGGAACCTGACGTGGGGCTCGATCCCACAGCCCTGGGATCGTGACCTGAGCTGAAATCAAGAGTCCAGTGCTCAAGGGGTACCTGCGTGGCTCAGTCTGTTAAACGTCCGACTCCGGCTCAGGTCATGATCTCACGGTTTGTGAATTCAAGTCCCACGTCGGGTTCTGTGCTGACAGCCCAGTGCTGACTGCCTCGGATTCTGGGTCTCCCTCTCTCTGCCCCTCCCCTACTCATGCTCTGTCTCTCTCAAAAATAAATAACCATTAAAAAAAATAAGAGTCCGATGCTCAGTTGACTGAGCCACCCAGACTCCTCAAACTCAGCATTTTTTATAAAACAATGGACTCTTATTATTTTATTTTGGTTTAGTTTTTAAATGTTTATTATTTTTGAGAGCGAGAGAGAGAGAGAGAGAACTCGCGCACATACGTGGGTGAGAAGCGGCGGGGGGGGGCGGGGGGGGGGGTTGGCACAGAGGATCCCAAGCAGGCTCTGTGCTGACAGCAGAGAGCCCAGTGGGGGGCTCAAAGTCAGGAATGGCGAGATCGTGACCTGAGCCAAAGTCGGACACTTAACTGACTGAGCCACCCAGGCGCCCCTCAGCACCTTTTAAATGACAGTATCTCACTTGATTTACGTAGCTCCATCAAAACTTGCCATTTTGCTCAACCAGCTGAGCCACCCAGGTGCCCCTCATTTGCTTATTCTTCCTAAACTTCAGAATCATTCATTCTGTCACGTTCAAACTCTCCTCCACCCCCTACAAAGAATGGAATAAGAAGTGCAACAAGCAAACCTGTTAGGATTTGGAGTGAGATTGCTTTGGGCTTATAGTTATTTAAGTGAATATTCTCATCCCGGAATGTTCCGTTTCTATAATGTTCTACCTATTTGGGCCACCTTTTTGCCACCAATAGAGATTTGACATTTTCTTCATGTAGATCCTGTCTGTTGTTTGTAGTTTGTATTCATGTTTCAGATTGTTGGGTGTAAATATTTTTTATGCAAACGTAGGAAATGTATTAAAATGCGAGCTCTCTTTTACTATTATACTGACTTCTACTGTCATATAAAGAAAAGTGTTGTTTCTATGGATTAGCTTTGTAACTAACCACCACACTGAGCCTCTTACTGTTTCTAACAGGGGTTCAGTTGATTCTTTTGTATTTTCCAGCTGTAAAGTCATACCCTCTGAAACTAGTGATAATTTGACACGTGCTTTACAAAACTTGTGGCTTAATTTCTTAGCCACATGGCACTTTAACAATGATTATAGTGGTGTCAGATGGCATCTTTATCTTGTACCGAACTTTTAAGGGGAGTGTGCTCGTATCTTACCATTGACCATAACCTTGGGATGGCGGTATGGTAGTTTAACTCACCTGCAAGTAACTTTGATGAATATGGTCCTTTCCTGGTCTAAACCTGCTTGTGCACAACAAACACATCCAGCTCTCTTCTTGCTGTTTTTTTTTGTTTGTTTGTTTCAATGTTTATTTTTTCGTTTTTGAGAGAGAGAGAGAGAGAGAGAGAGAGAGCAGAGGAGAGGCAGAGAGAGAGAATCCCAAGCAGGCTCTGCACTGTTGGCCCAGAGCCCGACGCGGGGCTTGCACCCACAAACCATGAGATCATAACCTGAGCCGAAATCAAGAGTTGGATGCTTAAGTGACTGAGCCATCCAGGTGCCCCAAGTTCTCTTGTTGCTTTTAAGTAGACTTGATCCTCCTTTAAAGAAGTGACTGGAAGGATGTTCTATGAACCATATGTCTCTGCCCAGTCTCGACACTGCCCAACCCACCAACTCTGTGTTGATGGAAAGGTTCTTTATCTGTGCTGCCCAGGGCAAGAGCCACTGAGCCACTGAGCCTAAGAAACGTGGTGGATACGATTGAGGAGCTGAATTTTTTATTTTATTTCACTTAGATTACTTTAAATTGTCACATGCTATTGAGTGCTCAAAATGTGGCTGGTGCTGCTGAGAAACGGAATTTCTTATTTTCTGTGTAAGTAACTTTAACTGAAATAGCCACACACGGCTTGTGGCCACAGAACCGGGCAGCACGATTCCGCCTTCGTATCGTGAGAGGATAGGACGCGAGCTCTGGAAACCACCTGGTGGCCCCTCGGTGCGCTCAGAGAGGTTGAGATTGCAAGCAGTCTCGCGCGCAAGTTCATGGCTGATGGCAAAGAGACGCCCAGGCAGGCGCCTCGTTCTCGTCTCAAGCTTTTCCCGCTAGGCCTGACCCCCACCTTCCTCCTCACTTCCTGTTTCCCTTCTTGAAGTGACAATCACGTCGTGGGGTGTGCAGACCAACAAGCGGTCGGTGAACGTGCCAGACCCCGCTGACTTCTTCACCGGGTGGGTTGACCCTGAGGCTTGCGCGGTTGGTGAGTTTCAGCTGAGTTTCCCTGCTCTGCTCTGCACGGTTCCCTTGGGGTTGGGGTGGTGCGGTGCTGGAGCCCATCCAAGAGCCCATCCGGGCCCTGCGCCTGGCCTCTCGGCAGGTGGGGTTGAAGGCAGCCCTTGGCACTGTGTTCTAGCATCCTCAGGAGATGCTAGTAACCGTGCCCTCCGGGTCCACATGTATTTTCTAGTCTTCTTCCTTCAAGACTGTGAACATGCGCACTTCAGCAACACAGCAGCGTGTGGCTCCTACCCCTGTGACTGATCCAAACCGGAAAAGCAATTCGCGTCTGCTGAGTTGGGGTGTGGGGGAGAGAATAAAGAAAGGAGAGCCTTTAGGAAGGCCTTCGGGCGGCGGGGGGGGGGGGGGGGGGGGCGCCTGGGTGTCTCAGTCGGTTAAGCCTCTGACTTCAGCTCAGGTCACTATCTCGCGATCTCGCTGTCCGTGAGTTCGAGCCCCGCGTGGGGCTCTGGGCTCAGAGCCTGGAGCCTGCTTCCGATTCTGTGTCTCCCTCTCTCTCTGCTCCTCCCCCGTTCATGCTCTGTCTCTCTCTCTGTCTCAAAAATAAATAAACGTTAAAAAAAAAAAAAAAAAAAACATTAAAAAAAAAAAAAAAAAAGGAAGACCCTCAGGCCAGGGCTCCAGCCCAGGGTGGGTCTCCCGGTGACAGAGAAACCATAGTGGTGCTCACAAGTCACTTGGAATTTTCCTACTTGAGCCGACCCTCCGCCTCTCCCCGTGGAGATTTCCTAGGCGGTCACTTTGGGCCACAGCTGGCATTCTCCTGGACTTTCCCTTCCTGCCGGCCACTCGTTGACATGAAGCAGGAGTGACCTTACCCCATGAGGGACTCCTCACTCTTTCTGGCCGAGAGGAAGACCCGGCGCTCACACCCGGAGGTCGTTGGTGGGAGCTTAGTGGTGACGGTGCCGAGCGCCTGCCCTGCCACTCACTCGTCGTGTGACTCTGGGCAGCTTGCTCACCCTCTCTGTGCTCACCTTCTCTGTGCCTCGGCTCACTGGCCTGGAAGATGGTAATGGCCACCTCGTGGGTAGGGCCGCCGTGAACATTCCACGAGTCCGTAGCTGGAAGGTGCTCAGAGGGCCCGGCTCCCCAGTATGCCCTCCACAAATGTTAGCTCTCCACACAGGGGACACTCTCCCTGCCCCCAGGGCAGGTGACCTCTAGGCTCCGTCCGCCCCTGCCCCTCGGTGAGAGCCCTCCATGCAGGCGTATTGAGAGCACTGCCAGGGTACGTGCGGATGGCTGCACCAGTGGCCCCCAGGGAGTCCCCTTTCCTGGCCGGGTCACATGCATGTCTCGGTGGGGCAGAGGGACAGCTGCTTTCTGACAGCAGGGTCCCAGGGCCCTGGGGGCGGCTTGTCCAGCACCAGCGACCCCACTGGAGCTGTCAGGACGCCGGCTCACGGGCCTGTCCGGGCGGCGCGTTGGTCTGGGGAGTGATGCTGTCCCAGGGGCCGGTGAAGGAGTTTGCATGTCTGAACCTGTTTGCCATCTGGGAAGTCAGCTGCCAGCTAGGAAGAGGACCCGCCTCCCGGGAGCAAGCAAAGCCTGGGGGTTCTGTTTCTCCCGGTTTCCACAGTGGCTGAGATAGCAGGGCCTACCTGCAGAGCCTGGCCTTCGGACCGGACCGTTCCCAGACGCTGGAACTTGTGGCGAATAGACGGCTTGTGTTCACTCCGGGCCGAGTCAGTAATTTGCGAAAAGGTCAAACTCGGCTTGAGCAGAACACAAAATCACTAGGATTCTAGTCTTCTGCCCCACGTGCTCTTTTTTTTTTTTTTTTCTTTTTTTTCCCATGGTCAGGCAAGACCTTGAAAGGTCTTGGTGTACTTCCTTAGAGCTTAAAAACTAAGTCATTGTCCTCCGGCTTTGGGGACTCTCTTTTCCTGTCCCCGCCCCCAGCACATCCAGAGAAGGGCTGTCGTGACTTTTCCCCAGCCACCCTGCTCAGCACCTACTGTGTGCCAGTCCACACAGCAGCTGGCTCCTCTGTGTGTTGTGGCCAAGTAAATGCTTCTAGAGCCTTTGTTCTGTGCCAGGCACTGTTGAACGTGCTTCGAAATATGGACACATCCTGACACAAACACACAGAAAAGCTGCTCTCGTCTCCCTTTTATGGATGGACTAACCGAGGCCCCCAGAGGTGAAGTCGCCGGCTCCGTGTTGCACAGCTAAGTTGGGGGCGGGGCAGGATTTGAGCCCAGGCTGTTCTATCCCAGAGCCCAGAGTCCTTGACCACTGCCCCCTGCTGCCTCTTCATTCTGGTCCCCCGTTTAGTTTGATTCCAGCATCCCTGTGAGGTACACACTGTCGTTACGTGTGGCCTGGAAAGTTCCTGTGAAGGCCGGTAGCCGGCCTGGGATTCAGAAGTGATGCCCGTGGGCCCAGATCCGAACACTGCTGCTCCCCGGGCACCCGGCTGCCCAACCATCATTGCCATCCAAGTCCCTGGACTTTGTCTCAGCCCCTACCCTCACGTTACACCCATCAGGTCGAATGCACCTGACAGACTCTCAGGGGCTCAAGGCTCCCCTTAAAGGGCACCTCTCTGCTCATCTTCATGAAACAGTCTCTTCTTTTCCAGCTGCGTCTCTGACTGCAAAATCGTTCTGTCTCCCCACGTGCTTGTTTACTGCTTCTGTTTCCTCTGGACAGTTTGTATCCTTTGCCTGATTCAGTGATCGGACTGTCGAGTTTAGGTAGATCTAGTTTCCGACTCAAGGGTCAGGGTCCTCCAGTCTCATCACTCGATACGTAACATTTCAGTACCTTTTCTGTTTTGCCACGATTCTGAAAATAATCACTTGCCTGTCGTGCTAAATAAGAGCCTAAGAATGCAGATGTCACCCGTCGCCCAGCCCTCCAGCCTCAGAACAAAAAATAAGTGTCAGCTAGCAGTTTTTTCCTACACGGGCGACAGAATTATAAGCATGCCTGGGGCCGTGGTTGCCCAGAGCATGAGCCCCTTCTGTAGTCTGTACACCTGCTGCTTGAGGGCAGGACTCTCCCTGGTGGCCACCCTGTACCCCGACCTGAGACCTGGTGTGCGGGAGCACTCCATCAGTGTCTGTCCAGGGAATGACAGCAGGCAGCTCACACATATTTGGTGGGAAGGGGGACCCAGGAAGCCAGGAACTAGCCCAGAACTTTCACAAAGAGAACGCCCACAACAATTTTCTTCTGTCTTCTAGACGTTTTACTAAACCTACCTGCTGTTCCGGAAGCTGTGCGTGTCCTTTCTCTGTGCTTGGCTCAGCAGCCAGGGGGCTCCTCACCCCGACCCTGTGGCCCATTGGGACTCCATGCTTCCATCTCTTGGGGGCTCGATGTCTTCACCTATGAAGCTGGCACGGCTGTTTCTATTCGGGCTGCCTCGAGCCCCCTCCCTCGCCTGGGAGAGAGGCCGAGCAGGCTCATCATCCAGGAGCACTTCCCATGCTTAGTATGCGCAAAACAGAGCGGACACGCTCGCTCGGTTAGGATCCCTTTGACACAGCTCTAAGGGAAGCTCGTGATTCGGGGTGACAACTCACCCGAGTCATAAACCAAATCTTATTCCTAACCGTTTAATTTATTTTATAATCTGTGACGACGCACTTAGAGGATCGGCCGAGGGAGGGTGAGCTGGCATATGGTAAAAGTACGCTGTGCCTTGTCTGGCAGTCGGTCGTAGGCGCTCTGCAGGCTCGTGGCCGGGGGGCCGAGAGCTAATTAGTATCAGGTCGAAACACGTGGCATTGCCGGTGTCTGAGCATTTTTCACCCAAAGACGTTGGCGCTTCACTATTCTGCCGCTGTCCACGACCAGGCTGGCATTGGAGACCATCTCCGTAACTGAGCAAGACTGAAAGCATCATACGAAGTCCTACCGTGTGCAGACTGGGTCAAGTCCTGGTGTAATCTACCTAGAGGGAAGGTCGATCTCATTTTAGAACGAAGGCCACCGAGGTTTATTTGTGATTCCGCTCAGTGTTGGTGCAGAGCCCACGGGCACGGGTCTTCTGTGTATTGAAGCCCTCGTGACTGCTCAAGGCCCAGCGCCCATCCTCCGGGTCTTTATGTCCCCACACACTTAAGAGAAACAGCGTCACAGTCCATTCCCATGTCCTCCTGGAGCTCCAGTTAAGTCCAGCCGTTGAGGCTTTCCTGTTATTGGAGATTGGCATCTCTGTATTAATCACTAGAGCACGTAAAAGTTACATAGGAAAATCTGGTCGGGGACAGATGGCCCCAGCCAAGAAATGTGTGGTTGTTTTTTTGTTTGTTTTTTTTTTTTCCCACGGAATCAGAAAACACAAGGAACAATGATTGGTTTCTTTTCGCTTTTCAAGGCTTCATAAATCAACGTGGGCCCTTGATAAATGGTTCTATTCTTAACAGACTTTGAGGCCTCGGTGTAGAACAATGACAGGCACCTGGATGGCCCCAGAAAGGTGGCTTGGGTGGAAAAGGAGGTCAGGGGTTTGTGTGGGTGTGTGAGGGAACAGACTGCCCCTAGTGCTGGGAAGGCGGGACATCCCCCCTCTGCTTGAACGTAATCACCTCCTGGCGGCATTTGATTCCGAAAAACAGCAGCCTAAATGCTGATCCTTGGGCTTAATCACATCTTTTCTTAGCCAATCAGAGGAGAGTTTTAACAGGGTTTGGCCATGGGTTCAGGCACTACCATCCTGAAATAATGAAGCAGGGCTGACTGCTAGAGGGGGTCCTGACACCCAGGAGCACTTGCGAGGCTAGGAGCCCCCCCACCCCCAACCCTGTAAGCAGAACATCCCTCCAGAATGCAAGTTCAGACGTGTGGGTGAATTGGGGCAGTTTCTCAGGTTTTCTGGTTTCCCATCATTTTTCTCTCATCTCCGTAAACCCAAACAGAGGAAGACTCTGTAAAGACAGGGGGATCTGGGGGGGCACCTGGGTGGCTCAGTCAGTCGAGCGTCTGACCAGCTCAGGTCATGATCTCATGGTTTGTGAGTTCGAGCCCCACATCGGGCTCTGACAGCTTAGAGCCTGGAGCTGCTTCAGATTTTGTGTCTCCCTCTCTCTCTGCCCTTCCCCCGCTCATGCTCTGTCTCTCTCTCAAAAATAAACATTGAAAACTTTTTTCTTAAATAAACATTTTTAAAAAGACGGTGGGGTCTGACAGGGCGTAAGGGGGCGGGAGCACTTCTGCATTACCTGTGATGACACCTCACAGCCGGAATCCAGATCCTTCTCTAGTTCCGTACGTGACCACGTTTATTGTAAGGGGGGGGTGGTATTGGGGGCATGGGTAGAATTCCATGATGGCCTATTCTTTTTTTTTTTTAAGTTTGTTTGTTTCTTTGTTTATGTATTTATGTATGTATGTATGTATTTATTTATTTATTTATTTATTTTGAGAGAGAGAGAAAGAGAGAGAGAGAGAGAATTCCAAGCAGACTGTGCTATCAGCTCAGAGCCCAATGCGGGGTTTGATCTCACCAACCATGAGATTATGACCTTAGCCGAAATCAGGAGTCGTGGGCTCAACCAACTGAGCCAGTCGGGCGCCCCCATGATGGCCCGTTCTGCCCACACATGTAAACTAATGGCCATTCTGGTATCAGCCTGACGGTCATAGGATCCCGCTTGTGGGAACCTTGAATCCTTTAAATAGATCAGTTAATCAAACTGGAATTCAGTGGTAGCTTGAAAGACTTAAGCGCCGTTTAGTCTTGAAGTAGCTGTGTTTGAAGCTCACCTTTCATTTCTGTCCCTTTTACGTACGCCGTCCAAGGGCCCCTGGACTTTGGGGCGTCCCTGCGGTAGCTGGCCAGCCCCTGTGCCCGCGTTCCCCCGCACGTGTTCAGTGAACACCTCGTGCTCCGAGGTCCCGCCCCAGGCCTCTCTGCTTGCTCTTCCCTCCTCCTGGAACAGTTGGTGCCCAGAAGGCCATCGCTGGCTTCCTCACCTCCTTTGGGTCCTGGCTCAGATGTCACCTTCCCAGGGAGACGGTCCCTGGCCATCTTATTTCAGGTGTACCCCCTCCCCTGCACTCTCGGTCCCACGTGCTACTCCGTCGTCCTCCAGGCCGCTTCTCCCCCATGTGACACACCGTGTGTTTTACTTATTATTTATTGTCCAACTCTGCTTTCCAGACTGTGAACCGCATGTGGGGGGGGGGGCTGTATTTGTGTTCACTGTCGTGTATCTCCAGTTCCAGAGCTCTCCCTGGCACACAGGATGTGCCCAAACCAATATTTATCAAATGAAGGGATGAATCCTTCCTGACAAAGATTTATACTGGCGTCAGCTGGGTAGCATTCTGGAAGTGAGGACTGGACCCGAGTTCCCACTTGAGTCCACGCCCTTTGTAAGGAAGTCCCTTATGTGGGTCCTGGCGGGTTTCTTCTCTGAACACTGTGCAGCCATCACCTGTACACAGATTATAAAGGTACAGCTTGATGGGTTTTTACTAAAGAAAGAATCTTCATCATTGCCCCTCAGGTCAAGACAGAGAATATTATTGTGCCCAGAATTTTCTAGGCCATCCAGATCCAGTCATCCTGATGCTTTGATTGGCTAGATACACTTTATCTTACAATAGGGGCGTAGTTTGACTTATCCTTGAGGCTCCTGGCTTCTCAAGTAGAGGAAGCATGTCTTCTCATCTTTTTGTAAATTTCCTTCTGTGGCCTTGCACACAGGGACCGTCACGCTTGTGATGGATCAGCCCTTAGTCCTGGCTCTGCCTTAGGAGGGGATATGGGCTGAAATACAGGGTCCTGGAATGGTGGAGCCCTGTAGGCTACCAGGTGCTGGCCATGGCTGGGATGGAGGGGCTTTGTCAATGTGGGGAGATGTTTCAGGATAACGTTGAAGAGATCCAATTTAGAAAGGGGATTCAGAACATTTTTTCTGAGGTTTCTAGTTCTTATTCCCTTCCAGATCAGAATGCTGAACTTAATACTCTGAGAGGTGTGCTCATTAGACATTCCTTTATTCATTCACTTGCTTATCCAACAAATATTTATTGAACGCTCCTGGCAATGTCCATAGACCCGGGAGAAAACATAGCAATGTCTTTGCCCTCTTGGAATGTGCATTTTTCATGGGAGAGACAGGTTTTTTTTTTTTTTTTAAGTTTATTGGTGATAGATGGATTACTGCCATGAATAAACCAAATGAGGGCCTGATAAGCAATAATGGGAGGCACCTAGTGGGGCCCCCTGAAGATCTTTTTGAGGAGATGACATTTAAACTGCGGTCTCAGGGCTACAAAGAGCCAGTTAAAGTCCAGGAAGAGGTGGGGGCCTGCTCACAGGCCTCTGGCAGAAAGAGTGTTCACACAGGAAACCAGTGTGAGCAGAAAATAGGGAGGAAAGGGGAAATGGGTAAGTATTGAAAAGTGTTTGCTAGACTTCTATATTAGTTGGGGTTCTGCACAGAACTAAGTGAGAGAGAGAGACATATACAGAGAGATAGAGATACATAGAGATACAAAACTAATCCCCTTTCCTATATATTATATAATGTGTATTAAGTATGAATGTATAACTATATAATGTATATTAATTAATAATATGCATATATAGACTATCTTAGATTAGTTTTGTTTGTTTTTAACTTAAATGGAAGCATGTTTTTAATTATTTGTATCTCGGTTTTTTTGTTCAGCATTCTGTTGCATGTGGTATTAGAGTGCTCCAGAGAGACAGAACCAATAGGATGTGTATATTTATATAGAGAGATTTACATTAAGGAATTGGCTCACATGATTGTGGAGGCTGGCAAGCCCAAAATCTGCAGGGTTGGCCAGCAGGCTGCAGACCCAAAGGTGAGGTGATGTTGCAATTCGAGTCCAAAGAAAGTCTGGCTGGAGACTAGAGAGAGACCCGGTGTTGCAGTTCAAGTCTGAAAGCCTTCTGTTGCAGAACTTACTCTTGCTTGGAGGAGGTCAGTCTTTTTTTTGTACTCAGGCCTTCAACTAATTGGATGAGGCCCACCACATTAGGGAGAGCAATCTGCTTACTCAAAGTTCACCAATTTAAATATTCATCTCTTCAAAAAAACACACTTGCAGAAGCATTCAGAATAATGTTTGACCACATATATGGACACCATGACCCAGCCAGTTGACACATAAAATTAACCATCACACCTGTAGTAATAGTTCATTTTCATTGTTGTTTCTATCTATGAATATATCACAATTTATTTATTTATTATTCTGTTATTGATGCCATTTGGATGTTTTCCAGTTGGGGTATCATAATAATCCCTCTATAACATTCTCCTACATGTCTTTTGACATACATATCTTCATATTTCCTTGATTGTGGTACAGTGTTCCTTTTTTACAAGTCCAGCTTTGCTTTATTACTCTTTTGTTTTGGAATTTTATGTCTAGGCTCCTGAAAGACATGGGTCAGTAATTTTTTTCTTATGATATCCTTGTCAGGTTTTAGGATTAAAGTTATGCTAAAATCATAAAACAGGTGAGAAGAGTTCCCCTTTTTGTGTCTATTGAAGATTTTATGTAAAATTGATGTGTTATTTCTTACTTAAATGGTTAGAAGACTTCATGGATCTTCTGTGAGGGCCTGGAGTCTTATTCTGAGAAGGTTTTAAAATTAAAGAGTCAGTTTCTTTAACAGAGATAAAACTAATTGATTTTCTCTTGTCTGTTTTGTTAAGTTGCAATTTTCTTGGAATTTGTCCATTTTATTTGAAATCTCAAATATATTTTCATAAAAATTGTATTGCATTTTTATAGGCTTTTAAGTATCTGTAGGACCTATAGTGATGTCTCCTGATTTCAACTCTGACAATGACAACTTGTGCTTCATGTGTCCTGTCAAAGGTTTATTGAATTTATTAATGTTTTCAAAGAGCCAACCCTTGACTGTTCATTTTTTTTCTATTGTATATTAATTTTCTATTTCAATTTTTTTTCCCTCTTCCCCTCTCCCTTCTTTTCTTTGGGTTATATTTGTGTTCTGTTTTCTTGCTTTTTGAGATTAATAAGTAAATCATTGATTTTTAGTCTTTCTTCTTTTTCAATATAAGGCTGTAAGTTTCCCTCTACAATGTTAGTTCTGTTGCATCTTCCAAGTTTTGGTATGTCATATCTTTTACCTTTCACTTGAAGATATATTATGATGTCCATTGTAGTTTCTTCTTTGACCCATGGATTCTTTATAAGTGCATTGCTTCATTTACAAATATTTGGGAGTATTCTACTTATCTTTTGTGTCATTGATCCCCAGCATAATTCTATGTGATCAGAGAACACTCTGTCTCAGTCCCTTGACATTTTTTCAGATTTGCTTCATAGCTCCACTAAGGGCCAGTTTCATGTACGCTTGAAAAGCATGTGTATTTTTTTTTTTTAATGATTTTGTTTTTAAGTAACCTCTACACCCAGTGTGGGGCTGGAACTCACAACCCCAAGATCAAGAGTCACGTGCTCTTCTGACTGAGCCAGCCAGGCACCCTGAAAAGAATGTGTATTTTGTAGCTTGTTGGATGCACTGAACAACAACTTATAGTCAATTGGGTTAAATTTGTCATTTGTGTTGTTCATATCATCTGTTGCCTTACTGAGTTTGTATTCATGATGCCAAGAGAAGTGTGTTAAAATTGAAACACAGTTAAAATAAAACTGTGGTTGGGATGTTTTTCTCCTTTCTCTCCACTTTTACATGTTCACTCTTTCCTTCCCACACCCCCCTCCCCCCGTATATATAACAATAAAATAACCTTAAAAAATGACGCAAAAGAAGACATCATTTTTAAAATTATTTTGTTTCATTATTTCATTCCCTCCCCTACTTTGTCCATTATGCATTCCTTTACTATTCTTTTAGTGTTCTCATAGTGGTTGTTGTAGAGATTACAACATGCATCCTTGACTTATTAAGGTCTGATATGAATTAGAGAGTAGAAATACTATCTTAGCATGTGCTGCTTCTGTAGCTAATGTATTATTCTGGAAAAACATGTAAATTTGCTTTTTGTGTATGTGTGTCAGTAAGGTTCTTAAAAGACCTCTTGCAACTGTTAATGTTTTAATAATCACCAGAATGAATTAAGAGTAAAGTTGAAATCTTATATAATCTTTAGAAATCATTCAACTCTTTTGAAATTCTGCTATTAATTTTTCTAGAAAAAGATAAAATTCATCTTAAACAAGAATGATTTATAAATTATTTTTATAATAATCCAAGTACACAGTTGAGGTAAAATCTTGGAGCATTGCCCTTTCAGCATACAGAATTAGTATCTGTTAAATATGTATCAAAGCATGACCCTCTGATAACATATAATTCTCGTTTTAGTTCCTAATGCCACACATTTACATGCAGCAGTGGGGACTCGTGGTCAGTGTGCGTTTGATTTTGTCCTTTGGATTCATGATGCTCTCATGAATCCTCTGGTGAAAAGTCAGACATGGAAAACATACAGGTTTATTTTCAACAAGACCCTGGCACCAGGCAAGCAGGTACATGCTTCTGCAGAGTTTGAAGAAGCCTAGCCTATGAACTCCTTCTAATTTGTAAGCACCTGACCCAAAGTTAAAAGCAACTTATGATCTTTTCATAAAGAGGACTGATGTCCTCTGCATCCTTTGTAATTTTCCCCCGACCTGTTCCTAATTATACCATCTCACCTGGCAATTTGATGCAAACCTCAGTAGGTGTTAATATCAACAAGATTATATTTCATAGGGGAATGTAATTTTCCACTGCCGTCAGCAATGGAAGACGAGTAGGCTGGTAAAAGAAACCCTTTTGCAAGAAGGTTGTATTTGAGGAGTCATTCACAAGAACAAACTATAATTACGAAGCTTTATTTCTACAAAGGAAAAATTTTTTTAACCTTGGTGATGTCTGTTTTCTTAGATTTGGTGGCAGCATTTGGAAAGAGATACTTTGGTGTTGGAAGTCTTGTTTTCCATTATTATTTTGCTTTGAAGTTGTTTGGTGAATTCACTCTGAATGAGACATTTTGGTTATTTCTAGCTAACTGAATTTCTGATTTCCCTTCAGATTCTTTTTTTTTTTTTTTTTTTTTGAGAGAGAGAGAGGGCACAAGTGAGCGAGGGGCAGAGGGAGAGAGTCACAGGAGGGGCAGAGAGAGAGAGAGAGAGAGAGAGAGAGAGAGAGAGGGAGAGAGAAGCGGGGCTCACCCGAAGCAGGGCTCAAGCTCACCTGACGTGGGGCTTGAACTCACGAACCCTGAGATCATGACCTGAGCCGAAGTCAGATGCTTAATGACTGAGCACCCCAAGTGCCCTCCCTTTGGATTCTTAATACCTTCTGAAGGCTAGGGAGGGATATTAACAGAGATTACTTGAAACAAGGTGTGAGATTTTTCTGCCTCTAGAATATGGGCAAAAGGTAAAGTCAACAAATTGTCGCATGATGTCAGCCAGCAGGCTGGGGCACTCCAGATGGCTCTAGCAAGCTGCCTTTGGCCAGCCCTGTCCTCAGGTGGGTGGTTGGGTGGGCAGGAGGGGGGAAGGAGGAGGCATGCTCTTCAGCAGAAGGTTCAAAGAAAAGTCATCCTAAGGTATTTGGGAGTAAACTGGTAGCTCCTCGTTAGACTTCATAATCCGTATGAACTTTTGCTCGTGTGTGTGTGTAGTTTGTTTCTTAATAGTCAGCCTTCAGGTCTCTGTTACCTGGTCTGGTCATGGGATCTCTGTAAATCAGGGTTATGTTTATCGACCTGTTGAGATGCAAAGCAAAACAGAGGCTCTTTGTGTTAGTTTACGAGAGCTGCCGTATCAAAGTGCCACAGACTGGGTGTCTTTAACAACAAAATACGTTTATTTTCCAGCAGTTTTGGAGGTTGAAGTCTAAGGTCAAGATGGTGGCAGGTTTGGTTTCTCCTGAGTTCTTTCTTTCTCACTGGCTTGCGGATGGCCACCTTCTTGTGTGTCCGGGTGTAGTCTTTCCCCTGTATGCATATGTCTGATGTCCCTTTATGAATCCTAATCTTTTTTTTATTTTTCTTAACCTTTATTTTTTGAGAGAGAGAGAGACAAAGCACGAGCGGGGGAGGGGCAAAGAGAGAGAAGGAGGCACAGAACCCGAAGCAGGTTCCAGGATCTGAGCTGTCAGTACAGAGCCCAACGCGGGGCTCGAACTCGTGAGCCGTGAGATCATGACCTGAGCTGAAGTCAGACACTCAACCTACTGAGCCACCCAGGCGCCACCCCCCACTTTTTTTTCTAAGTAGGCTTCACACCCAGTGTGGAGCCCATTGCGGGGCTTGAACACAAGACCCTGAAGTCAAGACCTGAGCAGAGATCAAGAGTTGGACCCTTGGGGCGCCTGGGTGGCTCGGTCCGTTAAGCGTCCGACTTCTGCTCAGGTCATGATCTCACGGTCCGTGGGTTCGAGCCCCGCGTCGGGCTCTGTGCTGACAGCTCAGAGCCTGGAGCCTGTTTCAGATTCTGTGTCTCCCTCTCTCTGTGACCCTCCCCCGTTCATGCTCTGTCTCTCTCTGTCTCAAAAATAAATAAACGTTAAAAAAAAAAATTTAAAAAAAAAGAGTCGGACCCTTAACCAACGGAGCCACCAAGGCGTCCCCATTTTTTTTTAAAGAAGCTCTCTGCCCAACATGGGGCCTGAACTTATGACCTCACATCAAAAGTCACATGCTCTACAAACTGAGCCAGCCATGCACCCTTTCTAATCTCTTCATAAGAGGACACCAGTCAGACTGGATTAGGACTCACTCTAAGAGCCTCATTTTAACTTAATTACCTTTTAAAGGCCCTCTCTCCAAATAGAGTCACATTCTGAGGTCCTGAGGGTTAGAACCTCAACATGTGAATTTAGGGAGGCAGGTGCAATTTAACCTATAACACTACTAGAGTAATCTATTGGTTATCAGGGGCTAGGGGGTGTGGGCAAAATGGGGACATGTTGGTCAAGGGTACGTTTTTGGTCATAAGAGGAATAAGGTCTAGGGATCTAATATACAGCATGGTGACTCTAGTTAATAACACTGTATTATATACTTGAAATTTGCTAAGAGAGTAGATCTTAAGTGTTCTCACCACACACACACACAAAAGGGGGTAAGTAATGTTTTTTGTTTTTTTCAGAGAGAGAGAGAGAAAGCCAGAAGGGGAGGGGGCAGAGGGAGAAAGAGAGAATCCCAAGCCGGCTCCACACTCAGCACAGACTCCCATGCAGGGCTCTATCCCAGGGTCCTGGGAACTGACCTGAGTGGAAATCGAGAGTCCCTTGACCAACTGAACCACTCAAGCGCCCCAGAGGTTAACCACTGTTATGTAAATAAGCTTGATTGTAGGACTCCTTTGACAAGATAGATAGATAGATAGATAGATAGATAGATAGATAGATAGATTTATTCATCTTAAATATATAAGATTTTTATTAATCAGTATGGTTTTATCAGTCAACCAATAAACCCCGGGGGGGGGGGGGGTGGAGACTACCTGTAGGAATTTCTTAGCACTATTGTTCTAGAACAAGTATCAGGCTGTTCTCTGAAACTAGTGACCCTGGACCCAATTCGAACGTGTCTGGGTGGGGAGGAATTTCCCCACCACACCAGTTCTCAGACACCAGCTGGGTGTCCAACGATCCGACTCCATTCCGACACCATCTACTTGGAGGTGGCGTCGGATCTCCCAGGTTCAGGGCTCAGCCCTACCAGACTGCCCCCCAGCCCCACACCCGTGCACTTCAGGTGCCAGCCCCAAGTCCAGGCTGCCACCTGTGTTCCCGACCACCCAGCTATAAATCGGAGGCTCCCACGGCCCTCGCCTTGGGTCTGATTCATTCACTAGAGCGGCTCACAGAACTCAGAGGAGCATTTGACGTACTAGACTACTGGTGTATTATTAGAGGCTCCAAGTCAGGAGCGGCCAGACGGAAGGGAGGCACAGGACAAGGTGTGGGGAAAGGGCACGGAGCTTCCGTATCTCTGGGCACGCCCTTTTGTTAATCTCTATGTGTCCCCCGACCCAGAAGCTATCTGAACACCGTCCTTTTGGGTTCTTACGGAGGCTTCATTGCAGGAGCATGATGGATGAAATCCTTGGCCTCCAGACCCCCTGCCCTCCCTAGGTCAAGGGGTGGGGCTGAAACTTCCAGCCCTCCAATCACCCAGTGGGTTCACCCAGCAACTTCAACCAGTCCCGCCGCCTCCCCCCCCACCCCCCCCCCCATTCTGAGAAGTGGTCTAAAACTCGCCTCATTAACATAACAAAGACACCTTTCTGCCCTCCAACGCTTAGCAAATTGCAAGGGTTTTAGGAGTTCCCTGACCGACAGGGACACTGAGATGAAGACGAAATATCTATTTCTTATAAATCACAGTCTCACAGACATTCTTTAAAATGGCACCAAACTCCATCCAGCCCAGGTGCTAGAGTAAATGCCTCATCTGGCTTGGAAGAGAGCAGCCCTGTTGGCCTTTTGATAACAAAATCAGAGCCCCCAGGTCACTCCCTGATTCTGTGACCTAAATAGGAAGGCACCTGCTTTGCAAGAATGTGGCAGGTCCCCTGGGAGGCGCCCTTGCTGGGTGCACCCTCCGTGGGCACCAGGCCACTTGCCCATCTTCCCGACTTTTTATTTTTAGATTTTTTTTTTTTTTTTTCTTCCCATGAATACTCCACCACTGAAACTGTCACACTGGGTATCCTGATTGTGTCTCATACTTTTTAGGGCTGCAAACAATGGAGGCTTTTCATTCTTAGTGATTTCTTTGTCCTTAGTAATGGCACTGACGTCTGGGGATGACTGCTTGTTTTTCTTTGGGCTTCTTCATCTCCAAGGTCAGACTTTAGTACACGGAGAGCCAAGAGTGGGAACTTCCCCTTCCTCTTCCTCCTCTTCTCCCGTTTGAGGAAACTTTTCAAATAAGAGGAAAGAGAG
Source organism: Panthera leo (assembly GCF_018350215.1). Lineage (NCBI taxonomy): Eukaryota > Metazoa > Chordata > Mammalia > Carnivora > Felidae > Panthera > Panthera leo. The sequence goes on from NC_056687.1 coordinate 10,756,966, forward strand.
GGTGTGAGTAATACTTTCTCAGATTCGAAAGATCATTAAGGGGCACTATCAACTCATTTTTTGACTCTCGGAGATGTTCATCTTCGTTCTGTTTGTTTGTTTGTTTTAAGTTTGTTCGTTTGTGGGGCGCCTGGGTGGCTCAGTCGGTTCAGCATCCAACTTCGGCTCGGGTCATGATCTCACGGTTCCGTGAGTTCGAACCCTGCATCAGGCTCTGTGCTGGCAGCGTGGAGTCTGCTTGGGATTGTTTCTCTTACTTTCTCTCTGCCCCTTCCCGGCATTCTGTCTCTCTCTTTCTCTCTCCTTCCCTCCCTCCCTCCCTCCCTCCCTTCCTCCCTTCCTCCCTCTCTCTCTCTCTCTCTCTCTCTCAAAAATAAATAAATAAACTTAAAAAACATTTTTTTTTTAATTTATTTATGTCTACACCCAACATGGGGCTCAAACTCACAACCCTGAGATCAAGAGCTGCATGTTCTTCCAGCTGAGCCAGTCAGGCACCCCTGTTCTGTTCAGTTTTTTCAATTTTTTTTTAAGTTTATTTATTTATTTTGAGAGAGAGACAGAGAGAGACAGGCAATAAGGGGCAGAGAGAGAGAGAGAGAGAGAGAGAGAGAGAGAATCCCAAGCAGGCTCCCACTGTCAGCACAGAGCCTGACGCGGTGCTGGAACCCACAGACCTCAAGATCATGACCTGAGCGAAACCAAGAGTGGGACGCTTAACCGACTGGGCAACTCGGGCACCCTTGTTCTGTTTTTTAACAAGACTCTCCTTCTAGCCTTCCTTCCTGTGCCCGGTCCTGGAGCTTCCTGAGCAGGACAGTCAAGATCCTAGAAACAGCATCTTCATTTGGCTGTTGGGACGTTGGAACTGGTATCTTTGAACTGTGAGGTAGTCTTTGAAAACAAAATCACAAGGAAGGCCGTTGGCTATTTAAACTCTCCAGCTTGAAGTGATTTCCAATATTGATCTTTCCCACAGAGCCTAAGACTCCCCTGAGGCCCCTGGGCCCATCCCTAGAAGGGCCTAGAACTCCGACTCACTGCTCAGTGTTTTTGGTTTTCAGGATTTTTCTAGTGCTTGTCAAAAGACATTTTTGAAGTCTTTTGGCCTAAAAGTCTCCTTCCTCGCCCTCCTCGCCGGTCTTGTTTACAAACATCCCCTGGGGTGACTTTCTATGCTTTTTCTTGACTTGCAACCAGCCAGCTTTTATACATATGTCATCAATGGACAGGAGCCAAGGAAGGAGGAAGCCTCCAAGGTCTCGGGGGTCTCAGACTCACAGCGCCTGGGCTTTGGATCCCTGCTCTGTGCAACCTCGGGCAAGTTGGTTAACCTCTCTGGGGTTGGATTCCCTCATCCATAAAGTGGGATGAATACTGCATGCCTCTTTGGACCCCAGGGTCAGAGGTGAGGGGCCGAAGAAAAGCATCCAGAGCCCCCAGGGCAACCCCCACACCCATGTCCCCTCCCCACGCTGGTTCCAGGGAGTCTGTCCAGTGTCCCGCGCCTGTTTTTGCAAGCGCTGCCTTTCGGCTGCGTCGGGTTACAGCATACAATCCCTGCAGCCCAGAGGACGTGACTGGATAATAGCCTGTCAAGTGAGCCACGGTGATATTTGAACATGAGCCCCGATCTGATTATTCTTCAGTCATTCAACCCCGGCAAGAACAGATTCATACTTTCCACTGCTGCCTGCGCCAGCCGGTTTCCATATCAGCCGGAGTCTCAGGAAGATGGAGGGACACACTGTCATTCTTTCCATTCGTGCTGACCCCACTCGCTATCAGGCCTGAGCGCCAGCACGTTCAGCTCAAGGAAGCTGCAAGTGCCGACCGGGCTGCGCAGACCGGCTTCCGTTTCCAGCACGCTTGAGGGGAGATAAGGCGGCTCTTCGTGTTCTAAAGCCGGACTCACCTTACCTGCAAAAGCAAGATGAACGGGGCCTCCTCCCCTCTCCTTGGGAACCTGTGGCCAAGTTCGCTTTTTATTCTGAGCCACTGAAGTGAGGGCAGTGCGGACACTTTGGGTCTGAAAGGAATGCGATGCGACCTTCTCCTCTCTGCTCCCTGACGCCTGCTGTCACTTGAAAAGAGTCAGACTGGTAGCAAATCCCATATGAATTCTTCCACGGGGGGGAAAGATCGGTGGTGGTCATTTCTGTTTGATAGAGCAGACAGGCAATTCCAAGGAAAAAAAAAAAACCAACCAAACCAAACAAAAATTCTTCAGCTCACGGTCATTACTGAAAACCGGCGGCCCCGATGGAGTCGGAGCTCGCGGCCCTGAACCTGGCCAACCCACCACGGCCCTCCCCTGAGCCCAGGGACGTAGCTGACACTCTGTTTCCGTTTTAGAGAATTCATTCCGGGGAACTGAGAGGTGGGTCTATTTTAGGACCCTTGACTAATTCATTTTATTCTGTTTTCTGTAAAGCAAAGAGTGTTATCCATCAGCAAGCGTAAGTAACGTCTGAGGAATGCAGCTACACTGTGTTAGGTTTGGGGTCATGATTATTGAATGGGTCCTGAGCTCATGAGAAATTCAGAGGCCCCCATCCTTGCTCCAGGCCCGGGGCCAGTGATCTGGACTTGGCCCTCAGCACTGCAAGTTGAATCACCTTCCCAAGCAATCCCTAAACAGCCGGCCTAAACATCTCTCAGGGACCCACCTTCCAGAATCGCTAAATACAGATCCTTTTTCATTTCCTGGGTTTTTTGTTGTTTTTTTTTTTTTTTTGTCTGCTTGGTTTTGTTGTTCCTCACGCGAGGCGCCTAAGTACTGGGTGACCTTGCCCCAGGGGTCACAGGGACTCACAAGTGTTGAGTTGGGACTGGTAACCCAGCCCTGCTCTTCCCAGGCCAGGAGAGGCTGGTGGCCGAGACGCTGTGTGCACAGCCACACAGACCACCTGGAACATTCTGTAGTGTGACCGATGCCCCTGCAGTGTCGCTCCGGCCAAGATGGACCTCCCAGAGGACCCACTAAGTTCCAGAGATTCTTCTCTAACCCTTAGGAAAGGTTACTTGTAGGGAAGACTGTCTACAAAGTCTCCTCTCCCTCTCTGGGCGGACCCATCACCCCAGGGCCCAGAGAGGGGCTGCCAGGACGGGAGCAGATGTCACGGTTGGCCCCAGAATAGAGCTGGTCTGTCCAATCCACCTGCTGCCCCGTGACGGCAAGCTGCATGGGAATCGAGCCTTAGACAACCAGTTCAGTTGTCTGTGACAAAGCATTTCCACTGTCAATGGCTTCAGCCAAATGGCCCATTTATAAAAATGATTGTCCAGTAGGCTTTGGATGCACACTGGTTATCTTCTTACTTTCTCGGCTCAGTGGAGAGATGATAAGAATATGTAGTGTGGTTGGGGCTCAGTCGGTTGAGCGTCCGACTTCGGCTCAGGTCACGATCTCACGGCCCGTGGGTTCGAGCCCCGCGTCGGGCTCTGTGCTGACCCAGCTCAGAGCCTGGAGCCTGCTTCGGATTCTGTGTCTCCCTCTCTCTCTGCCCTTCCCCCGCTCATGCTGGGTCTCTATCAAAAAATGAATAAACGTTAAAAAAAAAAGAAGAATAGGTAGTGTGGCCTGTCGCAGATTTCTCATGTCGGCTGGTGGGCCCCTGGACTCCGACCTTAGCTGGCTCGGCCTCTTCCTCCTCTTCAGCCCCTGTCAGTAGTCTACAGACTGACATCCAGACCTCTCCACGGACTCCCGACACGTCCCAGCGGGACTTCCGTTCGGACGCTCACAAACCTCGAAAGCTGTGTGTGTCCAAACCTGGGCCGCCGGCTCTGCTCCTAAACTTGTCCACCTCTCCTTTGTTTTCTCCCAACCACTGAGCTGTTCGGGTCAGAAACAAGGGAGAGCGTTGTTGATACCTTCTCTCTCACCATCACTGATTCAGCCAAAAGTTCTGTAGATTTCACATCTAACCATGCGTCCCTCCCGTTTCCACTTCCCTGTCCTCACTAGAACTGCCTCAGTTCGGTCTCTGAGACCGTCCCTTGCCTAGGTGACTGCAACAGCCTCATACCTGACTTTGCCGTCCGCTCCCGTGACCCCCGATCTACCTCTAGCCTGCTCCCTGAGAGATCTTTCTGAAGATCTGTTTAAGCATCTCACTGTCCTGCTATGAAGAACTCGTTCACACTTATCCACAGTCTAGAAGTTGAAGTTCAAGATCCTTACTTGGCAAACAGGCCTTTTGTTTGGCTCCTGCTTACGTCTCTGTTCCTCCCCTGCCTTTCCCTAGCATGGCTCGTTTAATGCAGGGGTGTGGACCCAGTGGGGTCCCCAGGATGCAGGCAGCTGTATGATGAAGCTGGTGGTGGGTCTGCCTGGGATGCCTCTCCCTGCTTCTGCATCCAGTTGGCCCCCTTCGGTCCTTCTGGTAGCCTCTTAAGATTGTTTTTTTTCTTTAAAGAGACTTCATGTTTTAGAGGGGCACCTGGGTGGCTCAGTCGGTTCAGTGTTCGACTCCTGATTTCAGCGCGGGGGTCATGATCTCGTGGATTGTGAGATCGAGGTCTGCGTTGGGCTCTGTGGTGAGTGTAGAGCCTGCTTGGGAGTCTCTCTCTGCGCCCACCTGCTCGTACACATGCTCACTCTCTTTCTCAAAATAAACGTTGAAATAAAATAAAATAGGGGCGCCCAGGTGGCTCAGTCGGTTAAGCATCCTACTCTTGGTTTCGGCTCAGGTCACGGTCTCGCGGTTTGGTGAGTTCCAGCCCTGCGTAGGGTTCTGTGCTGGCAGCGCGGAGCCTGCTTGGGATTCTCTCTCTCTCCCTCTCTCTCTGCCCCTCCCCCACTCGTGCTGTCTCTCTCTCTAAGAAATAAACTTTAAAAAATAATAATAAAATAAAAATAAAAATCAAGAGACTTCATGTTTTAGACTAGTTTTATGTTCACAGCAAAATTGTACGGACGGTGCAGATTTTCCATATGGCCCTGCTCCACTCCCCCTCCCGCCCCCGCCATGCACAACCTCCCCATTATCCACAACCTCCCCATTATCCACAGCCTGTACCAGAGGGTGCCTTTACCACGGTTGATGGCCCTGCACGGACACATCATCACCACCCAGAGTCCACAGTTTACGGTAGGGCTCCCTCTTGGTGTCGTGTTGTACGTTCTGGGGGTCTGGACAAATGTACGGCGAAATGCATCTGCCGTTACAGCGTCACACAGAGTATTTCCGCTGCCCTCCAAATCCTCCTTGTGCGGCCTGTTGATTGTAAGACAGAGAGGCAGACTCTTCCCAGCTAACCTCTGATCTTCTCCAGTGAAAAGCCTGTCTTGGTACTGCCCTGCTCGTTCCTAACACACGTTCTCTGCTCGCCTTGTGATATATTGTTAGTAAGTGTTTGATGAATGAACGCATGAACGCATGCATGCATGAGTTGGCCATACGCTTAAAAGCCAAGTCATGACTGAGCCCAAGGGGATAGCATAAGTCGCTGGGTGTCTTTGCGTCTTCTCCCACCCATGCCTTTGTATTATAATATTCATTCGACTGCAATAGATTCCCCGCCAAGCAAGCCATTAGACCCCCTGGAAATCTGCCCAGTTTATACTTTAAAACATCGTTATGTGTTCACCCAAATGTGCCGACTTCTCCGGTGCCAGTGGCTCACTCTCAACCTACTACAATTTCTCTCTTCTGAAGACTCTAGTTCCTGGCTGGTTTGGGTTTTATTTGTAGTAAAATTCAGCATCCTTCCTTAAAAAGAAAGGCCGAGTGGAGAGGGACAGGAGGCATTCGTAGTTGCCTCTAAAGTTTTTTTTTTGTTTTTTTTTTTTAACGTTTTATTTATTTTTGAGACAGAGAGAGACAGAGCATGAACGGGGGAGGGGCAGAGAGAGAGAGGGAGACACAGAATCGGAAGCAGGCTCCAGGCTCCGAGCCATCAGCCCAGAGCCGACGCGGGGCTCGAACCCACGGACCGCGAGATCGATACCTGAGCTGAAGTCGGACGCTTAACCGACTGAACCACACAGGCGCCCCGGTAGGTGGCTTTATTAAAGGAACAGGAGGACCCCGCCACGCTTGGAACTCCTCAGAGGCGCCCCCCGCCCCGGTTCGCTAGGGTCCGAGTTGGATGGTGTCCCGGAGGCTCTCTTCTCCTTGTCACAGGCCCCCCTGGAAGCCGTCCAGAGCCCGGTCCTCGCAGAGGCCTCGGATCTCCTTGCGGGAAGGAACGGGTCGGGGAGAGGACACGGCCCCCCGGGGGCGCGAGTGGGGCAGGCGTGATCCTGGAGGGCTCCCTGACTCCGTTACTGCGCTGATCTGGCGAAGCATGAAACCCCCGCGCCCGTGTTGGGAAACAGAAGGAAGAACTAGGAGGCCAGTTCTGAAATCAGTGAATTGTGTCACCGGGCAGCGGCCTGGGACCGTCTCGGGTCAGCTCCGTTGTTGAGCTCCTGGACCCCAGGCCACATCTCCCTCAAGCTCTCCCTCCTGCTGACCTCCCCCCTCCTCCAGCCCCCACATCTGGGCTGCGGCATCTGGGAGGCTTCACCGGACCCTGGCCCGCTCGCGCACCCAGAGCGACCGAGAGCTGACCGTCCCGGACCGTGTGACGAAAGGAACCCGAGCTCTGGCCGCGCAGGCCTGGGTCGGACCACCTCGCTTTGTTCTGAGTTCGTTTCCTGGTCAGGGAACCGACACCCACCTCGAAGGGCTGTCCGGAGGAGGAAACGAAAACGAGGTGTTTGAGGCCCGCCCGGCGAGCTGCCTCCTCGTCCACCCTCCCGTGTCTCGGTTGGGGGATTTTTTTGCGCAGGTCCTTCCAATTGGCAGAATCCTGCTGAGGAAGGCCTCGTCGCTGCCCTTCCCGTGTGAAATGCCTTTTATTTTCACTTATTTTTTTTTTTTTAATGTGTATTTATTTATTTTGAGAGCGAGCCACGCACACGTGGGGGAGGGGCCGAAAAAAGAACCAGAAGCCCCAGCCGGCTCCGCGCTGTCGGCCCAGAGCCCGACGTGGGGCTCGATCTCAAGAACTGGGAGGTCATGACCCGAGCCGCAATCAGGCGGATGCTTAACCGACTGAGCCACCCAGGCGCCCCGCTCTGCCTTTTAGAAAACACTTTTACTTCACACTTTCTGCTTTGTCACCCTCCAGGCAGAGATTTCTCAGGCTCTGTCTGGACGTCCTTAAAATGGGCTCCCCTCAGGAGCAAGATCACCTCCGCCATGACGTCGGGCGTCTACAAGAAGCTGCGTGATCAGGAGAGGGAGAGAGAGGGGTTAGGAAGAGGAGGAGGGAAGAAGGAAATGCTGTCGTGAGCAAGTTGAGTGTGGTAGTTCCCGGCGGGGCAGGGACGAGGTGGAGAGCTGGTGTTTTCCTGAGGAGTCCCGCGCCCCTGCTGAGGGTGGGCCATGGTTGTGGGGGAGGGGCCAGGTAGCTGCTGCAGGGAGAGGCGCCTTCTGACCACCTCTCTGCAAAGCCCCAGGACCAGTTTGGGTAAAAAGTGACGCATGATGTTGCTTAAAAAACTCACCTGATGGAAGGGGACTAGTTTTAGGAGAGGCCCTCAAATTTTACAGCTGACAGCGTCCACTTCCCTTTCCCTCTCAGCTCTTCGCGATTTCCTCCCATCTGTCCAGTTCCACCTTCTAGGGCCCCTGCTTTTATATTCAGGTGACTAATGTTTACATTCTGTGCCTGTGACCGTTGTCCATGTTTTGTTCATAAGTTGATTCTAAAACCGGAACGTCAGTAAGCAGGGTTTATGCTATTATAACTCTGAAAATGTTCTTCAGCACTGGGCCAACCAGTTGGTTCGGATTCATTTCCTTCTAAGTAAGTCCAACTTCACGACTCAGGAGGCACTGGAAGAGAAAGTATCTAACATCAAAGGCAAATGGATTCTCCTTTTGTAACACTCAAAAATCTGCCGGTTTAAAATCCTGTGATTTTTGGACCTGACTTACTTGGGTAGTATTTTTATTTTTCTTAATTTCTGTGTGTGTGTGTGTGTGTGTGTGTGTGTGTGTGTGTGTGTGTGAGAGAGAGAGAGACAGAGACAGAGACAGAGACAGAGAGACAGAGAGACAGAGAGAGAGAGGCTTTATCATAGTCTGAAGTCTTTGTGTCTTCTCAATTATGGGAAACTTTCTGTTATTCACATTTTTGCATTCTGGCCTGGCTCTTCTCAAGATCTGAGGCTTTCCTGCCACCTGGGCACTTTTCTTCACTCCTCCCTGAGCGTTCCCGAGATCCCCTGTCGTTGTCTTCTGTGGTTCATGCCTTCATCTGGCCGGACTACATTCATCTTAACTCTCCCCAACACCCAAGAGAGAATGAAAAGTAAATGATGTGACTTCTTGAAATATCTCAAAAAAAATAGGCACCATCCCACTTGATTGCTAGTTTTTCTCTGCACGTAGAATTGTCTAGTGAATACTGTTCTCTCCCAGAACTTTTCGGGAAGCTCATTGTCCTCTAGGGACGAGTTTGGCTGATGTAAAGGCTGAGGTCAGTCTGACTCACACACCTTTGTAGGGAACTTATTTGTTTTTCTCTTAAAGCATTTTTCTTCATCATTTCTGTTCTGAAATGCTTTGCAGATAGGTTTACATGTGAATCTTTATTCATGGTGGTCTTCATTTGCCAATTTATTTCCATCTCAACAATCATTTCCTTTAGGCCCGAGGAATGTTTGGTTTTTTTTTTTTTTTTTTTTTAAGCATTCTTAATCTCTTCCCCTTAATTTATTTCTCCTCTTTCTGGAACCCTGGCAATTTCATGTCGGGCCTCCTAAATTGGTACCCTCTCTTATATTTTCTATATGTGTTTTTGTGACACAGATAATTTTGACAGTGTTCTACCAACTAGAGAGGCAATGTATATTGTTAACAGCAATAATGAAAATTACCAGGAGAAGTTATTATGGGATACAGTAAGGCCTTACAGGAGGCAGGAGCGATGGTCCTTATTGGCAAGATAGAGAAGGAGCCAAGAATGAGTGAAAATACAGAAAAATGGTGTCGTACAAAGGGAGAAGTTAATGCAAGTTTCTCGGCTTTGATAGTCTTAAAAAGTGGATGTTCAGGTCATTGACGGGGGCTAAAGTCTCAGGGGTAGAAAAAGGTACGGAAACACCTGCTGAGGCAACAGTGGTGAATGGAAGTTTGCCCCGGAAGCCTTGAAGATGCACCTGAAGTTGTATAGGATGTCTTTGTAGTGGGATTGGTTGGCCTGGCTTTACGTCCAATAATCAGAACCTGTGAGCAGGAGTGAGTTGGAAATTGAGCAAGGCCAGCATGTGACCGGACATTGATGAGGGAACTCAACCAAGGCAAAATATTGTCATCAGCGATGTGAATACGAGAGATTAGCTACCTAATCTTGACTTTATCCAAGTCCGTGATTCAATGTCCTCTCTGTGTCCTTCCCTGCTCCCTCAGTCACCATCACGATGCCAACCTTTGTCCCGGAAGCAAAAAGGAGGCAAAAAGGAAGAAGTTGGAAGCTTTTGGTCCCCCAAATTCGAGGCAGTCTGCTAAAATCTTTCCATATACCTCAAGTCTGTTTTCAGACATTATCCTTGGATCAGCATCGTAAATCCAAAGTAATTTCATCTTGTACCATAAATTCTAGGTGACGTTGGCTTGGATCTAGGAACAGAGACCAGATAAGTCAAATTCACTCACTTTCATTGACTTCAGAATTGTTGAAGCTGGAAGAAACCTCAGAGATCCAGCCAAGCGGTTTTGAAATGGTCTCATTTTGGGGTTTTGTTGTTGTTTTTAATGAAATCAAGATTCGTTTTTCAAACGAACTCTCTCACTGAACCCAACACGTAAGCAGAGCAGAGAGGAGTTGCCCCGTTGTGCAGTAGCGGTCTGCCTTGGAACCCCCCACGGAGTTCCCCATCACATCCACAGACTCCTAGTAGTTCCCCATATTTTATTTAAAAAAATTTTTTTAACATTTATTTATTATTGAGAGACAGAGAGAGAGCATGAGCAGGGGAGAGGCAGAGAGAGAGAGGGAGACACAGAATCCGAAGCAGGTTCCAGGCTCCGAGCTGTGAGCACAGAGCCCGACGCGGGGCTCGAACTCACAAACCGCAAGATCATGACCTGAGCCGAAGTCAGAAGCTCAACCGACTGAGCCACCCAGGCGCCCCAAGTTCCCCTTATTTTATAATCGAGGACGCGGAATCCAGACGAGGGCAGGTGGGGTCAGAACTGCACTTCCTGCTTTCTCTTCTCTGTGTTCTCCCGCCAGCGAGAGACAGCAAACCCCGGACAGAAAAGAGCTGTGGATGAATCCAGATTTTGCCATTCTAGCTCCTCACGGGAATGAAAGGAGCTGTCTCGGGAGAGTTTTAATCCAAGGCTTTTTTTTTTTTTGCCTTAGGCTCTTACCAAATCCCCCAGGATCTCATAAGGGACTTAACTGCTTGTGTTCTAGTCCCAGAGACACATGCGAGCCCTTCAGACAGTGCAGGTGAATTCTGCAAGTTTCCCAGCCTACATCCTGGGAACCACTGGGCACTGTGTTTCCCTAGCTTTATAAACCGGCTCTTCTGGCACTGGGATGACCATTCTCTGCCCTTTCTTGGTCACCTATTATGTTACTGATAATTAAATTAGGTCTTTGATTGGCAAGCAAGTAAAATCAGTTTGTTGTAATTTACCAAATTAGTCTTAGTGACTAATTGTGAAGTCATTTACATGTTTTATCTGTATTAGCTGTATTGTTTTAATTTTAAATGAATTGATTGACATTATTAGGGAGATTTAGTTTCATTAATTGAAAGTACATTCACGTTTTGACACAATACCTCTTTTTGAGAGGTAAACGTAAGTTTAAGTTCTATAGAATACACTTAATCAGGGTTTTTTTGTTGTTTTTTTCTTTAATTTTGTTTAACGCTTTATTTTTTAAGAGACAGAGAGGGACAGAGTGTGAGCTGGGGAGGGGCAGAGAGAGAGGGAGACACAGAATCTGAAGCAGTTCTCCAGACTCTGAGCTGTCAGCACAGAGCCCGACATGGGGCTTGAACCCTCGGACCATGAAATCATGACCTGAGCCAAGTCGGATGCTTAACCGACTGAGCCCCAGGTGCCTTAACCGACAGGTGCCCCAATAATTCAACCATTTTATACATTTCCCAAAGGGGAGAAATTTAAAAGGATAAGACACATGAACACCTACACACAGTTGCTGGCACACAGGACATGCTTAAATTGTTCATTGCTTTCCTTTCCCTCCCCTCTCCTCCCCCTCCCTTCCCTTTTATCCAATCATCCCCACCCCTCACACGCCCCGTCCTCACTGTGAGTTCAAACCCCACGTCGGGCTCTGTGCTGACATCTCAGAGCCTGCTTCAGATCCTCTGTCCTCCTTTCTGCCCCTCCCCCGCTGGTTCTCTCTCTCTCTCTCTCTCTCTCTCTCTCTCTTTCACACACACACACACACACACACACACACGCAAAATAAATAAACTTTTTTTTAAAAATGGCCTCTAATCTAAGATAGGCTAACTTGTAAAGAATCACACAGACTAAAGGCAGCATCCGTTAGTGTTCGGATTAAATTATTTTAAATTCCTGGAAGGAAACGGACTCTTATTTGAGGATCAGTCTTTCAGGATTTGTGGTGATTCCTACACAGCAGTTTCTCCAACTTCAAAACTAAGTTTTATTCCAAAGATTCTCCCTGTGAGCCTACCACTTAGTCCTCGAAAGGCACTTGGCCACCTGCCCCGTGAAAAGGCAGGTCCAAATGCGTCCCGTTCAGCTGGTTCTGCCCCACTTGTCCCCGAGCACAGAAGCTTAGAGCAACAAAGCTCCCTTCCACTGACAGCCCCTCACCCTTAACATACGATCCACTTGGGATTCCCGCGTTGGTGTCAGGAAACCCTTCTGAGGAGCCCGTCTACTGGAAATGTCCGGGAACTAAGGTGGCCCCAACGCTCTTCTGCTCCCTGGCACCCTGCCATCTCTCACCAGCAGACACACTTTTTAGACTCAATTACGGCCTCGTTGTCATTGCGAACTTGGAACACTGAATTCTCACAGTTAACCGAAAGGTTAAAACACATTCGAGGTCAAGCTCTTAACAGCCAGTCTAATTCAATTAGCGAGGTCTGTTGATGGCTTTGGTGGGGGAGGAAGAGCTGCATCCAATAAAGAGTGTCTTCGGTTTGCCCTTTCTGCTGCCTAAAGCGAGTGCAGAAAAAAAGTCTGCGGACTTCCAGATGGAATTCTGACTTGAAGGGGCCCGGGAAGCATTGGCCAAAGCACGAGTAGCCAGCTGGAGTGCTGAAGCCGGAAGTCAGCTTTCAGCGTGCGTGTTGAACTTCCTCTTGATGGGACTGTGGTGGGTTTTCAAAGCCGGAGCCCAGGTCTCGAGTGGAAGGCTCACGTCCCCCTGGAAGCTGCGTTAAGTGCAGTGCCACACGGGTCCGCCAACACCTCCCCTGCTCTCAGAGCTTAGTCCTCCTATGCAGTCATCCATCGGGTGGAATTTGGTCCTGACTGTGAGAACCGACCAAATGCATGAGACACAGGACAACAGTATCTCTTTCACTCTGATTATCTGCTGTCCACGTAGCAGACAGAACTCTGGAATAGAAATGGAAAAAGAGAAGCACATGATTCCTCCCCACGTTTCCTCTTAGGTTACTATTTCATTGCAGCAGCGGCAGCAAGTAGGAAATTCTAATGAAGCCCAGACTTGCTAGAGACTTCTTCAGTTGGTTGTAGGTTAAACCTTACAAAGATTTTCCCAAGCATTTTTCCTGCCAGTAACTAGGCTGAAGTTTTAATTTTTTTTTTTAAGTTAATTTATTTGAGAGAGAGAGAGAGAGAGAGCAGGAGGGGCAGAGAGCGGGAGAGAGAGAGAATCCCAACCAGACTCCACTCTGTCATTGTAGAGCCCCATGCTGGGACTCTGGGCTTGATCTCAGGAATGGCGAGGTCATGACCTGAGTGGAAACCAAGAGTCAGACGCTGAACTGACTGAGCCACCCAGGTGCCCTTGAAGTTTTGTTTCAAAGTTGATTTGAGGTTATTCTGAGTACTTGGGTTACCTTTTTGTAACAGAGTGATGCCTCTTAGAGCTTGTATTCCCAATCTTTTAAGTATTCCAAGTTTCTCTTTAGTGGAAACGATCTCTGCCTCTCTTGCTCGAAAGCATGTGGGTTGCGCCCACACGGAGCCTCAAATGCAGAAACACTCGGAATCATCATGGCGTTTGGGGGCTTGGGGGTGGGTGGAAGTCAAAGCAACACCGTGGGTCAGATTTTTAGTTTAAAGCCGTCCGGTCAAACAACTCTGAAGTGAGGGCGCAAACCACGATCCTGGCCCCTCCTCCAGGTGAGGGTGTGAGCCAAACAGGGCCTGTGTGTCTTGGGAGTGTGCCGTGCTCCCTCCGACCGGGGGGAGCAAGTGATTGGTTTGCCACCTACCTTTCGCACCTACCTACCGGCGTGCGCTTATGTGCGTGGGCGCCCTGGCTGTGCGCGTGCGCAGAAGTCGCCCTGTGCGTGTGCGCACGCTGAGAAGGGAGAAAGAAAAAGGGGCGGGGAAGAAAAAGCAAGGACAGTTTACTTGTGCCTCGGAGAAGCTGGAGGACAGAGGAGCCATGTTTTGGGGGTTTGGGGCGGGGAACGTGGCGGCGTGTGGCTTGTAGTCAGCCTCCCACGGTGGACCCCGGCAGTGGGCTTCCCCGGTGGAACCCTCCTCTGGCCACGTCCCCAGTTCCCAAAGGGACACACCATCGAGGCCCTACACCTCTCCATTTCCGCCGCACTGTGGATACCCAGGACCCCGCACCTCCCTCGCTAGATGACCCAGATCCACTGCCAAGGTCTCTGTGGGTCTCCTACCCAGGTCCGAGCTCTAGGACCTCTGGTAAAAACACCAACCCCATTCATGACGGCCCCACCACGGTCCTCTAGGTACCTCCCAAAGGCCCCTCGCCCAGATACTGTCACATTGACATTAGCGCTTCAACAGATGGCAGAAGGGGGCACGTTCAATACACTGCAGTAACCTGTTTTGTTTTTTTTTTTTTTTTTTCAAGTTAGGAAGACAGAACATATTTTATTTGAAACTTTTGACTGATGAAGGCTTTTAACCGTTTAGGTGCCTGGTGTGCGGGCCTCCGTTGGTTCAAGAAAGGCAGCTGGCCCTCAACCCAAGTGCTGTGATATGGAGCAGGTGTGGGGTTCTCCGTGCAGGATTGGGAGACCCGGGGTTGGGAAGAGGCTTTCCGGGTCCCGAAGCCACGTGTGCGGGTCTGCCTTGCCGGGCCCGTGCCCGTCCATGTTCACGGTCGCCGGGCCTCTGCTGGGGCAAGGGCAGCTTCCTGTGTTCGCCGGCAGCCCGCTGCATCCTTACATGGCTCTGAGATACTCCCCTCTTCTCTTTGGCCCAAGTCATCCCCGTTTCCACCGTGGCACTGTCTAGTATGATCCAGAAAGGCGGCAGTTCAGGCAGGGAGTCGAAGGTGTTCCCGAGAGAGGGTAGCAGCCAGCCTTGGGTGCAAGAGACGGGGTGCAGGTCCCTGAGACGATACGCAGGAAATGGCCTTAAACAGTGACGTGCCATTGAAACGTGAGGGGGTAGCCCTCGCTCTGTGTCCCTGGCCGAGTGCTGGGAACACAAGTGTCCGCCCCGGAAATGGAGCAGCACCCGGGTTTGGGGGGCCGGGGATGGGCTGGGAGGCGGGGCTGGCGGGTGGCTCTGGGCGACCCGCTCCGCCGCCGGGATGGCGGGCCACGCTTCCCAAACTGCCTGTGACTTTGACCAGATTTGTTGCAGTTTTCAACCCCTTGCCAACTAAAGGCAACATGATAAAAATACATTGCTAGAAGAATGGCGTGGAACAGAAAGACCTACAATACACAAGCCTCAACGTCTTATTCTCAGATGCAACAGACATACAATTTTTCTGATAAATGGCTTTTAAAAGTTTCTAAACGCCTTCCCTTGGTTCTCTTCTGACCTCATTGCAGACCGGCCCCCGGTCACAGACACACTTGGGCAGCCTTATGCTGAATGACAAGTAGAGGTCAAAAGCCGGGATTTAAAATACGTATATTTATGATTATGAGGTTTTCATTAAATTTTCAGGAAAAAAAATCAATGCACATCATATTCAATTTGCTTTATTTTTAATCTGCTTTCAAATCTTTTCTGGTTAGCAAGCACACATTTTACGGCGTTATAGCCCCCAACTGTGTTTATATTCTGCTTTTACTCACTGGCCCTTTTCTCACATGTACACCCCCAGAACCCCTTCCTGGGTCTGAGCCTTCTCACCGGCCACCCAGTCACCTGGTGGCTGTCCCAGCTTGCGCACTGTTCTCCCCTCTCCCCTCTGTTCCCCGTTCAAGCTCTCTGAGGTGCCTGAGTATCTGCTCGAGTCACAAATTGGTCTCCTTCCTTCGCCTCTGGCCCCCTCTTGCCTCTCCGGCTTCATTTCTTATTTATTTCCTCCGCTGTGACCACTCCCACCCCATGTGCTTCAGCTGCTGAGCCCTATGCAGTTCTGGCAGGTTCCTGCCTTTCCATGCCTCCCTGCCTGGGGCTCCCCGTAAACCAGCCTCTGCGCTGGCCCTCGGCAAACGGTAGCTGTTTGCTCTTATGGAGAACTCTGCATTTCGTTGCCTTTCCCCCCAGATATTTTTCTATCACAAACAGCACTGAATCAAAACACTTTTCTACAACCTCTTTTTTTTTTTTTTTTTAAACATAGGAATTAATTCCTCCAAATGGAATTAGAGAGTCCCAGCTTATGGAGCCTTTATAAACGTTGTTGCATATTGCAGACTTGTCTTCCAGAAAGGTTGAACCACATTTCAGTGTCAACATCAGTAAATCCTGAATTTTAACTCAGAAATATTGTGCCACCATCGGCCTCAAAATAAGTTTTAAGCTAGAGTGTATGGTGGGTTCTTATGTTTGTAATAGCTAATGTCAAACGGATTGGCTTCCCACTTTAGATGCTCGTTCTACAAAGGTCGGGGCCTGTCTCCCAACATCCCTTTGCCCTGAAAACAACGGACACGTAATCAATACATGATGATGATGACGTCAAGTGAGGTGAGCAGAAATGAAGATAAAAGCTTTGTTTTCGGAAGATGTCCCTCGTTGTGTGTCCGGCAAAGCGGGGAGAGGAGTGATAACAGACAGCCAGTTCACCGCGTAAGATACGCCTAGGCGCGCTGCTGGCAGGGTTGACCTGGGTACGCCATCACCGGGGTCTTTGATTATGTGTCATATTTACAGATGAGAAAACTAGAGCGCATAGAGCTTCCATACCTTGCCCAAGGTGGTGAGTTCGTAGCGCACACAGTGAGGCTGGGATGCGACCCTGGGCAGCCCAGAGCCCCCCACCACCCTGAGACAATGCTGGGTTTAGCCTCTGCCCAGCTTGATGGCATAGTTCTTCTGTGGGGCTTTTTTTGGGGCACTTACCATTGTGAGGGTTGTTATTACTCTAGAAAAGTTTTTTTTTTTAACTTTTTTTTTTTTAACGTTTATTTTTGAGACAGAGCATGAACGGGGGAGGGTCAAGAGAAAGAGTGAGACACAGAATCCCAAACAGGCTCCAGGCTCCGAGCTGCCAGCACAGAGCCCCGACGCGGGGCTCGAACTCCTGGACCGTGAGATCATGACCTGAGCCGAAGTCAGACGCTCAACCGACTGAGCCACCCCGGCGCCCCTCTAGAAAAGTTACAAGTTCAGCACAGATAACTTTCTTTTTTCTGAGCTGCCGGAAAGTGGTTACCCACCTGGTGCCCGAATACCGTGGGATATCTCCTCACGACCCGGCTGTGCTTCTACATAATCACAATGAAACTCTCAGGATCAGGACGTTAGGGCTGATGCGTCACTGCCATGCCACCGTGAGATTCCCCTGACAGCGCCCCATTTGTCTCAGGGATGTCGGCCGTAATGAAAGGATCCAGCTGAGGCTTGAACATTGCAGTGGGCGTCTTGTCTCGAGTCTCCTTCAGCCCAGAGCCGTGCCCCAGTCTTTCTCGTGCATTCTCATGACCTGGACACTTTTGAAAGCTGCAGCCCATCGTTTTGTAGAACTTCCTTCAGCCTGGATCTGTCTGATGTTTCCCCGGGACTAGACGGAGACTGTGTGTCCTTTTTTTTTTTTTTTTCAATTGCAACAATACATATGACAAAATTTACCATTCCTAACCATTTTTTTTTTTAATTTTTATTTTAAGGTTTAGTTATTTAGTTTTGAGAAAGAGAGAGAGCGAGCAGTGGAGGGGCAGAAGGAGGGGGAGAGGTAGAGAATCCCAAGCGGGCTCCGAGCCGTCAGCACAGAGCCCCCTCTCCGTCTCACGAACTGTGAGATCATGACCTGAGCCGAGATCAAGAGTCAGGGGCTTAACCGACTGAGCCACCCGGGCGCCCCAACCATTTTCAAATGGACAGCCCAGGGGGCGCGTGGTGGCTCAGTCGGTTAAGCCTCTGACTTCCGCTCAGGTCATGATCTCGCAGTCCGTGAGTTCGAGCCCCACGTCGGGCTCTGTGCTGACAGCCCAGAGCCTGGAGCCTGCTTCAGATTCTGTGCCTCCTCTCTCTCCCCATCCCCCACTTGCGCTCTCTCTCTCAAAAATAAACAAACATTTAAAAAAAATGTTTTTTAATGGACAATCCGGTTGTGTTAAGTTGTGTAAAAGCGTGCTTTTGTGAGCGTGCTAGACGTTTCAGGTAGACGAGACCAGCCCTCCCTCCCCCAGTCTTCCCCCTGTATGGTCCTGTGGCCCTTTGCAGGTGCCTCCCCAGGGCATTTGTCCCGTGATTCCGTGTGCCACTGTGGATCTGCCCCCACCGCGAGAAAGACACTTTCTTAGGAACGCCTGGCACGTAGTAGGTATGCAATCAGTGATGACATAATAAAGCAAACCCTTGGGGGAAATTATAAAATAGAGAGTAATTTGATTTTCCAGGAGCATAAGAAGGTACCCAAACTGATGTCACTGCCGAGTACATCAGTGCTCCATGAAGCCTTTATTGATTCTTAGCCAAAATGGAACCTTAAGAAATTACCCCTGAGGGACACCGGGGGAAGATGATTGTTTTTATGTGCTTTCATTATGGAATTCACCGAGCGTTCCGTCAGATTTCCTTGAAGTGCTTCTTCTGCGTGACCTCCCAGAAAATACGAGGCTCATCTGGGAGTGCTCCACGTCAGCTAACGTGCTCACGTTAGAGAAGATGTACTTGAGTGCAGCGCAGCCTGGAATTTTCTGGGCAGATTCCTGAATTGGAAACGATAGCATCTTGGGCCTTTTCAGGAGCCCAGAACCCGAATCCTCAGTGCCTGTGGAAAATGGGTCAACTCTTCAGAACAGTAGGACTATTGTGCACCCGCCCCCCCCCCACGGGGCCATTATTGACGATATTTTGGCGTTAGAATTCAGATTTTCTTGGCATTGACACTGTGTATTAGCTTCTCTTCCTTTCGTAAACAGATTACTCAGGTAACTAATTTCCATGTGAAATAATCCAGAAAGAGGTAACCATTCTCCAGAAAGTGCTTGCCCTTCGCCATTGTGCTTTCAAGCGTTCAACCAGCCGAGTGAAACCAACGACAATATTTTTTCACTCTTGGAGGAAGATAAAACTATTCAAATGTATTTTTGTTCACCTACGGAGCATTCGAACGCTATTTAAAATAAACAGGGTATGAGGGCAGATCACTATTTCTGACATTGCAAACAGTCCAACCAGGCTTACAGATATACTTGGGGGATTATTTTTCTTTGTACTAAAAATAAAAGTTTTAAAATAACCCACTTGTCAAGAAGAGTTTCTTGGTGCTGGAGAAAAGGGCAGAGATTGGGAACTTTTATCCTGTATTTACACTGATCGCGATCTCAACACAGCATTAGTTTGTAAGGACAGGTTCCCCCACGCTCTGAACGTGGCGTGTCCCTGTGAAAACTTTCCTAAGCTGAAGTGGCGTAAAGCAAAGAAGCAATTAGCATTTGTATGGAAAAGTTTCGGGCGTTTCCAGACACCCCCAAAACTCCACTGTCTTTGCATTTTCTTTTCTTAGGACGTATCTTGCTAAATAAAGGATGCGCAAAATCAATCAAGATAGAGCACCGAGAGGCAAGCTCAGTGCTCCAGGGACTAATCGCGAAGATGCTGGGTGTAGTTCCGGGGGAAGGCGCTTGGGGGCGTCACTCTGGTCGCTCAGGGCGCGCGCCGCCTCCATGTGACTTGCTGCAAAACCAATGCTGAACGCTCTCGTAGCTTTTTGCCTTCTTTCATAGAAGTGAAAGTCCTGTTCAATTTCTTGTGGTTAAGAGAAAGCAGGTACTACATAGGTCTTTGGTAAAAGCAGAGGGCCAGAACGCGAACTTTCGAAAAGTGGGGTATATACCGCTTTGCCGGACATTACTCTTATTTATTCTTTTATTTCGCCACTAATTCTCCATTGACGTCCCCCCCAGGCACTCACAGCGTTTCCCCAACAGACGTAACGTTCTTCTGATGTCTTTGTGAAATCGTGTCAATAGTTCCGATTTTTAACACACTATTTTTTTGTTGTTGTTGCCACTTCAACCAAATGTTCTTCTGGTACATCTTAAGCTATTATATTAAGTATTAAAATTATTAGAGAATTGCAAAATAGTTTCCATTATAAAACCCTGCTTTCATCGTTTACAACTTTACAGCAATCCTCTTACAACGAGGTTTTCCAGTAAATGGAGGTCCCACAAAAGTCAACAACCTTGAGCTGAAGATCAGTCTGGATATTCATCGTTCGCTTCTGTTCTTCTTCCTCATTTTTCCCTCATATTCTCGATTCCCTGTTTGTTCTAAGTGTAGAATACGGGGAAATGATAAAGGAAGATCCTGCTTTTAAATTCTTACAGATGTTGAGGTTGGTATCTTTATGTGGAACAGTTCGCAGAAGGAGTTTTAACATTTGCCTTCAGGGCACCTGGGTGGCTCAGTCCGTTAGGTGGCCCGAGTCTTTTGATTTCCGCTTAGGCCACGATCTCCCAGTTTCTGAGTTCGAGCCCCACATTAGGGCTCTGCACTGACAGCGTGGAGCCTGCTTGGGATTCGGTCTCTCTCCCTCTCTTTCTGCCCCTCCTGTGCGCTCTCTCTCAAAATAAATACATAAACTTTAAAAAACAAAATAAAATTCGCCGTCTCACAGGTACTTGCATCCTTTCCTATGTGTGTTCTTCCTCACTAGCACCTTCGTGGAGGCCGGTGTCTGTGCCAATAGATGCCTTTGGTCAGCCACACGCTCAGACTAAAGCCTCATGCTTGCTTGTTAGTCATAAATCGTGCAACCTCTATTCCTCACTTAAGCAGATTCTAGGTTTGTATCAGAGTGCTCAAAAATACCTAGCATCTGACTTCTTGCATTAAAAGATACACTCGCGGGGGGGGGGGGGGGGGGATTTTTTTTTAGCGATCCTACCCCTATGTCGGGTCAGAGCCCGAGACCTAAATGAGCTCACCAAAGTTCCTGTTAAGTAGTGTTTGCTGACTCACCACTGTAATCTGAGGGCGGGTCCACGTACCCAAACTGTCGTCCCTTTTTCGGTACTATCTCGGGGATTTACAGGAAGGCGTATTTGGGTACAGCCGTCTTGGGTCACAGTGAGAGGGCACGCAAGTGCATGTAGACTCCGCCAGTTGTGAGCTGCACGACCTTGGGCGAGTAATCTGAGCTCCCCGAGCCTCTCATTTCTGCGAAGGTAAAGATAAGAATGCCTTCCCTTCGTCCTCTCCACCGGTTTCGGGAAACTCAAATGAGTTCATGCGTTTGAAAAGACCTTGTAGACTGCAAAGCATAGTTTGAGTGTAACTTAGGATCATTATGTCAGAGCCGGCGTAATAAACTGGAAATACCTGAGCCACGTTCTCAGAGGAACATCAGGACCTTCTGTGGGACCCAGTTCCGTGTATTTGGAAGGACTTAATCCGCTGGAACAAGGGGACGTTTGAGAGCGTGGCATTTAAAGCATTAGGCTGATTAGCCCATTACCAGCAGGACATTTGTGCACCTCACAAACAAGCCCTTTATCTTCTTGCTTTGCCTGTGAAATTTACAGAAACGCCTACATAATAGGATTCCTCACGGAGCTTGTGCTTGTCTGAACTCATTTGTGAGCATATCGGTCTTTATCCAGAACAAACAGGCTTTATTGAAAGTTCTTACAGAAAGAATCCTGTGCTGTGTGAATCAAACAGCCTGTATGAAACTTCCTGACGCTACTTAATTTGTCAGACAAGTTTCTTTTATTTTTTTCCCAATCCTGGCCTTGTTCTGAATTTTCCAACGATTCCTGGAATAAGTAGGCTACATTTATTCATCTATGCCTTCTCACAATTTCCAGTGACTCCGATGGGAGTTTCATGCAGCTGGGTTGACAGCAATTTATGGGTTTTTTTATTATTATGATTACTTGGAAGCCTGTTTTTAGTGTCCAGGTAAAATGTTTTTATAGCGCTCCATTAGCATAGAATTTAATACACTTGAGTGTTACTATCTCTGCCTGCTTTCCCGCACTTGGTTCCATTATATAAGCTGAATCATATTATTCAGGATTGTAATCTTTGCCATCTCTGCCATTGTCCTTTTAGATGCTCTGGATTCAGAGCGCTGGGGCTGAAGGATCCTTTACCCATTGACTTTGCAACACATGAGACCGTGATCCGGGGAGATGGAATGTTCTGCCCAGTGCAGCTCAGCTTGTTTTTGCCAAAGCTGGGGCTAGAAACCAAACCCACCTCCTGGACCAGCATCCCTTCTAAGACGCCATGCCTCTTTGGAAAGCCAGAGTAAAACCTCTGCTATTCAAAACTCTTTAGACAGCCAAGTTTTCTGTAGAGAAGGGAATATATAACAATGGTCGAAAGCTTAATATTTAATCATTTTGAGATCAGTGTGTAAAATGGACAGTCTGGGGGCGCCTGGGTGGCTCAGTCAGTTAAGCATCCGACTCTCGATTTCAGCTCAGGTCGTGGTCTTAGGGTTGTGGGATCGAGCCCCACATCCAGCTCCGTGCTGAGCACGGAGCCTGCTTCAGATTCTTTCTCTCTCTAAAATAAAAAAAGAAAAGAAAAGAACTGTGCTTTTTTCCCATCAGTAGTACATGAGACCACAGGCACCTCCTTGACAGCTTGAACTGTCAACATGGTTTTCCACTGGCTATGATAGATCGTTCTTCACTATTTTAAGAATTTGCGTTAGCCTGGGTACAATTTCATTGTCGCCTTTCTTCAGATTCTGATTCTGAGTCAAACATCCGAGAGAATTCAGCACGAGGCACAGCCTTAGTTCCTCATCCATGAGAGAGGAACGATGCCTCTCTCACGGAGTAGGTCGGTGCCTGCAGAGTACCTGCCTTGGAACCCGGGAGACAGGGAGCTGTCAAGTTCACGACGGCTACTGTTGCCATCGCCTTCGCCATCGTCACCGTCGTTATTTGCTAAGTCTTTCAACGTCACTGCCGGTGACAGATGGACACCACCTTCCTCATCTTTTAGGTACCGTTAAATGCTAACGTTGAGTTAGTGTTCGTTATTTTTTAGAATTATCTGGAAATTTGAAGACCCACCACCTGTACTGGCTAACATGCATGTTAACATGTCCTTCAGCCTCGCGGCTTCCCCCTGCACCCCTGGGCCTGGGAAGAGTGCGTTGTGATGGTTGAAGTGGGACGCCGGGATTTCGCGGTGTTCGGGTCGGGTTTGATTTCTGGCCTTCCTCTTGAGTCACTCCCTTGACTTGAACCTTCACATGATCTGCGTCAGCCTTTCCATGGGTGAAAAAAAGACATCCACGGGTGAAACAAGCCACACCTGGTCGGATTGTTGCACGAGTCAGGGGCTGCTGCATCCCAAACGGGCTCCAGGAATGAGCCGTGTATGCACCAAGGGTCTGGGCGAATGGGCATTGCCTTTCGATGACTCTGGTGTGGGTTTCACAGCTTCAAATTAGAGTACCATAAAGTGGGGGCGCCTGGGGGGCTCAGTTGGAAAAGCGTCCGACTCTTGATTTCGGCTCAGATCACGGTCTCACGGTTGGTGAAATCGAGCCCAGCATCAGGCTCTGCACAAAGAGTGCAGAACTTACTTGGAATTCTCTCTCTCTCTCTCCTTCTCTCCCTCTCTCTCAAAATAAATAAATAAACGTTTTTAAAAAGGAAACACTCACAAAGTATCCAAATGTCTCATCAGCAGTGCAGTAAAAGCATTCTTCTGAACGTGGCCCTGAGACCACTCAGGTCACGTGACTGACCTGACACAGGTCTGTTACACAGCAGGAAACAAAAAGGTCCATATTACTTGGTCCTCCTCCAAAAGGTGAGCTGAGGTGTTTCTCCGCTCCTGTTTTCCAGCATTTGGAAACGTGTTCTCAATATTTTCCCTGCTGACTGTATTGCCAGTCATTGCAAAAGGAAACCAAATCCAAGAGAATTCTGTTGTGTACTTTTAGCGTCAAAGGATGCAATTTTTCATCAGAGACCTCACTCTCTTGAAAAACTGTTAAAAATTAAATTACGTATTTTCACCTCGTGTGAATTTCTACATTTTATTATGAAGACCATCTTACGCATGTCTGTGTAGAATTTGTACGGAGTGCTGACTTTGTTTTAAGTCACTTACCAGCTCTTTACCTTTTTTTTTTATTTGCCTTCGAACTCTTTAAAAAGAATTTGTCGCCTATGTAGTTTTTCAAATGTGTGCGAAAGTAGAGATGAGCCAATGTATCCCATGCGCTCAACTCATCACCCAGTTTCAACAATCGTTAACACACGGAACCCCCCTTCCCATCCTCACTCCATGGGGTAATTTTAAACACACTTCCAGGTATCATATCATTTCAACTGTATGCATCTCAAAGAGATAAGGACTCTTTTCTTTAAAAAAAAAAAAGACTAAAGTGCTTTCTTTTTGTTTGTTTCAGTGTTTATTTATTATTGAGAGAGAGAGTGAGAGACATGAGCAGGGGAGGGGCAGAGAGAGCAGGGGAGGGGCTTTCTTTTTGTTTGTTTCAGTGTTTATTTATTATTGAGAGAGAGAGTGAGAGACAGAGTGTGAGCAGGGAAGGGGCAGAAAGAGAGGGAGACACAGAATCTGAAGCAGGCTCCGGGCTCTGAGCTGTCGGCACAGAGCCCGACGCGGGGCTTGAACTCACAGACTGTGAGATCATGACCTGAGCCAAAGTAGGACTCTCCACCAACTGAGCCATCCGGGCGTCCCCAAGATTTTTTTTTAATGTTTATTTGTTGGAGAGAGAGAGAGAGAGAGAGAGAGCATGAGTGGGGGAGGAGGGCAGAGAGAGGGAGAGAGAGAGAAAGGAAAAGAGAAAATCTCAAGCAGACTCCACACTGTCAGCACAGAGCCTGACTCAGGGATCCATCTCACCAACCGTGAGTGAGATCATCACCTGAGCCGAAATCAAGAGTCAGACATTTAACCAACTGAGCCACCCAGGCCCCCCCCGCCCCGAGAATTTTTTTTAAGAGAACACAGTGATTTTAAGTCATTTATCCCCCTTAAAGCACAAGCAAGTCAAGGCAATTTAAAATACTCCATATTCCTTTTGGTAATACTGTAAAAAAAAAAGTCGGTGGTTAAATATTGAAATACCCCTTTAAGTAAAGCCTAATGGTGCACCTTCTCATAGAGAGGTACATCTCCACTGCTTCTACTCCTCTTTGTATCCTAATCATCCTTCCTAAATGCAGACCTCCCTTTGGTTCTGAAAAGATTTTTGCTTTATAGCTTCTTTGTTCCGTCACAAGTAGATCTGATTCTGGAGCGGAATTCAGTGAGTTTTGCTCACGAGCCCGGCATCGTGCTCCAGGCTCTTCTACTGGCGTACATGACGCCCTTTAGGACCCAGAAACATGGGCCCATCTCATGAATTTATGGCCAAAAGCTTATTCAGGACCTACAGTCAAGACTTCAAAATTCTGCATAGGTTTCTGGGTTTTATAGATCATTCCACTTTTTATGTGGAATAACCTTCATCCGAATCACTTCAGGAAATGAGAAAAGTAGGATATGGTTATGAGTCAGACATGGAAAACTACAGCATGGAATGAATTAGTCAGAAGAAGGGCTTCAGTGGCCAGCATGAGCCGTGCGCTATCAGGAAGCGGTGCGACTTTCCATGATTTTTTGTGCTGTAAATCATGTGGCCTAAGGCTCTGAGGCACCTGGAGTCTTTTTTTTTTTTTAATCATATTTTTCGAGATAAAACTGGAAAGTGCTATATTCCTTCCAGTAGTTGGCTGTCCCTAAAGTCAGCTGTAGGGACTGGTGGGGATTTCCACCCATCCCCACTCTGGTGGAGACAAGGACATTTGCCCCCACAGCCCTGTCAAGTTGAGAAAGCAGTTGGCCTTGACAGAGTCACATTACAAAGGGAGGAATCCGTCTCTTTCTTTCATTTTCTAATACTTTCTCTGGAACCTCAGGTCTTGCAGGCTCATACAACCATGCCCTTTGTGGTCTCCAGCAGAGGTCTTCCTCCCTGAGTTGTGCGTGTGTAGAAAGGCACTCGGAAATTCAGAATAAGGCAGCGTGTTCCAGTCTCCTGTCGTCCTGTTAAGGAGAGAAGAAAAACTTATGGAAATGCAGTGGATTGAAAGTTTGAGTCATGTAAGGTCTGGAAAACTATATCATTAGAGGAAAATGCTGAACATATATAGTCACCTATTAAAACTGTACGGGGAGGGAAATAAGGTTGTTGTTTTTTCTGGAATACGAGTCACGTAATCACATCACCTCTTTCCTGCCTCCTATGCTTGACTGCTTGATAAGTACACATGGCATTCAATCATTATAGCTTGGGAAATATATATATTATATATATATATATATATGACATATATGTAATATATATTATATATTATATATATATAAGACATATATGTAATATATATTATATATTATATATATAAGACATATATGTAATATATATTATATATTATATATATATTAGATATATGTAATATATATTAGATATTAGATATTAGATATATATAATGTATTATATATTATATATCTAATATATATATTATCTATCTATCTACATATATATTATATATATATAATATATATATATATATATGTAGAGAGAGAGTGCAAGGCAGGGAGAGGGGCAGAGGGAGAGAGAGAGAATCTTAAGCACCCTTCATGCTCAGCATGGAGCCCAGTGCAGGGCTCGATCCTGGACCCTGGGATCACGACCTGAGCTGAAATCAAGAGTCGGACGCTGTACTTACTGAGCCACGCAGACGCCTATAAATATATATATATATATATATATATATATATATATATTTTATTTATTTATTTATTTATTTATTTATTTATTTATTTATTTACCAGTGTATCTAATGGGAGAATTCAATAAGAGTGGAACCTATCTGTGAGCGTTCACACTCCCCATTCAACATCGACGAAATTCTAGTTGACTCTGATGTCCTTGGCAACCCGGTAAACATTTCTCTGGAAGAATCCTGTAAACCAGGTTTGCCTTGTTTGGCATTCGTGGCAATCTGGCAAGATTCCCCTGGAGAATTATTGGTCCACAAGTTATCCGAGGACAGTTGAACGTGCTTGTCACATGGTAGCACTTAGCGATCAGATGGTAATTGGCAAATCTTCCTCCCCCTCCCCCCCCCCCCCCCCCCCCCCCCCGCAACCCTGGACCAGTGCCTCTCACACCTTACTGTGTGCCATGGATGGAATGTTTGGGTCCCCCCACACTGGAAACTCAAGTGTTGAAATCCTAGCCTCCCAAGGTGATGGTACCGGAGGCAGGGCCTTTGGGGGTGATTAAGTTATGAGGGCAGAGCCCCCATGGATGAAATTAGTGCCCTTACCAGAGAGACCCCAGAGAACTCCCTCTCCCCTTCTACCGCGTGATGACACAGCAAGGAGATAGCCTTCTGCGAACCAGGAAGGGCACCCCACCAGACACCAGATCAGCTAGTGTCTTGACCTTGGGCTTTCCAACCTCCAGAACCGTGCAAACTCGACATCTCTTGTTTATAAGCTGCCAGATAGCGTGCATAGGTGACCTGGGCGTCTTGTTAAAATGCAGACTGTGCTTCGGTAGATCTCAGGCGGGGCCCGGCTGTTCTGCCTTTCTCACAAGCTCACAGGTGATGCCAGTGCTGCTGGCTCAGGGCCACCCTGTGAGAATCCAGGCCGTCCTGGCCACTTGCTGTATAAATGAGCTGTGTCTGCAAAGTTAGCAGGGTGCCAAACCTTGCTACCCTGTGCCAGTGTGTGCAGAACCCTTGTGTGTCCGTGACCTCGCGTCTCTCTACATCCCAATAACACTACCCCCGGCAGGACCAGGAAACACCCCGGGACGGAGGAGCCCTCAGAGGCCCATGGCATGAGTCCCCTGCTGACCTTCCCACCTAGCATCTCAAACTCCATTTCATCCTCTGAGTACGTGACTGTGTGCCCCAAATTCTGCCAAGGCCTTGGAAGGTTCTGGCAATTCCCTCCCTTTCTCCACTGACTAAACGCTTCCTTAGTATGAGGACGATTTCTACAACTATTGGTCATCCAGGTCTCCTCATGGGACCCACAGGACCTACACTTAAGCCTCCATTCTAAAAATGTGTTACGTACCCCTCGTCTTTATCCTCTGACATGCAGGGAAAGGGCTCACAAAGTTCAGAAAGACAGTAGGGGACTTCAACTTCACGGACCAAGGGGGCGGTGCTAGATGTTCTGGGAAAGAAGGTCTAAGAGATTTATGAATTCCTTAAGGCTGATTTAAAGAAAGAATCAAGAAAGAATATTCACAAGGGGAGTATCCCAGCCCAGAAATTTGAGCTGTTGCTGTGATTAAGAACCACCCATCATCAGAATATGCGTTTGGACCAGCCTGAAGAATCCTTAAGCCAAAGTGACAGGGCTGATTTCCGCTGCCTTTTCCCCCTAATTGCCCCAGTGGAAGTAGGTTAAATCTTTAACTGGTTATTTTAGTACCATGGAATTTACAAATAAACCGGCAAACCGACCTCATTATTTTAAGATCCTAGGAAATATGATTCAGGATTTGTCATTATTTTTTCCAAGGAAGAAACTGGTATAGATTTTCTGGACGGGTACATTTCTGTGACTTTTCCGGTTAGAAGGCAGCCGGGCTGACCTTTCATAAACTCTGTTTGAAAAGAAACAGTGTTCAGAATGTAAGAGTAAAAATAGTCACCACTGGCATGTGTGTATATCCTTGATGGTTTCCCTGAGTGTAATGGGTGCCTCTGAAAGCCTTTCCACTGTTTTCTTTGGGTCTTTGTTTAGGGGGAAAAAAACAAAGTCCCCATTCCAAATGGTTGCCAAGAAGGCGGCATTTGAAAAGGTGAGTTTAATCACTATCAGAATTGCTGGTCTTACTTTATCAACATCAGAGTTGTGTGGTTTTGCATCCCTGAAGGACAGACTTACAGCGTGGTGCTGGATGATGGCAGGAGGCGAATCCCATCAGATGCACCATAAAGCTCTGCCCACACCACCAAACTTCTCCAGAGACAGCCGGGTGTGCCTTCCAGTGGTGGACTGGGGCTGTCGTTACATTCCTATCTGATCATTTTCTTCCAGAAAGTTCTCCCTGAAGATGTGAAGACAGACCATAGGCAGGAAACCTGTGCTCTGCAGAGTCCTTATGTGAGGATATTGACATAGGAGTGGTAGTTCAGGATGGGTGCATTGTATATTGTCACATACTCTTAAAGTAGAGGTTGTATTAGGTTCCTGTGGGGTGGGGAGGGGGACTTAAACAGCAGACATTTGTGCTCTCACGGTTCAGGAGGCTGGCAGTCCAAGTCCAAGGTGTCAGCAGGGATGGGTTTTTTCTGAGGCCTCTCTCTCCCTGGCTTGGAGAAGGCGGCTTTCCCCCAGCGGTCTTTCCACTGTGGGTGCAGGTCTGGAATCCTAGCACAGAAGTTAAGAATCGCAACAACAGGGGCGCCCTGGGTGGCTCAGTCGGCTAAGCGTCCGACCTCGGCTCAGGTCACGATCTCACGGTCCGTGAGTTCGAGCCCCGCGTCCGGCTCTGGGCTGACGGCTCAGAGCCTGGAGCCTGCTTCCGATGCTGTGTCTCCCTCTCTCTCTGCCCCTCCCCCGTTCATGCTCTGTCTCTCTCTGTCTCAAAAATAAATAAACGTTAAAAAAAAATTTTTTCTTCAAAAGAAGTGCAACAACAGCAACATAATTCTCGAAGCGATAGTGTAACCCACTGGAGATGAGAAGATTTCTGTAGAAATAGGCCCAGGTGTTTTGCAGAGAACAGGGTGGACCTTGGCCACTTATGAGGAGTCTTGGTTGTGCTTCCTCTATTCTGACTTGCTCGTCCCCACGCTGCCCACCACCAGGCAGGAGCACCTGGGGGAGGGGCATCAGGGTCACACACGGATTCTGCGTTCAGTAGCTCCTGGGCTCAGTCTGCGGGCCGATCGGCACCTCAAGGAACCCTGGTGGAGTCTGTTCTGGGCCCCAGCACCTGGCAGAGCCCATGCCGGTCCTGTAGTAGATGGCCAATGAGTGGATGAATGAGCGAATGAACGAATGAATGACAACGGCAACCCGCACATGGCAGCATTTCGGAAGGTCAGCCACGGAGGCTGTGGCCCTCCTGCCAGTCCCCCTCCCTTGGGCTCCCAGTGCAGTCCTTTAGGGAGGCTCTGCTGGGGTAGATGCCACCAGTGGAGTTAAACCCTGTTTGCTTTGCGGATGGTGGAAACGAGGCAGGTATCGTGCAGCCCCGTGTTAACCCGGACTCGAGGGGTGCCAGCACCACCCTGGCTGTGAGTGTTAATCTTCCAAGCTTACCTCCATAAATTGTCACTTTGGTGTCTTTTGGTTAGGCGGCCGCCACTAATGCCGATTTTGAACAACCACGGCGAATCATCTAGCAGACCCATTTCGCAACTCGAAAGCAAATTAGAGCGTCACCTGAACCGCCACCGGGCTAGCAAGTGAACACCGCTCGAAAGAACTAACAACAACATTCCAGAAAGTCACAGGCTCTCCTAGAAAGTGCCTTCGTGGCAGATTTCATCTTCTTGCATGCAGGCTGCCACAACCACGGCCCCTGGCTGGCTGCCTTCTTCTGCCCAGTGCCTTCCAGGGTCACTGCCAGCATGGGTCAGAGTGCCCTGAGCCCCCCCCACAGCGTGCCCAGCAGAGCACCTCAGTCACTGGCCAGGGACAGGCAGCCTCCTCTCTTCACGGAGGATGGAGACCGCAGAGAGCAGGAGGAACAGAAGGCAGACGAAAGAGAGCTTCAGACATGACTGCTTGGTCACATCTCAGCATGCAGCAAACGAAATCTCCCAACTCCTTCTGGGTGATGGACAGCAACAAGCCAGCTGGCAGTGCAATTTAGCAAAATCATCCAAACTACACAAAATAAGAAAGAAACACACAAAGTAAGTGCAGACGGGAAAAGCGTGCATTTCTCTGTAATTGCTTAATACCCTGTTACTTGGATTTGCAATGTGACTTAGGAGAAATAACGTGTTATCTAGGCGGCATTCAAACAGAATTCAACGTTCTTCTGGCCGGCGCATTTTGAACCAGACAGACCAGATTCATGGATAGATACAGAGGTTAATAAT
The DNA here is from genome assembly GCF_018350215.1 of Panthera leo. NCBI lineage: Eukaryota > Metazoa > Chordata > Mammalia > Carnivora > Felidae > Panthera > Panthera leo. The sequence continues at coordinate 10,787,591 of NC_056687.1, forward strand.
CGCTTTTGAGGGGTGCCTGGGTGGCTCATTCGGTTAAGGGTCCAGCTCTTGGTTTCGGCTCAGGTCATGATCTCACGGTGTCGTGGGTTTGAGCCCCGCAGGGGGCTCTGTGCTGCCAGTGCAGAGGCTGCTGGGGATTCTCTGTCTCTCCCTCTCTCCCTGCCCCTCCCCCACTCGCACTGTCTCTGTCTCTCTCAAAATAAATAAAACAGACTGTAAAAAAAAAAAATCGCTTTTGAAATTATCGTGAACAGTATTTTTCAGTTATACAGTATTTCTTACAATGTTAAGCAAAATACCGGTTTATAACGATATGGTTAAAGGCAGAGATTTTCAAGGTAGTATAATGATTTTTAAATTACATCTCAAATAAGGCTGTTTTTAAAAGTAGCATACTCATATTTGGAAAATTTCGATATTGCAGAGAATTTAAAATCCCGAGCACGAACTGACTTGACATTTTTTTAATCGTGTGTACCCTTTTGAAAACTCTACCTTCCCAATTTAAATTTTTTTAAGCTTTATTTATTTTTGAGAGAGACAGAGAGACAGAGCGTGAACGAGGGAGGGCAGAGAGAGAGGGAGACACAGAATCCGAAGCGGGCTCCAGGCTCCGAGCTGTCAGCACAGAGCCCGACGCGGGGCTTGAACTCACGAACTGCCAAGATCATGACCTGAGCTGAAGTTCAGTGCTCAACCGACTGAGCCACCCAGGCATCCTGAAGATGACTGCCTTCTTGCTGTGTCCTCACGTGGCAGAGAGAGTGAGGCCTGGCCTCCCTTTCTCTCCTTGTGAGGACACCAATCCCATCTTAGGGTCCCCATCCTCATGACCTCGTCTAGACGTCTAATTAGGTCCCAAAGGCCGCACCTCCTAAGACCACCACAATGGGAGTTTGAGCTTCAACATACGAATTTGGGGAGGACACAGTTCAATCCATTGCAGTGGGCAAGGCACTTAATTTATCTCATTTTCTTGGCCTTTTTGCTTTTCCTGTCGGGACTATTTTTTCCAGATTCTCTGTCTTCTAGGGGCTCTTTGCCCGCGTGGCAGGAGTGGGTAAAGGGTGAGCAGAGAGGGGGATGTGTGGTGTGCACAGAGCAGTAGGCCTGAGTGCCCGCCTGGTTGCCCCTGAAAGCTCTCCTCTTGGCTCCACTGGAAATGCCCCTTTCTCTTGGGTGTGCTAGGGGCTCCCCCTCGCCTGGGTTCAAGCTCCTGACACTCCTGGGCCCTTGGGGACTCCACCGCCCCCTTGATTCTGGAGGCGGCGTGGCTGCGGCCTGGTGGGAATCTTTCTGTGACCCTTTGGGTTCCAAAGAAAACACCACCCCGGGAACCCACTATGTTTGTTGACCACGTAGAGCCTTCAAGAGCGTGGACCCCAAAACAGAGCTTCCGGGAAGCGTTCACGCAGGTCCCTTTTAATAAGTCACGCACTCGCGCCTAATCATTTTCCCCATCGGTTTCATTTTCCAGACACGACATAGTAATGGGTCAAGCAACTTCTGCCTTTTCCTGTTTCCCCTTTTCATGGGAAAAAAACACTCTGTCTTTCCATATCTCAAATGGAATTGAACCCTTCTTGTAAAGTCTACATCTCAGGGAAAACCCCGCTGCTGTGCTTAGCTACTTCCTCCTATTCTCTGGTTCCTGGCACAGTGGAAGTCGCCATGCGCTCTGACTTCTATTTTCTGCTCTGAGAGCTGTCATAACTTATTTGCCTATTAGTATTTGAGAATGCTGTGTTTATTTGCAAACCACGAAGACGGCTGGGCTTTGAAGCCACGGTGATTGTTCTTTCCTGTGAACATTGATGGTACGTTTTTCACATCAGCTTCTGAAATAGGTGGTAGTTACATGCCTTGCTGACCATACTGGGATTTTTCGAGTAACTCATTGCTCCCTTATACCGGCTAGTGACTTGAAGTTAAAAGCTATTTAGTTTGAAACAAAGAAAGTGTTTTAATGTCCACATTTAAAAACAAAAAAAAAGGGAAAAAAATTAATGATAAAGAAGAAACTGCGAGCAAGTACATAGAGTCAGTATTTTTAGGTCATTTCTTCTTAAAGCCAACATCTAATAAATCCGGAAAGTTCTTAGGGCCAAAGGTTAGTGAGTGTGCGGGTAAATGTTTGGATGCAGAGATTGCTATTAGGCGGAATTTTGGGTCTGTGGGGGGGGGGGGTTTATAGAAAAAAATGAACTTTTGCCTCATGTGACTGCTAACCATTTTCTGAGTCACAGAGACCCTTTGCTATTAGCCATTTTATTTCTGTAAATCTCTTTCTTTTGCCATCCTTCAGATATCAAAGAGCATGTTATATCTCCGAAGGATTTCATTTTATTCAGGGTCGACTGAAATCTTTTTAACGTTTCTGCCTGCGTTTCTCAATGCAGATGATATCTTCTTTGGACCCATTTGAAATGACATGTTTTAAAGGAGCCCTGTATGAAGAGAGGCCACCCTTGCCTTTTGAAAAGAAATTAACAGAACGTAGGAATGCGCTGGCATGCTGGGGCTAGTCTTAGCGTGTTAGAACAAACCAACTTCATCTCGGATCCCAGAGTTGTCTTCCCAGGGGCACTTGAAAAGCCATGGGAGACATTCATCGGGATCGCAGCAATGGCGGGTGAGCTGCTGGTACTTGGCGGGGGTGGGGGGTAGAGCCCCTCATAGTGATAAACATTCTAGACTGCAAAGCACAGGGCCACGCAAGGAAACATGATTTCATCCCAAACATGGTTAGTGTAAGTACTGGGAAGCATTGGGAGAAATCCTAGGCTCAGAAAAATTGGGATATAAAGCATCTTCCCCATCAGGCTCATCTCCCTCCTCTACACAAGAGGAAACAGCACACACATCTGGTTGTTGTTGTTCTTGTTGTTGTTGTTGTCGTCGTTGTTTTTCAAGGTTTCCCTTTTTTTATTACTATTTTTTTCATTTTATTTTTTTAATTTACATCCAAATTAGTTAGCATCTAGTGCAACAATGATTTCAGGAGTAGATTCCTTAATGCCCCTTCCCCATTTAGCCCATCCCCCCTCCCACAACCCCTCCAGCAACCCTCTGTTTGTTCCCCATATATAAGAATCTCTTCTGTTTTGTCCCCCTCCCTGTTTTTATATTGTTTTTGCTTCCCTTCACTTATGTTCATCTGTTTTGTCTCTTGAAGTCCTCATATGAGTGAAGTCGTATATTTGCCTTTCTCTGACTGACTAGTTTCGCTCAGCATAATACCCTCCAGCTCTATCCATGTAGTTGCAAATGGCAAGCTTTCATTCTTTTTGATTGCCGAGTAATACTCCATTGTATATATATATACCACATCTTCTTTATCCATTCATCCATCGATGAATATTTGGGCTCTTTCCGTACTTTGGCTACTGTTGATAGTGCTGCTATAAACATGGGGGTGCATGTGCCCCTTTGAAACAGCGCACCCGTATCCCTTGGATAAATACCTCGTGGTGCAATTGCTGGGTCGTAGTAGGGTAGTTCTATTTTTAATTTTTTGAGGAACCTCCTTCTAGGGTGGCTGCACCAACTTCATTCCCATCAGAAGTGCAAAAGAGATCCTCTCTCTCCACCTCCTTGCCAACATCTGTTGTTGCCCGAGTTGTTCATGTTAGCCATTCTGACAGGTGTGAGGTGGTATCTTATCGTGGTTTTGATTTGTATTTCCCTGATGGTGAGTGGTGTTGAGCATTTTTTCATGTGTCAGTTGGCCATCTGGATGCCTTCCTTGGAGAAGTGTCTATTCATGTATTTCGCCCATTTCTCCACTGGATTATTTGTTTTTTCGGGTGTTGAGTTTGATAAGTTCTTTATAGATTTGGGATACTAACCCTTTATCTGCTATGTCATTTGCAAATATCTTCTCCCGTTCTGTCGGTTGCCTTTTAGTTTTGCTGATTGTTTCCTTCGCTGTGCAGAAGCTTTTTATTTTGATGAGGTCCCAGTAGTTCATTTTTGCTTTTGTTTCCCTTACCTCTGGAGACGTGTTGAGTAAGAAGTTGCTGCGGCCAAGATCAAAGAGGTTTTTTGCCTGCTTTCTCCTTGAGGATTTTGATGGCTTCCTGTCTTACATTGAGGTCTTTCATCCATTTTGAGTTTATTTTTGTGTCTGGTGTAAGAAAGTGGTCCAGGTTCATTTTTCTGCCTGTCGCTGTCCAGTTTTCCCAGCACCACCTGCTGAAGAGACTGTCTTTATTCCATTGGATATTCTTTCCCGCTTTGTCAAAGATTAGTTGGCCTTATGTTTGTGGGTCCGTTTTCTGTTCTGTTCCACTGATCTGAGTGTCTGTTTTTGTGCCATCAGGGTTTCCTTTCACCCCTGCCCCACATTGCTGCAGTTTTCACGAGAAACCACAAGGAGCCTGAGATCTACTTCCTCATTTCTAGAACGACTTTCTTGGTTATGGCTCACGTCATTTTTCTGTGGGGGACCAACACGCAAGTACTCCACCAGTACAAGCTTTTGTTAGCAAATGCCAGGCGGTGTTCAGACTGTCCTCTTGCTGGTTCTGGAAGCGTGGGGAACACACGCTGTCCGGCTGGTGCAATGCTGTTATGTCCCACATGAGCAAGAGGCAAGCTTGAGATGACCTTGAAACAAGGCTGGGGTGGGGGTGGGGGTGCTGCTTTTGTAACTTTGCTGTGCTTTTGCTTTCTGATCTGGTTTCTCTGCGGGATCACATCCCACTGAGAAGTATATGGGGCTGCTGAACCAAGGCCAGTCCAGCCTGTCCCTGACTTCAGGCACAAGGCTCAGGAGAGAAGGTCCCAGCAGCTGTGACCCCAGTGACAGCGGGCCAGAGAATTCTATTCAGCTTTGTCAACATAAAGTCACATATAAATGCCTCCGTCAGGGCGCCTGGGTGGTTCAGTAGGTTGAGCGTCCAGCTCTTGACCTCAGGTCTGGATCTCAGGGTTGTGAGCGTGGCCCAAAGCCCTGCGTTGGGCTCCTCACTAGACACGAAGCCTACTTAAAATACATACGTGCATAAATAAATGTTTAGAAAAGAAAATACGTTTAAAAAAATACATTACTAAGGTTGCTGTCCAAGAGCTTACTGCCTGTGTTTCCTTCTAGGAGTTCTATGGTTTCAGGTCTTACATGGAGGTCTTTAATCCATTTGGAATTATTTTTGTATATAAGAAAGCGGTCCAGTTTCATTCTTTTGCATGTAGCTCTCCAGTTTTCCCAGCACCATTTATTGAAGAGACTGTCTTTTCCCCATTATATATTCTGGCCTCCTCTGTCATCCATTAATTGACCATATGCCATGGGTTTACCTCTGAGCTCCTCCATTCTGTTCCATTGAGCTATGCACCTGTTTGGGTGCCAGTACCATACTGTTTTGATTATCACTGTTTTGTAGTATAGTTTGAAATCAGAAAACATGGTGCCTCCAGCTTTGTTCTTCTTTCTCAACGTTGCTTTGACTCTTCAGGGTCAGCCCTGTGTTTTAACTCTTTAGCAACCATTCTGCCTTTCACTTATATTCCCATCATGCTATGCAAATGTACAGTAGACATCTAAACATATATACGCACATTGGAGCACCTGGGTGGCTCAGTCAATTGGACGTCCAACTTCGGCTCAGGTCATGATCCCACGGTTCGTGGGTTTGAGCCCCACATCGGGCTCTGTGCTGACAGCTCAGAGCCTGGAGCCTGCTTCGGACCCTGTGTCTCCCTCTCTCTCTGCTCCTCCCCTGCTTGTGCTCTCTCTCTCTCTCTCTCAAAAATAAATAAACATTAAAAAAAATTAAACATATATCCACACATGTTCCTGATTTTAATTTTTTAGGACCTCTTCTGAATTCATCTTCAATGTGGCAAGATAGCCTAGCTATATAATTTAAACAGAGAGTTCAATAGGTATTCTATTCCTGTAGCAAATTCGAACCCTTGACTTTGACACACTGTACTTAGATCCCACCCTCCGTATAAGTTGTTATGGCAAAAGGAACAACCGTGGTGCAGACCACCAGCGTAAATCTACTGCAGAATTCAGCACAGTGTGCTGGAGTCCTGTACCCCCAACGGCACGTGTAAATTGCTAACTCCGTGCTCTATGTCACGTTTTCAAGTCATTGAAAACATGGTTGGACGGCCATTTTCCAACTCTTGGGGAGTGCACAGCAGGGAAGACAGATGTTGAAAAGATAAGCCCACAACCAACTGTAGTCATCATAGGTGCCAGGAAAGAATAGGAATGCTTAACAGAAGAGTTTGCCACATCTGGGGGCCCAGGAGCAACTTTTGTGCCCCCAGAGATGATATTTAAATTATTATTCAAGTGGGACTTGGCTAGGAGGAGATGCAGGAGGTGATCCAGGCAGAGGAAGAAGCTTGGATGAAAGCCCTGAGCCTTAGAAGCCTGGGGAGCAGTGATGAACCAGGTCAGTGTGGCTGGACCTGGGCTGTGGCAAGGGCAAGGCAGGACCTGCGCCGAGAGGTCCCAGGAGCCACTCGTGGTCTGGATGCTGGATTTTCTCCTGGGAGTGAACGGAGGCCCAAGCAGTGCTGGCAGGAAGAGAGAGACAGGCTGTTTTGTAATATCCAAGTTAGGAACGTCTCAAAGAGGCTGTGGTGGTGCATTTTCCAAGACTCACCTTCTAGAATGTTCCCAAGGCACGTCTTCCTCCTTGTATGCCAGGTCCTATCGCTCTACTGCTGTCCAGTAGCACGCAGAGAACTGGGCGAGGATTTCCGGACATCCGCTCCTATAAACAGAGCTGCCCTAAGCTTACGTAAAGGCGCCCATGGCCATCCACAAGACGGTACCCACAAGACGGTACCCTCAAGGCGGTACCCACAAGATGGTGTCCTCCATGTCACTCCCGAGGCAGCCCCAGGTGAAGGCGCCCTCCTGGCAGTGAAAGGGGGGGTGGAAGAACAAACTAGAGAGATGGAAAGAAGGATGGGGAAAAGAAACAGGCAGGGATTTTAGCAAGAGCCAGAAATTGTAACCAAAATGGTAGCTATGAATCCAACTAAATGAGCAATCGCTTTGAACACCAGGGGTCTTAACGACAGGGGCCCCACAACCACCCTGTGAAGTAGGTCCTACCTTCATAGTTTCAGAGACTCAGGTCAACCTCCCTCTCAGCCTCTCAGAATATGGGACACGGTCCACCTTCCTGGTCCCGCTTCCGTTAGAACTTTTCTTCTGCAGCTACTTTATCAGTATTAGCTCTAACTGCCCGTGACCCTTAGGTTGAATGGGGGGAAAGGGAATTTTGCATGGCCCCCTTGTCTGGCATTTACAGAACGTCCAGCAGTCAGTCTGATCTTACACCTGAAGGGCAAGTCGAGGGATTTTTTTTTTTTCTTTTGTGCTCTTTTTTAAAAAAATTTTTTAAAATGTGTATTTATTTTTGAGCGCGAGAGAGCGCGAGCGGGGAAGAGGAAGAGAGAGAGGGAGACACAGAATCTGAAGCGGGCTCCAGGCTCTGAGCTGTCAGCACAGAGCTGAACACAGGACTGGACCTCAGGAACCTCGAGATCATGACCTGAGCTGAAGTCAGATGCTTAACCGCCTGAGCCACCCAGGCGCCCCTCTTTTGTACTCTTAAAAACTTTTTCAGAGCTGCCTGCCGAGCTCTGCTGTGTGGGCCCTTTATGTACACCAGAGGTGTTCCAACTTGAGTGTGTATCCTATCACTTAGAGGACTTATAAAAACCCAGATCCTGATTCATTAAATATGTTCTGTAACTGCATAATCAGTTACTGCAGATTCAGTGGCTTAAAGCAACACGCATCTATTAGCTGACAGGTCTGTGGTCAGAAGCCCAAACGTGGGCACCTGGGTTCTCTGCTCAAGGTCATACAAGGCTGGAGATTAATAAATGATAGTTGAATGAACACACAAATGAATCATTTTTCTTGATGCTCGAACGTCTGCTCTATATCCCAAACAGCTCACATAAGAACCTACTCAATATAGGTGCTCAAAATATCTCCACGTAGGTAGAACCCTGCCTCAGAAAAGCCCACCTGTCTAGGGGACTTTCCCCCCTGTAACCGATTTGCTGTCTGGAATTTTCCTCTTAGCAATGCAGTCATTCCTTTGGGGACGAGATTTTGATCTCCATAATATGCTGATTAAATACAAATTCTCTGAGAGCTCTTATACTTGAACAGCTGTCATCATTAACGCTGTAATGGGGGGGAAAAGGCTCATTAGGTAACATTCCAGTCTCGTTAGAAGGGAGACGCAGAGGGCAGGGCCGTCCCAAGGAGAAAGGAAGAGCTCCGATTGTGATTCTGGGTCAGCAAGAAGAGTGGGGAAAACACAGATGAGGAAGGGGTAGATGTGGGGACATGGGAGTGACAAGAAAGAATCTGACGGCTCTGCTCGGAGAAGGCATCATGCTGGAGGTCATTTGCAAAGCCCGGATAGGAGATTTTCCAAAAACCAGCAGATAACTCTCTGCCAGCCACCGCCCTAGAGCCTGCTGAGTTGAGTGTGCTGCTTAAGATCTGGTCATGCTAACGCGCAGCTCAACACCAGGGAGCAGGACAGTCACGTGACCGTCTCCTGGCACGCGGTGGCCCGGACTCCGGTGAGAATGTCCCAGCCAACACAACTAAGTGGTTGGTCACTTCACGGGATAAAAATGGCTGGCCAAGGAGGTTATCGAAGAAAACACAAAAGCAGTATTTTCTGGTGAAATCCCTGTTTTTGAAAAGTATTTAGGTAAGTAAGAAAGGGGATTCTCTCAACAGTTGGCACCCCCAAAATATTAACGAGTTAAGAACACCAGGTTTGGAAATCGTGGGTAACAAACATTCACAGGGCAAAGAAATGAAAGCCACAAGCCACACACCGCTGTGCAAGAAATAGGGGGGTAAATTTCCTCTCCCCCTAACCGTCTAACTTTGCAAGAGTGTTATCTGTTAACCACGGTTTCTGTGACCATCGATACATAAGAGAAAGTGAAGGGAGGGCAGACAGAGAAGCCTTCGTGTTATTACAAAAGTAATAAATGTTCACTGTAAGTCCAAACAGTAATACTAGTCAGTCCAAATAGGCACAAAAGGAAAACCCTGCAGTCGTAACTAACATGCATATTTTTTCTTTTCGCCACAATGGATCCCAGCAATAAACGTCGCTTTGTAACCTGCTTTTCTTTTCTCTTAACAGTAAGTTGTGAACATCTTTTTTTTATGTCGTTAGTTTTCACCTCCTTGGTGTGAAGGGCTCTGTAGCCTGTGGAATGGATTCAGCATATTAGCCGGCCACTGGTTGGTTTTGGTATGTTATTTGCACAAGCAGGATTGCAGGGTATATGTTTGCATCTAAACCTTTGCCCACAGCTCTGTACTTTCTGTAGAATAAATTCGTAGGAGTAAAATTGTCGGGGCTTCAACTGACATGGTAAATACTGAGATTCTGAAACTGTTGAGTTTACTACCTTTTTTTTTAACTGTATTTTTTTCAAGTTCCTTAACGTGGATCAATGACCTAATGATCTGGAGTAAAATCAGTAGTATTTTCATGGAGTCCAGTTTAAAGTCTGTCCTACTTGTGGGATAGTTCAGATGATTAACTTAGTGTACGAATCTTTGACCTTGGAACTTGTTGGTTCCTTGATCTTGGGAACGATTGGTGGTTGGTTGTGATGAAATTATAAAATGGGGTTCGTGAGCGAATGGCTAAGAAAGAATTCTCGAGAGGCGTCTGGGTGGCTCAGTCGGTTAAGCGTCTGACTCTCGATTTTGGCTCAGGTCATGATCTCATGGTTTGTGAGTTTGAGCCCCGTGCTGGCAGCGTGGAACCTGCTTGGGATTCTCCCTCTCTTCCTCTCTCTTTGTCCCTCCCTTGTTCTCTCTCTCATTCTCTCTCTCTCTCAAAATAAATAAACTTCAAAAAGAAGGAGAAGAAGGGGAGGAGGAGAAGGAGGAGGAAGAAGAGAAGAATTCTTGAGACGTTTTTGGTGCAAAAAGGCGATTTCATTACAGTATGGGGACAGGACCCCTGGGCAGAAAGAGCTGTGCCAGGATTGTGAGGAGGGACTGATTAAATACTTTCGAGTTTGCGGAGGGAGAAGGGATAGAGAGACAGTAAGTTTCTAGGGAATTTGGAAGCAAGGCTTTTCAGGACCTTGAGGGGCTGGCGCTGTTAAGATAAGGTTACTTTTAGTCTTTAATAAAACACACACGTTAAGGCACTAAGGCAGCCATGAGGTCCTTGAGGAAGGTCATGCTTTCCATGTTTCAGACGTCTACCAGTGGGCTGCAAGCTGTAAGGACATTTAACTTAAACTATGTTTTTCTTGCCTTTGTTTCCCTCTTCGGTTGGTTGGTTGGCGAACACAGTGACACGCTCCAGGACCCTTCAGGAATAGAGGATTTGCCACCCAGCTGCCCTTGGCAGTTGTCCCTTTGGGGGATTATATCAGCTGAGCAGAGCCACCCATCTCTCTAAGTTCCCCACCCCTTCTCAAGGTCGCTGCCTTCCCAGAGCTGACCAGTGTGGGGGCATCAGCACGAGCCCTTCTTCTGCTCCAGTGAGGGTCGCGTCGTCCTCAGAACCCCCACCCCCACCCCACCCCCCAGCGGTTGATGACCCTGTATTCCATCTATAGACTCTTGGGGGAGGTTTCTTTAAAGGATGAAGTCAGGGGGCACCTGGATGGTTCAGCACGTTGAGCGTCCAACTCCTGACCTCAGCTCAGGTCGTGATCTCATGGTTTGTGGGATTGCCCCCCCCCCCCCATTGGGCTCCGTGCTGACAGTGTGGAGCCCGCTTAGGATTCTCTTTCTCCCTCTCTCTCTGCCCCTCCCCTGCTCATGCTTCCTCTCCCTCTCTCAAAATAAACAAATAAACGTTAAAAATAAAATAACATAAAGGATGAAGTCAGGCACCATCTTCCTAAGACTTATTTCAACATAAGAAGTTCGATTAAACTGGATCCTAGATTTTTACAAAGGCAGTTTAAATGGTCTGTTAAAGAACTGTCTTAAAAGCCTCACTCTGAAAAGACCTGGAACTCTGTCTACTTTCGGATCATCTCTAACCCTGTCTTCTAAGGCCATTCACGACAGAACCTTTCTGCCTCCATCAATCACAAACGAGTTCTGCAGAAATCTGTAAGTGGGTTAAGGTTCTGATTCTTAGCCATGCTGGCTGCGTCTCTGGTATGACCCAATGTCTTCCTAACAATTGCTAAAGAAACCAACTGTGGTTTGTAGTTGTTTGAGCCGAATCTACGTAATCCCTATAATAATGTCTCCACCAGTCGCTTTCATTACTGTACAATTTCAGAGGCGGGAGAGAACGTTCAGCAAATGCCCAGGAAGTCACTTATGAAAATGTGTTGTGCCAGTGAATGGGCCAGAAGGAAAAAGACGAAGAATTGCCTTGTGAGGCGTAACGGACATGCTGTCTAAATGTATTATTTGAGGGGCCCCTGGGTGGCTCAGTTGGTTAAGCGTCCAACTTCGGCTCAGGTCATGATCTCACGGTTCGTGGGTTCTAGCCCCGCGTCGGGCTCTGTGCTGACAGCTCAGAGCCCGGAACCTGCTTCAGATTCTGTGTCTCCCTCTCCCTCTGCCCCTCCCCCGCTGGAGCTTGCTCTCTCTCTCTCTCTCTCTCTCTCAAAAATAAATATTTAAAACATTTTCTTAACAAATAAATGCATTATTTGAAGTAGATTATGTGACATAAAACACTTTGAGCCAGGGGGGTGGATGGGTGAGCGCCTTCGTGTGTATCCTTATCTCTCAGTGTCTGGCTCACAGCAAGGGACTAAGCTATTTTTGATGACTTCCTAAATTAAGCCAGAGGCCAAAAGCTCAAATGCCTTTGGGGTCTGGAGTGATGGGGACAATGATATCTGGAGAGCACAGGGTTTAGCCACCAGTTCAGCCATCACCATATGGGTCTCTGGGCCCTGAGTTGACACATCTTCCCTTCCCCTCCCTCCCCCGCAAAGAAGCCAGAAATTCTATTTCTAGGGCCACCTAGGTGTCTCAGTCGGTTAAGGGTCTGACTTCGGCTCAGGTCATGATCTCGTGATTTGTGAGTTTGAGCCCCACGTCAGGCTCTGTGCTGACAGCTCAGAGCCTGGAGCCTGCTTCGGATTCTGTGTCTCCCTCTCTCTCTGCCCCTCCCCTACCCCCCCCCCCAAAAAAAACATTTAAAAAATTTTAAACATTCTGTTTCTATGTGAAACTTCCCAGTTTTTCAATATTGACAACTAACTTTTTTAAGTGTTGGGGAGCTGGCAATTCTAGACCTAAGGGGACAGCTCTTCTATCCCAGATGCTACGGAGTAAGATGTGTGCCCAAGTTCTAGTCACTTGACAGGAATGCCCAAATTTCCTTAACAACAAACCTGGTGCAACCATTCTCTTTTTTGATGGTGCGTGTTAATATCCAAGTTGCGGTGGAGTCTCCTTTGTTCTGTGTTGATAATTTTTTTCTTTTTAAGTATACTTTAGTATATTTCTTTTTTTTTTTAATTTTTTAAATCTTTATTTTTGAGAGAGAGAGAGTGGGGGAGGAACAGAGAGAGGGAGACACAGAATCCGAAGCAGGCTCCAGGCTCCGAGCTGTCAGCACAGAGCCCGACGCGGGGCTCGAACTCACAGACTGGGAGATCATGACCTGAGCCGAAGTCGGACGCTTAACTGACTGAGCCCCCCAGGAGCCCCAGTATATTTCCTTTTAAATATACGTTAGCGTATTTTAAATCATTGTGCCATTCTTACGAAGACAGGATATACTTCCTCGTGCAACTTATTTTCAGACTTTAAATAATCAGGGAAGAAGGCAACGAAAGCATAAAAAGGCAGCCTAAGCTGTGGCCTTGTTAGAAACTTCTCGGCTACAGACAGGAAAACAGGGCCTGGGGGCGGTAATGGAAATAGTAGGAAAGCACTCATGACACAGTTTTCTCTTCTCCCGCATTTGGCAAGGAACAATTTCTGAGCTGACTCCGGAGTTTTTAAATTGGGTGTGGATACAAACTCTGCAGAGCAAAGGTTTTGAAAACTGTGTTTTCTATCTGGTTTTACGGATTTTGATTTTGCTCCCCTCTTTCCTCTCTCTTGCACAACCTTCTCACTTTTTCATCTTCTGCTTGTTTAACCAGACATTCACCGGGTATCGATAGGCTGTTGCGTGACCCCAGCACTGTGCCAGGTTCCTCGGGAGAAGCTACTAGAATGACACGTGGCTTCTGCCTCCCGGCGGCCCACGTCCTGCCCACGTCTGGTTGGGTCAGTTCTTCCGGATGAGCATGGAATATGCAACGAAAGGATCCTGGTTCTTCCGTCAGCGTTCACACTAAAAAGTAGAGCTCATACTTTGAATGGAAGGGGGTTTATGGGGCGCCTGGATGGCTCAGTCAGTTGAGCGTCCGACTCTTGATTTCGGCTCAGGTCGTGATCTCACGGTTTGTGAGTTTGAGCCCCAAGTTGGGCTCTGTGCTGACAGCGTGGAGCGTGCTTGGGATTCTCTCTCTCTCTCTGTCTCTCTGTCTCTGCTCCTCCCCTGCTCTCTAAATAAATAAGTAAATGAACTTAAAAGGGGGGTTGGTTTAGTTGATGGGAATGAATCAATGCAGGGCTGGAATGAGAGATAACCAGCCCCATGAGCGGTAAGCACAGGGGCAGATTGTCGCTAGCCTGCTCCCATACACTTCCTGCCCAGGGGTTTTTGCTGCCACAAGATTGTGCCCCAATTGAGGAAGGCATCAAGGCAGAAATTAAAATCAGCAATTAAAGCGAGGTGGGTCGGGAAAGGACTCGACAAAAGAGAGCAAATAAGGGATGATTAATTAGGGTGGCTTTGGCCACAGTCACCTCTGAATAAACGTTACCTCCCTTAATCCACGTCCGCTGGTCTCCAGGCCACTCATTAAGCATAGTTCCGATTTGCCTATGGCTGTTTTCTCCGTCTTCGGCCTCCTAAGCCGTGCGTTTCCAAAAAGTCACAGAGGGTTGTTTAACCTTTCTGTACTAAGGAAAGATTGAGGTAATAAGGAAACAAAAGTTAATGGGATTTTGAGCTCACGTGGAGTTTAACAACCGAGATGAAATCTTGCCTGAGCCCTGACCTCCTTTTTAAGGTATAAATTCGAACATGCTTCTCATCCCTAGTTTTTCCTAATCAACTGATTATTTCATTTTATTTCTTCTTCTTCTTCTTCTTCTTCTTCTTCTTCTTCTTTTTTGATGATTGCATTTTTTTTTAACACTCTACCATAACCTTTAACAGAGTATGCCTGCCCTTCTGCTAAAATACATCGATCCTCGGGTGCCTGGGTGGCTCAGTCGGTTAAGCGTCCGACTTTGGCTCACGTCATGATCTCACGGTCCGTGAGTTCAAGCCCCACGTCAGGCTCTGTGCTGACAGCTCAGAGCCTGGAGCCTGTTTCGGATTCTGTGTCTCCCTCTCTCTCTGATCCTCCCCCATTCATGCTCTGTCTCTCTCTGTCTCAAAAATAAATAAACATTAAAAAAAAATACATCGATCCTTTTTGACACTGGCTTCAATACGCCACCCATATTCTATATTTAAGTCCTTGAAAGCTCTGTGTTCTCCCAGAAATACTAATTATGTGTATACTCTCTTGTACTAATCCGTGCAAAGTAGCAGATACGTCAGACTCTTCTATTTTTCAAATTATCAGAAATGCGCCAGGCTGAAGCTTCATTTCTTCTGCGTTACCCTGCAGATCCAGAGGATTAGTGCTTATTAAACGTAGAAGTGATCTTCACTTAAGACGGTTTTCTTATTGCAGATTTGGAATTCTTACGGCGGGCGTCACCCTCTGTCGTGGAAGAACCCCAACCTGCCTGTTTTTTTAGGGGGTTCTGGTTAGAACCTTGGAGCCCATCAGCAGAAAGGTCACCTGCTTTGTTTTACGTTTGCTTTGAAATGGAGGCCCCTCCCTGTGACACAGCCGATTTTACCAGTAATAAAGTAGTGCTAAAAGCAATAAATTCCTGAGCCCAAATCTGGCCTCCTCCCTGAGCTCATTCCCTGATTCCTCCTGACAGAGAACAAGAATGGAGATTCCTTCCGAGATCAAAAAGAAGAATATTTTTCCTGCTCTCCTTCTTCTCCTGGATCGTTAGGGCAAAGCTCAAAGAAAAATGGGGATTTAATCACACTGCCGCATAGACAAATGGTCTCCGTGGGTTTTGATCATGAATCTCATTGGTAAAAGAGTTTTTAGTACATCTGCCAGTGAAAGCATTTTTGTTCATAAATTCTACACGATTTCAGCTCTACACTGGGCACCTTATAAAACATACCCTAAAAATAGGCATTTTAAAAAGACATCAGTGGCATTAAAAGAAGTGAAAATATAGTAAGCTGAATATGTTCTTCCCACATGCAGAAGATTTTCAAGACGGCTGCCAGAGACCCCGAAGAATCATAGGCCTCCAGTAGCGTCCCAGGGGTGGGGCCCCCAAGTTTGGACTTGATGGCTCAGTGCCCCCCCCCACCCCCGCCTGGGTGACCTGCGGGCTCCCACACAGCAGGGACGGAGAACATATGTCCCGGAATGGGACTGGCACCCTCTGAGCACACATGTGCCTTTACCGATGCTACACCACGTCCTGTGACAAAAAGGAGTGGCATGGCCTTTGCTTAAACCAAAGACACAGGGACACCGTTCAGTCAGGAACACCAAGGGCCATGGCCCTTTGATGCCAGGTGAATTCTGGCTCTTTGTGGGACTCAGATGGGCCCTCCCTGGGGCAGTCTCTGAATGTCACAAACATTTACCAGCATCTCCAGGAAGCACAGAATGAGTGCTGTTGCCCCCATGTGGCTTTCGCTGCAGTCAGGGAAATTTGCCAGATAAGAAGGTAACTAGGAGGAGAGCCCAGAGGGTCACTGGGTTAACGGAAGGGCGTCTCCTAGAGAAGCAGTGTTTGTGATGGGCTTTAAAGGATATATAGGGGTCTGATGGGCAGAAGAGAGAGACAAGAGAGTAGCTGGCTGAGGGCAGTGAGGAAAACAGGCACAGCTGAGGGCTCCATGGCCGGGAAAGGCCTCAAGCCTCACTGGGCATCTTGCTTCCACCCTGCCATTTGCTCTATTCTGAACTAAGATACTGGAGTGGTTCTGTTGTATGGAAGTCAAGTCCTGCTCAAAACCCCCTGATGGCTGCCACCTCAATCAGAATTTAAGCCAGAGTTCTTTCAGGGCTCAAAGGCTCCCATGGCCTTGTTCCCAACCGCTTTCTCCACGCTTCTCCCCTGCAGGGCCTTGAATGTGCCAAGATTCTCTTGGCTGGGCGCCTTGGTGTATTCTGTTCCCAGGCCCAGAATGCTGTTCCCCAGCATCCCACAGTTCAGTCTCCCACTTCCTTCAGATCTGATGCATCGACATGTCACCTTCTCAGGGATGCCTTCTCTGACCAGTCTCTCTTTCAACGTCTTTCCCCAGCTTTTCCTCTCTGTGCCTTTCCCCCAGCACTTACCACCGTCTAAACACACTGTGTACTTTACCCAATTATCTTGTTTCTTTTCTTTTCCTTCTCTTCCCATTTAGAATGTCAGCTCCGTGAAAGCAGAGGGTTTTGTCTGTTTTGTGCACCCTTGAATCCCCAATACCTAAGAAACTGCTTGGGTGAAAGAATGGATGGGTGGATGGATGGGATGGGTGGGTTGATGGGTGGATGGATGGATGGATGGATGGACAGATGGATGGATAGTTGGATGGGTGGATGCATGCATGCATGCATGAATACTTAGTAAAAGTCGTCATCTTCAACCTAAGGAACAATGGGAAGTCGCTGAAGTTCGTCCCATGGGAGAGAAACATGATCAAGCTCGGCTTCGGGAAGTTACCTGTTGTGGGAATTATGTACTATCCTGGAGCCATAAGAAATTGGCCACCGTGAGGCCTGTTAGAAAGGTACCGCAGTCTCAGAAGCCGCCTGAAGTGCTGTGCGGGGAGTGCAAAGTGGAGGGTGGTACTGAGAATCCACAGACCTCTCCCCGGACCTGCGGGCAGGGCACCTAGAAGAGGAAGACATCCAAGATGTCCTAGACAGTCCAGCCAGAGCAACTGAGAGAACAGAGGTGGGGAAATGAGCTCCGACACCAGAAGGCGCAGCTGCCAGGGGAGCACGGTGCCGTGGTTCCCTGGAACCAGCCTGGAATCTGCCGTTGATAGACCAGGGTGAGTCCTGGCTCCCTTAAATAAACTGTGCCCTTCTCAACCTCAGTATCACGACAGGTGAAGTAGGAAACAGAGACGCGGTAGTGTTTCAGGCGCCCTGCTCAGCGCTCTGCCAGCATCACATTGTTCGATCCCGCTCCACCGCTGAATTGGATGTTAACCAGGCTTACAAGCTGAGGACAGGAACACTCCCCTCGGTTAGTAGCATCGATCAGACTGGGAAAACGGTAAAGATGAGTAAGCGTGAGGTCCTAGGTCTCTCCATTGTACAGTAACCGAGGTTGGAGGAACAAAGCTCCACGTCAGAGGCAGAAAGGGCTCCAAATATGAAGCAACAATAAAACAATTCCATTATCTCAGAAGCTAAAAACTCACCTAAGCCCTGAGTTTCTTAGCGTTCAAGATGAATGCTCTTTAAACGCGTACCTTTTATCTCAGTCAGGTATGTCCCCCGCCCCGCCCTCCGGCCCCCCCCCCCCCCCCCCCCGCCCCGATCTTTTGTGAATTGCCCCGTTCTTTGCTCTGCTTTGGTTTGCACATCAAGGTCCACACTCAGTTTCCCTTTCTGGTCGTTTCGTAGAACCGTTTCCCTGGTGGTGGCACATTCTTGGCAGAGGTGCAACCTCCTTGGGGTTTATAAGGACGCGCTGAGGTCATCCTAACTCTGCTTCGGGAATGCTGTAATGGAAATGGTGGAATTCACCCTAAACCTCAGTTTTTCCTCCCTGAAAATAAAAAACTTCTTAGTGAAAATATGCTCTTACTGCAAGTTAAAGAGATGAATTTAGGATTTTTGTGGCACGAATGGAAGAAATGCAAAACATCTAAAGCTTTCAGTTGACTAAAGCATTTCATTTCTTCTTCAACTTCTGGTGTCAGTTTTACTATTTTAAGTGCAATTTTTGGTATGCTTCTCAAGAGCTCTAATGAGACATTAGGCCCTGCTTTCTTCAAATCACTTCTATCCGACTAGCAAACAAGAATCAGGAATGCACTTGCCTCCCAAATGACAAGGGATACACATGTAGGAACGTCTACTTTTTTTTAATACTTGTTTTGGAACAATTTTTATCCTCCATGAGGACAGGCACTGTTTACAATGTAATGCTTTTGCATAGGACATTTAGAAATCCAAGTTCCCGTATAATAGACACGCAGCTGAAGAGCGGACATTCCTAAAAAAAAATTTTTTTTAATGTTTATTCTTGAGAGAGAGAGAGAGCATGGGGAGGGGCAGAGAGAGAGGGAAAAACAGAATCTGAACTAGGATCCGGCTCTGAGCTGTCAGCACAGAGCCGGACACAGGGCTTGAACTCACGAACCGTAAGATCATGACCACGAACCGTAAGATCATGACCACGAACCGTAAGATCATGACCTGAGCTGAAGTTGGACGCTTAACCGACTGAGCCACCCAGTTGCCCTGAAGAGTGGGCATTCCTGATGAGAACTGTCAGATTAGCAGATGAAGGGAAACTGAGATGCGTTTAAAGCAGTGTTGCCTCTGGGTACAGGGACGAGACAGGTGTCCTATCCCTTTATAACGTCCCTGCAGCCAGGGCTGGAGCGCCATGAAGGAGCCTTGCCACTCAGTGACGTACTTCGAAAACCCTTATCTGCTCCACGCCTCTCACACAGTGGCTGAGGAAGCCGGTGCTGGGGGACCGTAGGTGCCCCTCTCTGGTCCAAGGCCCTGGTCACTTTGTGACCCAAGGAGTTTTGCCGAAAAGCATTCTTTTCAGCCCCCCTACAGTTGGTCACTGGTTTGAGCGCCTCTTCTGGGTGTAAACATGGGAGCACTCAGGATCACAATTTGATCCAAATGGACCTTAAAATCAAGTCAAAGGCAGGTACAGAATCACACATTAGGCTTTTGGGGCAGCCTAGTGAGAGAGCAATCATTTATCATTTATTTTTCAGAGCAGAAATTTGCCTCTTCTTTCTCCTCTGACCACTGTTTAACTCTATTTGCTAAGGTGGATTCCAGGAGAAAGAGAAAAAGCAGGGGGTGAGGGGGTGGGGGGTGGGGGGTGGAGGGGGACCATGGGGTGGACGTGGACGTGGCGGGGGCAGGGGGGAGGGGCGGTGCACCTCAGAGCCCTCCCCAGCCTCTCTGAAGGAGGCTCCTGTGTCCTACCTCCCCCTCCCTTTCTTTCCCCTTAGCGCCTCCCCCCCGCCCCCACCAACGCCTCCCATACCCGCACTACCACCGCCACAACGTGCGTGTGTCAGGGACAGGCTGCCGACAGCACTGAAAATACGGCACGCCCAAACACACGCTACCCATCGCCAAGCACCACCTCATGCGACCGTATCCCCGTGCGGTTTGAGGCATACCCGTACTATTCGCAGTGTTCCCAACTGTTTTAGAATATATGCATTTAGATCTTTTCGGGTTGGGAGTTATGGGTAATTTGGCAAAGCGAACGCCATAACTGGTTTCTTACATAACTCTACAGTTGGCGGTAAGGCAGCGCGCATTGAAATTAAGCAATGCTCATTCATCCAAGAAGACTTGACTTTTCCTCCTTTGGAGGGATAAATGCTCCGGTTTCGTTTTGCTCCATTATTGGAGACTGTAATATTATTGGCTAACTTTAATGGTTCTCTGAAGTTAATTCTTACATGTGAATGGCAGAGTTCTAGTTAACTTCTGGAAGCTTAGGAGGTGTCTCTGTGTGCCGCTGGACTAGACAATGCTTTTAGAAGTAACTTGAGTGCTTTTAGGTGATAATGCAACTGGGGAGATTGGGAAGGACGGAGGACCCAGGCTGCCACAGGGATCTAAACTGGAAAAGTGCTCAGCACCTCAGAGTTGCAGCCTTTGGGAAGAAGGGGCAGATGTTTCACCTGAAAAGGGGCCCGTTTTCAGGTACGCTCTCCAACCGTAGCATGCATTCCTTCCATTTCTTCTTCCTTTTCTATGAGAAGAAAAATGCAACTTTCAGTCTATGTGTCTCAAAAACAGGACAGCTGATCTCAGTGTTTTCTTTTCTCAACTCCAGAAGCTAGATTCTCTAAAATGTGTTTGTATCTTTTTCTGAATCTAGTAGCTCCTAGAAAATGATCAAAGTGTTGCATCTTCCTGGTTTCCAGATTACAATAGTAAAATTTTCCAGTGAAGAATCCCAGGATTGCTTGAGGAGCTCTTCTCACATTCCCACTGTGGAATACAAGTGAGAATGGGGACATTCATCCAGTAAAGTTCAATTAGGGTGGAAAAAAAGCGCCATATTTCAAAATGAATTCCACTTTCTTTTTTCTTTAAAAACAGAGTTCATTGACCAAGAAAGATTTCAAAACGTTTTCTCTAATACCCCAACATGAAACTTGGATTGAGGTTTTCAGGGAATTACAGGGATCAAACAACTAGCCAAGGCTTGAGTTTCCAGGTTTCCCAAAGGCTCAAAACTCCCCCAGAGGCTAATTACTGTTTACTGCTGAGACCTTCCTCATTTTTCTTCTGTAACATTTTCCATCTTAAGAAGGGTGGTCCCATTCAGCTGAGGAGCATGGTGTCTGAGTGGCTGAATGGAATTACTACCAGTGGAAACTATGTTGCAAGAGGAGTTGATAAAGCAGCTGCAAGGCAAACCTTGGCTGTTTTTTCCATCCTCCCCAAGCAAAGTTAATTAGCATAGGGAAAATGACTAAGGTGTTGACGTCACCTCTTTCCAGTAGAAACTTACACTCTGTCTCTGTCTGCCTAAAAGCATGCAGGACTTGACTCAGGAATTTGCTGTCCAAACAGGATGCTCTAGACGCGGTGCTTTTTTTTCCCAGGGGGCTGGACTTCGGTGCTTTATAAGGGCCTGCTGGAGCGACAACCTCCAGCCTCTTGCAAGGGACCGTCACTTGGGGCTTGACTGCCTGAGTCGCTAGTGCTTTCGCCCTAAGAAAGCAAGATGCACTTTAGAAACTTCAACTACAGCTTTAGCTCCCTGATTGCCTGTGTGGCAAACAGTGAGATCTTCAGCGAAAGTGAAACCAGGGTAAGGCTTCTAATATAATGTGATTTTTGAGAGGTTTCAAAGCACTGTGTTAATTGGAACTAGCAGCTGAAATATTTGCGGGGGTGTGATGTGGCTGTCTTGCGGGTTTGGGGGTTTTGAAATAAGTCCAAAATATTTGGTGCTTTATCAAACAAAGCTGTTGCCCGAGGGATTACTGTGAAGGAATGTTTAAAACTCTCAATATTTGACAACATCCAGGTCCCTTGACCAATCAGTAATGCAACGTTTTAACATGGTTTGTATTTTTCATTCTGTGTAGGTTGTAAGCAAACTTTTAGACGGAAGCTTTTTCTGGCCGTGAACAGAGCGTTTCACTTTGACATCTAGAGATCAGAACAATGTAATTTTATCTTAGGAAATAAATATCGCAAAGCTATTTGTATGTCTGTGGTAATTACAAGGGCCTGTCCTCAAGTTTTCAGCTTCCTTTAGCTAGGGAAAATGCAGCCATAGCAAACAATAAAACTGGATAAATATCTTAAGTTTAAGTGTGGGGAAGCAGCTCTCATTGGTGGTAATCAGTATAATTAGTCATTGTAATCACCGTGCTTTTCTTCTTCATTCGATTAAGATGTAAGATTTCCATCAGTAGCTACCCAGCTGTCTAATTGATCTTTAACAATATTGTATATGAGTGAGTTCTGTGTGTTGTGTTTGGGGAGTGGTGTTCGTGCTATAGGCTTTAGAGCCCATGCCATATTGGGACATGTGAAGGATTTTTTTTTTTTTTTTTTTTTTTTTTTTTTTATCAAATTGAACTGCACGAGTGTGTATGATGCTTGACAGCTAGGACTGTGGTTTCTGAACGAGATATCAGCACATTCTATGTGTGAAAATCCCACAAAAGCTACGTATTTCATATTAGCCTTATGTGAGTAAAATCATTCTTTATTCAATCAAAGAGTGACAGCGTCCAGCAACTATAAGAGCTAGATCCCAGCTGTCAGAACAAATAAGATTTTTTTTTTTTTTTTTGGAGAATGGCGTCATAGTGATGTGGATTTAACAGACTCTGTGCTTTCTCTTGTGGTCTGGTCCTGAGCCCTGACTTGTATTCTAAAAATATTCCTCAAAGTCATCGCCCCTAAATTCTGAATCATAACTCCAAAACTAAACAGTGGGTCACAATGCCTATTGATGAGGTCATGCAAAATTCCAAATATATATGCACAGACCCTGCGCCAGAAACTTGCTTGAGCTCCCTCTGGAGAGAGGTGGGGAAAACGTCCGCCAGCAGCCAGATGAAATCCTCTGGGAAGCATCTGCTGTGTAACATTTTTCTCATTCTTTGCCTCTGCAAAACCCCTCAGAGGTTTGCATAAACGAAAGCAAAGCCACGGGATTCAGAGAGAGAAAGTTGGTGAGTTGTTACCACCCCCACCCTTGGAACAACCTGCCTGGTGCGCACGGGCTGACCGCCCCCGCCCCCGCGCTGGAACACAAGTCCTGTCCTGCCCGTGAAGCCTCTTGCGCCTGGAAGTCCCAGGCCCTTGCCTCTCTCTAGCACTGAACATTCTTGAAAATGTTCTCTCTTGTAAGGCGTCCCCTCTCCCCTCTGCAGAAACTGCTTTCCGCAGGTTTCCAAGGTACTCGGTGCGCCCCGCCCGCCTCCTCCTCGACCTCGGTCCCCTTTGTAGAAGGCGCGCCCCTCCCCCAATGGGACCCTCAGCCGGCCCTTTCTGCCTTGCGCAGACTTCCCACCACCTGTCCTTCCTGTTCAGTCTGGAAGAAAAGGCTCGGAGGGTAGGACGCCTCACCGTCCATACAATCTTTCTGGAAGTTTTGACTGTCTATCAACTCGGTCTCTGGTTGGAGCCTTGAGACCTCGCTGTGGTCTCCCATCTCGCCCCACACCCTCCAGCAAAAGCCACCACCCTAGGACCCAGCCCAGCAGGGGACTCTCCACACAGCTTCTCCCAGAAAGCTGATGAGCTCCTTCCTGAATCTAAGCCTAACACCCTTGGACTTGGGCATTTCCATCCTAAGAACTCATGCTGTTTTGTAATTTTCACTAGGTGTTGTAACACTAGAGCTAGAAATATACATACATTGTAGCCCGCATGCAGAAATGGATCCATTTGTGGGAGGCAAACCGTAAGAGACTCTTAACTGCAGAGAACAAACTGAGGGTTTGCTGGAGGGGAGCAGGGCGGGGGATGGGCTAAATGGGTGCTGGGCATAAAGGAGGTCACTTGTTGGGACGAGCACTGGGTGGGGATGAGCACTGGGTGGGGGTTCTACTCCTGAAACCAATACTACGCTGTATGTTAACTAGCTTGAATTTAAATAAGTAAAAAAATTTTTTGAAAGGAAAGAAAGAAGTGGGTCCATTGGTAGTACATTAATTTTTAAACCAGTATTATTTTAGAGAGTTAAAAAGTAACAGACTCAGTGGGAAAATAATAGGGAGATTTCTTTTTAAACCTCTTCCTTTACCCTGAGAAATGCAGGGTGTCTTATTAACTTCATTGTTTCCCAATGCAATAAAATTAAAAAGAAAAAATTTTTTAATGTTTATTATTTGAGAGAGAGAGAGACAGAGAGAGACGGAGAGCAAGCAGGGGAGGGGCAGAGAGAGAGAGGGAGACACAGAATCAGAAGCAGGCTCCAGACTCTGAGCTGCCAGCACAGAGCCTGACTCGGGGCTTAAACCCACAGACCACGAGATCATGACCTGAGCTGAAGTTGGCTGCTTAACCGACTGAGCCACCCAGGTGCACCCCCCAGTGTTTTGTTTTGTTTTTTTCAAATGAGTTCCAGTGTTTTTAAGCCCTAAAGAAACATCTGATCTACACAGCCACTCCCTGTGTTGAGTAGTGGGGGTGGGAGATCACTAGGCCTGGGAAGGTTGTTGGACATAAGGAATTGTTGGGGGGGGGGGGGGGGTGACAAATTACCAAGCTGGACATCCTTGGAATGTCCTCCTTTCCTACTTTCAAAAGAATGTTTCTGCCACTGGTAATTGTTTCGCTGACTGAATAAACTTAAGAAATCCTACATTCTAACTTTCTGAGAAAATCACCTGTATTAGAATTTAAAGGGGCCAAAAGCAAATCTTCCTTGAAGGGGTAAGGCTGGCTTTTCTTGTCTAAGAAAGAAGTTGGGTGTTCTCGAAATGACACGAATAATTCCCTTCCTCAAGTGGAAATGCGATGTAGTCGTCAGGACTCCTATGCGGGTATATTTTAACTCCTTGTATTTTTGTTATTACTTTTCAGGCCAAATTTGAATCCCTCTTTAGGACATATGACAAGGATATCACCTTTCAGTATTTTAAGAGCTTCAAACGGGTCAGAATAAACTTCAGCAACCCCTTATCTGCGGCGGATGCCAGACTCCAGCTGCATAAGACTGAATTTCTTGGAAAGGAAATGAAATTATATTTTGCCCAGGTGAGTTGAATGCAGTGATACACCTGCTTCTCCCTCTCACCCTTTTTAAAAGTATCTTAGACATTGATTATGTTATACATTGATTTTTTTTTTTTAATGCATACGCATTTCAATTGCAATGTTGGAATTAAAAGTATATCCTGGGGGCGCCTGGGTGGCTCAGACAGTTAAGCGTCCGACTTCAACTCAGGTCATGATCTCACGGTTCGTGGGTTTGGGCCCCGCGTCCGGCTCTGTGCTGACAGCTCAGAGCCTGGAACCTGCTTCAGATTCCCTGTCTCCCTCTCTCTGCCCCTCCTCTGCTCACACTCTCTCTCCTTGAAAATAAACATTAAAAAAAAAAATTTGTTAAGTAGATCTTATTCTGTACCCTTCCTTTTTCACTGTGTATCATCCGTGATCATTCTACCACAACATTAAAATGTGTTTAATAAGATCATTTCCAGGTACGTAATATTCTACCATATAGATATTTCAGACATATTTAAGCAGTCTTTACTGTCAGACATTTGTCTTGTTTTCCAATGTTTCACTATCACAGATAACCCTGCAGTGAACATTGTTACATCTCCACCCTTTTTTTAAGCATGTTTATTTTGTCACTTAAATGACAAAAGCAACACGGATTAACTGAAACAATCCAAGTATGGTACAAAAGTCCCTAAAGTTAAATAGGTAGATACATTTCCCCACTCCCCCTTCAAAGCCATCGCCTCACATAACCACCTTTGAAAATCTAGTGTGAATCCTCACCCACTTTCCCCTTCACATATACAAACACACAAGTGCATGAGTATGAGTTAATTTGCTTGCACAAAAAAAAAAAAAAAAATGGAATTACTACAGCCTTCTCTTTTACTTAGCAGTGTATCATGGACAGCCTTTCTGGTCAACGTGCCCGGCTGGGTTGATTAAAAACTCTTAAGAATTCATTTTGAGGAAGGCAAAATTCATACTCGAAATTTTGAATGTCCCGCCTATTTAAGAAAACATCAACATGGGGTGCCTGGGTGGCTCAGTCGGTTGAGTGCCGGACTCTTGATTTCAGCCCAGGTCATGATCTCACAGTTTTGAGATCGAGCCCCGTGTTGGATTCTGCACTGAACGTGGAGCCTGCTTGGGATTCTCTCTCTCTGTTCCTCTCCCGCTTGCACGCTCTCTCTCTCTCACTCTCTCAAAATAAAAAAGAAAGGGAGGGAGGGAGAGGAAGAGAGAGGAAAGAAGGAAGGAAGGAAGGGAGGAAAGAGAGAGAGAGAAAGAAAAAGAAAGAAAGAGAAAGAAAAAGAAAAAAGGAAAGAAAGAAAAAGAAAGAAAAGAGAAAGAAAAGAAAGAAAGAAAGAGAGAAAGAGAAAGAAAGAAAGAAAGAAAGAAAAGAAAGAAATCAAACAACAGCATGTGTTTAAAAGCAAGCGACCTCCAAAATGGCCCTTGACCTTGGGATGAGTAGCGCTGGGAGAACTTTTCGTGCTCATTCAGGAGGGTGGTAGTTAAGAGTACAAGGCTGTGGGCCTGGCTAGTCTAACACTCTAAGATTTGTGCAGCATGTTTCCAGGAACTGGCTCAAGGGTTAGGGCTACTGACTTGTTTCAGACCAAGAGCAGACCTGAGCGGGGCCTCACTCTGTGCAGGTTCTCAGCAGCCCCGAGCCTCCCTCGGTGGAGAACCAGCCTTCTGCCAAGTGCAGGCAGCCACGTCGGCACAAGGCTGCCAGGCCTGGCTGGAAAAGGAAAAAAAAAAAAAAAAGAGTTAACCAGACAGGTAGCAAACGCGAAGAAAGCCTCCTGGTGGCAGGAGTCCCAGCCCCGGGTCGCTCTCGAAGGGCTGTGAATGGGCTGTGAATGGGTTTGCCGTTTCTCCTGCTCACCACCCTTCTGGTTCTCCCCCACCCTCCAGACCTTCAATGATAAGGTGACCCATTTTCAAGGCAGCTCACAAAGTTCTATATGCTGTTGCATCTGGGGTCCAACAGGTTGGTTGTGGAAGGGGAAGGAGCTTCTCAGGTGCAGCTTTCTGGTTACGGCTCGTCCCCACGGGAGCTCTGAGCTCCCCAGGCCAGTAGAGGAGCGGAACCTGTGGAGACACTTCCTGACCCTGGGAGGAGGCCACCTTGCAGGCCCTTCAAGTATAAATTAGAGCTAGGATGCGCTGCCCCCTGGTGGCGGAGCAAAGCACGGGTTTTTGACCTTGGCTCTTTAGAATGATTTTGTCCTTCCACTTTTTCTGATTATTAAAGTAAATGCACACTCAGTGTGAAAATTTGGCGGGGGTGGGGGGGGTGGGGGGGGGAGTGGGAGATTAAAATACAAATAAAACCCAAACTGGTAAGATTTTGATACAACATCTTTCTGGGCAGCCCTCTAACTGCACGGAGAGGACTTCTAAGCCCAGACTAGAACCATGGGTTATCGTTTCATGCTATTTTTTAGTTTTTCTTAATTTAATTTAACTTTTTTAGGTTTACATCCCAGTCATTAGCATATAGTGCAATAATGATTTCAGGAGTAGAATCCAGTGTTTCATCCCCTACGCACCACACCCAGTGCTCATCCCAACAAGTTCCTCCTCGATGCCCCCTGTCCATTTAGCCCATCCCCCCAGCCACAACCCCTCCAGCAGCCCTCAGTTGGAGTCTCTTATGTTTTGTCCCCCTCCCTATTTTTATATTATTTTTGCTTCCCTTCCTCTATGTTCATCTCTTTTGTATCTTAAATTCCACATATTCAGTCTTATGATACTCGTCTGTCTTTAATTTCACTTAGCATAATACCCTCTAGTTCCATCCACGTTGCAAATGGCAAGATTTCATTCTTTTTGATTGCCGATACGTACATACATACATACCGCATCTTCATCCATTCATCAGTTGATTAATGACATTTGGGCTCTCTCCATACTTTGGCTATTGTCGATAGGGCTGCTATAAACATGGGGGTGCATGTGTCCCTTCGAAACAGCACACCTGTATCCCGCGGATAAATGCCTCGTAGTGCAATTGCTGGATCGTAGGGTAGTTCTATTTTGAATTTTTTGAGGAACCTCCATGCTATTTTCCAGAGGGGCTGCACCAGTTCGCATTCTCAAGATAGTATTTTTTTTTTTTTTTTAATCTCCTGGCAGGTGGATCTTTTTTTCCTTCTTTGCTTTTGGCATCTGATTTGGAACCGCAGAGGAAGGGAATTGCGGGGTACCACCGGGTGGGCGGGGGCCCTGGGACCCCAGCCCCACTTTGCCCTCCCAGAGGCTGTATCATCTTAGAGCTGTCGCTTAGCCTCTTGGAGCCTCTGTTCTGCCTTTGTGACCTGAGGAGCTAGAAGAAGTGGCTGAGATCCCTGTGGCGTCAGCAATAGTGCTTTACTTGGTCCATTTCTACTACGACGCTACTCCTTTTCCACCAGTCTCGGTCCGTGGTGATTCCTGGCAGTCCCTGTGCCTGTGGGTCCCAGTCCTGGGAGGGCGCTCTGACCATGCTTGTGCCGTCACCCCTTTGCCTTCTCCATACGGACTGGGTCACGAGCCCCCTCCGGAACCGCATGCGTTCTGCCGCCCAGGCGTAGGCTTGTCCTTTTGCGCCTGTCCTCCACAAGCTGTCACTGAGCGCTGCCGCCTCGCTTGGGTTCTGTCCTCCAGAAACCATGCGCCTGTATTTTTTTCTCTCCGCAGACGTTACACATAGGAAGTTCCCACCTGGCCCCCCCGAATCCGGACAAGCAGTTTCTGATCTCTCCTCCTGCCTCGCCGCCCGTTGGTTGGAAACAAGTGGAAGACGCTACTCCTGTCATAAATTATGATCTGTTATACGCTATCTCCAAGCTAGGGCCAGGTAAGCGGTGCTCTTGGGTGGGAGCAGGGAGACAGATGGGCAGAGGTGGCGTTCACGGGCCCAGACGGAGATGCTCACCTGCCTCAGGGAGCGCCTCCCCCCACTGTGGCCCCCCCGCGTGTTTTGTGAATGGTTTCTAGTTGTTTTCATCTGCGACTGTAACTCAGGTTGCTGGGGACACGCACACCTGCCTGCCTCTGGCCTCATTCCTTAGCGGGTCATGGGTACCAAGCACGGTGACCCCTCGTTGCCAGCGTCACGGGAATCCTTCCCGTCACCCACTGAGCACCAGCCCCAGGCCCTGTCACTCCAGGATGAGCAATTAGACTTGGAAAGGGAAAACAAACCACCCTACACGTTAGAAATTTCATCTTTAGTCAAGGTGGTTGGTCTGATTCTCACCTGCTCCTTTGAATGTTCAAGGGAACTGTAGGGCGTAGTGAAGAAAGGGCCCCAGTCATGCACGCCCCCTCTTGGCCCCATTGGGGTGCTCCCCAGCTGAGAAAGAAGAGTCTTCAGTCCTCCGATGGGACGAACGTGTGAGTGTTCAGGGAGATAACAGGTGTTCTGGCCTCAGTCTTCTTCTCCATAGAGTGGGTATTACCCAGTGGAGCTGTGAGCCATACGTTGAGACCGTTGTGTAGAAAGCACTTCAAAACGTGCCTGGCCCATAGGCTGCGCCCAACACATGATTTTTGGAAACAATCCGATATTGGTGGTTCCTGTCCTACCTGCTGGGTTTGGGGTGAGCGAGCGGGCAGGTTCGTGAGGACGTCTTGGGGTGAAGCAGTTTGAGCTCCTGCCCTATCCACAGAGCAAACAAATACTGAGACCATTTCTTCTGGACCAGAAATCTGATGATACTCCTTTGGATTGAGGGTTTTATTTCACGGACCATCAGCAGTTTCGTGTTGAAAAGATTACATTTCTGAACACACTGCCCCCAGCGGAAATCGCCTCCGTGGGAGAAAGCTAGAATCCCACTACTCACTGCCGCTGGTGGTGTCAAGGTCAAGGTGGACCTGGCCAGTCCGAGGAAGCGCGAGCTCCTGGCTGAGGTGCCTTAGCCGAGCTGAGGGCTGGAGTCTGCCGGGACGCTAGACAAGAGAAGAAACGGGTCCTCCAGCTGGGGGAGGTGACAGACTCCTCCAAGGGCAAGGAGTGCTGCTGAAGGCAGTTCTTCCCACTCCAGAATCTACCCCTCCTTTCTGATTTGAGAAGCCCTTTCAGAAAAGACATAATCCAATCCATTCGCCCTTAGTTTACGTGACAGTGAGCTGGAACCAGATCTCATACTGGGCCGTGCTTTGCCGCCAGCAGCATTGCAAAGAGTTTGCAAATGTGGCCCTACACTGAGGCTTTCTGGACCCTGATGGGCAGGTAGATAAGGACCCTGACCGGACAGCCGTGATCTCGTGACCTTCCACCTCAATTCCCTCCCTGACAGAACTGAGGCTCACTCACCTTTTCAGATGCAATTGCCATGAACGTTCCAGATAGAGAACAGGCAATTTCCTTTCTTATGAGGAAAAGTGCCTTCTGTGTTCAGAGGCGTCCCCAAAGCAGCGGGGGGCGGGAAGGTCTGGAATCCGGCTGGGGAAGAACACACAGAACTTGAAGGAAAACCCACCTCTGCACCCCGAGGGGGCGGAGCCAGCCGAAGCAAACCGCCCCCCTCCCCACCTGCTTAAATCCTAGCATTTCTACTACTCCCCGCTTCCCACCAGTCAGGATCCGCGCCCTATTTGTCAACATTAGTAAAACCAGGTGACTGTGGACCATGGGCCTGTGGACCATGCAGCAGGTCCCAGGCACTTAGCTTGTACTTACCCGAGCAGCTCTGTGAGGTCAGTGCCATAATTATCCCATTTCTCGGAGGAGGCCGTGGAGGGTCACAGGAATGCGAGGGGACGTGCCTTCGCACGGGCTCCAGGTCCTGAGTGGAGGGAATCACAGGCCACGTGTGGGCCCCCTTTGTGGCCTGTCTCCAGTGCGAACCGCCTCGGTGGGAGCCTCAAGAGGGAGGCTCATGGGGTGCCTGGGTGGCTCAGTTGGTTAACCATCCAACTCTTGATTTCTTTTTTTTTTTTTAATAATGTTTACTTATTTTTGAGAGGGAGGGAGAGACAGAGTGCAAGCAGGGGAGGGGCAGAGAGAGAGGGAGACACGGAATTGAAAGCAGTTCTCCAGGCTCCGAGCTGTCAGCACAGAGCCCGACGCGGGCCTCGAACTCACGGATCGTGAGGTCATGACCTGAGCCGAAGTCTGACGCTCAACCCCCTGTGCCACCCAGGTGCCCCCCGACTCTTGATTTCTGCTCGGGTTATGATCTCACAGTTCATGAGTTCTCTCTCTCTCTCTCTGTCTTAAAATAAATAAATAAACTTAAAAAAGACGGAAGCTCTCGATGTCCTTTCCTAACGCGTTTTATTCGTGTACTGTCTCCCCGAACACATTGCACCACAATGGGGAAGCCATCTGGGTATTTTAGGAGGCCTGGTGGACACGTTAAGTGTCATTAAAAAATATCCTCCTTCCGTTGCTTTCATATGCCTGGATTCAGTGTTTGAAAGCAGAATAATATATAACGGTGACTCTGTGTGTGTGTGTGTGTGTGTGTGTGTGTGTGTGTAATTTTTTTTTTTTCCCCCACTAGAGCCACCAAAGAAATACCAATCCAGAGCATATCTGGCTGTGTCCCTCGGTCCCCATTGAACGTCCGCAGAAGCCAGGCCGAGCAGACCCATACATGCTCTTCCGTTTGCTTTTGTTTCTTGGCTCTCCGGTCCTTGCCCGAGTTACCCTGCATTTCTCTTCTTTCCCCAGGGGAAAAGTATGAATTGCACGCAGCGACCGACACCACCCCCAGCGTGGTGGTCCACGTCTGTGAGAGCGATCAGGAGAACGAGGAGGAGGAGGAGACAGAAAGAATGAAGAGACCCAAACCAAAAATTATCCAGACCAGAAGGCCAGAGTATACGCCTCTCCACTTAAGCTGAACTGGCGCCCGGAGGAAGAAGTATTCCGAATCACACTCACGGAGAGGAATCTTTTTCTGTGCAAGTGGCCGCTCACGACTGGGGAGGTGGCAGCCGTGATCGCTGCGGCAGAAATTCCAGTTCGCGTTGCTCAGAAGAGAATCAAGGCTTTGTCCTCTGGTTCTAATGCTGGGCATCCGTCAATGTTCATGGCTTCCGGGAATGTCCTGGGCCAATCACTGAAGTTTAAGGTGATCGCACGAGGACATTTGGGCACGTCTCGAGAAAACCGATAACCGATCGTGTTTTGTACTTGTTCTTTTCTGGTAGGTTCTGTCTTTTGTCAAGGGCGGCTTGATCCCTGGGTGTGGGGAGAACCTTCTGTTTCCAACCAGCCCAATGGGCAGACTCTCTCTACTGGTAGGAAAAGGCACCGCGAAGCCACAAAGCGGCCGGTGCAGACAGGCTGTGGAAGCAACAATGCAGTGTGGGAATTGTAGTGTTTCATTTTTCTCCCCATCACGTTCTAATGTTTGTGCATGTATATTACGGATTTTCAGAACTAACCTCTGTTTGTGTATAGTTATGCCATTGTTGTGTTACATCTTTTGGGAAGATAGGAAAGCTTGAACAACCGATCACCTTTCCAGATTCATGATTTCTCTGCGACAGCACTCACGCGTGGAATGCACCTGGAATACGTTCATTCAGCATCCTATCCATTGCAACATAGCCCTTGTGCTTTGACAAAAGAAGTCGATCTGAAATTCCCACATAGAGTTTCACTT
Organism: Panthera leo; assembly: GCF_018350215.1. Classification (NCBI taxonomy): domain Eukaryota; kingdom Metazoa; phylum Chordata; class Mammalia; order Carnivora; family Felidae; genus Panthera; species Panthera leo. The sequence goes on from NC_056687.1 coordinate 10,819,747, forward strand.
CGTAAAGTGCAGAGAACAGCAGTTTCACTGCCAGCATTTAGTGGGTGAGAAATTTTAGGTTAGGTGTTTGGGGTCAGACATCGGTTCCATTTCTTTCTTTTCCGTGGTGGTTCGTACACATGAATCGTAGCCAAAATACCTTTCTGGGGAACCGTTGGTGGAGATAGTTGATTTTTGTTTTTTTAACCCCACTAAAACATCGAGAGAAACCTGTAAATAAAGCCGATAGCATATTTTCAGTCCCATTTGTACACTCGGGTGAAAAATACGGCAGTGGAATTGTAGTGTCAGAATATTACCCTACCTGTGACTTGTATGTTGTAGAAAACGCTGTTAAATGTCGGACAGGACTTGAATTCAAAGCATGTCAAGTGGATAGTAGATATGTGGTGGAATGCTAGGGACTCAGTGCCTTTTTCCCCATTGATTCCTGATGGAATTGTTACACTAGGTTAACGTCTGTAATTTTTTTCTGGTCGTAATGTGTGTGTCTGGTAAACAGGTATTCTATTTTGGCCTTACAACACCGTAACGAAATTTGTCATTTTGAAATCCCTAACGCCCAGTAACAGTGCATGCTTTGGAAATTTGGAAGGTGGTTTTCTTTAAGAAGCAAAGGCATTAGGTTGTTCGTGTCAAGAAATTGACGGGATGTTCTCAAAACCCTGTTTACAGTACTTGGTGAGGTGTTGGGGGGCCGTGAGGGAGAGACCATTGCCTAGCTGTTCAAGTGTTCCTGGCTAAGTGCTTTTAAACTGGAGAGGCTAACCTCAAAATATTTTTTTTAACTGCAGTCTATAATAAATCAACACAATATCCTCTTTACGGAAAGCTTGATCTCTGTGCCCTTTTATTTCTGATGATCGGTCTGTGAACCCTGTGAACCTTGCCGTCTCCAAAGGACTCCTTCCTTCGTCAGCTGCCATTGAGAAACGTGTGATGCTTTCCTGTGGTTCGTGGAGGGTTAACCGCATTAGCACCTAGTAAAGCGGAAAATGGAGAAAACTGAAATCGGGAGTCTGGGTATTTGCTTTGTGGAGGGAGACGAGGAAAACCCTGTTCCCCAGCAAAACCACCAGCTCCAATAAGCAACAACGTTTCTGATCGGTCATAGGAGGAGCTGTCTTTCCTGCTAGAAGCCCAGGCAAGACACTGAATGACAAAGGCCAGTTAATGTTCCGGAAGTCTGTCTCTGAGCCTTCCGTCTGAATCCCAAGCAGCCTTTCCCCCCGGAGCCCTTATGACACGTGGCGGCGTGCTTTCTGTGCGTGCCCACAGAGGCCCAGACAATCCAGGGTTTATTGGCTGAACTCTAGCAGACGACATTAATCTTGATCAAGGTTAACATTGGGCACTTTTCCGTGAACGCTCACATGCTCTTGTGTTTTTTCCTCTAAGAATAGCTCCTCTGGTCGTGTCCAGGAGAATTTACATATTTTCAACCCGCCGGCACTTAAACATGTTTTTAACATGGCGCTTAAACATGTTGGAAAATCCATCTTTCAGTCGGGTGGCCAAATCTGATTATCGAGCAGATTCACTAAGTGACCGCCTCGTGAGGGAGGGGGCTGCCATTCATCGTCCTGTTGAGTAGCTGGGAGCCCAGTAAGCCCAGTGTGCCAGCCCAGGATCCTATTTCATAAATAACCCTGGAATAAAATCAAACCGTGTTGTCAGCTGTCACCCTTCGCCACTGATTGAATGTGTCCCTTAACTAGATTTTGATAGGACGTATTTCTGATCTGGGGGTAACCGGCTTAAGGGTCATCCGAGGAAAGAAACCCGGCCCCCCACGAAAGGCATGCTAAATCCAAGGGACGGGTCGTGATGGATGGAGAAGTGTTAACATTAGTCAGTAAACTCAGATTTCCCGTCGGTCCCCTTTGCCCACCTGGGAAAATGTAAGCAGACGGTCCCACTGCCCACAGAGCCGACAAAACCTAGAGTAGAAATCACAAGTCAACGAACATCTTCACTCAGGACAGTGATGTCAGGTGAGCAGTTCTGTGGCAGCCTCAGCTGAGCTTCTGAAACCCACAGTGCATGTGATTGCTGGTTACCAGGCTGATAGCCATGAAGGGCCCCCGGTCACAAGCATGCTCAAGACTCAGACATCTCTTTGGCCCTGCTCCTCAGAGGGCTCCGTGAAATGCAAAGCAACAGACCCAAAACAGGCGGAACCGTGCAGAACACGCCCTTTGCCACTGATTGAACGTGTTCCTCAGATAGATTTTGATGGACTATATTTCCTTTTTTTTTTTTTTTTAAGTTTATTTTTATAGGGCACCTGGTTGGCCCAGTCGGCTGAGCGGCCGGCTTTGGCTCAGGTCATGATCTCACAGTTCGTGGGTTCAAGCCCTGCCTCGGGCTCTGTGCTGACAGCTCAGAGCCTGGATGGAGCCTGCTTTGGATTCTGTGCCTTCCTCCCTGTCTGCCCCAACCCCACTCGTGCTCTGTCTATCTCTCAATAAGTAAACATTAAAAAAAAAAAAAGTTTATTTTTATTTATTTTGAGAGAGAGAGAGAGCAAGCAGGGAAGGGGCAGAGAGAAAGAGGGAGGGGGAGAGAGAGAGAAAGAGAGAGAGAGAGGAATCCCAAGCAGGCTCCGCTCTGCCAGTACAGAGCCTGACATGGGGCTCCAACCCATGAACCGCGTGAGACCATGACCTGAGCAGAAATCAAGAGTCTGTCACCCAACTGACTGAGAGCCCCCCAGGTGCCCCGATAGGATATATTTCTGATCTGGCAGTAACCAGCCTAGGGTCATCCAAGAAAAGAAACCCAGCCTCCGTGAAATGTATGCTAAATCCAAGTGAAGGGTGGTAATCGATGGAGAAGTATTAACATTTCATGTGGCTATTAATATTTGGATTATGAACATTGATTTGCAGTCAGCAAGCATTTAAGATTTTATATTTCCAGAATGGAGTGTGAAATCAGTGCCCACAGGTGATGGGGGTTTTCGGAGAACTTTAATTTTCAGTGACATGTACAGAATTCGCTACAAAGGAAATAGATCTTATCAAATATGAAATTGCAAAGGATTAACTACAGTATATGGACACGTTATGGCCAAAAAATGAATCAGCAGCTGGGGCATGTCGTGCTCTAAATGTATTGTCATAGGTTTGCAGAACTCTGTGCAATATTTGCCTCAATATATTAAGTGCCTATCAAGTAACAGTCATCGAAAGGTCAATTCAGACCTGAAATTATAAATAACCTGAAAATTATTTGGGAAGAAGTCGGAATATATGTAAGAAATACATTCTTTCTCCCCTAATTCTCTGGTCTTCTGACTCCTTAAAGACACGTAGGGGATGTTTTTTTCTTTTCAAGTAACGCCACCCCTCTTGGCAATCTCTAATTCACGTCTGAAATTCTCACTCTTGTGACTCACCAAAGCTACATGGCAATCAGGTAGATGGATTTTATTCTCACATACCTCATTTTCTTCAGCGCCGCCTCTCTGCTGTGCGTGAAAGGTCATTTTAATCGTGGCTGTGTTTATGAACGGCAGAAGGAAATTATGTGAAAGCGATTGAGATGTGGTGTCTACATTCCACATTTCTTTTTCCAGATTCTGGTTAGGGATACAATGACCGTTTGACACAGCGAATGAGAGCTGACCGGCTGCCGTAGCCGCTGCTCACCGTTCTGTCCTTCGGTGCCATCAGGAACCCCCTCCCGGCTGACATTTAAGCTCTGGTCACATGGAATTTTCCGTGTGTCTAACTCACCATATTCTCTCTTTCCTATGCACCATCCCCCATGTTCCCTGTGCCTAGACCCTTATCCCGTTGCCCCAGCCCAGCCCAGGCTAACTCCGTAATGATGTGACCCCCACGAGAGCAGGCCCATGTCTGTCCTAGCCACCTCTCTCTGAATCACTAGCAGCTACCACTGTGCCTGGCCAGTGGCGACCAATAAATATTGCTGAGATGATTAACTGACTCACTGATAGTTGTCCTACAGTTGCATCACTGATGTCTCCCTCCCCCTGAGAATCATTTCTAGCTGCTACTGCTGAGTCTCCCATTATGTGCCATACTTCCCCTTTGTAATATGGATTGACTTCTTAGCATAAGAATTAAATTGTTTGTCTTCCTTGTTAGAACCTAAGTCAAGTGGAGGCAGGATTTCTGGTAGTCTGTGCCTCAGAATAGACATTCAACACAAGTTGGATGGATGGGTGCATGGATGGATGGAAGGATGGATTGGATAGATGGAAGGATGGATGGATGGATGCATGGATGGATAGATGGATGGATGCATGCATGCATGCATGCATGGATTGATGGATGCATGGATAGATGAGTGAATGGATGAGTGGATGGATGGATGGATGGATGGAAGAATGGATTTATGGATGCATGGATGGAAGCGTGGATTGATGGATGCATAGACAGATGGATGCATGGATAGATGAGTGAATGGATGAGTGGATGGATGGAAGCATGGCTGCATGGATGCATGGATGGATAGATGGATGGATGCATGCATGCATGCATGGATTGATGGATGCATGGATAGATGAGTGAATGGATGAGTGGATGGATGGATGGATGGATGGATGGATGGAAGAATGGATTGATGGATGCATGGATGGAAGCATGGATTGATGGATGCATGGATAGATGGATGCATGGATAGATGGATGCATGGATAGATGAGTAAATGGATGAGTGGATGGACAGAAGAATGGAGAGATGGATGGATGGATGGATGGATGGATGGATGGAAGGATGGATGGATGCATGGATAGATGGATGCATGGATAGATGAGTGAATGGGTGAGTGGATGGATGGGTGGACGGAAAGATGGATGGATGGATGGATAGACGGACAGAAGGATGGATGGATGGATGCATGGATTGATGGATGCATGGATAGATGAGTGAATGGATAAGTGGATGGACAGAAGGATGGAGGGATGGGTGGATGGATGGAAGGATAGATGGATTGATGGACAGATGGATGGACGGAAGGATTGATGGATGGATGGATAGATGGAAGGATGGATGCATGGATTGATGGATGCATGGATAGATGAGTGGATGGATGGATGGATGGATGGGGATTTCAGATGCAGAGGAGCAAGAGGCCATTGAGAAAGAATAGGAAAATAATGGGGCATGTTCTCCTCTCCCTAGTCAATAGAGCATTAAGCAGCTCGGTGTTTTAATACAAATTGCCAGGCTGCTAGAACAACAAGAATGAAAGAGGGAGAAAAAGAGACATAATTGTGTTGGGATAGGGCAATAGATGAGAAAAGAAAAGCTTTGTTTTTAAATTTTTATTCTCAGAGTGATTAGCTAAAGAGTGAGTGACTGAGAAGGGCAGGAAAGAACGTGCCAGAGGATGGAAATGCTCCATGCCTTGACTGAGCAACACGTGGAATAAAAGCAGCAACAAGTGTGCATTTGCCCAAAACTCACCAAACTGCATACTTACACTGGGTGCATTTTATTATATATAAAGTACACCTCAATAAAGTTGACTTGAATTTTAAAAATCAGGATAAAGGGGGAAAAAATTCCAAAACCTGTTCCATGGACAACAATTGAGGGAAAGTCTTCATTCTCCACATCCTAGTAGAAATATTTCCCAAGTGTATAGTGCTTTTTTTAATGTTTGTTTAGTTATTTTGAGGGGGGAGGGGCAGAGAGAAAGAGAGAGAGAATCCCAAGCAGGCTTTGCACAGTCAGTGAAGAGCCTGATGTGGGACTCAATCCCACAACTGTGAGATCATGACCCAAGCCAAAGTCAAAAGCCAGATGCCCAACCTGACTGAGCCACCCAGGCACCCCTAAAATGCTTTAATATTTTTAAAACAATATTATACAGCAAGGCAAAGCAGCATCCCAAATTAGAGTGTAAACATTCAAATGAGCTTTTCTAGAAGAACTTGGTATGTCCCAAGTTGATTTTTAAGTCATATTTATTTTCTTAAAGTTTCATGTACAGGACTAATTCTTTTTACATGTTCAGAACGAACACATTGCTAATTCAATAATTACATACATATAATCAGTGGTAAATGAAATGGACTTTATAGAGTGTCTTTAATGCCAACCCAGACTCTCATGAGGCCTCGGGCCACAGTGACATATGGGACCAGGAAATACATTTGCAGTGATGAACCATTGGAAATAAACCACTGGAAAAAGACACAAACAAAAACTCCACTTTTCTGCTAGGTCAGTTTTCTTTTTGAAGCTTCTAAAACATTTTTCTTGCAAATTACGCAAAATGTGCATCATCAATCTTTTGCTTACAGAGATAAAAAAAAAATGTTTAAGCACCACAAATGATGGAGAAATAATTTTTAAAAGCTACATAGGATCACCCATAACCATTACAAATAATGGCTTGTACCACACACGCATGTTTATGCTTTACAAATTCTGGCATTCTTCATGTGGTTTTATTATGGGCTCAGTTGCCAAATATCCTCTTTTAATTGAGTTAAATTCACAATTTTTACACAGTACATAGTTCCAGTTGGTCTTTATAGCAAGTGTTTTGTGAAAAAGCAACTGTTTGCAGAGGTGCTAGCAAGTGAGTATGGAGAATTTTGTTAAAATACACTTATGTTGAGGGGTGCCTGGGTGGCTCAGTTGGTTAAGCGTCCGACTTTGGCTCAGGTCATGATCTCACGGTTTGTGAGTTCAAGCCCCGCATCGGGCTGTGTGCTGACAGCACGGAGCCTGGAACCTGCCTTTGGATTCTGTGTCTCCCTCTCTCTCTGCCCCTTTCCTGCTTGCGCCCTGTCTCTCTCTCTCAAAAATAAATAAACATTCAAAAATTAAAAAAAAACAAAAAACCACACTCATGTTGAATAACCAAGAATGGAGAACATCACATAGATTAAATTGCAGCTGGCACAATATAGCTCGTTTCTATGAACGCATTACATTCGACAAACCCAATCACGGGGAATGCTATCGAGGAAACAAATGTGATGAGGGCAAATGCATTCACCGCCTTCACCCCCAACACCCCCCAATCTGGGTTTGCCACCAGCTCCTTTGCTGATACTGGGCACTAAGGAAGCCGAGTACCCAGGAAGCTCAAGGCACCGTTTACCTTTGGGAAAATAGGAGATCACATGGAAAGAGAAAGTAAACAGGTGGACTGAGCTGCCTGCCAATCTCAGAAGGTGAGTTCCTGAACCAGACTTCATTGCATCTTGGGCTTATTGGTTTGGTTTGGGGTTTTTTTTTCATTCATTCAGGCAAAATGTGCCCAGATCCAAACTCTTTTTTTTTTTTTTTCTTTTAATGTCTTTATTTCTACGCAGGACCATTAGGCCTGTCCCTCCTCCACTGTTCCTTGTCCCCGGGACTGGTGATACCCTTCACCCAGATCAGCCTGGAAATCCTGGGGTCACTCTGTCCTCGTTCGCACTCCCCCCCTTGCGATGAGATTATCCTGGATTAACAGTGTAGGGCCTAAATGCAACCACGAGGGTCCTTATAAGAAGGAAGCAAAGAGAGTTGACTACAGAAAAGATTGAGATGCTATGCTCCTGGCTTTGAGGATGGAGGGGCCCTGAGCCCAGACATGTAAGGAACACGACCCCCGAAGCTGGAACAGGCGAGGAAAAGGAGTCTCCCTTCGAACATCCAGAGGGAGGTCAGCTTTGCCAACGCCTTGACTTCCGCCCTGTGAAACTCATTTTACTCTGGCCTCCAGAAAGAACCGAAAGAGAATGAATGTGGATTAAGCCATCAGGTGTGTGGTAATCTGCTACAGCAACAGTAGGAAGCTAATACCCCCTCTGACTTAGAATGCAATTTAGGGGCGCCTGCGTGGCTCAGTCAGTTAAGCACCTGACTCTTCGACTCAGGTCATCGTCTCGTGGTGCGTGAGTTCAAGCCCGGCATCGGGCTCTGAACTGACAGAATGGAGCCCGCTTGGGATTCTCTCTCCCTTTCTCTCTGCCCCTCCCCTGCCTTGCACTCTCTCTCTCTTAAAGTAAATAAATAAACTTTAAAAATACATATATATATATTATATTATAATAATATATATTATATATATATATAATAATATAATATAATATAATAATATAATAATATAATATAATATAATATAATTTTATGTATATATATATATATATATATATATATATATATAATGCAATTTAAAATCCTTACCTGGCTCTGAGACCTCCTCACGTACTCTCTCTCCCTGGCGCGACCCCGTCCAGCTACACCAACATCCGAACACTCCCTCGTGTTCAAGTTTGCCAAAGATAATGCTTCCGTGCAGTTCCCAGCAAACATGCTGAGAGAGGCATGGATGGCAAATTTCAGGCCTTCACCGTGGGCCCCGAATACTAGAAATACTGAGTTTCTTCCGGGGGAGGAAAGTTCCCCACGGACGGATGGTGTCAGACCCCCAGGGCGTGAGATGACCCCTATTGCCCCAGCCTGGTGATGCCAGGTGGGCGAGGCAGCAGGTGGACCACCGAGCCAGCTTTGGAAATCCTGAATCACCAAAAAAATTCAGAGTGCTTTCTGGAAATAAAGTTTCCTCCCCAGGGAGCAGGTCATTTGAATCTTGCCTGGGAGTCACGCCTGGGATGCTCCGAACGAGGATAGCGGTTTTCAGTGAGGCAGAAACAAGTGACCGACAGATGGCCCTAAGGGCTCAAGTTTGGGGGACATTCCCACTCCTAATGCTCAGTCTTGGGTGCTTGCAGCAGAGAACCCAAGTCACTTGAAGCAAGGGTCTGGGTGGGTTGGGTGGGGAGCTCTACAAGGCCACACGGACAGAGATCCCTGGCAGAGACACGGGCTGGGAGAGAGGAGGCCTCAGGCATACGCGCTGCCTGCCCCCTCCCAGTGCCAGGGTCCCGATGATGGAGGACAAATGACTGGGAGAAGGCTGAGGGTCTAGGAAGCTGAGCCTGGGCCTGGGGGACGCCCCTGAGCTGCAGCCTCCAGTGCCTGCCCGCCGGCCAAGCCAGCAGCGCCCCCTGCTGCCCGAACTGAGCCGCACTCATTCAGAGAGCAGGAAGAGGAACCGGAAGTTCTCAGGGGGGCTCCGGAAGGGCAAAGAGAGGGACGTGGGCTGGTCGTGGGGGGAGGTACGAGAGGTCCACAGCGGGGTGTCCCTGGTCTGAAGAGCTAGTGCCTTTATCCCCAGCCACCAGAGAGTTCCCTGGGCTTAACTGGGCTGAGGCGTGTGTCCCAGGGTTGGACAGTGAAGCTGTGTGGGGGTCGAGGGGGTGTGGTTAGGGCAGCATGGTCAAAATGGCCCCCAAGATTCCCAACCCTGCTCCCGGTGAACAGGACCTGAGGGGATATCACCCCCCATGATTATATTACTTTATGTGGCAAAAGGGATTTTGCCTTTAGAACTCAGTGCCCTACTCACTGACTGGGTTAATCAAAAGGAAAATTGTCTTGGGTGGGCCTGGCTTAATCAGGGGAGCCCTTAAAGTTGAAAAGAAGCTGCAGCAAGGCTCTCCTGCTAGCAGGAAGAGGTGAGCTGCCCGGTTGTGAGAGGAGGACCAGGTGACAAGGACCCTCACAGGGCAGCTTCTAGAAGCTGGGAGCTGTCCCTGGCCAGCAGCCAGTAAGAAAAAGAAGACCTTGGTCCTAAAACTGCAAGGAAATGAATTCTGCTAACAACTGCATGAGTGTGGAAAAGGGCCCTGAGCACAGGTAAGACCCTGGCTCTGCCTAACACCTTGATTTCATGGTGGTCTCACCTAGGGAGAGACCCTAAGCAGAGGACCCAGCCAACCCACACCGGGACGCCCGACCCACAAAAACTGCGAGGTGATCAATGTGTCTTGTTTTAGACTTCTGTGTTGTTGGTAATTAGTTGTGCAGCAGTAGGGTGTAAGGTGTCACCTCAGAGGGGGCGTGTGACCTCTTCATTGAGGCCAGGCTCACATGGCCAGAAGGCCAGCACCCCTCTTGGGAGGCCATTGGGCTCTTGGGAGCCATCAACCCCAAACAGACCTGAGCCGTCCTCAAACTATCCCTGTACTGCATGCCACAATTTAACTTTTTTTTAACATTTATTTATTTTTGAGAAAGAGGGAGAGAGAGAGTGCACGGAGGAGGGGCAGACAGAGAGAGACATAGAATCCGAAGCGGGCTCCAGACTCTGAGCTGTCAGCGCAGAGCCCCAGGTGGGGCTCGAACTCATGAACCGTGAGATCATAACCTGAGCTGAAGTTGGACACTTAACTGACTGAGCCACCCAGGCGCCCCAGGCCATGACTATTTAAACATTGATTTCTTGCCTCTCTCTCTTTTTTTGAGAGGAAGGGAGAGAGCGTGAAGGAGAGGGACAGAGGGAGAGAGACAGAATTTCAAGCGGGTTCCATGCTCAGCATGGAGCCCGGTGTAGGGCTCGATCCCATGACCCTGGGATCGTGACCTGAGCCAAAAATCAAGGGTTGGATGCTCAACTGACTGAGCCAAACGCGTGCTTCTCTTGCCTCTTTTGTAACGAATACGTTTACAAAAATATTTTAGTAAGCTGTTTCCTAAGCAGTTCTGCGAAAAGATATAGCTATGCATGAGTGGTAGGTTTCATTTCTGGTTTTGTTTATTTTTTGAGGGAGAGCAAGCCATGGAGGAGCAGAGAGAGACAGAGACAGAAAAATCCCAACACTATGGAGCAGGCTGTGTCCATGTGGCTGGTGGGACCTCAGGCAAAGCAGATGACGAAAATATCTTACAGGAGGTGTTTTCTCAACGGAGACCATGCATCCAACACGGAAACTCCAGCCTGGTTTTCCACAGGTGCTCCGGGGGCCGGGGGCGCCGGTTCTCATCTCCACAGCCTCTGGCTGTGCCCATGTTGTGTCCGTATCTGCCCCGTCTATCTGGCCAGTGGAATTGAGCTGAAGTAGGACATCACTGAGTGATGAGAAAACATTTCAAAGACATGATTAGTCGAGTGGTTGGATCTGAGCTGCGGACGCATCAGGTTGCAGGAGCCCAGAGCAGGGACACAGAGCAGTTTAGTGCGACTTGAGGACATCAGACAAGCGTCCCCAAAGGAAAAGACGCTTGAGAAGGGTCCTGGAGAATGACCAGAAGCTGGAAAATCAGAGAAACCATTGCAGGTGAAGACACAGAGGGAGGGGAGGCAGGACCAGAGCAGTGTGGGTGCCCCATGGTGCCTGCTGGCGAGAAAGAATTCCCAGGGTAGAGGAAGGTGTGTCGGGAGATTGAGTTTGGCCTGGGCATGAAGGTGAAGGGGAGTATGAAGATCAGACATATGTGTTAAAAGCTCACTCTGGGGGCGCCTGGGTGGCTCAGCCGGTTGAGCGTCCGGCTTTGGCTCAGGTCACGATCTCACAGTTCATGAGTTCGAGCCCAGCCTCGGGCTCTGGGCTGACGGCTCAGAGCCTGGAGCCTGCTTCGGACCCTGTGTCTCCCTCCCTCTCTGCTCCTCCCCTGCTCATGCTCTGTCTTTCTCTCTCTCCTTCCAAAATAAATAAAAACATTTAAAAAAATTAAAAAAAAAAAAAGAAAAGAAAGCTCACTCTGGCAGGAATGTGAGAGTGGATGGGGGAGGCTTTGCTGAAAACGAAGTGAGAACTGAGGGGGCCCTGAATGAATGAAGCGGGGACAAGGAGACAGGACACCTCCCAGCGCCCTACCTTGAGTCACTAGGGGGAGGGCTCCCCATCGGAGATGTGGAAACATGGAGAATATCCAATTGTGGGGTCCCTGGGAGAGGGCTGGGGGCAGTGTCGTGGAGAACAAGGGTCTGGGCCCCCCGGGCACGTTAAGACTTCCCTCCGATGTCAGAGAAGTTCATCTCTAATGGTGACAGAAACAAACGCACATCTGCGTGTCAGCCTTGAATCTCTTTCTTTTTTTTTTTTTATTAAAATTTTTTTTTTCAACGTTTTTTATTTATTTTTGGGACAGAGAGAGACAGAGCATGAACGGGGGAGGGGCAGAGAGAGAGGGAGACACAGAATCAGAAGCAGGCTCCAGGCTCCGAGCCATCAGCCCAGAGCCTGACGCGGGGCTCGAACTCACGGACCGCGAGATGGTGACCTGGCTGAAGTCGGACGCTTAACCGACTGCGCCACCCAGGCGCCCCTTGAATCTCTTTCTTAAATGAGGCCCTAGGGGTGGAGTATCCCAGGACTTCCCTTGCCCCCAAGAAGATCTAAGCCAGGATGGTGAGGAAGCTCTGAGCAGGTCATAATTGGTTTAATGCAATGCCTTGCTTCAAACTCCACCGCATCCGTGACAAACCAGATGAAGGGCTACTATCCAAAATCTGTGAAGAACTTATCAAACTCAACACCCCAAAACCAAATAATCCAGTGAAGAAATGGGCCAAAGACGTGAATAGACACTTTTCCAAAGCAGACATCCCGATGGCCGGCAGGCACGTGAAAAGACGCTCAACATCATTCATCATCAGGGAAAGACAAACCAGAATCACAAAGAGATACCACCTCACACTAGTCAGAATAAATGCCTAAAACTAACAGCTCAGGAAACGACAGATGTTGGCAAGGATGAGGCGAAAGGGGAACCCTTTTGCTCTGTTGGTAGGAATGCAAGCTGGTGCAGCCTGTCTGGGAAACAGTATGGAGGCTCCTCAACAAATTAAAAATAGAACTCTCCTACGACCCAGCAATTGCACCGCTAGGTATTTATCCAGAGGATAAGAAGTGCTGATTCGAAGGGGCATATGCTCCCCGATGTTTATAGCAGCCCTATCTACAATGGCCAAATTATGGAAGAGCCTAAATGTCCATCGATGGATGAATGGACAAAGAAGATGTGGTGTATATACACAATGAAATACTACTTGGCAACGAAAAAGAATGAAATCTTGCCACTTGCAACAATGTGGATGGAACTAGAGTGTATTATGCTAAGCAAAATAAGTCCGAGAAAGACAGATACCATATATGACTTTGCTCGTATGTAGAATTTAAGAAACAAAACAGATGAACATAGGGGAAGAGAAGGAAAAAAATAAAAACAGAGAGGGAGGCAAACCATAAGAGACTCTTAAATACAGAGAATAAATTGAGGGCTGCTGGAGGGGAGATAGGCGGGGGGATGGACTAACTGGGTGACGGGTAGTAAGAAAGGCACTTGTTGGGGACGAGCACTGGGTGTTCTACGTACGAGATGAATCGCTGAAGTTCTGCTCCTGAAACCAATAGTACACTGTGTGTTAACTAACTTTTTATTTTATTTAAAAAAATAAACTGGGGCTCTGGGGTGACTGAGTGGGCTAAGCATCCGACTCTTGATCTAGGCTCAGGTCATGATCTCACGGTTCGTGGTTTCGAGCCTGAAGTCGGGCTTTGCAGAGCCTGCTTGCGATTCTGTCTCTCCCTCTCCCTGCCCCTCCCCGGCTCGTGCTCTCTCTCTCTCTCTCTCTCAAAATAAATAAACCACCTTAAAAAAAGCAATTGATTAAAACAAAGCAAAACGAAACCTCCATTGCATCATGAACCAGAAAGGAGGCAGGAGGGCTTACCGGTGACTTAGCAGTCTTGGCATGCATCTGAAAAAATTTAAAGACACCCACTCTGACTCTTAGATATCGTTACAAACAGGGACTATGCGTGATGACACCACTAGCTGGAGTTGTACGTCATCTTTCTTTGGAGTCTAAGACAGTACCTCAGGTCTAAGTCAGCTAATCTGTCCCACTCACGCTTTCGGCGTTTCTGGAAGAACATGTAGGAAGGAAGTCTCTCGGAAGCTTTCAGAGGGACCAAGCTGACATTTGGACAGAATATGTTTTTTGTTTTTTTTTTTTTTTAATTTTTTTTTAACGTTTATTTATTTTTGAGACAGAGAGAGACAGAGCATGAACAGGGGAGGGGCAGAGAGAGAGGGAGACACAGAATCGGAAGCAGGCTCCAGGCTCTGAGCTGTCAGCACAGAGCCCGATGCGGGGCTCGAACTCACGGACCGCGAGATCGTGACCTGAGCTGAAGTTGGCCGCTCAACCGACTGAGCCACCCAGGCGCCCCCAGAATATGTTTTTTAAAGCACGGACGAGGCAAAGAGTGAGGGAGCAGCCAATAGGCAGCTTCATAAAAAAAAAAAAGAAAAAAAAAAAAATCCATGGAAGTGAATATAAATAGTAAGAAATGCAACACAACGAGAGAACTTTCTTCCCTTTTTATGAATCTGTTAAGCATACTCACCCTAGTGTTCCCACACACAGAGAGACTGGGGTCATTTTCTTCACCACAGCGTCTGTTCTCCCAGTAGCTCAAACAATCACGGGAAGCCCGATTTTGAAAATCACAGCAACTTTATTTTGCACATTTCACAAAAATGCTTTATACTCAGAGTACTGAACCCTTTGAACAAAAAACGAAAATGAAGGGCACTCGGGTGGCTCAGTCGGTTAAAGCCTCCGACTCCCGGTTTTAGCTCAGGTCACAATCTCACGGTTCGCGAGTTCAAGCCTCGCGTCGGCCTCTGTGCTGATGGTGTGGACCCTGCTTGGGATTTTTTCTCGCCAGCAGGCGCCATGGGGCACCCACACTGCTCTGGTCCCGCCTCCCCTCCCTCTGTGTCTTCACCTGCAATGGTTTCTCTGATTTTCCAGCTTCTAGTCATTCTCCAGGACCCTTCTCAAGCGTCTTTTCCTTTGGGGACGCTTGTCTGATGTCCTCAAGTCGCACTAAACTACTCTGTGTGTCCCTGCTCTGGGCTCCTGCAATCTGATGTGTCCCCAGCTCATATCCAACCACCCCGAACTGGCGGCCGGCTTCCCTTCCAACCCCCAGCCAGTTTGCCAAGTGTTTCAATTTATTTGTCGCTGATTTGCTAGCACCCCATAGGAAGCTTGGAGAGAAATAGTCATTCAATAAATACTTGTTGGCTGAACTGCTTACGAACCAACTTGATTCTTTTTTCTTCCATAAAGATACAGAGCCTCCCCCAACACTATGGAGCAGGCTGTGTCCGTGTGGCTGGTGGGACCTCAGGCAAAGCAGATGACAAAAATATCTTACAGGAGGTGTTTTCTTAACGGAGACCATGCATCCAACACGGAAACTCCAGCCTGGTTTTCCACAGGTGCTCCGGGGGCCGGGGGCGCCGGTTCTCATCTCCACAGCCTCTGGCTGTGCCCATGTTGCGTCCGTATCTGCCCCGTCTATCTGGCCAGTGGAACTGAGCTGAAGTAGGACATCACTGAGTGATGAGAAAACATTTCAAAGACATGATTAGTCGAGGCACCCTGCAGGTGTCTGAAAAGTTGTCCCGGTGGGATCTGCAGGGCCCAGCTTAAAAGAGCTGGCACAGAGGGGACATTGCTGAGCTACTGACCTTGACCTGCAATCTGCAACAGCTGCAGCCGCTTGCTTCTGAATGCACAGTAACAATTCATTCCTGAGCACTTTCCTATAGGGGCTGAGAACCAAATAATCCCCCGATGTAAGCCATTTGACATCCAAGTGCTTACACAACTCAACTGACAAATATTATATGTTGAAATCATTGCCAAGCAATGTCTTTTTTTTTTTTTCTTAAAGAGAGGGAGCGCACAAGCAGGGGAGAGGGGCAGAGAGAGAATCCCAAGCGTGTTGTGTGGCACAGCACCTGATTTGGGACTTGATCCCACGGCCCTGGGATCATGATCTGAGCCAAAATCAAGAGTCAGATGCTCAACCCACTGAGCCACCCAGGCACCCTAGCGACATCTTTCTTTCTTTTTTTTTTAAATATTCTAAGGAACTCCCCTCCCCGCCCGGGTCCTTCTTGGGGATCTTGTCCAAGCCCTCCCGAGAGGGATTAGCCAGTGAGAGTTTTGGCACCCACTCGATTGTACCTTTTTCAGGCGAAGTGAGGGATGGAGAAGTCTGCACGCTGATGCTCCGCGACCTTCAGGACACACGGTCAGAGCACGAACAGGAAGACACTGCACATCGCTCCGGAGGATTGTGGTGCCGCTTGGAGAACGTCTGGGTGCGACCCCGATGTCAAAGCATCCTGCCAGGGAAAGAGCAAGGCGCACTGGCCAGCCTGGGGGAGCCCAAGGCCTCGCGTGGCGCCTGTTTGCACTTTTCCCACCAGCCTCTGCCTCCCTTTCTGCCACACCTCCCCGGTGGCAAAGTGTGCCTCCCTCGTTAATTTCCACAAGAAATCAACAAGGCGGGAAGAAGACTTTTGGTTTCATTTCGCTTTGTTTCTTCGTAAATGGTTTCGTTGACACGTAATTGCACACGATTCACCCGTTTAACGTGTACAGTTCAGGGCGTTGGGTGTATTCACACACGTGTGCAACCAGCACACCACCGTCTGTTTTAGAGGATTTTTGTCACCTCAAAAAAACCTCCGAACTCTTTAGCTATTATCCCCCAACCTTCCTCCAACCCCCCGCCCCAAACCCCACCCCCAACGTAGTCGTAAGCAACCATGAATCTACTTCCTGTTCCTGTAGATTTCCCGGTCCTGGACTTTCGTGCGAATGGAATCCTAGAACATGTGATCTTTTCGTGACTGGTTCCTGTCACCCATCATGAACAGTTACGTGGTTCATCCACGTTGTGTCACGTATCAGCACTTCGTTCCTTTGTATGATGGAATAATACTCTGTTGTATACTTTGGCACATTTTCTTTACCCATTAATTAGTAGAGGGGCATTTGGCTGTTGCCACTTTTCGGCTATTATGAATCATGCTGCTATGAATACTTGCATAAAAGTGTGTGGACACACTTTTGTTACTCTTGGGTCTATGCGTAGGAGCAGAATTGCTGGGTCATATGGTAACTCTATGTTTAATCATTTGAGGACTGGCCTGTCTCCCAAAGCAGCTGAACCATTTTGCATGCCCACCAGGAGTGTATGAGGGCTTGGATTTTCTCCACCTCCTCACCGATGCTTAGTGTGACCTGACTTTTTCGGTCTGGTCACCCAGTGGGTATGAAGTGACATCTCACTGTGGTGTGCGTTTCCTTTTCCCTGGGGCAAGTGATGTGAAGCATCTTTTCCTGTGCATGAGGGGCTACTCATTTTGGCTCGAGAGGAGGGGTTTCATCTTGCAGAACATTCTACCATCTCATTCTCCCTCCCCCTGCCGCCTCCTCTTCTGCCCTCCTGAATCCCACCCAACCCAAACACGCACTCAGATCCAGACTTTTCACTCCCCCCCCCCCCCCCCCCCGAAGGCCCAGTGCCAGTCAGCACGGCTCAGGGTCTGCCACAGTGGGCTTGCCTGACAAAGCCAAGGCTTCTCACAGCAGCTGCTTGGATGAAGTGTTCTCTATCTTCTTCCCCTCTGCGTAACTGGTATACAGCAGGGGCCTACTAGTAGATGGCCCTTTGCATGTACAGGTGTTTATATGGGTTCACTGCTTTGGAGTGCTACAAATTCACAAGGCGAGGAGCTCCTCCAAAAATTCAGCGGGAAGGAAAGGGTTTGGTGCCATATGTTGAAATTCTGGACCCCCAAACAGCCCACTTTTCCTAAAGATTTATTTCCCTTAAGGTAAAAACAGATGGTTTTCGAAGGAAGGGGGAGGCTCAGGAAGACGAGAAATTCACCCACACCTGGTGGTAAGCCATGATGAGATTCGTATGGAAGCTCGGAAATTCTAGAAGAAGGGAAACTGCTGTGGCTTAATAAGGAATGTCATGATCTCTGGCCGTGTGCCATTAGCAGCCTGGGTTGAATTCCAGTCTTAGGCGGTGCCCTGAGCATCAGTTTGTACTTACGTGTCAGTAGAGAACCGTCGACAGTGCACTCTTGCCAACGGATGGAGGGGCCAGTGGGCCGAGTTGTCAGGCGGAGTCAGGTGAGGGGGTGTGGAAGGTTGGGGTTGGGTGAGGATGGGCTTCCCCAATCAGAGCACAAGGTGAGCTCCATCCAGGTAAGCACCAGAGTATTAGGGTATTAGGAGTGGCTAAAAGCAAGGACTCCAAGGTTAAGAGTACACCATATAAAGGACAGGACACGTCCTGGCATGAAAAGACTAATCTGGGTTTTGGTCTCTATTCCTGGTTGGTGGAAAGAGATGAGAAACTAACAAGCTCAGTGACTTTCTCAAATAAGCAAACCACCCTTAGGCCAGCTTCTTCTTCACCTGTTGAATTCATTCATTCACCTCTGAACAGTTATTGGGTACCAACTAGGTGCCCAAAACAGGGCTAAACGCTGGAGAGAGAGAGAGAAGGCAAAAATCCTTACAATCCAGCCAGGATTGAATGCGAGGGGAAGGGTTTGGCCTTTCGACCCAAGAGAGGCTCCTTCGGCTAAGGCGATGCTAATGTTGATTCTCATGAGAAGGACTCTGGCACAAAGATCAAGAAAGGAAAGGCCCCTGAGATGGTTGGCCCAAACAGTAAACACATGTAGAAGTAGAGTGTTTGTCTCCTATGCCCCCAATTCCCAGGCATCAGCATTCCTACTCTTGAGGCTTGAGACTTCCAGGCCCACACCCATGGTTGGTGATGACACCAAGTTCAAAGCCCGCCTTGAGATCTAGTGATCCTCCAGGGCTTACAGAAGTGTGGGGTTGGTATGGAGCCCACTGTTTCTGGAGCCCCGAATGTAGCAGAGGTGTGTTAACCTCTTGACTAAAGGTTAACAGAGGCTGCCTTTCGTCTGCAGAAGCTCTGGACACTCAAGCTGCAGAGTGGGGACCTGCCAAGGATAAGATCATAGTTCACGGCGGGTTCTCATGTCTGGGTTTGTCCCTGGGACACTGGCACTGGCCCGACTACTTAAAGCTTTTACCAAGCCTTACACACCCCCACGCTTCTGTAATATTCCCGTAAGCTTACCAACAACCATGCCTGTCGGACCCAGAGGTCACCCGCCCCACCCTGCCCTCAGGGGCCTGAGATGCTGTCCGCAGGCCCCGAAACCAGTAAGATGATCTCATTTTCCTTCTCAGACCATTGAGTGTCTCCTTCTGGGACAAGTTCTACCTGGAGAACTGCTGTCATCCTCTGCCTGGAGCAGACTGCTTCTGAGTTGAAGAATGTGGGAGCCCTTTTTCCATTTTCTCTCTGAGCAGTAACTTATCACACGGACAGCCGTGACTTGCCCCATCCTACTCTCTGCTGTGACTCGTACATAATTCCCCTTCCGTGAGACTGGGGACGGCCTTCCTCTGATCAGCTCCTTTGGGTTTCTTGGACCGCCCAACTTCCACAGCAGTGCAGCTCCTTACCTGGCGTTTACCCGTGCTGGACCCCCCCTTGCTGAAGCTGGGGACAGCAGTGATGGGCCAGAACAGGTCCTGCGGCTTTGGGTCCAGGGTGGCTGACTCTGGAGGGATGTCCCCCAAAGGCTCACCTCCCTCATCCACCCCAGAGCAGAAGTTGGCAGGCTGTTGAAGCACCTAATATTCTCTCTCTCTCTTTTTGAGAGAGAGAGACTCTTAAGCAGGCTGCACCCCCAGCTCAGAGCCCAGTGCTGAGCCCAACTTGGAGCTCAGTCTCACTGATGAGGTTTTGGAGTCATGGGAATCCGGAGCCAATGGCCAAGAAAGTATTTTTGAGATGTCTTTGGTACAGGAAAGGTCATTTTTTTTTAGAGCACAGGGACAGGACCCGTGGGCAGAAAGAGCTACACTGGGGTTATGAAGCGTGACTGGTTATATACTATGGAGTTGGGGGAGATACAGTCAAGAGGAAGTTTCTTAAAGGGATTTCCATATACCAAGGAGGCTCACAGGTGACTGGAGCCCTAGCTATTGTCAAGCTAAGGTTATTTTTCCCTCTAGCAAAGCATTAACATTAAGACAGTAGGGAGTTCCTGGAGATGAAGCTATTGATGAGTTTGCCTTTTTCTTGTAATTTACCAAGATGTTTGTAAATTGACGGAGACGCTATCAGTTTAACCATTTGTTTTCTGTCCTTTCCTTTGTTCTTGGGCAGCCAAGAGTGCCTGAGGAATGGTACACAGATCCCACCTGGGGGTGGAAGGGTGTCACCACGTGTCAGCCTGCCTTATGCTCCTACCCCGGCATCACAACGGTGAGATCATGACCTGAGCTGAAATCAAGAGTCACCTGCTTAAACGTCTGAGCCACCCAGGCGCCCCAAAGCAGCTAATTTTAGGGAACACTAATGTTAACCTACCTTTTGGATAAGTAGGAAGTTACGACTTGAAGCCGGGCACCTGGGCTAAGCTCCCAGAGAAACCGGCACACCGGCCACCGGCCACCTCAGTGTTCGTGTTTCAAAGAGGTGGCTCCAAGGCCCCCAAGAGAGACATTCCTGAGAAGCAAAACTGGTAAGGGGCTTACTTCATTTTTTGAAAGACTTTCATGCGTCTCAAAGAGACAGCAAAGATTCTAAAGGAAACACCCTAAGAAAAGGGAGGGAGGGAGTTTTCTTTCCCTTTGGGCCCAGGGAAAATCCTCTTTCTTTTGACCTGTGTTTCCCTGATGCTGCCTGGGACGGTAGTCCCAGGTCGCTGCTCGAAGAGCCCATGTGGTCCAGGGGAATGGCCCTCCTTTCCCCACTGGCTGGCTGCTCTGCTGTTGGACCACTGGCCAGGACTGGATCCTCAGACCTCTCTTCTCCAAGGGGGGGTCTCAGCAAGTCCCTTGGCATCGAGGACCATCACGACACCCACGTGTGTGTCCCTAGCCCGACCCCCCTCTGAGCTTCATATTCAACCTACAACTGCCCACATCTAGAGGTGGACTTTGGAGGGCATCCCAAACTTCGCGTGTTCAAAAGACACACTTCTTAAAATTTCCCCCCAACTTCCCCATCGCAGTTAATGGCGCCAGCCTCCACATGCTCACTCAAGTCAACTCTTGCTGTCCTTGATGGCTCTCCCAACCTCTTGGGCTCAACCACATTATTCAGAGCCATTCAGGGACTGCTAACAGCTCTGCCCCGAAATGTTTCTCAGAGCTGTTTACTTCTGTCTCTCCTCTGAAACCAGCATCGTTCAAGCCCCATAATATCTCACATAGACCGTGTGGGTGCTCAGTTCATGCTCTGGAGAGAATGAATGAGCAACGGGGTTGGTTTCTCATTGACCTCTAATATGTGCCTGTTCCCAGTGGTTCTAAAAAGCCTTATCAGCAGATGAAATTTATCTTCCAGGAAACTTTGAAATTACATGTCATGAAAGATATGATGTTAACAAGGGGCTGGTGAAATGCAGAGGTCATTAGTCTTTGAGTTGCAAGTCCTCCTGATAAAAAAAAAAAAAAGAGAGACTAACAGCTTCTGTATTGCAAAGGACCGATGGATCCATTCATCCTCAGCAACATGGAGGCCAAGTGTTGATCATAAAATGCTTCTTAATTCTCCTAGGCTGTTACATGTTATCGAGATATATACATACACAAATCTGTACATATCTCAAAACTAGAAAAAGAATAGAGAATAATATCATTATTACCCATGTAGCTGAACCCAACTGTATTGTAACTTAATATTTTGCAATTTGTGCTTCAGATTTTATATACATATAAAATAGTACAGGGGCACCTGAGTGGCTCAGTCACTTAAGCAGCCAACTCTTGATTTCAGCTCAAGTAGTGATCTTGGGTTTGTGAGATAGAGCCCCATATCAGGCTCTATGCTCAGTGCGGAGCCTGCTTGGGATTCTCTCCCACTCCCTCTGCCTCTCCCCCCCACTCTCTCTCTCCCTCTCTCAAAATAAATAAATAAATTTAAAATATGATCGGTAGAAATGAGACCCTCTGTCGCCCCTTCCTAGATTCTATTTCCCTTCCTCCCTCTGCAGAGGTAACTGCAATCAGGAACTTGGTGTTTATAATCTCATGTGGGTTTCTGTTGCAAGGCTTTTTTTTGTTTGTTTGTTTGTTCGTTTGTTTGACCACAATTCTTGGGATTCATGGTCTCAACGCTTAGAAGAATAAAGAGGCGGACACAAAGTGAGCAGCAGGCAAAAGTCTGTTAGAGCATAAGATCAGAAAGGAAGAATAGTAGGAAAACTCTCTTTACAGAGAGGGGACATCGGAAAGCGGATGCCCGAGGACTGTAGGCAAGGGTCCTTGTTTTCTAAGGTTCTGGTCAGCCCTCTTCCTCCGCTTTCCCCTTGTTCCTTCTCACGTTCTACCCTTATTGGCTTGTAGCTCTAGGTTCTGAGGTGTCCATTCCTGATTGGCTCGTTTCCATTGCATGAGGGGTGGTCTATGGCCATACTTAGGTCTTTATAGTCAAATTCCTGAGGAAAATCCGAGGGGGAGTAGGTGGGGTCTGTTCCATTCTTCAGAGGAACCTTACTCTGGAGGGGGCTTGCTGTGGTCAGATACTCCCAGGATTGTTCCAAAAGAGGTGTTTTTCCCCACCCAGGGACCTCAGGTCCTAATCTTTCCCTCTCTGCCTACTGAATCCTATCTTCTCCTATCATTTGTATGTATTTAGACTAAATTTTCTAAGTCAGTAAGCAAGATGGTGTGAACCAGACTAAGGCCATCTTGGACAAACCTGCTGGGCTGACCCTGGTCTGTGATTCTTTGAAACGGTCTTAAGCATAGCACTTCACCCACATTCTCTCCTTTTGTTTAAGGGCACCTTTAAATGCACCCTCAGGGCATAACATCCTTGATCTGCCCTGGAGATAGGACAATGACACGCAACTATTTTCAGACATTCTCCTCTTAGGTGGTCCCTCAGCTATACTCCCAGCCTCTAGGGTTATAAAAGCTGGGCTTAAACGAGGTGGGGTTGGGGAGATCTAGTTGACTGGCGGCCATCCAGGACATACCTCTGTCTGTAAATCCTGTGAATAAACCATTTCTCATCCAGCCCCACTTGTTAGCCTTTTTCTTTTGTCTTACAGCTCTTCCGGCCTTCTGAGGTCTTTTTACAGACGCCTCCCTGTCATGGAACAAAGGTATAGTTTATTTTACCAATGGTAAATTTTAAAAACAGGGGGGCGCCGGGGTGGCTCAGTCGGTTGAGTGTCCAACTTTGGCTCAGGTCATGATCTCACGGTGCGTGAGTTCGAGCCCCGCGTCGGGCTCGGTGCTGACAGCTCAGAGCCTGGAGCCTGCCTCGGATTCTGTGTCTCTCTCTCTCTCTCTCTCTCTCTCTCTCACCCCCTCCTCCACTCATGCTCTGTCTCTCTCTGTCTCAAAAATAAATAAACGTTAAAAAAATCAATTTAGAAATAGATATTTTTCGGTATTATTGGGCAAATTACTTTTTAAAATTCAACATTTTTTAACATTTATCCATGTGGATACACATTCTGATTCATTCTTTGTGCATTCTTCCTTCTTTCCTACCATTCAGGTTTATTAACACACAAGTAATGAGCGTCAGCTCAATTAATTTTCGTAAAGTGAACATATCCATGGAACCACCAGCGAGAGCAAGAAAGAAGATGTTAATTACACTCCCGAAGCCCCTTGCGTGACATCATCTGGTCACCATCTGCCGAACTTCCCAAAGAAAAACTTCCTAACTTCTCATGCCGTGGTCTCCAGCCTAAGAATCCTATATGCAAGAAATCCTAGAAGTTGTAGGCTTGTCTGGCTTCGTTTGCTCAACTTCCTGTGAGAGAGATTCATCTGTCTTTTCTTGTGGGTTAGTAGTTTGTTCATTTAAATTTTTTTCAATGGGGGCGCCTGGGTGGCTCAGTCGGTTAAGCGTCCGACTTCAGCTCAGGTCACGATCTCGCGGTCCGTGAGTTCGAGCCCCGCGTCGGGCTCTGGGCTGACGGCTCAGAGCCTGGAGCCTGCTTCCGATGCTGTGTCTCCCTCTCTCTCTGCCCCTCCCCCGTTCATGCTCTGTCTCTCTCTGTCTCAAAAATAAATAAACGTTAAAAAAAAAAATTAAATTTTTTTCAATGTTTATTCATATATTTTGAGAGAGAGAGAGCGAGAGAGAGCGCATATGCTCAAGTGAACTTGAGCCGGTGGGGGGTGGGCAGGACAGAGAGAGAGGGAGAAAAAGAATCCCAAGCAGGCTATACAAGCAGCCCAGGAACCCTGCGATCTGAGATGAAATCAAGAGTTGGATGCTCAACCCACTGAACCACCCTAAACATTTTTTCTTTTTTTTTTTTTTTAATTTTTAAAAAATCTTTATTTTTGAGAGAGAGAGACAGAGTGTGAGCAGGGGAGGAACAGAGAGAGAGGTAAACACAGCATCTGAAGCAGGCTCCAGGCTCCGAGCTGTCAGCACAGAGCCTGACACGGCACGGGGCTCGAACTCACGGACCACAAGATCATGACCTGAGCCGAAGTTGGACGTTTAACCGACTGAGCCACCCAGGCGCCCCTTGACTTTGTTTCTTTTTAACAGACTTTACTTTTTAGGTGAGTTTTAGATTTTCAGAAAAATTGAGAAGATAGAACACAGAGTTCCCATATACCTCCCATTCAGTTTCCCCTGCTATTATTAGCCTTTTGCATTTGTTTTTGTGTATTTGTATTTGTATTTTGTGTTTTTGTATTTGTATTGGTATTTTGTGTTTTTGTGTATTTGTTTGGTGCATTTGCTGCAATTAATGAACCCATACTGGTACATCATTAACGTAAATTCACAATTTATTTTGATTTTCTTAGTCTTCACCAAATGTTCTTTTTTTTTTTTTTTTTCTCTTCTTGGATCCCACATTGCATTTAGTTGTCACGTGGCTTTAGGCCCCAGGCCCTTCATGGCTGTGGGAGCTTCTCAGACATTCCCTCTTGGGGTGCCCCTGAGAGTTTTGAGGAGGACTGGTCAGGTGCTCTGTGGGGTGCCCACCCACCCACTACTGGGATTTGTCTGATGTTTCTCTTGTGATATGACGGGGAGGAAGACCACAGAGGTCAAGCGCTGTTTTCACCACATCGTGGCAAGCGTACGTCCTGGTCAACATGATTTATGACTGTTGGTGGCCCCGTTCACCCGGCCGAGGCTGCGTTTGTCATGTGTCTCCAGTGGAAAGTTAGTTTTTCTCCCTCCCTTTCTATACTGTGCAGTTTGGGAGGAAGTCACTCACAGGATGGGGAGTTTGACTCCCTCTCCTCGGAGGCACCGTAACTACATGAATTCTTCGGAATCCTTCTGCGTGGGAGATTGGTGTCTTCCTCATTTATCAATTTATTCAGTCCTTTATTTATATCAGTATGGCCTTGTGGATATTTACTTGATGATTTTGCAGCCCAGAAGTTCAGCTTTGACCATCGCGAACCCTCTCAGTTGGCTCCTGTGGTCTTTTGACCCCCCTCGATGTTCTGTTTTGAGCATTTCCTTACCTTCTGGGAATACCAGGTCCTCCGGGCTCGGCTCATACATTTCCTACCCCAGTTCTAGAAACAGCCATTTCTCCAAAGAGCCTTGTCCCTTTGCCAGAGAATAATATTAGGGTCTGGGTGCTGAGGTGTGCTTGCTGTTACCCGGATGTCCTCTCTTGTGGAGCCCTCCGAGGACAGAGCATAAAATATGCACGTTTAGACTACGCTATGTACACGTGCTGACCTACAAACACTCGCATATCTCTACCTGTATTAAGCTAACCATGAGTTCATGCTGGCATCGCCAACTCAAATCCATTACCACATGGATAATTCTGGCTTTCCTCCCCTTGCTGATCTATAAACTCCAAGCCCAATTCTGAGAAACCCACGTGTTGATTTTAAAAAACCAGGTTCGGAACTTTCTCGATCCCCCGTGTCTCCGAATATTGCCTCTGTTCCATTCACTTGCTTCTGTATTTCTAGGACTGCAGCTGCACTCTGTTGATCCTTTTTCTTGCTCCTTGTTTTTTGTATTTCCCATAATTTTTTCCTCTTGTGCGTCACTCTATGTGTTTTAAACCGACTTTTCTAATTCATTAATCTTTTCTTTGGCTGTGCCTAATCTGCTAGTAAATCCAGCCACTGATGTGATCCTTTTTATAGACTCTAGCTTTCTTCTGAACTTCTGTTTACTCGTGAATTAACTTTGGAAATTTATGGGTTTTTTCTCAAAAAAAAAAAGTATATTTCATCCAAATATTCAAATTGTATTTCTTGAGGGGCTTTTCATTTGGTCTATCTATTTTATTTTCCTGTCTTTTTTTTTTTTTTTAATTTATGTTCTTAGTTGAAAATTTAATTTATTCTGTTTCCTTTAGTTTATCTTACAGTTCTTTTGCTTTTTGGGTTAAATTTGTTTTCTATCATTGTTTCTTTTTAAAAATGTATTTAATGCTATAAATTTACCTCTAAGAACCACTTTTGAACCCAAAGGATTTCATATGTAATATTTCCTATGTCCTTTGAGATCTTTTTATTTTTACAATGTTTTCTGCTTTAACCAATGTGTTAAGTAAACATGAATTAATTTTTAGTTTCCAGATATATAAATGTTCATTGACTATATATTTATCATTAATTTATAGCTTTAAAAAATTTTTTTAAACGTTTATTCATCTTTGAGAGACAGAGAGAGACAGAGCATGAGCGGGGAAGGGGCAGAGAGAGGAAGACACAGAATCCGAAGCAGGCTCCAGGCTCCAAGCCATCAGCACAGAGCCCAACGCAGGGCCTGAACTCACAAACTGCAAAAGCATGACCTGAGCCGAAGTCGGACACTCAACCGACTGAGCCACCCAGGCGTCCCAATTTATAGCTTTTTTTTTTTTTTTTTTTTTAACGTTTATTTATTTTTGAGACAGAGAGAGACAGATCATGAACGGGGGTAGGGCAGAGAAAGAGGGAGACACAGAATCGGAAGCAGGCTCCAGGCTCTGAGCCATCAGCCCAGAGCCCGACGCGGGGCTCGAACTCACTGACCGCGAGATCGTGACCCGGGCTGAACTCGGACGCTTAACCGACTGAGCCACCCAGGTGCCCCATTTATAGCTTTTTTAAAATCAAAAGTAAGGTGTATTTTTCAAGCCCTATGTATAATCGTGCATTATTGATCTCCCCCATGAATATTAGGCATGTACATACATCTATTAATGTTACAGAAGACATACTATGTATAATTGTGCATTATTAACGTGCACTTTTAGTAAATGTGAATTCTCTTTATCTTTGAAATTCTTAAAATCTGTTTATTTTGCTTTATTCCAGAATGGTAGTTAATCTGGTTGTAGTATTCTAAGCCCAAGTAATTCAGTGGAGGAAGGTCAGTCTTTTCAACAAATCTTACTGAAAAAACTGGATATTGCCATGCAAAAGCGGGATCTTCAACCTCTTCTTTCCCTTTTATAAAAATTTCAACTCAAATTGGATCATCAACTATACATCTAAAACTATAAAAATTTCTAAGAGAAAACATAGAACAAAGTCACAGCGATCTCGGGTTAGACACTTAGCTAAGATTAAAAAAGCATCAAAAATTAAATTTAATAATTTAGATTTCATCATTTTTTAATTTTTAAAATTTTGTTATTATTTTTTAAATGTGTATTTATTTTTGAGAGGGTGCAAGCAGGGGAGGGGCGGGGGGGGGGCTCAGAGGATCTGAAGAGGGCTCTGAGCTGACAGCAGCGAGCCCAGTACGGGGCTCTAACCCATGAACCTCCAGATCATGACCTGAGCCAAAGTGGGACGCTCAACTGACTGAGCCACCCAGGTGCCCCTTATAATTTTTTTTTTAACATGTATTTATTTTTGAGACAGAGAGAGAGAGAGCATGAACAGGGGAGGGTCAGAGAAAGAGGGAGACACAGAATCTGAAACAGGCTCCAGGCTCTGAGCCATCAGCACAGAGCCCGATGCGGGGCTCGAACCCACGGACCGCGAGATCGTGACCTGAGCCGAAGTCGGACGCTTAAACAACTGAGCCACCCAGGCGCCCCTATAATTTTTTTTTAAAGGCACTGTCAATAAAACGAAAGGCTGGGGCACCTCTCACACTGGGGAAAGTATTTTCTTTTTTTCTTTTCTTTTTTTTTTTTTAATTTTTTTTAACGTTTATTAATTTTTGAGACAGAGAGAGACAGAGCATGAACAGGGGAGGGTCAGAGAGAGAGAGGGAGACACAGAATCTGAAACAGGCTCCAGGCTCTGAGCTGTCAGCACAGAGCCCGACGCGGGGCTTGAACTCACGGACCGCGAGATCGTGACCTGAGCCGAAGTCGGACGCTTAACTGACGGAGCCACCCAGGTGCCCCAGGGGAAAGTATTTTCAAAATACCTATCTGATAAAGATTCCCATCCAGAGATACAGATGGCCACTCGACATATGAAAAGATACACAACATCCAAAACTGCACATACCAACGTTGGCAAGGATAGGGAGCAACCAAGACGTTCATATGCCGCCAAGAGGAATGTCACTTGGTGTAATGCGTTTGAAAAAATGTTTATAAACTTAAACATACTGGGGAACCTGGGGGGCTCAGGGTTGGGCATCCAACTCTGGCTCAGGTCATGATCTCGTGCTTCGTGAATTTGAGCCCCACATTGGGCTCTCTGCTCTCTGCGGTCGGCGCAGAGCTGGCTTCGGATCCTCTGTCCCCCTCTCTCTCTGCCCTCCCCCGCTCATGCTCTCTCTCCCTCTCTCTCTCTCTCTCAAAAATAAATACACATTAAAAAATAAATAAATATGCAACTCCAACTATTTTTTAAGTATTAACCTGATAAAAATGAAAACGGAGACCTGTAAGTGGGTGGTTTTGGCAATTTTATTTATAAGAGCCCTGGAGTGGAATCGCTAAGTTCTACTCCTGAAACTAATATTACACTCTACGTTCCCTAACTAGAATTTAAATAAAAATTTGAAGAAGAAAAAGGAGGAGGAGGAGAAGGAGAAGAAAAGAACCGTAAAGTAGCCCTGAAAGTAATGTAATGTTACCGTCTGTGAACTAATGACAGAAAAATACTGTGGCACATCCACAACTGACCAGCAGTATAAGGAACAGACTACTGAAACCCAATGCAACACATATGAATCTCCAAATCCTTATGCCAAGTGAAAGAAGCCAAATATAAAAGACTACGATTCCATTTGTGTGAGATTCTGGAACAGGCGAAACTCTGTGGACAGAAATCAGATCAAGGGTTGCTGGGAACGAGGGTTAGGACAACAGATAGTTACAGAGGGGCACATTGGAATTTTTTGAGGGGAAGGAAAGACTCCGTACCTTTATTATGATTGTGACTATGTGACTGTACATTTGTCAAAACTCCTCACATGTCATATCTCAAAGAGATCATTTTTTTTTTTAAGTTTATTTATTCATTTTTGAGAGAGACAGAGGACAAGGTGGGGAGAGGCAGAGAGAGGGGGGTACAGAGGATCCAGAGGGGGCTCTGTGCTGACAGCAGGGAGCTGATGCAGGATTCAAACTCACCAACTGTGAGATCATGACCTGAGCCAAAGTCAGAGGCTTAACTCCCCGAGCCACCCAGGCGCCCCAAAGAGATACATTTTATTGAATGTAAATTACACGTCAGGAAACATGCTGATGTGTATCGAAAGATACATATGAATTTAATCCAGGCTCTGATCCCTTTACACCGTTTCCTGTGATACTCTCTTGGTCGGAGCCACCCCCGTCGCTGTTTGGCCTCCTGACTAGTCTCCCTTCTTCAGTGTCTTCAGCCAATTCTCAACACGGTAACCACCGCGAGCACATTAAATATCAAAGCGTATCATTCCCCTGTTGAACACCATCCAATGTTCCCATCTTCTCCAAGTACCTCCAAGGCCTTTCCGCCACCTCTCGAGGACTTCCCTTTTCTTCCCTCCACTTCCTGTTCCCTCTCTCCTGCCACGGTGATGAATTTCTTCCTCCTCTAGTGTGAGGTCCCATCCCGGGGTCCTGGCATTGGCTGCTCCCTCTGCCTCCTCCCAGGTGCCTGCATGACTTGCTCCTTGCTGCCTTAAGACCTTTACTCAAATCGCTCAGTTTCCGTGAGGATTTCCCCCGCCCTCTTATTGAAAATTACAACCTCCCTCATGGGTCCCCTGGGGGGCTCAGTCAGTGTAGCCACCGGCTTCGGCTCAGGTCATGATCCCGAGGTTTGTGAGTTCCAGCCCCACGTCAGGCTCTGTGCTGACAGCCCAGAGCCTGGAGCTGGGTTCAGATTCTGTGTCTCCCTCTCTCTGACCCTTCCCTGCTCACGCTCTGTCTCTCTTTCCTTTAAAAACAAATGAACATTAAAAAAAAAATTGTTTTAATTACAACCTCCCCTAACTCCTGGCCAACACTCCCTATCCCTTTTCTCTGCTTGTTGTTGTTGTTTTTTTTTTTTTTTTTCCGTAACACTTCTGCATTTTTTTTTTCGTGTTTATGTATTTATTTTGAGACAGAGAGGGAGAGCAGAGGAGGGGCAGAGAGAGGGAGGGAGAGAGAGAACCCCAAGAAGGCTTTGCACTGACAGTGCAGAGCCCAATGTGGGGCTCAATCCCATGACGTGAGATCATGACCTGAGCTGAAACCAAGATACTTAACTGACTGAGCCACCAGGTGCCCCAACACTTCTACATTTTTAACATATTATGAGTGTTATTTATTTTGTTGACCGCTGCTCTGTCTACACCTCCCCCACCACATTAAACATAAACCCCTTTAGAAAAGAGATTTTTGTCTGCTTTGTTGATCCCTCTCTCCCGACGTCTTAAGACAGTGCCTGCAGGGGTGCCTGGGTGGCTCAGTCGGTTAAGCATCCGACTCTTGATTTCAGCTCACGTCTTGATCTCACATTCGTGAGTCCGAGCCCCAAGGCAGGCTCTGCGCCGGCCGCTTGGAGGCTGTTTGGGATTCTCTGTCTCCTTCTCTGTCTGCCCCTCCCCTGCTCCTGTGCTCTCTCTCTCTCAAAATAAATAAACAATGCCCGCACATAATACGTGCTCAATACACAGATGTTAACTAAATAAAGAAATGAATGCTCAGGGGTGCCTGGGTGGCTCAGTGGCTTAAGTGTCTGACTTCGGCTCAGGTCATGATCTCACGGTTCGTGGGTTCCACCCCCGCGTCGGGCTCTATGCTGGCAGCTCAGAGCCTGAAACCTGCTTCAGATTCTATGTCTCCCTCTCACTCCGTCCCTCCCCGCTCACACTCTGTCTCTCTGTCTCTCTCTCAAAAAATAATAAGCATTAAAAAAAAAGAAAAAAAAGAAATGAATGCTCATGTGGTTTTTCCCCTGTAAAATTAATCACTTAAGTAAATTTAATGCTAATAACATATGCATAGGTTGAAGTTCTCCAGAGAAACAGGACCAATAGATTACAAAAAAATTTATTTTAAGGAATTGGATCACCTGACAAATAGAAAATCTACAGAGCTGCTGTCCCAATTTTAGTCTGAGGGGCCGTAGGCTGCTGTAGAACCAGGAAGAGCCTATGTCCTATTTCAAAGGCTTTCAGGCAGGAGAATTCTCTCTTACTTGAGAGTCAGACTTTTGTTCTTATCAGGTCTTCCACTGATTGGGTAAGGCCCACCCACATTGAGGAGTATAATTTGCTTTACTCAGTCTATAGATGTTAATGATAATCTCATTGCAAAACACACTCACAGAAATACCCAGAATAATGTTTGACCAAATACCTGGGCACCGTGTGGCCCAGCCAAGTTGTAATATAAAATTAATCATTACATGGGGCACCTGGGTAGCTCAGTCGGTTAAGTGTCCAACTTCACCTCAGGTCATGATCTCATGGTGCGTGAGTTCAAGCTCCACATCGGGCTCTCTGCTGTCAGCACGGAGCCTGTTTGGGATTCTCTGTCTGTCTCCCCCCCCCCCCCCCAAACTAAATATTTAAAAAATAAACTAAATTAAATTAATCATTACATCATTCATATTCATGTCAATATTAATACTACTAATATGTTACTTCTATACATCGATTTTCTTATATTAGACCATGTTAAACCAACCTGGCATTCCCGGAATGAACCTACCTTTGTTATGATATAGTGTTGATTTAAGAATTGCTGAATTCGGGGGCACCTGGGTGGCTCAGTCGGTTAAGCCTCTGACTTCGGCTCAGGTCATGATCTCGCGGTTCATGGGTTCAAACCCCACATCGGGCTCTGTGCGGAGGGCTCGGAGCCTGAAGCCTGCTTCGGATTCTGTGTCTCTCCCTCTCTCTGCCTCTACCCCACTCACACTCTGTCTCTGTCTGTCAAACATCAATAAACATTTAAAAAAAAAAAAAAAAAAAGACTTGTTGAATTCAGTTTGCTAATATTTTTACCCAGCCTCCCTGCAATCATTTTCAGGGTTGATGCTGACGGGTGATTTTCCATTTTTGTCCTGTCCTCAAGCGGTTTAGTATCAGTGTTCCTGCTTCATAAAATGAGTTAAGGACTTTTGACTTGTCCTTAATAATAGATGTTTTCACATGTTTTAGAATTCTTATTTTTAGGCTCCTTTTGAATGGGGTTTTGGGGTTTTTTTTGGGCTTCTTTTTGTACCTTATTTTCATTTCTATCTGCCTCCCCCTCACCCAGCCAGCCCTTCCCTGGCCAGCATGTTGTCATAACTTTCACCCTGACTCTGGAATGTCATCCTGGACCAGATTTGATAAGGGGACTTTGGGGGTTCTGTCCCATAGTGATCCTGGGGACATCCATGCAGTCTTGAGGCCACTATGTGACCAGGCTCAGTTTCCGGTGGGGGGGGGGGGTTGGGTCTCCAGCCCCGCATTCTTAGACCCTCATTCTTCTAGAACCTGAGTCTCCAGGCAATGGTTTCTTTCCACAATTTCTTTCTTTCAGGGCTCCCACCCGGCTCCTGGCTTCAAGTAACTTGGTGCCTGTCTGGCATCTTGGGCGTTTGCCTGTTGGGTTTGCCCAGAGGAGCTAAACCCCCTGCTGATTTTAGCCAAAGAGCCCCCGTGGGTCAGAGGCTTCCGGCAGTTTTTCACTGCCTCTGTGAGCCAGGCGTCCCTTTTTAGCTTTCTATTTTTGTACCTTATCTGCCATGGCTGTGCTCACAGCTGAACGATGGATCAAAGCATGAACTCATTGAGCCGTCTTGTCCAGAACACTCCTCCCCTATCTTTCTTATTTTAAATTCCCTGCCTTGTTGCACAGGGATTGAAAGAAGCTATTTTACTCAGCACACCAAGCCAAGTCAAACAGAGCAAGACTTCTTACCACCTGAGTCGCAAATGAGCAAAACAAGAAAGGGAGAGTTTGGGTGCCTCGGCTCAGCTCTAGTGACCGGCCGGTTAGCTGTAGAGGCAGAACACCCCCCCCCCCCCCCCAGGGCTCCGAGTTCTTTCTCATTTTAGTCTCAGGTCACTCGCTGCCACGGGAGATGGAACACTAAATAATCGTGGCATTTGTTATCGACAGTTCCCTTGCCCAGTGGTCAGTGCTTCTGATACCTTGGGCATTTTGGGATTTCCAAACGAGCAAAATCCGTGTAGAAAAGGTCTGATCTACTGGCACAACACAGATTTTAATTTAGATACTGCCATTCACACTTATTCCTCCTACTTGCTTTTCTAGTCCAAATTTCCACACTCTGACATTCCATTAAATTCAACTTGACTCAGCAGATGTTCACGGAGATTCTGTCATGCTCAGGACCACCGGGTGATACAGTCTGGTCTACGGCTGGTCCCGAAAGGGGTGTCCCCCACATCAGGGACAAGTAACCAGCTGTTTCCTCAAGAAATATCCATGAATCCCCGTCCACTTGTTACGTGCCTTGCTGGTTACAGCAGGGGACTGAAGGCAAATCAGCTGATAGAGCTTGTCCTTTGGGGCAGCTGACAAGGACAGCGGATGTGATGGTCAATCACTGTCACATGAGCGAGAAAAGGAAGCGTGGTAAAATGGACCTCTCAAGGATAGAGGGAGAGGGTCTCCTGGGCTAGGAGATCAGCCTGGAAACCCTTGTTCGATTCCTGGCAAAAGCTGATATGTGCTCGTCTTTTGGTGGTGGTGGGGGCGGGGGGTGGGGGTGGTGGGTGCTTCAGAAATGAGAAAAGAATAGTTCTGAGAGCTTTGGGGGACAGAAGGCCATGGTCAAAGGTGACATCGTGTGCTATCGGAACTGATTGGGCTTAAAAACAACAACGACGGGTGCCTGGGTGGCTCAGTTGGTTAAGTGTCCAACTTTTGGTTTTGGCTCAGGTCATGGCCTCTTGGTTCGTGGGCTCAAACCCCGCCATGGAGTCCACGCTGACAGTGTAGGGCCTGCCTTCGAGCCTCTCTCTGCTTCTCCCCCACTTGCACGCACAGTCTTGAATGCTCTCCGTCTCTCTCAAAATAGATAGATAAATAAATAAATAAATAAATAAAACATAAGGGCAATGTTGTCACAGCAGTCCCCAGCAGGGAGAGACTGCACTTCTGCCAGAAAGACTTTGTGTGTGTTGAGGAGGGGCAGGGGGAGACTGGTGAAGAGAACAGGGTGGCCTCTCAGCTCTACTCTGCAAGGTGGATGAAGTTGGACATATCTTTGATTGGGGGCCCTCCACCCCGCCCATCTAGGAAGAGCTCGGCAAATACTGAGTTAAACTGACAAGTCATCTGGGGCGCCTGGGTGACTCGGTGGGTCGAGCTTCTGACTTCGGCTCAGGTCACGATCTCGAGGTTCACAAGTTCGAGCCCCACGTCAGGCTCGGTGCTGACAGTTCCGAGCCTGGAGCCTGCTTCCGATTCTGCGTCTCCCTCTCTCTCTGCCCCTCCCCAACTCTCTCTCTCTCTCTCTCTCTCTCTCAAAAGCAGATAAGCATGACAAATAAACAAACTGAGCAGTTATCAAAAGAGAAGATTCATTTATTGAGACAAATGGTAAGGGAGGGAGTCTGAGTTCAGACTAGATATTCCTTAGAATAAGGATTCGAAGATCAAGGTTGTCATCAAAATCTTTTCACTGTTTACATATTTCACAGTTGAAGGTATTTTGGAATTTGCTTTTTTTTTTTAAGTTTATTTATTTCGAGAGAGAGACAGAGAGAGAGTGCGAGTGGGGGAGGGGCGGGGAGAGAGAGAGAGAGAGAGAGAGAGAGAGAGAGAGAGAGAGAATCCCAAGCAAGCTCCGCGCTGTCAGCGCAGAGCCTGACGTGGGGCTCGAACTCGCGAACCGTGAGATCACGATCTGAGCCGAAGCCGGCCGCTTAGCCGACGGAGCCACAGAGGCGCCCCTGGAATTCGCTTTTCTAAAGATTCCCTCTGAATACATTTCCTCTCCTCCTCCGAGTCATGCCAGATAGATAGCACCTCTGATTTCTTCGCCTATCGCTTCAATCCCCGCTCACGGCCTCCGGCATTAATCCGGACTCCCAGGCAGAAGGTCCTGGTGGCAACAGCACCGAAATCACGACAATGGCTGTGGACGGTCCCATCTCTAAAAAGTGACCTTCGCACACATTCCCAGAAAGGCTGCCTGCGCTGGTTCTCGGTTCAGGCTTGCCGGTGTCCTTGCTTTTCAGGGACTGTGGGCCACAACGGGGCTTCTGTATAATCAGGAATTGGAGGAACGCAAAATAATATCAGACATACAAGGAACTGAAGAGATGCTAATCTCGTTCCCGCAGTTGCCTTGCTCTTTGGCTGACTCTGGCCCTCGGCATAGTGCCACCTCTGTGATTCTGAAGCCACGGCATTTAAAAGGATTATACCTATAAATCCTGCGTAAACTGGATCAATAGGGTGTTAAAAGAAACCTTATAAGGGCAATGTGTGTATTCAAATGTCAAGCGCCTTATGTGTAGATTCAGTGTTCTTTCCTAGCAATGAATAGCATTCCAGAGTGTAATTAATTTATCCAT
Source organism: Panthera leo (assembly GCF_018350215.1). Classification (NCBI taxonomy): domain Eukaryota; kingdom Metazoa; phylum Chordata; class Mammalia; order Carnivora; family Felidae; genus Panthera; species Panthera leo. The sequence continues at coordinate 10,855,337 of NC_056687.1, forward strand.
GTTCCTATCAGCATATCGTTATTCCGGGACAGAAAGGAGGTGGGGGGGGGGGGGTGGTGGTGAACCACGCTGTTATTTCTTTTAGAAAAGCATTCTTAATTGGATCTGTGCTCTTTTCATAGCAAGGTGAAGGCTGGGAAAGGCAAGGGCAGCTGTGAGGCCTGAGTCGGTGGGTCTGTAACTGGTACATCATCTTCCTTAGGTGACTCCGGGATGCTAAGAAGGAGGACTGATGCTCCCAGGACCTGAGCAGAGGCAGCTGAGATGACTGGTTTTGTGGACAGTCTTGCTGTCCAGCAGTCCAGCCACACTTGGCATACAGGGGAGACCCACGGAATCAGTACCACGGGGTCGAGTTTGATCCACGGAAAAGAGAGTCTTTGCCCTGTGGCTCCTCATACGGCAGCCGCGAACCTACCACACCAGGGGGCCCTAAGTCTCCTGAGCTGTAAGCAAAGTGTTGCACATGCGTGCATTTGGAGGGATGGGAGGAAAGCCATAGATTCCCGAGAAGATTCCTGAAAAATTAGGAAGCGCTGCTCTAAAAGGATAAACAAAACCTCCGTCTCCAACTTGGCACCTGCAACACAACAAATTAGCAAGGCCAAAGCAAGGGAGGACCTGAGTTCCTAGGAACGCAAAGGGAAGGAACAGCCAGGTGAGGGGGCTTTGTCCCGGAAGGGAAAGGCCTAGAACAGGAGCGACAGACTCAATCCCTACAGACAGGCAGGGTCAGTGGGTCCTGCTGATTGTGCAATGGTAGGGCGTGTGGCAAATTCTCTAGCGTGTATTTTTGTGGAAAATGACGCTCCTGTCACTTGTCACCCTGCCAAAGGCGAGCATAAAGTTTCTAAGATCTAGAGTTGTATAGAGGAAGCCAGACATCTCAGTGTTTAGTAGGAGAGATCTCGATTTTTTTTTTTAATTTTTTCTAACGTTTATTTATTTTTGAGACAGAGAGAGACAGAGCATGAATAGGGGAGGGTCAGAGAGAGAGGGAGACACAGAATCCGAAGCAGGAGATCTCGATTTTTTAATCTTGGAAACAAACTCAAAGCCTAAGCAAACAAATTGACCCTATGCCAGGAGGCACAGAGCTGGCCCCTGGCCCCTTGGCCTAGACCTTTGCTGGAGATCTGGGGTTTAAAGATGTCCTGGGCCCACGTTGGAGGACGATCATCCACCTGGAGGCGGGAAAGGCGGGCTGTGCCCAGAGAATGGAGGTGCCTCGTTTGCTGGTCTGGAAGCTTGGGGGGGGGGGGGGTGAGGCAGAGCAGTGGGAAGTGAGCTCACGGAGCTGGAATGGCTTATACACAGCTTGAGGGGGGTTTCTTTTCATCAGAACAAGAGCAATCCTCTAGGAGGGTTTAGGAGAATACCAGGAGACCTCAGCATTTGGGAAGGATGCCCCTTGTGTGCAGGACGCCCAGCCAAAGAGGAGCCCTGGGAGGAAACTGAGGCAGGCCTCCTACAACCAAGTGGATCAGATGGGGAGATTCTGGCCGAGGAAACGAGGCAGAAGGGATGAGGGCGCTGTGTGGCCGTCAGAGAAGACACGGACACGTGTGCCAGGCCACCTGCGTGCAGTGCCAACGGAGCTGTGGAGGGCAGTGGGGGGCGGCGCCCCAGGGGGCAGGCGGGGTGAGCCTCTCCTCTTCCATCACTCGACACCTCCTCATCTGTCACCAGCAGGGCAGAATGAGGACTTCCGTGTCCTTCCTCCTCTTTGTCCTTCCCGTGGCAAATGCAACGGAGCATGTGACTGCGCCCAGGATATGCTCTGTTGTTACTCAAGAAAGGTTGTTTGCTTTACAGCTGTGTTTCTCACTGAGAAATGAGAGTTTCCCGTGGGAGGGTAAAGCCATGGGGGAGAGGGGAGGACAGGCAAGAAGAAGGAGGGGTCACGGGGCAGGGCATGTCCTCAGGCTAATCCAGGGGCATCTGGACGCCGACCGAAGGGCAGCCGGAGGGAACAGCAATGAACCGTCCACAGATCTTGGTCCACGGTCCGTGAAACACCCCGGGTGGGTTACACTGAAGATCAGTCCCTTCGGAGGGCAGAGCCTTTCCCTCCCCAGAGCAAGGTTAGAAACAGAAGCACGACATCCACATTGCAAATGAAGATATGAGATTTCCCTAAAAAAAAAGAATGAAAAGTGGCCGGAGCTCTGACTTCCGATGCCACCTGCCTCGAGGTGGGAACTCACAGAAGAGGAAGATAAACCCACTCAGAAGAGAAGGGGGCTACGTTTGCCACCCCTTTCCCAAGACCCAGTTCCCAACGAAGGGACCAAGAAGAGCACAGAAGGTGGGGGAGCCAGAGAGAGAAAGAGAAGAGAGGGAGAAATGACCCAAGGGCTTGATGGGCTGTAGCTCTATTGTTAGGATTATTTTAAGTTCAGTCACACCTGCTCCTTGGGCAAAGGTGAGACTAAGAGGGCAAAAGAGGGAAGAGAAAGAGAAAAGAAGAAACCATTTCAAGTCACAAAGTGCCTTCTTTCTCATCTGTAATCATAATGCATCATTAAAAATAAGTGACAAAAACAGTATCGTCGTGATCCAACAATCCATCACATGTGGTCCGGGGAGAACCAGGAAGAGAGGTATGAAGACCGCCACTCCCATACGTATCACCTTTTGCAAACGCTGACATACACGGTGTCTCCACAATAACGGGGTGACAGGCGGCAGGCATTGTCCCCCACCGTCCGGGGAGATAGTAACGTCACGGCTGGTGGGGGGCACGCCACGCACAGTTACCCGGCCCGTGAGTTGACACTGAAGGGGCTCTACATAAATTTGGCAGATAAACATTTTTGCTTCGACCCATAACCCATTTCCCCCCTAGTGGAGTCCTTTTTTGGACAGGTGGGCAAAAAGAGACCACCTCCATGCAGCCTGACCTTGAGCACGGTGAACCTAGGGACTTTCCAGATACAGTGTATGTATTTTTTCCCCTAAATATTAAAGAATAAAGAGTTATTGCCCCCCCAAAAAAAAGGAAAACACAGAATAGTGTAAATAAGAAAACAGATCGCATATAAGCCCACCATTTACAGACAATATTGACATTGTGGTGTGTTTTTTCAGTCTTCAAATAATGCATAGCATCCCGTGTGTGCAATTTAGAGCCTCGTTATTTCTCACGTTTAACATTACAATAGAAGGATCCCTCGTGTTGTTACCAACTATTTGTAAACATTGTCTTGATGACCGCATGTAATATTCCGGTATGGAGAAGAATACCCATAGGTGCCACCCTTAACCACTTTTTTTATTATTTTATTAAAAAAATTTTTTTCAATGTTTACTTATTTCGAGAGAGAGAGACAGACAGATTGTAAGTCAGGGAGGGACAGAGAGAGAGGGAGACACAGAATCAGGAAGCAGGCTCCAGGCTCTGAGCTGTCAGCACAGGGCCCTGTGCAGGGCTCGAACTCACTAAGGGTGAGATCATGATCTGACCCGAAGTCCAGCGCTCAGCTGACCGAGCCACCCAGGCGCCCCTTTAACCACTTTTAAAAAAAAAAAATTTTTTTTAACATTGATTCATTTTTGAGAGAGAGACAGGAGTGTGAGCAGGGAAGGGGCAGAGAGAGAGGGAGACACAGAATCTGAAGCAGGCTCCAGGCTCTGAGCTGTCAGCACTGAGCCCCACTGGGGCTTTAATTCACAGACCAGGAGATCATGGCCTGGGCCGAAATCCCACTAACCGACTGAGCCACCCAGGCGCCCCATCTTTAACCACTTTTAGATTTTGAGACCTTCAGATTCTAGTTACTGCAAGTAAAACTCAAAGAACCTTTCTATGCATAAAGCTTTTCTAAGCTTCATCCATTATCCCTCCCCACAGAACAGATTTCACACAGTACAATTACACATCGAGGCTGAGGACATTTTAGGGCTTTCCAGAGTGTCTGATGAGGGTTCGTACTGGTGCCCCTGGAGCCTGGAGGTGCCTGCTCGGCCTTGGCCGGCGGAGCTGAGCCCTGGAGTGTCTGTCACATGGGGTGGACCCTTCCCAGAGCTTCCTCCCCGGGAGAGGACGGGGGCCAAGGCCTGAGAAGGAGAAGGAAAGAGGCAGACCAAGCAGAGGGAGCGTCTTCTGGCTCTAGGTCAGGAACCTTCTTTCTCTGTTACCTGCCTGCAGACCTTGAGCCAGGACCTTACCCCCCCCCCGCCCCCCCCCCACCCCGGGGCTCTAGCAGGACTGGGAATAGCCCAGTCTCATTCTCGCCTCCCAAACCTGAGCAGCTGCTGGGAAGTTGCTGGCAGGTCACTCGGCGGGTGTGCGGTTTGCCCCTCGTGGCCGGTCCCACCGCCCCCAGGACTTTGGAGAGCCAGGGCCAAAGCGTGCGTGGGTGGCTCCGGCGACCGACTCCCGCGGGCGGGGACCGCACCTGTGCTCCATAGCTGCCCCTCCAGCTCGGGGCTGGACACCCCGTCAGTAGGCGCTCGATACATCTGCCGAAGAGATGCGCGGCCAGAGCTGGGGTGCGGGATGCGGTGAAAAGGAGTCTGCGGGGCTTGGAGCGTCTTTAAGTTACTGTTTGGAGCTGTTGGAAGGGATGTGGCGCTGGGCCCAGGGTGGTGGCGGCGGTGGGGGTGGGGGTGGGGTGGGCTGGGGGGGGGGGGGCGGGGGATTCCCGGAATGCCCTTCTCTTGGCCTTAGCCCCTTCTCGCCTGCCAACCTCAAACTCCTGCAGGAAGGTAGAGCTGGCTGGCCGGCTGGCAGTTGCAGTAACAGCGACTTTCTGCCGGCGCTGAGCCCACCGGCGCCATCCAAGGGGATCGCAGGCTGTGGAGGGCCGAGGGGGCCGGGATCTGGCCTGGGGTCGGCCGGGGGCGGGGGCGGGGACGCGCGGGCACGGGGCGGGGCGCCCGCCGGCTCCGGGAGGCCCCGCCCGCCAGCGCGGTGCACTTGCCCCGGAGGGCGCCGCCTCGGGCTCGGCTGTCGGTGTCCTGCGCGCGGCCGGCGGACCCGCTGCGCACCCGGCCGCCTGGACGCGCCAGACCCGGTAAGTCCACTCTCCCGCCTCCCGGCTCCTCGCCCCGCGCGCCGGCGCCGCAATCGGGCGACCCGGACGGGGGCTCCAGGGCCCCGGTCTCAGCCGCAGGGCAGGAGGCGCCGCGACCCGCGTACTGCGGCGAGCGGCCCGCGCCCCCTCTCCGCTCTCGGCTCTGCCGGCTTCACTTAGAGGCGCACGCACAGAAAACGATCTCACCCGCCACTAACGACCACACTTCCCCATTTTTATTAAATCTCAGCCATTCTTGTAGAAAACTCGGCAAGTGCCTAAAAGCATCCAAAGAGAACTAAAGACGCCCAAGATCCCAGTCCCCACTCTTTCGAAGACCTCCATCCAGCTCGGGCAATACTTACATATACACCCAGCCTCGGAGGGAACGTTAGAATTTTTTTGACCAGGAAGGGTCTTGGGCCTTGGCCTCTCCCTGGGGAAAAGGCATGGGGCAATCATTGTTGGTATCTGATCTTGATTGTAGTAATTGGGGGAAATGTGGAACTTCTGGAAGCAAGCTGCCTGCGGTGGTGTTTTGGTTACATTGTCCCTTCCTGGATTAAAAAAAAATAGAATTTAATGTTTACTTATTTTGAGAGAGAGAGAGAGATTGTAAATTGGGGAGGGAGGGAGGGAGACACAGAATCCCAAGCAGGCTCTAGGCTCTGAGCTGTCAGCACAGAGCCCGAAGCAGAGCTCGAACTCTCCAAGGGTGAGATCACGACCTGAGCTGAAGTTGGATGCTTAACTGACTGAGCCACCCAAGTGCCCCCTCCCACCTGGATTTTTTAAACTGCTAGATGTAAGCTGTTTATTTCGAGTCCACATTTAGGTTAAGAAGGAGCTTCTGGTTCCATTAATGAAGGTTCTGGCCAGTAGCCACCAGGGCCATTTATGTTCAGGCTGGTGGGGAACTTTGCTGTGGTCACACAATTGTTTAAATTCATATGTGCCGAGTTGCCAGAAAGCACCTTGACTCTGATCTGTGGGTATCTAAGGAGGTGGCAAAAAACCTGCTTTCTGTAATCTATTTCATATACTCGCCAGAGGTGAGCTAAGGATGGGTCCAAGGAAGGCAGTCTACCTTTCGAGAATGTCCCCGGGATGTCTCGCTTTTGACAGGTTCTTAGCAAGTGGACTGTTTTGAAAATAAAGTACATCGTGAGGACATCAGAGGGACTCAGTCTTCTCATCTTAAGTCTCTGAAGGTAGAGCTGGTGGCTCAGGGCTTTCTGGTAGTTGAGTGGAACATTTATTCATTCATGCATTCATGCATGCATGCCTGCGTCCTATGAATATTTATTCTGCTCCTACCATATGCCAGGTACTGTTCTAGTCCTTGAGATACATGCGGAAGATCACACGCAAACGCCCTTGTCCAATGCGTAGGCTTTGGCGGAGAAGACAAACAACAAGCAATGGACATAATAAATAAGAAAATGAGGGGCGCCTGGGTGGCGCAGTCGGTTAAGCGTCCGACTTCAGCTCAGGTCACGATCTCACGGTCCTTGAGTTCGAGCCCCGCGTCGGGCTCTGGGCTGATGGCTCGGAGCCTGGAGCCTGTTTCCGATTCTGTGTCTCCCTCTCTCTCTGCCCCTCTCCCGTTCATGCTCTGTCTCTCTCTGTCCCAAAAATAAATAAAAAACGTTGAAAAAACAAATAAATAAAAAAAATAAATAAGAAAATGATGTTGTATTTTATGTACAATTAATTAAAATTTTAATTTTAATTGTACATTTTACAATGTACTTTAAATGTACAATGTACATTTTTAAATGTAATTTAAATTGTACAATTTAATTAAAATATTAAATTTTAATATACAAAATAAATAATACTAATGATATAAATATAAATAAAAATAGCTTACATTTTATTATATGAAAACATACTGAAAAAAAACATGCTCTATTGAAAGAGGTTTTCATTTGGCGACCCACCCAATTTCTTTCAAGAGTGTATTTATTATTCCTTGTTGGTTATTTGCACTCGCAATCACATTGTAGTTGTAACGAACCTAATACTTTGCATTCACATTTAATCCAGCAATCTCTTATTGAGCCATTCTGGGTGCTGGAGTGGGGACAAGGTGAGCAAGATAGTCTCTGACCTTCCTGAGCTTCTGGAAGGAAATGCCCAGACAAATGTACAAATTGCTACAATACCAATTAGAATATGAGTCATATAGACAAGGCGCCATGTGGTTAAAGGAGGGGACATCTGAATGGGGTGTTGACACCCAGGTTGGCATAGGAGGAGGCATTTGGAGGGCCAGTAGAATTTTGACAAGGAAATATGGCGGTCACGGATCTCTTGCCGAGAGAGCAGCAGAAGTTAGAGGTAGGAAAGTTGTGGGTTTGTTCCATATCTCACAGAATCCTGTGGTGTAGTCAGGGGAGATTCCATTATGTCCAGTTTTCAGATAAGAATACTGAGGCTCCTGATTTTTTTTTTTTTTTTTTTTTTAAATTTGCTGAAGGTGATAACCCACCTGCCTTCCTTCTGACTTCAGCAGCCCTCCAGAGTCTGGGAATCCTGCCGTCCATTCTCCACACCAAAATGCTCGTCCGTTTCCCCATATTATGTTGGGCTGGGTCCCTCTCACCAGCTCACTGGTTCATATTCCCATCCTGGAAGGGTCTGGGGGCCCCTGTTGGCTTCTTTTCTGCTCAGGGATAAATATGCCTCCAGAATTTGGACACAGTGTTGAGATAAAGATGAAAATAATTGATAGTTGCTTCCAGGGAAAACATGCTTGCAGAGTTCTGGAATCAGTAAGATCATATGCACCAAAATTAGGTTAATTCATGATCAGTTTTACCCTCATTCTGCTTCCTGATGCAAATGAAGGCCAGTGAGGATTTCAAGACTGGATGCTCTTTGAGGAAATGCTGAAGGAATGCTGTTAAGACCATAGGAATGTTATCCTTGCTCTACCCCCATAAGGAAAGTAAGGGCCCAGGGGAACCCTGTGTTTTATCTAGGACTGAGTCAGGGCTGGAACTCAGCTCTTCGAGCTCTCACTCAGACACTCCCTACTCCCCCCAGCATCTGTCCCTCTCGGCAAAAGTGTGGCCGGAGTGGGCCACAGAAGCCTTGGTTGCTCAGTAAACGCTTAAGAGAGAATGAAATGTGGCAATGCTAGGAAATCTGTTCTGGAAGCTTCCAGGCTGTGTTATCAGTGCAGCCGGGCGACATAGCCAGGACCTGTGAGGGAAATGCAAAAGGGGTGATATGCTCCAGGCCACCGTGACGTCACTCACTGCCCCCTTCTCCTCTGGGTGCAGCTGGGAGTCTCCCAGGATCCCAGGCTCGTGGAGACCCAGGTGGTCTCTACTGGCAGCTTTTAGCTCAGCTCAGCTGCCCAGAACCCCGTATCCTGAGTGATTTCCAGCAGATCAGCAGCTCTGGGTCTAAACTTTGAAGAAGAAAAAAATGCACTAACCTTGATTGGGAGCGGTGTCCCTGCTGCATGAGGATGCTCAAACCCGGGCTGAGGCAGACACTTCTAGAAACCCCCTCTTTCTGGGCCCAGGAAGGCCAATTCGAGAATGTCCAGCGTGGGGGCGCTTGGGTGGCTTAGTCGGTTAAGCATCCAACTGGTGATTTCAGCTCAGATCGTGAGTTCGAGCGTCATGTCTGACTTTGCGCTGACCGCTCAGAACCTGCTTGGGATCCTCTCTCACTGCCCCTCACCCACTAGTGTGCTCTCTCTCTCTCTCTCTCTCTCTCTCTCAAAATAAATAAACTTAAAAAAATAAATAAAAAGAGAATGGGGGAGAATGTCCAGCATGGGCTAAGCATAAAACTGGCTGTGTTTGGAATTGGACCTCCCTGGTTCCTGCTGCTTCTGCCCCCCTCCCCCAGCCCCCTTGACACTGTGCAAGCTACAAACAGCTGTGGTTCACCCCAGGAGGGGAGGGGGTGTCCTGATGGCATATTTAGGTCACGAGCCTGTCCTCATTTGGGTAGCCCTGGTTTTACCTGATAAAAGTGCCCACGTCCTCCGCTCCTTTGACCTTAAATACAGAATCTATCTGTTCTCTGCAAAGTCCCGAGAACTCCTTTTTCTGTACTAATAAAATGGGAGTTCAGGGCCACAAGATTACATTTTAGGTGCATTTTTGATAAGAGACGTGACCTTGGGCAGGTCAGTTGAACGCTATGGAGCCTAGTTCCCTGTGAGTTAAGATTGCTGGCTTAGTTCTTCAAATCTGTTTGAGTCCAGTAACGTGAAACAGTGGCCACTGGGCAGCGCTTTGGCATGATAATAGAAGTGAACTTGGAGAATGGGACATAAACCCCCAGCTGACATGCAGATTGAGTTCATTTACACCATGCTGACTCTGAAGAGGACATTGCCAAACTCATTTTGAGACTCATTACACAGAACGCCGCGTGACCCAGCATGCAGGCCTTGGGGGCACCGAGGGCATTTCGCAAAAGCAGTACATTAAATTACGTGTAAAGTAAGACAAAGATTTCCCTTTAAAAATTCCGAGTCATTATTTGAAAGGCAGTTAATGAACTTGCCTTTCCTGGCCTGGCACAAGGCTCCGGCAGGCTCAGCATAATTGAAGGTGCCAGGGTGAGTCAGGTGGGAGGCAGCTGGGGTATAAAGGGAAGGCTTGAGAATTTCTCTCTGCAACTTCCGTTCACATTACATCAGGGACATAGGAGACCAAAAAAAAAAAAAAAAAAGAAAAATTAAAAACCAAACGGGATTTGAAAATTATTGTATGAAAGCATGGTTTCTCTTCTTATAAAACTCTTCCTGGCACCTTGCAGTACCAATGATTGGTCAATTTCTTAAGGTCCCATAGCCCAGTGGGTCTCATGCTTGGCTACAAATTAGGATCACCTAGGAAGTTTTTCAAAGCCCCGATGCCAGAAAGGAACCACAAATAAGAACATCACAGTCTTTGGAGGGGGCAGGGGTGTCCATCAGTATTTTTTTTTTAAAGCTCTCCAGGTGATTCCAATAGGCTACCAAATGGGGGGGAGGGGGAGTCCCCAGATCAGCAGCATCAGCAGCACCTGTGAATTTGGAAATGCGAATTCTCAGGCTCCACCCCCACCCTTCTGGATTCAGAAACTCTGGGAGTGGAGCCCAGCACTCTGCGTTTTTAGGTGATTTTTTTTTTTAACATCTTTTAAATGTTTAATTTTATTTTTGAGAGAGAGAGAGTGTGTGCACAAGCGGGGGAGGGACAGAGAGAGGAAGACAGAGGATCCAAAGAGGGCTGAGCTGTCAGCGCAGAGCCTGATGTGGGGCTCAAACTCACGAACCGTGAGATCATGACCTGAGCCGAAATCGGACACTCAACTGACCGAGCCACCCAGGCACCCCAAGAAGGTGATTCTAAAGCATGTTACAGTTTGAGCACCCCTACGTTGGAGTAAGGCCTGGTGGGCTTTCCAAGCAGTTGTTTCTGTTGCTTTCTCCAGCCACGGAAAAGTCCGTCTGGTTTTAAGCAATAGGTCTTCTCAGTAATCCCACCCATATGAATTAGTTCCAAAAGTTGCTCTGAGGTTGACTTGCTGCGTGGAACTATGAGTTCGAAGCCACTTAACTTCTGCCGGTTGCCTAACCTGATTCCAATCTCGCGTGGTCGTGAAGCAGTAGGGATGCTCTAACAGTAATTAGCAGCGGGATTCCTTGCCGACTGTGGTCATTCCGCGTTTTTAGAAAAAAAAATTGCATTATCAGCTCAAGGCCTGTGTACCTTCCCGGGTCAGGGTTCTATGCATTCATAAGTGGTTTGAGGTCATTTAAAAAGAAAATGTTGGACATCTTGTTTGGAAATCTTAGCTGCCCAGAGCCTCTTGTCTTGAGTGATTTTCAGCAGACCAGCAGCTCTGGGTCTAAGCTTCGAAGAAAAAAAAAAAAAAATGTTACCAAATGATTCCTGTCTACTGCCGTGGCTGGAATGGGGGAAAATGCTGACTTGGGATAGGAATCAGAGGCTGGGAGTCTCTGGAGCCTGCTTACCCCCTCCCAGATCTCAGGGCACAGACTCAAAAGCCCCAGAGGTGTCAGGAGAGCCCATAAACACGTTTGTGCCTTATTCATGAGCGTCTTCTCCATAAAGTAAAGGGAGCCACCATGGTGGGCCATGGAAGAGCCAGACCTAAAACCCCCGACCTCCAAATCCCTGGGCTGCTATTTCTGAATGAGCAGGAAAAAACCAAGGCACTCACACCTGGGACCCTGAGCGCACACGGCTGTGTGCCCCTCTACTTACTGGGTTAGTGATCCCACAGCTGCAAATGTCAATGATGTTTCTCCCTGGTCCCAAAGGGAAAAAGACGGAGCAGGCCTAAGGAACCTGGCCAGGGTCATGTGGCCAGATAGCAGCAGGGCCAGAATCCAAACCCGGAGTGGAGGCGTAATTCCAACGTCTGATCACTTTCTCCTCCGGCACTCATGCTCCTTGAGCCTGTGGGACCAAAGGGACTTAGCTAACGGTCTGAAGGCAGCTCGGGGGCATTCGTTAATTAGATACGCAGGTTATGGTTATGAAGAATCAGGGCCCACCCGTCAAGAGGTATTAAGAAGTTCATGGACAGCTCCCAAGCTGCTGTGTGCCAGGCACCAGGCCAGGAGGCTGCAGGGGACAAGGTGGGGGAAAGAGATGATGACCATGGGTCAATCAGCAGGGAGCACACAGCCTTCAAGGGCATGGCACGCATCAGAGAAGGTTGAGCTGGACTGAGAAGCATTACCAGGCATCACTTCGGAGCTTCATGGGCCAAGAAGGAGGATGCCTAGGCTGGAGATGTCCAAAGAGGTGATGATGTGTACAGGGCTTGGCCAGAGCATGGGGTCTGGGCAAGAGACAACAGCGGAGCAAGAGAAGGGGGCAGGAGCCCTCGCATTTGGGCTCTATATGCTGAAAATGGAGTGTTTCGCCCCGAAGGTCAGAAGGAGCTCAGGGGGGCCTTTGAGCCGGAACGACAGGTTCTGGGGTGGGTACACGGCCACTCGGCTCACTGAGGCACGGAGCAGGAGGCGTGAGGGAGGTGGAGGGCCGTGGGGATGGCCGAGGGTAAATAAATCCCTGGCAGGTCATTGGACACCCAGCTCTGGTGCCCAGAAGGGCAGCTGGGGTCATGGCCACACGGGTGAACCAGAAGGGGCAGGTGTAACCACGCAGGGGGTGGGCAGAGTGAGAAGAAAGGAGGGCCAACTAAAGAATTCTGGGGTGCACCTACAGGCCAGGCATCGGTGGAGGGAGAGCGGCCTAGATGCCTCTAGGTGAGGCATCATCCCCTAGGGCCGGGCTCAGAAATTTTGAAATTAAGCCAATCCTAAAAAGGAGCTCTAGGTTGACCAGTGTCCTAAGCAAGACGATATGTGATATCGCAGTCCCCATCGTAGGTGGGAGAGGCGGAGCCCCCCACCCCCGTCCCCCACCTTGCACTTTGGAATTTCTCTTTCCACAGTGTTTCTGACCAGAAACTGTGTACGAATGAAACCCGTTCAGTTTACCAGTGACCGTAAGGTGCGGTGTCTGAAGCGTGAACCCCCTGACAGGATCCCAGAGCTACTTGGCAAAAGCTTTCACAAGCCCCAGGCCTGCTACACGGGTTTGCGGGGATAGTGACATCCAGATTAAAATGATGGGGAAACTGTCACTTTCTGCGTGGCCGGTGCCAGTCACTCGGCAGAGGGCAGCGGGCAGGGAGGGGGCAAACACAGCACAGGGTGGAACACTGGCCCCCGAGAGGGGAGTTCTAGGTCAGGCTTTCCATCCACATGCTGTTCCATGCTGGAACAGACCACCCCTTGCCCGTTACCTCCTAGGACGTCTGAGAGCACAGCAGTCTGACTAGCACGAACCACCAGGCGCCAGATATACGAAATGTGGGCTTTTTCCAGGTCCATAGGAGGACAAGGGTATTTGTTTGTTTCCCCTTTGCTTATGCAGTTAGAGGCCACAGCAGCATCCAGTTCTGGGGGAGCAGGCAGAGAAAAGAAGTGGGTGTGGGCCATGGGTACCGTGCAACCGTCGGAAGTAAAGGAGTGCAGACACGCCTCACCACCTGAGTGGCCATAAAGTCACGGTGGGGAGAGGAAGGGGAAGGAGGGGCAGCTATGTACCCCAACAGCACGTCTGTATGTCTTCGGCCGGGCTGCCGTAACAAAATCCCACAGACGGGGGGCTGAAACTACAGACACACATTTTCTCACAGCTTGGGAGGCTGTAAGTCCAAGATCGAGGTTCCGGAAGGGTTTGGTTCCTTGTGTGAGCTCTCTTCCTAGCTGGTAGCCAGCTGCCTTCTCCCAAGGTCCTCACGTGGCTCGAGAGAGATTTCTCTCTCTTATTCTAAGGCTATAGTCCTATCAGGTTAGGGCCCCACCCGTATGACCTCATTTAACCTTGATTACCTCCTGCAGACCCCGTCGCCTGGTGCAGTCACGGTTGGGGGTTAGGGCTTCCACACATGAACTGGGAGACACAATTGGGTCCACAGCACATAATCTCAAATACACACACACTACACAACGTGTAGAGTGGAGGAACCCCCCCCCCCCCCGGTGGTCGCCTCGGAGGGGGGTGGGGGTGGGGAGTGGAAATAAGACGGAATCAAGTGACCAACTGATCAAGCGAGAGAGGGGTGTGTGCAGATTCAAGGAGGCACATGCCATGGACTGAGGGGTACGTTGGGGCGCCCGTCTCCCCTGAGATTTTGAAAACCGTGCGCGCGTGTGCGCGCGTGTGTGGGTTCGGGCCGGCACATGCTTGCTGATTTCACACTGCACTTTTCTCTTAGAAAGTTTTCTCGGGAAGTTGGAGCTCCCGCAGTGGAAACTCGAAGCCCAGCATGATTCTGCCCAACACCACGGCCACGACGCCCTTTCTGAACGCGCTGTGGCAGGGGACGGCTCTCCGGGGCAGCAACACGTCAGGCCTGGCCCGCAGGTCGCCTGGCGGTGACGACAGCCAGCTGGAGGCACTCTATATCCTCATGGTGCTCGGCTTCTTCGGCTTCTTCACCCTGGGCATCATGCTGAGTTACATCCGCTCCAAGAAGCTGGAGCACTCCCACGACCCGTTCAACGTGTACATCGAGTCCGACACCTGGCAGGAGAAGGACAAGGCGTACCTCCAGGCCCGGGTTCTGGAGAGCTACAAGGCATGTTACGTCATTGAAAACCAGCTGGCCGTAGAGCGGCCCAACGCACACCTTCCCGAGATAAAACCTCTGTCATGACCCCGCAGTTGGCTAAAACTGGACAGATCCCATTTGACAATCTGATCTTCCTAATCATGTACCTTTTATATTCTTTGTCGGACGGATGTAATTGGGTTTTTTTTTTTTTTGCTGTTGTAAGGGGTGGATTCGTAACACCATTTCTCTAAAATCACATTCCTCCTGTAGGGGACCTCCAGCTATTCCCCAGTGCCTGACCCTGCCTTGTTAGTTTTAGCAGAATCCCTAAGATCATGGCCTCTGAGATACTTCCCAGACTCCCTTGAAGCGAGCAAGGTCACGGGATGAAGTTCTGGCCAGTAGAAGTGGGAGCGGTTCTAGAAAAGGAAGGGGTGTGTCGTCCACTCCCCTCCCCCTCTTCCCAGTGGCTGGGACGTGGAAGAGGTAGTGAACCAGCTTTGACTCCGTCCAGAAGGACACCATTGGGCGCCTGGGTGGCTCAGTCGGTTAAGCATCCAGCTTCAGCTCAGGTCACGATCTCACTGTTCTCTGGTTCAAGCCCCACGTCGGGCTCTGTGCCGACAGCTCAGAGCCTTGAACCTGCTTCGGATACTATGTCTCCCTCCCTCTCTAAAATAAGCATTAAAAAAAAATTTTTTTTTTTTTTAAAGAAAAGGACAGCATCCTTGCAGGTGACAGAGCAGTAAGAGTCTGGGTCGCTGGGCCTGCCCTTGTTAGGACAAAACCACTCTGCCCTTATCACCTCTGCCTTCACCAGGGAGGCTCTGGCCTCCTCCTCCTTCCTCCTCCTGCACCTCCCTTACCCCCACCCTTCACACATACCCCCCCCAAACACACACACACACTCACACCCACGGAGGCACACACGTACACACAGAGAAGCTCTCCCCCTCCCCCAACGCGGACCCTTCCTACTCTCCTATCCCCATCTCAGAGGAGCTCACGTCCTCCAGGACTGAGATGCCGGAGAAAAAATTTCCACTTCCGAATGTGTACCAAGGGGAAGGTGCTCAGTTATCACAGCTGGAGGGAGGGACGCATCCGCCAACCCCAGAACCCAGGAGAAGGCGTGGGCTTGGGCAAGTGGCAGCACCTGGGGTCAAGGCGGCGGGGCCTTTTGAGGTTGAACTGTGTCCCCCCCCCTCAAAAGACGTGTTCAAATCCTAACCCTGGTACCTGTGAATGTGACCTGACTTGGAAATAGGGTCTTTGCAGATGCCACCAGGTTAAGATGAGGTCCCTGGGGTGGGCCGACATCCGATATGACTGATGTTCTCAGAAGATGTGGGCAATTAGGTCACGGCCACATGGGGAGAAGCCTCGTCAAGACAGGCAAAGACTGAGTGTCAGCGGGGAGCCAAAGAGCGCCGGGGATTGATGGCCAACACCAGACTGGGAGAGGCCAAGAGGGGCTCTCCCCTACTGGTTTCATGGAAGCTTGGCCCCACATGCACCATGATTTCAGACTTCTGGCCTCCAGACCTGTGGGACCAGGAGTTTGTTAGGTTTCATTTGGGCTCTGTCAGGGCAGCCACGGGAACTCGAGCAGTGCCTTTTCCCCCACCCCCAGACAGCAGCTTTCTTCTCCTCGCCTCCTGACAGGACAGAAGATTCTCTGGGAATCTTCCCTCACAGATGAGAGAGTGGGAAAGGGATTGCGGGGGAGGTGGATGGTGCCGGGGCCATTCATTGCTCGGGGCAGTAGAAGAAAGCCCCCTTGGCGTTACCTGACCTTCGAGAATCCCAGAGAATGACTGCCTTGGTTTCAGCCTGCGTCTCCAGCGGTCACCATAGCACGCTGCGACACGCTGAATGCTTGCCCACTCCTGGAAAAGGGTGGACTGTTGAAATGGACGCATTTTGCCCAACATCGCGGGGGCTCATGGGCTTCTGGAGGCCCTCTCACGACTGGGGACGCCTAATAAACCCTGCGTGGGTTACCAGCTTCCGACAGACACAGATTGCCCGCAGGGAAGGCAGGCAGGCCAGGGGTGCACCTTTGGAGGGGGACCCAGAGGGCACTCTGACCCGCGATGTGATCAGTGATGTGATCAGAGTCGGCGTAGCAACTGGAACCCCAGGCACACAGCTGGTGCTTAGCACCAGTCCACTGCCCCCCCCACTGGGATTCCTGTGACTTTTAAGGCAGAGGGAGATCCCATGATCCTTAGTGCTCCCGGGCCTCGAGGGACCCGGCGTTCAGCACCCTCCTCCACGCCCCTCAAACCTTTTATAAGCCACACATTTTCAAAGGCTTGTTATCATATTTCCCCCCTTTGTTGTTACATTTAAATTTTAGCTAACATACGGTGCAATATTGGTTTCAGGAGTAGAATTCAACCCATAGTTTGTTCTCCATCGTTAAGAGTCTCTTGTGGTTTGTTTCCCTCTCTTCTCCGCCCCCCACTCCTTCCCCATGTTTGTTAACATGCATAGAGCACTTGCCATGTCGGTTACTGTTCTGAGCTCTTTAGAAATGAAATCCCAGGGGCACCTGGGTGGCTCAGTCAGCTAAGCGTCCAACTTTGGCTCTGGTCATAATCCTGCGGTCTATGAGTTCAAGCCCCACGTTGGACTCTGTGCTGACAGCTCAGAGCCTGGAGCCTGCTTCAGATTCTGTGTCTCCCTCTTTCTCTGCCCCTCCCCCACTCGTGCTCTGTCTCTCTCTCTCACTCTCTCCCCAAAATAAATAAACATTAAAAAAATTTAAGAAAGAAAGAAATGAAATCCCAGTACTTTATATGCAATATTGTATGTGTTCCCTGGCTTGGACAACATGCCTTAAAGGAATTAACAATTTCTTTTTAAAAATCAGTCTTTCGGGGCGCCTGGATGGCTCCGTTGGTTAAGCGTCCATCAAGCCCTACATATGCCTCTGCACTGACAGCACAGAGCCTGCTTGGGATTCTCGCTCTAAATAAATAAATAAACTTCAAAAAAACCCTAGTCTTTCATCATGATCTGTAGTGTGTGTTTTCTTAAGTTCATTATGACACTGTAGGAAGTGGATGTGGGTCCTTGGGGGGCTCTGATGAGGCAGCCCCAGGGGCTCGGGACTGAGGAAGTACGATTGCCTGCGGATAGTTAAGCTCCGCCGTGAACCCCTGATGCCTGCAGATAGAAAGCAAAGGGGGCAAGCCAGCCATCTGGGAGTGCGGACGCAGTCTTGATGGCCTTGTGGGGTTTTAGGAGAAGCTGGAGAGGTAGACATTTATGTGGAATCTCTTGATTTTTAAATATTGGCACCTAATTCCACTTTAAAAAAAAAAATGTGTAAGCCTAACAGAAAATGACCTTGAGTTGAATTCTACCCAAAGACCACTGATTTACAACGTCCGCTTTAAAGAGAAAAAAATAGCTGCCAGCAGCCCCAGGCCACACTTGATAGAAAGCAGGGTCCGGGAGGGGCGCCTGCTTCTGAAAGGCTGGTGGCCTGGACCTGGGGAGAGAAGCAGGCGCAATCCCTGGAATCACGGGCCACCGAACCCGTAGTCCCAGCCCCGTGGTGAGCCCCTGCCCCCGGCTGTCTCCCTCTGGCGCCATGGGGACATCCATTCATCAGACTCTCCCATCAGATGTCAGGCCCTCACTCTGTCACTCTGTCGCTCTGTCACTGTGTCCCTCTGTCACCGTACCTTACAACTCTGATGTTGCTCTCAGACTCTTGGAGCTGGTTGTGGGGCTCCAGCCTGCGGAGGTGGCCCCACTCCATGTGCAGACAAATCAGGCTTCTGAGCCTTTTTCAAGACAGGGCTGACCATGGAAGCGGGGGGGGGGGGGGGGGGGGGGGGGGGGGGGGGGGGGGGGGGCGGGCTTTAAAACTTCTCCAGTGTTGACAGGCCGTGTGCAATTCATTGGACTGTCGTCCCTTGAAGAGTTAGCTCCAAGAAGGTCAACTAGACCTCAGGGAGGTTCAAGGACACACCCAAGGTCATTGGTTGCTTAGAGGAGGAAGCCGGCAGGAGCTCTGTGTCCCGCCTCCAGCTGCTTTACCAGGCCAAGGGCTCCTAGAGGCCTTGAGGTGGGAAAGATAATCGCCGCGGTGGGGAAGGTGGGGACCGTGAATTTACTGATTTTATTCTGGAGCACTTTTTAAAAATAGTATATCATTTAGAAACATCAGACAATTTACACTCAAAAAGGATCCACTGCTTCTGATTCTGTGTCTCTTTCATTCTCTGCCCTCTCCCGCTCACACTCTCTCTCTCAAAAAATAAACATTAAAAATTTTTTTAAAAAATAAAGGTGGGGGGGGTGCCTGGGTGGCTCAGTCGGTTGAGCGTCCGACTTCAGCTCAGGTCACGATCTCACGGTTCGTGAGTTCGAGCCCCGCGTCAGGCTCTGGGCTGACGGCTCGGAGCCTGGAGCCTGCTTCCGATTCTGTGTCTCCCTCTCTCTCTGCCCCTCCCCCGTTCATGCTCTGTCTCTCTCTGTCTCAAAAATAAATAAACATTAAAAAAAAAATTAAAAAAAAAATAAAGGGGGGACGCCTGGGGTGGGGCTCAGTCAGTTAAGCGTCCCACTTTGGCTCAGGTCATGAGCTCACAGTTTATGGGTTCGAGCCCCTTGTCGGGCTCTGTGCTGACAGCTGGGAGCCTAGAGCCTCCTTCAAATTGTGTGTCTCCCTCTCTCTCGGCCCCTCCCCTGCTCACACTCTATCTCTCTCTCTCTCTCAAAAAATAAACATTAAAAAAAAAGGGGAGGGGATCCAAATACCATCTGCACTGTATACCCAGAGGTCTGCTTAGAAAGACAAAACATGACCCAGCCTATCAGCCAAGGCTTTAAAAAAAAAAAAAAAAAAAAGGCAAACCAAGCCAAAAGGAAGGCAAGCTGCAAAATATGAGAATATGGTTTGAAATCTTGCCTTTGCACCAGCGCTGAACTTCAGTCTCCCCTCAGGACGCTGCCCCACTCTAACAAGAGTTAGAAATAAACCGACAGGCAGAGAAAACTGCTGTGGATTCCATAACCTTCGAATTCCCAGGCAAGGCTGGACGGAGTCCCGGCTAACGCAATGCGTGTGGCCTCCTAGGCTACACCCTATCTTAAATCCACATCAGTAGATGACTTCCCTGTGGGCACAAAGGAGAGGTAAATACTCAATCAGGCGGAGGGAGATAACCGAAGGCTCTAAGGACTTGCAGACAAAAGAAATGCACCGAAGGCTGTGAATGGATCGATTAAGTGGTGGTAAATTCCTTAAGGAAGCCGACTGGCTGGACGCCTGAAACAAATCTAAATACAAACCAGAGTCTGGAGATTGGGAACAACTGGTCCCTCAGGTTCCCCCGGGTGCGTCTGCATGAGGTCAGCAAAGCGGGAGCCAGTGATCAAGACCTCCGAAAATACTGGGCGCTGTCTGCCAGACGTGGCCAGTGAAGGCACTGCGGGCGCGGCTGCCCCCTGGCGGTCACGTTGAGGATAATTCGCAATGCACGGGGAGCCCTGAGCACGCGGGGGGCCAGGTGGCATTTGCTTGGGGCTGGGTGAGGTGCTCGGAACCCGCTGTAGACCCTCTGGGCAGGCTGAACCTCCATTCGCTTGTCCAATTCCGCGAGACGGGGCTCACCGTGGGCACCATTATGAAACACGAAGAAGAAAGCCTGGAAGGGGGCCCCTGGGTGGCTCAGTCGGTTAAGGGTTCAACTTCGGTTCCGGTCATGATCTCCCAGTTGGTGAGTTCGAGCCCCGACGTGGGGCTCTGTGCCGACAGCCCGGAGCCTGGAGCCTGCTTCAGATTCTGTGTCTCCCTCTCTCTCTCGGCCTCTCCCCCCCGCTTGCTCTCTGTCTCTCTCAAAAATAAGAAGCATTAAAAAAAAAAAAATTAAAAAAAAAAAAAAAAAAAAAAAGCCTGGAAAGAGAGAAGCAGTCTCCAGGATGTGTCTCCTGAGGCACCTTCTCGGGAACAGGGGGCCCCGAGGGCTCAGACGTCTTGGGAAGTCGCTAGGACCCCTTCTCCCTTCTGTTGTGCTGGAATCTGCTCAATCCCCCTCCCCATTTCCAGAACGAACTCTTTATCATCCTTTGGAAAATGGTGTCTAAGCCCCTTTCAGTTCCAGGCCTGTGACCTTCGCGTGGAGAAAGGACTGCACACCTGGGTCACCACAGAGCGCCTCTGGTGTTGATCACCTCCTCCCCCCAAGCCCAGTGGTGAGGGAGGGGTTCCTGTCCCAGGGATGGCGGGGGATGGCGACACTGGGCAGACGAGACCAGCAGCAGGCTCTCCGCCTCATCCACTGGCAGTCAGAGGGAGGGGGACGCTGCAGGCCACGCAGGGGCCACACGAGGGTCACACTCAGGACCAGAGTGAACAAACAGGGCTGTG
The DNA here is from genome assembly GCF_018350215.1 of Panthera leo. Lineage (NCBI taxonomy): Eukaryota > Metazoa > Chordata > Mammalia > Carnivora > Felidae > Panthera > Panthera leo. Next base: position 10,875,866 of record NC_056687.1, read on the forward strand.
AGAGGCGGGCTCTATAGCAGCAAGAGGGTGAGGTGGCCCGGGTCCCATGGGAGGGTGTGACAGGGCTTCTCTGGAGAATTCCACGAGCCGGGCGGGAACTGGAACCCCGCGCTCAGGGGTCAGCAGGCCCTGAGCTTCTGTGTGACGAGGAGGGGTGTTTGGCTGGGGGACCTTCTCCACAGGAGCCGAGTGGGGAGAGGAACCTGCGAGGAGGACCACTCCCAGCCTCCAACGGCACCCGGGGTCAGGGAAGCTCATAATTTGGGGCCTTGCCCCACGGTTGGGATGTCCAGGCAGGGTGTGCACTGAGTCGGGCGCTGGGCTATGGGGCCAAGTGAAGGTGGAACCCAGCCCCTGCTCCTTCAGCCAAGTTCAGGGCTCTTGAGTGGGGCTGTGGCTCCTGACAGAAGGGGTGCCTTTCTCCAGCTGGCTCAAAGGACCCTATGGACTTGCAGGGCCGTGACCAGCGTTGACTCTCAGTTCCTGTGTACCTTGCACACCCATCACCGAGTGTGGACTTACAGTTTCCAAGGTACGCTGTGGTGGGAGGGAATGCAGGGGGCTAGCAGGGTGGGTTCACTGCCCGCACCCCCTCCCCGTGGGTCAGGAAGGCTTCCCCCAGGAGGACGGAGGGGGCTCTGAGGTGATTCGGCAGCAAAAGGCCTTAAAGCAGCCTAAAGAATGGAGAATATGCCTGCTTTCAGGAAAAGCCTGGAGACCCATAGGAAAGAACCCAGTTTTCCAGGCTGCTTTTTATAAAAAAAATTTCTAATGTTTATTTAGTTTTGACAGAAAGAGAGAGAGAACGAACAGGGGAGGAGCAGAGAGAGAGGGAGACACAGAATCCGAAGCAGGCTCCAGGCTCCGAGCTGTCAGCATAAAGCCCGATGGCAGGGCTTGAACTCACAAGCCGTGAGATCATGACCTGAGCCCAAGTTGGACACTTAACCAACTGAGTCACCCAGGCACCCCTCCAGGGGTGGCTTAAAAACCACCCCTGCTTTTTAAACCCAAATATCACACTGCCAACAAAGTAGAATATCGTTGGACTTTGAAGACATGGACGAACACTCTAGATCAGAGTTTGGCCAACGATGGCCCGCAGGCCAAACCTGGCCTGCCACGTGTTTTTGGAAATAAACTTTTATCGGAAATAGCCACATTCATTTGCACATTATCTGAGGCTGCACTGGTGCTATAGAAACGGAGTTGAGTCCTTGTGACAGACATCACATGGTTCACAAATCCAAAAATATTGACTATCTGGCTCTTTAAAGAAAAAAAAAAAATGTACTGGCCCCCGTTCTAGAACCATCTTGAATATTTTAATGTGTGGCCACGCTTGGTAAACATGTGGCCCCGTGGATGCACATTCTGGAGGTGCAGCTACGGGAGTCACAGGAGAGAGACCGTGAGCTCTCTGAAGTCACACTGAGGCAGGTCCCGGCAGAAACACCCCCACGGATCTTCATAGGAGTTCTGTCTGTTAAGCATAGACTACCAGAATTTGGATTAAAAAAAAAAAAAAAGTTAGTAACTACGATTAGGCCTGGAATTATGCACTTTACAATTTTTTGAGTGCTTCTGTGTATTTGTAAAATCCATGTATCTATTGTGCTACCCCAATGTTTGTAGCAGCACTATCGACAATAGCCAAAGTATGGAAAGAGCCCACATGTCCATCGAGGGATGAACGGATAAAGAAGAGATGGTCTATATATACAATGGAGTATTACCCGGCAATCAAAAAGGATGAAATCTTGCCATTTGCAGTGATGTGGGTGCAGCTAGAATGTATTATGCTAAGGGAAAGAAGTCAATCAGAGACAAATACCACATGATTTTAGTCGTACGTGGAACTTACGAAACAAAATAGATGATCATGTGGGAGAGGGGTGAGGGAAAGAGAAGAGAGGGAAACAAACCACAAGAGACTCCGAATGATAGAGAACAAATTGAGGCTTGATGGAGGGAGGTGGGGAGGGGGGGAGGGGGGTACCAAGGAGGGCACTAATTGTGATGGGTGTTGTATCTATTCAGTGACGAATCACTGAATTCTACTCTTAAAACCAATACTGCGCTATACCAAAATTTAAGATAAATAAATGAACAAACAAACAAATAAATATTTGGCTAAAACACATGCACAGAAACATGGCTGTCTTACCAGCACCCTCTATTGAAAACCCCTGGGCTGGACACCCAGGGAACCATCCGGGGGACATCTTCTGGTTGTCATAGCAGACATTGGCCACACAGGGGCAGAACACCCCTGGCTATTACATATCCCTGCCCAGCAAGAAACCAGGAGTCTCAGCCTCCTGGGGGCTCCCCCCCCCCGCCCGGGGGGGGAGGGGGGCTTTTTTGGTTAACGTCAGGGCAACCCGGGTACAGTTTCCATACTTCCTTTGATTCTATTGTGAGGCAGGGCAACATTTCTACAAGGAGATGGAAATCAGGGCGGAGAGGGAACTTTAGAGGATTGGATTTAAAATGTTTGAAAGCAAGAATTTCGGACCTGCTGGCATGGAAACGGCTGATTGCCAGCCAGGAGCTAACATGTTCGCTGCAAACTTCGTTCTTAAAACAATCGATTTGTCTTTTTAATAGGTAATCGACACATGGTAAAAAACAATAAACAAACAAACCATCAAAAAGGATACTTCTCAGAAGCAATAAAGGGATTCTTCGGTCTCCTTTCGGAGATATACTATATACATATGAGAATAACCAGCTTTTGTGTACAAATGGTATACAAGAGACACCAATCTGCATCGTGCTTACTTATTATTTTTTTTTTCCTATTAGCAATATATTGAAGATTGTTCCTCATCAGTGCACGGATATCTCCCCCTCCCTTTGAATGCTTGAAGAGGATCCCATTGGATGGATTTCCACACTGTCTTGAAACAGACCTCTCTTGATGGACATTTAGATGGCTTCCAATCTTCTGCTGTTACATGAGGTGATGAGTAGACTTGTATATATGCCCTGGAAATCCGCTCATACCTAAGTCCCCAAAACTCCTAGAAGGTGACTGAGCAGCCAGAGGGATGCATATTATACAATTTTAATCAGGCCAGTTATCCTCTAATGATGCCGGTAACTGACTTCTATGAGCTGTCACTATGTGTCAGGCACCATTCTGACTGCTTTAAAAAAAAATTTTTTTTTTTCAGTATTTATTTTTGAGAGAGAAAGAGACAGAGCGCGAGCCAGGGAGGGGCAGAGAGAGAGGGAGACACAGAATCCAAAGCGGGCTCCAGGCTCTGAGCTGTCAGCACAGAGTCTGACATGGGCTCGAACCCATAAATTGGGAGATCATGACCAGAGCTGAAGTCAGATGCTGAACCGACGGGGCCACCCTGGCGCCCCTGATTACCTTTTAAACTGTGGTAAAGGCACTGTGGATAAATCCAATTTACGGGAGATCTTTATTCATCTATTGTAGTAAATGAGATCTCTTTATAATTTCGGTTTGCATTCACATCATTATTAGTGAGAATGAGCCTCTTTTTATCTGGTTAAAAGCCATTTGTACTTCTTTTTCTTTGTGACTACTTGTTTACATCTTTTGGCCCTTTCTGTTGAGTTGCTGACCTGTTTCTTAACGCTAAAAGCCTTTGAGCATAAGAGACTGTTAAAAACTGAGAACAAGCTGAGGGTTGATGGGGGTTGGGAGGGAGGGGAGGGTGGGTGATGGGTATTGAGGAGGGCACCTTTTGGGATGAGCACTGGGTGTTGTATGGAAACCAATTTGACAATAAATTTCATGTATTAAAAAAAAAAAAGAAAATAGAAGTGAAAAAAAAATATTTAGTGTTATTTGTTTGGGACCCTGCTGTGTATTAAGTGTAGTGTGGACATGCATTTATTTATTTATTTATTTAAAAAAAAATTTAAAAAAAAAAATTTTTTTTTTTTAACATTTATTTATTTTTGAGACAGAGAGAGACAGAGCATGAACAGGGGAGGGGCAGAGAGAGAGGGAGACACAGAATCCGAAACAGGCTCCAGGCTCCGAGCGGTCAGCACAGAGCCCGATGCGGGGCTCGAACTCACGGACCGTGAGATCATGACCTGAGCCGAAGTCGGACACTCAACCGACCGAGCCACCCAGGAGCCCTGTGGACACGCATTTAAACGTATCAACACAGACTCATCATTTGAAAACATAAAAATAAAAGCTAACCTGATTAAAAAAAAAAAAAAAGCCTTTGAATATTAAAATATTTGACACTCTATCACATGGGCTGCAAATGCTTCCCCTGGCTTATCATTTATCTCTTGACTCTGTTAAGAGTATTTTGTTTTGGCCCCAAAGAAAATTTTAATTCTTCTGTGGTCAGTTTTATCGGTCTTGTTTTTTTGCAATTTCTGACTTTTGTGTCCGAAAGACTGCCACAATCTGGAATTATAAAAATAACCCCCCCATGTTTGTGCTAGCACTTTTACGACTGTATTTTTAAAAATTATAACAGCTCCATCTGGAATTTATTTTGGTGTATTAAAGCAGAGATCCAAATTTACTCTTCCCCAGATGTCTACACAATTGTCCCATGCATTTGTGAGATAACCCATCTCTTCTACATTAATTTGAAACATCCTTTTCATTTAATATTATTTTCCTGAATGTTTCTGAGTCTCTTTCTGGACCTCATTCTGTTCCATTGATCTGTCTGCTCGCATGCTAGGACCGCGCACTCTTAATTTCTGTGGCTTTATAATACATTTTAACATCTCACAGGGATATTTCATTACTTTCTTTCCTCGGAATTTTCTCAGCTATTCTTGTATGTTCCATTTTCCACATAAATTTTAGACTCGGGGCGCCTGGGTGGCTCAGTCGGTTAAGCATCCGACTTCGGCTCAGGTCATGATCTCACAGTCTGTGGGTTCAAGCCCCGCATCGGGCTCTGTGCTGACAGCTCAGAGCCTGGAACCTGCTTCCGATTCTGTGTCTCCCTCTCTCTCTGTCCCTCCTGCTCTCTGTCGCAAAAATAAATAAAAACATTTAAAAAAATTAAAAAAAAAATTTTAGACTCAACTTGTCTATGTTAATTTGAATGAGGTAAGGTTCTCAAGGTCTTTGTTGAAATAAGAAGTCTAACAGATTTATTTACCTTATGCCTCCTTGTGAAGGAAGAGAGAAGCCAGAAAAGTTCACAAAAGCTTATACCTTTGGAAAAACAGAGGCACCACTTAAAATACTTCTGTCAGAGCCAACTTAAGTAAGATGGCCAATGGGAATTAGAGCCTTGGGGGGAAGTTGAGGTTACTTTTCTCAGGGCAGAGCAGCAACCTTGAAAAAGCAAGTGACTTGCCTATTCCTTCGTTGGGATAACGTCTCAAGGATGGATGTTTATGATGCGGGATGCTGTCTGTTTTTTGCAGCTGCAGGGGGAAAAGGACCATTTCCACCCTTCACTTTTGCTGCAGTTTCGCTGTGGTTTTTCAAGCCTAAAACCTGGCATTCTGTTCCCTGGTACTGAGAGAAAAAAAGATGGGTCTGAAAAGCATAAAAACACGTTCCTGGAAAGGAAAGGCGAAGAATAAGATCATGAACAAATGGCGTGTGGGCTTGGATTATATGACATTCAGTAAAGCTCGGAAATACAAAACAAAACAAGAACAACAAGGAAAAACAAAACCCTCCGTTGGTGTTTTCATTAGGATCATACTAAATGCACAGATTTATTTGGAAAGGACGGCCGTCTTTCCACAAGACAGTCTTTCTATCAAAGGATAGGAAATATTTGCGTTTAGTCGAATCTTTTTTTTTTTTTTTTTTTTGTCTCTCTGGTTTTTAGATTTTCTTTGTGGATGAATCTTACACATTTAATGCACTCTTGGGTGTTTTATCTTCTTGGTTCTTATTGTAACTGGAATCGTTTCTTTAATTATATTTACAAAGTGATCGCTGTTAATACAGATCCTTGGATATTTATTTGTTTTTTTAGTATTTATTTTGTACCCATTCAACTTACTGGACTGTCCTACTATTGCTAACCGTTTTGCAATAGATTCTCTTCATTCTTCCAACCATACAGGCAATGATAATTTTTGCTTCCTCCTTCCCAGTTTTTGTGCCTCTTGTCTAATTGAGTCAGATGATTCCTACAGTACAACGTTAAATGGCAGTGGTGATAATGGGTGATTATGTGCTGTTCCCCACTATAGAGTGCTTCTCATATTTTACCATTAAGCACTCGTTTCTGACTTGAGATATTTAAAGAAAAATTTTTTAATGTTTATTTATTTTTGAGAGAGACAGAGACTGAATGCAAGTGGGTTAGCGGCAGAGAGAGAGGGAGACACAGAATCCGAAGCAGGCTCCAGGCTCCGAGCTGTTGGCACAGAGCCCGACGCGGGGCTCGAACTCACAAACCGTGAGATCGTGACCTGAGCCGAAGTCGGACGCCCAACCAACTGAGCCACCCAGGCACCCCGACTTGAGATACTCTAAATTTGGCATTTTACAGAATTGGTTATCTTTTTATTTACCAAGATTTTAAAAATCAGGACGAAATTGGAATTTAACAAACACCTATTATCTGTGAAGATGAACACATTTTTTTCTCCAGACTTGTTCATGTGGTAAATCGCATCCATAGGTTTCCTGATATTGAACAACTCTTCTGTGATTGGCATAACTGCATTTGTTTGTGGAATTTATTCTTTTCATGCACCGTTGGATCTGTTGGCTAGTATTGGATTTAGAATATTCACATCTATATCCATAAGTGAAGCTGGTCTGTGGTTTCCTTTCACTACGGGGGTTTCATCAGGTTAAGTTATCATCGATCTGCTAGCTTCATCAGAAAAATTCGGAAGCTGTTCTTTCTCCATGCTCTATGGCAGTTTAAAAGCAGCATTTTCTAATCAATAAAGGTTTAGCAAGATTCACTTGTGAAACTGTCTGAACCAGATGCTTCTCTGGGTGGGTGCCTCTATAGCAAATTTTTCAGCATTTTCTATGGTAACTGATATTTTCTGATTAAAAAAAAATCTCTTTTGGAGGGCACCTGGATGGCTCAGTCGGTTAAGTGTCCGACTTTGGCTCTGGTCATGATCTCGGGGTCCGTGAGTTTGAGCCCCGTCCCTCTTCGGGCTCTGTGCTGACAGCTCAGATCCTGTGTCTCCCTCTCTCTCTGCCCCTCCCCTGCCCTCACTGTCTCTCTCTCTCAAAAACTAAATAAACATTTAAGAAAAGACTTAAAAAATCTCCTTTGGGGTCAGTTTTGATTATTTATATTTTCCTAGAAAGTCGTTCATTTGGGCAAGGCTTTCAGACTTATTTGCACAGAAATGAGCGATAGAATTAAGACATTACTTCTTAGATTTCCTCTATATCTCTGGTTATTCCCTCAACTATCCTTATTTGGTATGTTTGTTCTTTCTCCTTTATTTTTACTTTTTTTTTTTTTTTTTTTTTTTAAGTAGGCTTCATGCCCAGCATCATGGAGCCCAATGCGGAGCTTGAACTCACAACCCTGAGATCAAGACCTGAGCTGAGATCAAGAATTGGACTCTTAACTGACTGAGCCACCCAGGTGCCCCTCCTCTATTTCTTTATTAGGGTAACTAATTGTTTCTCATCTTATTTATTTATTTATTTATTTATTTATTTATTCTTTAAGGAACCAACTCTTAGCGTTATTGTTTTTCTAGCTTCTAAATTCTGCTCTTCTCCTTTTTAATTTTTTTTCTCCCAGCCTTCTTTGGGCTTGTTGTTATTCTTATTGAAACATCTGGAATTAGGTACTGAATTTAACATTTAAAGCAGCTTGATTGCGATATAAGTTACGTATCGTAAAATCTACCCATTGACAGTTTGCGAGCATTTCCCTCAGCCCCCAAATTTCCCCCTCCTGTTTGTATCAGTTCCTGCTCCCTCCTCTGGCCCCGTGCAACCACCAATTTGCTTCTGTCTTCTTTTTTTTTTTTTTTTTTGCCTTTCCCAGGAATTTCACATAAATAGAGTCATACGATATGTTGCCTTCTGGCTTCTTTCAGTGTCTGGCTTCTTTCACTCGGCATAATCCTTACGAAGTTCATCCATGTTTATGCTGCATAGTAGTCCTCTGCAAGGACATAGCACTTTGTGTTTCCACGGACCAGTTGATGAACATTTTGACCGATTCCAATTTGGGGCTATTATGAATGGTGTTGATATGAATATTTACATACAAGTTTTTGTGTGGAGATATATATATATATATATATATATATATATATATATATATATATATATATTTTTTTTTTTTTTTTTTTTTTTTTTTTTTTTTTTTTTTCTCAGTACATACCCAGGAGTGAAATTGCTAAGTTATATGATATACATAGGCTCAACCTTGAAAGAAACTACTGAACTGTTTCCAGAGGGCTGTACCTTTCAACATTCCAATCAGCAATGTAGGAGAGTTCCTGTTTCTCCACAGCCTTGCCAACATTCAACATCATGGCCACTTTTTAAATTAGAGCCATTTTAATGGATGTGTAGTGATAGATCATTGGGTTTTCATTTGTATTCCCTTAGTAACTAATGATGTTGAGGATCTTTTCATGTGCTTATTAGCTGTTTGTGTATCTTCTTTGGCGAAATGTCTGTTCAAATCCTTTTTCTACTTCAAATTGAGTTGTTCGTGCTCTTATTATTAAATCATAAGATTTTTCATCTATTCTAGAGGCAAGTCCTTTATCAGATATCTGATTTGCAAATATTAGCTCCCAGTCTGTGTGGCTTTTCTTTGCATTTTCTTCATAAGGTCTTTTGAAGATCAAGTTTCCCATTTTTATGAAGACCAATTTATCAGGGTTTTTTTTTTTCTTTTATGAATTGTGCTATTGATGTTACATCTAAGAAATCTTTTCTTTCTTTTCAAAAAAAAATTTTTTTTTTTGATGTTCATTTATTTCTGAGACAGAGAGACAGCACGAACGGGGGAGGGTCAGAGAGAGAGGGAGACACAAAATCCAAAGCAGGCTCCAGGCTCTGAGCTGTCAGCACAGAGCCCAACTTGGGGCTTGAACTCACAGACCGTGAGATCATGACCTGAGCTGAAGTCGGATGCCTAACCGACTGAGCCACCCAGGTGCCCCAAGAAATCTTTTCTTAATCCAGTGTCATAATTTTCTTTTATGTGTTTGTCTGTAAGGTTTATAGTTTTAGGTTTTACACTGAGATTGTCCCAAATGATCCATTTTGAGTCAATGTTTTACATGGTGTGAGGTAAGGGTCTCAGTTTGTGTGTGTGTTTGTTTAGTTTTGCAAAGGAACATCCAGTTGTCCCAGTGCCCTTTGTTGAGAAGATTGTCCTTTCCTCGTTTCTTAGTAAATCTATTTTTATTATTTTTTTCTTGTTAATTAAACTAGTTTTAGTACTTAGGTTTAACTATGTACTGTTTTGAATTCATTTTCTAGATAATATTTTACTTGCAGTTGTGATTTTTTTTTTGACCCAAGAATGCTTTAGGCTGTGATTTCCACATAACAAGCCTTATGTGTTGTTGGTTTTTGTTTTTTTTTTTTCAATTTAAAAACCGATCTCTATTTTAATAATTGGTAGTAGAGAATGTTCTAAGTTGCCCTTTCGAAATGTTCTAAGTTGCCCTTTACAGGTACTCTGCGAGGCAGGTATTTTATGCATGTGAAAATTCCGTGGGCCTTGAAAAAAGTTGTCTTCTGTGTTTACAGGACATGGAGAAAACGCCTCTGCTGCAGGAGCAAACGAGGCCAAGGTGCAAAGGGAGGCAGAAGCGGAAGCCAGAAATGGACCTGCCCCCTCGGATCCAGCCCCTTAGACCAGCTCTACCCTGCCTCTGTCTTGCCTACTTGAACCTGGAAAGTCTCCCTTTCTCTAACTCTGGTCTAGCTTTGGCTCTGCACCCCAGAGCGTCCCGGTGGTAGTAGCATCATCACGACAGAGAAGACTCATTTGAGGTAACAATAACGCTTTATCTGTGTTCCCACCATTTCTTTAGTTTTGCTCTGTGGGCTCTGTCATGTGGGGTTCGATCTTTCCCGGCCCGCATCGTCATGTCAGGTGGGGGAAAGGGGACTTCATTCAATAATTTCAGGCGTGCCGTCTCGGGTCACAATCAAAATTCTGAACTCAATCTTTAGGGTTGAGGCTCCCCTGCTCTTCCAGCTCAGGCCTGCAGGGGGCAGAACTGTGGCGGGAAATGGCAGCTGGGCTGGTTTCTGCCCCGTTCGTCGGCTTCCACTCCTGAGCCTGGTTGACTGTGCTGTCCGACCTCCCTCGGGGAGGGGGCAGTCTCATTGGTCTGTTCTGCGGTGGCCGTGAGAGCAACAGGTCAAGCGTGCAGGGCTCGTGCTCTGTCTCTTGCCACCTTTGAAGCCCTCTCCCCGAGGCAGTGCTCAACGGCGGCCCCGTGTGGCCCCTGGAGGCAACAGCAGCGTTGGATGACTCACGCGGCCCTCTGCCTTGGGCTGCCCTCTCCACCCCCTCTGGACGAAATCCCAGCGAGTCGCGGTCAACCCGGAGGCCTTAGGAGGGTGATAAATGTAGGGCTTCCTGCTAACCAGGCATCGAGGGCCCAGGGAGTTCAGTGGGAGAAGACACGAGGTGTGGCTGTATTCGCCCCTGGGATTTATGAAATAGTTAACGTCACCACAATTTATTACCCTTTGTTTAAAAGTTGAGGTTTGGGGTGGTGAAGTGACTTGACCACAGTCCCGCAGTGGGCACGTGAGGAAGTCCCAGCTAGAACCTGGCACCTCCGATTCCAAGGGCTGGGAGCCTTCCTCGGCACCTCCCTGGAGACGCGAGGTGACCTGAAATGTCCTTCAACGGTGGAGAAGACGATGAATGGCATTACAAAGGAAAGGCAGGGTGCTTGGGTCAGGGTGCTCAGTTGGTTAAGCGTCCCGCTCTTGGTTTCCGCTTAGGTCATATGATCTCACAGCTGGTTCATCAGATCAAGTCCAGGGTTAGGCTCTGCACTGACAGTGCCGATCCTGCTTGGCATTCTCTTTCCCTCTTTCTTTGCCCCTTCTCTCTCTCTCTCTCTCTCTCTCTCTCTCTCAAAAATAAGCAAAAATAAAAAACTTAAAAAAAAAAAGGAAAGGCAAAAATGACATATAGGTTAAAGATTTTTAAAACATGCAAAACATCTTTTAAATGTCCTCTGGAAGTTTGTACCCCCTGCAAAGCGGGAAACATCTGGAATCTGTGCTCCCGGCCAGAAGAGCTTGCAAGTGCCCTTTGTCTGGGGCAGGGCAGGGAGGAAGTTGGGTTGTTCTCCACAGGACTCCTGAATTGTCATTTTTAATGTCCTCTTGCACTGCAAGGAGTCAGAATTGGTTGGTGAAGTCTCCCTCCCTTAGAAATACTCCTTAGAAAGAATGCCGAATGTGCTTATGAGCATTTGTTTATTGACATTTTTTTAAAATGCCAGTTCTGACATCCTGAAATGTAAAGGCACTTGTTTCTATCCTTTTTTTTTTCTTCTTCTTCTTCTTTTTCTGGCTAATCAAATCCACACTATTGCTACCTTTGCTTCCAACTTAGACATCTTCTAAGCTGACTGGTTCTTCAGTAGAGAAAAGAAAAGAAGAGGGAGGGAGGGAGAGAAAGAAAGAAAGAAATGACTAATGGATGGATGGAAAGGAAGAAAGAAAGAAAGAAAGAAAGATAAAGAGATAAAGAAAGGGAGGAAAAGAAAGAGGGAGGGAGTGAAAGAGGGAAGGAAGGAAGGAAGGAAGGAAGGAAGGAAGGAAGGAAGGAAGGAAATAAATAAGCCACGGCTATCTGGGAGAATTTGGTCTCTAATGTCAAAGGAACCAGAAGGTGTTGGGGTCCTTTCTCCCAGAACTTTAGCTCAGACCAATATTTACCAGGTGAATGGCTTTGTTTGATTGCATTTTGTCTAGACTGAACCAGAAGGTCTAAAGAGACATACACAAATAGGAAGAAAATTCTTGGCCCTCGTGGTGGTACAACTTGTTCCATTTCACTGTTATGTAAGCATTTGGGAATGACAGAGTTGGCGTCATCCACACGGCATACTAAGGCAGGCAGCTGCCCAGCCCCTGTGACCATGATCTTGACCACCTCTTCAACCCCAGGCACAGAGCACTTTCATTAGATGATGCCATGTGGCCACGGCCATGACAGAGTGTAGAATTCTTTTTTTAAAATAGCATTTGTAGGGGCACCTGGGTGGCTCAGTCGGTTGAGTCCAACTTTGGCTCGGGTCGTGATCTCATGGTTCGTGAGTTCGAGCCCCGCATCGGGCTCTGTGCTGTCAGCTCGGAACCTGGAGCCTGTTTCGGATTCTGTGTCCCCCTCTTTCTCTGCCCCTTCCCCACGCATGCTGTGTCTCTCAAAAATGAATAGACATTGAAAAAAGATTTTTAAAATAGCGTTTGAATTTTCTGTATAAGCCTTCCACTTTATTTTCCCATAGTCTCTCAAGGCTTTCTGTGTTAAAGACACAGGGTGAGGTTTACATCGAAATGTAACATGCATGCAGAAAACTGAATGTGGCCCAAGTGTATGATGCTATGAAGAGCCCCAAACTGATCAAATACATGGAACAGATTATGACCAGCACCCTAGGGTCCTCCTCCTTCCACCTTGAGTTACTTACCTTCAGCTGGAGGAGATCCACTGTCCTGTCTTTTATTTTTTTATTTTTTATTTATTTTTATATATTTTTTTAACGTTTATTTATTTTTGAGACAGAGACAGAGCATGAACGGGGGAGGGGCAGAGAGAGAGAGGGAGACACAGAATCGGAAGCAGGCTCCAGGCTCTGAGCCGTCAGCCCAGAGCCCGACGTGGGGTTTGAACTCACAGACTGTGAGATCGTGACCTGAGCTGAAGTCGGACGCTCAACCGACTGAGCCACCCAGGCACCCCCACTGTCCTGACTTTTAACGTCACGGTTCCACTTTGGCCAATGGGAAGGGTTTCAAGGTCATGGATATGCCTCAGCAATGACAACCTGCAGTTCAACCTGTAGGGCAAGCGACTGGGAGGATTGGTGGGGCTCTGGGTCCAGCTCGAAAATGACATTCAGGGCGTGGAACGAGAACGCCTTTGGTTTCAGACATCGCACCCCTGGCGCCTGTGAGCTGTGCGACACTGGGCAAGTCACTTCTCTGAGCCTGAAAGAGCATCACCCCCTCCTTAAGGGGGAATAACACTCCTGCCTCACAGGATTAGAGAGGCAGAAACCAGGCCGAGAGCACCCAGTACAGAGCTATGCCCTAACCTTAGCTAGTACCCCTTGTAGAGTGTGGTTGAGACCAAAGGCCCCCTTTTTTGGCCTCCCCCATTTTTCTGGAGCTTAGTGAGCCCCGCATCCCGTGCCATCATCCTGCTGAGCTGAATGCGGAAACCTTCTGACCTCACAGATGACATACTCCTTGAAGCCTCCAACTCCGGAGGCGCCAGCCGCCCAGGCCCGCCCTCCCTGCCCTGAGGCGGCTGGCCTTGACAGCCCTCCCATTCAGACACCTCCACAGAAGCGGCTCCTCCCCACGCCTCCCCCTCCCCTGCCTCCCCAGGCTTCCTTCCTGTATGGAACCAGACTGGACCGGATCCCACTGCTCCCCCACCTTACAGGTGAGGCAACTGTTAATCACGGTGGGAAAGGAATTGCCCAGGATCACAGGGCGAGCGCACAGCTGGGACCAGCGTCCTGACTTCTGACCCTGATCCGCCCTTGCCTTTTGTCATCCAGGGACCCCTTCTGACCCTTCTTACCTCAGCTGGTCGGTGTGGGAAATCCCTGTCTGCGTGGCACAACCGGAAGAACCACGGTCCAGCCGTCCCCTACAGAGAGACCACAGGAGCCCAAATAGAATGGTGACGAAGATTTCCATCTAAGTAATGGATGTGTGTGTTACTGAATAGGGAGCACACAGACACGGTTAAATTTCTTTATATACATAAAAAAAAAAAAAAATACAGTGAGAATTCTACCCCCACTCCTGTTCTCCATCTACCCAATTCTCTTCTTTTCCAAATAACTCCCGTTCTTACCGTCTCCAGCCATCCTTAAAGCTTTCCGATGCCAAAAGAAGCCAACTAGATCTATATGATTTCCCTACTTTTTTAGAAAGGGTGACAATACCCTCTTCTTTGCTCTTTTCATTCCACAGTACACGTTGGGGAACTTTACACATCGGTACACAAACAGCTTCCGCATTTCTTTGTCACAGCTGCAGAGTATTCCATTGCATTATACCCGTGTTACGTTATTGAAATAGAATTCAGATCCCACAAAGGTCACCCACTTACAGCGTACAATCCAGTAGCTTTTAGTATATTCGCAGAAAAGTTGTGCAACCAGCACCACAATTAATTTAGCACCCTTTGTCATCCCTAAAAGAAACCCTTTACCCCGTAGTTATCACCCCACAACCCCCACCGCAGCCCATGGCGACCACTAATCTACTTTCTGCCTTTATAGATCAGTCTGTTCTGGACATTTCATGCACGTGGAACCATACAATGTATTGTTCTTTGTAACTGGAGCCTTCCACTTGTAATGTTTTCAAGGTCCATCCACGTGGCAACACGTGGCCGTACTTCGCTCCTTTTCACTGTCAAATAATATTCCATCGTATGGATAGACCGCATTTTACTCCCCAGTCATCAGTGGATAGGCATTTGGACTGCTGCCACTTTTTAGCTATTACGAGTAATCCTGCTGTGAACATCCAAACGCAAGTTTTTGTCCAGGTGTTTGTTCCCGTCTCTCCTAGATACTGACCCAAGAGTGGAATTGCTGGACCTTGTGGTCTGTTTTATAATTTGCTTATCTCGTCCCCCCCGATGGAAGTTTGACCAAATGACATCTTAAAAGCCAACAACCCTTACATGTTTGTCAGGTGCTGATCTTATTAGCGAGGATTCAGGAGTAGGGCTGGGAACAGTGGCTGCACAGACCCTACCAAAGCTCCCTGCTTTTTTTTTTTTTTCCTCCAAGACTCTTACTGTTCTAGCACTTTCTGGTTAAATTTACTCCGATTCCAGTGTGGGCTGTGACTCACGGGTGTGGGAAAAGGAAGCACCACTCTTCACAGCTTGACCTGTCATCCCACTGCCCACCGATCCCTGAGGGGGAACCCAGGTCCCTCAGCTATGTCCCCGCACCCCCCACCCCCATGCCTGTGTCTTCCTGTCTGGGTTTCCTCATCCGGGAGACAGTCCAAGAGGAAGCTGGTGACTCTTGACCATGGAGTTTCCTGACCCTGCGACAACAGGCCACTGCCACACCTGACCGTCTGCCACACCTGCGACAGGTGCAGAACAGGGGAATTCAGGAACCATCCAGGCTATAAGCTTGTGAGCCAGCCTCAGGGAGAGCTGGAGACTCCTTGGTACCAGCATTGTTTTTAAACACTCCGTTGCGTTAGGCCTTCTCAACAAGCTTAAGCCAGGAAGTACTTTGTGTTCTGAGCCAACAGGAGACAGACAGATTTCGATCTCCTGATTAACTAAAGGAGAGAAAATGAGTCCAGCTCTTCTCTGCTAAGTTTCTACTTGGTATTGCCCTAAAATTCTCCAGGTATCATGTTACTCCCTGCTCAGGAACCTCCGTGCGGCCAGACGTCAGTTGGATCTTGCAGGGAAGAGTTCTCATTCTGTCTTCTCTTTCCACGGCCGCTGCTTAAACCCGCCTCCCCAGGAGTCAAGGAACAGACCACCTCGTGGAATGTGAGTATTCTGCTTCAGTGCACGGATGGGCTGTTCTAGAATGACTGCTCTGTTTCACAGCATGAAATGAGAAGTGCAAAATGGCACAGACAGAAAGGTTTGCCTTTTTACAGGATGTGCTTATCCATTAAGATACAACCAGCTCATTCTTATTTATTTTTATTTATTTTTTGATTTTTTTAACACGTATTTATTTTTGAGAGACAGAGACAGAGTGTGAGTGGGGGAGGGGCAGAGAGAGAGAGAGAGAGAGAGAGAGAGAGAAACAGAATCGGAAGCAGGCTCCAGGCTCCGAGCTGTCAGCATGGAGCCCGACGCGGGACTTGAACTCATGAACTGTGAGATCATGACCCGAGCTGAAGTCGGAGGTTCAACTGACTGAGCCACCCGGGCGCCCTTTATTTATTTATTTTTTTAAAGAAAAGTGAAGAACAGTGGACTGCAATAATTAAGGTTGTGAGTTTCCTTCATGTGGAAATGGACTACTTTTAAAATAATTTAAATGTCCCGTAGTTCTTGGTTGGGTGTACTTTCTATGTATTTGAACACATCACATCCTTCTCTAACAACTCACAGTAGAGTTCTGAGCTCATAATGTGTCTGTGGGATTTATCCTATGACCCATCTGAATATGTCTGTGTTCACACAGGGCAAGAAATGGGGATTTGAGCTGGTCAAGTTCAATGAGAAAATGTCTCCCCTTTTTATGTCCTACTTCTGTGGCTTTCATTCCATTTGCACTGGCTCTCCTAGGAGAGAAAACAGTTTTGAATTAAACAGCAATTAAGATTTTAATCTTCTGGTCTTAGAAGGGCACACGGTGTCATTACCCAGGGGCACCTCACCACGGAAACCGGAGAAGTGCCCACTTGTACCCTTTCCTTTTTAAATTAACTCCTTTTTGAAGATAAATACACATGGTACAAAATGTACGAGAGGGCACTCATGAGAAGTACATCTCATCCCCCATACTCTTCCCCAAGTGCCTCCACAGGTACAATTTCTTGTGTATTCTCCCAGGGATATTTTATGCATATATGAGCTTCAAGCAAATAAAATATCCTCCCCTCTTTTATGCATAGGATTATATACTGCAACATGGTTAGCTTACTTTTTCTAAGTTTTTTTTAATGTTTATATTTATTTTTTGAGACAGAGAGAGACAGAGCATGAGCAGGGGAGGGGCAGAGAGAGAGGAGACTCAGAATCCGAAGCAGGCTCCAGGCTCTGAGCTGTCAGCACAGAGCCCGACGCGGGGCTCGAACTCGCCCTTCTGTGAGATCATGACCTGAGCCGGAGTCAGACGCTCAACCGACTGAGCCACCCAGATGCCCCAGCTTACTTTTTCATATATTAATATTTAGTACCCCCCCCCAAAAAAAAAAACTCTATTACTTTTTATGGCTCTATCGTATTCCACATCATGGACTTTCCAAAAGGTGTTAAACTATCCCCCAATTGACGTTATTCAGGCTGTTCCTAAGCATTGATCATCACAAGCGATGTTTAAACATCATTATTGTGGACGTTTTCCAGCATATCTTAGGATAAATTCCTACAGGGACAGCCGCTTGGTCAAAGGTAAGTGCATTTGTAATGTCGATAGATATCCTGACTGTGCCTTCCTTCCATATTGGTTGTATGAACTTACACGCTTTCCAGCATTGAGCAAATGCCTGAAAGTATATTCTGAAACATTCGTTTTCAAACTTTATAGATCAGAAAATGTTACCTTGATGTGGTTTTCATTTGCATTTACCTTATTATGAGGAAGACTGAGAAGACTTTTTTTATGTTCCAGATCCCCTTGATTTTCCATCACCTAATTGCCCACGCCCCTATGCATGTTTTTCGACTGAGGCTTTGGACTTTTCTAGTAAGACTGAAGGCTATTAAGAAATTTAGTGATGGGGCACCTTGGGTTGGGGGGGCTCATTTGGGAGCGTCTGACTCTTGATTTCGGCTCAAGTCATAATCCTAGGGTCGTGGAACTGAGCCCTGCATCAGGCTCTGCACGGAGCATGGAACCTGCTTAAGATTTTCTCTCTTTCTCTCCCTCTGCCACTCCCCTGCTCTCTCTCTCTCTAAAAAAGTATTTTTTTTAAATTTTGAAAAATATTTATTTATTTTTGAGAGACAGAGAGAGAGGGAGTGCAAGTGGGGGAAGGGCAGAGAGAAGGGGAG
Source organism: Panthera leo (assembly GCF_018350215.1). NCBI lineage: Eukaryota > Metazoa > Chordata > Mammalia > Carnivora > Felidae > Panthera > Panthera leo. The sequence continues at coordinate 10,893,742 of NC_056687.1, forward strand.
ACACAGAATTCGAAGCAGGCTCCAGGCTCCCAGCTGTCAGCACAGAGCCTGACACGGGGCTCGAACTCACAAGCTGTGGGATCATGACCTGAGCCCAAGTCGGATGCTTAACTGACTGAGCCACCCAGGCGCCCCATAAAAAAAAGTACTTTTTAAATGTTTATTTATTTTATTTTTTGAGAAAGAGCGAGTGAGTGGGGGGAGGGTCAGAGAGAAGGGAGACAGAGGATCTGAACTAGGCTCTGTACTGACAGCAGAGAGCCTGATGCGGGGCTTGAACTCACAAACCGGGAGATCATGACCTGAGCTGAAGATGACCCCTTAACAGACTGAGCCACCCAGGTGCCCCCCCCCCATTTTTTTTAATTTAAGAAATTTCATGATAAAATTGCAGTTTTCCTCTAGTTTTCCATTTGTCTTTGGATTTTATAGTATGCCATAACTTTAAAGTTTCCTATGTAGTTGAATTTAAAATTTTCTTCCTGCTTTTTTTTTCCTTCTGAATTTTCACGTTGTACTTAGAAAGGGATATCCCACACCGCAATACCAAAGGAACAAAATCTACCATGATATTTCTAGTACTTTAAATTGTTTCTTTTTTTATGTTAAAATCTTTGATTGATCTGGACTGGTTTTTGAACCTACGGTGAGAGAGGTACATTCAGTGCTGTATATTGCTCTAATGCTCCTTATTGAATAATCCGACTTTTCCCGCCTCATCAGAAATGCCTCTTTACTATCTACCAAATTCACGGTGCCTGGGTGGCCTCGTCGGTTGGGCGTCCGACTTCAGCTCAGGTCATGATCTAGCGTGTTTGTGAGTTCGAACCCCGCATTGGGCTCTGTGCTGACAGCTCAGAACCTGGAACCTGCTTCGGATTCTGTGTCTCCCTCTCTCTCTGCCCCTCCCCTGCTCACACTCTGTCTCTGTCTCTCTCAAAAATAAATAAACGTTAAAAAATTTTTTTTTACTATCTACCAAATTTGCATTCCTAGCCTGTTGATTGTATTTTCACTCTGTTCCATTATTCTGCTTGTCTGTGTATCAGCAGCTATTGTAGTTTTATGGGGGGACTTTTTAGGGAGACTTGCACCTGGTTCTGAAGAGCCCCCATGCCCTTTGCAAAGCCCAGTTAAGCCATGGCAGCTGGGCTGTGGGCAAATAAAGCACTCATTCAATGCAAAAAAAAAGTAAATTATTTTTCTGGCTGGCTCCTTTTAAATTTCTGGCTAGGCTAATTTCCACTCACCACTCATTGTTTTCAGATGTTTCCCTCCCTGGTGGTCTAGGATTGGGCGCTCTCAGATATTTCCCAATTAGTCTTGAGAGCTGATGTTTTCAATATTTATAGTTTGTCTATTTCGCAAAGAAATTCTACTGATATTTTTATTGCAGTTACGTTAGCTGCATAGATTACTTTAGGGGCAATTGATATCTGTACAACGTTGCATCTCCCATTTAAGAACTTGGTGTTTTCGAACCCTTTTGATTTTTAAAAATATATTGATATATATGTTGTCAGGCTCCTGCCCATTCAACAGAGAGAGCCCCTTTAGGCAGCCCCATGTTTCCCACTGATGTGAGCATCACACTCTCATAGGCTTGGCCAGGCAGCCCTCAGCCCAGGATTCTGGGTCTCATCTGGATCTCTCTGTTTCTCAGTAATCAAGTGGACTCCTCAGGGAGCCCCCAACCCGACCCAGGCGAGCATTGGCCTAGGCTACCTGCTGAGGGACCACATGGAGGGGAAGAATGGCACCAACTCCACCAGGGCCCTGAAACTTCCAGATGGGACCAGCGCTGCCTGGTACATTCTCACCATCATTGGCATCTACGGAGTGATTTTCCTCTTCCGATTGGCCAGCAACATCCTCAGAAAGAATGATAAATCCTTGGAAGATATCTACTACTCAAATTTGACCTCCGAACTCAAAAAGAAAAATCTCCAAAGCAAGGTGGCCAAATGCTCTGCACTGACCTTTAGCAACAGAGCTGTCCTGCAGTCCAACCAGGCCAGCCTGGAACCAAAATGTAAAAACAGTGGGTGCCAAACTGAAATCCAAGGGATCCCTTGAAAGTCAAGGCAAACAGACCTCCACAGAAGAGGCCCAACTTTCATGCAAGGGGGAGAAGCCTCGAGTCTACCTGGAACCTTGATAGAGGGGTCAAGTCCTTGAGTGGAGCTAGAGGAACATTACTGGGGCACTTACGCCAATGGGAGCATGGCCAAAAGCCAGCGTCCTGTTTCCTTCTCAGGCTTTGTGGCACTTTGAGACGAGACAGCAGAGGCAGTGGCTCCGGTCATACCCATCACTGGAAGAGCCTGTGTCCCAGAGAAGGACATGGAGCATCTAGTGTCCTCAGAGAATCTAGGAGATTCCCGAGGGTGTACGTGAAGGTGCACTCTTGTCACGGAAAGAAGGCTCAATTTGGAGTCAGGCACCCTGGATTAAAGTTAAACTTCCAGAGGAGCACATGAACTTTGAGCGACTTGTGGCTCTTACCTGGAACACGTGGCAGTGGGATAGATGGTTTCAAAGAGCCATTCGTTCTAGAGGTTCTCACTAGAATATAGAACCAAGGTTGTTAATAGCAGACGTTAGTCAGAAGTCCTTCATTTTCACTGAGGGTGTGTGATCCACTGAAAAAAAAGCATTAGTTTTGGAGGTGGAGGCATCAAACTCTAGTCTGGGTTTGATTCTTGACCACTTTGGCGTCCTTCAACACACCATCTCGCCTCTCTGGAACTTAGCTCCCACACAGATAAAATGAGAATGATGATGTCTGTTTTGCCAATCTTACAAAGCGGGTAAGAGCTAATGGCATCACGCATATGAGCATATTTTTCCAAGTAAAGTACATATGTCAAATATAAGCCTTGTGTTCATAGTGGCGATGGTGGTTGATGCTGATGGTGGCATTGGTGTCGGTGGTGACGGTCGTGATGGTTGATGCCAGTGGTGGTTGATGTTGATGGTGGTGATGATGGTGTTGGTGGTGGTTGATGTTACGGGGGATGGTGGTGGTTATACTCTTGTGGAGAAGGAAACAACCAGTCCGCTGGCAATTAGTCCGTAAACAATGGCTACCTTACCTTCTATTAAGAGGATCCATCTGCATAACAGTCGATGACCTGAACGCTGAGTCAAGTCCATCAGATTCAAATTTTCCATGTAGGCAAAACAGTTACTTTTGGGTTTTGTCGTTTTAGACATCACATGATGTACTCAAATGTTTTTATAAATACCTGTTACTTATAGACTTGTCTCTGCCTAAAAAGAAATAAGACCTTGGGGCGCCTGGGTGGCTCAGTCAGTTGAGTCTCCGACTTCGGCTCAGGTCACGATCTCACGGTCCGTGAGTTCGAGCCCCGCGTCGGGCTCTGGACTGATGGCTCAGAGCCTGGAGCCTCCTTCCGATTCTGTGTCTCCCTCTCTCTCTGCCCCACCCCCGTTCATGCTCTGTCTCTCTCTGTCTCAAGGATAAATAAATGTTAAAAAAAATTAAAAAAAAAAAAAATAAGACCTTGCCTAGATGACGGATTAATTTAGAGAGACTGTGATTAGCTAAACTTCTGCAAGTGACTTTCAGCAGGCAGAGTGATAAATTATATTTTGTACCAATGTCTGTGAAGTTTATACAATTCAGCTCTTGGAGACAGTCCCTGGACTACAAATGAATTCTTTTCTCCCTGTTTGCAGACAGTGGTCTGCAATCAGCCCCACTATTTCATAAAGGTCAGAATTAAACCCCAAGCCTTTGTTTTTAGAGGGGGATATAGACTTCCAAGTGTTTTTTTTTTTTTTTTTAGAATATTTTCCACATCATCACCTCACAGGTTATCCAACAAAAGCGTTGGCTCGTTTATATTGTTAGGGCCGGGCATCATCCATATGTTTGAGATGCTTATAGGGCACGATAAAACAGGATTAAGAAATATAGACAGAAAAATATATAATCCATAGTGACTACGAGCATGGAATGCCTTAAAATGGGAGTCAAGGTCAGAACTCCAGTGGATTTGAAGATACACTCTTCTCCTGTTGGTTGCTTCCCCAGCATGCATTTCCCCCTTCCTTAACCCAACTGCTCCTAATTTGCATTTGGAGATTCATGGGGCACTAAGGAAGCTGAAACTACTCCCAGTTCAAGGCCTGAAATAAGAGACCTAGGTTGATCCAATCAGTGCTTTCCACGTCCTGGCTTCACTGATTAGGTGAACTCATGACCTAAGTAAGCTTACCCAGTCAGAATGACTGGATAGATTTAAAGGGGGATTCTGGGACCCAAAAGTTCTGTCTTGCTCAGGATGGCATTAAATGCAGATCTGAGCCTGCAATCGCTGAAGCCATTTTTCCAATATCAGAAAAGCCAATTTGAGGGCAAAAACGAACATAGAGAACTAAGAAAATCACAGAGACTAGAGTCCCAACCAGACTGTACTCAAAGCCCGCATCGCCACAGGGCTGTTTTAGTTCGTGAGCCAAGAAATTTCCTTTATTAAGCTTTGTGACCCCCTCAACCAAAAATATCCTATATGATACCACTGGATAAATAATATCCTGAAGGAAGTGGGCCTTGAAGGAGAATTTGAAGAGGAGCAAAGTGATATGGTAAGTTGGGATCACTCCTTTCACGAAGGTTTTTATATTTCTAGGATTTTTGTATTTTAGGGAAAACATAGATTTAACATGCCTCTTAGGACAGTGCAATGGTCACTTGTAGGATTTCGCACTGGCTGACCTCTCAAGGAGCATTCGATGAGATTCTGTTCCATTTAGTTCCCAACCCTTGACTTGGTCAATAAACCTCCATGGAAACCCCAAGGAGGGCTTATCATGTTAGACGTGTGGTCAGGGACCAGTTCCTAACGTATTTCTTAAGAAGCAAAAGTCACATCCAAACATAGTTACATGAGGTCCAAGAACATTTTCTCAGGCCACCTGACTGTTGCTTGATCCAAATTCACCTGCTTTCTGGGGAGCTGGTCTGGGAATTTGCATGGGAGATGTGTTCTTGGATGAAAACTACATCTATATAGTCTCTATTTTAAGCAAGATTGGTGGGAAACAATTATTATGAATATTTTTGAGATTTTTTTTTTAAGTTTTTATTTATTTTTGACAGAGACAGAATGCGAGCATGAGCTGGGGAGGTGCAGAGAGAGAGAGAGGGAGACACAGAGTCCGAAGCAGGCTCCAGGCTCTGAGCTGTCAGCACAGAGCCTGATGCAGGGCTCGAACTCACGAACCGTGAGATCATGACCTGGGCCGAAGTCGGACGCTTAACCGACTGAGCCACCCAGGCGCCCCAATTATTATGAATGTTTTATGCAAAATCCCTTAAATCTAAAATGCTCAGGGTCGGAGTAATCAACCACTATCTTGGCCAACCACACGTAGGTGGACCAGTGGGAAAGGTGCCAGCACCGCGGTGTGAGTGTTCAGTCCAGCAAGTGGGGAAGAGATTTTCTACATTCCGCCAATTCTGGTGGAGACAGAAATAGAGCAAGCTGATTCCCAACATTCCAGACACTTTTTCTTTCTTTGTCCCTATAGTAAGTTACTCCAGATTAGGAGATCGGGTCAGATAAAGGTCTTCCTCTGAAATGGAAACTACTTAAAATCAATGCAGAATGTATCTGGGTTAATAGTTTCCAGGAATGGCTCTTCTGGGGACTTGTGGCTGACGGTACCACGATTTGCACAAAATCAAATCCAGGTAGGTTATCAGAGCTTTCACGGGTGTTTGGAACACATCTATCCTAACTAAAATTCTTATAGGCTCAGCTTCGTTTTCATTTGTCTGGCGTGATAGGATTACCACGACATTTTTAAAGAGGATTTAAAAACAGATTAAAGACTAAACATGTGTTAGCTCTTCCTAGAGTGGCTGGTGGCTCTGATTCTCATAACTGAATCTGATTGTCTAGATTTCTACTAGGGCAGAACGTCAATTCATTCTTCAGTTAGAGTTCTTCTCTTGGCAACAATAGAAACCCACTCTAGCTAACTCATGCCCCCCCCCCCCCCAAAGAGGGATCTGTGGGAAGGCAACTGAGGTAGCTCCCAGAATCAAAAGGATAGCAGTTTATCCAGGCCTCAGGAAGGAGAGACATTAGTCTGTCTGAAGCCCTTACTCACATGCCCCAGTCGGAGAACCTTTTTTCCAGGGTCCTCCCAGAAAGTGACTCACCTTCCGTGCTGCCTCTCTGGACCCCGCTCGCATTTCAAACGGCAGAGGGGACTACTGCATTGGGTCAGGTGCGGCAGGTGCCTACTCCTTAGACCAATCACTGAGGGTGGGCTCAAGGAATAGAGTTCTGATTGGCTGAGGCTGAGTCATGTGCTCCCTCACGTGGCCTGAGGGCCATAAAATCTATGGAGAAAATGCCAATAAAAAGAGCGTTGCTCAGGTATCCCCTCCTGTGAAACCTTCTTGACCCAAGGCAGAGTTGGTGGCTCCCCCAGGGGCTGCAGCACTTGGCAAACACTTGGACGAGTCAACGAGAAATTTGTATTTAACAGAAACTCTCCAAGGTTGGGAACCGCCTTTGTTTGCCAAGTGTTTGGTGCAGGAAGGGAGACCCCAGGGGCTCAGGAACGTGGGTGGAACTATTCTACAGGAGATAAGGAGAAGAAGTCGCTTCTCAGGAGAAAGGGAAAAGAAAAAGAGGCGGGAGTAGGTTAGGGACCCAGCAGGATGGCAGGATACCTTGAGAAATGTCCTTGGGGTGACTTACCCGCCAGCACCCGGCCCCCCGCCCCCGCCCTTATCTACAGTGTCAGGAAACTCATGAAATAAAGGCTTGAAGCGAGGGGGCGCCTGGATGCTCACTTGGTGGCCGCAGTGTGTGAAACCTTGATCTGGGGGTTTATCTTGGGGCCGAAGCCCCACACTGGGTGTAGAGATTACTTAAAAAAAATAAAATAAAATCTTTACAAATAAATAAATGCTTGAAGTGAGTGATCTGGGAAACAGCGAAGGGGCACAGCGATGTGTCTGGTCTGGTGCAGGTGAACTGAAGCAGCTAGCAGATATGGGATGTTGGGGCAAAAGTGCTGTGTGTTTTCGTTTTTATTTTATTTTATTTATTTATTTATTATTAAAAAAAAATTTTTTTTTTGATGTTTATTTATTTTTGAGAAAGACAGAATGCGAGTGGGTTGGGGCAGAGAGAGGGAGGCACAGAATCCGAAGCAGGCTGCAGGCTCCGAGCCGTCAGCACAGAGCCCGACACGGGGCTCGAACTCAGGAGCTGTGAGATCATGACCCAGGAGCTGTGAGATCATGACCCGAGCTGAAGTCGGACGCTCAACCGACTGAGCCACCCAGGCGCCCCTGTGTTTTCGTTTTTAACATTTATTTAAACATGAGAGAGACTGAGCGGTGAGCAGGGGAGGGCCAGAGAGGGAGGGGAGCTAGAGAATCCCAAGCAGGCTCCACGCTGTCAGCACAGAGCCTGATGCGGGGCTCGAACTCACAAACTGCAAGATCAGGATCTGAGCTGAAACCTAGTTGGATGCTTAACCCACCGAGCCACCCAGGCGCCCCAAAAGTGCTGTGTTCTAATTTCAGTTTTGGGTTAGTTTCAGCTGAACGTCAAGCACTAACCGAAGTCTTGGGGAGGCTGGTATCCGATTCAACCAAATCGCTGTAGGGTGGGTGCAAGAGAGAGGGAAGGGTGGAGGTGGGTGCTTGAAGGAGGCTCCTGAAAGCTAGGTCCCTCTGTTAGAGCACTTCTCACGTAATACTGCAACTTTTGGTCTGCAGTCTGCTTCCTCCGCTGACCCAGGAGAATATTATTTTAACAGAAGGACAATAAGAACTTAAGAATAAAGACAAGAATAACTGTGACATTACCGGGTCCTTGCAAAACACACAATAAATATTTGCTGAATGAATGAAGGATGCATACACTAGGGGGTCAGTTCAGTTCCTTATAACGAGAGCTATTTCATTGGGAACAACAGGTCCTAACAATTTTCACCCGCCACTTTCTTCTGGTGGGCATGTCCAGTCTCCAGACAAAAGAGAGTGAGCATGGAATTTGAAGAAGCCCATTCGTTGTTCTCAAGGAACGAAGTACCAGTAAAACCTTGGACTGCAAGCAACTTGTTCTGTGAGTGTTCCGCAAGACGAGCAAGCATTTCTGATAGATTTTAACTTGATAAACAAGTGATACCTTACAATATGAGTAGTCTGTGATGTCGAGTGATCACATGATCACAACCGAGCCAATGGTTCTTGGAATTCCCTTGGATATACAAGTGCTTTGGATGACAAGCCTGTTTCCAGAATGAATTGTGCTCGCCAACCCAGATTTTACTGTAGTTCCAGCAAGCAGAGGAATTTGGATTATTACTGTTTACAATCTCTCTGTGTGTTTAGAAAGTACATTTATCTTTCGATCTCACTTGGGTCTTTATAGCAACTGCAGGGGCTGGGCAATTGTCCAGCTTTGGCCCTGGTGGCTTCCTTTCTGCCAATATGTCCCATTCATTTGTCTGCCTTCAAACCAGCTCCTATATTTCTTCCAGAAAACCTTCTCCCCTGGCCCAGCCTCCTAAAGATGTGCTTTTAAAAAATATCAACACTAGGGGCACCTTGGTGCCTGTGTGCCTGGGTGGCTCAGTCCGTTAAGTGTCTGGCTCTTGGTTTTGGCTCAGGTCATGATCTCATTGTTTGTGAGTTTGAGCCCTTGTATCAGGGTCTACGCTGACAGTACATAGCCTGCTTGGGATTCTGTCTCCTCTCTCTCTGCCCCTCTCCTGCTTGTTCTGTCTCTCTCTTTCTCCGAATAAATAAATAAATACTTAAAAACTTTTTTTTTATGTTTACTTATTTTTGAGAGAGACAGAGGCAGAGTGTGAGTGGGGGAGGGGCAGAGAGAGAGGGAGACACAGAATCCGAAGCAGGCTCCAGGCTCTGAGCTGTCAGCACAGGGCCCGACGCGGGGCCCGAACTCATGAACCTCGAGATCATGACCTGGGCCGAAGTCAGACACCCAACCAACTGAGCCGCACAAGCACCCCAACACTTAATTTCACAAAAAGAATGATCCAATTATGGTAAGAAAGTATTAAAATATAGAAAGAACTCTAAAACATACCCTAGAGCTGAGGGAGAGTGTCCAGGAAAGGACAGACTTGGAAGGAGGTCCCCTCCCCAAAGCTGGGGTTCAGGACCCGTTGGCAAAGCCATGGTTGTAGCCACTGGAAGGTGGAAACGTTTGTTGGGTTGCCTGGGCCTGAGCTGGGCCACAGTCTCTGGGCAGTAGGAAGCCATTTCCCAGGGCACAGGAGGGCCAACGCTGGTGGACAGGCTCACGGAAAGGATTGGGGTGTAGGGACCCGCTCACTGGCAGGCGGGTGCAGAGTCACCTGTGATGGAAGCTATGATAATAGCCAGCCAAGGATAGGGGACGGCATGTAAGGGCGTTGATAGTGTTCTAGGGACTGAACATTTGTGTCCCCCCAATTTATAGGCTAAGTCCCTCATCTCCATCGTAATGGTATTTAGAGGTGAGATCTTTGAAAGGTACTAGTTTTAGATGAGGTCATGAGGCTGGGGCCCCCATGATGGGATTAGGGGCCCTATCTGAAGAGAGACACCAGAGCTCTCCCTTTCTGCTGGGTGAAGCAATAAGGTGGCAAACCGGGAAGAGCCTTCACCGGACACGGAATCTGCCGGCATCTTGATCTTGGACTCCCAGTCTTCAGAACCATGAGAAATAAACATCGGTTTTCTAAGCCCCCATTCTATCGGCTGTCGTTATGATAGTCTAAGACATAGCGTCAAAGGAAAAGAAGAATTGGACACTTACTCAGGGTGGCAGGACGGATTGTATTCAGATGACTGCCCTAGGGGAGGGAGACGCCAGTATAGACTGAGCTCCACTCCAACTAAGACAAAGGTGAGAGCAGATAAGGAACAAAAAGGGACTGGAGCTATGTAGACGTGGAAGATTCCAGAAGAGGGTAGGTGGAGGATTACTGAAAACGGTTTGGCAAGCTGGGTTGTGCACAAGGTGCACACTGTCGGGACAATGCGTATTTTGTCATCTTGCGGCACTGTGTTTTCTTGAGCAAAGACTCAGCATGGGGCTGGGGTCACCTTTCCGGACACAGCCTAGTGTGGGTGAAAGCCAGTTTGGTCAAGTCTCTTAGCACAGGGTACCGGTGAGTCCTTTGTGCTAGAGGGAGCTCAGAGTTCACAGGAGCCCGCTCACTGGCAGGTAGAGTCTGGCCTGGGCTATGGAGCACCATGGTGCCTGCATCAGAAAGGCCGCGGGAAACAACCCTCTGGGCCTCACACAGATGGCGGTGCCGGGCTCCCCTGTGCCTGCCCAGCAGCCTCGGCTCTCCGAAGCCTGGGGTATCACTTCCTGTTGCTCGGAGATCGTAGCCCAGCCCAGGCCCAGGCGGCCCTGGGAACTTCTCTATCCAGTGGCCTCATTCCTCCATCAAGGTCCGAACCCCAGCCTCGAGAAGGGGACCCTCCTCCAGGTTTGTCCTTCCCTGGGCACTCTTCTTTACCCCCGGTGCAACTTTAGAGTTCTCTTTAGAGTTTTAGAGTTGTCTTTACATCTTTTTAGCATCTCCTCTGTTTTAGTTAGGAATTCTGTACCTGAAACATCCATACCTCATTGTGTGGCTTCTGTCTCCTGATTGCTTCCAGAATGACACAAGGTCTAGGTTAAAGAATGAACGTTCGCGGCCAAGCAAGCTTGAGCAGTGGCGGACGAAACGAAGTCTAACAGGCTTCTGGACCCTGAGGTTACGGGAAGCTTTTAATATAATCTGCAGCGTAGATAATGGGCCACTTCTTTCACTGAGCCTGGTGAGAGACTAATGCTCAGTGTGGGGTGTGATCCATTACAACGAAACATCAGTCACAGAGAGCAAGAGACAGAGCCCGCAGGATTGTGAGCCTTTCACTTGTTCTGCGTTTACTATAACTCGAGTTAAATCAACCAATAAATTCGTATGTACCCAATACCTGCGTGGTGCACACACTTTGCTACACAAAGCCTAAGACTGCTTTGGTTTTGGTGGCTCACAGCCCGGAGGATGTAAAAGACACAAGGTTTACTTTAGCCCAATACATACGTTAAGCAAGAGGTGCCATCGGACAGCACATAATTAACTATAAAAAGGGTGATGGCAAGCGCTCAGAGGTCAGGAAGGAAAACAAACCACATATTTACTTGTATTGAGGATGCTTCCCAGATAACAGCCTATAACCCACTTTTTCTTTCCCTCCCTCTCTTTTCTGCTCTCAACCTCATTTTTCTTTTCTTTTCTTTTTTTTAATGTTTATATATTTTTGAGAGACAGAGACAGAGCACGAGTGGGGGAGGGGCAGAGAGAGAGGGAGACGCAGAATCCGAAGCAGGCTCCACGCTCTGAGCTGTCAGCATAGAGCCTGACGCGGGGCTTGAACCCACAAACTGTGAGATCACCACCTGAGCTGAAGTTGGATGCTTAACCGGCTGAGCCACCCAGGTGCCCACCCCCCCCAACCTCATCTTTCCGAAGCAGCCTTATCAAAGTAGCACTTTACATCAGCCCAGTGCACGTAATTCTTGTCCTGAGGTCATGTGATTCTCCAGACACACTTTAGGGGCCCCGAGCTATGTGTTGCTCTCTTGTGACACCAAATGTGTGGGATCTCCACACCAACAACCAGTTCTCCAGTTCTCCAGCCCCTAGGTTGTGTGTCCTACAATTCAATTCCATTCTGACACTAACTGCCCAGAGTTAGTACAGACCCCACAGGCTGAAAGCTCAGTCCCACAGGATGGCCCCCACTCCAGATGCCAGTCTCAAGTTCCTAATTGTTACCCGTGTGACCAACTGGCTCCAAATCGGGGGTTCCCTTAACAACCTCCTTAGGTTCAGTAATTTTCTCGAACAGTGTGAGAAATAAGCCCACAGACCCAATCAAAGGAGGGACACGGAGACTTGGAGCACAGTGAAGCGAGGCTTTAACCAACGTTCTTGCAAGAGCAGGTGTCTGACGAACAGGCACACTCCGGGCAGTTACAGCAGACAATTTATCTCCTAGCGTGCAAGTCCCTCCCCTGGTTCTTCATTGGCTGAGCACTACAGAGGTAAGTCCCTCCCCTGGTTCCTCATTGGCTGAGCACTTCCTTACCCGGAAGTTGCCTGTGCCCCTATAAGGCAAAAAGTAGTCTGATTGGAACAAATGTACGTTCCCTGAGGGACACAGAGACTTTCGGTCCCTCCTCCCTTGGTTCTTTGGCACATGCTCATTGCAAAGCCCATGACAATAAGCCCGTGAAACGGAGAGGGGAAGAGGAACCAGGAAGTGAAGTGTCTAAGGGTTTGGGACTCCATTATGGGGAAACCCACTGTTAATTAGCACAGCTTTTATCTAGTATTTCTGAAAACGAATCATCTCCCTTACTTCTCCCTCGGCTTGAACAGAACTCAGGAAAAGATTTTACTGACTAGATTACCAGTTTACTCTCAAGGATACAACTCGGGGAGTTCCAGATGGAAGAGCTCCACGGGTCAGGGGATGGGGGGAAAGGGCGTGAAGCTTTCAAGCTCTCTGGGCGGCACCACCTTCCCAGGCACCTCCATGTGTTCAGCAACTCAAAAGCTTTCTGAATCCCATTTTTAGGGGATGTTATGCAGGCTTCATTAGGTCGGCAGCATTGATTAAATCAGTGGCCACTGGTGATTTAATCCAATCGCCAGCCCTTCTCCCCTCCTTGGAGGTTGGGCGTGGGACGGAAAGTTCCAACCTCCTAATCACACCGGTGGTTCCTATGGCAGCCAGCACCCATCCTGCTGTCTCAGGGCCCACCAAGGTCACCTTATTAGCATAGACTCAGGTACAGTCGAAAGGGGCTTGTTATGAATAATAAAATGTTCCCACTCAGGACCTTCCTCTGGTTTTTGAAGCTCTGTGCTAGGTACGAGGCACAGACCAAATACATGTTGCTTATCTGGCAGGCATGCAAAGGCCCGGGCACTGTGCTGGGACCAGCAAGACAGAGAAACACAGTCTCCTGGAGAAGGCAGAGTGTCAAGGGACCACACAGGGCAAACCAATATGAGCAAAGCTGGAGGTAAACTGGGATCTTTGGGAGCAGAGAAGGGGCAGGTAACCCCGGCCAGAGAAAGTGGGGGGCAGGGGAGGATGATGCAAAGGAAGGCTCCAGGAGAAGGGTCACCCATCGCAGACCTGGCATGTAAGAAATGCCCCTCCAGAGGGACAGATTCTGTGCGGATCACTTTCAGAAGGCATCATGGTCTCTCTTAGGTTTCTTCGTGGCATATGGACCCCCCCCTTCCCCCCCAAATTAGACTCCTCCTCCAAGACCTGGTGAGATGACCACATCGGTGCATGACAGAAGACAAGTCTTCGACAGTCCGCACACTCTTTGTAAGAAAAGCATGGGCAAAGTGTTGGTAATTTGGGATGATTATGTTGCAACACAACGGAAAAATTGATCAATAAACCTCAAGTCAGGGCAGAAAAAGAGATTTATGTCATCCACCGTCAGCACTGGCTATATAGCCATATAGTTTGACACACTGGAAAATTTAATGAAGTGAAACCAACAAGCAGGATTATGTTGATGAGTCTTCAATAAAAGTCGTAAATGTTAAATTAGGCCATGTCGTTTTGATGTCGTAGATTTCTGGTTGCTCTCCCATGCACACAAAGCCTGAAGTTCTTCAGAGAGTATTATTATTGTAATTAGTATTTGCCAGGCAGATGCTGAGCTATCTGCCCCCAAGTCAGGTTCTCCCTGCTGTTGTTACTAACCCTGATTATCTCGAGCCTTCTGCCCCAAGCTGTCACCAAAGCCCAGACAAGCACATTCACGCGTGTCCCTTTATTAGTCCAAAGGTTGGGGAGGGGGGGAGCGGCCGCCTGTCTAAACCAGGCAGGGCCCTTTATCCCACACCCCCTGCTTTGTAAACCCATTTAGTACAGTTATATCAGGAAGTTTAATTAGCAGAAAACAAGTGGGGGTCCCGGCAGGAGCCCAGGCTGCGTCCCCCGCTGGGGCTGGATGTGTTTGAACAGGTGTTGGTGAGGCTTTTTGCACAAAGGACAGAGGACAGATCTGTTCCTAGGGAAAGAGAGACGCAAGGAAGCAAGGTTAGAGCTCTCTTGAAGTCCGAGGGTGCAAAAGTCCGAGCAAGAATCCTGAGATTTATTGGGGGGTGGGGGGTGCTGCTTAAGTCACAGCACATCCCAAACCACGCATCAGTGGGGAGCAGAATGTACAGATTGCCTTGAGTCTGGAGCAGGAGTTGGCGTGGCTTCCTCCAGAAAAGTCTGGAGCTTCTTGGGAGATGGCCGAACACATGAACCAAACTCACGGTACTGTCAAAAAGGCAGGTAGGAAGGGGCACCTGGGTGGCTCGGTAGGTTAGGCATCTGACTTCGGCTCAGGTCATGATCTCGCAGTTCATGAGTCTGAGCCCCGTTCGAGTCTGTTCAAGTCAAGTCTGTGCTGACAGCTCAGAGTCTGGAGCCTGCTTCTGTGTCTCCCTCTCTCTCTGCCCCTCCCCTGCCCTCTCTCTCTCTCTCTCAAGAATAAACATTAAAAAAATTATAAAAATAAGAAAAAGTTTTTTAAAAAGGGGGGTAGGGAAAATACAAGCAGGGTGCACAACCATGTACCCGTTAAAGGCACAATAGCAAGAGAAGAAAACTAACATTACATGAACACTACCAAATGCTAGGTGCTCTGACATACACCAGCCCAGACGGTCTCCTCATAAACTCCATAAGGGGGGTAACTCTTAGGGAACTGAGGCTCAGAGACGTGGAAAAAACCCGTCTATGTCCCTCACCTGGCAAGAGGTCCAAAGCGAGGTTTATCGGATTCAGAAGTGCATGTGATGTTTCTACTAAGTCTTTGTCCACAATCCACTTTCATTTTCGTTCAAGGTAAGGACTGGGAAGTCTACTAGTTTGGTTGAGGTTTATTTCTGTCTCGCTCTGTTCCGTGTTATTACGTCCCTTACTCTGAGACCCGGGTTTCCGGCACCGTCCCTCTCTGAAACATTGCCGGTCTCGTGTCGAAGGAATGAGCTCTGAGGGTCTCACCTAGACGATTAAATGCTCCAGCCTGAAGGGATAGTCATTACTTCCATCCACCACTCATTGGCGAGAATCAACCAATGGCTGCTTCCAACCACAAGGTGGTGGGGAAGCGGCCTCTTACCTACCATGTGTCTGGAAGGCCAAGAGCCAAAGTCCAGGGAACAGTACTAACAGATACCACGGAGTTGATGCAGACGTGGAGTTCTCAAGCCATGTGCTCTGGACTGAAGGTGCCCTCCAAAGTTCACGTTGAAATCCTAAACCCCATTGTGATCGTGTTAGGAGGTGGAGCCTTGGGAAGGATAACGGGGCCATGAGGACGGAGACCGTGTGATGGGATTAGTGCCCTCATAAGAAGACAAGGGAAGCTTGCCTCTCTCCACTCTCCCCCACGTGGGGATACAACGAGAACACGGTCATCTGCAAACCAAGGGTGGGCCTATCAACAGACGCGGGATCTACTGGCACCTTGATCTTTAACTTGCCAGCCTCCAGAGCCACGAGACATAAATGTTTTCTGTTTAAGGCCTCCAGTCTCTGGTAACTTGTCACAGCAGCTGGAATGGACGAAGACATCATGTTCCATGGGATTCTTCAGGCCACTAGAGGGAGAAAGGAGAAGCCCAAACCCATCTCCTACTTTTTCTCTTCTGCATTTATAGAAAACAAACATTTCTATATTAAAAAGTCATAAAAATGGTTTTCGGTTTATATGCTATGTAAACATATGTCCGTGTTCCTTTCAAAACTAGCCCGGCCAGCTCTACTGTTCTGCACCCCCGACCCCCACCCCAGGGCCTCATTAAAACTTGTTCTAAGATAGGGATTCTCACCTTGGTTTCGCTTGAAAATCATGCAGATACTTGAAAAATCTTGATGATGCCCAGGCCTCACCCTAGACCAATTCCATCAGAACCTCTGAGCTTGGGGGCCAGACATAGACAACTCTGTAAGCTCCCCCAGAAGATTCCTCCATGCACCCCATTGAGCACCAGGCAGACCCCAGAAGGAGTTTGAAACTCTGTGGGCTCGTTCTCGTCTGCCAGGTGAGGGCCCTCGGAGAAGCCAGAGATGGGAGTTTGCCTCAGTAGTTACCCTGGCTAATGGTTCCGGCTCTTTCCCAGCAGTGGGAGCTGGGAATAATGCGGGAAGAGGGCCATGGGAGGAGTGCCTAGGGAGGAGGGCCACTCTGGGCCAGGCCTGAGGAAGGCATGCTCCATGAGCACTGTCACTCTGAGCAGAGAACCAGGAAGCACACCTGGAGACAGGTGTCCTCCGTGGGGTCCCAGGTGTTTAAAACCCACATACACTCACACACACACACACACACACACATCCACACTCACACACATCTTTCTTGTTCCACAAGGGCAAATTTTAGGGCAAATGAAATGCAGCCTTTGCCTTGCCCAATCTTTTCATGTTACATGAGAGGAAAAAGCAGCTTTGGAGAAGGTCAAGGAATAGGAGAAGCCCCCTTGGTCCCGGTCAACTCTCCTTAGCTCTATAAAGTACATTAGAAGGTGTTTTTGTTTTTTTGTGTTTTCAAAAAAATTTTTTTAATGTTTATTTACTTTTGAGAGAGAGAAAGAAAGAGAACACACACACACACACACACACACACACACACACGAGCGAGCAGGGAAGGGGCATAGAGAGATGGAGACACAGAATCCAAACAGGCGCCAGGCTCTGTGCCATCAGCACAGAGCCCAATGCGGGGCTTGAACTCACAAACCGTGAGATCATGACCCGAGCTGAAGGCAGACACTTAACCCACTGAGCCACCCAGGCATCCCTGGTTTGTTTTTTAAGAATCCATTCTGTAGAAAAAGAGGCAACCATGGATTCTTCTCTTGGTTGGCAAGGCAAGGAGAAGGGGCCCCTTTGCCCTCTCTTCCTGAACAACTTGTCCTGAAAATGGAACAAGAATCCTTCCAACTCCATGGGTGCAGTGAGGCTTGAGCAGGGTGCTGTGTGTAGAGAAGCTGGGCCATTGCCAGCACTAAGTGCTCAAAAATGTCATCATTATGACCGATCGCTGACCTAGCAGGGGCTTTGTGACCTCACGTGACAGACGTGTTTCGCTGAGAGTATTTTCCCACTGGCAAGTTTGGGGAGGATGCGGAGGTTGGACACACACGGGCTCACACACGTACGGTGGCAAGTTCAGTTGTGACTTGTGAAGCTGGGTTCGTGCTCAGCTCTTTTTCCTGTTGTGGGGGGAGGGGTGCCAGGCTCTGTGTCTCCCGGGAGGTTCAAGGTGCCAGGCCAAAAGCCTGAGGGCAGGTCCTCCCCCTGTGCATGGGGTGACTGCGCTACATGTCCTGCAGAGGCGGGGAGGGCAGGGCCACCGTGGGGAGAGAATGGGGCAGAGCCATCCCTAAGCACAGCTTTGGACAGAAGCTCTTCGGTTGGGGTTCTGGGGGGTCCTCGACTTACTTGTTCTGGGTCCCTCTGAAAGTGACTGGGCCTCCTGGAGGGTGGCTTTGGGGCACACCTAGAGGCTCTTAGCCCCAGCAAGACCCCCCAGGGCCCAGGTGAGGCGCCCACAAGAACTGGACCTGGGCACCTCTTGGGGTGCCCGTAGTGAGCAGCATGGAAGGGTGTCCTCAGTGCCCTGCCACTGCTCTGGCCTTGGCCTTGGGAATGGGAAAGGAGCCCCAACAATGCCTGAGTCCAGTGTCATTGATTTAAATACATAAACGTGCCTTTAAAAGGCACCTGGTTACCCAAGCAGTAGAGAAGAAAGAACTACAGAAATGTTTTCTAGAAAAGCAGAGGGTAGTTATTCTTAGGACTGAGGGAGAAGTCTGTGATTGGGAAGAAGTGTGGGGGTGCTTCTGGGGCTGACAGGGTTCTACCTCCTCTCCTGGGAGGGTATTATATTGTTGCTTAGAAGTCATCATGGGCACAGACCCATCCTGGTGGACCCTGGTGATCCTTCCATCACCCTCCAAAATCTCCAAAGTGGGAGGTGACCCTAGAGAGGCCATGTTCTCTCTCCCAGGTCTCAGCCAAGGAGGGGAAGCAGAGAAGGTCCAGAATTAAGGGAAGGAGGAAAAATGAAAGGTTCTTGGAGTTTCTCTGGCTGTGTGTGGGGCAATGATTTGCTTGAGTCCAGGCCACTCCTGGCTGCCAGGGAAGGCTACTTCCTGGCCCTGCCCAGAGGCTGGCTAGGCCTCCCCCTAAGCGGGTAAGGGTGGGGTGCCGAGGGTGTCTCTGCAAGGGCTGCTGTGGGTTGTCACTTCGTCCCTCTGTTGATCGATCACTCTCAGACTCCAGAACCCCGTCCCCAGTCATCTCCAAGGCCTGGCGGTCAGCCCACTGGGAGCCACCTGGGTCTGGCGACCTGGGTCTGGCCTCTCAGGATGCCATGACTCATCTTTGGCTGGCTTCCTCCAAACACAGCCCCCCCCCCCCCCCCCCCCCCCCCCCCCCGCCATCATGCCCTCTCTGAAATTAACCCCCAAGGGCATCTAAATTTGTGCATTGTCTAGCAAATTCCTCTTGTCATTGTTTTCTAATTATATTTTGCCAGATTTACTTATAATTAATGATGCTAAAACAGTGAAGTGTCATGTTTTCCTATCAGATCGTCAGAGATTACAGATCACTGATCAAGTGATTACCTTGATTACCTTGATTACTAATCAAGTGTTACCATCAAGTGGTGGTAACACTCTGTGAAGTACAAACTGGCACAAACTTTTTAGTGGATGATTTGGCAACATCTACCAATATTGAAACCATGCATAGCTTTTGACCCCTCCTCTTCCCACCCCTCTACAGATGTGTGTATCTACATTATACCTTCATAACTACGAGGAGATGTTCATCATAACATTATTTGAAATAGCAAACGGTGAAACAATTATTGGAAACAATCTAAGTAACCGCAAAGTTGGGCATTCATCAAATAGTGTGTGGCACATCCAAACAATGGAATACAATGCAACCATTAAAAAGAATGAGGTTTTCCAGTATTAACATGGGAAAACATCTGTGATTTATTGTTAGGTTTACAAAAGCAAGTTAAAGACTATAGTATGTAACACATTAAAAAAAAAAATCAGACACCTTTTTAAGGATCTGTATCTACACTCCTAAATCCAGGTGAAATCTGGGCCTGGATGACACAAAACAATTCCAACAGCATTCCCTCCGGTGAGTGAAGTGTTATGGTTTAATAAAAATCATTATCTACAACACCTAAGCTTTGTGTTTCTAACTTAAAGCGTAATGGGATTTCAAAACCAGACAAAGACCCCACTAAAGAGGAGAACTACAGACCAGTCTTCTTGATGAACATGGATGCAACGATTTTCAAGATACTGCAAACCGAATCCAACAAAATGTTAAAAGAATTATTCATCACAATCAAGTGGTATTTATTCCTGGGCTGTGGAGTTAGGTCCAATATCTGCAAATCAATCAATGCGATACATCACATTAATAAAAGAAAAGAACCACATGATCCTCTCAATAGAGGCAGAAAAAGCCTTTGACAAAGTACAGCATCATTTCTTGCTAAAGACCCTCAAGAAAGGAGGTATAGTAGGAACATACCTCAAGATCATAAAGGCCATATAAGAAAGACCCACAACTAATATCCTCAATGGGGAAGATCTGAGAGCTTTCCCCCTGAGGTTAGGAACACAACAGGGATGTCCACTCTCACCACTGTTGTACAATATGGGGTTGGAAGTCCTAGCCTCAGCAATCGGACAACAAAAAGAAGAAAAAGGCATCCAAATTGGCAAGGAAGAAGTCAAACTTTCATTCTTCTCAGATGACATGGTACTCTTTCTACGATTACGTGGAAAACCCAAAAGTTTCTATCAAAAAACTTCAAGAACCGGGGCGCCTGGGTGGCTTGGTCGGTTGAGCGTCCGACTTCGGCTCAGGTCATGATCTCGCAGTCCGTAGGTTCGAGCCCCGCATCGGGCTCTGTGCTCAGAGCCTGGAGCCTGTTTCAGATTCTGTGTCTCCCTCTCTCTCTGCCCCTCCCCTGTTCATGCTCTGTCTCTCTCTGTCTCAAAAATAATTAAACGTTAAAAAAAAAAACCAAAAAACAAAAACCCTCAAGAACCGATACATGAATTCAGCAATCACAGGACATAAAATCAATGGACAGAAATCAGTTGCATTCTTATACACCAACAATGAAGGAGCAGAAAGAGAAATCAAGGATTGATCCCATTTACAATTGCACTGAAAACCATAAAATACCTAGGAATAAACCCAACCAAAGAAATAAAAGATCTGTATGCTGAACACTATAGAAAGCTTATGAAAGAAATTGAAGAAGACACAAAGAAATGGAAAAACATTCCATGCTGATGGATCAGAAGGACAAATATTGTTAAAATGTCAACACTACCCCCAAGCAATCTATACATTCCACACAATCCCTATCAAAATAACACCAGCGTTCTTCACGGAGCGAGAACAAATAATTCCAAACTTTGTATGGAACCAGAAAAGACCCTGAATAGCCAAAATAATGTTAAAAAAGAAAGCTGGAGGCATCACAATTCCAGATTTCAAGCCGTATTACAAAGCTGTAACCATCAAGACCGTATGGTACTGGCACAAAAACAGACACATAGATCAATGGAACACTTTTCCAAAGAAGATACCCAGATGGCTAACAGACACATGAAAAGATGCTCAACATCACTCATCATCAGGGAAATACAAATCCAAATTACAATGAGATACCAGCTCACACCTGTTCGAATGGCTAAAATTAACAACTCAAGAAACAACAGATGTTGGTGAGGATGTGGAGAAAGGGGAACAGTTTTACATTACTGGTGGGAATGCAAACTGCTGCAGCCACTCTGAAAAACAGTATGGAGTTTCCTTCAAAAATTAAAAATAAAGCTACTTTATAACCCAGCAATTGCATTACTAGGTATTTACAGGAGTGCTGTTTTGAAGGGGCACATGATCCCCAATGTTTATAGCAGCACTATGGACAATAGCCAAAGTATGGAAGAGCTCAAATGTCCATTGACTGATGAATGGATGAAGATATGGTGTGTGTGTGTGTGTGTGTGTGTGTGTGAGTGTGTGTGTATTAGAATATATTACTTGGCAATCAAAAAGAATGAAATCTTGCCATTTGCAACAACATGGATGGAACTAGAACGTATCATGCTAAGTGGAATAAGTCAGTCAGAGAAAGACAAATATATAATTTCACTCATATGTGAAATTTAAGAAACACAACAGATGAACACAGGGGAAGGGAAGGAAAAATAAGATAAAAACAGAAAAGGAGGCAATAAGAAACTCTTAACTACAGGATAGAAACCGAGGGTTGCTGGAGAGGTGTTGGGTGGGGGAATGGGTTAAATAGTTGATGGGCATTAAGGAGGGCACTTGTTGGGATGAGCACTGGGTGTTATATGTAAGTGATGAATCGCTAAATTCTATTCCTGAAACCATTATTACACTAACTTGGATTTAAATAAACATTTTTAGAGAAGGTAATGAGAAAAACATTTTTTTAATTTTGATTCTGACAGGTTAACAGATCCTCCCCTTCTTCCACAGCCAACCCCCTTCCCAACCCTCTAGAGCTTCCCATATCCTGAAATACCAGGAAGTACTCTCATCTCCCAAGTAGGGATAGAGATTTAATTAAGAGACTGCTTAGCAAGCAGGAAGTGTCCAGAGGAGGTATAAACAAAGGGTGTGCCTCCTAAATAGCCATTGGTCCCTCCACCCCTCCTCTGTTTTGCAAAGACATCTTTGTGTCTTTCTTTAATCCAATCGTCCCCCTCGATAGAGAAACCTTCCAATTCGCTGGCTGCAGTCCCCTCTAGAACCGCCATTGGCCACACATTCTCTGGGCTCCTTTGTAACTTACCCCTTCCTCAGCAACTCTGTGACAGTCCCCATGTCAAGCCTTGAGGAAAGAGGTTAGGAACTCCTTAAAGGATTTATCTCAGCTGAAATACAAGCTCTTCACCACTGCCGTCCCCAGGTTTCCACAACTGGCTTGTTCCATCTCCTCCTTGAAAGGTCTCCTTCCCTTGAGACCCCGTTTCTAGAATTTTCCTCCCCAACCAAGGCCCATCTCCTTTTACTGAGACTCTTTGTTGACTCTTTTCTCCCACAAGATGGCGCCTTCCTTGAGGGGACCTCAGGAGACTCCAGTCTTTCCAAGATTATACTGCCTGGAACCTGGAAGCATTCAAGATTTATTGATGAAGCTGAGAGAAAAAAAGAGAAACAGGAAGGAAAGAAGGAAGGAAGGAAGGAAGGAAGGAAGGAAGGGAGGGAGGGAGGGAGGGAGGAAGGAAGGAAGGTGGAGGGAGGGAAGGAAGAGAAGAAGGGGATATTTTCCTTTTTTGCAACAGGGTAGACAATCTAGTTCATTTCAATATTGGTCCTCAGCCTTGATTTTTTTTTTTTTTAACTTTTCCTTCCTTTTCTTCTCCTTGACTTCCCTCCATGACTTTTTTCTTTTCTCATCAGTCACTGCCAAGCTCTCTTATGGTCTGTCTTCTCAGCCAGTCTGTCTCAACAATAACAAGCAGCCATTTATAAAGCTCCATGCCAGTAGATTATGTTTGCTACCTCCTACGTCCTTGATTCAGTACTCTGAGATAGGTGTTCTCCCCATTTTACAGAGAGAAGCTGAGGCTACTGGGGGTGGAGCTAAGATTTAATCCTAGGTTTATCCAGTACCAGAGCCCCTGCACACAACCCCAGTGCTCAGATTTACTTTACTCCCATTGCCTGCCCAGCGGGGCCACATTCACACCCGCCACCTTGAAGTGACATCTGCTTGGACACGCCATCCTGGCCTTTCCCACTCTGGAATGGAATCAACACAAGAAAAGTCCAGATAAGTGCTTGATTCTTCTATTTATTAATAGGCGAAATAGTGCTGTGGGGCCCTCCAATACCACCTCCGGGCAACTAGCAGGTTTTTTGAGTATTTTTTTAATTGGTGTGTCTGATTTGTTGTTGCTGTTTTGAACTCAGAGGTTTTCATACCTTCGTTCTGCTTCAATTTCTTGGAGTCCTCATTTATTTCTTCAATGGTTGATGTTCAAACTCTTCCATTTTAGCCCATGGGAACCTTTCAAATTGACTCTTGGGTTCTTCCCACAGAACTTAGTAGTCTCTGATGGTTTCTTTGCTTTTAGGCTGGACAAGATGTCCCAAACTCATCTTGTACATTTCCTTCCCCTAGAACGAGAGGACCTCCAATTCCTCTAATCGTTGCAACAACGTGGATGGAACTAGAATGTATTATGCTAAGTGAAATAAGTCAGTCAGAGAAAGACAAATATGATTTCACTCAGATGTGAAATTTAGGAAACACAGCGATGAACCCATGTCAGATTATAGTCTCATATTTAGAGAGAAGTATACATTGCTGCTGGGATTAGTGATTTTGTTGTTGCTGCTGTTACTGACAGGAGAAGCAGTTAGGTTCGTTAGTTTCGGCTTTATTTGCATATTTTCGAGATCCTTTGTTTTCTTTTTCTTTTTTTCCTTTCGTTTGTAAAAAATGTAAAATGTCTACATTTTCTGGTTAAAACTATGAAACAAGATACATTCGAAAAAGCCAATGTCTCCTGCTTTTTTGTCCCTCCTGTTCTATCCCTCCACTTATAGGTAAGCAATTTTAATTTATATTTGGTTCATCCTCTGTTTATCCTACTTGAAAATACAAGTAAATGTGCATATCTATTTATCATTTACTCATACATATATATTTACACAGAAGATAACATATGATACATTCTCTTCTATACTTCTGAACGTGTTTCTCATATCCATAACTAAACATTGGATGAAAAAAGCAAAGAATTGTCTTGGAATCGACCTCATTGCTTTATATACTGCTCTCACACTGCTGTTTCAGGGCACAAGGTACCTTGGGACAGGGGAGAGAGAGGGTGGCTGGCTGAACAGGGTGACTCTGGGACCACCATTATTTCAGCCACAGCAGCCACATTCCTGTTCCACATATTTGGAATTCCTATCAAATTTGGTCTGAAAAACAGTCCCCACTTTTTTTTTGGAAAAATCCAAAGAGAAAATGGTCACAGGCTAATTACCAACCCAAACTCCCTGATCCTGGTCTCTGAGAGGCTGTCCAGAGAGCACACGCTTCGTGTTAACTTTACTAGGCTGGCATAATCTTACTGTCTAGGGTTGCCTAAGCTTGAGTCCCAAGAAAACCCTGGTGGAAGAGAAACACTCATCTGTTCAGCAACTGAGTGAAGGACCTGACAAATCATCTCGTCCACATTGTCATTTGAGGGAATCTATTTTGCACATTTAGGAAACATCTTTAGCTCTAAGGAAGGGAACAAGAAAATACAAAGGCAGTTGAAGAGGCCGCTAGCATTTAAAGCAAAGTGTCCTTTTGCCTTGAGTGTATAAATCAAAAGTGCTTTCCAGATGGGTTCCTGAATTCACTCAAGAACTGGCAGCCAATGAAAGATAGGCTTGCAGACTGACTCTTTTGTACTATTTGCCATACCTTCCTCTTCCACCTGTGAACTCCATGCATACGCAGACTAACCCA
This sequence comes from Panthera leo, assembly GCF_018350215.1. Lineage (NCBI taxonomy): Eukaryota > Metazoa > Chordata > Mammalia > Carnivora > Felidae > Panthera > Panthera leo. The sequence goes on from NC_056687.1 coordinate 10,918,404, forward strand.
CACCCATGGGCAGGTCTCACTGGACATGTCATCGCTGTACCACTGGCTCTTGACACAATGCCCGGTGCTTAGTAGGTGCTCAATAAATACATTTGGAATGGATGAATGAATGTAAATATTCCTCTTTGTCCTCATGAACCCATCGGAAAGGCGTCATAAATTTGGCTCATCACCGTTAAAGGACTGTTGTGGTTAGGATTGTGTCCCTCCGTCCCGCAAATTATGTGTCAAAGCCCTAACCATCCCCAGTACCTCAGAATGTGACTGTGTTTGGAAAGAGGGTCTTTAAAGAGGTGATTAAAGTAAAATGAGGTCATATGGGTGGGTCCTAATCCAACATAAAGAAATCATAAAGATCATAAAGAAATTAGACCAGAGACATGCACGCACACAGAAGAAAGGCCATGTGAGGACACAGTGAGACAGTGGCCATCTACCAGCCCCGGAGAGAGACCTCAGAGGAAAGCAAACCTGCTGACACTTTGATCTTGGACTTCCAGCCTCCGGGAACATGAGAAAATAACTTTGTTGGTTAAGCTGGCCAGTCTTTGGTATGTTGTTACAACAGCTCTAGCGAACTCTTACGATTGCCAATCTCTGCCCCAGACCATGGCAGAAGCGATGTCAAAGAAACATTTTTTCGTGGTTCGCATTTCCCGTTCCCATATCATATAAGCCAGAAGAAAATTGTTCTCAGTATGTGTTTCGCGGTGCTTTGAAATCCACAGTGTATCTATGTGACTGGCCTCGCTGTAAGAAAGCCCTTTGTGAGGTCATCACGTCACTCTTGCCAAAGCTGCACAGATGGAGACATGCAGGCTTTTAAAAACCCTTGAGAAGACACCATGCCTCATTTTGCAAACCCTCTTTTAAGAAACATCATTACCAGAAATCCATTCGATAACATCAAGAGGAAGCAATGCCTCCAATATTTGAAAACGCTGAAAACACTGCAAAATGATGGATTTAAGACCATATATTTTGGAGAAACCAATATTGCCGAGAGTCTTGTCACCGGAGAAGATTTCAGTGACGGGTGTTTCATGCAAACTCCAACTTGGTGTATCGTGCATGCTGGTGGTAGTCAAGGATGGGTGCCTTGGAAGTACCGGACGTTCCTTAGAGATGAGGTATGCATCAAACAGGAAGACAGCCTCTTCTCTGAGTTCTGTGATGTGGCGAGGAAGGCCTACGGGAAGTGCGCCATTGTGGTCAAAGAGAGAAGGCAGCAAGACAAGAAGAAGCCAGAGGAAGACAAAGAGCCAGAGGCCCAGATCCATGCCCCATCGGTCATTAACCTAACGAGCCTTGTGTGTTGCCCGGAGGTAGCCAAGTCCTGTGGCCACGAACTACTGTCTCTGCCTTCCCTTTACAATTACCTAAACCCTTTAGACTCAGCCTGGTCTTCTTTGAAATGGTTTATCATCAATAACAGAAAGGAGTTTTGCTTTCAGTACATTGACAGTGTCTATTCTTACCAGTACATACTTGTCAGAGATTTAATTAGCAAAGGGATTGAAAGGATAAACCCAAGCAAATGGAAAACCCTAACCAACAAAGTGCGGAGATGGGAAAACTACTATCTTGGTAAATTTTCTTAAGGGTGATTCCTCTAACAAGCGGTTGGGACCATGCTACGGGCAGTCTTTACCAACTCTGCTGGGCTCGACTCTGGACCACTGCAGCCAAAGATACTTCAACAACGACCTCACAGGGATGCTGTGAGGACTGAGGTTTCTAAGAGTGTTGGCAAAGTGCTGTAGGTTTACTGGAGGTTCCATTAAAGCTTGTTGGTGAATTAGGGAATCTCGACTCCCATCTTGTTAAGGCCATCTTGAGGGCTGGTCAGTGGGAGGATTACAACTAAGCCCAAAGGAGCTTGATGGGGAGCAGGGGTGGTCAGAGCTAAAGGTTGTGTGGTCGAAACTTTTAGGTCAGAAAGGAAAAGAACCAAGTGTGCGGTCACAAAAAGGTTGAAATAGTGTGCCAACCAGCTTGAGCCACCAAAATAATCTACAGGGAACCAGTTTGCCATCAGTAGGAGATGTGGTCCAGACAGTGGCTAAACAGGCTTTTTGCTTCCCGTTGCTCGAAAAAAAGGCGTCGGAGGGTGAGTGAGAGACAAGGAGGTTCCAAGGAGGTGAAAACCCATCCAGATGCTCCAAGGTAAGTTGGTTGTCCCATAAAGCACCTGGAAAGCTGTAACAGGGATTGATTCAGCTGGGAGTTGGTGGGTGAACAGGTGAAGTGAACAGGAGTCTGCGGAACCCGTTAATCCAAGAATCCTCCAAGAATCAAGAGATCATGTAACTTGCTCTGGGGTGGAGGAGTGAAGATTTAAATGAAGAGTTCACGGGCACCTGGGTGGCTCAGTCGGTTAAGCATCCGACCTCAGCTCAGGTCATGATCTCATGGTTCCTGTGTTCGAGCCCCGCGTCGGGGTCCGTGCTGACAGCTCGGAGCCTGGAACCTGCTTCGGATTCTGCGTCTCCCTCTCTCTCTGCCAAGTGCCCTGCTCGTGCTCTCTCTCTCTTTCTCTCAAAAATAAATAAACATAAAAAAATTTTAAAAATTCAAATCCAAAGATCACGTGCACAGCCATTATTCACGCTGCCTCTCTACTACTGGGCATTCATTTAATCCCATAATGACCCCATCAGGTAGGTTCTACCATTTCCCCACTTTACAGGTGAGGAGACGGAGATGTTTTGAAGTCAGAGTCTAAAGCCCACAGGCCTAACCACCATTTTTGGCTTTGTTCCCGGAGTATTTGGCGTTTTTTTCCCTCCCACAACATGGCGACACCAGGCGACACCAGCTGACAAAGCAGCCGCCTCCAAGTGGACACCCACGACAAAAAGATATTTCAACACAAAATTGAGCAAGAGGCAGGATGCCTTGCAAAAACACATTATTTTGCAGTGAGAGGGGAAACATGGAAGACTTTTAAGGTTCTCAAACAAGATAAACCAACGGACGCTATTTTTGTTTGAATACCACAATGATCTAATAAGATGAGTTTGGGGTCCTCTTCCCTTGAGACCTGGTTTCATCATTAGGAAGGCACTTAGGGGAAAGAGACGTCAGTATAACCAGAGAGATCAAAAGGACCCCCTTTAATGTGCAACTTAGTTACATAATACTGGATGCAAAATTAAGAAATGCTGCGTAATACCAAGCGTGGAAACTTCCAGCAGAAAAGTCATGGAAAGTACGCTGGGCTTTGGGAGTCGGATAGACCTAGGTGGAATCTCAAGTTTCCAGCTTATGAACCAGGGGACTTTGGACAAGTTACTTCACTTCCCTGAGGCTCAGTTAACTCATTAGTCAACTAGGGTTGAGGGCTTTAAAACTCTTAGCGCAAGCCATGCCTGGCACCTCCTGAGTGCCCCATCAACTGAAGCTCCTGTTATTATAGTCCAAGCTGAGGGCCGGCAAGGATGCCCACGGTTAGACCTGATGTTGCTGACCTCATTTCCTTTTCACTCTTTGGGGAACATTCCTGCTGCTTTTCATCACCAGGGCATAACGAGAGTAGACGCATCTGAAGATACTTTGATCAAAGGAACTTTGTTCTCTGGCATTTCTTTTAAGACCATCTGTGATGGGTTAGGCAGCTGATGGTAATAAGAGGTTTCTTCTGATGGGGAGGACAGGGAGGATGGTGAGCATAGCCAGGACTCTTCGAGACCAATCGCGTGCTACGCCTGAATGAAACAAACAGTAAGGTAACGAGGCACAGCAACCCTGCGTGTGTGGACGAGTCCTCTGGAAGAGACTTCATGAGGTCAGAGGAGCTGCTGTCTCGCTAAGAGGTCGGCTGGTGAGGTATCCCTTCCTCTTCGGCCCTCACCGTCACCCACAACCACATCCCCGCTCTGTCTCCATGGACCATGGTGACTCCCAAGGAGGTGGTGTGTTGGAACGGTCTGTCCTAAAATGAGCCCAAAAGCAAATAGGCAAATGGAGCTGGAGCCCAGTGGATCCTGCCTTGTCCACCCGAGGAAGGTCCAAGGCCTACCCAGGAGGTGCAGACTCCTTCCATGTGTGATCGTTTTAGACATACAAACCATTTTCACGTACTTGACCTCACTCAGTTTAGACGGTCACCCTATATATAGGCAGGGCAGTGATCCTTAAGCTCATCTGCCCATGAAGACAAGTCTAGGCGGTAACTGACTCCCTTAGGGACACCTGTAGTGACAGGAAGGTCAGGCAGAATGCACGTCTTCTCAAGTAACCTTCGCGCCCGTCTCTAGCAGGCTTCGTGGGTTGGTTAGGATTAGGTCATGCTGTGAGTAGTGGAGACCTAACCCACAGAGATTTAACAGAGAAGGCACCCCGGGGAGCTCCTGGGTGGCTCAGTCAGTTAAGCGTCTGGCTCTTGATTTTGGCTCAGGTCATGATCTCCCGGTTCATGGGATCGAGCTCTGCACTGGGCTCTGTGCTGGCAGCACGGAGCCTGCTTGGGATTCTCTCTCTCCCTGTCTCTCTCTCTCTCTGCTCCTCCCTTGCTCAGGCATTCTCTCTCTCTCTCTCAAAAAATAAACACAAAACAAATTTTTTTAAAAGAAGGTACCCCACCTCCACCACAGAAAAATCAAGAAGTGCCAAGGTGGCAGCTCAGGGCTAATACGATGGATCCACGGTCATCAAGAACCCAGAGTCCTTCCACTGTCCTAACATGGTTCCATCCTCATTGTCCCAAACGGCTGCTGAACAAGCCACTGCATCAGCATTCCAGAGGCGGGAGGCGGGGGGCGGTGGGGGGAGCACTGACAGGTCACACATCTGCACCCCCAGCCTGGCGCCTTCATTCTGGGCTCCCCCGGTGGGGTCTCCAGGCTCCTCACGGGGAAGGGGAAGGCTTGGGGACACTTCGCCCCGCTCTGACTTCTACACTCCAGGACCTTCCCTCTGGCCTCCCACCCACACCCCGGGGGGCCCTGAAACCACCAGAGCCTTTGTTTAGGGAGCAGCTCTCTGTCTGGGCGGATCCACCTGACCCCTGGCAGGTGCACGGGGGGGTTGGGAACGGAACGGGGCAGGCCGGCCCTTCCTCCTCGCTTTAGACTCTTGCTGGTGCCATCTGGTACCCTCAGAGTAAGTGGTTAAAGGCTTAACTCTTCCATTTGGAGCCTGTTGCCTCGATCAGCTCCTCGGACGGCTGGCAGCTCAGCCCCCTCTCCCAGCTCAGCTGAGCCGCTGGGGCCCCGGAAGCAGGGAGACACCACAGAGGCTACGGGGGAACAGGGAGGAGGGTGCCTCCGTCCGAGGGGAGAAGGCAGAGGGAGAAGGGATTGTGGAGTCTGGCCCCTCAAGGGCAAGACACAGGGGGCTCTCCCCGCTGCACGCAGCACCCCTCCCACGTTGGGAGCAGAAGGCCTTGTGCCAAGCCGGAGGGGAAACTGAGGCCACCGCCCTGGCTTCCAAGGCCTTCAGTGCCTGGTCCCCAGATGACCCCCCTCCTCGGGCCCTCCCTGCTTCCTCGCACAGCCGGTCCCCCTTCCTCTGTCTCCTTCAGCCCTGATGGAGCTCAAGCTTCCCCCTTTCAGAAAAACTTTTCCGTCCATCCTGCCTTCCCCCAAGGCTACCGAGGTTCCTCTCCCCTCCCGGGAGGTACTCAGCCTGCTGCAAAGTTGGGGATCACAGGACAATTCTACAGGAGCCCGATGCGGGGCTCGAACTCATGAAACCGTGAGATCATGACCTGAGCCAAAACCAAGAGTTGGAAGCTTAACCGACTGAGCCACCCAGGCGCCCCTCTAATATATTTTTTAAAGGTTTTATTTTTAATTTAATTTAATTATTCTTATTTTTTAAATGCTTATTTATTTTTGAGAGAGAGAGAGAGAGAAAGATGGAGTGTGAGTTGGGGAGGGGCAGAGAGAGAGGGAGACGCAGAATTGGAAGCAGCCTCCAGGTTCTGAGCTGTCAGCACAGAGCCCAATGCAGGGCTCGAACCCACGAACCTGAGATCATGACCTGAGCCGAAGTCGGACGCTTAACTGACTGAGCCCCCCAGTCACCCCAGGAATCTGCATTTGAAACTGCCTCTCATGTGTGCTCACGTTGGAGAACCCATCCTGCATTCTTGTTTCCCTCCAGACTCTCTCCATTATCTCCCGGCTTCGCTCCCACACAGGGGCGACCCGGGACCAGCGCCCAAGAGGCGATGTCGAGCAACATCCACGTGATCAAGTCAGGCAAGACATCCTGCTATCAAGGCCCAGGCATCTAGAAACCATCGGGACTAGGGCACCCGGGGGTCCGATGAAGTCAGCGGAGCGTCCCAGTTGGTCTCAGGTCGTGATTTCCCGGTTCCTGAGTTCGAGCCCCGCATCCGGCTCGTTGCTGTCAGTGCAGAGCCCGCTTTGCATCCTCTGTCCCCCTCTGCCCTCCCCACGCTTGTGCTATCTCAAAAATAAATATTAAAGAGAGAGAGAGAGAGAGAGAGAGAGAGCGTCGAGACTGAATCATTTAGGCAGCTATGTTTCCGCAGAGATGAGAATTTGGATACTCTTCGGGGGAGAGGTAATGCTTTTTAACACACTCAAGATATTTTCGTTTGAACTATTCAGTTCCTGAAATACATCATATATGTCTCTGCCTCTCTGCCTCGATAAGCAAAGTAGTTGAACCTTTTCTTAGTGACTAAGGTCATCCTTGTGAACGTAAAGTCATAACGTGCGGTGGTCCCGGTGTGGGGCCGTCGGCCACTGTGTCGTCTGGCACTAGGTGATGGTACAGTGACTTCTCAGGCTCGGTCCGCTTCACAAAGACCACCTCTTTCGTGCCGAGGCATTTCTCCTGCGAACAGCCTTTTCATTTCTGCTTCCGATATGTTAATCAGCTTGAAACCAACAGAGAGGGGTTAGGACAAGTCTAATAAGATTAAATGGGATCTGTGTAAGGGGTCCCGGAGCTCCCCTGGGGGGAGAGAATAGGTTTCAGTTTCGCTCTCAGAAACCTCTTCCGGCTGCCCGGGGGCGGTCTTCTTGTGGATCCACTCACAGTTAAGGTCGGAGAGCTGCTGGATCGCCGCAGACCGGCTGGGGTCCTGGCTGTGGGCTGCACCGATCTCTCTGTCCTGTCCACCTACATTCATCCACGCACAGCCTGCATCCCGCCAATTATTTAAACTCAAACAATACATCTACCGACTTTGTGTGTGGTTAATGGTTTAAGCAGTTCAATCCTTAGGTCACCCTCTACCAGATTTTCCAAGATAACCCCATGTTCCACAAATTCCCCAGTTTTCAGTCCCCTAGGAAAGCACCTGTTTAAAATAAACGTGGATCATCTGGTTGGGCAGATTGACTCTCCGGGAAAAGGGTACAGCCCCCCTCCTAGGATTGATGAGGCAGCCAGCAGGGGGTGCACGTGGGAGGAAAGGTACCCAGAGGTACCCCGTGTGCTGGAAGCCAGGGATGCCCTAGACCTGCAGAGAGGGAAGGAAGCAGAGACAGAGGTCCCAGGCCAGGGTGGGTGGGTCGCCTGCCAGGCTGGAGAGGGCACCGCGACAAAGGCGGGAGGGTTGGCCGTGGCCCAGGGTCAGTTCTGGACCCCACCTGAGGAACTCGGGGAACGTGGGGACCAGGGCGCAGAAATCCTAGGGCATTCCACTTCTGTTCTGAGTCTGTTTGTGCTCCACGAGACCCAGGCCACATGGGCTCTGGGGATTTGTAGCTTGTTGGGTCAGAACCAATTCTGTACCTAGAATTTGATCCTATGTCAATGCTGCTTCCTAAATTGTGGCTAAGAGCATCCAGTAACCACAGTAAAATTTAAGAACGATAGAATTCCTTTTACCTCTCTGGTTTAAAATTCGAAGTTCTGTCAACCGGGGCCAGAGTGGGCTGGACACCCATTAATACACAGCTGCTCCTTGAATGCAGGGGTTAAGGATGCCAGTCCCCTGCGTAGTCAAAAATTCACCTGTATTCTTCGTAAAACTTAATAGCCTATCGTTGACCAAAAAGTCTTACTGATGGACATAAACAGCTGATTAACACGTCTGTTGTGTATGTATTATACAATGGGTTCTTTTCTCTTCATCTTTCATATCAGCTCTTATTCTGCAAATGGTTACATGTCATTTCTGACCATGAATTTTAAAAATGGTTTCTTCCAATTTTATTTTTGAATAATTTATTGTCAAGTTAGCTGATATACAGTGTATACAGTGCAGTCTTGGCTTCGGGAGTAGATTCCTAGGATTCATCTCTTACATACGACACCCAGTGCTCATCCCAACAAGTGCCCTCCTTAATGCCCGTCTCCCATTTTCCCCGTCCCCCCACCCCCCCCCCACCCCCATCAACCCTCAGTGTGTTCTCTGTGTGTAAGAGTCTCTTATGGTTTGCCTCCCTCTCTGTTTGTGGCTTAATTTTCACTGGAGGGTATTCTGCTACGTGAAATAAGTCAGTCAGAGAAAGACAAATATCGTATGATTTCACTCACATGTGCAATCCGAGAAACTTAACAGAAGACCATAGGGGAAGGGAAGGGAAAATATAATGTGTTCTTCAAGCAAGCTAGGGAAAAAACCCATTAAAACCGTAAGCAAAATACATTGACAGCACTGTATTTATGGAGAAAACCCACGTACAAGTGGAGCCCTGTGGTTCAAACCTCCGTGGCTCAAGGGTCGATTACACACCCATGCAAATGTTCCACGTGGCCACCAGCAACGGCACCAAACCTTCCCCCAGATGTATGGCTTTGGTTACTGCTTTCTCATCCCTGATCCGCTCTCTAATCGAGGGAAGTGAGACATCGTGAATCTTTTGGCAGAGATCTCCGTCTGTGAGGTGCTGAGTCAAAAAATCTTAGGATCGCTTCTCTCAAACCTGAAAGGCTCCCTGGTTCATCCCTCCCCTTCGTCTCTTATCGCAAATCCCAACAAGCACACGGGGTGGGGGTGGGGGGGGGGAGAGGACCGTGTACACCCCGCTCTTCTAACTCTGTCACAGCAGGACTCGGGGACGCGAGTTCTTCCTAGACTCCCGCCCAGTGTGGCCGATGGGTCTCACCCTGCAGCCCTCCCCACGAGGACCCTCCTGGGTCAGCAGAGGCGCTAACGTGGCTTGGGCAAGTGGGGTGCGGCCTCCCTCCACCCCAACAATGGAAACACGGCCGGAGGCGGGCCGGAGCAGGGCAGCGTGCGGGAGGGCAGCACAGCAGAGGGCCGGAGAGCCGGGGAGGGCGGGTGGCCGAGGCTCCCACCCCCGGAGCAGACGCCACTTCTCCCTCCGCCCGGTCCTGGGTCAAGAGCACCTGCGATCCCAAGAAAGGCCGGGAGGGGTGCAGGTTGGCAAAACTCCCTCCCCTCACAACACCGGGCGGGGGGTGGGGGGTGGGGGTGGGGGGCGGTGTGTGTCTGCGTGAGACACAAATGCTCTGGCTTATTCCAGAGACAGAGACAACGTTTTTACAAAGGTATTTTATTTCAGTAAACAAAATACTGGTTCTTTCAAGGGCATAAAAAAATGCATACAATTTTAAGTTAAACCTATAGGTTGGGAGTCTATCCTCCGACACCCCATTCAGTAAGGGTCTCCGCTTCCTTCTCAGCTGGGGTCCACTCAGGCTGACATTTAAATCGCAAACTCTAGAAAGGAAGACAAAAAGGGTGGGTATGAAATGTCTGATTGAACACCGACGGAGGTTTGACCTGCTCAGCGCTGACCCTGGCGCTCAGCCGGCTCAACGTAACAAACAGAAACCACCGCAAGTTTATCTATTAAAAGAATGTTATTTTCAACATCCCGGTTTTCTGCCCTGGTTTAAAAGCAGGTTCGAGGCTGGCAGGAAGATGAAGCGTCAGTCTCGCGGCAGCCCCCGCGCCCCGAGGCCTCTGCGGGTGCCGGTGGGAGGGAAGCGCTCGTGGCCCCACATCCCATCTTTCCTTCTTCTTCTTGGTCTAACGCAAAATGAGGGCTCTGGGGGCGCCGGGGTGGCTCAGTCGGCTCAGGTCATGATCTCACGGTCTGTGAGTTCGAGTCCCGCATCGGGCTCCGTGCTGACAGCTCGGAGCCTGGAGCCTGCTTCGGATTCTGGGTCTCCCTCTCTCTCTGCCCCTCCCCCTGCTCGTGCTCTGTCTCTCTTGCTCTCAAAAATAAATAAAACATTAAAAAAAATTAGACTCTGCCTGAGACGGAAATTCAACCTACCACACATTTCAAAGAGAACTGCCCTCCCTTGATGGTTTTAGTTTTGCAATGCTCCCTCTTTCCTCACCCCAGTTGCCCACTCCTGGGTTTCAGCCAGTAAAACACCATTTCCAAAAAAACCAAGGTTCTGGCCAGGGACGGCGTGGGGGGCAATGACAGAGGAGGGGATTCTGGGCCCGGGGTGAGGACCGGAGAGCCTCTGTGCTTCACAGTCTCTCAGTGCACGTCCCTGCACTCGGGAAGGGGATGCAGCCGGGGTGAGGTCCGGTGGGCCCGTGTCTGACCTGGGTTCGATCCTGACTCTGCTCTTCACGAGGCAGAGGGCCAGCCCTTTCTCAGTCTGAACGGGCCCCGCAGAGCTATCAGCAGTAAGCGATAAGCCGGCCAGCTGAGAAATGCTGAGCAAAATGCTAGCCACACAACAGTCATTCAGTAAGTGTTGCTACGATTACTAGTCGTGTGCCATTAACCTCCACAGGTCCAAACTTTTTTCTTTTAACATTTATTTATTTATAATAAGAGAGAGAGAGAGAGAGCGTGGGCGGGGGTGGGGCAGAGAGAGAGGGAGACCCAGAATCCGAAGCAGGCTCCAGGCTCCGCTGTCAGCACAGAGCCCGACGCGGGGCTTGAACTCACGGAGTGCGAGATTGTGACCCGAGCTGAAGGCTGACGCTCAACCGACAGAGCCACCCAGGCGCCCCTACACCTCCACAGGCCTAAAGATCCTCTACGGGAGGCACCTGGGTGGCACAACTGGTTAAGCATCCGAGGCTGATTTTTGCTCAGGTCATGATTTCACAGTTTGTGGGATCGAGCCCCGTGTTAGGCTCTGTGCTGACAGCTCGGAGCCTGCTTGGGAGTCTCTCTCTCCCTCTTTTTCTCTGCCCCTCTCCTGCTCTCTCTCTCTCCCTCAAAATAAATAAATCAACATTAAAAAAGGTTTTTAAAAATCCTCTATGGGAATTCCTATTTACAGAAGCATGGTATCTCCGGGTGGAGAGGGGTTAGGAGATCGCTGGCCCAGTGGCTCCTAGAGTGACACATTGCTGAAAGGGCTGTGTTAACTAACTAAAATTTAAATGCATGTTAACTAACTAAAATTTAAATAAAAAATACACCTACGTATGTTAAGAAAGAAAAAAAAGAAAGAAAAATCCCTTAATGGTTTTTCAAAAGAACAGATGTCTACACCCACGTAATGGAATCTCTCGGGGGTTGGGGCCTGGAAATCTGCACTTTCAACAATTCTGATCAGGAGCCAAGTTTGGGGACCGCTGATCTAGAAACCTGTCACCGTAGTTGAATCCTCAAATTTTCAGAGCAGCACAGAATTCAACCCGATAAATGGAAGAAATCAGATCACACACCAGAACTAAGGGAGGTGCTGATCATCGTCTGTTCACTCTGTGGTGGGCGTTTCAGAACTACTTCCTGGTGCCTTAACTCAACAGATGTGCTCTGGGCACCTCTTGGGTGCTGTGACAGGCCCAGGGCTACCGCGACGAGTAAGACTTCACGCTTACATGAAGAGGTTGTTGGGAAGGACCCTCTGGTACTAACAAGCCAAGGCCAAGGGGCCGGAAAGTCTCCCACGGTCAAGGAGTGGCCTGCAGAAGTGTGGGGAGTGAGCACTGGAGGGGCAAGAACACATCGGGAGGGGATTTCTATGCCATTCCTGGGAGTCAGACTTTCTCCTGAAGATCGAGCAGGGTTTGTTCATCTTAGGTACGGGCCACAGACCTGTGACCCCACCTCCTCCCCGCCCCCGTCTGCAATTTGATGTGCAACTGTAGGTGTTTCTACTATGCGTGCTTCTGCTGGGAGAAGGTCCACGGCTCTCAGGAAATTCTCAAGAGTTCTGCGACCCAACACCTGCTCAGCCCCGCTGCCTGGATAAGGGAGCAGCGCCCAGGCTTCGAGCAGAGGCGGGCACAACCTAGCTCATCTGCACCCAGGGTGCAGGGGGCCGGGATCTGCACGCCTCCCCTCCCGCAGATGCCCCTCATCAGACAGCAGGTGGGTCTCACGCGGCCTTCAGACTGGAGGCAGGAGGGGTTCTCTGACCCCCACGTCTGTGCCTCGGCCCACCCCGGCCCGCTGTAAATTTTGCACGAGCAAAGTCCCCATACCTTTGATTTTTCCCTCTAGTTATCTTTCTTCTCTGACTGCTTCTTTTTTTCAGCTTCCAGTTTTGCTTCTAATCTTTTCCGTTGGTAGATTTTGACTCCAGCAAACGCCAGGCAGAGAATTAAGGTTTTTGCTGCCAAGATATACAGCAGCAAGGGCATGTGTTCAAGGACCTTAAAGAAGAAAGCAAGCATTCTAGATGTACTATGATTGAGAAGGAACGTTTCTGTTACATTCCCTCGTTTAGCAAACCCTTACCGCACACCTGTCACGTAACAGGCACTAGGCCAGCTGCTGGGGCTACGCTGGCGACCAGGACAGACGCGGTCTAGTTTTCCCTCCACCCTCCACCGCCCCCTTGCTGCTGGCTTCGTGCGCGAACCACCCACGGGCCGCAGACGTAACTGTGGTCTCCCACGACTGGACCAGGCCCTGGGCCGGTCACCCCGGCCCCTGCTGCCCAGGAGGCACTGCGGTCCAGTGAAAGCAGCCGGAGCTGGGGTGGGGGGGGCGCAGGGGGGCCCGGGCTATAGCTCTGCTCTGCCACCGACTGACCACGAGACCTGGGTCAGGCACTTGACTTCTAAGCTTCTGCCTCCTCAAGGGAGGTGGGCCAGACCCCGTCTCTAGATTCTCCGATCCTAGGAGGCTACGATTTCCTCTTGGTTGTAGCCACTCATCAGCATCGGCGCTTCAATAAATATAAAAATACAGTAAAATTCAAAACATGAAAACTGAGCTACTCATTAACTGTTCCCATAGTTTCCGGTTAGAGGGTAAGTTCTGACCCATGGGCCACAATGGCGTCCGGGGAATAACGATGGATTTGAATTACTGTCTGTACTAGTAGGTACGTTACGATGTTAGTGCACATAGAGCAACAGTATCTCAAGGGAAACACTATACTTGTTTCATAAACACGGTTAGCGTGACCTGAATGATAACTGTGAGCTTTTCGCGTGAGTAAAAACTCCTTCCCGAATAAAGGTGTGCTTTAGTTGAGTGGTCACTTATTCTAGAGGATTAATTAGGGAGGATTTATTCCAGTGAAATCAGTAAACTGCCAAACATAACTTATTATACGCAATTCCCATATAAGGAGGTCCTACTAGATTCTACTACAGAAAGCACATTTGTCTCTCCTTCTAACAGAATGAGTCCGTGAAAACTTCAGCTAGCCGGGAACAATATGCTCACAGAGCGGGAGGGCCGGGAGGGATTTTAAGCACGACTTAAATCTACCACTTGTTTGCCTTACAAACAAGGACAGTGAAGCTCATGGTCGGGGAGAGGCCTGCGTCACACAGCCGATTCACGATGAGGCCAGAGTCAGAATGAAATATTCTAACCTCGATGCCGGTCTTCTTTCCCCTGCTTCCCGAGTTTCAAGGAAACGGACTTAATGAAATCATAAATTACGTACATACGTGTTCGCACAATTTTATTACAATTCTTTAGGCTTAGACCTAGATATAGATTTCACGCTTAGATGTCGTGGCGTCAGTGAGGCCTACAGGGAGCTCACTGGGCGCTACGGGCCTCCCCTACAGGTTCCTCCCATAGCAGGCGGGCTCCCGGCTCCTGTCCCCGGGAGGCAGACAGACTGTCCTAATTTTATGGCTGAGAAAGTGTAAAGTCTGGAACGGTGAGGGTCCGACCGAGCTCAGACCGCTCCAAAACCTGAGCTCTCTTTATCACTACACTGTAAGGTGCATCATCCGCTCCCCACGCTCACCAATTTTGCTATGAAATTATACAAACAAACGACGTCTGGGCTACTGAATTTACTAAAGCCGACTGCAATCACTACCTCTGAAATGATTTAACAGGCTACTTACGGATATTTGAGGACGACGGCAAGGTGGTACAGCAGGAAGAGAACGGACATCCAAAGGAGGAATCCAAATATTTCAATTGTTTTAATTTAACCAGAACAGTCAGAACCCAAGAACACTGAGCAGCTGGGTAACAGTGTCCAAGCACAAAGTCATTTTCACAGCAAAGAATAAATACAACATACGCACTGAGAAAGACCACTCGAGCAACAGTAGAAGAAACTGAACACCTTGCAAAAGTGAAACTTTCCATCGTGACAAATATAAGCAGCTTGGAACGCGGGTCTGCCTCACTCAGACTTAGAGCTAACCTCCGCTACCTCCCCCCAGTAGCCCTCTAATTCCTGTATTTTCTTGAAGGTTCTCAGTCGAGATGAGGCTGGACGCCATGTTTACAAACCAGCTATGAAAGAAAAAAAGCGTTAAATGTGCTTTTATTTTACCTCCTTGGCGGCAAAAATCAAGCAGTTCAGAGGCGGAAACCCCCTTTGATGTTCATGGGGTTGATCTAGGCCAACAGAGCACTAATCCACATGGGAAAGTCACCCCTCCAGTTCTCCCCATCTCCACGGCTGAGGCCGTGGAGTCCTACTATGACGGAGCCCACATCACAGCTCACGGTTCCCTGTGATCTAAACATCAAACGGCTCAGTGACGGGAAATGTAGAGCTCAACGGGAAGTTAGAAAATACACTGAATTGGGAATACATCAACAAGTGGACAGAGGCAAGTGGTGTGGGTACTTACGTTCTTTCTAAAGGTAGTGGAGAGGAGGCAGCGCGAGGCAGGGGTTTCAGGACCGGGAAGGGGGGCAGAGAGGCGGCAGCAGAGGTCAGGGGCCCCCCTTCCCCAGGCTTAAAGCAAAGGGTTTCAGGGCTGCACTCCTGCCCCTCTGGGGGACTGAGCTTCAGTTGTGCTAAATGTCTGCCTTTGATTTCTTTCTAACAAACCCCTCATTTTATTTAACTTTTTTAGAGTTTATTTATTTTGAGGGAGGGGGATGGTCAGAGAGAGAGAGGGAGAGAGAACCCCAAGCAGACTCCACACTCAGTGAAGAGCCCAATGCAGGGCTCAATCTCATGAACCATGAGATCGTAACCTGAGTCAAAATCAAGAGTCAGCCTCTTTAACCAACTGAGCCGCCCAGGCTCTCCCTGTCTCGGTCTCAAAACCAACCAATCTTCAAGGGGGTAAGTGAATAAAATATTGTGGGAGTGGGCGAGATCTATGCCAATTTTTAAAAGTTTTTTAGATCTATTTATTTATTTTGAGAGAGAGAGAGAAAGTAGGAGTGGGAGAGGGGCAGCAAGAGAGGAGACAGTGAGAATCCTAAGCAAGTTCTGCACGGAGACCAGCGGGCCCAACGCGAGGCTCGAGCTCACGTACTCAGAGATCACGACCTGAGCCGAAGTCGGATGCTTAACCGACTGAGCCACCCAGGCGCCCCATACCAATTTTTTAAAATAAATCCCCAAATCTCGTGTAATGAGAGTGGCTCATTTTTTGAATAATTAGCAAATACTGTCGCTAATGCGCAGTACTGACTGTCACTGATGCCACAGGCCCCCTGAGCCAGAAAGGGAAGCCGACAGGATGTACCGCGGGCTACATAATCCTGCTGCCTTCCAGAGCCTCATGCAGTCAGGGTGCGAAGAGAGGCCACTTCTTCCCGACAGTACAGGGAAGGGCCCCCTCTTAAACATGAGGTGGTTCCCAGGCAGCCACAGAGCTATGTGTCTGCTCGAAGTCGGAAAGGTTTGGGCAGATTCTGTCCCTGACATAAGAAAGAACGCCTTCTGTCACCAGCAGGATTGGCCTGGGTGGTCAAGTGGGTTGTCCATCATTCTACGATTAAAAACGTTCTCTGTGGCCTGCCTTAGACCAGTGGTAGCCCCAGACTAAGTGATCAGGAACTTTGGGGGGTGTGTGTTTTAACACCGTCTGTGTTTTAACAAGTCCTCTGCAAGCCTTCAGTACCAGTTACTGCCTCTTGTCCCCACTGACTGTGGCCACCACAGAGAGGACAGGCCCTTCCCTAAATCCCACCCCACGCCGTTTTCTGCTTCTTCCCCTTGTATCTCCTTGCTGCCTCGTCTTTCCTTCCCAGCCTTTCCACGGTGAGTTCTGGAATCCCAATATTTGCTAAACAAACGCTCCAACATTTTCAACCCCTTCAAGAAGTCCTCACTCTGCCTCTTAAATTCAACCAGGCTTGTCCTGGAGAAAAGTCCCCATGGTCCGTCCTTCTGCATGGTCCCCCCCAAACCTTTGCCCCAAAGAGCTGGGGAAGCAGAGGGGTTCTCTATCTCCTAGCCCCCCCCGGTCCTGCTTCCACACCTTCCCAGGGAGCCTTGCAATGGAAAGCTGGTGGATGTTTTGAACAAGCAAATGCTCATAATTGCAAAAATACACAGTGAGATCCTAAGTTTGAAAACACACACGCTACACTTACAAATATGGACAAAACACTAGAAGAAAACACACCAAAATTGTTAATAGTAGCCATCTCTAGACGGTGAAGACAACACGATTTTTGCCGGATATCATACTTTCAAAGACTCTACAATATGATCTATTTTAGTGGCTGCTCTCTAAACCAACAGCTACCACACCCCACCCACTTTTGGGATTTGATGCGATGATTCTCCTTCCCTCTGTAAAACCTGCTGGCTGCTGCCCGCAGCCCGCTGAATGCCCCGCAGAATTCTGCCCTTGGCCCTGTGCTCTCATCTGCTGAATCTGTTCTGCAGAGGACAGCTATGTTTATTCCCCAACTAGTTTAAGTTGAACTTGATGTTATCATAGGTAATTTTTGTAAACACAACACTTAGTGAAATATGGCTATATTTTATAGAGAAAAAACTTGTTTCCATGAGAAGTAAATCAAACGCTTTCAATGCATTTTCGAGTTTGAGTTGAAAAAAAAAAAAAAAACAGTGCTGTTGGCAACACAAATGTAAAAGATTAGGGAAGACGAGATAAAAATCTGGAAAGATTTTGTATGTAGGTTGTTTCATAACATAGTAACCCACTTGAAAGAAACCAAAATGTGAAACTGTAGGTAAAACTTTACAGGCATGGTTTTTGCAAGAAAAGTGAGGCAGATCTGAAGTCAGTGTACCCCCATTCAAAGAAAGGGCCTAACCCCCCTCCAAAAGTCTGGTGACTAAATGAACTTTTATATGTTTTAACTTAAAATTAAATATTAAATAGTATTATGATTCCTGCTTTAATTCATTTTTTCTTTTTAATCAACCCACCTCTACAGCACTGTTACTCTCAATTTAAAAAAAAAAGCTTTTTTTTTAATGTTTATTTTTGGGGGGGGGGAAGAGAGAGAGAGAGAGAGAGAGAGAGAGACAGAGCATGAGTGGGGGAGGGGCAGAGAGAGGGAGACACAGAATCCGAAGCAGGCTCCAGGCTCCGAGCTGTCAGCACAGAGCCCGACACGGGGTTCAAACTCAGGAGCTGCGAGATCATGACCTGAGCTGAAATCGGATGCTTAACCAACTGAGCCACCCTGGTGCCCCCTACTCTCACTTTTTACAATGAGGAGAAAGAAAAAACCAAGCCACAACGTATAAATTAAAAGCATACTCACCTTCCAGTTCATGCTGGGCCAATTGCGAAGTCACTCCTGGTCGACGTGGGCCTGCTCAGACAAGCACATGGAGAGAGGAACTGGGAGGTCAGGTCTTGCTGTTCTGGGGGGGGAGAGAAGAAACAGGTCACTTTGGGTTTTCCAGATCAGTCCACCTTAGGAAGCCTTCCCTTTGATGGAGAGAAAGGGCACATGAGCAAAGACAGCAAGCCCCACAGAGAGGAGGGTTCGGGGGGGGCCCCCAGCAGGGGACCCAGAGCCTGGTGGAAAGCAGATGGCCCGGCTCAGGGAGGAAAACGGGCTTGGCTCTTGGTGAGCAGAAAGGTCTCCGTGGCTATTTTTTGCCTGGGCTGGGGGCACAGCCCCGAGCAGCGGTGGCAGTGTTGTGCCTGAGGGGACAGGTGCTCCCCCCCCGCCACGCATCTGTGGACAGAAGAGCTCCCAAGTCTTCTCCACCCACCTCCTGTCCTGAGCAAAGAGCTGGCCGGCGGATGAGTGCCTCTCTTTTTTCAAGTCCTCTGAGTGTTAAGCTCATCTTGGTGTTTAAAAAATATCTGGAGGGGAATAAATGATACGCAAAAAAACTGTCCTCAGGAAGTAATTCCTATCTAGAATCTCATCTAAAATGTGAGGAAGCAGCAGGAAATGACAGGTCAGGGGACACAGCTGGAGCACAGCATCTGCTCCAAGGCCTTGTATGTCATTATTCTTATGCTACGGCACGTACCCCAAGAGTCAGAAGACTTGAGTTCTGGATGAAGAACCCACGCACTCTGGTAAGTGACTTCCCTCCCGGGGCCTTGGTCCCATCTGTAAATGAAGAAAGGGGGTGTCAGCCAGATGGGCTCTAGGGCCCTGACTTTTTTCTGAAATTTGGCAACTTACAGTATACTCAGAGCTTCACGTCACGGTGCCTGGCTGCACTACGGCACATTAGCTGTGCAAACTCATTTAGTTTTCACACGAGCTCCGGAGAGAGATTTATTGTTCTGTGTCAGAGATGAGGCAACAAAGTTTATGTAACGCGTCCAGGGTCGCACAGGGACTGGGATTTGAACCCATCCAGTGTGGCTCCAGAGTCTTACCCTGATATAGGCAGAAAGCTTTGCAAATTCAAAAATCATGGGGATGCTTGCCTTTAAATGTACTTAGAATGGAGAAAAGGCACAAGAAAAGGTCAGGCCTTTAGAATGGGGATACTAAAATGAACTTCGGGGAAAGTGTTTTATTAAAACTTTTACTTACAAAAGCATGTAAGTATAGAAAATTCATACCTCATCGATTCAAGGTCATAGTATCTGGAAAACAGGCTGGTGGTTGGCACAAGATAACCGAGTTTTCCCCATGACTTCTTTCAAAGCCAGATAAGTTCATGATAGGAACGTACACCATAAATCTCTTTAAATGGGATGACGTGATTGAAGGTGCTCGTTTTCTTCATGGATAAATGGCCTATTTGTCCTCAAGTAGCAGGAGATTCTGACTTGCACTGGAGAAACACGTTCCTATGACCTGTTGCTAGAATTTTCACTTTCAGTAATCTCTGATAATCTCAGGGCTTAGCCGTGTTGTAATTGAACAATGTTTAAGGTTATGTAAATTTTATTTTTACAACTCTTGCTCTAACGGAGCTGTGTACAAATACAGTAGGTAAGTTTGGCTGTTCTTTATTTTCTGCGGTCATATTAATGTATTAATGTAATTAATTACAAGAATTAATGTAAGAATTAATGGATTAACGTAAGATATTGATTCCCAAGGTCAAGGGCAACAAATAGGTCCAAAAAGCTTATGAGAGGAAATTAAAAAGAACACCCCATGGGATGCCTGGCTGGCTCAGTTGGTAAAGCATGTGACTCTTGATCTCGGAATTGTGAGTTAGAGCCTCACAATGGGTGTAGGGATTATTTAAGAAAATGAATTAAAAAAAAAAAAAAAAAAAGAGTGTTGACTTAAAAAAAGAACACCCAACGGTCTGGCCCTCTGGCAACCAAATATTACATTTACTACTGGTGTGACCTTGGACAACTCACTTGGCCTCTCTGAGCCCCGCATCTCTCATTCGTAAATTCTTCAGAGACTGGATTATAAACACTAAGCACAATGCTCAGTACATGGAAAACATTTCAATAAATATCAACCATTAGTGTTATGATAAATATCTCTCCTTCTGCTAATGGGCATGCCAAGCTTAAGAACCATAAACAAGAGGCAACCAGAGCAAAATGCAATCAATGCAAGATAGCAGGGACCAAGAGAACTGGAGAGCTGGATTCTATTCTTGGTGGCACCAATGGCAGGCATGTGACCCGGGGCAAGCCATTAACCTCTCTGAACCAAAATGTTCTCATTTTAAAAATCGGAATCCAAGGAACAACTCTGCAACTCTGGAATTCGTTAAGTCCCCATTTTCTCTGATATCACACAATCTGACTATGAAAATTTACTGGCAGTTGCCTCAGCTTCATACCTAGGGTGATGAAATTCAAGCTCTTTAGAAGGAAACATATTTAAAGTCAACTTGCAAAAAAAAAGTAGTGGGAGTGATGCAGTGAGCGGGTGGGAGACAAGAGGGCTGATCAGTCCAGCTCATTCCTACCTGCTGCCTCCAAATGATAACTTTCCTCTTCTCGCTTCAATTGCATGCTCTAACTCTAACTTTTGTAGCACCTGGCAGGACTTCAGCAAATGAGAACCGAGACAGCTAAAAATATCAGCAGGCTATTAGCTCCACTGCCATATGTATGTCTGATGCAATATTAGCCACAGAAGGCAGCTGGTATCTGAGGGCCGAACTGCAGAAGCCAACAAGGCGTGGACACTGTTGAGGCATAAAAACTGTGAAGTGCAGGAGGTTTTAGACTTCCCCCGGAACTATGCACCATTCAAGCTAACTTAAATCTGAAAAATAACAGTGGCTCAGATAGAAGCCTTTGCTTCTATCATTTTTTTTTTTTTTTCCTTTGCCAGATTTATCCTAAAAACCGGAAAAGCTCTCCGTTTATTCAGGTTAGGACAATGAAAGCCATCTGGACAAAATACTGTCCAGAATCTACGTTTTCTTCTTGGCACACCCAGCAAACTCCAGGGTGGTCAGTCTCCTGCTATCTACGCTCATTCCAGCCGCTAATTAGGCCGTGTCAGAACGTTTCGGAACATGTTCGCATTCCCGGTCTCTGCCCTTTTCACCCCAGCTCTTCACCCAATCATTAGACGTTGGGTGGTGCGAGGAGGAGGGAGTTGCAGGTGAACCCTGGGCATCACTCCGTCGACCTCTGAGCCCCACTACCAGGTCACCTGCGGTTCCCAGGGCCAGAGAGGCTGGATCTCGGCTCCTCCATAACCGACCCTTGGGGAGTAACACCTAACCCGCTGAGACCCGGGGATGAGGGCCAACGGCGGCCGTCGCTTCCCCCACCCATCCACATAACAGGGTGTCCGGAATATTCGCTCATCTCTCCAAACCCTCCGTCCGGAACAACTCTGGGCCCCGTCCGGACCTCGTGCCGGCCTAAACACAGCGCCCCCGGCGCCGGATCCGCGGATTCCGCGGCGCCGGGACGACCGAGCCAGGCCGGGGCGCTCCGCGGGTGGGGCCGCGGCGGCCGTCACCCTCCCGGTCCCCACCCGGGAAGCCGGCGCCGCGCGGCAGGGGGGCCGGCTGGCGGGCATCCCTGACAGAACAGCAAACGCGGGGCCGACCACCGGACTCCCCAGCGCCCCCCAAAAGCTGTCGGGCTTCGGGTCAGGATCCCGCTGACCGGATGTCACCCACTTACAGCTCCAGGCCGCGGAGGCTCCTGCGCCGGGGACTGCACAGGAACGGTCACTCGCTCAAGGCGGCGGGGAGACTACACGTCCCGACATGCACCGCTCCGCGCGCCGGCGCAATTCGCGGGCCGCATTCGCGGGCGTACGCCCGGTACGCAGGCGCAGTGGGACGCTCCGCACCGGACTGCTGGGGGCTGCGCAGGGGTCAGGGGTCACGATTGGCACGGCTGGAGACTGTGCTCCGGAACCCGGCGCGTTCCCGTTGTGACCTTACCGGAGCTGGGGGAGGTCGACGGCCGCAGGACTGGGCGTCCCGCTTCCTCTGGCTACTACCCGCTGCTGTCTGCGACTGAGGACCCTTGGGTCCCCAGAGGTTTCCAAATATAGCGTTCATCTCTGACAAAATGCGTGCGTTTTCCTTTGGGAGAGCGGTAGCCCGGGTACCGGGGTCCCAGCTTCCTTCGTTCACCAGACGCGAAGTACGCGCTCGGGCACGCTCAGCCCCGGCCCCGCGGGAGCGCGCAAGCCGGACCCCAAATAAATGCAAGGGTGACCCCAGGGAAGGTGCACGGAGCTCTTTCTCCGTGCTCGGCTCACCCTTCTGTGGATTAAGGAGCCGAGCAAGGGGAGAGTAAGCGGCTGGCGCAAGAACAACACCCGTGAATTGCAGGGACAGAATTTAGATTCGAACCCAGGAGGAGGTCTGACTCCAAATGCCATTATGACGTTTTGTGGTGATGACGCACAAGGTGTTGTTAGGCCTGCAGAGGACAAGGACAAAGTGAGGGGTGGAGGGTTTGGTTCGGCTGACCAGCGAACTTTTCCTATAGAAAGTAACAAAACTAGGCTTCTTGTCTCGCGGAAGTCTCGTAACGAGCCTATACCCGGACATCATACAACTAATTCGCACATGAGGAAAGGGAGGCACAGAGAGATTAATTTGTCCAGGGTCTTAAAGCCCGCAAGTGCCGGAGCTGGGACCCTGACTCTCAGTAGTCTGGATGTAGACTGTAGGGGCAGCAACTCCCATGGGCTCGTTTTCGGACCACTTCTGAACTCTTGTAAGAAGTTAAGAGGGGCTCAGGTCATATGGAGCCAGGGATCCAAGCAGCTGGAGCTCTAACAGCGAACGGGGTAGAAAAGAAAAACAAGTTGTTTGAAGGGGCATCTTTCGTTGCCGAGTTGAAAGTGGAAAGCCTAGGATTTGGGGGATTAATGTCGAAGTGGGTTCCAACAGCTCTCTACCCAACATGCTTCTGAAGATTGGGCATTTCGCCCATCCCCCAAAAGGAAAGCTGGCTGATAGCCATCTGTGTCACCAGCTGTCCTTTCAGTGATGATAATAAAATGCACTTTCTTCCAGAAATCTAAATTTCTTTCCCTCAATTTGGTTTCCTGTGTCCAAGATGAAGCCAGACACTAGTTAAAGCATGAAGGATAGACTTCCTTCAGGAACTGTTGCAACAGAGAAGAGGGTCCAGTATGAACCAAAGTCAAGTTGGATTTATGGAGTGGGAACTGGGGGGGGGGAGAGTGGGGGAGTGGGGTGGTGGGGTCAGTTGAGCAGAATCAGGGAAGTGGAAATTTACAAAAACCAGGGCATTAGTGGGTCTGATTTGACTTACCCGAAAGAGAAGAAGCTTCTGTCTTTATGACCAGAGAGAGTGGTGCACGTTCGAGCAAGGTACCCACCGGGTGGGAAGGGTTCCCTCCTTGAGTGTTGGCGTTTCAAAGAGACAAGGCCGTGCTGGCTGGTAAAAGATTTGTATCTCAAAGCAGGAGAGAAAAGATTTCTAATTCCACGTTTCCTAACTGCTCTCAGAGGGGATTCAGGGAGCTGATCTGCCAATCCCCAGATTTGGGCTGGAACCAACAGTGAATTTTCCCAGCAGCCTGTTGAATTTTCTCAGGCACACACTCTAAATGGAGCTGGGGTCCTCTTAGGGATGAGGCCTTGAGCTGTTAGTAGCTGTGGTAGTGTTTGTTCAAGTCTCCTAGTGTGAAGAGGGGGACGAAGTCACTTGTACCAAGTCTCTACAGTATTTACAGGCCAAGGCCGAGACCTGCTTGCTGGCTCGGAAGAGACTGACCAGAAGTTAGTGAAGGAGATGGTCTTTGTCACCTGGTAGAAACCTTGGGTCTCTGTCTGGATCCCGGCCCAAGGCCAGGGTTTGGTAGCCGGGGCCGCTTCTCTGGGCACACCGGGATGAACGTTCTGTGTGCGATAGCGTTTCTGGATTAATGATTTGAGGCAGGAGGCCACTCTGGTCACACGTGAGTATCAGTGGATTTTCATGATACTGTTGTAATGCTTATGTTAGCATAATTGCACATTTGTTACTAAGGAACAAATATCTCGTAGACACCTCCCTCTGGAGATATAATCCTTGTAGGCAACAGAAGACATCCTACAAGCCTTGAAGAAGGGATTCTTTTTTTGAATTTTGTCTTGGAACCCTGAGACTTTTTGCTTTTTAAGATTTGATTTACTTATCTCTCTATTTTATTTATTTATTTATTTATTTATTTATTTATTTATTTATTATTTTAAATGTTTATTTTTGAGAGAAAGAGAGAGAGAGCAGAGGAGGGGCAGAGAGACGGGGAGACGCAGAATCTGAAGCAGGTTCCAGGCTCTGAGCTGTCAGCACTGAGCCCAATGCGGGGCTCGAACTCATGGACCACGAGATCGTGACCTGAGCTGACGTGGGACGCTTTAACCAACTGAGCCACCCAGGCGCCCCTATTTGTTATTTTTTAAAGTTCATTTATTTTACCTTGAAAGAGAGAGAACGAGAGAGAGAGAGTGTGCATGAGCCGGGGAGGGGCAGAGAGAGGGAGACAGAGAATCCCAAGCAGGCTCCATACTGTCAGTGGGAAGCCCAACGTGGGGCTCGAACTCACGAACCTTGAGATCATGACCTGAGCCAAAATCAAGAGCTGGACGCTTAACCGACTGAGCCACCCAGGCGCCCCTAGAGTCCTGAGACTTGAGGCCCTACTGACAATTGCTGTGCCTTGGCTGAGAAGATGGGGAGATAGGGAAGAAGAGAGGGAAGCTGGGAGGTACGAAGCAATAACCCCATACACCCGTCTTGGCTTTGACTTCCTCCTCTCAGCTACTCTGAGAGAATACACCTTAACCCGAGTTAGGTCCCCATCCTGTCCCTGCTCTAGCTCTGCCCACTCTGTGTTGATCTCCTTTATAACCTGTCAAGTTGTCATCATGAGGTTTACGTACCTGACTCGCTCTAATGAGCGGGTCACTCCAGCTCAGGGAGTCTCAATCATCTCTACACTCCTGGGGTCTACACCAGTGGCCTGAGTGGATAGATAGGTGTTAAATATCGCTTGGCTTAATTAGTAGATGAAGTCACCTAATGTGTGGATTGCATCTCTAATGCAATGTCTAGATGGAGTGAAGTGTCTAGCTTTTTCAACAGACATCAGTAATTCGACACCTTCTGTACCGTTAGTCTTTTGAAACACAAATGAAAATCATTGTAAATGGAAGAAAATCAAGTGACTGAAAAGAATATGCTATTTACAAAGTGATGTTACAACTTTTCATTATCCTTTTCTATAATAACAAGAACTTTAAAGGGTTAGTTTTCCATAAAACTTTAAATGTTAATTTAAAAATATGTTTCTGTTGCACTGGGCACTTCGTAAAGATGCTACGTCTCTGTTGTGGGCGATTTGCCCTCGTGAAATGTTTGTTCTGTCGACAGACTTCCCAGTAAGCCAGATGCCGGGAAAACAATATACATAAAGTCACCTGGTGATTCTGTTCATTCATCACTTCAGACTTGACATTCATGAATGAATAAATAAACGCTCTGATGTCAAGCCAGTGAGCGGGTGACACATTTTTGAACCACAGCCTCTGCGCAATACATCTGGGTTATTTACAGAGCGAATTCATCACATACGAAATACTGTTTCACGAGGAAGACAGTTCAGTGACTTGTTGGTACCTGCCTCCCCCTCCTCCCCCGCGCCCTCGCCGCCAGCACACAGGCGCTGTCCTTCAAATTTGACTTTATTTCCACTCACTCGACAAAATGTGTCAAATTTGACATTGACTAAAGTGACATTTATGTTGCACAGAAAGTAAAAGGGATCTTCAGCATAAAACACGGCTCTGGTGAGCAAGTCTAAATCACACTGAGATTACCATTGTCGTCTTAGTTGAGTCGCCGCAGGGTCTCCGTGAAAGTTCTCAACGGAAAGCAAGGAGCTTAGTGTCGTCTAAGTGACAACTTGGATTTGCTCCACGGCACAGGCGTCTCTTCACACCCAGGCATCCTCTGTGGGCTTGACGCCTTTCCTCCTCATCAAGGAGCCAGGTGGAACCCTGCTGCCCCGAGGTTCTCGTGGATGGTGGTCTTTGATTCTTCTAGATTCAAAATTTGACTCTTGTACTTCTCTTGCCAATCTTCCACGATGTACTGGTGGTAGGGGTCGTTGGAGTGCTCTCGTCGCTTGGATTTCACCGTGCTCACCAGGATGGCGACAATGATGAAGGAGAACATGCCGATCATCACCATGAGGTACAAGATGACATAGTAGAAGTTCTCAGCATCAAGCTTGGCTTGCAGGGCCTCTTGCTCAGCTGTCGTGTTCCTGCGCCAGTTGTCCATATAAGTGATAAAAATCCTTCTGAAGGCATCTTCCAGCGTCTGTGTCAGATTGGACAGAGCCGGCATGTCTCCCTCCTGCTGCAATTTAAATAATGAAACGGATGACCAAGGTTAAGAACACTGATTCTTTCTGCATTTGCCTACTTTAAGGGATAAAGAGGGGTGAATACAAAGGGGGGGGGTAATATAATTTCTTCTTTACCTGGCTGGTGATTGATCGAGTGCATATTTTTTGAAAATTATTCTTTAAGCCTTGCATACGCAGTTTATGTATTTTTTGCATGCGTGACACCTTCCGACAGAAGTCTGATGGGAGGGCGCCTGGGTGGCTCAGTCGGTTAAGTGTCTAACTCTTAATTTCCGCTCGGGTCATGATCTCACGGTTCAGGAGTTCAAGCCCCGCGTCGGGGTCCGCGCTGGCAGTGCAGAACCTGCTTGAGATTCTGTCTGCCTCTCCCCTGTTCGTTTTGTATCTCTCTCTCTCTCTCTCTCTCTCTCTCTCAAAATAAACACTTTTTAAAAAGCTGGCTGGAGGACATAAAACCGTATATAGTACCCCAACTTACATATGTAAATAAGTATAAACATACAAATGAAAATGGAAAAAAGACTGGAAATGACGAGTTCAAAATGTTAACAGTGGGTAGTATACTTAACACCCCCCCCCACGCTTTATACTTTGTTCACGTTCCAAATTCTCGTCAAGCACCTCACCCTACTTTGTTTTTAAAAAGACCAGTCGCCTCACGATGCCTAGCATAATACGTCGTTCGTAACAGGCGTCCAACAGACATCAGCTGAATGAAGCAATGACTCACGTCTGACCCGTGTGTGCAGAGAATTATGGGGCAGAGGATTGCAAGGGGCATTGACCTTGCAGTCTCCTCCATCCCCTTTGTCTCCGCTGTGGGCTTTTTCCAAGTAGGCCCCAGGGCGGAGTGTGTCTGTCCACATTGGAAAGAAACATCTTAGGTAAGTGGCACAACGCGACGACCTGAGAGATCATTCGTATTCCCCAAGTCCGGCTCCCCTCTCCATCCTCACTGGCGCTGTCCAGCCACCAACACCTCTCACCTGGATGACACCATGCGGTGCAAACCGCCCCCCCCCCCCCCCCCCCGCCCCGAACAGTCTCCCGGGGCATATCTGTCCCTCCCTGCCCTGCACCGCAGCCACGGTGCTCTTTTTAAGAAGGAAGTGAGATCAGGAGCACCTGGGCGGTGGAGGGCGCTCAGTCGGTTAAGCGTCCAGCTCTTGATTTCTGCTTAGGTCGTGATCTCATGGTTCATGGGTTCAAGCCCCTGTCGGGCTCTTGCGCTGACAGCGTGGGGCCTGCTTGGGATTCTCTCTCCACCTCCCTCTCTGCCTCTCCTTCTCTAAGTAAATGAATAATGAAGAAACAAACGTTTAAAAAAAAAAAAGAAAAAACGAGAGCATATCCCCTTGCTTTTAATATGACTCAATACCTTCCTGTCCCACTTAACATAAAACCCCAGTTCCCTAGTGGGGTTTACCTGGCTTGGCCTGAGCTGGCCCCCAAGCACCTCCCCAGTCACTCCACCCTCGTGATGACTGGTCGTTCGTACCTCCAAGTCAATAAACGTTCTCCCGCGTCGGGGCATTTGCACATTCTCTTCCCCTCGACCTGGAATAACTTTTCCTTTCTCTTGCCTCTGCTACCTCCTTACCTTTTGGGCCCCAGCTTAACTGTCACTTCTGAGAAAACCCCCTGGCCCCGCTCTAAATCACCCCCTACCACCACCACTTTTCTCCAACGGCATCTTTTTACTTTTATTTTTTTTTCCAAAGCTTCCTTCACCATCTGTGCTGACTGTGTGTGTGCCGCTGGTGTTTGTGTGTGATGATTGGCTCACGGTGTCGCCTTTCCTGCTCAACTGCCATCTCCGTGACACAGGGCTCGTATCGCCTTTGCCTACCTTGGTGTAGCGAACGTCACCACAGAGCCTGACACATCGAAGGCACCCCGTGGATGCTCAGTGAATAAGTTAATGTGCCAGGCACAGGCGGGGCGTCGGCAGGGCCGAGATGGTGAGGGGGAGGTTTCTGCCTGTGGCAGCTCGGTGTGGCAGGAGCACTGCAGACAAACAGCCACGAGAAGCCCAAAGGCTGGCGAGCGGTATGGACAAGGTGAGAAGGGACTCGGAGAGCTGAACGTGGTTCGGGGATGGAGAATGCGGGGGTGGGGGGAGGGGAGCAGAAGTGGGCGGAATGTAGACAGGAGGCGAATTGGTGACTAGCCAGGACCTACCTACAGGTTCACCCAGGCAGTAAGAGCCCGAGCAGTGGGTTTGCCAAAGGCCCTTCCGGAAACAACGCCCACCGTCTTCAACATGTCTTTCCTTTCCTCTTATAAGGTGAGATGTTGCAGGCCTCCCTACCTGAGGGAGGGGCCCGAGTGGAGGTCCAGGTCTTTCTCTGATGCTTTCCCAACATTTCGCTCAGTGAGAGTTACTGACAACTCACTGTGAGAGAGTGCAGCGAGGCTGGTTTTAATCTTACCCAAGATGTCGCCACAGGCCCCCTGACCCTTACAGAGACAAGATCTGCTCCTCTGGTGGGAGGTTTATGTGTATTCATTTAGAGAGAGAGAGAGAGAGAGAGGTGGGGGGAGCAGCAGAGAGAGAGAGGGAGACACAGAATCCGAAGCAGGCTCCGGAATCGGAGCTGTCAGCACAGAGCCCGATGCGGGGTTCGAACGCACGGAGCCATGAGCTCATGACCTGAGCCGAAGTCGGACCGACTGAGGCCCCCAGGCGCCCCTCTGCCAACTTTTCTCGGCATCTTCATCCAATAAAGAAAACTGTGATTTTTCCAGCTTATATAGTCCCCCTACTGCACCTTCTAGAGAGAATTCAGTTTTCTTTTGCAAAGCCAAATTGAAGAATGGAGAGAAGATAGAGACAAGAAGAACCAGAAGAGCTACGTGTACCAAGTGAAGGGCTGGTGGAGGGGTGTGGAAGTCACCGAGATGAATGATGGGGGCAATTGGGTATCGGGGAGGGTGCTGAGCAAACCCAGGGCAGCAGACAACCAGCAGGGGGAAGGGGAACCCTCTTCCAGGCAGAGAAGTCAGTCCCCTGCAGGGTTCTTTCTAAGGTGCTATCAAGATTGGAATTATTACTGAGGTGCCTGGGTGGCTCAGTCAGTTGAGTGCCTCCCTTCAGCTGAGGTCACGATCTCACACTTCATGGGTTCGAGCCCCGCGTTGGGCTCTGTGCTGATGGCTCAGAACCTGGAGCCTGCTTCAGGTTCTGTGCCTCCCTCCCTCTCTCTTTCTGTCTCTCCCCCACTTATGCTCTCTCTCTCTCTCTCTCAAAAATAAATAAATAAACATTAAGAAAAAAAATTAAGATTGGAATTATTCCAGTTATTTTTGCTTTTTGGACAGCCCTTTTTTTGGAGGAACTCTAGTATGCTCTGAGCACCCAAGGCCTTGCCTCGTATCTGAGTTTCCCCCAGAGAGGTGGTAGCATTGCAAGTTCCCAAGTGCTCTGAGCTCCTCTGTCCACCCTGCCTCCCGTTTATCTCCTTTGTGGACTCTGCTGCTGTGCCTGGAAATTCCACCAGTGAACGCCTCTGAGTGGAGGACATAAAGGTCCTAGTCTTTTTCTTTCAATAAATATTCAAAAACAATTTTTGTTAATGTTTACCTATTTTTGAGAGAGAGAGCAAAACAGAGCATGAGTGGGGGGGGGAGGGGGGAGGAGAGAGAGGGACAGAGGATCTGAAGCAGGGTCCGGGCTCTGAGCTGTCGGCACACAGCCTCACGCAGGGCTTGAACCCACAAACTGTGAGATCGTGACCTGAGCTGAAGTCTGATGCTTAACCGACTGAGCCGCCCAGGCGCCCCGAGGTCTTAAATGGGAAATGCAGTAGGGTAGGGCATGCTCACTGTCAATATCGTTTTGCGAATGTTTTCATCAAAGCTATGGCACACCACCTATGAAAAATCTAGACCAGCCCCTGACTCATAAGAGGGCTCAATAGTTAGTCCCCTGTGTTTTCAGGGCTCTGAGAGAATGGGGACACAGGAGACCTATGTTTTGGTGCTTTCTTAGCAAAGCCATCCAGGACAGGGTGCCTCAAGGGAAGCCTCAAGATTCCACAGGTAAAATGGGAATGGGGCACCTTAAGTAAGTATTGAGGGGAAGGGGAAATGGAGCCCAAAGGACAGGGGAGAGGTCACTGAAGTAACCTTGGTCTTCTGAATGATCATCCCTGAATTGCCCTGCAGAGGAAGAAAGAAATACAATTTCTGTAAGACAGAGGAGCTGAGTATCTCCAGGCTCACCTGTAAAAATGGCGGTATGCTGGGGCACCTGGGTGGCTCAGTCAGTTAAGCGTCCGACTTCGGCTCAGGTCATGATCTCACAGTTTGTGAGTTCGAGCCCCGCGTCAGGCTCTGTGCTGACAGCTCGGAGCCTGGAGCCTGCTTCACTTGTGCTCTGTCTCTGTCTCTCAAAAATGAATAAATGTAAAAAAAGATGGCAGTATGCTCTTGTAGTTGAGAAAACCCCATCAGTGGCCGCCTCACCCGCAAGCTCTTCCCCAGATCTCTGAGTTGGAGATCCCTTTCTGTGCTTCTTCTGCAAACTGTCACGTGTCTGTCTGCTTGTTTGCCATTACCCATTTATTGTGTGCTCGTGCATGTGAGCACTGTCTATGACACTGAGATAATTGCCTCCATTTTGCAGGGATGCTTAGGTGATTTGGATCATAATTACATGACAGCTTGAGCTGCTGAAGGGGGCAAGGATCAGTCATTTTAGTCACCTTTGCTTTTTTTTTTTTTTTTTTAAAGTTTATTTATTTTGAGCAAAGGGTGCAAAGAGAGAGGGAGAGAGAGAATCCCAAGCAGGCTTCACGTGGACGTGGGGCTCGATCCCACGAACCCATGAGATCATGACCTGAGCTGAAACCAGGAGTTGGACGCCCAACTGACTGAGCCACCCAGGTGCCCCCATTCTGTTCATCTTTGAATCCCAGGGCCCTACATGGTGGTTGGTGCATCATAGATCTTTACTAAATGTTTGGTGAATGAATGAATGCTCCTCTCTAGTGTACTGTGGATTCCCACTAGAAACTGCTAGAAAGGGTGATTCTCAACTTACTTGCAGGAAAGGAAGGGATTTGACTTTATTCTTCTCCCCAAAAGTATACATGTGCACATACTCTACATTCAATCTCCAGGAACTCCCTAAAGCCCAACCGAGTACCTCTGCAGCAAAATATCTTTGAGTTGAGGGATGTCAGTGCTGGATTCCACTGGAGCTGTTTGGGTTTGAGGCGTGAGCACGGCAGCGTTCTCCAGCCTGCTGGAGCCAACACTACTGATTATTTGTATGGACAAAGTCTGCTGACATGGACAAAGGCTTGTGGCAGAGAACACATCAGGAGGTGCTTCTTGATAAGACTTAATCTTAGAGTGAAAAGGGCCCAGATAGATAAAGTGCCTGGTCCCCAGCCAGGCTGACAAAATTGGGTCCAAGGGGGATTCGCATTTTGAACACTGTTGGAGACATGGCTGAACAATCCATTGTCTCTTCCCTAACCGAGGGGAAAGCCAATCAGTAGGTGAAAGCAATTTTCTTGATGGACATGGAGCTAGAACGTTCAAATAGGTTTAAATTTATGATACCCAGAACAACTACCTAACTGATAGACATTGAGCGTATTTGGTATACATATTATCCCTCCTCTAAGTAGAATACGATAATAGGTATTTAGCAATGAGAGGACTGTTATTTATGTTCTGTTCGATCATATGAAAGAGCCATTTCTATAGGTGAAATCCGGTCAATATTGGCAATTTCATGTGGTTCAACCTAACATATGCGGACCTATATTTTCAGCCATTTTCAATAAGTAGTCCTTGCTCAAAAGCCAGGATGGGGCCCTAGAGATTATTTAGGCTGGCCTGCTCATTTGGCAGGTGCAGTAACTATAGCCCACAGAGCTTAGATCATCTGTCCAGGGTCACAGGGCTTGCATGTCGACCACTGTGCTGGCACTCGAAACCCAAATCACGCAGGCTAGCTAGCGCCCAGGACCCACTGTGCCCTAGCAGAGGTCGCACATTCCAACAATGCCCCATTTCAATCAGCTCTGACTGGGCAGCTCAGCTGGGTAAAAGAAATGAGACTAAGACCATGGTTTCTGCTCACACACACCCAATTAGTTGTGCCCTATCTTCAGGACACATAAGGACCCCCTAACTCCAGCTGCGCTTGTCAGAGGGGTGTGTAATTCACAACAAGGACAGTCTGGACACTGTGAGGAAAGTAACACCCCTTTGATCCCCAAACCTGAAGTTCTCGTCTCTTAAAAGTTCATCTTTTCTTAAAAGATGGTGGCTCATTAGCATCACGGGGGCCTGGAAAGGCAGGGAAGTCTTTCATTTTTATACCAAGAATAGAAAAAGATATGATTACTTGCATTTACCATGAACATTCCATAAAAACGCTTTCAAAATTCTCCTCCAATTATGAAGAAATGAGGGAGGAAAACAATACCAAGGAGAAGAAGAGTGAGGAGGAGGGTGAGAAAAAGAAGAAGAAGGAGGAGGAGAGGAAGAAGGAAGAGAAGAACAGAGAGACAGAGAACAAAGAAGGAAGGAAAGGCCATCTTATAACAGGAAAATAGCTCCTTTTATAAATTTCTTGAAAAAGGAAATAGATTGCTTTGTTACTTAATTTCTGAAACAATAAAGAATTTGCAATAGAAGCTTACCTAGGCAGTGCTTGAGCGGTAGGAAACCCCCTACTACAAAGCCAGGCGGCTCTGAACTTCCTGGCTGGTGTTGGCAAGTTCTCGGGGACCATGCATAAATCTCAGCCTGCCGGGCACTTTCAGCTCGTGGCTGACCAAGCCTTTGTTAGCTGCAATCTGCAATCTAGGCGTTTATGAACCCAAATGTTTAATCTAATCTCATGTGGAAAGTTAAATACCCACCGGCAGTTGGGAAGTGACCTTGGTGCCTGATGGGGTGTGCCTGCTTGGAATCTGCCATTGGGTAGGGGCAGTACATGTCTCTCCCTCGGGCCGCTGGATGACAGCTTCACCCAGGACACTGCCTGGGCACAGTGAGCCACCGTCCTCAGGAAAAGGCTTCGTGGTCCGCGCTGTTCCCCACAGGACTTGTGCCCAGGGAGAGCATCCCAGAGAGGTGACATAAACATGGTGAGCTTTGGGTGGGTATGGTTGGAGCGGAAGGCCAGTATGCTTCCAGACAAGCACCCCTATCCTGACCACCTCCTCATGAACCTAATTTTGTTTAAATACCCCTCTTGGAGACAGTTTTCAAGTGACTTTAGAGCAACATCGTTATCTTGTAGATTGGAAGCTGGCCACAATAAAGGTATAATACCAAGGACACAGAAGCAAGTCCAGTAAAGTATGTAAAGACTTCAAAAGAACTAAACACTCTCTACTTATCAAAAGATCCTTCTCTATCCTTGAAATTGGACAGAGTGGGGCTTGGCAAGAGCTAACACCTTCTGAGAGTTACCATGTGCCAGGCCCTTCTCAAATGCTTTAATTGTAGGAGTCTCATGCAATCATTGTCACAACCCAATGTAATGGTACGCTGAGATTTACAGCTAAGGAATCCAGGCACAGAGAGGCCAAGGTCATCTCAGGATGACACAGAAGCAGAGCCAGGATTAGAATCTAACCCTGAATGGTGGATGTGGTAGTGATACACCACTAAATCACTTGAAGGTCATGAGGTTGCCCATTCCTCTGTCACATAGCTGTGCAAAGTAAGATTAACTTTGTTTTACAACTGAATCTTCTCATCAAATGGTGCTCTGAGCAATGTGGCTTGAAAGGCACTGGGTGGCAAGAGGAAGATGGCTAGGATATAGAATTATCCACAAATTGTAGTAGTTAACATAGTAGGTGTGATCTAAAGAAATATAAAGATCTCTGTAACTGTTCACCAGCTTCTCACAACACCGTTTGTCTACCTAGACTGTCTTCAATGAACACGATTAGGCAACCTCAACTAGAAAAAAATGGTTTGATGGTTCTTTGGGGCTGAAAGTGTCTCCATAGAAACGGACGCCTTTCAAAATGGCTCCCAGGGAAATTCCACCAGAGCAACTGTGCCACCTGCTGGTGGCAACAAGGAACAGAGACCAATCTCTCGCTCACTCCTAAGCCAGCCTTGGCCACTTAACTTGTGTCTTGAATTCTCCTAGTGCAAAGGCGAGGGGAATCAAAACTGTGCAAGTCTACACTTCCATAGTTTGAGGCAGAACTGGAAGGCAAGACATCATAGAGGCTGAGAGCTTGGCTTTGGAGGCTGAGAAACGAAGTGAGAAAATTAGCGTTCCTGATCTCTGGATTCTTCATCTGTCAAATGGAGAGAATAAAAGTTCCTGCCTCACTGGGTTGTCCTAGAAATTAAATGGGATCATGAGCGTAAAGCGCCAAGGACAGAACCTGATACATAGTAAGATAGGAAATGTTTAATGTATTAGCTTTTACTGTTATTTTTAAGAGAAATAAGCAAGAGGACATGGCAGTGAGAAGCAGAGCTTAACTGCGCCGCACCAAGGAAAAGAACATTCTAGCACGATGTGAAGAATAGCTCCTTAGTGGTTTATTTTTAGATAGCTCTTACTCAGGGCCTGGTACACAATTCACACAACTGGAATGAGATGTGGTCCTGACAAAATGGATGCAGAAGCGGAGTGTAAATACGACCCAAGTATCAGCTGTAGGCTGAAGATGAAAATAGGAAGAGATGTTTCATGCCTCCCCCTGACAGGCTTCAGCCACTTTGGCTCCTGCAAAAGACTCTTAATAAATTCACTCTGTATTGTCCCCAACAGGAGAGTAAAACAGTATCTGCCAGAAAGCAAGGTACATAAAAGCAAATGTTCTCTTTGAGAGTCAAATTGCAACCCACACCTTTACAGAGCTCCTCTGCCTACATATGGCATATGTTTTTTAAAGCCCAGGGAGTTGAGGTTGCTTTTGGATTTAAAATTGGATGTCATTCAGTTGCACATCCAGCACTAACAAACCCCAAACTCCTTCAAAAGGTAAGAACAATGGAAGACTTGGTTCAGACTTGAGCCTGCTTTCCAAGCTACTAGTACTGTTTTTAGGGCACCACTATGATACAAACCAAAAGGCTTCCTTAAGTGGAACACAACTGCTAAAGACAAGTAATGGGGAATGCAGAAAGTTGGGTAATTGTCTTTGGAGAGTTTCAAATCAGTTAGTGCCCGTCTGCCTCAAGGCAATCCTGCTAGGAGATATCCTGTACAGGCTTTATCTACTGACCTCCTGTTATGGTAGGTAAGTCTAAGTCTATATCCTTTCCCCTTTTCCACACCCTCCCAGTACACCATAATTTAGGGATAAATCCAACTTCAGATTCTGAGCTTCTGTGGTAACAGAAATATTGTTCTCTGAGGACCCAAGTAATGAGCTATAATTAACTCTCTCCTATACAAGTTTTGGTTTTCAAGGAATAAATTATGATTTCATTGTTTTCATTTTTGCTATCTTTGAATCTCTTTCTATACCCCTCGATGGCTCAACATCATTACTCATTAGGGAAATTAATTTACAACCACAGTGAGATGGCTCTACACACCTACTAGAACGGCTAGCGTCCCTTTTTTTGTTTGTTTTTTGTTTCGATTTTTTATTTAGATTCTAGTTAGTTAACATGTAGTGAAATATTGGTTTCAGAAGTAGAATTTAGTGATTCATCACTTGCATACAAACACCCAGTGATCATCATACCAAGTGCCTTCCTTAAGACCCATCACTCATTTAACCCATCCTCCACCCCCTTCCCCCCCAGCAACCCTCAGTTTGTTCTCTGGAGTTAAGAGTCTTTAATGGTTTGCTTCCCTCTCTCTTTTTCTTTTTTTTCTTCCTATATGTTCATCTGTTTTTTTTCTTAAATTCCACGTGTGAGTGAAATCATATGGTGTTTGTCTTTCTCTGACTGACCTATTTCCCTTAGCATGATACTAAGCTCCATCCATGTGATTGCAAATGGCAAGATTTCATTCTTTTTGAAGACTGAGTAATATTCCATTCCATATATAAAACACAGCTTTATCCACTCATCAGTTGACAGACATTTGGGCTCTTTCCATAGTTTGGTTATTGTTGATAACATTGCTATAAACACTGGGGTGCATGTTCCCCCTTGGATCTGTATTTTTGTATCCTTTGGATAGTGCAATTGCTGGGTTGTAGGGTAGTTCTATTTTTAACTTTTTGAGGAAACTGCATACTGCTTTCCAGAGTGGCTGAACCAGTTTGCATTCCCACCAACGGTGTAAAAGTATTCCCCTTTCTCTGCATGTTCACCAACATCTGTTGTTTCCTGTGTTGTTAATTTAGAACGGCTAGAGTCCTTTTTAAAGAACCGACAACACCAAGTGTTGATGAGAATGTGGAGTAACTGGAACTTTCATACATTGCTGGTGGGTACATAAAATGGTCCAACCACTTGGAAATAGTTTGCCACTTTCTTAGGAAGTTACCACATGGGTTTAACAATCCCATTTCTATGTATTTATCCAAGATAAATGAAAAAAAGTATGTCCACACAAAGACAAGTGAATGTTCATAGCAGCTTTACTCATAATAGCTAAAAACTGGGAATAACTCAAATATCCCTCAATAGATAAATAGGTAAACAAATTGTGGTATATCTATACAACCGAAAATTGTTCAACAATAAAAAGGAACAAACCAGTGATGCGTGCAACAACATGGATAAATCTCGAAAACATTACCTGAACAAAGGAAGTCAGACACACAAAAAAGCTGTACTGTATGATTCCATTTCTAGAAATTCTAGAAAGGGAAAAAGTAATCTATAGTCATAGAAAGCAGATCAGTTGTTTCCTGGGGCCAGGTAAGAGGAAGACTGACTGCAAAAGATACAGAGAGAGCTTTATGGGGTAACTGAATTGTTCAATACGTTGATTTTGGTGGTAGTTACAGGGTATACACATTTGTCAAAATTCATTGAACTGTACCCTTAAGATGGGTACATGTAGAAGCCCCTGGGTGGTTCAGTGAGTTAAACATCTGACTCTTGACCATGACTCAGGTCATGATCTCAAGGCTCGCAAGTTCAAGTCCCGTGTTGGGCTCCGTGCTGAGCCCTCTTTTTGCCTCTCTCTGCCCCTCCCCCACTCACACTCTCTCTTGCTCTCAAGATAAACACAGAAACATTTTTTAAAATGTACATATAATTTTGTGTAAGCTATACCACAATAAAGTTGATTTCTTAAACATCCATGGTTATGTAGTTCACTTGTAAATTTATATCCCCTGACCAGTCCACTCCTCTGAACTTCAGACTCGAATATCCAAATGCTTGCTTGACATTTCCACGTGGATGTCTAATGGGAATCTCAACCTCAAGGTCCAAGCAGAACTTTTAATTCTTCCACCAAATCTGCTCCTCCCAATGCTCCATCAGTTTCTTAAGCCCAAATGATAAGAATTGGTGTTGATTCCTCTCTTCTCCTCACCTCCCTGTTGGGAAAGGTCATCGAAAAGGTATGACCACCAACTGACCTGTGAGCTGGACTGGGGCACTGGGGGGCTCCTTGTTCCCCACCCTGTCCTTGGAATGTGGGTTCTGCTCTCCTTTCCTGTGCCGAGGGGCTGCTCCAAAGACATGGCCTTGAGATAGTGATGGGGTATTGAGAACACCTGCACAGTACATGTATCTAGACCCAATTAAGGCCTCTTTATAAACTTTTAAGATCTGGCAAGTAGGTGCAGGGATCTACTCACCTTGATGCCACCTAAGGGAAGGCTCATATGTATGTTCCCTCTGGAACTTTAAAACTGCCACCTACCAACCTGGAGCTGCCTCTTTCTTTGTTCTCTCCTTGCCCTCTGAGTAGAGGGATTGGTTTCAGGTTATACCAGAGAAGCTCCAAGGAGAATTGTAAACCAACACTCCCACATCCAATCCATTAGCAAATACTGTTGGCTGCCTCCCATCAAAGAACACTCTTGAGCCTGGATGTATGAATTTGCCTACTCAGTGACACTGAACCCACCAGAACCTTAGCAACCCATCCCAACCTCTTTGAAAAAACATGCTGGGACTTTTGTGCTGTTAACTGGCATAAGGGCCAAATGCAAAGAAGAATCACCATCCATTTCCTAAGCCATCCAGACACCTGTTCTCAGCATCTTGCCCTTTTTTGTTGTACTTTCTCCCTGTTGCCCTGAGCCTACTTCTTCCCATTTCTGCACAGACAAGTTCTTTAAACTTGTTTCCTAGGCCGGGAAAGCAAAAACTCAGCTTTGTTTGTTTCTTCTCTAGTGGTTTTGTGTTTTAATTTGACACCTCAAAACACATCCCAAGTCAGCCTTGGCTCAGGGCTGAACAGTGTCATGTCTTGGCCACTGTCTTCAGCTTTCCACTCATTGTCCCCATTCATCCACTTCCCCAGGAGTGAGCAGGGTGATCTTTTAGAAACATAAATCAGAACATGCTATTCTCTGTATAAACCTCCCTACTGCTTTCCCATCATCTTCAGAATAAAGTCCAGAATGCCTGGTCCCCTCTCTGACCTCTTCTTCCTTTTGTAGTTTGATCCTGGCTTCCCTCTTCTTCTTATTTCTGCTGTAGCATCTGTATTAGTTTCACACTATGGGTATAGTAAATTACCACAAACTTAGTGACTTAAAACAACACAAATTTATTATCTTAAAGTTCTGGAAGTCAGAAGTCCAAAGTGAAGGTAGAGTGCTTCCTTCTGGAGACTCTGAAGGGAGAACTCGTTTCCTCTAGAGGCTGCCCTAATTCCGTGGCAGGGGTGGTGGCCCTTCCTCATATCATGCCAACCTCTGCTTCCACCATCACATCTTCTTCCCTCTGATTGACCCTCCTACCTTCCTCTTCTAAGGACTTCGTTATCGTATTTGGCCTACCCAGGCAATCCAGGATAATTTTCTCATCTCAGGACCACCAAGTCAATGACAACGGCAGAGTCCTTTTTACCACGTAAGGTAACATATTCACAGGTTCCGGGGATTAGGGTGTAGATGCCTTTGAGGGGGCATTACTCAGCCTGCCATAGCACCTTTGCATCTGCTGTTCTCTCTGCCTGGAATGTTCTTCCTGCAGATCTTAACACAGCTCACTTCTTCGCTTCAAATGACATCTTCTCAGACAGGTTTTCTCCTGCCGTCCCAATCTGTAATACTGACACCCACCCTAGTCACCACTCCCCCTGTTTTATTTTCCACGTAGCATTATTTATTGTCTGAGTTGTGCAAGGCTCCCGCATACTGTAGCATAGGTCGGGCAGTACAGAAAAGGAGGACACCACTCAGAGCGGGCATGGAGTCTGTGCACAGCCTGCATCCTTTGTTCATGGCATCTTTGAATTCTGAAGCCACCCTATTTTATTGCTGGCTGTTTACTTTTCTTGTCTCTCCTAGACCTTGAGCTCCATGACAGCACGCACTTGGTCTGTATTGCTTTTTTCTGAGTCTGGCTGAACAGAAGCTCTCAACGTTTCCCAAACTCCCGGAAAAGACGGCAATTCTAGATTCCGGCGCTGATGAAACAAACAACCCCATCGATTTACAAGGTACCAAGATCATGATTCCAATCAGAAAGATACCT
Organism: Panthera leo; assembly: GCF_018350215.1. Classification (NCBI taxonomy): domain Eukaryota; kingdom Metazoa; phylum Chordata; class Mammalia; order Carnivora; family Felidae; genus Panthera; species Panthera leo. The sequence goes on from NC_056687.1 coordinate 10,958,216, forward strand.
GGAAGGGAAACTTTGCATCATTTCAAAAGCACTCACGATCCTTGAAGTTTCCAAATGGGACATAAAACAGGAAACTTCCTTTGATGGTTTTAGCACGAACATAAGGGGTTTTGTTAAAAGTTGGACCTGGCTGTGCTGAGACACCACTGGTGCTTTTGTGCAGCTGCTTACAGAGCAACTGATTTCTCTGTGCCCAGCTTCAGATTCTCAAAGAGGTGACAATGGTTCTGGAGCAGTGACTCAGTCTGACTGAGGACTTTCTCAAATGTTCCCCCTTCTTGAAGTCGAACACAAGCTTGACCATTTCCAACATTTATGGCTTCACCAAGAACTTCACTTCCCAACCGTGTTGGGGCTTCTTTTGTTTAGCAACGAAGGAGACAGGATGCTTGTGAGATGCTTCTTTGGAAAGAGCAAACTGGGCTTTGTTAAAGTGTATCCTTTTCAGATGGCGCCTTCACCCAAGGTGCTCCCCCAACTTTGCTGGCTTTGTGCGTCTGGGGGTGAGAATCTGGCCACCAAGAAACAGGGGGGCTACTTCGCAATGGAAAGCCAGAGGACCCCTCAGCTTCTTCGTGCTCTATTTTCCTTGACAGGATTGAACTTCAGCAAAGCATGCGGAGCCAAAGACACAGAGGCAGATGTCAGGGGCCCAATGGCAGGGCATTGTCTGCAATTTCTCTTCGGGGAAATGAAGGCAGCATGGAACGTTTGAGAGTTATATGTCACCCCAGAATCGCCCGTGGCATTTTTACCTAGGGCATTAATCTGGAGTGAAACGACACTTTATACCATTATACTACAGTTACTACACAAAGATGATTTTCAGTGAGGAAGAGAATCCAAGCAAACAAAGAAGAAGCCTCAGCATGAGGGTTTGTGGGAGTTAAAACTAGATGGAAAGGTGAGAGGGGAGGCCTGGAGTTCGAGGGACAGCCATGGGGGCTTCGCTCCCAGGAGCTGTGGAAGGCCCGTGGGCCCTTGTAGGGGAAAACAGACCGATGTGGAGAAAGAGACAGAGGAAGGGGTCTTCTTTTTGGTTTTGCCAAGAATCAGGCCTATGTTTGCTGAGAACCCAGGTCCTGTTTGTGGGCCCAACAAAATTCTTTCCAGATGGGTCATTGGCGACGTCTCTCCTCATTCCCAAGCCCTTCACGTGGGCACTGAGTTGAGTGCGTTTTCCCTGGAGCTTCTGTGTCTAATTCCAAGACAGAAGCCCGGGGCTGGAGAGTCCGCAGAACAAGAAGAGACCCTCCCCTCCCACGGCCCCCACCCCCCACCCGACACGCCCTTGGGAACAACCACCCCACAGACTCCCAGCTCTCCTGCCCTCCTGACACACTCAGGGTCGGCCTCAGTGGGGGGACATGTGTTAAACCCAAGCGCTGTTCCCTTAATAAGTCTCTTCCAAGAAATGTCTCCTTGCACATTTAGAACAAACCCACGATTCCTTGCCTGTCGGGGAAAACCATCCCCAGGGCTTTGGTGGGTTCCAAAGTGTGGTAGCTTCAAGAACTTGCTTCGCCTCAGACCTGTCAGGATGGCCACTATCAAAACATCCAAAGACACATGTTGGCCAAGATGTGGAAGGATTGGAACCCTTGCACACTGATGGTGGAAAGGCAGCCTGGTACAGTTGTTACACCTAACGGTCTTCAAAAAATTTAAAACTAGACTTGCCATATGATCCAGCAATCCCAGTTCTGGAGACTTACCCCAAAGGATTGAAATCAGGGTCTCAGAGAGATACCTGCTTCCCCACGTTCATTGCAGCACTATTTACAATAGCCAAGATGCAGAAACAGCCTAGGAGTCCATCAACAGATAGACGGATGAAGAAAATGTGCTCGACACACACACAATGGAATATTAGCCAGCCTTTAAGAAGAGGAAAATTCTTGGGGCGCCTGGGTGGCTCAGTCGGTTGGGCGGCCGACTTCGGCTCAGGTCATGATCTCGCGGTCCGTGAGTTCGAGCCCCGCGTCGGGCTCTGTGCTGACAGCTCAGAGCCTGGAGCCTGTTTCAGATTCTATGTCTCCCTCTCTCTGACCCTCCCCTGTTCATGCTCTGTCTCTCCCTGTCTCAAAAATAAATAAAACATTAAAAAAAAAAATTAAAAAAAAAAAAAAAAAGAAGAGGAAAATTCTCTGTTACGTGACAACACGAATCAACCTTGAGGACGTTACGCTGAGTGAAATAAGCCAGTCACAGAAAAACCAAACACTGCCTGTTTCCACTTCTATGAAATGCCTAAAAGAGTCAATTCAGAAAATCAGAGAGCGGAAAGGTGGTTGCCGGGCACCGGAGGGAGGTAGAAATGGGGAGTCACTACCCGACAGGCATGAAGTTTCAGCCGAGCAAAATGAAAAATGTCCAGGGATCTGCTGTCTCACATTGTACCTGGAGTCAACAATGCTGTATTGTGCACTTAAAGATCAGTGATAGGGTAGATCTCATGCAAAATGTTCTTCCCACAACAGAATAAAATTAAAAATGGAAGTTTCTGCTTCTGGTTAGCAACCTCAAGCAGAAAGCACAGCTTTACCACGCATCCAGGAAAGGGAGGGCTCAGGGGCACCTGCTGTCCAGCTCTGGAGAATTCCTGATGACCTTCTAACTTTTTTTTTTTTAACATTTTTATTTATTTTTGAGACAGAGAGAGAGACAGAGCATGAACGAGGCACAGAGAGGAGGCACAGAATCTGAAACAGGCTCCAGGCTCTGAGCCGTCAGCACAGAGCCCAGCGCGGGGCTCGAACTCCTGGACCGTGAGATCATGACCTGAGCCGAAGTCGGACACTTAACCGACTGAGCCACCCAGGCGCCCCCCTGACGACCGCTTTCTATTTTACGGTCTTTCAAGCTTGATAGACAGGGTGTTTATAATCGGTTCCCCTCTGCTAGGGCTAGAGAAACAAAATCTAAACCAGAGGCTGCGGTGTTCAAAACAGCCACACTGTGTCCCCACAGCACTATTCAAGCGTACGTGACTCATAAAGCCACTAAGTCCAAAGGTGTTCAGTTGTGTGCAGCTGATAAAAACAGCCTGGGTGGGAGGAGCCCTCTTCCCTGCCGGCCCTAACTGCCAAGAGCCCTTGGCAAGGCTCTGGGTTTATTTCTTTTTTGATTTTTATTTTATTTTATTTTATTTTTAATTTTTTTAACGTTTATTTATTATTTTTGAGACAGAGGGAGACAGAGCATGAACGGGGGAGGGGCAGAGAGAGAGGGAGACAGAATCGGAAGCAGGCTCCAGGCTCTGAGCCGTCAGCCCAGAGCCCGACGCGGGGCTCGAACTCACGGACCGCGAGATCGTGACCCGGGCTGAAGTCGGACGCTTAACCGACTGAGCCACCCAGGCGCCCCTTGATTTTTATTTTAGAGGGTGGTGGATACAACCATTCTTTTTTATTTGATTTGATTTAAATTCAAGTTCGTTAACACATAGTGTAATGATGGTGTCGGCAGTGGAATTTAGCGATTCCTCGCTTACATGCAACCAGTCTATGTATTTCTTTTTAATTTTTATTTCGAAATCAGGATAGACTCAGAGGAAGTTGCAAAAATGTTGAGTCCCACGTACCCTTCACCCAGCTTCCTCCAGTGGTGACATCGTGCATGACTATAATATATTATCAAAACCAGGAAACCTGGGGCGCCTGGGTGCCTCAGTCGATTGAGCGTCTGACTTCGGCTCGGGTGACGATCTCACGGTTTGTGAACTGGGGTCTCGCGTTGGTCTCTGTGCTGACAGCCCGGAGCCTGCCTGGGATTCTCTGTCTCCCTCTCTCTCTCTGCCCCTTCCCTGCCTGGGTTCTCTCTCTCTCTCAAAAATAAATATTAAAAAAAAAAAACCAACAAAACAAAACAGGAAACTGACACTGATATGGTGCTGTTATCTAGCCCACAGACTGAATTCAGATTTTCACTGTTTTTACCTGGACTCATCTGTGCGTGTGTATAATTTGGTGCAACTTCATCTGACCTCTAGATTCATGGAAGCAGCACCACAATGAGGGGGAGAACTGCCCCATCACCATCGAGGAACTAACTTTTACATGCCTCCCTTTACGTTCACCCCCCTACACCCCTACTCCTCACCTACTCACAGCCCTACTCCTATCCTTATTCCCTGGTTGCCTTCTTTATGAATCTGTCACTTCTAGAATGCTCTACACTGGGACTATACAGTTTATAACCTTTTGAGACTGGCTCTTTGCCCACTGAGCATGATGCCGTGAGATCCGTGCATGTGTATGTCAGTGTTAGCTGCTGAATAATACTCCAGTAAACAGATGTTCAACCACTCATCTGCTGAAGGGTATCTGAGTTGTTCTCAGTTTCTTGCAATTGTGAACAGAGCTGTTATGAACATCGACATACAGATTTGGGTGTGAATGTTACATGTTCATTTCTCTGGGGTAGGCATTCAAGAGTGCACTTGCTGGGTCAGGTCACAGATGTGTGTTTAGTTTGATAAGAAACTGCCAAATTAGTTTCCGGGGAGGCTGTGCCGTTTTACGTGCCGACCTGCAACGCGCGGAAATTCTAGGTGCTCCGTCTCCTCGCCAGCCAGCAAACCTCCGTGTTTTGGATTCACGGGTGGGAACCCCTAGGACTCTAGAAGATTCGTGCTATACGAGGCTTTAAAGATGATGCAGTCCAGCCCATTGATTCTACACAGGAAGGAACCAGATGCTGAGGAGGGACCTGACCATCCCTTCCCCCTTAGTCCAATCCTCCCGTTATTGTCACTACCTGCCCTGTTTCCCAGTGGCAGGCAGAGCTGTCTCTGCTCTGTGACATCTCTGGAAACTTGTCAAAGGTGGGGCAGGACCTAAGAGCCTTATGCAAGCCTCGGGGGCACGTCTTGCCCGGGAAATTTGACCTCGTGCTTTGCTGCCATTGAAGAAACCACGCTCCAGCTGCATTGTCTGATTCTCACACTGCACTTAATGCACTGTCTTCCCTCAGGAAATTGCTACCAGCACGAAAGTTCAAATACAATCTGAAGTCACAGCCCCTGGCCAACTTTCCCAGGCTCACCCGGCCTCCTGCCCAGCAATCATGTCGACACCCATTGCTGCTGGCTGAGCTATGCATTTATTGAGAACGTACTGTGTGCCAGGCCGTGTGCGAGGCACTCTGTGTCCCATGCCTCTGGTCTTTACCCCAATCTGCAAGGCTGCTAACAGTGAGCCCCATCTGACAGATAAGGAAAAATGGCTGGGAAAGTCATGATCTCGGACTCAAAGGCTTTAGAATAAAGGACCAAGGTATAGGTCGTTGTTTTACACAGCTGCGCCTGGTACAACATACATACAAGACTGTTTGGGGTGACCACAGCGGCCCTTCCTGTCATTTTCTGAGCATTAAAACGAGCAGTGTGCCTCTCCCGGGGTTTTATACCTAAAACTCGCAAAGCGGACACCAGGTGGCGCCAACGCTGAGCTTTTCCCGCGGCGCGGACCAGCCAGACTTTTCACAGAAGCTTTCTCCGCTGATTCTCATACTATCCTATCACCGTGCATGCCTCCGGCTCAACTATAGCATTGCTGGCACATTAAACTCTTTTTTTCTTTTTAAATAGCAGACATCCCTTGCTTTCTTAGAAATCAAATCATTAAATATTAACATCTGCTCGCGTTTCTAAAAGGGTTGCCCTTGACAGCAAAAAGCAAAGAAATGCGACATCTAGGTAGAGTATAGAACCTTTTCACTGAACATCAACTGTTTAAAATTGCGGGGTACTCTAACTTCAACTTTTCCATATATGGATGTTCTTGAGAAGCAGATAACTGTTCCAGACCCTTCCTGCATTTTGCATGATAAGAAGCCATGAATTTGCTTTGCAGTTCTCTGCGGAGATGAAGTTAAAACAGATCTGTGGTTGTGGTTACCACCTAGTTCTCTTTTCTCTGAAGTTACAACCAGCGGCCCAACTTGTACCGAGTTTGTCTGGGAATTCTTTTGCATTCTGCATCCTGGGAATCGCCTCGATCCCAGGCAAGGCGGGACAGTTTGTGACCCTAGCTTTAAGTTTGAGCGAAAGTTACCTTGCGTTGAGTTTCAGATGAAGATTTGACTTCAGTCACTGTAGAGGGCTTCCTTCTCCAGCACAGACCTATCATTCATTCATTCACTCATTCATTCATTCAGCAGATGCGTACTAAGTCAACCTCAACTCCCTCTGCCATCCCAGGTCTATCAAAACGAGTCCTGACATCCCACCTTTGCTGGGTTTTGATGCCAAGGGTTTGTGTCGTGTACCTTCTAAGGCTCCCCGTGCCGGATGTAGCATCTAATCCAAACAGATGCTTCATTAATCGTTATTAAATGAAAATTGGAAAAAAAAAAAGAAAAAGGAATGCCCCTCTCCCCCTCGAGGCTACCGCTTCTTTGCGGTTCCAAGAATGTCATTAGTTTGGAACCTTACGAGCCCCTGCTTGGAGCTGAAGAGGGACGTCACGATGTCATATGGGGTCTTGGCTATGATAGGGACAGCAGTGTCCAGTCGTTTTTAGAACCTGCCTCGAATTCAAAATTCCTGGCTACCCTTCTGGGAGTAAACTCTCCCCAAGTTTGTTTTCCGTGGAGTTTAGATTTATATTTTTGAGAAGCTAGCATTGAGGAGGAACCCAGAACTCAAGAGCAGTCTTAATTTTGCACCAGACCTCAAAATTTCAGAAAAGGAGGTAGTGGTTGAAAGAGTGGGAGAAAGGAATTTGCCGGAGAGATTGTCCTCTATTCCCAAATAAGTTCTGTCTCTCTTTCCCAGCCAGACTCTCTATAAAAGGGAAAACTGGACAACAGGCAGTGGGAAAGAGTGCGTCCTGGCAAGTTGCTTCGAGACGCGTACACCATGCTGTTTACAAATTCCTGCAGCCAGCCCCGGGATCCAAATGTAGACAACTCTGTTTATGTAACTAAAATAGATGCTTATACCGTGTGATTAAGGTGGCTCGGGGAGCTGGGCCACGGTGAGGCGACATTTGCTGCAGCCAAGGCCAGAGGGGAGCACGGGGCACAGGGGCCCCTTGGACCCCGGCAGGTATGAGGTTTAGTAGATCAGTTTTCTGGTGGAGAAATCTCCCCGGGAGGGCACATCTAAGTTGCATGGGAGAGCCAGAGAAGTCATGACCCAGCATCCTTTGTTGCTGCCAGTCACAGAGGATGGAGGTTTTCATCCGAGAGGGACCAGCCCAACCCTGCCCCCTCCCGGCTACGTCCTTTTCCAGCACAATGTTTGGAATGAAGCCCCCGCTCCTGCACCACCAGGAGAGGTTTCATACCGACATGCGGTTCCAGTGCCCGGATCACTAAAGAGGCCTGAATGTTGTAGGGTCAGTGGACGTGCAGCTCGGTGAAACATTCCCTCCGCTGACCACGCCCTTCGCCGCTCTGCCCCCCACTTTTTACGACTGGCAGGCTTGTTGTTCTAGAAGCAATGCAAGTGTCCCCTCCAGATGTGCCCCCGGGGCCCCTGCCTAGCTGGAAGAGGTGACGGCTCCCTCCTCTGGACACTGAAGTCACCCACCGCTGGGTCCACCCGCCGCTTATCACCATCTTGGCCCCAGCATAGTGTCCAACGTGGGCCATCAAGTTGGCCCATGACTGGTCTTTCTGAGGAACAGGAAGACAACATCCAGGGCCATGGGACGAGAGCAGGAATGGGGGTGCCACGCCTGCTGCTAATCACCCCCACGGACTCCCTGAGCCCCAAAGAAGGAGGCTCCCGTCCACGTGGCTTCCGGGCTGCATGTGGTCACCCGAGCCGGGCTCCCCGTGGCTCTTCCTGCTCCAGCCTCTCTAGTCTTCTCAGCTTTGGAAGGAGCCCGGCGCCCTTTACACGCTCTTTCTTCTCCTGAGACCTGCGGTCCCGCTTGCCTAGATCTACCCTCTGACTCCTCCCACTCGCCCTTCTGGTCTCCCCTCAGATGCCAAGGAAGGTGGGGACAATGTCCTTGATGGCACCTTCCCCCAGTCTAGATTAAGTCCCTTTCTGATATGTTTGCACCACACACCAGGTGCTGCTATAATGTCTTACGTGCACTCACCCCCCTCTTGAGGAACAGCGCTGGATTCTATCCCTAGGACTCTGGCCACAGCTCCCTGTGTATCCCCTCCTAGCATTACTATGAGAGTACTCAATTACCGTGTAATTATAACTTACCGTCTACTTTCTCGCTCGACCCTGGAGAACAGTAAATCTGGCTTCTTCTCCACGGTCTTCCCAACGCCCAGCCCAGTTACCTGCCTCACTAGAAACCAATGAACCAATGAACGGACGAATCAGTTGATCAGACAAAGGAGGCCTGGGGAAATTTAGGAGAGCCTTGAGCAGTCAGAATCAAGCCCCCCCCCCCCCCCCCGAGGCAGGCAAGACCAAGCTAGAACTTGACCGGTGGCCCACCACCCAAGGAGCTTCTAGGGCACAAAGGGTGACTGTTCTCTGGCCAGATCGACAGGATCTTAGGAGGCAACGCGTCAGGGGAGAAAAGGCAACAGAAAAACCCCACGGTTTCAAGCTGAGTGTCTCTTTCTCCTTCTCGTCGGAAAAAAATAAACAGAAGTGTTCTTCGCCGAGTTCTTAAGGGGAAGGTGGGTGGCTGGGGCATACAGCAGGAGGAAGAAAAGTTCTTGACAGTTACCATCTCTGATTGCAGATGCAGAGTCAAGGGGAGGAGGCCCCACTGAAGTCCCACTTGGATGCCAGACTCCCGGTGCGAGGGAGGCCACCGTGGCTGCCAGGACCAGCTTGGGCACACACAGGGGGTATTCACAGCCCATGGCCACGGCCGCTCCCGCCCGCCCCGCGCACCCCCAGCAGCAAACAGAACTCTCTGTCTTGGTTCCTGAGTCAAGCCTGCACAGAATTAACTGTAATAATTGGCAGGTGTGCCTCTGGCTTCTGGGTTTCAATTCACCGGGGGCTCATGAAAAAAACTGGATGTTCTGCCGCAGCCAGTATTTAGCTTGGGCTCTGAGAAGCTTCAGCTTTCCATGACGAGAAACAAACTGTGTGGCTGCAGCTGCCCTGGGCAAATAAGAGTTCCAGAACAGCCTTGGAGAAAGAGGCCCCTCTGGCCAACAATCAGTTCGCTCCTTGGGGGAAGCGGAGGAAATAGCCCTTGACCCGCTGCCCTTCTCGGGAGCGCAAAATAATGGAGAAGAAAGGAGTCTTTCCGGGAGGTTTATTTTCCACCCCCAGGATGGAAGAGAGTGATCATCACCTCCGGAGATTTTCTAGGGCATGAATGCCCTTGGACTTCTTTCCGTGAATCCCGATGACAGCGAGGGTGTTCATCCCAGCCCACGGCCGAGCCGTCATCATTCAAGAGCAGCGATGCCCACAGTATAGGAACCAGCCACCTCCACTCCTGTACCTGTTATCTGCCCATTGCAGACATCACTAATCAAGAGTGGTTATCTTTTCTCCTGAGTCTTAGACGTGAGCTCAGAATCCTTCTCCACACTTCACCCCGGGAAGCCATTACAATTAATAGGGGTTGGCATGAGCGATTGAAAGTATTTGCCACTTCTATTTTAGTAACTCAGAAGAAGCCCAAGCGATAATCTCATCAGAAAGTTTTTTTCGCAAGGACAGGAGTCAAGCGATGTCCTATGACAGACCGTGGCTTTGATGCCAATTACTGCCCAAACAGAGAATCCTTATCACCGCTCTCCAAAGAGCTGGCTCTGACCGGCGATCCTCGGGGAGGGGAACACTGTATGGGATTTCACTGGGGACCCAGGCACGGCGGCCCAGTGGTGGGGTAGCCAATGCCAAGAGCACACCCTTTCTGCTCATCACACCCACACTTGAAGCTTGTCCTTCGACTGGACTTTTTGCCACCAGTTTGTAGCAGGGACAGAGCTGGCCGTCATCCTAAAGTCCTTTAGGAGACAGCTGCTCATGCACGGTGCCCCCCCCCCCCCGCCATGTGTCACCCCACTGCTCTTTTTCAGCAGGCCTTCTTGGGCCCTTTTTTGTAGGAACTGATGTGTAGCACTAGTGAGAGAGGACTCCAGCCTCCAGGGCTGGGGAAACCCTGAAAAAGTGGCATCTCTCGAGTCGGGCCCACATTCTCCATGGAGGAGGCCCCTAAGTCACAATCCAGGGAACACCAGTTCCTCCTCCATGGACGATTGTCCTTGTGACTTTGGGCTTCCTTCCAACAGGCTTTGGGAAGGTGTCTCCTCCTAGATGCCCTTTCCCATCCCTGTTTTGCCATTCGTCAGAGACCAAAGCTTTAAGTGATTACAACAGTGCCTCCCGCGCCTCACCCCGATGATATGGGGAGCATCTTCCTCTACTATCGAAAGTTGGTGTGCATCCCGAACTCTTACCCGATGCCCTCAGGAGATCGGAGAACTTCACAGCCCCTCGCTCTTTCTCACCTCACCGCTGGGATCCTGAGTCACGTTCCTTGGGATTTGGTCAGTCACTTTAGCTCTGTAAGCTTGTGTCCTTCCCCTGCAAATGGGAATAATGACACCAGCTCCTAGGATTGCTATGAGGACCCAACGAGAGGGTCCACACAAAACCCTAACATGCAGCAAGCATCCAAAGGATACAAGCTTTATCAATATGGGGTAAATATTCCAGCCAAGACATTTCATCTTATGGATTTTATTTTAAGTTTATTTATTTTTGAGAGAGAGAGAGAGAGAGAGAGAGAACAAGTGGGGGAGGGGCGGAGAGAGAGAGAGGGAGAGAGAGAGAGAATCCCAGGCAGGCTCCACATTGTCAGCACAGAGCCCGATGCGGGGCTCAAACGTACAAACCGTGAGATCATGACTTGAGCCAAAGTTGGAGGCTTAACTGATAGAGCCATCCAGATGCCCCTCTCCTAAGGATCTTTAAAAGTTGTGGTAAAATACACATAACACAAATTTTACTATTTTGAAGTGTTGTCAATTCAGTGGCATTAAGTATCTTTATAATGTGCAATCATCACCATGATCCAGTTCCAGAACTTTCCATAACCCCAAATGGAAGCCCTGTACCCACTGAGCAGCCCCTCTGCTTTTCTCCCTCCCTAACAGCCTCTAACAACCACTAATCTGCTTGCTGGGTCTATGGATTTGCCAATTCTGGACACTTCAAATAAACAGAATCATACAATATGTGGTTGTCTGTCTGGTTTCTTCCATTTAGCATTATGTTTTCTAGGTTCATCCATGTTGTAACATGTATCAGTACTTCATTCTTTTTATGGCTAAAGAACATTCCATGGTATGGATAGACCATATTTTGTTGATCTAGTCATCTCTTGATGAGCATTTGGGTTCTTTCAAATTTTGGCTATTGTGAAAAATGTTGTGAAAAATATTGTGAAAAATGCTATGAGTACTTGTGATCAAGTGTTCGTTTGAAACCCTGTTTGCAGTTTTGGGGGACATGCACCCAGAAGCAGAATGGGTTGGGTCAGATGGTAATTCTATGTTTAATGCATTGGGAAATTACACACTGTTTTCCACAGTGGCTCTCCCATCAGCAGTGTATGTGGGTTCTAGTTTGACCATAGTCTCAACAACACTTGCTATTTTCCCTTTCTTAAAGATCGGGCCATCCTAGTGGGTGTGAAATGGTTTCTCATTGTGGGTTTGATTTTCATTTCTCTGGTAACTAATGATATTGAGCATCTTTTCATGAGCTTTGTGGCCATTTGTATATCTTCTTTGGAGAAATGTCTATCCAAGTCCTTTACTCATTTTTTTAGTGGGGTTGTTTGCCTTTTTGTGGTTTCTCCTACAAATTTTAGGTCATCTAACCAATGGGGTCAGAAAAAAAGAATCAAAAGACATGAAAGTATGTGAGTGTGTGTGTGTGTGTGTGTGTGTGTGTGTTTCCAAATTCCCTATATAACCTGGATGTGTGGGGAATAAAACTAGTTCCATTATGTTGTCTAAAACTTATTTGTCTTCCTTTTCATCTTCACTGCCAGTTAAGGGAAAAGATTAATCTCTAATCTGATCTGCTTTATTATCTAGATCCTAAATCTAAAAAGTCCTCCCACTTATGCTCAGTCTTTTTAGAAAATAAATAAGTAAAGCCCAAGTTCTAAGTCTCCGTGATTTCTCTTCCCTGACCCCAAGGTGGTCATGGTCTCTGAGAGTATGATGTGGTGGCGGTTTTATAACTTCAAGGCAGAGGGGACATCTCAGCATTCTTGGTGTGGTGACTTCTGCCTCCTCGGGACGCCTGGGCCATATCCCTTGTCTGCTGGCTGAGCCTCGGCAGACTGGAAATGGCGGCCAAAGACTGTGGTCATGTGGTCAGTCTTCTTGGCTCCATCAGAGGTACCCGCTCCTGGTGACACGGACTCCCCTTTGAGGTCTGGCTGTGACTTCCCCTGGGCCTTCCTCTCAGGGATCCCACCTTACCCCAACCAGAACTGGGCTCCTCCTGAGTCTTACCTTCACCACAGACAGGAAAACCAAGGACTGCTCAGGAAAGCTATAGCCTCGTGCCTTCCTGCCGAGCCACCCTGCACCACCAAGTTTGTGTAGAAGAGCTGCCCCCTTGGGAATCTCCTCCTGAAGACTCAAAGACCTGGTGGCCCATCAGAACGTGGCAACCAAATAGGTCCTTGAAGGACAGGGAAGCATGTTGGGGTGGGAACTCTACCTTCTGACTCTCTTTCACTCCTCAGAGCGCCTAACAGTGTAAGACATGGAAGGGATACTCAAGCCACAAACTGCCTGACTTGACCATGACAAATAGAAGCCTTGGGAGGTTGAAGGCAATAGCTCAGTGGCTATTTCTTTTTGAATTAGAGGAAGCATTCAAATGGCTACCCAAGCCCATCTCCATCATTGACCATGAACTCCCATAACTTAGTGCCCACAAAATGACAAAGGTATAGGGTCTATACTCATATTCTTTCTCTGCCAGTCTTGTAGGTCAGAAGAAGGAATATTTCCCTCCTCTTTGAAGCTAATTCTCCCACCTGTGTTCATAATTCCCAACCCTCCATCTTCTTTAAGATGGGAACTTGAGGGGCGCCTGGGTGGCTCAGTCGGTTGAGCGTCCGACTTCGGCTCAGGTCATGATCTCACGGTCCGTGAGTTCGAGCCCCGCGTCGGGCTCTGTGCTGACCGCTCAGAGCCTGGAGCCTGTTTCGGATTCTGTGTCTCCCTCTCTCTCTGACCCTCCCCCGTTCATGCTCTGTCTCTCCCTGTCTCAAAAATAAATAAACGTTAAAAAAAAAATTAAAAAAAAAAAAAAAAAAGATGGGAACTTGATCCCAGGAGCTCAAAGAGAGGACACCCTGCTCAGATCTACAGAGAAATGGTTGACCAGTTGGTATACTGTTGACTCCTGAGAGCAGAAACTGCTGAACCTTTCATTGCCTGCTGGTTTTGCCACTGCTTGACAAATGTGTTCACCTTGATCTGCCTGCTGGTAGACTACAAAATCAGGAACACTTAAGGATCTGGGATAAGGGGGAGAAAGATGCAGCCTTCAGCCCAAGAGGTCCCTGTTGGGGCAGGACAGACCAAAGGGGTTTGAATGAATAGGTAGTGAGAATTCTCAAGAGGACACAGAGTCTAAGAAAAGGACTTCCTGGAACTAAAAGAAAATTATTTTTATTAAAAAAAATTTTTAAGTTTATTTGTTTTTGAGAGAGAGAGAGAGAGAGAGAGAGAGAGAGAGAGAAAGCAGAGGAAGGGCTGAGAGAGGGGGAGACAGAGAATCTGAAGCAGGCTCCAGGCTCTGAGCTGTCAGCACAGAGCCCAACACGGAGCTCGAACTCACGAACTGCGAGATCATGACCCGAGCCAAAGTCAGACACACAACTGACTGAGCCACCCAGGAGCCCCTATGTTTTATTTTTAAAACATGGGAAATAACTGAAAGGAGGACAATCACTGCTTATCAGTGAGCTCAAGGTCCACGGGACCGAGTGGAAGAAGGAGCTCATAATATGAAAACACAAAGATTTGGAAAACAGGAGGAAATAGCAAGGGATTTAGAGGGACAAAACAGGAGATAGGATGTTCAGATAAGAGGAGTGTCAGAAGGAGAGATGGAGGGGGAAAGAGAAGAACAGATGGAGGAGAAGTAATATTTAAGCAAATAACAGAAGAAAATCTCCATTGTCTGATACAAGATTTAAGGCTGTAGATGGAAAGGGCCAAGTCCCAGACAGGGTTATTTTTTTTTTGTAAAGACACACACCTAGATGTAACTTGGTGAAATCTTAGAATTCCAAGAGCAAAGAAAACTGCTTACCAAGAAGAGAGAGGAGGAAGGGTTACGAAGGGAGGTAGAGCTGTTTCTACATCTTCATGGTGTTTCACTAGTAAATATGAGTACTCCCTATTTCAAAATTGACAAAGAAAAATATATGAATGGGATTCTAATAATTCTCATTTTTCTAGGGGCCCTCTTGACCCAATGTCTAAAGACAGGCATGACCCTGGACCCAGTGCCTTATTGTCTTGTTTCTCTGGTTCTGCCTCTCACATCTGGGTCCTGGGCAGCCCGAGCTCCTTCAGACCATCAAGCACTTCTTGGGTCTTTACTTTGAGCCTGAAACTGTGCTTGACATTGACATGCAAAGGTAAATGAGCATGGTTCCTATGCTTGGAGCATAAGGTGAGGCCTCTGGGCCTTTGCTCTTGGCTGTTGTCTGGGTGAATGGTGACATCACAAAACATCATGCACATTTCCCCCATCAGCCTGACTGGGACCGCCACCCCCCACCACCAAAGGAAGATGGTCTGACTCTATAGCCCTGTGGTTTCCATGACAACCTCAGGATGGCATGGAACCTAGCCGAGGTTCTTCTGAGACAAGATGGGTGACTTGGCCTTCCCCCACCCATCCCAGCTCCCTTCCTTTCTCCTTGCACCTGCCTTCCACATCATCCCAGTCACAATGTGTGTTGGGATTCCCTTATTTCAGGAACACATTCTATATTCGAAAGGCAATGGAAAACAGTCCCCAGAGACCGGCCACCGGGAAGCAGTTGTCACCCGGGGGGGGGGGCAAGAGAGGAGATTAAGAACTCAAGAGGGGAGAACCTCCCTGAAGAGGAAGGTTCTCCCCACGTCTTCTCTGGTCAGGAGAGTGAGATGGGGATATAGGAACTTTAAGGGAAGTCAGCAGGAGGAGCATCAGGGAGGACTAGAGAGGTAGTCTCTATCAGAAGAACCGTGGAGGACCACCACCCAGGGCACTGACCTGCACTGCCAGGATCTGCCAGGGGCAGCTCAGGAGGGTTGTAAATGATACTCAGTGAGGCAGGAATATCACCATATCGGACACAGTCGGGTTTCCAATCACCAATGTGTCTGCGGAGGTGATGAGTTTGCCTGTCTGGAGGTCCCAGACTAGGTAAAGGGGTGCAGCTTCCCAGGTGCTCAGTGACTCCCAAGTAACATCAGATGCACCTTTAGCACAAGGCAATAAACTCACACTCCCCGCTTGTTTGCCATCACCCCTCCACAACCTGCCTCTCTGATTCCCCTTCCACCTGTCTGGTCAGGAACTGGGCATGGCCTGGAGCTTGGGACCCTTCCTTACCCCAAAGCTTCTTCTCAATTCCAGAGGCCAAGAAACAAGAGCACGGTCACCCCTCCTTCCCGCCCCCCGAGATATGCATCTTAGTTAGGGCAAAGACCCCAGAGGCCCAAATGAGGAAATGTCAAGGCATCCCAGGGCAGCTCAAGGCCACGTGGCCAACCCCAGCCAAGGTCCGAGCCAAAGGACATAAAGAAATAAGCTTTCCATGGAGAGAATCTTCAAGGATTTGCACTCCTGCCCAGTTGACAAAAGCCCCAAAGTGTTGGCCTGGGGAGGGAGCGCCAGCTTTATGTTTAGTCTGGCACTGATCTAACAGGCCTGCAAGGATCAGCACGCTGACAGTGTGGGTTTCAAGGCCCCTGAGTACCCGTGTTTATCTTCAGGCCCAGATCCAAGAGCTGAGAAATGTGTCCGTTTCAAAATAATAATTACAATAGTCTGTCTTCGGTAGGATGCAGACTTTGGAATCCATGTCAAAGTACAGTGGGACAAAACACCCTAAGAGGAAGAGATCTGTATGCCCGAAGAATGGAATTTAATATAAGAATTCTCAGAATTCACGTGGGCCTCACACACCTCAATAAGAAAAAGATGTGAAGACGTGATAATTGGAAGAGATAATGAGGGAAAAGACTGGAGCTTAATGCTTTGCAAAATTGGGTGTTTCAGCTGGTTCTGGTCATTGGACAATGGAAGGATCAGCATTTGGATATTCAATTACCTCCTGAAGCTGAGGACTAGTTGGATATATTTGGTTCCGGAAATGTCCCAATGAAGCAAGAGAAAAATGGAACAAAAGGCTTTGGCAGAGGCCAAGCCATTCTCACAGCTGCAGAAATGGAAGACAAATCCAGAGCGCCCTCCACCCCGCCCCAAACCCAGCCCCCTCGTGGCCTTAGGAAAACACACGAAGCAGAGCTTTGCGACAGCTTGGCTCACGACGGCATGAGCCCCCCCAGGAAGACCCTCCTCTGTGGGCCCACCGTGTCCCTAGGACACGCCGTCTCTGCCCCACTAAGAACGAGAAATACTGAAATAACCTTTCTGACTGTTGGCACGAGGCACCCGGGCACCCGGGCACCCAGGCACTTACCAATTGGCTTCCCTGCCTCCTTATAGAAAAATGCCAACTTCTCAACCACACACTGACATTCCTGGCAGAAAGAGCCTTCTTATTCCAACCTGAACCAACGAGAAACAAAGCCAGTCGAGAAATTTGCCTGTTGGGATTGCAAAGCTTTGAATGCCATCAGTCATGTGGAAAATGTTGAGCCGAGCCTGGCAGAGCTCTCCAAGGCCTCCATGCAAACAACAAAAGGCTGCTGAGAGCTCTCAGGCCGGCGTGGAGGAGGAATCGCTAATCACAAAACCAGTCCCTGGCCTCCTCCGATGGCCCTAATGAGGACCAGGTGACCGCAGATGAATGCGACCACACTGCCTTTGCGTTTGTCAACTCTGAGATTACCGCAAAGCCTGGAATGAATGAGTCTACAAACAAGAAAATCTATCTGTTCGGGAGCTGGAAAGAATAGGATGTGGAAAAGGCGGGGGGTGTCATCAATTACTTGTGGTTCTCGGAGAGCCAAGAATTATGCTTGGAAGCACAACTTCTGAGCATCTGGAGAAGTCTTTGGTCAGCATCCTCAGTCTTCTGGATAATATCAAAATCATTCAGACCATCCAAGCGAGGCCAGATGGAGGCAATATTGTGTAGTGTGCAAACTTGTCTTGGGCCCCTCTCTGCCCTCCCCCTGCTTCTTGCCTGTCTTCCTGGCGGGGGGGGAGGGGCACACCACCCAGAACAGCTTAGGGTCTCACCTTCTCACCTGCCAAATCTGCTCCTAAGAATGGGTCTGAAACAGGGTATTAACGTATTTCTATTGTAATGGGAGCGAATGCCTTCGGACAGAGGGTCCCTGTTCTCACCGTGGAAACTGAGGAATTAGCTGACAGCAGAGAAGGCAGGGGTCACAGTGAGGAGGCTTTGGCGGAGGGAGGAGGGAGGGACACTCACCCAGCTCTTCCCTTCACTTCCTGCGGGGCCTTGGACACTGGCCTCTCTCTCTCGGTCTCGGTTCCCTTCTCTCCATAAGGAGGGACACGACTGCTCCCTTTGGCGACACATATACTGAAATTGGAAAAGCACAGGGAAGATTAGCATGGCCCCTGTGCAAGGAGGGACATGACTTAGGTGACTTGGATCTTCCTTCGATCTGGACCGGCCCACGGGCCGTGGGCCGGCGGAAGCTTCTTGTGAGGTAGCGAGGCCTGTTTATGGAGATGGGGGGACCCGATAGGAGGTGCTGCAGCGCCCCTGTGGAGCAGCCTGGCGCCGCCTCCGGAAAGGCTGACCACGGGGTCCACCGGGCCTGGGGGACTGGCCACTAGGGGTCACTCTCACGGTGCCCATGGGGGCACTTGGGATCATACTGACGGTGTGATAGTACTCGGGCTGGGCCCCCGTGTACCTCGATTTTACTCCCCTGCAGGGGTTCCAGTCGCCCTGCAGGTGAGACAAATGACTCAGCTTTGCCAGGGCGAATGACGCCCCCTGGGTTTGTGCAAAGCCACCACCACCCTGCGTCCTCCTCCAAATCATTCCCAAGCAATATCGGACACGGCAGGAGCTCGTCTGTTCCCGCGGACGCTGTCCCTGTCATCACGCTTCCTCCTCTTCCCTCACAGCCCGCCTGCACCTCAAAGCGCCCCACAAACCCCGTGGACTTGACCGGACTAGAAGTCAGGGCCACAGAGGACCATTCCTTGTTATTCATAAATGTAGGTGGGTTGTTTTTTGTTTTTTGATTTTTTTTTTTTTTTTTTTTTTTTTTTTTTTAGGAGAGGTATGGGGGTGTCTGGGAAAAGGTTTTTAAAATAACTTTTTACAGCTAAGGAAGAATTTTAAAATAATCCTTTAAAACAAAAGGCCTCTTTGGAGCTCAGGCCGCAGAACACCAACACAATGAGCACCCTGTTTACTTGCTACAAATTGTTTACTTTGCTACAAATTGAATGCAGAGAGAGGGCTTTTTGTGCCTCGGGTTGCAAAGATGTCAGCCTCGAAAAGAATTCAAGTAACTTTAGCCCCGTTCCGCACACCCCACCTCAACTATGTGCTATGGAATGATGTTGTGTTTGGAGCAGCTGTCCAGCGCTCTGATTTGGCCCTGCGGTGCGGTGGGGGTGGCCGGGTCTCTTATTACAACTCTGTCTTTTAGACCCTAGGGTGAAGACAATGAATACAGCAACGTGGTGTTTTTGACCTGTGGAAGAGACTCCAGCCTCCACGTGAGATGGAAGGGAGGGCGTGTAGGAAGGAGGGGAGGAGAGGTGCTCTCTCTCCTCACAGCTTATTTTGGGGAGCTATCCCTCACCCTCTGACCCCCCACCCCCCACACACCCCCCGCCCTCCACGGTCTGCCATTAATGAAAATATATCTTCCACTCTCCAATCCCATGGTTCCCCATAGTTCACCCTAGTTGCTGCTACATTGTGTCCCTCCCGTATTCGTGTATTAGAACCCCAACCCCCAGTATCTCAGGATGTATTTGGAGATGGGGCCTTTAAAGAGGTGATAAAGCTAAAATGGGGCCTTTCGGGTGGGCCCTGATCCTATCTGACTGGTTTCCTTGTAAGAAGAGGACATTTGGACGCACCCAAGAGACACCAAGGGTGCACGTGCACCAAGGGAGACCACGTGGGGACACAGCGAGAAGATGGCCGTCTGTCTCCAAGCCAAGGAGAGAGGTCTCCGAGGAAAGCAGCCCTGCGGGCACCTTGATCTTGGACTTCTAGCCTCCAGAACTGTGTGCAACAAGTTTCTGAAGTTTTAAGCCAGCCGGTCTATAGCATTTTGTATGGAGCCCTAGCAATTTACTATCCTGTCAGAAGACAAAGACCCTGGGGCTGTCTCCAAGCTTTCCTTTCTCATTCTACAAATAGAAATATCTGTCTTGTAGGACCCTTGCAAGGGTTCAGATTGCAGGTGACAAGGCATGGGGAGCAGGGGTCGGAGACAGGCGCTCGCTAAGTAATTATGAATGTTCAAATTGTTATTGAGGGACTAATCGGTGCTTGTATGTTACTTATGGGCCCCTGGCCCCTTACTCTCCGTCATTCCAGAAATCTCTCTCTATCGCTTTGATGACTTAGGCACAAAAGGATTTAGTGTCGTTGGCAAGCCTGGGGACCTCCTCCTCTGGGCCACCATGTTGTCCATTTCCAGGGGGCCTGGTGTTTGTCACCCCGAAACCAATCCCTTCTTCATGACTGTAATTTACATCCTCACCAATTTCACAGGAAGTCAGTATTCCATAGTAACCATTGGAAGACAAAGTTGTGTTGAAGCTCTATACGAATTGTATCCACAAATCTATTCACTTTTAGGTCAAACTCTAGGAAATTAGCCACGTGTGATTTTGTCCTGATACAATCTGTTTCCTTTCCCCAAAGAAATACTATTTTTTAACTATTGGGAGTGTCTGTCTTCTCTCATACCTGTGCTATGTGATACGCTGGAGAGGCAAGGCTTATACACTGAGACTTCTGTTAGGTAGGAGGGTTTCTGGGGACACTGTGACCACATGTAATGACGGGTTGCATCCTTCACCAACAGTCCTGGCCATTGATCTACATTTAGCTTGCTTGTCTTTGAAAATACTGGACTTTGACCACCTCTGAAATGAAACTTCCAACCTGATAAATGAGAATCTCCCCCGAAGTTCTCCCAACCAACATTGGCTCGGATGCCGGCCACATACCACTTCCCTCCCTTAATTTCTCTAACTGAAAAGACCCTCTTAGCCCTCAGCGTCCGAGAGCCACAGATTCTCTGCGTGGCTTTTGGACCAATCTTGCTATAAATGCTTTGGCCTTGAAAAGTTAGCTCACCACGGAGCTAGTTTCGATCTCTTTGTCTCAATGAGATGGGCGGGACAAACAACTGGTAAGCTGTAACAGCAGAGGTAAATGTACTGTATCCTGTCTAATTAATGTTTTTCAGCTTTCACGGTACGCTCTCCTCACTACTGATGGATAACTTCAGCCTCAGGATTGGAGAGAAAGCTGTGCTCGTGAAAAGAGAGTTGTCTCCATTTATGCCAGCCATGGCTGTCCGTCTTTGGCAACGACTTCTCTCCGTATCTGACGTCTCTTCCTTCCACTTGGACTTAGGAAAGCTGCA
Organism: Panthera leo; assembly: GCF_018350215.1. Lineage (NCBI taxonomy): Eukaryota > Metazoa > Chordata > Mammalia > Carnivora > Felidae > Panthera > Panthera leo. The sequence goes on from NC_056687.1 coordinate 10,978,937, forward strand.
CGCCCAGGGATCACTCTTTTAAAAAGCAGTGGAGCCAGAACTCAGTCACAAGGAGTTTGACTCCGCTGAGCATGTCCTGCCTCACATCTGTATCTGTCTCCCTCTTGCTATTGTGTGTCCACTCAACTGCGTGGCCCTTGGGCAAAGCAAGACTCCTCAACCCCAGGCAACCCTGGACCGGAAGGGCTGTCTTCCTCCAGGGAGCCCAAGCCGTCTGGGGAGGACCCTGACATTGGCGGCTGAGGCCCCTGGCCCCTTACTCTCCGTCCTGGATTCTGTTCCGTCGGTACTTTCTCCACCCTCTCCAGACCAGCTCAGCTGCATCCACTTTGCCTGCTGAGTTGCCACCACGGAAGGGGAACCCAATTTTGTCCCCAAGATGCAGAAAAGAGGAGCAGTTATGCCATAGACTTCTAGTGGGCTGTCCAGTTTGAATCCTGGCTCCTCCACTTACTCGCTGTGTGGTTTGGGACAAATTACTGGACCTCTCTGTGCCTTGGACTCCACATCTGTAAAATGCGGGATGACAACAGCACCTCCCTCGCAGGGAGACCGTGAAGCTGAAACAGTATAGTCTGAACACTGAATAATCATTTGCTGTCGTTATTTGCACCGTTATTTGCGGTCCTAAGGAAACCTCCCTGCTCTTAGAGATAATGTTTTAGAAGGAAGCTCTTGTTAAAAATTAAAAAAAATTTTTTTTACTGTTAATTTTTATTTTTGAGCGAGAGAGAGAGAGAGAGAGAGAGAGAGAAAATGTAAGCAGGGGAGGAGCAGAGAGAGAGAGGGAGTCACAGAATCCGAAGCAGGCTCCAGGCTCGGAGCTGTCAGCACAGAGCCCGAGGCGGGGCTCAAACCACACAAATCGTGAGATCATGCCTGAGCCCAAGTTGGACTGAGCCAGCCAGGTGGCCCTAAAAAGTTGTTTTCATGTTTATTTTTGAGACAGAGAGACGGCGAGCACATGTGTGCATGTGTGGGGGAGGGGCAGGGAGAAGGGGGGGCAGAGGACCTGAGGCAGTCTTTTCGCTGAGAGTGGTGAGCCTGATTCGGGGCTTGGACTCAAGAACCGTGAGATCATGACCTGAGCTGAAGTCAGATGCTTAACCAGCTGAGCCAGCCAAGCACCCCTAGGAGGAAGCTCTTAACCGTAGAAAACACCGGAAGAGCTAAAGAAATACATCTCTAACTGTAGATTTCCAGGCACCCTGGTGCATGGGTACTTCCTTGTATCCTCCAAATCAAATCACCCACCTGTCCTGACCATGCTAACAGCTCAAATAATAGCCACCAAGCTGGTGTGCACAAAGTAGCCGATCGCCTCGCGCCAACACTGACTCAAGCTTTTCATTAGTTTGATGTGCGCGGAGGAGGTTCCTGTGCTATTTAAATGAGGCCCAAGGAAGACTTAATCTCTGCAGTGATGACCATTACTCCAGAAAAGCAATGAGGGAGGGGCAGGGCCCGGCCCCAGGCTGGCTTGCTAGGCCTTGCCTGAATTCTGTCCACAGAGCGGGGAGCAGGGCAGAGGGGCTGTGCTAAGGGAGAGTGGACAGCTCTGGAGGTCCCCCCCCCCCTTTTTTTTTCTGCTGTGCACAGTTGGACCAGTTACTGGTCCCGATCGCGACGCCTTGTTTATTGATTCCACAGGCTCAGGACCAGAGCATGATGAATATCACTTTTCCACTGGGGCTAAAGTCACAGGGCCAAAAGACTGAGGCAGTCATCCAGAAAACAAAATTGTTTTTGTCTGAATGTGCCGTTGGAGATACTCTGAAAAACAGGCTTTTCAGGTGATTATGGAACTTAAGCAAAGCCAGGCTCTTGCTTGAATTATCCACATAATTGCCCCAGTTCTCCCGTGTGATCATGCAGATACGACCTCGCAAATCTCCGGCTCATCTGAGCGAGCATTCGAAGTCAGGCAACAAGGGTAATGATGCCAATTTAATAAAGGAAGGACTAGGCTCTGCTGAGAATCCAGCTGTAGCAACAGCCTGGTGTTTAAGAATTTGTGTTTAAGGACTTCCTTTGGCAGAGGTTTGACGAATGTTTTTATTGCTAGTTGTCCACAATAATCCTGGAAGGTGTAGCTCCCGCCTTGAGGATCATCTTGGTCCCTGAACAAGCTTGTCATCTCGGATGTCTTTCCCTGCTGGGAGATCCCGTTTCCCCACTGCTGGGGGTGTCCATGGTGGGCCGGTTCCCGAATCAGCCGTCTGCACTGTATTAACCAACCTGGCTGCCACCTTGCAGAGTCAGTGTATTTCCTCTGAGACGCGCTTCCTGTCCCTGCCTGTGGCTAGCTAGGCAGTTACCCCCCTGAGGGGGGTATTGGATAGAGTATCCAAGCACCACCCCCACCAAGGCCACAGCCAGGACCCCAACAGGAAATAAGTGGCTTGGCAAGATATGATCATTCAAGGAGGAGATCATTACGAAGAGGTGGGCTGGCCGAACGGGACCCTGAGGGCTGGTGCAAGAGTGCAGCGTTGACACTGTTTTGGCTTTTCCGTCCGTCTGACCACACAAGGGAGGCAGTGGTCCCCAGAACACAGAACATGGAGCAGGCCACCTTGGGAAGAGCTGCGAGGGACGTAGCCTGCCAAGACCACCTTAGAGCAAGGGGCCAGGGAATTCAGACTAGGTGCCATCCCACTGCTAGCCTCTGATCTTAGTTGAGCACCCTCCTAGCTGAACTCAACCAGAAGGGGAAATCTCCTCCATCCCATCCATGAGCCCATACAGGTCAGGCCCTCAGGGCAGAAAACAGGGGTGGAAGAGGGTGGAGGGTGGAAGCAACATGGCGAAGAGAGAGATCCTGCAAACAGAGAAGTCAAAACTCAATTGTACAAAGGAACCCAGCTTGCAAATTCAGAATGGAGTTTCCTTGGGTCTTGTAACCATACTCTAGATCCCAACAAGAGTCAGCTGGTATAGAACCTAGAACCTGCTGGCTTCACAGGTCTGAGAGGATATTTTGACTTTGGTTCCGATAAGTTATCATCGCCTTAGGAAGCTATAGAAATTGCTATCTTGTATAGTCAATGAAATCTCGGGAATGGGTAAAAATGAAAACGAGTAGGAAAATAATAAAGAAACAGCTCCATGATACTAGCACTTTTATCACTGTTTTAAGAGTAATTGTAACAAAGTGTCATTATCACCATGATAACAACATATACGTTTTTTGAAGTGTATAAAGAACCCGATATGGTAGAATTGTGATTTTAATTGGATGATAAGGCAAATTTGATTAAAGAAGTTCGTAATCAATGTTTAAATGTCAGGGACTTTTTTAATTTGGAAATTCCTAAGTTTTATGTTATTGGTTGGGTAAATGGTGTTTGGATTTTTACAGGAACAATATTTAATAGGCTTATGGGATTAATAAATCATGCATTAGATTAAGCACACGTAGTATTGAGTGTGGCTTTTTATGGTCAAATCCATTGGACGTTCACAGGGCCACTCTCATGTTACTACAGACGTTGTCACGTAAGGTCCAAACCAAGTCCCTTCATGGCTGTGATGCATCAATTGATTCCTACGGGGATTTCTCATCCTAATTCTTTACTGCTAGACCCTCTTTTTGGTCTCTGATGTGAGGCCTCGTTCTTGCCCTACTATTATTTGGGGGTATGTATGCCTTGACTCCCCAACTAGACTGTAACCTCAGGGAGACCAGAACTTCTCCAGAAACAATCTTCATTTCTTTTCCATTTTCCATTTCTCCAAGCCCAGTGCTAGACACATAGTAGGTAGTCACTACATGTTTGCTATTCGGTTGTTTGTTTTTAGACATGTGTGCAATGGTTGTTATTACGCTACTGGTACCCCAATAAACAAAATAACATTTTCTGTCAAGGAAGGAGTTAATATAGAGGATTCAGATGCGGCCAGCTTGAGTATTTAGTGATGAGAACGTTTTATTGGTACTTACGGGACTTCCGTAAAAATACTTCCTCAATTCTGGGATGACCTTTGTGCCTTTTCTCTATTTCACCCTCACTATCGTGCAGAGACTCATTCAGCACCACGGACTTTTTAGGCTCTGGGGTTCTCTAAAGGTATAAGGTACAACTTCTTCTGAGGAGGCTCAAACCTTGTTAACAGAATTCATCTATTAAGAAGATGTCCTATGAATATCTACTGTGTGTCCAGCATGCGCTAGGTCCTGGGAATACAGAGAAAGACGCAGAGTCTCTGCCCCCTTACAAGGTCATGATCTAGTCAGCCTCGCACAAAACCATACGCCGTGTGTTCCGTGAGATGTGAGTGACAATAAATGTTCTTATTAGACTTGAGAAGGAAGCCACCATGGTGTGACTGAGTCGTTGGGAAAGTTCCGGGAAAGAGGTGGCAGGGTGGTGAGGCAGACCTTAGGGAATCAAGGGCGGAGGGTGGAGGTGGGAGATGTCTTCTTACTCGAGGCGGGTGAACAAGGTAGTAACGGAGGTAGAAGCGGATTCTGTTCTGGCCACACTGCAGCACGGTGGCCCCATTGCCCCAGGGTAACTGCTGAGAATGGAGCTCTGCGGAAGTGATACGAGCCGACCAGAGCCCGCTGAGGGCCATCTAGGAAGGGATGACAGGGTGTCAAGTCCCCGTCAGGGGTTGAGAGTAGATCCACAGGTAGCGCGATGACAACACGATGTGTCGGAGGTGGTGTTTTTAGTATCAGACATTCCTTCCTGCTCACTAGGTCCTTCTTCTAGTCTATCAGTTGGAACATTCCAAAGGTAGGATTTTAAAAACCTGACCCAGCCAAGGTGGAGGTGGGCTGTGGAATGGGATAAGAGGCATGGGGAGTCAGTGAGGGAGGGGCTACTCTACTTTAGGAAGAATCACTCCCCGTGAGCATTCCTGAAAGGGGGCAAGCCTGGAGGGAGGAGGTGCCTCCATGCCAAGCCTGAGGGCTGGAGAAGCAAAAGCTGGGCGGCTTGTCAATGGGGCAAATGGCCCAGTCCCCTGTCAGTTTCCCTGAATCCACATCAGCTGGATGATCCCCGTGTGCCCCAGAGTAAGAAGTAATAGAGAGAGAGAGAGAGAGAGAGCCAGAGCTTGGGGGCCCGAGGAGGACACTGTGGTGACATACATTGCCGAGGACAGGGACCTGACAGGAATGACAGAAGCCTCGGGGTGTGCCACTGTGTGTGGAGGATGATGAGTGGTAACCGGATGCCAGACCCTCACCCCCACCACCTCCCGGCATAAGAATCCCGGGGGGAAAGGGGAGAACAGGGCAGCAGAAGGATCTGAGATGCCCCTGAGTTCACAGACATTTCGGTTTCCACTACGTGGCAAACTAAGAGCCTGAAATAGAATGTAAAGGTGGTTATTTTGAAAATTAAAATAATGAACGTCTCCGAGTTTGTGATCTGAGATTTGTGCCACACGTTTAAGACTAGAAGGAAAAGCAGAGACACTGAAATAGACACAGAAAAGTAGGACAAAACCCCAAAGAGATAGGTGATGTCACAGAAGTCAGGGGAAGGAAGAGATCCATGAACTGGGTCGCAGCAGGGGAGCATCCAAGGAGCTGATGCCTGAAGAGCCAGGCATGAGCCACGGTCCCCCCAAGTTGGCTGTGAGAAGCGAGGCAGTGGGCTCTCAGGGCACAGAGGCCACCCGCACAACGCTTCCCTCGGCCTTACCAGCCGCCTCTGGGTGCACCTAGTCATGTACCTTGAACTGGAGACACCGTCGCCTGCCCCGTTCTTCGGGGGACAGACCATTTAGCCCTTTTTTGATCCCAATACCAGCCTCCTTGTCAGGAAGTTTGACCGGACTCAGCATACATATTGAAAAGCAAACATGAGGCGGACTTGGTCCAGTTTGAAGGTCATAGAGCAGCTGACTGAATATAACGCTTCAAAATGGAAGGGGACGAAGGGAATCAGGTAAGCTTGGGACAACTGTCAGCTCGTCGATCTGACAGTGTGACCAGAATTGGTCATGGTGCTGCAGGCCAGTGACGACGCTCCAGTCCGGTGTCGATGACCCACGCGCTGATTCCCCATATAACTTTGGGCAAATCACCTACTTCTCTGGGTCTCACTTTCCTCCTCTGTAAAAGAGCCACCCTGCATCCTCAGAGATTTCTTCTGTTCTCTCCACCGTTGTCAGTGTTTTGTCCTTGGCTACTGGCATATTATTGTTCAATGCAAAGTGCTACAGCTGTCGATTGACCAAACCATGAGGACGTGTTGTCCGGTTAGTGTGGGTTTGGTGAAACGAGCACGCCTATACCCTGTTGGTGAGGATATGATTCTAGAGGGCAATGTGACAATAAGTAACAAAAGCCTTGAGAAAATTGTTGTAGCTGTGACACAGCGATCCCATTTCTAGACGTTTAGCCGGGAAATAATCCCAGGCATGTGAAAAGATACGTAGGCAACGATGGATGTTCATAACTAGGAGAAAATTGGAAACAAATGCCAAACAATAGGAGATGATTATCTAAATTATGATACATTCACACAATAGAATATCATGTGTAAAATTATCCATAAAATTATACTGTAGGTGCACATTTATTGCCACGAGGAAATGTGTATAATATTACGCAGGACAGGGGGTTACAATGAGACCTGATCTTTGCAACATTATTTGTTCCATTTATAAGAATAAAAAATAAAGGAGAAGGATGGTGTGAGGGTAGAGGTGGTTTTCATTTGCTTCTTTGTGCTTCTCTGTGTTTCCTGAGTTTTCTGCAATGAATGTGAACTATGTTTGCAATCACGTTTTCAAATACGTCTTTTATAGAGGGCATTTTTCTCCCAGCTCCTCTTTGTATTCTGATGCCAATTAATCTCTCAGAAATATGTCAGTAAGTGCTTCATCGACAAAGGGTCTTTGTCTCTGCCCGGCTCTCGGTCTTCTGGAATGTGGCTTTCCCGGATGTTGAGGAACTTCAGGTGGGTTTTGGTCACATGGTCACATGGTTGGGATGTTTTCGGAGCGAAAGGTGAGAGGGGCTGGGGGTGGCTCCCTCAGATCGGAGGACAGAGTGAAAAGAGTTCAGCGGGCGCTGTCTTCTCTCCACCACTGCTAAGTTGAGCGTAAGAACCTCCAGCTCTACAAACAGGGGCCAGGGTGGGTGTCTGTCCATCAGGATTGGGCAGCCGGTGATATTTTTGGAGACGAGATTGCAAAGCATTATGTCTACATGCCGAGCATGGAAGCGGCTCCCCTCTGGCGCGGATCGCCAGCTTCCCCAGCTTCAGAAATCTTGTGCCGTCTCTTCAGCGGATCCACTATATTCGACTGGTTTCGAGCAAATCACCAAGGCCAGTGAGATTCAGGGGGAGAGCAGTTAGACGCTGTCTCTTGGTGGCAGAGTGGCAGGGCCACGTTACGGAAGAGCGCAGGGGGGGACGTCTGTTGCGTCTGCCTGGCGCAAGGCCTTCTGGAAAGGAACAGCTGGTGCCTGTCGACGTGTGGATCTATCGGTCTGGCATTTCCAGGCCTTCTAGTTTTCGGGAGCAGCCCGCAAAAGTCTTGCGTTTTATCTGAAATCGTTTCTTTTTTCATCTTGGCGGCAAATTCCAAACACGTTAAGGACACTTCAGAGCCGCTGGCCGATGTCACTTCTTCCATGTTTCCCCTTATCTCCTCGCGAGAGCCCTTGCCCCTTCTTTAAGTGGTGGCGCTTCTATCTAGCCCATAACCACAAGTTTTCAGCTTTGCCGTGGAGTGGGGGGGAAGGTAACAGAGGATGCTGCTTTGAAAACAGATGGTGCTGAGGGCAGGGGGAAGATGATGACGACGACCCTGGGCAGGACACCAGGGAGGACCAGGCTTCTAGAGCAGAGAACGGCAAGGCAGGCTGAGGTCATCCTTGATCAGGAGAAGAGGTCTTCTTCTCTGAAGGGAAGGAAGGAGGAAAAGAGGAGGGGGGTTCTCCCAAGGTGTCCCAGCCCTTTGTTGAGTGTGGATTATGGCCATCGGGAAGCCCGACTATGATCCTCTTTGGTGCTTACCTTCTAAGCGGGTCCCCCTGTCTTCTCGGTGGGGCCCAGGCATGTGCTGAGAATGTGGCCCAGGGGAGTCCCAGGGGTAGGAGGAGCCACTGTGGGCAGTGTTCTGGGGGCTCTCTGGTGTTGCTCATCAGCCACGTAGGAATTTCCGAGCACAACCCTGCGAGCAGGCACCCACGAACAGGGACCTTTTGAGGCTTGGGGGCAGGGACGCAGGGACACTGAACATGATTCTGGGCTGAAGATTAGGGCAGAGGAAGGCCAATGGAGTGAGGTATGAGTGGCTTCTAAATAGTGGCTCCAGGAGAGGGCCAGTGGAGCCCGGGGTGAGGACATGCTCAGGGCACAGTCTCCTCTTAAGAAGCTGGGGGAACACCTATGATTGAGCCCCGAGGCCATGCCCACCTGCCAGTTCTGCCACGGGCCAGCACCCATAGCCAGCTGAGTGACAGGGCTCCCTGGTCAAGAGACAACGTGCGCCTGTACCTCTGGGGGAAAAAGTGCCACAAACTGTCAACTCCCACTTTAAGGAACCGGTACAGAATTGATGATGCTAACCAACTCTTGGTTTAAAAAGAGAAATAAAGTATGTGACTACTGTATTTATTCCAGTTATTAAGGACCTGAAGAAAAATTAACAGCTGCAACTTAACTGAGCAGAATGTATGATTTAACATTCTATAGCCATATAACCAGCAAGGGCTTTATTGAAACTCCTGGGTTGTTTTTTTCTTTAGGAGACTGCTGTCAGAACCAGGCTATAACAGAACACGCAAAGATTCACAGAGAAGAATATTAGAATGCGTCGGTCGGTGAACAAAAAAGGCTAAACATCTACTCAAAAGCAAGAGAACAATTTTTCTGAGCCTATAGATCTAGAAAAGCACATCAGCTCTCTATTGGCTACCTTATGTAAGAGTATTCAGAAAGTTGCTTTGTCTCTGTGAAATAAGGCATACCTTCCCAAATTTCATTTCCAAACTTAAATTTGAACCTGGAATAAAATTTAATTCCCCACTCACCATGCTATGCATCTGTTGGAAGAAAATTTGAAACAAATTTTCTATTGTACGGCAAAATCAATGCCAATTCATCCTGGTGTTTCTAATCAACATGCCTTATTTTCTTCTCTGTTCCCATAACTTATAATTATTTGTGGTACACTCCAAACAAACCCTTCTGTTCTTCTCCTTAGTGTCTCCTTCTGGCTTGCAATTTATATATGTGGAAGTCATTTGAGGCTGGAGATCACTGATCTATCACTAGGCAATTCTCTGGGTCTTCAAGACCCCCTGCCATTCAAAAAATTCGGAGCTCTATCCCTTGGCTCCTGAGAGCTCAGGTAGAATATCTTAGGGATTAAAATTTTAATTAGAAGTCAAACATGGAGCCATACGGTTTCTCAAATTGGACTTTGAGAAAACAAATCATTGTCTTGGTGCCACCGCTGTTCCCTGCTAAAATAATTTCCACAAATGCTGGAGGACTAAAATATTTGATTCTTGTTCAGAAATCTCATCCAGTAACTTAACATTGGCACATTCCCACCTGGGCCTTCGGCGTGAGGCTGCCTCTCACCCAGCCCTGACATTCTCCCATTCTCGATCCCTTTGGGGTTGTTTAAAATATATAGGCATATTTTCAGCTTGAAAATATTGAAAACATTTCCAATAAGTTTTTATAATTATTGAGGTTGAGTTTTGGAGAGCAAGCTTCTCAAGTGGGCATCAGACCAGGGAAATTCTTGAGAAACCAGCCAGACCTCCTGCACCTGAAATGCTGGGGGCAGAGTGGGGACTGAAGCTAAAGTTCATGTCCACAGCAATCACAACCCAGAACCTTCCTGCTTGCCTTCATCTCTTCCTTAATCTAAACGATGCGAGTCAAGGGGCAGCAACCCAGAACTAAGGAGCCAGGCACTCTCCACTGCTTAATTTAGGCAATTATGTGGTTGAATCAAAAGACAACAGAAAGACCCAGAAAAACACTCACAGCAAGATAATCCATTGCATATTAGCGACTGGGTTGGAATCTCTTTTCCTCTGGCTATAGTGGACCCAGGTGATGTGAATTGGTAATATGCTTTCATATTACAATTTTTCCCAGTGCTGAGTAGAGAAATGTGATTTTGTGGTCTCTCAAGCCATTCAACACCACTGCTTTTTGGCAAACAGAAAAATGCTTTCCTGCAGCACTCATTTCTATATCCCACTGGACTGAATTTGCACAACTAAGGGGAAAAGCCCCACAAACTCATGAGATGCTGCATGGCCGTTAGGTTTTCATTGGTCTTCAATCTTTCTCCATTGTATCTCCAAAAATGTCAACGAGTGTTGTGAAATCTTCCACACAAAACTGATTTTAATTCACTGTAGTCAAAAACAAATAAACATACCACAATTTGGGGCGGGGGGAGGGGTGGTAAGGGAAAGGTTGTGAAATAATCGTTTTCCATCGTAGGTAGTCACAACACCCCCAAAGTTAGGGACGCTGCCTGGGAAATACTATCTGAAGATTTATTTACCTGCTTGTTCGATGTCAGGATTAGAAAACAGACTTACAACTGAAAGGAGGGGCAGACAGAGTCTGGTAAGGGGGAAAGCAAGACTGTGAGCAGGAAATGGCTCTGACATAAGATGGCAACAGGTGGGGCTGGGGAGTGGGGTTTTAAGAAGACAACATTCTCCAAAGAGGGAACTATGGGGGCAGGGGGCAGAGCTATGGAGAGAGCGTTAAAGGAGGCTTAGACACCCCCCTCTCCATTCGGGCCACGCACAGACCTTTGAGAAGGATCAAGTTTTGTCAGTCACTTTGCAATTTAGAAAAATTAAGCCATCCCTTCCCTTACCCTTCCTCCTTTATTTTCTTCTGCATTCGAAGACAAATTGAAGTGATTTCTAAAGAGAAGTTGTAAAAAGAAGTGGTATAATATCTAAAATATAATTTCAGAGAGATCTAATGTGAAATAAAACTATTTTTACAAGACGAGCACAACCCAATTACCTTTCTTAAAGCAATACTGCTTTATCTGCTGTAGCACCTTGGAAAGGGCTTCTCTGCTCCTGAGTGGTTAGAGCTGTAGGCCTGCGGATATCCAGCCAGGATGTACCCATAAGGCATAGCACCCATAGTCCGTTTTGACTGGTTGATACAAGCCATTAAATATTTTTATTAGTGATATGGATGCTTTCACAATCTGAGAGGGGTGAGGTTTAGACCACAACAAAATGAAGAACATTTGAGTTCCAGGAGGTTGAGTTGGAATCCCTGTTCCATTACTAACAGTGGGAACTTGACCTTCCTTTCCTCCCTTCCCCTTTCCTCTTACCCACAGTGATACATAACATCTCAGGTAACTTAAACAGCATCAACGAATAACCTTTCAAACTGGAATGCCAACAGCCTTTCTTGTCCATTGGTCGCTTTTCAAGCTGGTGAAAAAGAAGCCAACCAATAAACACCAATACAGTAGGGTCTGTGTCTCCAGAGGCCTTTACCTTTAAGATAAACTTTCCTAAGTCAGTATTTGGATCCCTTTGTCAGCCCACGTTGGCACTGAAATTGGCAAGGCATTGCTATTCTCTTATAAAATATACAATGTCCTTAACAAGGAGATTATGTAGCTTCCTCTTATGTCTGTTGAGGTATCAGTTTGTAGCCAGGCATCCGGTTCCCCTTTGTATCTTTGTCCTTTCAAGTCTGATAAGGATTGCTCATCAATTATGTACTTCTCCCTCCCGGGGTTGGGGTGGAGGTGGGGAGTCCTCTGCCTCCAAGCCCAGAGAAAAATTCACTACCTGAGATAGGCCAAGCTCTCCGTGTTGTCACGTTAGTTTCTTCCATATTATGAAAGAGAATTTTCAAAGCTCAGTTTCACAGCCTGTTGGAGTTTTATGGTGACGTCTCCGGGTGATGCTCACGTTTGCGTTTGCATCAAAAGCTCTTTATATTTTTACGTATAAAAACTTGTAAGTGCAGGATAGCTGTCTTCACATTTTGAAGGACACTCCTGTCAAAGGAGCACTGGATTTCAGCTCTGTTGCTCCAGAAGGAAGAAATGGAACCAAGGGGTGGAGTCTACAGGAACAGATTTCTTCTCAAAGTTAGAAAGCATTTTCCTTAATGGTTTGAGCTGCTGACAAATGAATGGAACCACTTGCTTCAGAACAGTAGGGGCTAGTCACTGGCACTGGAAGAAGACACCCTTAACACATTATTTCAAGAGACTGGACACCATTCATGAGGGAAGTGAAAAGGGGCTTTGGCACCAAATGATCACTACGGGTCTTTCCAATTCAAAGACCCCTGGGACCTCCCAACTTTGAGGAGTCGGTTGGAGAGTGGAAGTTAGCCCACTCTGTAGAACACAGCATACTCACGAGAATACTTGTCTTCTTTTGTTCAAGTCTTCCTTTACCTCTTTTAGTAGAGTTTTATAGCTTATGATTGTATTTATATAAATACCAGGGCTTTTTTGTTTGGTTTGGCTTCCGCTTTCTGAGATTTAAAAGTTACAGTAAAATAAAGGAGTAACTTAGACTTCCATATTTCCACAATTCAGAATGAACAGATGTTAGCTCTTTTGTCTTATTTGCTTCTTACCAATTTTTTGGAAGAGAAAAAGAAGGAAGAAAGGAAGGAAGGGAAGGAGGGAGGGAGGGAGGGAGGAAAGGGGAGGAGCGAGCCCAGGAGCGATATTAACCAACATCCCCAAACAAGTAACTCCCCACCTATTCTTCTTGACATCCCTCTAGAGACAAAAATGTTCTTGTATCACTTTAAAAACTTTTATTGTTAGATAGATGTGCCTCTGTTAAAACACACACGCGTGCACACACACTGTATAGTTTGGTTTTTAGCGCATACAAGTATAAATCCCATCAATCTACATCTTGCTGTTACACTCTACCTTCTGTTTGTAACATCCACTAGGGACGATATAGACCAATTTTATTTATTATTTTTAATTGCTGTCTGGTATTTCATCATAGAGAATACCACATTTTCTGTATTCCTGTATTGGGAGATGTTTCAGTCACTTGCTTTTTGTCCCTGCCATTACAAAAACATGCCGCACTGACACTGTTGTGTGCAAGATGCTTATGACACTATGCAGGAGGCTGTCTTGTGTGTATCCCAAAGCACGATTTCTAGCACACAGGGTAAACACGTTTTCCTAGCTGCCACCAAACTTTTCTCCTCGGGGCTTTTACCAATTCACATTTCCAGCAACAATTTATTATTTCTCCTACAACCTCGCCAACAGTTGAGATAGCCCCCCCCTTAAATTTTACGAATACAATGAATGGAAAGTGGTCTCCTTTTGTGTTGTTTCTTTGCCTTCTCTGGGCTTGAACATCTTTTTTGTTTGTTTCCTTATTTGTTGGCCATTCACATCTCCTTTTCAGACAACTGGTTCATTTTTTCTACTTTTTTTATTTTGTGTTTTTGTATGTTCATTCCTAGTCTATTAAATGTGTCTCCTAGTCTGTTTTTAATCTTTGGCCAATAGAAGGCTACAGGCTTTTTCTGTACAGAATTTTAAAATTTGACATAGTTAAATCTATCTTTTTCTTTATTGTTGGGACTTTGTAAATTTTTTTTTTTTTTTAGGTTTCCTCTACCCTAAGATCATGTAGGCGTTGTCCTTTATTTTCTTTATTAGTTTTTGAAGTGTGTTTTTTCACATTTAGGTCTATAATCCATCTGGTGATGTATGTGTAAAGTGTATGATATGAAGTAGGGATTTAATTGCATTTATACAGCCCTCCCTCCCCTCCACCCCACAACTGCCGATCCCATAAGATTTTCCTAGGATTGTTTCTGCCATTCCAGAGCTGGCCTGTCCTCATCTTAGTTTAATGGTCTCTGTAACATATTCTTGTGGGCCAGAAGGTGACAAAGCAAGACAGTTCCAATGGACTCGTATCATAGTACACTTGAGTGTACTGAAGCAGAAAGAACGTGGAATTATGGTGAATAGTCTTGACATGTCACTTCAGTGGTCTACACAGTCTGATCTGTTTTGCTGGCACAGACTCTCTCCCACCTGTAGCTAGTATAGAGGTTACGGGTTGGAATGTGTCTCCCCCACGATTCATATGTTGGAGCCCGAACCCCCGGTACCTAGGGAAATGACCAGAAATCGGGCCTGTGAAAAGGTAATTAAGTTAGGGGCTGCTGGGTGGCTCAGCGAGTTAAGTGTCAGACTCTTGATTTCAGCTCAGGTCATGATCTCACAGTTCTCGAGATGGAGCCCCGTGACGGGCTTTGCGCTCACAGTGCAGAGCCTGCTTGGGATTCTCGCGCTCCTCTCTCTCTGCTCCTCCCCTGCTCATGCTGCTCTCTCTCTCTCTCTCTCTCAAAATAAATAAACTTAAAAGGTAATTAAGTTCAAATTGTTTTTTGGTAATTTTAGGACAGGTCCTCATCCAATATTACTGGTGTCCTTATAAGAAGAGGAAATTTGGACACAGACATGTGCAGGTACAGAGGAAAGACCATGCGAGGACACGGCAAGCAGGAGGCCGCCTGCAAGACAAGCAGAAAGGTCTCAGAAGATACCTTTCTCTTGGGCTTCCAGCCTCTAGACCTGTGAGAAAATAGATTTCTGTTGTTTAAGCTCCCAGTCTGTGGCACTTTGTATCAGCAACCCTAGAACACTAATACTGTAGGATAATCCCCAACAAAGATGTATGAAGACGTCAGTAATTAGATAGATTTAAGCCTCTCACCATGTATTTTTCACTTAGCATAAGTACGTGAAAAATCCGCAAACAATTCTACTATGAGCTCACCCGAACAGGGGGGATGGCGGTCGGGGAAACCGTATGAAGATTCACGCGGAGCCATCAATTTGCCAAGTCATTCCTCTCTCAGGCTAGCAGGCGTGATCTGATCGCTCACAATACGTTGTATTAGTTTCTTACTGCTGCAAAAACAAATTAAAACAAACTTGGGAGCTTAAAACAAATTTAGCGTCTTCCCGCGTGGGAAGTAAGAAATCCAGAAATAGGGGTGTTGGCGAGGCCGTGCTCCACGCTTCTGGAGGCCACAGAAGAGAACTCACTCTCGTGCCCTTTTCAAGTGCCTAGAGGCCACCCGGGTCCCTTGGCTTAATGCTTCTTCCTCTGTCATTACAGTCACCACTCTAGCCTTTGATTCTGCCTTCACATCTCCTTTTCAGGTTCCGACCCTCCTACCTCCCTCTTGGGAGGACCTGTCTAACTCACTGGGCCTGACTGCATAATCCAGGGCGATCTCAAAAACCTTAACGTAATCCCATCTGCACAGTCCCTTTTTTGCCGCGTATGGTAACTCATTCACAGGTTCGAGGGAGCATTATCCCGTCTACCACAGTTGCAAAACAGTTCGGGAGAGTAATTTTATAAGCAACTAATTCTGTTGTGTTCAAAAGTAGAGAATTTTTAAAAGAATGGAAGTCCTGAAAGGCTTCCTGCTTCTTAACTCAAGGGAAGAGGCGTTAAATTAAGTTTTGAAAATTGTCTCTCAGTACCAGAAGTTTTTCAAAATAGTTTTTAAGTCCTTGTTAAACTTAAAACGTGTTGTTTTGGTTAATTTTTTTTGTTTGTTTGTTTGGTTTGAGCCCCGTGTTGAGCTTTTTTCCACATTCAGTTGGATTCCATCTGCCAATGTGCAAACGGGGCTGTTTCCACTTAGGAGATTTTCTCCCATGTGCAGCCTCGAGGCAGAAGTGTCCCAAACTACCACTGATCTCTTCAGGCAGCTTATGCAACACGCGGAGTCAGGCTCCAAGTTAGAAGGGTGAAGCTGTTGGGGCCGGAAGGGAACCAACACTCCTCTGGCCCAGCATGACTCCGTTCCTTCCCCGCGCCTGTCACTGACCCTCCCGGGCAGCTGCAGGCAGCACGTTCTTGCCCCTAAAGCCCCGCAGGGTCACATGGGGGAAGTGAGTGTCATCGGCTGACAGCGCTGAATTACGACCTGCGTTGGGCATGGCGGATGCGTGGGTGGGAAAGCTGCCTGCAGGCAGCCTGAGACGAACACACGTGGGCACTTGCCAGAAGCCACCCCGGGAGTTTCAGATACAGACAGATCGCGACCGCTTGCAGCTGACTGATGGAGGAGGGAGGGCTGATTGTTCTGGAAGGCTGTTCCATTCCCAGGGGACATGTGTTAGAACAATTCACTCCCCAGGCTCTCAAGAGAACATGTTTATCAGCGGCTACTGCTTGCATTCCAGAATGGCAAGCTGCCTCGGTCGTCTGTCTGTGTGCACCTTAGTAGATGTGAGTTCCGACTGTGCACACGCACATAATCGTGCAAGTGTACGCCGGGCACGTGTGCGTCAGTGTATGCCTGCCGATCTGTCTCCTTCTGTGCATTTGTTGTTGCACGTGCCAGTGCGTGCCTGTGTGTGGGTCCTGCTTTTCACTAAGACTCAAGAGAGGCCAGAGGTGGGATCTTCCAGCTTCCCGGCCAGCCTCTCCCTGCTCACTCTGACGCTCCCAGGGGTGCAGATCTCTGTCCAACGCATCAGCTTTCCCAGAAAGGCACTCTGGCCATTCTTGGGGAGGCAGGAAATGCCATATGGCCTGAGTTCTCTTCTTGTTCCCCCTCATCCTTCACAGAAGCGATGTCCCAGGCTTGTGGTCTCGTTTTTTTCTTTTTTTTTTTTAATTGATAAGCTTTATTTTTAAGAGAAGTTTTACATTCGCAGCAAAACTGAGCAGAAAGTTCAGAGAATTTTCATGTAGCCCTTGTCCCTACATATGCACAGCCTCTCCCGTTATCAAATCTGGCACCAGAGTGGCACATTTGTTAGAATCAATGAACCAACAGGGACACATCATTACCACTCAAGGCCCATAGTTTACGTTAGGGTTCACTCTTGGTGTTACGCATTCTATGAGTTTTGACAAATGTACATCACAGGTATCCACCATTAGAATATCACACAGAGTAGTTTCGCTGCCCTAAGAATCTTCTGTGCTCTACCCATTCATCTCTCTCCCTGATCCAAGCCCTGGCATCCCCTGCTTTTTTTCCAGTCTCCATAGTTATGCTTCTCCAGATTGTCATATGGTTGGAATTGTACAGTCCATAGCCTTTTCAGATGGGCTTCTTTCACATAATAATTTGCTGAATTTAAGTCTCCTCCCTGTCTTTTCATGGCTTGATAGCTCATTTCTTTTTATTGCTGAATAATATTCCATTGTCCCATGGACCATAGCTTCTCCAATCCCCGACTGAAGGACATCTTAGTTATTTCCAAGTTTTGGCACTTCTGAATAAAGTTGCTATAAACACTCATGTGCAGGTTTGTGTGTGGACAGAAGTTTTCAACTCATTCGGGTAAACACCAGGAAGCTTGGTTGCTGGATCGTGGGTAAGAAAATGCCAAAGTGTACGGGCTCTTTTTAAACTTAGCATTTCTGCTTGACTTTATTTTCCACAAAACTATTTATTAATATGCAGTAGGCACTTGAAATCCTCATGGGATGGCACTCTTGCTTCTTCCAGAATTCCCCAACTCAAGAATGTGGAAAATTTGTACAGGCTCCTGGCGTCTTCCCGAATCACATTTCCATCGGGAGTTAAGTGCTTCCTGCACATCCTTGCACACCACAGTCTAACTGCCTCCCAACTTTTACAAAACGTCGAGCTTTTACTTGGTGGCCATTTTGCACATACACAAAAATAACTTCTTGTTGCTTTATAATTCAAAAGACTTACTCTGTAGCGTTAGTCAAGGAGAGGAGGTCAATACGCTGCCCTAGGACGAGGCTGTCAGTGGGTGGGAGGGTAATCTAGGCACATTCATGAAGCCGAAAGATTTGTCCCCAGTACAAACCCCATGGCGTAGTCGGTTCATGTTGATGCCTCAGCAAAAGGACACGTTGCAATCTGATGTGTGCCTTCTGAATCACACAGGGAAACTCAAAGCCACAAATGATGAGTCCACAAATTCCATACGGTACCTTTCAAAAAATTTTTATGAAATAGATTCATATTATTAACTTGGTCTAATCTGAGAAACATTTCATTAGTCTGTTCTCAGCTTGCACAGTAGCCTGATGACAGTATAACTCTAAGAATGCAGAGAACAATATAAAAATCACTGATTCATTCATTTAAAAAAGTGTATCGAGGGGCGCATGGGTGGCTCAGTCGGTTGAGTGTCCGACTTCAGCTCAGGTCACGATCTCACGGTCCGTGAGTTCGAGCCCCGTGTCGGGCTCTGGGCTGATGGCTCAGAGCCTGGAGCCTGCTTCCGATTCTGTGTCTCCCTCTCTCTCTCTGTCCTTCCCCCATTCATGCTCTGTCTCTCTCTGTCTCAAAAATAAATAAACATTAAAAAAAAATTGTAAAAAAAATAAAAAATAAATAAAAAAATAAAAAAGTGTATCGAGTCCTGGTTCTGTTCGTTTCTCCATTTAGAGATGAGGAAGTTTTCTCTGATGTCTCTGGTAATACAGTGACACCACCACTAAACAGCCTGCTTAAAATGCTGGAGATGATATTAATTAAAATATATATATATATTTAAAGCACAGCTGAACCAGCATCAGAACAAGGCATTCCTAAGAGATCAGAAATCTTGAGAAAGCATGAATCCAGAGAGGAGAACTGATGCTGGAGGCAGTGATTACCTGTGGGGGCATGGCCATTTCTTGGTGACCTAGTCCAGGCTTTAATGCATCATGCAGGTACCAGGGACAGGCAGGGTGAGGAGGGGACTGGGAGACCCCTCACATAAAGCCAGGACCGCTAAAGAACAATATGCTGAAGAACTGAACCAGGGCAAAAGAACCTGCCCCTCTGAGGGACCCTTTGGTTGCAGGAGGAAAGAAAAATGTCTCCCAAGAATTTCTAATAGTGAGCCAAAATTCATACTGCTTGGCTAGCTCTAAAGCCAGCAATTTATTTCACGTGATAACATGTTGGGACTACCCCCGTGCCCCTGAAAGAAGCAAATGTAACACCTCAAAGAATCATCACAGGAAAGATTTTAAGAAATATGAGCTCAGGATCAAAATTCACCAAACTCATGAAAAAGTAAGCCACCATTAATGAAAATCAAGAGAAATCATAAACCATAGAATCAGACCTGCAAAGATTGCAGCTACTGGAAATACCAGCAGAGAATGTGACATCAGTTTATGTAAAAATACTTAAAGAAATAAATAAGGGGATTGAATGTAAGGTGAGGATTAATAGGCATCAAAATACATCAGGCAGGTTTCATAAGGAGCCAAAAAGTACTGTCAGAAATGGAAAGTCAGTGTGGATACAGCACAGAGAAACAGGTAAAAAATATAAAAGTGGTTAAGAGGACGAGGATGAAGGAGGAAGATCTAACTTTACCAGGTGAGAGTTGCATGAATAGGTAACAGGAATGATGTGGAAAAAGCAGGATTTTAAAGGTAATAACCATGAATTTCACAGAACCAATGAAAGACATCAACCTTCAGATTCAGAAGGCCTAAAGAACACCAAATCAGATAATTAAAAAAAAATCCTCACTTAGGGGCAACTGGGTGGCTCAGTTGGTTAAGTGCCCCACTCAATCTCAGCTGAGGTCTTGATCTCAGGGTCTTGAGTTCAAGCCCCACACTGGACTCTGTGCTGGGTGTAAAGACTACTTTAAAAAAATCCTCGCTTAGATATCTTGGCAGTAAAACTGTGGACCAAGGGTCAGCAGTTTGGCCCATGGACCAAATCCTGCCTGCCACCTACATACAATTTTAAGGGAACACAGCCACGCCATTTGTTTACATATCATTTATGGCTACTTTTGTGCTATAGTAGCAGAGTTGAGTAGTTACAACAGAGACTGTATGGCCCACAAGTCTAGAAATATTTATTAAATGGCCCTTACTTGAAGATGTTTGCCTACCCCTGTTGCAGAACATCAAGGCAAAGAGAAGACATAATGATTATTCATATTTATGGTGAATTGGCAGTATGACTAAGATTTCCTCTTAGATCTCTTGAGCAATAGTTCTCAAACTTGGTCTCAGAACAAGGGCCAGCAGCCTGAGCATCACCTGGGAATTTGTTAAAAGCGTAAACATCTTTTTTTTTTTAATGGATGGATGATTTTATTTTGCTTACTTCTCTTTCACATCTATATTTTCCACACTTAATATATTTTACTTTTTAATAAAAAATTGGAAGTTCCTTAAAAATAATGATTTCAAGGATTAAGGTTAACAGAGCATTCCTAAGTGATTAATGAAGAATAAGAAGTCTTTGTTATCTGGTATTGTGGTTACGGTGATGGAAAGGCCATAATCTTAATGATGAAACTGAAGTCAAACAACCTGCCCACAGTCATCCATACTTGTATGACCACATGTCCTGATTTGGGGCTCATAAAATGTGATTACATTACACCCTATGTTATGGGTGCAGAGGTTGTCAAAACCATATAGAAAAAGTGCAAACATCTTGAGCCCACAGTCTTCTGAACAATTCTGATGCACACTGAAGTTTGAGAACCATTGCTCTTGACTATTGTATTAGCCCAGAGGTTCTCAGCCCTGGCCATCTCTTAGAATTATCTGTGGAGCTTGTAAAAGAAATATCATTGCCTGCCCTTACCCCCAAAGATCCCACCTAACAGGTCTGTAAGGAGCCTGGGCATTGGCATTAAAAAAAAAAATCCCCTCCCTCATTCAGGTGAGAGCCATTGTGCCTGCCTCATTTGATCACTGGTAAAGTGGGCATGGAGAAAATCTGAAGAACTCCCAAAGCTTTGTCCATGTCATGTATGGTATTCTTGATTGTGCAAACTATATAAGAACAAGGGCCACTTGGGGTGCAGGGGACTGTTTTGCTGACTTATCTGAACCTCTCAAATAAGCCCAAACTAAGTCTTACTTACCTTTCCTTTATCCCTTCCCCACCCTGTCCACCACCATCTTTCTCCTGGAAGAGGAACTACCAAGGAGTGAAGTAAGGAAATATCAAGCCATTCAAGTGGGTGGAGAAACAAATTTTGTGAACAGTCAGTTTTGTTGTAAACAATTCTGGGATAAGAAGGGTTTGGGTAATGCCCGCTACACCAACAGGGGAAGAAGGAACTGAGCCTTGATGAGTTAAGAAACTTTGACCCGGTTCCTCTGCATTGCGGGTGCATGGGATGGGAGCAAGCAGGGGACAGAGGATTCATGCCAAAGTTCTCACAAATGTGGGGTGCTAGAAGGGGAAGGCTGACATCTTCTTTATTCACCCGTGATGACAATGACCTCTGCTGAAGGACATACTTCCCAGGCATACCTACTGAAAGCCTGCCCAACCTGCACCCACCCGCTTTCCGGTGTCTCAGCACAGATACCTCCCCCAGCAGACAAGGCTACAACCTGAAACCCAGGTGACATCAAATCACTACCGTCTTCTTAGCTTTTAGGTGAAAGGGGCAATTGGGACCAAATGCTTCTTTGGCAGAGGATAGTAAAATTCAGGGGGAGAGGAAGAAGGGGCCAGGAAAAGGCTGAGAACACTGCTTCTCAAGCCCTACATGTGCACACAAGCCACCCGGGGATCTTGTTAAGCTGCGGATTGGATCTGAATGGATCTGGGTGGAGCCTGAGATTCTGCGTTTCTAACAGTTTCGCAGGTGAATCTGATGCGACTGGTCCTCGGACCGCATTTTGAGTGGCAAGAATCTAAGGTTTGCTCCCAGGGCCGGTTCCCTTGAAAACCCTTCCCCACACGGTGTCCAGACCCCCTGCAGCTTCTAGCTTCTGGCAACAAGAACATGTAGGGGTGGACGTTGAGATGCACTCAAGATTGGCCCTCTATAGTTTGCTCAAATGTAGGGACTGACTGATGTTCCCAAGCTTGGCAAAATACCACTTGCCTAAAAAAGAATCCTGGGAGTTTATCGAGTTTCTCACCTAAAATTTCAAAATAACATAATGTGGAACCACCATGAAAACAAGTGGTTTTTATAATAGGGAAGCCCACAAAATGGCCACAGTAATTTACATCTTCATGGTTTATAGGCAAAAAGTCTTCAACTTGAGCTGAGGGAGAAGTAAAATAAATAACTGGGGTTCTTTTACCACTCACCAAGATACTTATGCACTTAAAAGACTGATGCTAGAAACCACATTCTCATCCATTCTGAGTTTCCACCCATTCCCTTGGAGCTGTATCTGGTGGCTGTTATTGTAATGCCACTGTGAATATTTGTTTAAAGCTCACCGCACATTTATGGGGACCAGATTTGGTTCCCCGCAGAAACCTTGCATGAGGCAATTGAGAAAAATAATTGTCATGAGCAAGGCTTGGGCAGCAGGGAGAATGAGAGGGTTGTAGAGAACTAGAACTGGAAGACAGGCAGACCCCCAGGGTCAGAGGACTCCACACAAGGAGTTAAACTCGGGTCCAGGAAGTGAAGAACCCTGAATCCAGAAAGCTGATCTGAATCTGAGTCTTTTTGTCTAAGGCAGAGCTCAGGACAGCTGCAAGAGGTATAGGGGTCATGCAGGGTGAGAGCTCACTGGGACAGGGTTGGGAAATGGTCAGTGTGGGAAACAGGACGAAGAGAAAAGCATTAGGTGAGTAAGAAGCCTCCTGGTACAAACTCCTTCTGATTAGGCAGACGCGGGGACTGGTTCCCAAGGATCACTGATGCCAGGAAAGGCCAGCTGCCAGGTGACCTGTCCCTGGGAAATGAGGTACCTCCTTTGACAACTCCACCAGGAGTCCGTTCTCTCTCCTGACCATCCTGGGCATGGATATGGAGTCTTCTAGGCTGTTCCTCAAGCACTGATTGATACACAAGACCTGATGGGTAAGAAACAGGGGCAGACCGGGTATCTGCCTGGTGGGCTAGACCAAGCAGTAAACATCATGGAGATGTGGCCCCCTGGGGACTGGGAATCCAATTCTGGAATCTCATTCCCTGGGAGGCTGGAATACAAGCATCTGTGTTCTCACCACTGACCAGGCATTAGATGATTCCAGGGAGCTTTCAAATAAAATCTCAATGCCCTGGCTCATGCCCAGAGATTCCAACTGAATTGGTCTGGGAAGCGTCCCTGGCATTGGTATTTTTTAAACATTCTCTGGGTGATAATAAGGCTCAGTCAAGGCTGAGTTAGAGGAACGTGAACAGGGGAGATAAGCGACTGTCTCTGCCCTTGTCACCCCCCCTCTTTCTATGGAAAGGCCTCCTCTGAATGTTTAGTGTTTGACAGTCTGAGTTTTATTCATACCATCTCTTTAAAGAATAATAACCATTGGGTTTATTTATTATTTTTCCACTAAATTACTTTAAAATCCTAATTTTTCCAGAAGCCTTTCAGTTATTTAACAATGACTAATCACTATGTACAAAGCACTGTTCTCCAAGGGAGAGGCACGAAGTGACAGGAGATGACAGGAGGGGGAGGACAAATGTTCAGAGCCCACGCGGGGATGTGTGTTCTCGCCTGCCCACGGCTGGGCCCACCCTCCTCCACAATGCCACCCCTCTGCCGTTGGCGGATGTCTCCCCTGGGGACCAAGATGCTTGGTAACAGGCCACAGAAGATAGGCTCCATGTGAAATGTGGATCCAGAGAAGAATCGGAACAACAATGCAAGGAATGTCCTGGGCTTAAGCATCTCCGTGAGATACCATGTCAGGACCTCAGTAGGCTGCCAGCCAATGGGCTTTCCCAGGCATCCTCCCTCGACGTATTTGCTTTTTCTGAGACCACCAAACCCCAGTGGAAATATCTGTGAGTTCCGTGCTCCACCAGGTGCTTCACAACCTTGGTCAGAATATGGTCGTGCCCACCATGACCTCTCCAGCCGGCAAACCTACGCTCACCATTCCCAGCTCCCTAGGTTCGCGTGAGTCTTCTCTGTGGATAGCCACCGACTCCTAAATCATGTTAAATGAGATAAGTTAGACAGAGAAAGACAAATACTGTATGATCTCACTTATATGTAGAATCTAAAAGAGCCAAACCTGCAGAAACAGAGTGGAATGGTTGGTACCTGGGGCTGGAGGTGGGGGAAATGGGGAGATGTTGGCCAGAGTGCACAAACCTATATCGTTAGACTATGTCTGAGTTCTGGAACTTGAATGTAGAGCATGGTGATTATAGATAATAATTACATACTTGAAAGTTGCGAAAAGAGGAGGTCTTAAATGTCCTCACCACAAAAATGCAATGCTGATTATGTGCCATGATGGAAGTGTTAATGCTGTGGTGGTAATTATTTGCAGTATATCAAGTCGACTCACTGTGCACCTTAAATTTACATGATGCTATATGCTACTATATCTCAATAAAGCTGGAAATAAATTTTTTATTTTTTATCAAAATTTTTTTTTTAATGTTTATTTTTGAGAGACAGACAGAGAGACAGAGACAGAGAGAGAGAGAGCATAAGCGTGAGTAGGGGCAGAGAGAGAGGGAGTCACAGAATCCAAAGCAGGCTTCAGACTCTGCAATGACAGTGCACAGCCTGAATTCACAAACTGTGAGATCATGACCTGAGCCAAAGTCATACATTTAACTGACTGAGCCACCCAGGTGCCCCAAAATATCAGGAAATGTTCTTGAGAATGCTCCTATTTTGTGTTCAATCTCACTGAGTATATCTGCTGTAGTTCTGGCCAAGTCATGAAGTTGGCTAGGCCCTCTATGTTTTTGTATGCATCTCTGACTTTTGGGTCAAATGGATATGCATTTTTATATTTTTTTATTAGTGGAATTAAGACATAGTAGGGTTGAAGGAATGGGATTATTCTTTATGTTTTGTATGGTCATAAAACCTCTCATTTTTTAACGGGGAAAGTAGGTATCGGTATTTCTGTTTCAGTAGAAAATCTAGGATTAGAAAAATTAAATAACTCACCCAAGGTCACAGCTAGTCAATGGAAAAGTTGCAGTTCAACCAATGTTAGTTTTATTATTTATACATTAAGTGAATTTTTCTCTGCTTTGTTCAGAAGTAAGCCAAAATAAATATTTAACTGATATATTTTCTTTTGTTTTTTAAATTTTTTTAAAAGTTTATTTACTGTGAGAGAGACAGAGACAGCGCAAGTAGGGGACAGGCAGAGAAAGAGGGAGAGAGAGAGAGAATCCCAAGCAGGCTACGCACTGTCAGCACAGAGTGGGGCTCGAACACGTGAAGCTGTGAGATCATGACCTGAGCTGAAACCAAGAGTCAGAGGTTTAACCAACTGAGCCACCCAGGAGCTCCTGATTTGTTTTCTTTTATGTGGAGGGCTGTATTCATTTTGTTAGTCTGTTCTTACTTTTACTAAAAAAAAAAAAAAAAAAAAAAAAAAAGTTAAAAAAGTTATTTGGGGAACTAGAACACAAACTCCTGAACCTACCCCCGTGATTGGCTAAATAATGGTCCCTTGATGATGTCCACATCCTAATCCCAGGCAACTATGGGAACAAAAATGTTACCTACATGGTAAAGAGAATTTGCAGATGGGATTACATTAATGATCCTAAGATGGGGAGATTCTCCAAGATAATACCAGTGGGCCCAATATAATCAAAGGGGTCCTAATAAGAGAAAGGCAGAAGGATCAGAATGAGAGAGAGAATATATAAGGGTAGAAGCAGAAAAGGACTGATACAATTTGAAGATGGAGAAGAGGCCATGAACCTAGGAATGTGGGCAGCCCTTGCAAGCTGGAAAAGGGAAGGAAACAGATTCTCCCCTGGTGCCTCCAGAAGAAATGCAGCCCTACCAACACCTTACATTTAGCCTAGTGAAACTGATTCTGGAGTTTTGAACTCCAGAACTGTAAGGCAATACATTGATGTTGTGTTAAGCACTGAGTTTGTGATCATTTGTTACAGCAGCAGTAGGAACCTAATACTCCCTGCTTTCTGCACTTCTTGGTTTTTTTTTTTTTTTTATGTTTCTTTTTGAGAGAGAGAGAGAGAGAGAGAGAATGCATGTGAGAGGGGGAGGGGCAGAGAGAGAGGTAGACAGAATCCCAAGCAGGCTCCAGGCTCTGAGCTGTCAGCACAGAGCTGAACACAGGTCTCGAACCCACGAACTGTGAGATCATGACCTGAGCCGAAGTCGGACGTTTAACCAGCTGAGCCACCCAGGCGCCCCACCGTTGTGGTTCTTGCCCACAGTATTTTGCTTTACGAGCAATGAGCTTGCCATTCTGCCCCAGGCAACCGTTACTTTTAGGTGTGTGATCAGCTCACTTTTCTCCTGTATTTTTCCCACTGTCCCGGATCCTAAAAACAACCAACCGTCTTGTTGTTTTGGGCTGAAGCCACATAGAGAGGACTAGGATGTTTTCTGGAATTCCTGGCTTTGGGTTGAGCTTAGGGGACCAGGCCAAGTTGTGGGGGGTCTCAACACTGGGCGGATGCTTGGGGAAGATCTCTCTCCTCTTCTTCTCCTTCTTCCAAGCCACGCCACTCACCCTGGCTGGCTGAATTATACTTGAGTGTTTGTGCAAAGTTCTGGAAACATAGCCATTCCAGCCACAGAGGTGGCCAGGAGACTTCCCAGATTCTTCCATCCCTGCCCCCATTTCGTACTTTCCATTCATTCATTCAAATGACACTGATTACCTGTCAGGCCCAGATACCGTGCTAGGTAGGCACTGGGAATGAAATGCTGAACAGGCACAGCCAGTCTCTGTATAGCAGGGTGATGGGCAGTGTATTCTTTTTTTTTTTTTTTTTCTTTCAATATATGAAGTTTATTGTCAAATTGGTTTCCATACAACACCCAGTGCTCATCCCAAAAGGTGCCCTCCTCAATACCCATCACCCACCCTCCCCTCCCTCCCACCCCCCATCAACCCTCAGTTTGTTCTCAGTTTTTAACAGTCTCTTATGCTTTGGCTCTCTCCCACTCTAATCTCTTTTTTTTTTTTTTTTTCCTTCCCTTCCCCCATGGGTTTCTGTTAAGTTTCTCAGGATCCACATAAGAGTGAAACCATATGGTATCTGTCTTTCTCTGTATGGCTTATTTCACTTAGCATCACACTCTCCAGTTCAATCCACGTTGCTACAAAAGGCCATATTTCATTCTTTCTCATTGCCACGTAGTATTCCATTGTGTATATAAACCACAATTTCTTTATCCATTCATCAGTTGATGGACATTTAGTCTCTTTCCATAATTTGGCTATTGTTGAGAGTGCTGCTATAAACATTGGGGTACAAGTGCCCCTATGCATCAGTACTCCTGTATCCCTTGGGTAAATTCCTAGCAGTGCTATTGCTGGGTCATAGGGTAGGTCTATTTTTAATTTTCTGAGGAACCTCCACACTGCTTTCCAGAGCGGCTGCACCATGGGCAGTGTATTCTAACAGAGATGTGGGGTCACAGAGAAGGATGGGCCACTGTACTGACAACTGGATGGAATCAGTCTCTGGGACATTCTCAGAGAGGACAGGGCCCTTGAGCTAGGTCTTGAGGATGAAAAGTGTTCAAGAAACAGGTGAGGAAGAAAATGGAGTGTGCTAGAGACAGCAAGTTCTGCCACTGTAGAGCCTGGACATCAAGGAGTGGCATGGCCCAACTCAGCAATGAAAATAGATTGGTGTGGCCAGAGCAAAGGGTATACAGGGAAATGGGAACAAGTAGATGGAGAGGGGGCCACAGCCCCTTGGGGTCTAACAGTAATGTCAAGGGCAGAGTTTGTAAAACTGAAGCCTATTTTCCTGAACATTTGAATTGCAAAACTGAGACCCATCAGTTGGATGGGAGGGAATTCTGGAAGCACCTCTTAATGACAGTATTTGTTGGCTGATTTAGCTAATGTAAGTGTTACATGTTAAGACTGGTGTGTCATTGAAGAGGAAAGATGGGGTAGTATTGTGGTTAGACTGTGGGTTTTGGAGTCCCACAGACATAGGCTATGACTTTCCAGCTGCGTAATTTTGGGCCAGAAGATAACTCTCTGAGCTGAAGTTTTCCCAGTGAGGTCCAAAGGTCAAAGTGAAGATTAAATTTAATAATGTATATAGGGGCACCCGGGTGGCTCAGTCGGTTGAGCTTCCGATTGAGCTCAGGTCATGATCTCACCGTCCGTGAGTTCGGGCCCCGTGTCGGGCTCTGTGCTGACAGCTCCGAGCCTGGAGCCTGTTTCGGATTCTGTGTCTCCCTCTCTCTCTGCCCTTCCCCCGCTCACACTCTGTCTCTCTGTCTCTGGAAAATGAATAAACCTTAAAAAAAGCTAAATAATGTGTGTAAAAGGGCTCAGCTCGCTACCAAGAACACAGTCATTGCTCATAAATCACAGTTGTGTATTATCATGCCCCTTAATGTCAGTTGAATGTGTCACCCTATTTTCCTACCAGAGAAAGATAAGAGGGAGCCGTCAACAGCTTCAGGCTGGGATTTTAATAAGGAACTGTGAGCAAAATGACAAAAGAGCCAGGAAATACAAATCCCCAGATTATAAAAAGATGCAGGTTGAAAGCATATGGGACTAACTGAAGTATTAGAAGATCCTCAATGAGTTAGGGCAAAGTTTCCAGATCTAGAACGACAGAACTTTCTCTAGCTCTTCTCAGGAAACCAAGAATACAACAGCAGGAACTGGAAGAGAGATGGAGTTATATCATTTTCTCAAAGAATCTTCACTGAGAAAAGGCAGGCGGGGCCGGGGCGGGGAATGGGGAGGAGACAAGACACTTAGTCGCCAGCATGGTGGCATAACTGTCAAGTTCAGTCACCTGTGGAACCTGGGCTCTGTGTTCTTTGAGGGCAGGCCCTTGACTTAGGTGTCTTTGTACCTGCAGTGTCTGCTTAGGTGGCGGAGAACCAATAAATGTTGAATGGGTGGGGACCCCTGAGTGGCTCAGTTAGTTAAGCAACAGACTTTGGCTCAGGTCATGATCTCAGGGTTCGTGAGTTTGAGCCCCGTGTGGAGCTCTGCGCTGACAACTCAGAGCCTGGAGCCTGCTTTGGATTCTGTCTCAGTCTCTCTCTCTTTGTCCCTTCCTCTCTCTCTCTTTCTCTCTCAAAAATAAATAAGCATTAAAAACAATGTTGAATGGGTGAAGGAGGCATTGCTGAGTTTTTCCCCTTAACCACCTCATCTACCAATCCAGGCATTATTCAAATGCTAATTCAGCACAGGTAAAACAGTGGATGGCTTTTTTTTTTTTTTTTTTTTTTTTTTTTTAACTCAAGTTAGATAACATACAGTGTGGTCTTGGCTTCAGGAGTAGAACCCAGTGATTCATCACTTACATGTAACACCCAGTGCACATCCTAAAAAGTACCCTCTTTAATGCCCATCGTTCATCTAGCCCATCCCCCCATCCACCACCCCTCTAGCAACTCTCAGTTTCTTCTCTGTATTTAAGAGTCTCTTATGGTTTGCCTGCCTCTGTTTTTATCTTATTTTTCCTTCCCTTTGCCTATGTTCATCTGTTGGGTTTCTCAAATTCCACATATGAATGTAATCATATGATATCTGTCTTTCTCTGAGGGACTTATTTCGCTTAGCACAATACACTCTAGTTCCAATGGATGGCTTTATTTTTTTATTCTTTATTTTATTTTATTTTATTTTTTTGCTCACACATGAACATCGTGTTTAGTTTTCATTTTTTTGAAAACTTGTAAGGATTTAATCTTGGAAAGCACTCATCAGAGCTAGGTCATTTCTAATTTTGCCTGAGATCTAAAATTCTACAATTCATTGAGTTATCCTAATATCATATTACCCTCCTTCTAGTACCCTTCATGACTACATTGGACAAGAGAGACTTGACATACAGAACTAAAACACACACACCATGACTAAGCATGAGACAAAGAAGTAAAAAATGGAAAACATGTAAAGAAATTCCCTTGCTCCATTGGTATACCTTAGTCTGGGCCCAGGTCTTTATTTTTGCCAAGATACAAATTCATTCATTCAACAAAGCATGTAATTGACCATTTTCAAGGTCCAATGGATGTGCAATTTCTTTTTTTTTTACCCTTTAGTGAGTTTTTTTTCCCAATGGGTGGCTTTTTTTAAATGACACCTTCTTATCTCGATTTGAACCCCAATCATCATTCGAATTCCTCCAATCACTCAGAAACCGCTATTGCTCGTGACTCTGTGTCACCTGATGAGCGATGCCAGGAAGAGTCATGGTCACATGTTTAGAAGACTTTTAGAAACTGAATGAAGCATTGCCCTTCGTCTCTCATAGAATATGGACCAACAGTGAAGGACACTTAAAAATATATCTTTAATGAGAGAGAGGTGAGTAATATACTTCATTAGTTTTGAAAGACTTAGCTTTATACTTTGTGAAACAACAAAGCCTGTTTTTTAAAAAAGTTTTATTTATTTTTGAGAGAGAGAAATAGAGGAAGCAGGAGAGGGGCTGAAAGAGAGGGGGATACAGGATCCAAAGTAGGCTCTGTACTGTCAGCACAGAGCCCGATGTGGGGCTCGAACTCATGAACCATGAGATCATGACCTGAGCCAGAGTTGGTGCTCAGCTGGCTGAGCCGCCCAGGCACGCCAACAAAGCCCATCTTTAGAGGCACGGTTTTACTGGCTGGCATGGCTAAAAAAAGTTACTGCTCCAATCTGAGAGAACCAAATGGAAGGTGTGTGTGTCTGTTCGTACTTTACTGTGTCAGGATGCTCACTGTTTCCTCCTTCCCCCCAACCATGACGTCTTTCTTGAAATGGCACTAGTTTTAACTGACGTAATAGAATTTTCCTGCAATCTAAACAGAAGGCATTGGCTTTTTAATATTTTAAACCAACAGGTTAAAAGCTCACTGAAATACTACCTCTGGAAGATTTTGGAACAGGTTAAATAAAAGTTTCCATTATTAAAAAATGTGCAGATAGGAGTTTTTATAGTGAACACATCATTTTCAACAACAATACTACACAGTCCTGGAATATTTCCAAACATCTGTTTTCAAACTGCTTTCTCCATAGCATGATTTACTCTGGAGAATCGGTAACTTTCTTACTCGAAGGTAAAGTATCATCTTTACCTTTAGAGATTATGTTGATTTATTGCTTCAGAAATCTCTGCCAGATAACAAACCACTGAGAGCCACAGGCTGCAGAAAACCGCCTGAATTTGCAACACTAATCTTATGGTCAAAGCAACCGGATGCCTCCTCTCTAAGTTGTACAAATACTTCTAAGTTATTTTATGAAAGATAACCAGTAACCTCTGTGCAATACAAAACATGTTCATAATACTCCCCCTTCCATTACAGAATGGTCCAAAGAACCTCACATATTTTATTTCTTTATTTTTTAATTTTTTAATGTTTTTTTTTTTTTGAGAGAGAGAGAGAGCACGCGAGAGTCAGCATGAGTGGATGAGGGGCAGAGAGAGAGGGAGACACAGAACCCAAAGCAAGATCCAGGCTCTGAGCTGTCAGCACAGAGCCCCACCCAGGGCTCAAACTCACGAACCTCAAGATCATGACCTGAGTGGAAGTCGGATGCTCAACCCACTGAGCCACCCACAGGCGCCCCTTGTCTCTCGTATTTTAAAGCCTTTTTGCGTGCTTTTTAAAGTTTTTATCTATTTGTTTTGACAGAGAGAGAAGGAGAGTGAGTGGCAGAGGGGCAGAGAGAGAATCCCAAACAGGCTCCACACTGTCAGTGCAGAGCCCGAGGCGGGGCTTGAACTCACAACCCATGAGATCATGACCATGATCTTAACTGACTGAGCCACCCAGGCGCTCCTGTGTGTGTGTGTGTGTGTGTGTGTGTTTAACCGCTATATTTTGTTTTGAAAATTAGCTTCATCAGTGCCATCCTCTAAAACTCTTCCTTCAAGGCAGCAACAACCCCTTCCTAGGGCTCGCCTGCCTGTGAAGGAAGTAGTAAATGAAAATCACCTTTGGATCTGTCCCCATAGGGCTCCCCTGGGATTCCTTTTATATGCGGGTCAAATGAGCTGCCTCATCAAGCGTGACACTGATGCTGTCGTCTCCTACAACATTGTTCTGGTTACAGAAGTCACTTCGCATTAACAATATCTTCTCCAGGCCACCTTTCTCTAGACGTTCACGGAGAAAGTCGTCCTGGATGTATTTCATTACTGAGTAGAATTGGGGAATTCTGGAGGCTGAGACATGTTAGAAGCATCTGTACTTCAACCCAACTGCAGAGTAAGCCTCCCACACTGTCTAATTTCTCCCGGTACTTATTCCGTTAAATCTTCAGTGATGTTTTCAAGGCACCTTCCAAGCGTGTGTGCCGACAAAGGAACACATTTTCATTTGCTTGCCAGTTTGTGTTCCGGGCATTATTGTTCCGCAGTTGTCCCCACAACGGGAGTCACAAGTGTTTCCTCCATAGTATGTAGCTTTTTTTCCCCATTTACTATTGGATAAGAAAGTGACCATTCGATAAGAAACTTAAATAAGGCTTTAGGGGCTTCCAAATGTTTATCATTAAATTTATTGTGATGTTTGC
Organism: Panthera leo; assembly: GCF_018350215.1. Lineage (NCBI taxonomy): Eukaryota > Metazoa > Chordata > Mammalia > Carnivora > Felidae > Panthera > Panthera leo. Next base: position 11,011,318 of record NC_056687.1, read on the forward strand.
AAAGCAATGGATTAAGTAAATCGCTCTGAACATTCAAAACAAATTGTAGACATTTACTTGATATTCCAGATAATAAGTTTTTTAAATGTTTCGCACATAGTTTTGGCTTCGTACGAGCTTCAGTTGATACCCCGGTTACAATATCCATTTAGCTTGGATTTCATTGTTAATGGTAGATGACGTAATTCCTATTTCAAGCAGTTTTTGTGGGCCTTTCAAATTTGCGGAGGAGGGGGTCACTCATTGCCAGAACTGATTAGATTATCAATGTTTTGCCTCATACTGTGGCCGCCAAAGGGCTTGCATCGGAGGGTCAACCTTGACATTTTTCTAATGGTTCACCACTGCTTTTATCACCAGTATTATCTGCACCCGGCGATTAATCTGGAAGTACATTGAAAGCCACTTGTTCACTTTGTGAGGACCGGTTTCGTTAAAAACAAGATAATATAAGCCATAAAGCCACTCGACTTAGCTCACACGATTTGCATTTGTCAGACCTCCCTGGGCTAAAATGAATGAATGAATGCAGGGCCTGCTGTTAGCCTGCGCATACAGGGGAAGTCTACTCTTCCCTCAAGATGACTCTCGCACGTTGGATGGGACACGGGAAGATCCGACACCAGGACCAAATGGAGGCACCAGCGTCATTTCACAGGCTGAATGTCAGCGATGCTGAAGTTCCTTCTTATTATTTTAGATTTTTAAAAAGATGCTCTAATATCCTTCTCCTTGTCCCCACAGATCACCTTGTGCACGCTGGAGTGTGTGTGTCGTGCTTTAGAGACCATCATTCTTAACCCACTTCCCTGATAAATACATAGCAACATATTAATTATTCATTTCACAAATATAACCTGGATAGCTACCGTCCCACCCCATTTCTTCTCCTTCCTAGCACACAATGCCTAATCTCCTATCTTCTTTATGGCTTCTATGGCCACGAGACTGAGTTTCAGCCAATGGAATGTGTCACTTCCAGGCCCGGGCCATGCAACCCGCCCCCCACCCCCGACACCTGCCATCTTTCTCCCTTTATTCTCTGTTACTACATCTGTCATCTGGCTGTCAGTGCCCAGAGCAAAGTTGGAAGCCACATGTTGAAGATGGAGGGGTCTCTTTCCCCCAGAATGACCATGTGAGCACAGCGCCATTCCCACCCCTCATCGTCAACTGAACTTTACAAGATTCAGAAATAAATGTTCATTGTGTCAAGCCACCAATATTTGCGGGGTAGCTATCACAGCAGCCAGTGTTACCTTAAGTAATACCTTCCCTTTGTGTGACATTTTGACAGATGTTGTAAGGGTTGCCAAAATAAACAGACATATGGGGTGCCTGAGTGGCTCAGTCAGTTAAGCCTCTGACTCTTGATCTCGGCTCAGGTCATGATCTCACGCACGGTTCGTGGGTTTGAGCCCTCCATCTGGCTCTGCACTGACAGCCCGGAGCCTGCTTGGAATTCTGTCTCTCCCTGTCTCTGCTCCTCCCCGACATGCATGCATTGTCTCTCTCCCTCTCAAAATAAATAAATATATTTAAAAAAAATTTTTTTTGAAAACCCAGACATATCCCTGACCTCAAGAATATAATAAAGCAGTATGCAAATCATGGTACTGTGAATTAGTCTAGATCACGAGCACCATGAAAGGGGCCCAAATAAAGCACAAGGTGAGTTTAAGCAAAGACAATAACCGCTCCAGTTAGTGTGGCCAGAAAACGTTCCATGGAGGAGGTCACATTTGCACTGGACTTTGGAGCCAAGAGAAGATGGCAGTAAAAAGAGCTACAAGGAGAGAATAAGGGCAGGTGTAAGCCTCCAGGTGGGGCTGGGACTTTGACTATCAAGCTAAGGGGTTTGGACTGTATCCTGCAGGCAGTGAAGAGCCAGTGAGAAATTGTGAGCAGGGGAAGACGCATTTCCAGTGGCACATTAGGGAGATCACTCTGGTAACAAGGAAGAAGGTAGACTAGAGGAAGCACAGGAAGCCCTGTGTGTTTGTGAGACCTTTGAAGAATCAACCACAATTGTGAGCCTAGCATCACAGTTCAGAACTCAAGCTGTGGGGCCAGCAGACCTGCCTGTGAATTCTGACTCTTCCATTTGTCAGCTATACTGACCCTGGGTAAGTTACTTAAGCCTCAGTTTGCCCACTTGAAAAAAGTGGATAATAGCAGGTGCTTCATAACATTGGTGTGAAGAGGGATCTCATGCATATAAAGCAGGCAGCCTGGTGCACGGCAGATAACAAACCCTTAAGAAACAGCCATCTTTATTTCTATGCCCAATGTGACACAGTAAGGGTCTGAACTGGGTTTGTTGCAGTGATAATGGAAAAGAAGGACTGAATGCAAGAGTTACACAAGGAAGGCAGATGAATCAAAAATCACTCCAAAGTTTGGTCTCAGCTGCTTGGGAGAATGGTCTCCCACTGGGAGGATGGGTGGGTTTTGTGAAGTACGGAATAACCGCATTTTTAGACAAGCCAAATTTAAGGTGTGAAGGAAAGCCAAAGACATTTGTAGACAAAGATGAAGAAGGCAGCAGAGAAGGAGAAATTTAAGAAGTAAAATAAGTTATTGGAGAAAGATTCCAAATGGGAAAGGAGTAGATGTGACCAAGACGGAGGTTAGGGTCTCATGTGCCGAGAGATGAAGATATACACCCTTCTTGCTTTCTCTGAGATAAAAGAGAATGGGTTGGGGTGGGGGGAGAAGGAGGGAAAGCTTTCAAGAAACCAAGATACATGGAACAGAAAAGTTGAGGTTGCTGGTGTACATGGCCTTGGTTTTTTCTGAAAACCTGGGGGTGTGGTCATCTGCTCAGATGTCAGTAGGGACAGAGATCTCTGTACAGAAGCAGTCTCTACTTACCACTCACCTTCTATGAATCTTGTTCACTGAAGATCCGAGCACATAAGACCCTGGGCTCAGTGCTCTGCAGAGAGAATTTTAGAAGGACATTGCTTTTATGAGCATTGTTGAATGACCAGCTTTCCTGGCCCTGCTGGAGACTTACAAGGCTAGCTGCAGGCTAAGAGCAAACACTCTTGCTATTTTAAAGTTAAATCAATTTTATTTATTTATTTATTTTTTTTTTTCAACATTTTTTATTTTTTATTTTTGGGACAGAGAGAGACAGAGCATGAACAGGGGAGGGGCAGAGAGAGAGGGAGACACAGAATCGGAAACAGGCTCCAGGCTCCGAGCCATCAGCCCAGAGCCTGACGCGGGGCTCGAACTCACGGACCGCGAGATCGTGACCTGGCTGAAGTCGGACGCTTAACCGACTGCGCCACCCAGGCGCCCCTAAAGTTAAATCAATTTTAAAGTTAAAGGTCCAAATTGACTTTCTCCTGTTCTGATGTTGTTGGGCAGAGTCAGCCCCAAGGGCATGGCACATTACTGTGTTTGCCAAGTAGGGCCATGCTGTAATTTGCTCTCAATGATCCCAAGGAAGCCATTGGTTAGCACCATTGGCAGTTGGTTAGCACAACTGGTGGTAAAAACAATGGAAGGCTGGTGTGGGTGCTCACAGAGTAAGCTCCCACCATCCTACCACCATATTTGACAGGCCAGGGCCTTATTGACCCCTCATCTTCCAGTCTACCCAGATATTCCCTTCAACTGGATTTCATCTCTGGACAATTTGATTGAGCAGACTGGGAGATGTCCAGTGCACTGGATCACCCTGGCTGCTGGAGTCAAGTTTGGGCGGAAGTTGAGTCTGAGCAACCAAACTTTGGAAGCTCATCATGTGGAAGACCACCAGAATCTTCCATGTGAGAATCTTCCTAATGAAGTGAAGTCTTGTTTATTTTTCCCTGGTGGAGGTAATTGCATATGACATTTCTCTGAATCATTTATTTATATTTTTTCTTCTTTTTTCAGCATGAGAAACTAAACAGATGGAGAAAGCTCACTTAAAGGGTTTTCTTATTACTCCTGGCAGTCTTTGGCTCCAGAAAACTGCTTAGCCTCTTTCCTTGGCTAGAAATGATGCCTGGAAGTGTTTCCGCTGCCTTCAGACTCACAGAGGGTGAGCAGGGACCACGTTTTTCCCATTTGTTCCCTTCATCATTCCTTCATCAAAGTCTTCTTCCGAATTCCAGCACAAAGATGTTTTATTGAGGCTCTGGACCCCACTCAGAAGCTTTTTTGTTTAATTCAATTCTTCTTGTTGCCATTAGGAGTTCATTTAAGCATGTCTCCATCCCCATATTTTAGCCGGAATCCAGAGCTGCTTCTCAGAAGGTTGGACATGGATGAAAACACCATGATGGTGAACCCAGCTGGGAGCATGGACAAGTTAGGAAAGGACAGATGGGAGGGGGATGGGCAGCAGAGGTAGAGGACATTGTAACAGCACCTTTATGGGTAGGAGCTCCAGAGAGATGGGCCTGGGGGATTGTTCTGGGGGGCCAGGAGCCTGTTGCTACTTCCAAAAGGATTGGTTTCTTCAAAGTCTAGGCCAGACTGAGCCCCCAGAATCCACCACCCTTGAATATATTTGTCATCTTCTGCTCAAGGCAGAGCTTACACCAGAAAACAGAGTTAGGAAGAGTGACAAAAGAAGAGGAAAGAGGGTGTAACTGGAGTGAAGAGGTTCTGAGAATTCCAGGTGTGGGGTGAAGTTTGGGGGGGACCAGGACCTGTAATGGGGCACAAGTGGCATCTCTAGCTCCTTATCCCATGACCTATCTTCTATCTGCAAAACTGGGGTTCCCTTTCTATTTCCCCACTATCTTCTGTCCCTACTGAGAAAGAAAGTAGTAGCCCAGCAGCACATCACTCCCTGGGGCACCCTCAGTCACCCCTGATAATTACCAGAATTCCCTTATCTCACCCTTCACCCCATCCTGGGTGGAGCACCTCTCTTTTCAGGTTCCCACCATATGTAACACTTGACTGGCACCATATTGGAATGGACCTGCATATGGGTCTCTCTCCCTCATTAGACTGCACACACTAAAATCAGGGACTGTCTCTTGCTGGTGGGTTTTTCCAGGAATTAACACCATGTCAACTCATAGTTCAACAACTGTTCGAATGCATATGTAAATGAACAAACATAAAATACATATGTGAATTTTCTCACATCGACTCATCCAACTCTACTTTAAGAATTGCATTCAGGGGCATCCAGGTGGCTCAGTTGGTTAAGCGTCCGACTCTTGATCTCAGCTCAGATCATGATCTCACAGTTCCTGAGATTGAACCCCATGTCAGGTTCTGTGCTGACAGCTCGGGGCCTGCTTGGGATTCCCTCTCTCCCTCTCTCTCTGCTCCTCCCTCACTCCCTCTTTCTCTCTCTCTCTTACACACACACACACACACACACACACACACACAATAAATAAATAAATAAACTTAAAAAAAAAAAAAGAATGCCATTCAACAATACCCAGCAAACATTGGGTGCCTGCTATGTGCCAAGCACTAGGCTGGGCCCTGAACATACTACTGTAATAAAGAAGAGTTGGGACTTCCAAGTTGCAATCAGGCATACAAGATCACAGATAGGAGAGCACTGGTTGATGTTTTCTGTCCTACCCCTCTTGATCAGGGATGCCAGTGTCTGGTTGGAAACAGACATGGTCCCTTCAGCATGGCATATGGTGCACCCCATTGCCTCTCATCCCTCACCTTGGCAATAACTCTCCTTGGGCTATTTGAAGTTCTCTCTCCTCTCACAGTTCTCAGTGTGTCAACTATTGTAAAACTTTGTATGGTACTTTTGTCTCAATGGCCAGGGTTGTCCCACTGATATTTATTTGGTGGAAGCCAAGAATACTCAACATTCTGCAATGCCTGGGACAGTCCCCTGCAGTAAAGAGTTATCCCACATCCTGCCAACTTCCAAATGTTCCACCAGAGCTTCCCATAGATAAAAAAAAAAAACACAAAGTATTTCTTGCAAGGTTCTAAATATGCTGAATTCCCTGGAATGAGACTCCCATATAAATTGAGGGAAGACTGTACTTTGTAAAGAGTCAGTCACTATTTGGGACACCATGTCACCAATGACAGTGCCCCATGGTATTTGAGTTGCCAGCACAGCTCACCTGCGGCAGGCTGCATTCTTATCTGCTGCTTTCATAGAAAGGCTGTGCAGACACCCAAGAATCTGACTTGAGCATTACATTTTCTACCTTACTCCTGCCTGAGCATTTATCTGTGGAAACATACTATCTTGCTATAAATTACTTCCCATATCTTTTTAAGTCAGAGCATTATATTGATCATTTAATTTTTTTCATGTTTATTTATTTATTTAGAAAGAGAGTGTGTGAGCAGGGGAGGGGCAGAGTGAGAGGAGAGAGAGAATCCCAAGCAGGCTCCATCCTCAGTGTGGAGCCTGACACAGGGCTCAATTCCATGACCGTGAGATCATGACCTGAGCCAAAACCAAGAGTTGGATGCTTACCAACTGAGCCACCCAGGCACCCCTATGTTGACCATTGAAAATATAATGCATGTATGCAGGGTGTCTGGGTGGCTCCGTTGGTGAAGCATCTGGCTTTGGGTTGGGTCATGATCTCATAGTTTGTGGGTTTGAGCCCTGCATCAGGCTCTGTGCTGACAGCATGGAGCCTACTTTGGATCCTCTGTCTCCCTCTCTCTCTGCCCCTCCCTCTCTTGTGCTCTCTCTCTCTCTCTCTCTCTCTCTCTCTCAAAAATAAACATTTAAAAAAATATAATACAATGCATGTACAGAGATTAGATTCATTTCTGTTATGGGCTGAATTGTGTCACCTCCCCCTACAAGCATCCAAATTCCTATGTTGAAGTTCTAACCTCCAGAACCTCAGAATACAAATTTATTTGGAAATAAGGTCTTTATGGAAAGAATCAAATTATAATTAGGTCATCAGGGTGGGTTCTAATCCAATATGACTGGTGCCCTTATTGAAAGGGGAAATTTGGACACAGGCATGCATAGAAGGAAGACAATATAAAGAGACACAGGGAAAAGATGGCCAGCTATACGTGAAGGAAGAGGGCCTGGAACAGACCCTTCCCTCAAGGCCCTTAGAAAGAATCAACCCTGTTGACATCTTGGTCTTTGACTTCCTGTCTTCAGGACTATGAGAAAAAAACTTTCTGATATTTAAGCTGTGAGGTCTATGATACTTTGTTATGGCAGCCCCCCAGTTCATTTGTTATACAAACTAATATAATTTCATTCTGGAAAAGTACAGCGGTATGAGAGGTAGCATAAAAAGAGGACATTGGGTGTGATGGGTTGAGAATAACTGTCCAATTCAGACTCTCAAACAGCATTTTTTAATACAGCTCCAAACAGCAATAATAATGCAAAAATTGGTTTGGGTTTGGCAAAGGCAAAGCATGGGTAATTTCAGTGTCAGAAATAATCAAAGTATTAAATATCTAGCAAAAGAAAAGAAAAGTAAACCTCTAACTATGGTGATTTCCTGCATGTGAGAGAAATTGACCATAAAGCAATTAAAGTAAGGTTAAAAAAGAAAGAAAACCTTCTATTTCGTACATGGAAAAAAGCTCTTAAAACTCTGCCTGCTATAGACAAATAGCCCCACTTCTATTTGTATGGGTTTTCAGTTTATTCCATTTAAAAGTCCTGAGAGGGGCTCCTGGGTGGCTCAGTCAGTTGAGCATCCAACTCTTGGTCTTGGCTCAGGTCATAATCTCATGGTTCATGAGTTCAAGCGGCGCATCAGGCTCTGTGCTGATGATGCAGAAGCTGCTTAGGATTCTGATTCTCCTTCTCTCTGCCCCTCCTCTGCTTGTGGTCCCTCGCTCTCTCAAAATTAATTAATTAATTAAAAAAAAAGTCTGGATAGGCAGGGCAGATAAAAATTATCTTCAACTTACAAATGAGAAATCTGTGGCTGTTTTTTTTTAAAGATAATTTATTTATTTTGAGAGAGAGACAGAGAGAGTGAGCAGGGGAGGGGCAGAAAGAGAGGGAGAGAGAGAATCCCAAGCAGGCTCCATGCTGCCAGCACTGGGCCCCACATGGGGTTTGAACCTACGAACCATGAGCTCATGACCTGAGCCAAAACCAAGAGTTGGACACTCAACTGACTGAGCCACCTAGGCACCCAGAGAAATCCATGGCTGTTAAAGTGATTTGTCCAAGATAAAAATTAAATTTCTTTACTGATTAAAATTATTTTGGTTGCGAGAAGTAGCCACCAATTTGAATTACTCAGACAAAAAAAAAAAAGTTTTGATGGTAGAGATCCCTCCAGGCAAGGGAGCCATGAGCAGTTTGCCATGGGAAAGCCAGGGCCCAGCCCGTTCAGGGCCTTCCCTACAGGGGGTTGAGGGTCTTCACCCAAGAGGTTGCTATGAAGATGACTCCACAGCCAACCTCCAAGATTCAGTCTCTGATCTAATTTCAAATTCCCAAATGAGAGGCTTTGATTGGCCAGTCGGGTGTCTAATCCTATGCCAACCAATTATGGTCATGTAGTATCAGCAAGACAAATGGGGACCAATCTTATAGATTAAGGGGACAATTTCTAGAAAGAGGGAAATCACCATGTAGCTGGACAAGTCCCCAGAAGGTCCACACCTTAACTGCCAAACACCGACACATACCAGTCTTCCTGTGCATCCTGATATGACCCTGGGTAGCACGCTGCAGAACACAGAGGCACAAAGGCACACTCATCCACTCTCCAGGAGAAACAACCAAGTCATGTCCAGATAACAGTTAGCAGATGGACTAGGAGCTTCTCAAACTGAATTCCTTTTCTTCAGGGGCTCACAGACTCACTCCAGTCCCCAGCCTCCCTTGGAATTAGACGTGGCACGTGACAAAGTTCTAGTCCATGGACGTGAGCGGGAGTGTTAGGTATCATTTCCAGGTCCAATCCTCCTCACGCTTCTCACTCCACTGACACGACATATGCAGTGGCCTTGGCAAGCTTCTGTAAACTGAATATGGACAAACCACAACATGGAAGGAGCTTGGGTCCCTGAGTCACTTCTTGGAAAAGAGGTACCAACAGATCAGGAATGTATGTGAGAGTGTAGGAGAGCAAGAAAGAAGTTTCTATGGTGTTTAAGCCCTAGTACATTCTTGGTATCGGTTTTATAGGAGCTACCATTATCTTAACTGACACAGAAAGTAATGCTCAAGGTGCACTGTTCAGAGGGTTCCCAAACTCCAACTGATGTTCATTCCTCCCCTTCATTCCGTCATGGTCATTTCTTCCAGTTCTGTACCCTAGGGACTCTGCTACCGCCAATATACATCACGTAAGGGAGTGAGAAGGAGAGAAGAAACAGTATTAGAGATGAATCAGAAGACCAAAGTGAACACCTGCTTCAGTAACTCTGTTCTTTGCTCATGGGGATCCCTCTTTTCTCTGGGAACTCCAGAAATGGTGTACTGGTTGCCCTGTTTATACCGCATGAACTTACAGAGCTGACTGGGGAAGAGGACCCATCCCTCACTTAAATGGGCCAATCAACTTCTTTATTCTGGGAATTTGGAATTTGAATGAGGGTAACAGACACCAGGAGATGGGAACTAACCACATTAATAGCAATGTTCTGCAGGAAAGGCCTAGTAACTCCTGAGGTTGACATCAGTAGGGCAGCCTAGTTCCCATCTTCTTTGGGTTGACTTTTCAACTCCTCCCTGAATCACACGACATGCCAAGGAACCTTCCAATAAACCCTTTATGATGAAACTTATTTTAAAAAACTATAACCAAAAGGACTCCATCTAATGAGGAAGGTAGCTCCAGAAGAAGGCATTTGCTAATTCCCTTGGTACCCAGAGGAGGAGCTCTTCAACCATTCATTCTTTCATTAAAGACTATTTATTGAGCTCCTACTATGTGCCAACCATACTGTGATACCTACTGAGGATTCAGTGACAAATCCAGTATCTGCCCTCTTGATGTTTATAGTCTAGAGGGGAGAGAGGTACTAGACAGGTAATCTCACTCATGAACATAAAGTTACAGAGATATGGACCCTTAAGGAAATATTCAGGTCTATGAAAGAGCTTAGCAAAAAATGGAGCCTTACTTAGACCTAGGTATTTGAAGAAATGACATTTGGGCCAAGTCCTGAATACCGAGGAGGTATTAACTTACGGGAGAAAGCAATATTAACACAAATATTTATTTACAGAACTCTGTGGTGGGGGTACACAGGGAGTACCATAGAAGCCAAGGGGAAAAAGCATTTTAATTTCTCTGAAGGAAATTGAAAAGGCTTCTCATAGGTGGTTATATTTCAGTTGAGTACTAAAGAAAAAGAAGATGGTTGCAAAGAAGAAAAAGAACCCTCCACGCAGAAGGAAAAAAGGATGTTCTGAGGCATGAAGGCATCCAAAGTTGAGAACAAACAGTTCTGCATGGCTGTAGCATTTAGGATATTTTTGAGGGAAATGGTCAGTGAGGAAGCCATAAAGGGCCTCACCTAGGGGGTGGACCCTACCCCAAAGCCAGTGGGTAGTGGAGAGTCAAAGGAAGACTATTGCAGGGAAGTGTTTCAATAAGATTCTTGATTCAGAAGTTAATTCTAGATTTTATGAAGAACAGATTGAATCTGAGAGAGAATGGAAGCTGAGAGGATAATTTGGAGCCATGAACTGCTTCTGTGTTAACCACTGTCATCTACTAAATGGTCCACCGTAGGCCTGAGGCCCATCATAACCTGAGTGTTGGGGGCAGAAGGAATAGTTTGAAGTGTCTTTCCAAAGCCCCGCACTGCCACCTGGCTCACCGCCACATTCTTGGTTGACACGAGACACAAAAACAAATAGCCTGGGTTAGTTAGGCCCCAAACTCTACACCCCAGATTTGCACTACCCTAAGAATGAGGCCCAAGTACTACTCACATAAATTTGAAGAATTCCAGTACTATTCTCTTCCCCAAACACAGTAAAAAATTGAATTTTCCTAATTTTACATATGTGCCCTCTATAATTAAAAAAAAAAATCTTTGGTCCCTTTTCCACTTGTAGGTTAGAGTTAGAATTTCATATTGAACACTGACTCTGCACTAATTACATAGTTATTTTAATTGATTCTCTCTCTCTCTCTCTCTCTTTTTTTTTTTTTTTGGAGAGAGAAAGTAAGAGAGTGAGCGTGAGTGGGGAAGAGGGGCAGATGGAGAGAAGGAGAGCATCCCAAGCAGGCTCCGCTTTCAGCACGGAGCTTGACATGGGGCTTAACGTGGGGCTTGATCCCACAACTCTGGGATCACCACCTGAGCTGAAATCAAGAGTTGGTCCCTCAACCAACTGAGCCACCCAGGTGCCCCTAATTGATTCTCTTAAATAAAAGTTTGAAATCCACTGAGTTAGATGACATCGTTCATGGGGAGAGTGGGAAATGAAGCCAGACATCTTTTGGGGGTGGATACGCAGGAGGCTCTGAAAGCCTGCCCCAGAAGGTTGTGCTTGAGCCACTGGGGGCCTTAGGTAGTTTTGAGCTGAGGAGTGGCCTCATGACAGGCCACAGGAAGACTTCCCTGACCACCAGGGCCCAAAAGGTAAAAGCAGAACTTCTCAAAATGTGGTCCCCTGCCAACTAGATCAGAATCCCTCAGGAACAGGTCAGAATACATGTCAGATCCTCAGGCCGTGTCCCACAACCACAATCAGAGTCTCTAAGGAAGGGGCCCAGGAATCAGTACCTTAAAAACCTCCAAGATTTGAACGCATATGGAAATCGAGAACTGGTAGACTCGGAGGAGAAATGAGAGGTGAGGAAACCAGTTAGAAGGCTGGAGAGTCTCCAACAGAGAGGCAGTAGGGAGTGAGCTAGAAGGGAGGAGACGGAGTGGGAGGGTGGGATCTGGAACAGGACAGCGGTTCAATGACTCGGGACACATGCAAGAGGAGCCCAGCCTTTCTGAGCACGTGGCCAGGAAGCTGGTGGCGTTATTGACGGGAACAAGGAATGCAGGAGAAAAAGCCACCTGGGGGAAGAGAATATGTGTCCAAGTTTGATGACTTTGACGCTGAGGTGCTGACAGGGCATCAAAGCCAGCGTGCGGAATAACGTGCCACCAGCAGGTCTCTGCGTGGCATTGGAAATCTATGGCCGCCTGGCACTTAGCTTTCTCCACTCGTGGCCACAGACACCTCTAGCCCTCCAGCCATCTGCAGAGACAGGTGCTCGTCGAAGGTGCTGGAAGGTGTGGGGCCGGGGGAGAGGAGAACTATCCGAGCCCTGCAGATCTGGCCTGGCTGCGTGGAACCAGCTCCAGGTTCCTGTGCTGCCTGGGCTCCCTTGTGACACCGTCTTCCAAAAGGCACCCCATTTCCCTTCCTCTTGTACTCTGGCTGGTATCTCTATACGTGTCGCCATTGAGATCACTCACCAGCAGGGAACTTTCAAAGGCAGCTTCAAAATCCACACAGCTGTGCTCTAAACTCTGCCAATTATATTTGACTGCAAAGTCAGTTGGGGCCAAAACCTGGGAGTAATTTCAAGGACACCTTTTAAGACCAAAAGAAGGCCTTTTAGAATTGACAGTTTCTGTAGATCCAAGTCACCCGGGGCCTTTCATCTGCACATTAACACATGCAGAACTCGGGGAGGGGGCTTGTCTGAAACTCAAATCATCAGGTTTTCTGAAACACACACATTTTCTTGTTTAGCTTCCAGTCCACCAACGGGGTCATCTGGGGAATATCAGCGCCGGAAATGCATCTAGAGGTTTCCAATTAAAATAAATTGCCTCAATCTTTGCATCAGCGATCTTTGAAACTGTCAGTGATGTGCTTAGGGCCACAAACTGTTCACTCTGGGGTGAGCTCCAGGCTGAGCTCCTATAGAGGCCACAGGCGAGGAAAGAAACATCAGTGAGACTCAGTGCCTCCTCCCGGACCTCATGAATGGAGTCACAATGTCCAGTTCTCAGCCTCAGGAAGCTCTCAGCAGAAGCCTTGGGAAATCTACCCCGGCGATCAGTGCCTCCGGGGACTCCTGGAGCCCCACAGGGTTTTGTGGCCTCCCAGACACCCTTTCTCTACCATCGACCAAGTCCAGCTCATCCTTTCTTCTTCTTCTTCTTCTTCTTCTTCTTCTTCTTCTTCTTCTTCTTCTTCTTTTTAATGCTTATTTGAGAGAGATAGAGACAGAGAGAGAGAGAACGGGGGAGGGACAGAGACAGAGGGAGATACAGAATCCGAAGCAGGCTCCAGGCTCTGAGCTGTCAGCACAGAGCACGATGCGGGGCTCAAACTCACAAACCATGAGATCATGACCTGAGCCAAAGTCAAACGCTTAACCGACCGAGCCCCCGAGGTGCCCCAACCAGCTCATCTTAAGGACAAAGTGGCTCCACATCCCCGGCACCTGGTCCAAGCCTCCTCTGGTCTCTGATCTTTGTCCCCAGGCAGAGTCTGGCACATAGAACAAGGGTGCATTTACCCTGGTCCCCACACCAGATCATAAACACTCAGGTTGTAGGTTTTCGTTCTGGAATTCTCCCCCTAGCATCACAGCCCCTGAGAGGCCAGGAAGAGCGCAAGTTTGAGGCGAACTGCCCCTGTGTTGTTTACAGACCTTTCAGGATGTGATTGTTGAAGACAGGTCAGGACTGTTCATGTTGACACATGCGTATGTCACTGTCTTAGCCCACTAGGACTGCGGCGACAAAGTACTGCAGACAGCAACAGAAATATACTCTCTCACAGTTCCGGAGGCCGGAAGCCCAAGATCAAGGTGTTGACAGGGTTTGGTTCTTCCGAGGCCTCTCTCCATGACTTGTAGGCAGCTGTCATCTGGTTTCTTCACATGGCCTTTCCTTTGTGCATCTGTATCCTAATCTCATTTAAGGACCCCAGGCAGATGGGATCAGGGCCCACCCATATGACCTCCTTACCTTAATCACCTCTTTAAAGGGCTCATCTCCAGTACACTCTGAGGTATGGATAGTTAGGACTTTTGGGGGGGACACAGTTCAGTCTGTGACAGTCACACAGCTCAGGAGGCACCCCCTCCCCACCCGCCGTTCCTTGCCGATTGGCCAGGCCATCCCCTATTACATTCCTTGCAAACTGCAGGGCTGGAGACAAGAGAAGTCAGCTGCTTCTGGGTCACAGTTCTGGTAGAAAGTTCCTTCAAAGGAAGTGTCTGAAATTAGGAACTGATAGATCCCTATCCTCACCTATGTGGTCACCCATCCGCCTTGGTCATGGGAGGTCACCAGGTGCCTTTCACTGGGAATGCAGATCAGCTACTCCGGCTTATAATGGTGGCCCCCCAGCCTTCAGAGAAGATTCTTTTCCCCAAGAATTCACACACCTCAGGCAACAGACATCGTGTTAGTGTCAGCGCTGCTCCTGTGTCTGCTGGGGATCCGAGCAGCAGATACAGGCCGGCCCTGAGGGCCTGTAATCTCACAGGATAGAGGAGGCCGATGGGGGGGACCCACATGGAGAGGGGCCGAGGCACCAGCCAGAGCCTCCTGGAGGCTTCATACAGCTGTTTGAAGAGAACTGTTTTGATCCTCACGACCGATGAGCCGAAACATTTCAGGAAATCGACTCCAAAAGGAAAAAAAGACACCGACATCTAGAGAAACACTGCTGTTTGTGAACAAGTACTGCGAGGTGGAGCCCTGTGTTAGGAGGAGGGGAAGGCCGGGGGCCCGGATGAGGAAGACCTGGGGAGAACGTGGCACCTGAGCTGAGCCCGGAAGGGAAAAGACCAGGTTGATCGCAGGCAGGAGGGAGGCCCCGGAGGTGGAGGGCACAGCCTGACGCGGGGACCAGATTTAGATGCCAACCAGCCGTGCCCAGGGCGAGCCCCGTTCTGACTGACGCAGAGGCAAGTTTTTCCAAATGCAGATATGAGGATGCTGCGTGGACCGTACAATTTCCAGAAAAACGGGGAGCTGACAGCAGTGCCTGTGGCCGAAACAGGCCCGCAGACAGCAGGAGAGGCCAGCCTGTTCTCAGACTCAGCACCTCTTCGGCATCTAAACCAAAGCTCCGCTCCACTTTCTGGCAGGCCCCGGACTCGCTCTCCGCTGTCAGCATTATTGCTTTCCAGGAATCTCCTGTTTTTCAAAGCATTTTTGCCAAGATGTGATGTTTTGCAAGCCCCAAAGCCCATCTCCCTCCTCCCCTGTCAAACTGATGAAACCATTCATCTTGCAGCCCCAAGCAGTCCCCCCCACCCTGCCCGCGCTCCTCAGCTCACCCCAGGATCTGGCGGAGACCCAGGAGTCCCGGAGGCAGAAGACAGGCCCGTCTGTCTGAACCAGAGCTGGCGACACAGAGGGGCTGCGGTATTCTCACTACCCAGTAAAGACAACTGCACACTGGCAGATTCTCCCAAGGGGCATAAATATCTCCAAGGCAGCCTTTGAGTTTTGGCAAGAGACAGGGTGGGAGGGTTTCTGAATATATTTTGACATGAATTAAGGGCAAGGGGCCCTTTCTAAAATATTTGCTTGAGGACTGCGTTTGAAACTTATTCCACTGCTTAGTGACCCCCACTCCATCTAAATGAATCAATACAGTAAAATATTTATCGAGATTCCCATTTATTAGGCCAGGAAGACATAAGCTGGCTATGGAGGAAATACTTAAGGCTTTTCAATTCCTCTACCTGGAAATCATTTGAAGCCAACCTGAACACTGAACTCTGCCTACAACTACACCTCATCAACCCAGGCAAAAAAACACCTTAAGGCTGGAGAATATGTTATTAGCATTTATTAGGCTATGGGGCAGGCATTGTTCTGAAAGTTTTATATGTGTAAGTGTACATAATCTGAAAGAGACTTCCATTTTACCAGAAAAAAAAAAAAGATCAAAATTTAACATTAAAATAACCTGTGACTCTTTATGCTTTACATCCAGGGTGATATCCCATGGAGGTAGGTACCGTTCCACCATAAATCCTGGAATGATAACAAACTGTACCTTTGATCCCAGGCCTAAGGACTAAATCCAGATTGTTCTAGCCCAGCATTCTTGGGAGGCCATCCAAGCTTTCAACTAATCCAAGACTCAGTTTTCCTCACCTGTATACTATACTATACTATACTATACTATACTATACTAATCATACTACACGACCCTATTCTGTTCTATTCTATTCTATTCTATTCTATTCTGTATTATTCTTTACTACAGTATTCTATACTATACTATACTATAGTATTCTATACTATGCTAAGCTATTCGATACTATACTATTCTATAGTATTCTATAGTATACTATACTATTCTATAGTATTCTATAGTATACTATAGTATTCTATAATACACACTACACTACACTATAGAGAATTTCCAGCTGCTGGCAGAGTTTTTGGTAAGCAGTCACTCTGAGAAATAACCCTGGGCCTTTCCTGGAAGCCTAGCCAAGGCCTGGGAGGGCAAGCAGATGGACAGGCTATTTTACTCCTTAGCTAGCCCCAAGGTCATGGTCTCCCCAGCACCAAGCACGCAGCTTTGGGGGAACAGAAAGGTAACTCAGTGAGAATACTCTTTAGGAGTTTAGAGGGTAAAATGGCTGCCGCAAGCCATAAATAGCATTAGAGTGCTTTCCAGAGAAGCTACCCTGTCCGAGACTGCTGGCGCACTGGAGTTCTATAGGATTGTAAAGTGATACCGTGTCACAGACGGAAGAAAATCTTAGAGGTTATGTAAGTTTGTGGTTTTAAAACCACTAAAATTGTTTTTACTATGGAAACCTTCTTCAAACAGAATCTTGCATGGAAACCCCAACTGGAAGACTCTCTGACCCTCGATCCCAACTCCAGACACCGCTGGTGTAGGGGAACAAGCTGGGCCACTGCCTTCCTGTGGCTTGCCTCTCTGCTGTCACTCAACTGTCAGCATTGGAAGCAGAGAGGAGTCCCAGAGCCTTCTAATATGGCAGCTCCATTGAAGAAAGATGCCAGGTCATCTCCTCGAGGTGGGCATCTCACAGTGGCACCAGGCAGCCAAACTCAAAGCTCGCATACCTCCATCTGGGATTCACAGCATCTTGAGTGAAGTGACTTTGCCTGCATGGTCCTTCCTGCCGATCAGCCCCTTTGGCCAGTAGTTCCTTGGCAGGTTGGCCTGACCCAAATGGTTGGTACAAATAGCGCAGCAAAAATCACACCTGTTGTCAATGTAGGTTCATCAGTTGTAATAGACACATCACAGATACAACATCAAGTCTTTACTTTATAGCCATTTTTCTTATCTATCATGCGTATCATAATATCATGATCATACTATAATAGAATTCTTCTCTTAGAGCATCTGGGTGGCTCAGTTGGTTAAGTGTCTGACTTCAGCTCAGGTCGTGATCTCACAGTGGTGAGTTTGAGCCCTGCTTCAGGCTCTGCACTAATGGTGTGGAGACTGCTTAGAATTCTCTCTCTCTCTCTCTCTCTCTCTCTCTCTCTGCTCCTCCCCTGCTCATGCTCTCTCTCTCTCAAAATAAATAAACTTAAAAAAATAGAATTCTTCTCTTTTCACTGGGGCTTAGAGAAGGAACTTGCCCTACTGTAGATGAGGTCTCTAGCAAAGTCAAGCTACAAATCAGGGTGCTGCCTCAGCTTTTTTCTCTTCCTCTATCTTATGTCTTTACCACCACCACCTCCCCCCGCCTTTCCTAACACCTGTGTCAGTCCCTCTGTCTTTCAACACGTTGTTTCAATAATATTTGTTGAGCACCAGTTGTATTCTTGGCACTGCTCCATGTACTAGGGATATAACAAGGAACAGGGCACACAGGGACCCTCCCTCATAGAGTTTAAGTAAACAAACAAACAAATAATGAAGTTACATCTCATGATAATTGCAATGAATGAAATAAATAAGACGCTGGGATAGAGAATAACCGACCTCCCTCATATAATTTTAGGGCCATACCCCAAACCAGAGACCATCAAACTCCTGATATGCTCCTGACAACTGGAGAATTTGGCCCTGGTTAATCCTCCTTCCAACCTCAGAAAAGAGATGTCCATGCCCAAGAGAGGCTCTTATCGTAACCACCCACCCATCTGTGTAGAGTTGGACAAAAGAGAATGGCAGAATGCCCAGAGGAAGTGCCAAGGGGAAACAGGAAGTGCCTAGCAGGAAAAGAAGCCCAAGAAACAGGAAGTAAAGGAAGCATAGATCCCCTGGATCCTCAAGTCTTCAGCTAGTAAAGGGTTGATTCTCAACTCCTCTGAGTCCTAACCAAACACATCAGGAAGATGGTAAAAGGGATGGGCAGAAGGGCATACTCATGAGACTTCCTTCATTTATGAGCTAAGGGGGGATCACAATGAAGCTGAGTGGAAAGTTCCCCCTCTCATCCACCCTGAGGGAACACGTGACTCTAATAGTAGAAGTTCAGGCACTCTAGCTAAACTTTGCCAGCTAGGAGAAAATGGAAGCCTCAAATACAAAACAGTAATCAGACAATTTATTCACCTTAGCCCAAGACAATACCAACTATGAGCCGTCAGACAGGCAGTTGCCATATTTCAGAGAAATTTGCAGGAGGCTGGGATCTCTGTCAGAAATGCTTGCTGGTCTTAGAGAGGGGACAGAGAATGCAAATATATTGAGGGCATAAATTTGCTCACATTACAACTCAGAGGCTCAAAGAAACAATCCTTTATTTTCTCTATAACTTCATCTGCTATTCCTCATGAGCCCCCCACCCTGCTGGGCAGTGGAGGCAACCAAGACTGGCCATTAACAATAGTTCAGACTTGTCCAATTTAAACGGTCTCCTTTCAATGTAAACATTCAGTCAGTTTATTCAAAGTTCAATTCCCTGTAAGGCTGGTCTTAACAGTCTCTTTAGGACAGTTCAGATTTCCTCCCCTGTTTGCTCCGCTACTTTCCAATATGGCAGCTAAGCGTTTGCAGGAAATGTAAGGATTTTGTGACTTTGAAGAGACAAAGAAAGACATCTCTGAACCTCCCTACTGGAAAGGGAGCCTGAATCTCCCCGGTCAGATTTTTTGTCTGGCTTCTGTCTTCCCCTTCAAGGATATCCAGGCCCATCTGCTGTCCATTCCATGCTGGAGGTGAAGACAGCTGGGGAGGGCCAATCTCTGGTTTTCTTCTGACCCACTCAGCTTATGTCTTCTCCAGGCTGGTGCAGGGGAATCCTGTGAAACAGTCTCCTCCCAGAGTCCTAAATTGTGTTTCTCTCAGCTTATGCAGCAGGGCTCCCATCACCCCCAACTCTGGGGGTGTAATTGTAACAGTATATTTGGACTGGGGTTTGGTCTCTTGCCTCCCCTCTAACCCTTTAACTATTAGCCTGCTACCAGTCCTCCCCTGCCATTTTGGAAATGGTCAAGATCAGGATTTCTCCCAGAGGTCAGAAGCTTCCCTATCATATACTCAGGGAAACATGCCATGAGCTTTGAGGTTTGGGGCTGCCCATGCCTATCTGGGTATTTCTGGTAGCCTCGTAAGACAACAGTGTTTGAGCAAGATCCTTGATACTTGACCCAGTCTTTTTCCTTCTCATTTCTTTTCTGTACCCACAATGCCAGGCCCAGGTAGGGTTGGTTCAAGCCCTCCCTTCCTGTCTATCATATCTTTCTCCCACCCTGGAACAGCAAGCTCCAAGGCCTAGTTGTCACTGGCTAAAGTCTGTCTCTTCCATAATTATGGAAAAGGTTTCAGGATATGAGGCCTCCAGACTTGGTTCCTGGTATGTTAAAGAATTTTGAAAGTCATCTTCCTTTCTACAAAGTCTGGTTTTCAAAACTATTGTTTTGCTGCAAAATTTTGTTTTGGATGTCAGAAACTTCTTTCTCTTTGCACCCTGACAGGGCAGGCTTGACTCTTTCCCAATCTCTCCCTGGGGGAACGAATAGCTCAAACAGCGGAAGGAGAACTAGGAGGATTTTCTACCCACAAAAATGCAAAAGGTAAAAGAACATTAGTAGTTTGCAAAAACAACACCCCTCCCCCCACCACACACACACACACACACACACACACACACACACACAAAACCTATCCCCATTTCATAAATCTAGTACTGGACTCAATCAAATGCTTGCCTTCAGCCTGATTTTCTCTTTTTCTCAGAAGAGAAATGCAAATACTTCAGTGGATAAGAATGGGCCTACCAGAAACCCAAAGCCTATTTTGCCTCATGTCTCCACTGAACATTTACTCACCCCTGCTTCCTACTCTTAAACCATCTAGTGAAGGACTGCAGCCATCCTACGACTCCATGAGAGAACGGGCCTTGCTGACTCTGACAGGAACTTGAGGGACAAGTTGGTGTCTTTTTGATGTCAGAAAGAGGGAGAGAAGGACAGATGGATGAGGCTGGGCTTAGTAGTTTTATGAAGTAACCAACTGATGGCTGATTTTTTTTTGCCAAGAGATGGAACAGTTTCCAGACTAACTGCCACAACTCTTAGAGACTCTGTGAAGAAAGAAACTGCAAGTCTTCTTCAGTGCCCTCCGTATGGAGGATACAGTAGGAAAAGTCAGGGAAAACCAAAGAGAAAGAGCACCAATGCTGGCATGGGGATGGCTTTCATTCACCAGCTTCTCCAGGAGCTGCTTTAAAGAGACAGAACTACTGTTACATTTGATGATGTCCTGATTCGTGCAGCAACTTGATTCTCAAAGCGCTATGACATCCAGCATCTCCTTGTATCCTCTCAAAGTCTTGTGAGGTGGGGACAATGAGCTGCACAACCATTGCCTTGACAGATGGCATCAGCTTCTGGGGCACCAAGAGGTTGAGATGCTCAAAGTTATTTGCTTCAGCGGAAGCAAAGTTATTTGCTTCAGTGAAGTGTTGGTGCACGCTTCAAAACATCCCCCTTGACCTCCAGGGTAGGTTCCTCCCCTTGTGTCACAAAGAGGTGTTGGGCAGAAATCTTCATAAAAAGGCATAAAGTTGAGTGGCGCTGCTGAACAACTGAGACAGTGGGTGTTCATAAAGTCCTGCTAGACTCTGAAATGGGAAACCTGGCTTCTGATCCTGGCTTGGCCACTGAGTGGCCATGTGACTTTGGGGGAGGCCCATCAATCAATCATCATCATCATCCTACTCTACTCACTTCACAGGATGGTTGAAAGCATCAAAAATAAGCTTATCTATGTGGATGTATGTAGGCATTTATGGAGGAACATGTCATGACACAACCAGAGCTTTTGGAGATGGTGCTATGACTACTCAGTACTGGTAACTACAGTGTGCTCATGCTCCTGCTTTTTCGAAACTCATTTTGGACATCAATCCTGGCATCTCTGCTTCTTCTTTTTTTTTTTTTGAAACTTATTGTCAAATTGGTTTCCATACAACACCCAGTGCTCATCCCAAAAGGTGCCCTCCTCAATACCCATCACCCACCCTCCCCTCCCTCCCACCCCCCATCAACCTCAGTTTGTTCTCAGTTTTTAAGAGTCTCTTTCTGCTTCTTTATCTTAGGAAAGAAAGGGGAGGAAATGGTGTGCAATAAGGAAGATACAGATTAGTCCTTTTCTTCTTGTTTACAGATGGCTGGAGGAAGGAACATGGCATGAATATGGTAAAGGGTGGGTGGGGGCCATAAGGGTTCTCAGTCTGTACATTAGAGGAACACTCTGCAAAGCACCTTTTTACATACTTTTCTCTTTTGGTCCTCACAGCAACCAAATAAGTAGGTAAGCAGGACAAATAATATTACCTGGGTACAAGACTGAACAACGGTGTGACCATGGCCACATGGTCCTGAAAGCAAGCCTCCTAAACACCTCATAATCTCCCCCTTCATTGATACTAGATTTGGGACTGAAACTTCCAGCACTTGAAACAAAAGTTTCGAGCAACTTGAACCAAGGCATTTCCGCCTCCCCCCCGAAATTCAGCAATACTCATCATCCTTGAACATCTAATACTTATAGAGTGTTGTACCAACTTATAGATCTATTTTGAGTCCCTGTTAAGGGCTCCGCTTTGTGTTGGACCCAAAAGTGATGTTGAAGTAAAGTGGTTGATGACTTCCAAGGTGCATGAAACTATTAGTAGAGGCAAAGGCATGAACTAGCAATGAATGAGCCGGGACAGAAAGGAAACCAACACAGGGTATGGCACATACGAAGCTCTAAAGGAACACATTGACTTAGCAAATGGTTGAATCGTCTAATTAAACCAAATTAATGGAAATTAATGGAAAACATACAATTAAGCGCTAGGTTGTTTGGTTCGGGACATAAAGAATGCCGTGTTTAGGGGTGCCTGGCTGGCTCCGTTGGTAGAGCATGCGACTCTCGATCTCAGAGTTGTGAGTTCAAGCCCCACATTGGGTGTAGAGACTACTTAAAAATAAAATCTTAGAAAAAAAAAAAGAATGCAGGGTTTGGGCGGCAAATAGGTCAATGAAAGCGATTATTGTCAGGGAAGTGTGATTGATAAGGAGAGATGTAACTGGGCGTTTAGGGATCAGTAAAGATTTTGTATTGTGGGGAAAAAAGGGAAGACCTGCTAAATTAAGAGGAAAAAAGAAGGACGTCCCAGACAGAGAAATATACAAGGGATGAGGACAGTGGAACGCTGGTAACGTTCAACATCCTTCTCTTGGAAAAAGAAACCAACCATTATTGGTGGCATTTACCAATTTCCGTGGTATAAATATCCCAAACATGGCTGATTCTCAGCTACTAGTGTGACATTACTGAATGCAGAGTTCGGAAGAGATGTGCATCAGCTCACTCTCACTGTCATACAGCATTTCCACATACAACATAAATAATCTCAAGAGCCCAGATAATATTAAAATAATTAGGAGGTTATGAGTTTTAAGGATTTATTAACTTTTTAAACATAATTTGTTTAAGTTTATATGATTTCCTTTTAATAATTACAATTTCCTTTAGCTGTGTTTAACTGGCTCAAAAACTCCCGAAAATTTCACACCAGCTCTTGTGAGCCAGTACCAGACATTTCCAGCATACTGCTGCACGTAGATAAAACGAAGACATCAGTCCTATGGGAATGGTTAGTGTTGGAGGTTAGAGGGAAAGAAAATTTGCTTCTGGGAACCAGATTATAAAGACTGGGAAAGATACAGAATGAGGTCTAGACTGAGTGTAGTAGGACATAGAGAGGCACTGAGGATACTCAAGCAAGGGAGCAGTTGCCATGATGCTTGAAGAAATCTGAGAGGGATGGACAGGAAAGAAGGATGCGGGAAGAGATGGGTATTGGGGTGTTCATCTCAGAGACCGTGAAAGTAAACAGAGCTGGAAGTAAGGGCAGCAAATCGAACAAAGAAGGGGAGACTAATGTGAGAGAAATTTTGAGGTAAATCCAAGCACAGCTTGGTGTCTGGGTTTGGGTTATCCCAAAGGGCCAAAGATGTTTGAGGTAGGTCTGGGTGATTGAGACGAATTAAAGCTGGGAGGACTAGCTCTCCTGAGCATACTGGAAAGGAAGGCGATTTCTTGCATCTGTGAGATACAAGGCACATCAGGGGGCATGTGGTGGTAGAAATGTCCTGTGGACAACTGTAAGGAGATATGGGACTGGAGCCTGGGGAGAAGGAACGTGCTAGAAAATGCCAACTTAGGAGTCTTATACATACAGAAAAGAAGGCCCGAGTGTTGGTGCACGCTGTCATTTGGAAGGTAAGCGAAGGAGGAAGAAGAGCCACAGAAGATTCCAGATATGAAGTCACTGGAGAATAGGAGAACCAGAGAAAAAGGTCAGAGATACCAGGATGGGGAAGTTTCCAACAGGGAAGTTTGTATCAAACGCATTAGAGATGTTGAGTAAGCTAAAACAGAGAAAAATAAGTTCTCAGAAAGAAAGGAAAACAGTAATAAAATTTAATTCCATCCCATCAAGAGAATAAATTCCTCTATTTCAGGCAGAAGCTGTTCTCTTGGCTTGGTCATCTGGCATATGCCCCAATATGGCACCTCACATTGCTTTTGTAGATGCAGGCTCTTTATTTCAAAATGGAGGATCCCAGTCAGCCAAGTGTAAATGTGTATTAGGAAATCTCACTGTGCTAAACAAGTTCTAAAAATAACGGGTAACTTCTCCGTAGTCAACAACAATGAAAGAGCTGAGATTATAGAAGCTCAAACTTTAATAAGCAACTGGAGGTAGAGCACAGCACATGCAGCCTTTAGAGACATTTTTCTCTCATAGGGAAATGAAATTGCAATTTGTGAAATAATCTGATGGCTGCGTTGAATCTAGCTGCTTCCTTTGAGAAGATTCTCCGTAAAACTAAAGACACAAGTCATGTCCCTTTAGAGGAAATCGGTTTTAAATGCCCAAGAACAATAAAGTATAAATACAGTCTTCTTAAAGGAACGTGCTGTGTATGTCCATTGCTTGTTATGAGTGCCAGAGATATCTACATGCAGCCTGTAGGGACTGCTCGGTCAATAATGAGCCCTCTTAAAAATGCAAAAGCCAATTTCATAGCATTTTCATCGTTCTTATTTTGGCTGATGGCTACTGAGAGAGAAAACAGATCTCAGGCCAAGTAGAGAGAAAAGATAACATCCCACATATTGTGTTGAATTTAACATATTTAACACCAATAACAAACACAAAGCTTACGCTACAGGTTTATTCCCCAAATGTAGTAATTCTAGCAATTCTTTTGCTTCGGAAAGTGCTGAAAATAGTAAGCAGGGATATTTCCCTCCTCATTTGTTCTACAATGTGCCTCATCATTTTCCCTTTGGTGTTGTCTTATCTATTTGTTCTCTCTTTTGCCTCTAACCCCTTAAAAGGGCCGCCTGTGTCCCCACCTTTCTTTTCATTTTTGTGCTTGAATGATAAAAATCTTTCTTAACTCTTTAGGATATATGTCAAAACCTCCCACCTATAACTACAGCAGGCTTTGATTAGGGGAAGATTATTTTCTGATTTCCATCTCCTTAGCTACATGGAGTTGTGCTGTAACCGGAACAACAGGAGAAATGAATAAAAACGACAAAATTGTTTATTGGCAGGGCTCTGAGGAAGCAGGCACACTAAACTTTGCTGGTGGCACTATAAAGTTGAAAAAAAAAAAAGAAGTCTTCAAGAGCAGTTTTGCAATAAGTGACAAGTCATAAAAATTATTCTACTCTTTGACCTGGTGGAGACTCTTGGGGAAAAATGTCCCCAGGAACAACTCCAAGGAAACAAACACATGTGTAAAAAGATGTTTCAAGTCCTGCCCTATATTAAAACGAATAATTGGAAACAGCCCAAGTGCCCAACTGTGAGGCAACGGTTTAGGCAGACTGCGTTCTATTAATATAATGGGATTGTAAATGGTCACCAGGAAGGACAATTATAGAGATGATTATGAAATCTGGGAAGTATCATGCAAAAGCATTCTAAGTGGGAAAGAGGAGAAATAGACCAGTGCACAGAGAAAAAGGTGAAGTTGCATACAGCTATAGCAGGATGTATGAGGTTAAATAACCAGTGATGCAGGGGTTCAGCTCCTGGAGCCTTTATTTCACCTTGCCTTTTAGATGGGCCTGTTTGGCCTCATTGTTCAGGGTACTAAATCCTCGAGTCCTCATCTGGAAGATGGCATAGTTCCCTCCCAGGGGAGAGGCAATATGAGAAGACAGGGCAAGGTGGGGGCGGGGCGGGGGGAAGGAAGAGGCACATGTAGTTTACAAACAGTGGAACAGTGGGTGTTTCGTTTCATTGTTTTTGTGGTGGTGGTGGGGATTATGGTTTAATTTGAACCTCAAGTAATAATTTTAGAGAGTGTGAGCTTTGTGTGTTTATCGAAAACAAACGCAGGGCTTAGAAATACCGAGAAATACTAAGTTCCCCCCGGGGCAATTCGTTCTAGGTATTTACTTCACCTATTTAATGACGGCGTTTGAGTGAGCTCTCCAGCTATTCCATTGGAATTGGCCAGATTGAAGCAGCCTGTCACACAAAGTACCTGCCTGTCGAGCAGTTTGCCAAGGAACAGAGTTTATACAAGATAAACAGGCTGATGGTTTGTCTCACTGGGATGGCAGTATGGCAGGACACTTAAAGCAAACTTTGAAATGCTCAAAGGTGAATTCTATAAAGGGAAGTCGGATCAATGAGGAGGACCTAACAGTCATATCAACAGGATATGGTTGAAAAAGTCACGTTATTTTGTCATGCATGTAAGTGGCACTTACGCCACGTCAGTGGATAATAGGCCTTCCCTATACCAGAGCTCAGGGACCCAGTCCACCACCCACTCGGTCTTGCGTCATGGAAGTGCCATCTGTCTCAGGCGTCTCCACCACCATCGCCAATGGCTTCTTACCCCCATCTTCCCCAGTCTAAATGAAACTCAGACTGGATCCTTTTCTCCCCCCATTCAAGCAGTGGTGGGCCACTGTAAATGGTAAATGTTTAACAACCAGCGCTCTGGGGAGAAGAGTCCTGATACACAGCCTTAGCCAGTTGCTGCCGTGTAAATACTCCTACGAAGGCCAGCTTCACCCGACCCAACATGACATAACTGGATGCAGAGCTGAGAAGTGACAGTCACTAGCATGCCACTAGGTACTACTTAGACCACACAGATTCAACGGACATAAATAACCTCAAGAGCATAGACAAGAGTAAAATGTAATAAAATAATTAGGAAGTGAAGCATTTGGAACCTTTATTATCTTCGATTTTAATGTATTTAACGGTAAGCTTACAAAAGATAATTTTTTAATTTTGATAATAACTCACAACATTCCCCCAAAGTCAACAATTGGCTCTTGCAAGCCAGCTCTAGCACACTGCCCTGGCACACCAACCCCTCTCTCCACTGAAATTTGAACCATAGAACTACTGTGCTGGTGGGTTTGCCTGTCGACGCTGGCCTTCTTGCAACTTTCTCCTGCCATGATTCTAAAGCTTATTTATTTATTTTTAGATAGAGAGAGAGAGAGGCAGAGAGGAAGAGAGAATCCCAAGCAGGCTCAGCACTGTCAACGCAGAGCCCAATGCAGGGCTTGATCTCGTAAACCGTGAGACCATGACCTGAGCAGAAACCAAGAGTTGGACACTTAACCGAATGAGCCACCCAGGTGCCCCACTCCTGCCATGGTTCTAGAGCAACATACTGTTGGGGCTTTCCTTTGACACTTCCCACGTGCCTTCCCATCTCTTGTCTTGGTTCCATGTCTTTCCCCAACTCCTTTTACATAGTAGTGTGCCTCCGGTTTTTATTCTTGATCTGTGCCCCTTCTTATCTTCCCTAATGATCTCATTCATCACCAGCACATTAACAACTCCAAAATGATTCCAGCATTTGTGACTTTTTGCAGTCTTGACTTTTCTCATCGGTTCAAGAGAACTTTGGGCAGCTCTGCCCGGATCCTTACCTTTGTGCCTTATTTCTTACCTCTTCATCCAAACTTGACATTTTTCCTGCCTTCCTTATCTAATCTATGGCAAAGAGCATTCCCACTCATGCAATAATTCATTTGCAAATACTAATTGAGTATTTTCTGTGGCCAGGCGTGGTTTTAGGCTATGGAAATATGATAGAGAGCAATATTGGAAGAGTCCTTAAGCAGCTCACTTTCTAGTGGGTGACACAGTCCACAAAACAAACAAGCCAAAAAAAAAAAAACCCATATATGTTTTATCATATCAGATAATAATAAATGCAACGAAGTCATTTTAATGTCATTCTCACTTGCTTTCTTCTTTACTCTCCACATTGAATTGGATACAAGGATCTATTCCTTTACTGCTAAATAGCCCTTGAATAGAAACCTTCCCCTCTCTGCAAACTGCCTTGGCCTTAATTTGGTCATTATCACCTCGACTTCCACAGTCTCTAACCTGGCCTCCCTGGTACAGGTTCTTGCCTGATCCAACCTCCACGCATTCTCTGGAGCTTTCCAAAACACCCATCTCAACATGCCCCTCCCCTTGTTAAATACCTGGAGGTAGGAGGACTTTAATAACTGTAGGATAAATCCCTTGGCATGCCATACAAAGAAACTAATTTTGCTAGTTATTTACTATGTGTGAAATGCTTGGTGAATACACACACACACACACACACACACACACACACACACACACAAACACATACACACACAGTTTATTTATCTCTATATCCTAAATAGCTACAGAAAATATTTGGTTACCCTTCCAATAACTTGGTGAATTCATATTATTTTTCACTTTGTGCTAGACACTTTCACAGTCCAGCCCAATTTTTTCTCCATAAAGTTTCCTCTCTTGCCCCTTGCCCACACACTTGACACATGGCTTCACTGACCTAACTTTCCCATTTGAAGTTTTTTTCACTCATATGATCCTTTGTCCACTTTGTCCCCTCTTCCAGGGGTATGTTTGCTTCACTTCCTCTACCCGGTGAGACACTACAGTTTGTGCCCTGTTCTCCAGCAAGGCTTCCTCCCTTTGACCCTTACCACCATTCTTTGCTGCAGGCAATCTCCCCCTTCTCTGCAATATACAGCCCTGTGCTCATAACACATCTTTGTTTAGAACCTACTGTCAATGAGCTCTTTTCCAGACACTGGGGATAAGCTGATGAATAAAACTAAATCCCTGCCCTCATAAGGTTGGTGTTCTAGTGGGAAGAAATGCAACAAAAACAAATAATTTCAAACAGAAACACACACCATAAGATGAAGCAGTGGGTAGAGATTGGGGGGATGGAAGGAGTTCCAGGTTTGGTCAAGGACTCTCCCTCCTGTCCCCAGGAGGGGACAATCAAACATTAGAGCTGGTATCTGAGTTTACATTCATCTCCCTCATTAGTCAATGAGGGTAGGGATCATTCTCTTTGTCCCATATCGGTTAACATATATGCAGTAAGTATTTAAGAAAGAAGGGAAGAAGGGAGGGAAGGAAGGAAGGAAGGAAGGAAAGAAGGGAGGAAGGAAGAAAGGAAGGAAAGAAGGGAGGAAGGAAGAAAGGAAGGAAGGAAGGGAGGGAGGGAGGAAGAAAGGAAGGAAGGAAGGAAGGAAGGAACATCCTTTTGTAGACAATTTCGTAGACAGAATCCAATCAATTATCAATGTTTCAATCTCCAAGAAAAAAAAAAATCTTATGCTAGCCTAGTAGAAAATCCTGGCACAATAATTTGCCTCATTTTCAAGCTATTCATATCAAAGCCACCTGACTGGCTGTTCCCATCCCCACCCCCACCCCCCACCACGGTTACTATACCACATCCAGCCATTTGACAAGGAGAGTAAAATTGCATCAGAGTTCCCAATTTTGAAAGCACAAAGATTATTTCTGTCTTGGAAGCAGTTCAGTCCCAAGAGTATCAGTGCCAGCATCCTTTCTAAAGTTAATCTATTTCTCCATCTGTACCATTCATGAATCTACCCATTTGAACTCACAGGAGAGGGAGGTAGCTGCATGAACTCCGGGGCTACAGGAGACAGTAAAGTGGCGACTCCCTTTGAGGAAAATGCCCAGAACAACACCAAAAAGAGAGCTAATGGCGAGACATCAGATGTTCTTCATGCTCCCCCAGACAGCATGCAGCTGATGGAGGGGTAACTGAGAATTTTCACCCTTCTACCCTGAAAGTAGAAGTGTCACTTTGGCGGATCACAGGCACGATCACATTTCACGTTATTTGCAGCTCCCTAAGTAACATTACTTTTTGTTTGGGTGGGAAAATGGTACATATTCTTTTATTGCTAGTGCAAATACAAGAAGTACAAGAGGAAATATTATTTCAGGTCCTAGTTCTGTGGTTTTAACCCTAGTACCTTATGTCTTACATGCTTGCTCTCAATGTATTCAGATTTGCATCTGTGTGTTTGCATATAAATTTTTCTACAGCCTACTTGAAAGAATTTCAGACAAAATTATAAAATCATTTAAAATATAATAAGATTGTATGACTTAAAAATAGAATACAATTTTTGCAGATGATCTTTACTTGAAATGAGACCAACTTACTGCACTAGATCTTTCTCACTGAGATATGCTAAGGCATAATTAGAACCTTCTGTATAGGTGCATAAGGCTCCAAAGAAAATAATGTTGCTAACAGAAGCCCAGGACAATATCTCTGGGAATGGGGAAGATTATGTTCCACATTTCGGGCATATTTTTGCACAATAAATGAAAGGGAATCATTTTCTGCATGGTGAGCAGTTGTGAAGTTTCAGTCAATGCTTTAGTTTCTAAACCTTGTTATGATGGGCAAAGGAGGTGGGGCAGAGGACCAAGGGGTTAGAACATTCTCTAAAAAGAAAATCACTACATTTTAATTTTATATTGCCCTGTAGGCAGATTGGAAGAAGGAGGTAGGGAGTAGTTAGAAAAAAGGAGAAATAGGGGGAATCATGACACTGGAGCATTGAACACGGCAACACCAAAACATTGAGAACGACGGATTTACACAGATGTGAACTGGGAAGGCAAGATATGGGGTAGGAGTTAAAAGCATGGTTCTGGCCCACCCTGGCCTGGGTTCTAGCACCAGCTCTGCTGTTTACTAGCTGTGTGACCTTGGACAAGGTCACTTAGCTTCTTTGACTCCAAGTGTACAAGGTGTTTATTATTCTTAGCTCCTTTGTTGAAGCCAGGGAGCCAAACTAGAAGACCTCTTAAGAAAATTCCCCTTCCATTTTCAGAAGCACAGTGCAATGAAGAGGTGCTTGAGAAGCTGGTGGAGAGCTGCCATCCAACTAGGGCAAGCCTTGGAGAAGTTTCCTTCCATTTTTCCTAGCTGGATCTTTGGTGGATTAAGCTCAGAGTTTGGCCTCCAGGGGCTTACCTAGATTCTCCATAAGCATGTCTTTAACCTAAACAGCCCATTACTGAAAAGATTAGCGATCAAAGACTTTGCACATCTCTTTGGAATATCTGCTTTTCCCTCCTTAGTGGTTTATAAACCTACCATTTGTTCTTATAAAAAACAGAGGAAAATGGCCTTAAAATGTGACCTTTCAGACTTCCTTCAGTATGTGCCGGAGGCATTGAAGCAAATGGCCTTCACCCACCTTTGCCTTTTTTTCTTCTAATTTTCTATAAATTATTTTCAAACTTAGTAAAGATTTCTTTCACATACAAACTCTCTGGGCTCACGTGAAAACTTGAAAGCAAATAAATTAAATGCAATATAGCTAGGAACAATTAAGCATGTTTTATTTTATCTCCTGGAAAAGGAGATAAAACTCACACAGACTTTGATGGATTAACAGGAGGACTCAGAACAAGACCCAGTGAGAAGACCTAGCTAGGTGGCTACCACACACATTCTCTATGGATTTCTTCTCCATTAGGGCCTGTGCTCAGCTCTCTGAAACCCCTGGTCACAGGTCATTCTTCCCCAACCTGTCTCCATTTCATGAGTTCTTTACATGGTTACTCACTAGATTTTGCTCCAAAAGTCCTTTGGGAATTCTAGACTAAGAAAATATGGATTTCCACTTGATTTAAAAATCTTTTGAATGGTTCTTAAATTTTTTTAGATTTTATGTTCCTCCCCTTCTAGAAAGAATATAGCAGAAACTCAGTAAATTTTTGCTGATGAAAGTGATCATCAAGTACCCGAAGTCAGAATGTATGGACTCAGCCAATATTTAGTAAGCACGTACTACATATCAGACACTGGTCTGGTCACTGGATTTATGGTGGTGAACAAAGTAGACAATGCCCTAACCCTAATGGGACTTGAAGCTTACTAGGAGGAACAGGCACCAAATCTAGAATACAACAATAAATATAAAAGTACACACTGTGATAAATGTCCTGAAGGAGTAGTACCGGTGCTATGAGAGAATACAATAGGGGCTTTAGTTAGATTGGGAGGGGATCAAAAAGGCCTCTTCAAGGAAGTCATTGCACTGATAAGGGGACCCCAGCCAGGAGCTGGTTTAGGGGAAAGACTGGGGAGGCCAACACCCAATAAAAGGTGGAAACAGTGAGAGGAAGCTGGGAGGTAAACAGGAGTCAGATTACACAGGGTCTTGAGGACATGTGAAAGACTTAAATTCTGAGCCAGGGGCACTGGGAAGCCATTGAAGGGTTTGGGGCAGGGCTGTAAAGAGCTTTGTTTTCTACTTAGAGGAGATCACTCTGGCTGCAGGAGAGAAGGCTACAGATGATCATAGTCACAAATAGTCCTGGGGAGACAGGTAGGAAGCTAAATGAATACTCCAAGTGAGAACCACTGGTGCTGGATCTGGGATGGGCAGTGGAGATGGAGAGAAGTGGATGGACTGCAGATGTAAGCTAGAAGTTTGTAGTAGAGGAGAGAGAGTTGCAGGGGCAACTGAGTAAATGGTGGCTCCTTTTCCAGAAGGGGTGTACAGTCAAGGAGCGGGTTTGAGAGGAAGCTCTGGAGGTCCACTTGTAAGCATTGAGGTTGAAGAACTCGCAAGAGGTCCAAGGAAAGCTGGTAAGGAGGTGGTCAGATGTGAGTATCCTGGAGCTCAGAGGGGAGGTTAAGGCTGCCTAGTCGGGGTCCACATCCACTAGATAGGCCTAACGTATGATAACCACAGGACCTAGAACTTTCAACTGAGGCTGCCATTTACCCCACATCCCATGAACCCCAGTCTCAGGGAGACTTAACAGTTACTGTAGCAACATTTTGAGAACGTTGAAAACCAACCACAAATACTCCAGTTAATTGCCAAGAGAGCATCAAAAGAGTTAAATGCATAGTAAGTATCAAAATTACTTTATTTATCCTCAAGCTTCCCCCATATTATAGTTCATATACTCAAGTCCCAGTATAATAAAATCTGGATTAAGCTGTTGTAGAGCTTAATAGAGCCAAGTCACGATGCCAAGTTTCAGTTAATACATTTTAAATGAAAACACACCAGCAAGATTTAGAACAAGGGTCAGGAATCATAAAATAAATACCACAAAATAATTCTCCATTGTGAAATGATGGGCGTCATGCCCCTGGGAGTCTAAAATCTCTTCTGAATTAAACAGTCTTTTCACTTGAAGACAATTAGCAAACTACTGGCAGGCTCTGCTCTTACCTTTAGAGAAGGAAGAGAAAAAGAAAACTCAAAAGGGAAGCCACAATCTTGCTACCTCTATTTCTAAGCTTGGTTCTAGCCATTGTCAAAATACCATTGCTCTGGTTCAAGAAAATGACCAACTGACATCTGGGTTAGTTCCTGGGAAAGAAAAACCGGGTGATGCAAACCTCTTGAACCTTCTAAAAGCTGAATGAACTCATATTTCTGGGGATATCTTTGTTTCCTGAGAGCTACAGGTGGTCAATTAAAGCTGCTTCCCACCCATCCCTCTAAAGTCATTCTCATCATGAATCCTGCCATGAAACTCAGTTCTCCTCTCAGAGGAGCAATCTGTACTACAAATATTCTTGGCTGTGGTGATAATGAAGGCTGGGGGTCACTGTCAGCTGTAGGAGCTGCTGACCTGCACAGGCACTTTTTGTTTGTATCTAATGTTGGGCAGTGCCAGCCCGTGAAAGGAGGAGCTCAGAGCTCTGCGCTCTGACAGACAAAGACAAGGGCAGGACACCATATTTAAACTCCAAAATACAGAGTCTGCCCAGACTTGGTGGGAGCCTCCTGGGAAGGACATGTGTGTTTCTCATAGGGAGACATCCCAGCAGGATGATTCTTTGTTGGGTGACCCTGTCCCAAGCCTTACTGACATTTTTGCCTTCCTGCTCTCGGTTCCTCATGTCAACATCCACAGCATGGTGACTAACTAAAATGGCCCCCTCGTATTTCCAAATGCTCTTCTCAAGGAGGTGGTACCATTCCCTTATTGAGAACCACTATTGAGAAAACCTCAGGAGAGGAGTTTGAGACCCAGAACTGTGTCTTCTACCTGAGTCACACCTAGGCTTTGGGTAGCAAATAGAAAACTACTTCTAGCCTCTATCCTTCCCCAGATTAAACCAGGATGTGTCCCCCACCAAGGGTCATCTGGATCTTTTGGTGAAATGGAGGGCTTTCTCTGGTAGGCCTCTAAACTGCCTTCCATGCTGCTCTCCCTAGCCAGCTCTGTCTCTGGGGTTTGGCCAGCATTCCTGGATGGCCTGAGTGGCAGGCCATGTTGCCACCATCCTCTACCACTCATGACCCTCAGTGACAGCACTTGCCACCCAACCCTCATGCCACAATTCTTTCCCTTCCTTACACAATGGTTGGGACTCCTATTCCATTACACTAGGGCCCAGGAAGAGCCATTTTCAATAGATGCTGATAGGTTTTTGTGCTTCTTGAATGTGAGGACATGAGGATACATGAACAGTTTAATTCTGTGAGCAGAGGGACTAGGAATAGTGGCTGGTTTATGTGACTGGTAACTTAACTATTTGTAACAGATACCGTGCTGCCATTGGGCCAAGGCTGGAGTAAATGTAGCCACACATTTGAACTGAATTTTAAAAAGACCCTGTTTCCAGACTCTTGCAGGTAAAAAGCAGCAACGTCTACCACAAAATGGAGGTTTTTGTCCTTGAAAAAGGCGATGTCAAAGAGAAAGGTGATGAATGGTTTGTGAGCTGTATTTATAGTGCTATTAATACATTGGCCCCAAACCACAAGTGATCCCACGTGGTCGAGGTAAATGAGGAAAGAGGATACTTTTCTGAGGGCTTGCACATCCAAACATTTATGAAATTCAAAGTTACCGATGGGGACAAAAGAGTGGGGTGATGGCCCAGCATGGATAACTCCCAGACTCACCATCACGCAACTGGACTGTAGCAGTCCAGGCAAGAACATTAATATCGTTTGCCCTAATTAAATCTACTCTGAAGGGGGCCTTTGCAGGGCTATAATGCCTTGTGAGACCTTTGGAAAGCCAAGCAGCTTGTAGCCACCATGTCTGGCTCAGAGCAAATAAACAACAATCGACATCTTGGCCCAGAATATAAACCTAGACTTTCAGGGGAGTTATTTTCCAAGGGTTGGATCAGTGTTTTTCCTCATTATTATATATATATTTTTCATATTCATGCACATTGCTACTACTGGCCTCTAGCCAGGTATAGTCTGCCAAGAGTAGGAAAACTATGAGAAAACCTTTTTTTTTTTTTTTATTAACATTTCCACACTGACTAGAAACAAAAGGTGTAAGCAATCTAGACAGTGACTGGTGAGAAGAAAAGGGGAAAAAAGGAGATTCATGCTTTGGGGGCCAGAGTACAGAAACATTGTAGAGGAAAAATATCTAGCACTCAAAAATAAGTCATGGTAGAATGGGGATGAGGGAAAAAGAAAGAACAATCAAGGGAAAGTCCACATTCCAAGGCTGGGGTGTAGAAGAATAATGTGTCCTTCAACCTATAAACTTGGGGAGTCTATGCCAGCTTGGTGCTTTTAATGACTTTTTCCATGTGCATGTTCAAGTTCAAAGGAACACCATAAGGATTTATATCTAGCATTTCACCAGTTCAGAGCTTCCCACCCTCAAAACCCTCTAATCTCTAATCTCACAAAATTTCATCTTGCTGTCTTTCTACCTAGATTCTTTCTCCTGATTCACCTCTGTGAATTGGTGATATTGGGGATAGCCTGGCTGGCTTTGATTTGTCATCATCTCAAAACCCATCTTTCATCTTTGTTTTTAAAACCTATCTGGTTTTATGATCCATCACCCACACCCACCCCATATGCATCAACAGCCCACCCCATGCCCTGTAGCTTTTAAGAAGTGGAACTCAACTTTTCATCTGACGTAAGTCTAGGACATGCCACATAATAGGGTGACTTGAGGTTTCGATTACCTGAGCCAAGAGGGGACAAAGGGAAGAGGGGAAACAGAAAGGGAACTTGTTAGGCAGAATACAAGTTTGTTTTCATACATGTAAATGCAAAGTGGTGGTCTCTCTAAGTGAACAAGACCAGAGAACACTTAGAAGTTGGATCTGGAGATCAACATTTAGGGCTAGGGGTAAAGTTTGAGAGTCATCAACAAAAAGGTAAAAGTTAAATCAATGGTAGTCCTATGTATAGCAATTTTCAGCCCCACCTACAAATTGATCTACATTTTCACTCCCCAGTAACACATTGTTACTTCTCATGTCTGTATTCAATATGACTCCCCCACCTATGGTCATAACTCCATTCCTTCCCATCTCCTTTACTAACAGCTCTTAACCTTCAGTCTGCAAACATGTTCAAATCTCCCTTATCTTTAAAACCACAAATTAACAAACTAAAAAAAAAAATCCCCTCTTTTGACCCTGACTCTCCCTCCAGTCGCTGCATTGTTTTTTTATTCTTTTAGCTTTCCCAAGAGGTAAGGAGGTTTTGCCTGAAAAAGGGATAGATACTGCCTTTACTTCCCATTTCTCATTAACTGCTCTCTTCCTGAGGACATCACTAATCCCCATGTCTCCAAGTGCAGTGGATTTGTTTCAACACTCATATTGGTTACTTCTTCATTTAATATTGTGGTTCCTTATATTTCTTTGTTCTTTTGGCCTCTATGACTCCTCTTTCTTGGTTATCTTTATTCTACTCTGACCTTTACTCACTAGTTTCCTTCAAGAGCTCCTCCTATGGTATTTCTCCAAGTTTTAGCCTTGGACCATATCTCCACTTTCTCTGCATGCTCTTCATGGGAGATCTCTGTCATAGATTTCTAATTTATTTCCATTATAGAAGAACAAATTCCATATGACTTCATTTCTTTTAAATTATTGAGACTCATTTTATGACTCCACATATGACCTATATTAATGAACCATGTGCAAATTTTAAAAGTGAGTATTCTGTTTTTGTCATGGGGCATTTCAAAATAAGTGTTAATCATATCACATTGTTGATATATTGCTCAAGTTATATATGCTTATTGATTTTCTTCCCCTATCAATTATAGAGAAAGGAGTGTTGTCTTAAACTATAATTGTGGATTTGTCTGTTTGTCCTTTCAGTCGTGTTGAGTCTTTGCTTTGTGTATTTTAAAGCTTGATAATTGATGGGTATACATTTAGAATGATTATTCCTTCTTGATAAATTGATCACTTTATCATTATGAACTCTCCTTCTTTATCCCTGGTGATATTCCTTATTCCAAAGTCTACTTTGTCTGATGTTAATGTAACCAATTTGGCTTTCAATGGATACATGCTAGCATGGTGTATGTTTAACCATCCTTTAATCGTAACCTATTTGTGTCTTTGTGCATAAGGAGAGTTTGTTGAAAATACTGTAAAAACAGAGAAGGAGACAAACCATAAGAGATTTTTAAATACAGAGAAAAAACTGAGGGTTGCTAGGGGAGTGTTGGGTGGAGGTTTGGGCTAAATGGGCAAGGGTCATTAAGGAGGGCATTTGTTGGGATGAGCGCTGGGTGTTATATGTAAGTGATGAATCATTAAATTCTATTCCTGAAGTCATTATTACACTATATGTTAACTAACTTGGATTTTAATTTAATTAATTAGTTAGTTAGTTAATTAATTAATTAAAAAAAAAGAATGAGTTGTTGTAGGAAGCACATGGTGCAGTCTTTCATTTATCCAGTCTGACAATCTCTGACTTTTAGTTAGGGTGTTTAGACCATTTATATTTAATGTAATTATCTACGTGGTAGAATTTTCATTTACCACTTTCGTTTTTGGTTTCTATTTGTCGTGTCTATTCTTTATTCTTTTTCCCTCTTTTATTTCATTCTTTTTATTCACTGCGACTATTTTATGATTTATTTTATCTCCATTATTGGTAAGCAGTCAAAAAAGTGGAAATAAATATGGTTGAGCATGATGTCATGAAAGCCAACATAAAGAATATTTCAATAAGAAGAGTCATCAATTATGTTAAATGCCTCTGAGAGCTGAAAATGACCATAGAATTTAGCAATATGGAGATCAGTCTAATGACCTTGATAGGAACAACCATGATGAAGTTGTGGGGTTGTAAACCCAATCTACAAGAGACGAATGAAGAACAAATGATGAAGAAGTAGAGATAGGTACCGTGGACTATTGAAAACATTTTGCTATAAAAGGGAGCAGAGAGAATGTGGTGGTGATTAGAAAAGTATGTAGCATCAATAGGGATTGTTTTTTAAGAAGACAAATATAAGAACATGTTTGTGCTGATGAAAATGATCCTGCAAAGAAGGAGATTGATAAATTTATGTTAGAGGAGAGAGAAGAAGAAGAAAAAAAACCAAGGGAGAATACAAGCACAGAGAGCAAATTTTGGTAGGAAAAGATTAGTTGTCACCTGTGAAAGGAGAAGAAGCAAATGTATGGTAAAGACATCAAATCAGCTGGTTATTTATTTATTTATTATTTATTTTCTAAGTTCCTCTCCCTATTAGCTTATGTTTTCTTTTTTTTTTTTAAACGTTTATTCAATTTTTGAGAGACAACACAAGGAGGGGGAGAGAGAGAGGGAGTCACAGAATCTGAAGCAGGCTCCAGTCTCTGAGCTGTCAGCACAGAGCCAGATGCAGGGCTCGAACCCACGAATTGTGAGATCATGACCTGAGCTGAAGTCGGATGCTTAACCGACTGAGCCACCCAGGTGCCCCTCTCCTATGTTTTCAAAGATGAATAAGTACAGAGCATCAGCAAAAAATATATGTATGTAGAAAGTGCTGTAACAAAAGGAGTTATAAATCACAGTTAATTCCAAATGAAGTTAATTCCAAATGAAGGAATCAGAGTTTTCTTAGAAGTGGTATCATTCAAGCTGAGTATGGAAAAATTGGGTAGAATTTAAGTACATATTCACTCTTTGGCAAGTATCTTTGAAAGAGATTATAACAGGGGCGCCTGGATGGCTCAATCAGTTAAGTGTCCGACTTTGGCTCAGGTCATGATCTCACGGTTCCTTTTTTTTTTTTTTTTATGTTTATTTATTTTTGAGAGAGACAGAGACAGAGACAGAATGCGAGTGGGTTAGGGGCAGAGAGAGAGGGAGACACAGAATCTGAAGCAGGCTCCAGGCTCTGAGCTGTCAGCACAGAGCCTGATGTGGGGCTTGAACTCACGAGCTGTGAGATCATGACCTGAGCAGAAGTGGGATGCTCAACTGACTGAGCCACCCAGGCGCACCCCCTTTTTTTTAAATATAATTTATTGTCAAATTGATTTCCATACAAAACCCAGTGCTCATCCCAACAAGTGTCTTCCTCCATGCCCATCACCCACTTTCCCCTCTTCCCCACCCTCCATCAGCCCTCAGTTTGCTCTCAGTCCTCAAGAGTCTCTTATGGTTTGCCTCCCTCCCTCTCTGTAACTTTTTTCCCCCTTCCCCTCCCCCATGGTCTTCTGTTAAGTTTCTCAAGATCCACATATGAGTGAAAACATATGGTATCTGTCTTTCTCTGCCTGACTTATTTCACTTAGCATGATACCCTCCAGTTCCACCCACATTGCTGCAAATGGCCAGATTTCATTCTTTCTCATGGCCAAGTAGTATCCCATTGTATATATAAACCATATCTTCTTTATCCATTCGTCAGTTGATGGACATTTAGGCTCTTTCCATAATTTGGCTATTGTTGAAAGTTCTGCTGTAAACATTGGGGTACATGTGCCCCTAGAATCAGCACTCTTGTATCCCTGGGGTAAATTCCTAGCAGGCTATTGCTGGGTCATAGAGTAGATCTATTTTTAATTTTTTGAGGAACCTCCACACTGTTTTCCAGAGCTGCACCAGTTTGCATTCCCACCAACAGTGCAAGAGGGTTCCCGTTTCTCCACATCCTCGCCAGCATCTATTGTCTTCTGATTTGTTCATTTTAGCCACTCTGACCGGCGTGAGGTGGTATCTCAGTGTGGTTCCTGAGTTTGAGCTCTGCATGCAGCTCTGTTCTGACAACTCGGAGCCTGGAGCCTGCTTCGGATTCTGTGTGTCTCTCTCTCAGCCCTTCCTCCGTGCTCACTCACTCTCACTGTCTCTCTCTCAAAAAATGCATAAACATTTAAAAAGTTTTTTTTTTTAAAAGAAAGAGATTATAACCACCATGATCTTTGCCATAAACAAGATGGGGTCACTGCCCTCAGGAACTGCTAGTCAAAACTGGGAGAGGATTTTCTAGCCAAAAGAAAGAATAGGAGGATAAAGGGGTTGAGTGATGAGAAATAAGGTTAAATGGACAGGTGATAGCCAAATTATGGAAGACCATAGGTGTAAGCCTAAGGAATAATGTTACTGAAAATTTTCTAGCAGAGGCATAAAAAGACTGAGCCTTAAAATGGGCTACTTATGAGAGTTTGTCTATCACAGGGAGGCCAGGAAGCCCAAAAGGCAGAGAGGGCAAGTCTCATATCCATAAAGGGTCTTAAATGGAAATTTCTGACATTATCTCCAAGTAAGCTTATATGTACAGTAATAGTAATTCAATGATAGAATTGAGAGAGGACAATGTTTATCCACCTGATTTTTTTAAATGTTTATTCATTTTTGAGAGACAGAGCCACCCAGGCCCCCTTTATCCACCTGATTTTAAACGTTTGTCCTAATATTGGTCCACATAACGTGTAATGCCTCTCTCTTTTTATCAATCTTGTATTTATGTGGTGAGTGAGACAATTATATTGAACTTGGATTTTTATATTAAAAGCATTAATTCATTAAATGGTTAAAACATTCTACCGCTTGGGGAACTTGGAAACTGTGTGTGTGTGTGTGTGTGTGTGTGTGTGTGGTAAATACCAGAATCCTCAAAGGAATGGAAGCAATAAAGACTCAACTACTAAAGGCTCTGTTTGCAAACACAGTATTGTTACCTTGCATGAACTGATAATAGCTTTCTTCTTTCTGTAGTATTTTACAGTATGCTAAGAAGCATCGGATGATCAAACAGATGGTAAATTATTACAATTCTTTTATTAATGTCAACTTTGGTTTTATCATATCAGCAATGGTCACATGTTGTATCTAATTCTGCCTTCACAGACGCTCTGTGCCAATTAATATTCCCAGTCCATTGACATTTTTAAAAGGGTTTCAAAGTAAACAATTTGATACAATTTAATTTCAATGCTTTGAAATTCAGCTAAGATTAATGGAGTTAAAGAAGAACACACAAAAGTCTTGACAAATGCAAAGTGATTACTAATTGAAACTGTCATGAAAAATAAAAGATACTTATTTGAATTTCAGTTAGCCCTGGTAAGGGAACTCTGTGTATAGACAAAATAAGGACATACATTAAACGATGCTGAGAGTAAGAACAGATGTCCCCAAAACACATGATTCTGTATCCTTCATTGCCTGCCTTTTCCACCAGACCTGACTAACACAGGAACAGAGTAGGAGAGTAGCTGTACAGTATTTTGTGAAGAGAATGACGAATGTATGAATGCTTCCTGACTAAGAAAATCTCCCTTGCTAGTCTTCCATTAAAGATTGATATCTTTTGTTAAGTATTACCCTGTTTTTCCTTCTTTTTAAAAATCCAAGTACTTCTGCCTGACCATGAAAAGCTACACTAAAAAAGAGAGAGAGAGGGAGAGAAGAAAGAAAGAAAGAAAGAAAGAAAGAAAGAAAGAAAGAGGAAGAAAAAGAAAGGAAGAAAAAGAAAGGAAGAAAGAAAGAAAGAGGGGGGAGGGAGGGAGGGAGGAAGGAAGGAAGGAAGGAAGGAAGGAAGGAAGGAAGAATGATGCCTCACCCAGAGTCCTAGATTTGCAGCTGGATATGGTAATTGTGTGGGCTTTAGCTTGACTTTCCTTTAGGTAAAAAAGATATACAAATTTTGTTAGAAGGAGGCATATTTTAAACTATAAATATGAGAAGGATCTGTGTGTGTGCTGTGGGAGTAAGGAGTGGAATGTTGTGGACATCTGTGGTTTTTATCTGTCTAACGCCACCCCCCCTTTTCCCTTGGGGAACTGCTCCTTTTCCATAAAAATCATGTACTTACAGATAGACAACACGAGCATCCTGATACCATCACTTGGCATAGGAGTAAGCAACTGACATGGACCCTGATGATCAAAGTATCCCATTATTCTATTTTGTAACGTTTATTTTATTTTTGAGAGAGAGAGCAGGGGAGGGGCAGAGAAAGTGGGAGCAGAGGATCCCAAGCAGGCTCTGTGCTGACAGCAGAGAGCCCGGTGAGGGGCTCAAACTCACAAGGGGCTTGAACTCAGGAACCACAAGATCATGACCTGAGCTGAAGTTGGAAGCTTAACCAACTGAGCCCCCCTGGCACCCCAGTATTCCATTACTCTAAGCCACATAGGCTGGTTCAAGTGTAAGTCTTCTCCAGTATTTTTCTATATAAGCTGGAATAAAATATTATTTAGGAGGTCAGGAGATCCCCGATAAAATTGCAGAATGTAGGGACTCTTGGGTGGCTCAGTTGGTTAAGTGTCCAACTCTTGATTTTGGCTCAGGTCATGATCTCAGTTCAGGTCACAATCTCATGATTCATGAGATAGAGACCTGTGTCAGGTCTTTGCTGACAGGGTGGAGCCTGCTTGGGATTCATTCTCTGTCTCTGTCTCTCTCTCTCCACTCTCCTCCTGTCCCTCCTCCACTCTATCCCCCCCCCCACTCGCATGCATGTGCTTTCTCTTTCAAAATAAATAAATAAACATTAAAAAATCTAAAATGTAGGGGAATAAAGTGTTGACATAAGTCACTTTGGAAATGGGTAGAATCTGTAAGATTAAAGGCCAGAGGAATGTACACAGGCACAGCACTGCATTCTATGTGTAAAGTTATGTCCCATGAAGGTACAAGTTAACAACTTTGAAACCACTATATATGTATATTGGAATTGGACAATTAAGTAAATGGATGGCAGGAGGACAGAGCTGGGTTTGTCACTGTTGGGGGCAGGGAAGGTTACAGATAAGGAATAAGAGGAGGCTAGAATAATCCATGCAGCAACGGAGTAGAGTTGGAGACATCAGTATGAACTCATATTTAGCTTAAAATAGATACTGATGGTTATGTGTATAAATATTTATAGATATATGTATAGACACAAGTTAGAATACACACATATTCTCCTTACTGTATCAGCTGAGAAGCCTAGAAGCAATGGCCATCCAGATCTTGGTTTATAATAACATTCTCCAGTGAAAGGGACAATGGCTCCTTGGAGAAATGCTGATTCTAAGACTGGCGCAGGAAATATACAAGATGATCCTGTATCATTTTGTAATGCCAGAAAGTAAGGAAGTATTCAAAACCAAAACAAAACACAACTCACATCGTTGGGGTTATGTCAAATGGACCCAGGAGCAAACTGGAAGAGTTCTCAATGGCCAAACCAGGAACAGTTTGAGCAACAAAATTTAAAACGCGGTATTTGGGTCATAACTCAATGTATAAAGCAAATATAAATGAACCCATTCTATTATAAATAAAAGATCGAGTAAATAAATAAATGGGGGAGAAGAGGCAAGTCTTTTGTGAAGAGGAATTTGGAATAATTTCTCTAGCATAGGGTACAACCTCAAGATGAGAAAGCATAACTCCTCACTCTTTAAGTGTGGGCTGTGGACAGCAACTTCTTTCCAAAGAGGACAGTATGGAAAGGGAAACAAAGAGTAACTTTATGGTGTAGAAATCTAACAAAGAATACCTCAGCCAGATGATCCAAGTTAATATCAGCAGTGATAAGTCATGTTGATAGCAGTGCATCTTTGATATGATGCAATGAGACCTTTTACCTCTGTGGTCTTCCTCCCCAAAACCCATAGCCCCACTGTGGGGCTCCACCCAAAACCCACCGACTCACTGTTCTGTGACCTCTGCAGTTTTTCTTGACTGCCATAGCTTCTACAGACTTCCTGCTTTCTGCCCTGGGTCCCCTAGCTCTGATACTTGGATCTGCCTGGGTTACCCTTCTTCCACCATCCTTGGCACTTCACAAGACCCTGCTGAGTGTCCCTCCTCTCCTTCATATCATCACCTACAGGTACTGGCCAGGCATCCCAGGCAAGACACTAGATAAATGTGAACCTTCACTCAAAGCCAGTAAACACTTAGGGGGACTACATTGGAACACAGCTGCTCCCACTCCCTTCTGCTTCTGCCCACTTTAGTAGGAGTAGCTCTTTGAAGGAGGAGCTACTTCTCTCCATAAAACAATAGAAGGACTGACCAAAGAAAGAAGACCTAAAGCATTCCCAGACTCTGAAGACCTAGAACATTCTCAGACTCTGATGTCCCAATGTACCTGTGCCCTTCTGCTAAAACAATGCACAATATCCTTTTTGCAAATAGTTTTCCAAGCGCTTCAAATCATGCATTTGGCCCATAAAACTTTTCCTGGCCCTAGCCTCATATCCTAGGGTTCTCCCTCTCCTTATTCTCTATCCCCACTGCCTTTGCGTCTCTCTACACCCCAATGCATCAATGTAGTACTATAAAGACCCTGGGGAAAACAGGTGAAGGAGACATTATCTATGGGCACAGGTAGAGAGATAACTATGTGAAGGGAAAATGTGCACCACTCCAAGAAGAATGGTCAAAATGAGCAAGAAAACAGCTAGAATCTCGGAGGGGCCCACAGCTACAGGTCCACATTGGGCTGCTGCTGCTGTGGTGCCAGGAGGCCTCAGTCA
Source organism: Panthera leo (assembly GCF_018350215.1). NCBI lineage: Eukaryota > Metazoa > Chordata > Mammalia > Carnivora > Felidae > Panthera > Panthera leo. The sequence continues at coordinate 11,055,703 of NC_056687.1, forward strand.
AGAGAAGATGGAGAGAAATCAGGAAGAGTGTAAACCTTATCTGTAAAACAGTCAAGAGACACCTGGAAAGAGCCAAAGAAAGGGTGAATAAAGAAAATAGGAAATAGGACATACATAGTGACTGCCATATAACAAAACTGCCATAAACTTGGTGACTCAAAATAACAGAAATTTATTCTTTCATGGTTGTGAAGGGTAAACGTCTGAAATCAAGGTGTCAGCAAGGCTGTGCTTCCTCCAGAGGCACTAGGAGAGACTCTTTCCTTGCCTCTTCCAGCTTCTGGTGGCCACATTCTTTGGCTTGTGGCCATCACTCCAACCTCTGTCTCCATCTCCCATGGCCATCCCCTCTTCTCTATGTCTGTGTCTTCTCCTCTTCTTACTCTTACACAGACATTTGCCCTTGGATTTAAAGCCAATGGGTAATCCAGAAAGATCTCATCTCAAGCTGCCTGGTTGTACTTAGTTATATCCTTTCGCCAAATGAGATCACATTCAAAGGATCTGGGGCATAGACATATCTTTCTGGGGAGCACAACTCAAGCTACTACATAGAATTTAGGAGAAAGGGTTGAAATAACTGTCTCTCATGAGCATGAAAAAAACAAATGCCCCAAGTGTGGTTGTTTGATGTTTGATGGAATGGGTGTTTTCACACACTGGGTACAGCAGAGGTATGAAGCATTTGTGCTTCATTGAATTTCAACTTGAAAAAAAGATATGGCTTCACCAAGGACTAACTGAATGAGAATCTCAAGGGGATGAGTTCTGGATGTATTTTTCAAAGCTTTCCTGGTGATTCTAATGTGTGGCCAGGGCTAAGAACCACTGGGCTAGGTGTGGGCACTTACTGTTTTTATGAGTCTCCCAGCCCACCCTGAGAGTAAACAGAAGAGAGCTTTGTCCCTCTTCAAGCCCATGGGCCCAAGCATAAATGCCTCCATGCCTTCCCAGCATTGAACTGCAAGAGATGTGCCCTAGAATCTGCCCGTCCTGAGCAGGGGTGTCAGTGACGTCATGGAGTAGATTCTTGGGTTCACCCATTGCCAGTATCTGTGCAGTCTCCCAGACACACGTGCATTCCCCCACACGTGTAATTCCCTGACCACAAGTGACTCACACCTCTTTCTGTATGAGATCCTTCTCCCCAAATGGGGATATTCCATCCAGCACATGGTGATCCCTGTTGCAAACAGGATAGTTTTCTTTCTTTCTTTTTTTTTTTTTTAATGTTTTTTAAACTTATTTAGAGAGGGAGAGAGAGAGAACAAGCAGGGGAGGTTCAGAGGATCAGAAGCAGGCTCCTTGCTGACAGCAGCAAGCCCCACATGGGGCTCTGACCCACAAACTGTGAAATCTTGACCCGAGCCAAAGTCGGATGCTTCACCAACTGAGCCACCCAGGCGCCCCTAGAACAGGATAGTTTTCTTGAAGATGCTATCCCAGAAGAAAACACATCTCTATATAATCAAACTATTTCTTTTCTGGTTGGTTTATGCAAGAAAAGCCAGATCAAGTGAGAAATACAACAGTCAACTCATTAGAGTTATCAGGTTTATATTGAAAGGAAAATTAGATCTACATTTACCCGAAACAAACATATACTCTCAGCCAGATAATGAAAAATACATCAAACAGTATTTAAGATGGAGTACAAATACGCTTTGATTGTTTTTAGTAACACTCTTTTACATAGGTGACATCAAAGGAAGCAGGAGTTAGCCAGAAATGAAGCCAAATTGGCTCGCCTTTGAAAGAGAACAAGTAACTCACTATCCTATAATCATGTCTTGGATCCACTGAAATGATCACTTCAAAGTGACTTCTTGGGCTTTACACCAATTAGTCTCAAAGCTACAGGCAAAACCTGAGAGAACAATGCCCCATTGTTGAGAATGGGGAAAGGATGATTGGATATTTCTCAAGTTTGTCATTATGATTTAGCAAAAAGAAAAGTGAAGACAAAGTCAAAAATACTTCCAGGTTAATGCAGATTTTGAGTTGGTGGAAGGGTTATTTATCTGCTTCTTAGAACAATTATAAAAACCCAAAGAGAGAATGTACATGGAAGTGTTGTATAGACTATAACGCTCTCTGACTGACTCAAGTTTTGGTGAGAGAATCAGGGTAGAAGCGTGGGAAGAGCGTGTAATAAATCTTATTGGGGCGGCTGTGGTTCCTATGAGCCTGGATGATCTGTCTCTTCCCCCATGCTCGGCACGGCCAGGCAAGTTGTCCATTCCCCACTGGTTAGTCCAAACACAGCTTTCCTTCCTGCCAGCCCTCGGACACCAGGCAACACCTGCACATTCGGGGCACACCCAGGGCACACCAATGAGGGCTGATGAAAACCTGCAGATTGGCCAAGGCTTTTGTATCAGAGCTCCTCAGGCAACACCTGAGGGAGATGAGTACCAGATGCTCCTTGTACTAGTTATCCATTGCTGTGTAACAAGTTATCCCGAAACTTAGCAGCTGGAAACAACAAATGTTTATCATTTTACAATTTGTGTTGGTCAGGAATCCAGATGTGGCTTAGCTGAGTGCTTCTGGCTCAAGATCCTTCATGGGGTTTCAGCCAAGCTGTCAACCAGGGCTGTGGTTTTATCCAAAAGCTTGACTGGAGTAGGGGGTGGGGGGAATCCATTCTGAGGCACACTTATTTGGTTGTTGAAAGACTTCACTCTTGCCATGTGAACCTCTCCACAGAGCTACCATACAAGAGAGCTAGATTCCCCAAGGATGAGTGATCCAAGAGAGTGTGAGCCCCCAAGATGGAAGATGCAATCTTTTTACAACTTAATCTCCACAGTGGCATCCCATCACTTCTGCCCTATTCTATTTGTTAGAAGTCAGTCAATACATCCAGCACACGCTGAAAGAGAGGAGATTACCGGAGGCAGGGATCATGAGGGACATCTTGGAGGCAGCCTAGCACCCTCCTTCTTTCCCACATTCACTCCATAAGGTGGTACTGACACCCCAGCCAGAAGCCATGCTATCTACCAAGGTCAGTGCACTGCAGATCCAGTCCTAGCTCCAGAATGCTCCACAATGGCCTGAGAAGTTGGAAAGGTCACATCAGATCTACATACAAGAAGACTCACCTAGAAAACCCCAGCTCAGGCTCACCTCTAACAATGTCTTAAGTCCATTCAGGCTACTATAACAAACATGACACAGACAGGAGGACTTACAAACAACAATTCATTGTTCAAAGTTCTGGAGGCTGGGAAGTCCAAGATCAGTGTACCAGTAGATGTGGTGTTTGGTGAGAGCCTGCTTCCTGGTTCATAGACAACGTCTTCTTCCTGTACCCTAACATTGGTTAAAAAGGCAAGGGTACTCTCGGGGATCTTTTTTTTTTAAATAATTTTTTTTAATGTTTATTTATTTTGGGGAGACAGAGAGACAGAGTGGTGGAGGGGCAGAGAGAGAGGGAGACACAGAATCTGAAGCAGGTTCCAGGCTCTGAGCTGTCAGCACAGAGCCCGACGTGGGACTCGAACCCACAAAGCACGGGATCATGACCTGGGCTGAAGTCAGACACTCAACCGACTGAGCCACCCAGGTGCCCCTCAGAGATCTCTTTTATAAGGGCACTAATCCCATGCCTGGGGGCTCCACTCTTATGCCCTAATCACTTCCCAAAACCCTATTTCCTAGCCCCGTCACATTGGCCATCAGATATCAACACATGAATTTGGGGGAGAGGGGGACACAAACATTCAGTCTATAGCAAACACACACTGACTTAAAATGATGTTAAGGAAAAATAAAGAATAGTGGTTAAGGGTACACTCTGGAGCCAGACTATCTGGGTTCGAATCTTGATTGTGCCACCTAAGTATGTGTAAACTTATCCAGGTTTCTCACCCTCTCTGAGGCTCAGTTTCTTCATCTGTAAAATGGGACCTATCCCACAGGACTGTACTGATGATTAAAGAAAACAATAAAGAACTTAGAACAGTGTCTGGCGCACCGTGAACTCCCAATATATGTGTATAGTCTACTCGTGCTATTTCTTGTTGGAGATAAAAACAAGATCTGTTCTGGAAAGGGGATAGGGACTGATCATCTTGCTCAAACTTCCCGCTTAGCAGTCACAACCTTCTGAATATGGTGTCCGGTATTTTTCCAAAAGGAAAAGATTTTCCCAGGAGGGCCCAGTTGCATGCACCGCACGTTAACGCTTGGCCATCAATGTTTTGCTCGGGCCGTCACGAGCCATGAAAGTGGCAGGGATACAATAGTGTGCTTTCTGTGTGTCTCTCCTAATCTGAAAACAGATGCGGCCTGGACAGTCTCCACTCCGGGCCGTCTTCAGGAGGAATGACGCCCCACAACTCTGGCACAGGGTTCTGCATTCTCAGTGGACAGGATCCCCATAAATCAGGCCACTGATTCCAACCTCAGACTCTGAAGCAGAGGGGTTCTTGGCAGCAAGTTCGGAGTTTGTTAGCTTATGACTTTTTGTCTAATTACTTAGTCCTGTGAAATCCAATTGGTTGCGACCAGAAAAATGATTTTAGCTGTGATGTCTCGTTCACACTGAGCATATGTCTCCTGTCTGCGTCCCTTGGTGACTTCGAAAGCAAGAATAGCAGATTATGGCAAATTCCTCCCAGCAGGCTCCAGTCCTATTGAGAAAGCCAAGAAAAGTAGAGCATCCAAACCAAAAGCACTTACGAGCTGGGACGGACAAGGGCGCATGAACAGCCTCCAGGCCCTCGCCGGCCATGGCGCCCACTGAGAGCACCAAGCACTGACTGGGAAACACCTCCATGTGCATCCACGTCCTCAGGGGTGATGAGCCTGACGCCCAGTCCGCCAGTGGCTGCACGTCTGGAGCTTTGCCTCTTTGTCTCTTCAGAAGCAGGTTCACTGCCTTTGCTTCTTGTCTCTCCAAGGAATACGTTCTCCCTTTTGTCCTTGTATTCCCTGTTCTCCAGACCTGGGTGTCTGTAAAACAGCTGGATGGCCTGAAAAAAATATCAGTTTGGTCTCCATTCCAGGCGCTGGCTAAGTGAGCTTGGCCCGGGCCACTTCTCTGAACTCGTTTGTCCTCTCTGTCAGAGGAGAGAGGCTGAGCGGCTGGCCCCGGGGGGTCCTCCTCAACTCTGTTCGTCTGCTCTCTAGGAGGGTGGTGCTGGGCCCGAAGCAAAAGCCCACTGCTGCCCACTGATAATGAGCAATGCACCCCTGCAGGAAGACTGGTGGACCTCGTGGTCTGCTTGAGCCTGTCCTCTCTGCCTCCTCACCCCAAGCCCAGTGTGCCAGTGAGACAGGACAGCCCCCTGGGCCCCTTTCCCAGCAGCTGGAGGAATGAGCCTGGTTAGAAGACCCCAGCATGGGGAGAGGCAGCTTGTCAACAAAAAAAATAAAGGAATAAATACATTAAGATCCTTCATGCTTGGCAGTGAACCTTAAATGTGTGTGTGTGTGTGTGTGTGTGTGTGTGTGTGTGTAGCCAGATCCAGCTTTTCAACAACTGCTGACACTAAGGATAGAAGGTTTTTACTTGTTGGGGGGGCGCCTGGGTGGCTCAATCGGTTGTCTGACTTCGGCTCAGGTCACGCTCTCACGTTCATGGGTTCGAGCCTCTCATTGGGCTCTGTCTGTCTGTCTGTCTCTCTCAAATAAACAAACACTACGAAAATTTTTTTTAAGGTTTTAATCGGGATCAGAAAACAGAAATTACTATAAAGGGCATTTTGGGGGGCATTGGTGGAACTTGAATTTGGACTGTGTATTACATTTAGTATTGTGTCAGTGTTAGATTTTCTGAACTTCATAAATATACTGTGATTATTCTTAGCACTCAGGGATGAAGGATCATGTCGTCTGCAACTTATTCTCAAATGGTTCAGTAACTAATGGTGATAACAAGTCTACGTAAGGATAGAGCTGAAAGTACACGTGGTGATGCCAATCACTGGTAACTGTAGGTCAAGGGCAGACAGATGTACGCTGTGCGATCCTTACCACCTTTCTGCAAGCTTGAAAATTTTCAAAATAAAAGGTTAAAAACTAAACGAAGTAAGAAATTTAATAAACCAAGTGGGGATTTTGAAAACCTCTTGGGTTGGGATTACAGGCAGCAAGGATGAAGACAGGTGACAGTCTCTGGTTCTAATTAAGTTCACGGTCCTCTTGGGTTGCCGCACATCACAGTGAGGGTCGCAAAGTTGAGCCAGCCCCGCACAGTTGTGTTTTGCCAGAGAGAGCCCAGGGAGGGAGACCCCATGTGCCCTTCAGGAGTCCACTGTCAGTGGGGAAGAAAGGCAGTCCCCGGGCCATTACCTCGTGGCGACTGAAGGCCACCCAAACCTAGTAGGCCACCGAGAGGGGCAGCCCTTCAGCCCTGGAGGTGAGGAGACTTACTTCCCAGGGCATCTAATCTGACTCCTTCAAGCCTCAAACAGGGCTGTTACTCAGGCAAATCTCCTCATCTCCCCCTGCCAGGCATCAGCACTTTCTTTCCTTCTTTAACCTCTGATTTGCATTTCACTGATTGGTCAGGATGAGGCTGGCAGTGGACCAGGCTGCCCCCAGGAGGCAGGGGGGCTGGGCCCCTGGCCACGTGTGCCACATGAGCCCAAGTCAACACCTTCGCTCAGTAGACCTCAGTTCAATGGACCTCACCGAGATCCAAGATCAGAAGGGGCTCCATAACCACACGTCTTTGGGATGTCCTTGCTTTTTCAAATCTTTGTGACTGTCCCCAGAAAGGCACACCATGATGATCACAGAAGCATGTGTATCTGCCGCCCCACTGCACAGAAGGAGGGTGCTCCTGGGAACCTCGGACGGGGCGGGGGGCTGAGGCTGCCCACAAAAGGAGGACTTGGGGAACAAAAGCGCTTCTCCTTCCAAACGTGTTGCTTCTCCTGTTGCCAAGGCAACAGTGCCTAGTCAGGAATCTGGAATCTTCTGCCAGTTGTTCCATTTTCTTCTCCTTCACTACCCTTGATTTTCACAACCCTCCTGTGCACCTATTTTGGCTTCAAATAGCCAAGGGCCATGCTGGGGCTCCACTTCCCACTCGCCTGTACCTCTTGATTGGAAAGTACCCCCTTGGCCCTTCCAGCTCCAAAGGTGCCAGGTGCGTGGAGTGGTTTCCCCCAAGGGACCACAAGAGGGAGACAGCTTTCTCTGCCAGGATGAACAGCAGGCATGCCTGTGTACCGGACCCCATGCCCCAAACAAGTGCTTAGAAAAGAGATCATTTAAGAAGACATGCATAAGGGAAATCAGCAGGTATACCTCTCTAGAAGTCATGACACCGTGAAAAACGCCCTCCCACCTTGTTCTCTATCACTCCCTGGCTATATATGAAGTCCCCAGAGTAAATCAACCCTTTGGGTTAATTACTGGGTCCATCCCAGATTTCTGACTCCTACCCCTTCCGTTTTGAGTTTGGACCAACCCCACTCCTGGCTCAGTTTTCTGCTTTCGCCTCTCCTTTCCTTGTCCTGTGTATACAGCAAAGTCCCACTGACACCCTAGCATGGCATCCAGTGTCAGAAAGAGAGTCCCCGTAGACACCTATCACTTCTCTGCTCTGGTCCTCCCTCTCTTGGACTGCATACTTCTCTTCCCTGCCTCCATCTAGTTTGCCTGTACTGGAGCCTCAAGAACCCCTGCCACCCACTCACCCTACCAGAGAGCCCCAGGGAGACTTCTCCTCACCCATCCCTGCCCTTAGGGGGACAGGTGTGTCCCTGATCACAGGAGCACCTCCTGGTCCCTTGCTGGTGTGCTCTACACAGCATTTGCTATCATTTGACACCCTCCACCTTCCATCTACGACAGAGCATGATCTTAAGGATGGTCCTTAAAAGGAGAAAATGTTTCTAGAAGCACCTTGAATTGTGTGAGGATGTTAATAAAGGCAGTGCTGTTATTATTTTTTTATTTTAATGCTTATTTATTTCTGAGAGGGAGAGAGAGACAGAGCTCAAGCAGGGGAGGGGCAGAGAGGGGGTGGGGACACAGAATCTAAAGCAGGCTCCAGGCTCTGAGCTGTCAGCACAGAGCCTGATGTGGGGCTCGAACCCACAAACTGTGAGATCATGACCTGAGCCAAAGCCCAATGCTTAACCGACTGAGCCACCCAGGTGCCCCTGCTATTATTTTTTACTAGGCTTTATTTTTTTAGATTTTTTTTAACATTTTGTTATAATCAATGAACCTATATTGACACATGATTATCACTCAGAATCCATGGTTTACATTAGAGTTCACTTTTGGTGGCGTGTATTCTGAGTTTGGACAAATGTATAATGACATGTATCCACCATTACAGTACCATATGGAGCAGTTTCACTGCCCTGAAAATCCTCTGTGGTTTGCCCATTTATCCTCCTCTCCCTTCTCTCTAACCCGTGGCAACCACTGATCTTTTTCCAGTGTCCACAGTTTTGCCTTTTCCAGCAACCATACAGTATGGAGCCTTTTAAAGATTGGTATTTTGTATCTAATAACATGCATTTGAGATTCCCCCATGTCTTTTTGTGGCCTGATGGCTCTTTTCTTCGTAGTGTTGAATAATATTTCGTTTTATGGACACGTCACAGTTTATGTATCCATTCACCTACTGAAGGACATCGTGGCTGTCTCCAAGTGTTAGCGTTTATGAAAAAGCTGTTATAAACATTCGTGTGCAGGTTTTTGTATGGACATAAGTTTTTAACTCGTTTGGGTAAATGCCAAGGAGCATAACTGGTGGACCGTGTAAGAGACAGTGCTATTATTCATTGCACTCTTCAAGCAAAGGTTCCTCTTCCTCAGCTCCCAGATCTTCTGCGGTCTGCCTTATGAGGGCTTTGAAAAGCCTAGTCCTGGTGCGCCTCATCCACTTGACTTTTTTCAATATTACTTTCTTAAAAAAAACTTTTTATTTTAAGAGAATTGTAGATTCAGATGCAGTTGTAAGAAGTAATTCAAGAAGACCCCTTCACCCAGTTTCTTAAATGAAAACATCATCTTGCATAACTATAGTATAATTATACTATAGTATAATATCACCAGCAGGAAATTGACAGAGATATGGATGTACCAGTTTATTCAACCATTCACCCATTGAAAGACTTTTGGGTTGCTTCCAGTTTGAAGCCATTACAAATAGAGCCGCAACGAACATTTTTGTAGAGGTTCTGTTGTGAACATAAGTTTTCATTTCTCCGGGACAATGTCCAAGAGCATGATTGCTGGGTCATATGGTGAGTACATGTTTAATTTTGTAAGAAACTGCCAAACTTTTGCAGAGCGGCTATGCCATTCATATTCCCATCAGCAATGTGTGAGTGATCTGGTTTCTCCCCATCTTTGCCAGCAGTTGGTGTTATCAGTGGTTTTTATTTTAGCCATTCTGGTAGGTGATAGTGATATCTCATTGTGGTTTTAATTTGCATTTCCCTAGTGGCTAATGACGTTGAGCATCTTTTCCTGTGTTTATTTGCTTTCTGCATATCTTCTTCAGAGAAACATCTGTTTGTGTCTTTGCCCATTTTCTAACTGGATTCTTTGGGGGTTTTTGACTATTGAGTTTTGGGAGTTCTTTATATATTCTGGATACAAGTCCTTTATTGGATAATGTGCTTTGCAAACATTTTCTGCCAGGCTTGTCGTTCCATTCTCCTCACAGGGCAGAAGTTTCCATTTTGAGGATTTTATTAACTTTTCCTTTGATGGATTATGCTTTTGATGTCAAGTCTAAACACTCTTCAACTAAGAGCCCCTGGGTGGCTTGGTCAGTTGAGCATCTGTCTCTTGATTTCAGCTCAGGTCATGGTCTTGCAGTTTATGGGATCAGGCCCCACGTCAAGCTCTGCGCTGACAGCACGGAGCCTGTTTGGGATCCTCTCTCTCGCTCTCTCTCTGCCCCTCCCCTGTTTATGCATGCTCTCTCTCAAAATAAATAAATAAACTTAAAAGAAAAGAACCTCAGGGCATTAAGTGTCCAACTTCAGCTCAGGTGACCTCACAGCTTGTGGGTTCAAGCCCCATTTTGGGCTCCGTGCTGACAGCTCGGAGCCTGGAGCCTGCTTCGGATTCTGTCTCCCTCTCTCTCTGCCCCTCCTCTGCTCATGCTCTGTCTCTCTCTCTCTCTCTCTCTCTCTCTCTCTCAAAAATAAATAAACATTAAAACAATTTTCGTAATTAAAAGAAAAACCTCTCTGTCTAGTCCTAGGTCTCTATGATTTTCTATTTCTTTCCTAGAAGTTTTATTTTCTACATTGTAAATGTAAGCCCGTGTCCATTTTGAGTTAATTTTTGTGTAAATATAAATGAGTCATGATGTGATCATGAGTAATAACGAGTACTAACGTGTAAGGTTTAGGTGGAGGTTTGGGGGCTTGGGGGTTTTTTTGGTTTTCCTGCCTGTGGACCTCAAACACTCCAGCACCATTTGATGAACAGTCTATCCTCCATTGAACTGCTTTTGCTCCTTTGTCAAAACTCGGTTTCAGGTGTTTGTGTGGGCATTCGCTTGACTTTTGTCTTGCCTTTTTCTTCCTTTTAGAAACTCCCTGCCTGGCAGCCAACAGCTGCACACATCTGAAGTCGCAGAGACTCTAGATAAGTAGGTGGTCCTTGCTCCAAGCAGCCCAGACTCAAACCCTCACCCAGTGGCAAAGCATCAGGGGTGTGGCAAATGGCATCCGACCTCATGGAAAGCAAGAAGCAAAGATGATTTGGCGAAGGGGGAAGTGTCACTGAGCAACCTAATTCGATTTCATAAAAATGGCTATCAGCAGGATGGGGGGCTCTTTCCAAGAAGGTGGCCAAATATGAGTGGATTCCAACTTTCCCTTCCCTAAAGCACGGAGCTGCTCTGAAGGCCTGGAAGGGCTGTGTCACCAACAGCGTGACCACACGGGTGTGAGACTAAGCCATTCCCCGCCACCAGTAACAGGAAGTTGTGCATCTTTAAGGAGAGGCTTGCAGCTCAGTGAGGCAAACGTTTTAACTTTGAGGAGGTAAAATTGCCAATTTTTCTTTTTATGGATCATGCTTTTGGTGTCAGGGCTAGAAACTTTATATGGTCCTACGTCCCGATGAGTTACTTTATTTGTTTATTTTCTGATGTGCTTTCCTTATTCTCTCTAGTTCTCCTGTGAAGTGTCAGGATTCGTTCCGTCTCACCTGGAGCCGGAGGAACCCAGTGACGTTCCTTCTGAGCCAAGAAACCGTAGATCTTCTCTTGTGCTGCTCTGTGCTCTCCCTTACCCTGCTGAGTGCCCCCCACCCTTCAGGACCCATTTCACCCTACAGCCCCCACAGGGTGGGGAAGGTGGAGGGAAGGTGAATGTTATAACCAAAAGCCTCAGAATAGGGGTTCCTTGTCATTCCAGGTCTGAGCTGGAGAGGCCAGGCCCCTCAGAATAGTGCAGGTTCTCCTTGCAGTGCAGGCACCAAGCTGGGAATCACGGCTCCTGATCTTTCTTATGTCAGAATGCAAAAAATTAGAACAAATTTCTCAAAAAGCAGGATTTTGGCTCCTCGCAATTCCCTACTCAGGCTGGCTTTCTGAACCACCTTAAAGAAAGGCAGGGCTTCCATTTGTGTGCCTCAGAATCTCCTAGAAACAAAGGTTATTCAAGACTTTGCGCTTGGGGCAGCCTCTCAGGTCCCAAGAGCACATCTTTCTGCCTCTTCCTGGACCCAGAGCAGCAGCAATGCCCAGCAACCAGGGTTCTTGGGGCAAAAGCTTCAAGAACGTAACAGACCAAAAGGAGCTCATGCCAAAGCCATCAGCCCTTTTGGCCCCCATCCTTCCCCAGATGTGTTCAATAAGTACATCCCAGGGTGAACTCTTGTCTCAAAGCAATCTTCTCTTGCTGTTCGCAAGACAAACGAAGAGGGCAGTCATAATTAGATTGCTACCAATACACCACAGTTAATAAGTGGCATAAATAACCATGTAAACGTCAAGCTGTGAATCTGAAACTTGACAGGACCTTTCAAATCCAACCAGGGCTTGGCACCAAAAAGCATTCTCTGAATTTGCACATAATCTGCTTTTGCAGCTCTTTTGAGAAGGAGCTATTTAGCCAGTAAGCATGTTATTCTCCACCGGAGATTATAGTCATTCCAAGTCAATGAACTGCATTCCCAAGAAATCAGGAGGAACTTAAAACACAGGATTTTAAGGTTCGGGAGTAAGATAGGGAAGACATGAAGGGGTCGTGTAAGTCATGGTTGCTGATGCATTGACACTGCCCTAGAGCTCTGAAGAGCAGACAGCACCGAGCCATTTGATTAAAAAGAAAAAAAAAAAAATTCCACGTTGTTGCTAGGCTTTTCCCACGGACAGCTTGGTGGAGTCTGTCCAGATTGATCGCAGGATTGTCATTACACTGGAAGGTACCACCCAGTGCTCCCTCCCGGGGCTGCTCACTCGGAGCCAGAGGGTGCCCACAGCGCCTCATTAAGCCATTTAGGGTTAAAGATTCCCCCCAAGACTTCCTCTTCTTGCTTTTAATTTTTTAAATTGAGGTAAGTTCGCGTAACATAAAATTAACCATTTTCAAGTCCACCATTGAGTGACTCACAACGTTTTGCAACCATCACCTCTATCTAGTTGCAAAACACGTTCATCGCCGTAAGAGAAAATCACTTCCATTAAGCGGCCGCTCTCCATTCCTCCCAACGACACCTGCCGCCAGCCCCTAGCAGCCACTGATCTGCTTTCTGCCTCTGCGGATTGACCTATTCCAGACATTTCATATAAATGGAATCGTACAATATGCGACCTTTTGTATCTGGCCTCTCTCACCTAGCATCACGTTTTCAAGGTTCATCTGTGATATAAGGTGTATCTGTGCTTCACCCTTTGTTAGGTGTCGTAATCGTCCGTCGTCTGGCTAGACCGCATTCTGTTTATCCATTCACCAGCTGATGGACATTTAGGTGGCTTCTACCTTTTGGCTACTGTGAATAGTGCCGTTATAAATATTCACGTACAAGTTTTTGTTTGAAAACCTTCTAAAATCTTTGGGGGTATGCACACCTGGGAGCGGAATAGCTGGGTCCTACGGTAATTCTACGCGTAACTTTTCGAAAACCCACTTAACTGTTTTCTCCCTTCTTGCTTTTGAACAAAGTTATGCCTTCACTTAAAACTGTCTTTCTTATTATTTCTAAGGTTTGGAAGAGGAGAGAGGAGGCTGGCTGGCCATCCTGATGTCCAGAAGTCCCCCATTAAACCAATCTTCTATGGAATTCCGAACGGAGCTCTTCAAGGCTTGGTCTTCCACACACTCACACCCTCCTTGCCCTTAATGAGAACCGGGGGTGAATGATCACGGGGAAAAGAGGAGGAGGGACTGAACTAATGAGGCAGTGGTCTCCATAGAAAAGTACACACACCCCACGGGTGCACCAGGCCATTATCCACCGGGATCTGCCACAAGAAGCCATTAGAACTTCTATTTATTTTTACCTAGAAGTCAGAAAACAATGAGCTTTACTAATTGTTATGGGTTGAATGATGTTGCTCCCCAAAAAGATAACCCCAAGCACCTCAGAATGTGACCTTATTTGGAGAGAGGGTCTTTACAGAGCTAATCAGTTAAAATAAAGTTCTTAAGGTAGGCCTTAATCCAGTAAGACTGGTGTCCTTACAGAAAGGAGAAATTTGGACACACACACACACACACACACACACACACACGGTGATGTGAAGACGAAGACAGATCAGGGTGATGAGTCTACAAGCCAACCAACACCAACCATTGCCAGAAACCACCAGAAGCCAGGAGAGAGGCCAGGAACAGACCCTCCTGCACAGCCTCCAGGAAGAACCAACCATCATGGCACCTTAGTTTCAAACTTCCAGCCTCCAGAATTGTGACGTGATCAACTTCTGTTGCTCAAGCCACTCAATTTGTGGCACTTTGTTACGGCAGCTCCAGCAAGCTAATATTCTAATATTTAACATAAAGGTGCTCATAGGTCTCTGACTTAGTCCCCCACAGGCAGGATCTGAGGCCTCTTGAGGGAGGAGCCAGCTTCCGGGCAGAGCGACAAGACCAAGAACACTCAGCCTGCACCCAGGTAAGAGGATTTATAGATCAGATCATCTCATCGTGATGTGATCAGTTCCCACAAGATGAACGGGGTAGACTTAGGATTACTACCAAAAGTCCTGCCTGGAAATAATGTTAAGTAGAGTTGACTCGTCCCTTATAGGTGGGCCCCCACACCCACAGCACGATTAAAACTTGAGTTGCTGATCAGATCTGGCCAGAAATCATTCCGAATTAACAAGAAGACTACTTCTAATAGGTGTTTAAATCCCTTTTTGTTAACAAGGAACTTCAAATCTAGATTCCTAGGCCTCGAGGTAGTGACTAGCGGTAATCAGAAGCCACCACAATTAACAACACTCAAAAACATTGTTTATGTCATCACGTTCCTCCTTTTAACCTCAACTTTATGTTTCTTTTACAATTTATATAATGTGCAGTGTATAAGTAAACAGATGGGCAATATGTACCCCCCACCAACCTCTTACTAAATGGGCGCATAATCAGAAAAGTTTAGAAACCACTGATTTAGGGCAAGGGCTGTAGATAGACATGGGACAATACCCAAAACAGAGGTGCTGGTGCCCCAACAACTGATCCTCCAGCCAGAAGCAGATGTTGTGCAGACATCAGAGGTGTCCGGAACCAGGAAATGCCCCAGGGATGAGTGGTCTGGTTCCCCGGATCAGGGAAAGGACTCGGCTTCCTTGGCAAGAGGGCCAACACCGGCTCCCAGGGAGAGACACACTGTGGCCAGAGCTGGAGAGGACTTCCCCATGTGCACAGACGTGCCACACAGCCACACTGACCCACGCGCGGATGGAAAGAAGAAGGAGCCAGTTCTCAACTTTTGTAAAGTCACGAAGCTTTCCATTGGGAAGCGAACTTGGCAAGATGGCTTCCCTGTTGCCATGAAGGGGAAAAATCCTCAAATATCAGAAAGGGGCAAGTGAAAGTGATCTTTTTTTTTTAAGTTGTATTTATTTATTTTGAGAGATCCAGACACAGCGTGAGTTTGGGAGGGGCAGAGAGGGATGAAATCCCAAGCAGGCTCTGCACCACCAGGGCAGAGCCGGATACACGGGGCTGGAACTCATGAACCTGTGAGATCATGACCTCCGCTGAAACCAAGGATCAGATGCTTAACCGACTGAGCCACCCAGGCGTCCCAAAAGTGACCTTTTAATGTATTTCAGGGTCAGTGAGGAGACATTCTTCTCTTTTTTTTAAGTTTCTTTACTTATTTTTGAAAGAGAAGAAAGAGCACAAGCAGGGGAGGGGCAGAGAGAGAGAGAGAAGGAGAGTGAGAATCCCAAGTAGAGGATTAATGTCAGCACTAACTTGGATGCAGGGCTTGAACCCACGAACCATGAGATCATGACCTAAGCGGATACTTAACCAACTGAGCCATGCAAGTGTCCCAAGAAGAACATCCCTGAGCAAGTATGGGCCTCCGAAGCTCAGCCAGTCGATCCACCTGGACCACAAGAGGCTGGAGGCCAGCGAGCAGGAGGGGCAGGCTCCTGTGAGGCCAGGGTGGACAAAAATGTACCCAGATGAGAGGCTCCTTCATGCCTCAGCTGTTCCTGAAGTAGCAAGTGCTTAGATTTGCTCCGCCAAATCTGGAGGTAGCCTGAATCAGGCGACCTTTGCCAACCTCTCCTGCTGCTTGGCCATGTTTGAGTGTGAGAGAGTGACGATGCTATCTGCTGCTCCCCTGACCATTGCTAAAGGCTTGAGATGAGGCTTTCCTCAGGCAGCTTCTCCTTTGCCCTCAGGAGGGGGTCTCACGAGCCTCAGATGCACCTGGTTCCACCTGGTGCTTCCATGGCCGGCCCTGACACGGCAGCTCCCAGAGATGGGACCGCAGGCCTTATGTACCTGCCTTCTCCTTCAGGCCCAGCCTTGTCTGGGCTGATTTTGAAAGAACTATTTATACTAAAGGGCTGAAGCTGAGGGAAGATTTCACCACCTCTTATCTCTCGTAATTTAGAAAAACAACCAACATTTCATTGACAAGTGACCCTGTGGCGCCTGTGTTTGCGGCTCGTTTCTCTGGGGAGCCGCCTCTTCCCAGAGCCCTGTCTCGGTTTACATAGCTCTGCTCACTTCCTCTCAGACTCCCCAGGGAAAACAAGATTCTCATGGACATGCCACGTCTCTGGTAAGGTTCCCTGAGCATTGCGAGTGCTCAAAATGGGAGACTGGCTTTGCTCCATGTTCTATCTATGGGACGGTGTCTTCCAAGCCTAGACCTCCAGCCAAACATCTTGAGTCTCTCAGCTTTGAGGAACTCTGGACTCTTGTACCCATCCCAGTGCCCACTACCCACAAAGTCATTCAGTGCCTCGGCCCAGAGCGACGTGCTTAGTTTTGTTCACCCCTGTCCCCAACTCTATGTAGTCTCTTCTCTCCACTGCCCCTGGGCTGCCCATGCACTCTCCAGAAGACTACAGAGCAAAGACTCTCCAGCCCCACACCCCACCAGTGTGCCTCCCTTTCAGGCCATGGCAAAGTTGTTAGGCTCCAGCACTCCTCCTTCTCCAAGGAACCAAACATAGACCTAGAGTAGAAATCTCTGTGCAAACGTGCCATCCTCCCCATACCCTCCGCCATCTTCCTCCCACCCTATACCCTCAGCCATTTCTTCAACTCTTGGCTTAACTTGGTGACTCTCAACCCTACCCACGCATCAGAATCCCTTGAGGGGATTTTTTTCCTTTATTTTCTTTTTAAAAATTTTATTTTTAAGTAATCTCTACATCCAACATGGGGCTTGAACTTATAACCCCAAGATCAAGAATTGAATGCTCTACCAACTGAGCCAGCCAGGTGCCCCTCATTTGAGAAGATTTCTTAAAGGATACTGCTACCCAGACAGGACTGATTACCCAAATTTGTGAGGTCTGGTGCAAAATGAATTTGCAGGGCACCCTGTTCAAAAATGATTAAGAATATCAAGATTGCATTAAACTAAGAATGGGGCCCTACTGAACACAGGGACCAGTAGGACTCATGCCTAGGAAGCCAGATCTGTGCCCAGGAACTTTCCCTAAATATATAGATTTAATTAGCCTGGGTGGGGCCCTGGAATCTGCATTTTAAAAGCTTCCCAGGAGGTGCTAAGGTGACTAAGCTGGCTGCTGATGGCTGACCCAGAGATACTGCTTCTGTTGAAGGCTTCCCAAATGGAAACTGTTTACTCTTATGCTCTTGACATTGGGTCTAGGAGTTGGCCCCACTTTGAGCTGGCTCTGCATTGTCACTTCCAGAACACTTCTTTCCTGGGTTTGCAAATTAGCCTCTCAACTGAGGCTAAGGTCATTCAGGTCTTATCCTTGCCCTAGTCTAGGTCATTTCTGCACTTTGCTTGGTGCCTTTCCTCATCCAACCAACAATTAGCAAATGGTTCACAACTTTCTCCACCCCCATTCATGTCGCTGCTTTAGAATCCTTATGGCTGGCCCAGCCATGATCTTGGCCTCTTGGCTCCTTGTCCTCTGATCTCCAGCAACTTCTTCCTTCCTCCTTCTCAGTCCCCACTCCCATGCCTATCTGGGCCTGACTGACACTATGGGCTCCTCTTCCTCAGAATCTCGACCCCAAGTGCTCTCACTCTCTGACTGCAGCCTTCTATCCTAACTTTCCCCTCAATTCCATATCCCCACTACATCTGTTACTCAACTCCATTGTGGATGTTGGACCAGTGAGGTCCAGGTGTTCCTCCAGGTGTTCCTTATCCACGGTTTTCAGTCTCTTCAGCTTCCATTCTCTCACTCTTCCAAACACTAGACATTCTCTTCCTCCTCTGTCCTCACATTCCACCCACCTAGCAAAATTCCAACCCTGGATGAACATCAGCATCCATCTTCCCCACACCTGCCCCCAGGCCAGCAGAGCACCGCTGGAGGCAAATCCCACAGCTGCATGGACCACCTTGCATTCTACTGCACTGAGAAAAGAGAACCAATCGTCCAACGTGCATTCCTGAGTTTGCAACCAACTTTCTATCCTCCTGCCGAGGGCCAGTTCCTTCACAGATGCTCTTTGTCTTCCTTGCCTCCCATCTTCCCGGGAGCTGTTTGCAGCAATTACCTTCTCGCTAACCTGTTTCTTCCATCTCTTCTTTGTTCTGGAACCTTCCCATCAGTGGGTAAATGCCCTGCATTCTGCAGTTTTTCTATAAAAAAAAAAAGGGAAAAAAGGGAGAAAAAGAAAAGCTGAGAAGGGAGGGGAGGAGAGAAGAGGAGAGGGAAGGAGAGGAGAGAAGTCTCCTCATCTCCCTCCAGCCCCTACCCTCTTGCTCTTCCTTTCATGGCCACACTTTCTGAGTGTGTTGTCTCTCTATCACCCTCTCATTTCCCCCTCCCTCCCTCCCCTTGGATTTCATCCCACCAATTCAATGAAACAGCCTTTGATAAGGCCACCAATTACTTCCATTTTAAACAGGATGGCCATGTTGCACCTCTTCTTCCTTGACCTCTCAGCATCACTGGAACCCCCTCCTTCCTCAAATAGACTCACCCACTGGCTCCTCCCCACCACTTTCCTTCCTTAGTTCTCTGGCTTCTCCTCCTGACTCCCCTTAGGGGTCCTTCCCCCTCTATATAACTACTATATATTGAACTTCTTTAAGGCTCCATTCTAGGCCCTCTTATTCCTCCCTCTACTCTCTATTCCTGGATAATCTCATCTATTTTCAACACTGCAAATATCATGTAAATGTCGACTCATTTTATCTGCAGAGACGTGAAATATAAGTGCCCATTTCTCTCACATTATACAAGCATCCTGGGCTGATACAGTAACGCTATGGCTTGGGGCTCCATCTGTCTGGTTCCTCTGCCACTCCCAGTGCATTGCATTCATCTTCATAGTCCCAGATAACTCCATGCCTATATTCCAGCTTTTAGGAGGAGGAAAAGTAGCAGAGAGCAGACAGGCCCCTTCTTTAAAGATACTACCCAGAAGTTGGAGGCATCACTTCTACAAACATCTCATTAGCCATAACTTCAACAGCTGGCCACACCTAGCTCCAAGGAAAACTGGGAGCTGTAGGCTTTATTCTGGGTGGTCGCATGCCCCTTAAATTTCTCTTGGCATGTAAGAAAGGGAAAACCAATACTCAGAGAAAACTAGCAGAATTGGCCGTAGGCACCAGCTAGATTTGCCAATTCTTTATTTTGTCAAATAAAGACATTAAAAAAAAAAAAAAAAACAGCTACCACCTATTGCCATCACTTCATAAAAGAAAGGACATTTTTAATACCAAAATTGGAGAAGACATAATCTCAAAATAGAGAAAAGTCTTTTAGGTTAAATGAATTTGGATTTAGAGAAGACAACACTGTATCATCCTCACTGTTCTTATTTCCCTTGAAACTGGCACAAGCATCCATCTTCTCACCTGAACTGGAAACCATGAGTGAGGCATGGCTGTTAGAGCACTGTCAGTCTCATCTTTATTTCCTTACACCATCCTGGTGTAGGCGGATGGCCATGAGAGCTCCCACCTGGTAGTAGTACAGAAATCCCAGCATCCGTCCCCTCAAGTCCCTTCCCATTTCCAAATGCCCAAACAGAATGGCCATGTTGCATCTCTTCTTCCTTGACCTCTCAGCATCACTGGAACCCCCTCCTTCCTCAAATAGACTCACCCACTGGCTCCTCCCCACCACTTTCCTTTCCCAGTTCTCTGGCTTCCCCTCCTGACTCCTCTTAGGGGTCCTTCCCCCACTGCTGCGGCTGCAAGACCTAATCCCATAGCCGGACCTCAGGGGTCTCTGGAAAGCTTGGCCACATCACTGTTGCCATTCCCCAAGAGGGGAATTTCCCCAGCGGGGACAACAATATCCCCTTTTGACCCATCTTGAAAAGTCACGCCTTTCCTAACAGCAGTCCCTCTCTCTCCCCACCTTCCCTTCCATGTAGAACAAGTCCAGGAGACCACGCCAGAGGGCCTGTAAAGGATGTTGAGCAGTGTCTCATCTACCAGGAGCCACATCTATCACAGAAGGACTCAATGTTTTGTTTTGATTTACTTTCAGGTGAGTCCCTCCCCAGACCTCTGCATTACTCTTTGGTCAAGAGAGCCACCTTCACCCCTGGACTCCTCAAAGTTTCTCTAGGAGGCTTGCAGGCAGACAGTCCCTCAGATCAGGTCATGGAATAGAAGTGAAGCTAAAGGATGAGAACTCTCTCCTGGCTCAGGGCAGTTAAGAAGGGGTGCTCTGCACCCCCTTTCTCTTCCTTCATTTGCAGGGTATATTGGGGGGCATTGGGGGAGGTTTTCGGCTGTGTTGTTAGAAAAGAAGCCTTGGGTGAGTTAGTTTTTGGACTTTTCTTGTGTTCTGCCTTTTGAAAAGACAATGTTTTGGGGCACCTGGGTGGCTCAGTCAGTTAGGTGTCTGACTCTCGATTTCGGCTCAGGTCAGGATCTCATGGTTCATGAGTTCGAGCCCCACATTGGGCTCTGTGCTGACAGTGTGGAGCCTGCTTGCGATTGTCTCTCTCTCCCTTCTCTCTCTGCCCCTACCCTACTTGCTCTCTGTCTCTCTCTCAAAATAAATAAACTTAAAAAAATGCTTTGATTTCATATAGGAGCTTTCACTGTATGTTCCTGAATCCTAAAAACTAAGATTTTTTTTTTTTGGTCAAAAATACCCTCCTTTTTTTCATGTAGATATTGCTGGATTAGAATCTTAGAAGTTCAGTGCTGGAGGGGGCTTAGAGATCGTAAGATCCTACAGCTTCTGGGGCACCTGGGTGGCTCAGTCGGTTAAGTATCTGACTTCAGCTCAGGTCATGATCTCACGGCTGTCAGCTCAGAGCCCGGAGCCTGCTTCAGATTCTGTCTCCATCTCTCTCTGCCCCTCCCCTGCTCGCTCACTCTCTCTCTCTCAAATATAAAATAAGAAATATTTTAAAAATTAACAATGAATCCTACCGCTTCATTCTATGGGTAAGGAAACTGGGGTGCAGAAAGGTGAACTCATCGCCCAAGTTTACACAGTAGCCAGTGCCAAGGTCTAGGTAACACAGCTCTGCACCCTTGGTGAGGGCACAGAGAGCAGGGAGGGGTGGGCACCTGGCCTGAGAAATTGGAGCCAAGCCTTGAGGGATGAGATACTTTGGTCCTGGCATGTTCAAGACAGCCTCCCCTTACCCCCTGCACTCCATCGTGGCCGCCTGCCCTCCATGCCAAATGAAGCTGATAGAGGAAATTCTCACGGGAGGGCTCTTCAAGATCCGTTAAGAAAATTTTCTCTTGTTTACAGCAGAGTGCATCCTAGATGCAATGCCAACAGGGTTTGCTTCTTTGTTTATTTTAAACAAGAAGGGAAATTAGTGGCAAAAGAATATTTTGATAATGAATGGAAAGTTAGTCATGACATTCTTGAGGGGGGAAAATATAAATAAACTTTTTTTTTTTTTAATGAGAGCTGTCTCAACGAATGATAGGATTCATGAGTCTCAACCAGGGTGAACAGACACTTGGGGTGCCTGGAGCACCCCTTGTGGGTTTCTGCTTTTTCCCATGCACATAGTAGAAGCCTTGGGGGCAGGGGGAGTGAGGTGTGTGTGTGTGTGTGTGTGTGTGTGTGTGTGTGCCTGTGTATATGTCTGTGTGTGATCTCCTAAAGCAATCCTTATTAATGGAAAGGTTTTTAAATATTTGCAAACGGATCTCCGAACTTTGTAGAACACAACGGTATCTATTTCAAAACAACCTGGGAGTATTTGGTGTCTATTTGGGCCTGGTAAATTTCCACTGTGGCTAGTGCCACACAGCGTTTCCATTCCAGGCCAACTCACTTCAAGTGGCATGATTTGATTAAGCATTTCTTCACTTTTAATTGCATGCCAAGGCCCCAGGGCATCATTTGTTGGGTGGCCCTGAGTGGGCTGGAGTGGGGGTGGAAAGACATGTCAATCTAGAAAGGTTTGCGCCTGACTTGTTCTCGGGTGTAATTCTGTCCCGTACCTGGCAAGCCTTCCCGTTATTATGAACAGGCCTGTCTTGGCCGACGGTGGTTTTCGACGGTTCGTGGCAAGGAGCGTCCAGGGGAGAGCCTGCTCCTGAGGAGCTCCCGGCCTGATGGAAAAGCAGGGAGGGCATCACACCGCACTTGGCTGAACGCCACTCACCACCTGGGAAATTATATCCCTAAGCCACCCACTTGCAAACTCTATTACCACAGTATTTTAGAAGAGAGTTGTTTAATAATATCAAAAAAAAAAAAAAAAAAAAAGATCTTAACCTCCAAGCATAGTCTACGCCTCTGTAAAATGAGGTAATGCTACAACCTCATGGGGTTGAGGTGGGTGTTAGAAATATTGTAGACCAAGTCCTGGAACATGGTGAAACTCTGCAAATCATATTTATAGGTGGCACCCTGGCCTGTCACAGTATCTATTATCCCCATCCTCCCTCTGAAAAGAACGCCTATAGTGTTCAGATATCTGCCCCACTCCCATGCAGCTGTGAGGCCAGGCCAGGGCCTCGGGTCGGAAGGAGCCCCCCATTCTCAGTGGCCAGTGATTTCCTCAGGACCCCCTCCCTGCAACACAGTAATGGCCAGTAAGTAATGAACAGAACCTGCAGGTGGGGGCACAGTGAGGCAGGAATGGGAGAGAAAGTCACATTCCCCAGGATGCTATTTCTCAGGTTGATGTTGCCATCTTGAAACTTGAGGATGAGGCCAATTTCCAAGGATGACAAGGCATAGAGAAGGAAAGAGATGGGCTCCTAGAGAACAATCCATGTTGCCAACCAAATACGCTCGATGCGCCTGGTCTTCTCCAGCTGGAAATCTCCTTTGCCCTTCCACGAGTGAGCTGCCCCCTCCCACTAGTGAGCCGTCCCCCAACTTGTGAGCCATCCCTCCCACTCAGGAGTGACTCTCCCACTAGTGAGTGACCCCCTCAACTAACTAGCCATTCCCCCACTAATGAGTCACCCCTCTACTAGCGAGCCATTCCCCAGTAGTGAGCTGTGCCTGACAAAAGCACGGTGATTCGTCCTTCTTCACAAACAGGAGCCTCAAGGGGAGACATGCACAGGTTGGGAGGGTTTTCTGGACTTTCCCAGAAAAGTGGGAGCCGGGAGGCTGGAATGAGAACCCCAGCAGAGGTGGGAGCACCTCCCAGAAGAGTGGGTAAAGGAAATTTCATCTCAGAGAAGATTTGCACACGAACGATGCCACTGTGCGTTCTCAGATACTGCCCCTGGGACCTGCTAAGGAGCTGTGGGCTTTATGGGGTTTTGGCATTTTAACTACTCCATCCGCTGGGAGGCTCTGGCCGCAAATAACAGAAACCCTGACTGGAACCAGCATAATCAATATAGGAATGTATTGTTTTATATCATAAATATTCCCTGTAGGGAGCTCCAGGGCCAGTTGAATAAGTCGTTCAAGAATGCCGCCAAGGACCCAGTTCTCTCCCGCTCTCCGCTTTTGGTGTGGGCTCCATTCTCTGTCTGGTGTCAGGACGGCGGCAGGAATTCCAGGCATTCTAATAATGGCCCCCACCAAGAAAACAGCTGCCCTTGCATTCCATGCCACTCCAGGACTGCTGACTAAAGATGAATGGGTTTCGAATGAGGACAACATCCAAGGTCCCAGTGCCCAAAGCGACAGTTAGGTCCGGGGAGACGTTTGACAAACCATGCAAAGGCAGCCTGCTGGCCCTGCAACCACCAAGGACAAAGAAAGGAGCCTCAACATCCCAGCGGCTTGGAATGGAGGAGACAATAGGCTCCAGGCCCCAGGGCGTTCTCGGCAGCCTCCGTCCCAGATCACCAGATTCCAGGGGGGGGGGTCACAGCAAGACACTTGACAGGCAATGCAGGCAGTGGTAAGGCAAGCCTTGCCCAGAACGCCCATTTCCTTGAGATCCTACGGAATGACAGTCGTCCAGGACCAGGCTCCGCTAACGGAGCCTTGTCCCCAGCACCTCGCCAGCATTTCTCCCCCTCTGGCCCTCCGGATCATCTGCTGAAAGACGGCTGTTGGCCTGGAGCTGCCTCCCGGGATAGAGACGGAAGAGACGGACCTGACTCTATGTCAAGTCTCCTTCTCCAAAAATAGTCAAGGAATTCCCCCGGAAAACTGAGAATGTTTGCAATATACGTGACAAAAGTTTGATTATCCTTATTTTACTACGAACTCTTGCAGATCAATTTGTCTTAAATGGATGCACACGTAAAAGATAAAACTTACACCATATAAAACCATATAAAAACGCAACTGCTCACAAGTAATCAAAACGTAAAGCTAAAACCGGGATGGGTTTGTTTCTTTTCTTCTGCCGTCCTGTTTGTTTTTTACTTCATAAAACGGCAAAGGGATACCACACAGTGGCAAGGAAAATAGGATTTCTGCTCCTATGCACTGCTAGCAGCAATATAAATTCAGGCAGTCTTTCTAGAGGTCGGTTTGGCAAAATAGAGCAAAAAGACTTAACCACGTACATAACCTCTGAACCACTGATTCTGCATTCCACAACGTATCCTGAGGAAATAACCAAAGAAATGTGCAAGGCCGTGCTGAACACTCATGAATATTCAGTATGGTATTGCTTTCTTTTGACATTGCAGTGCTGGAAATTACCGAATCATCGAGTGATACCTGGATTAGCCAAATGGATGATAACACATCCCTTCCATACTATGCAGTCACCAACCAATAAAGCAAAAAAAAAAAAAAAAAAAATTTCATCAGAGTTAAGTTAAACGAGAGGGTTGCGTATCACTAAGGTCAGTGTACATTTTGGTAACCATTTGCTTGGTACAACTTTGCATTATCTTTACATTCCAACTTCAGAGTACGCGAAAGAGATATTTAAAACGTTTAACAACTGATTTCCGAGAACAAAGGGCCATACCCCCAAATACAGTCTGTCTTGTTACTGCAATTATTTTCATTGACGACTCTGTGTGCCAACGACTGCACACCCCGAGTGGTTTTACTTAATTATTTAAAAGATTAAATAATTCTTTAAATAAATAGCATTATTCAGTTGCCCACAGATGAGTAGCTTTATTAACTCCTTTGTGTGGTTTCACGTTTTGACAAACTCTGACAGCTCAGAGCCTGGAGCCTGCCTCGGATTCTGTGTCTCCTTCTCTCTCTGCCCCCGCCCCTTTCACTCAAAAATAAATAAACGTTAAAAGAAAGTAAAAACAAAAACAAAAAAATTCCAAAAACAATAATGCAGTTAAGAAGCAGTTCGGTGTCGGGGTGCCTGGGTGGCTCAGTCGGTTAAGTGTCTGGCTCCTGATCTCAGTTCAGGTCTTGATCTCAGGGCTGTGAGTTCAAGTCCCACGTTGGGCTCCACGCTGCGCATGAAGCCTACTTAAAATAAAATTAAAATAAAAATTTTTAAAAAGGAGGAATTCAGTGTATAAGAACTCTTCATTCAATGTCCTTTATTCTACCCTCCCAGCCTCTGACCCATGTCTGATCTCCATATTGGGAATCCCCAAAGCCCCTCAAGCAACCACATTCTTCAAAAACAAGAAGCATCTGATCTTGGTATCAAAAACCAGATTTTCTGTCTTTGACTGGGGGCAACTTCCGTGCACTCTCTGGGGATGCTAAGCAGAGGGTACAGATCTGGAAGCTCCTGAAAGCCCTGCTCGCCAGGCAGTCCTCCCACTGGTGGTGACAATACAAATTGCCACTGCACTTTGGGACAGCAGTCCAATCCTGTCCATCAAATCCTTAAACGCCCACAACTCTGGCCCATATTTCCTCTCCGGTTCTGCTCACACACTTGCAAAAAGATGTCTGCACAAGTACACTCCCTGAATGGTTGTCGGAAATAGCAAACACAGGGGATAGAAACCCACCGTCTATGAACAGAGGGTCATTAACATGTGGGAAATCCACTACAGCTGCCGAAAATAGGAGGCAACGTTACATGTGCTCCTAGGAAAACACATCCAAAAGGTAGCAATAAAAAAAAAAAATTAAATCTAGGGGCACCTGGGTGGCTCAGTCGGTTAAGCGGCCAATTTCAGCTCAGGTCACGATCTCGCGGTCTGTGAGTTCAAGCCCCACGTCGGGCTCTGTGCTGACAGCTCAGAGTCTGGAGCCTGTTTCAGATTCTGTGTCTCCCTCTCTCTCTCTGACCCTCCCCCGTTCATGCTCTGTCTCTCTCTGTCTCAAAAATAAATAAATGTTTAAAAAAAATTTTTTTTAATAAAAAAATTAAAAAAAAATTAAATCTACACAGCAAGTATACTATGATCCCATTTGTGCTAAAAAGAAAAAAAATCTGTGTGCACATCACATTTCTGGAAAGGTCCACCAGAAGCTGTAGGTAATGGGGTCTTTTGGGAATTGGAGGGAGAGGGCGGTGTGATCGGTTAAGGCTTTTTTCTTTCCACTTTATAGCCTTTTGTACTGTTTTCACTTTTCTTCATGAGTAATAATAATTTTTAAAGATCTGCTTCCTGACATTTTAGGGCAGGCCTAGGAAAAACAATAGATACAGACCACTGAGCCAGGCAAGTGCTCTCTAGCTTGGGTGTTAATTTGCATGTCAGGGACTTGCCCACAGAGTGATTTCCATTTTAGCAGTCAAGGTCATCTCAGGGCAACGCTTCTCAAACTTTTCCACAGAAGTACCCCTGATGACAAAACAGAACAAACACGTAACCTCAAGGGATGAAGGAAATTGGCCCAAATCTTTGCCTCGAGCAAAATGTCTCTAGTGTGCAGACTATCTTAAAAATTCAAGAAAATTTAGAATTTTATTCCACCAGTGAGTTGTCTCTGACTTACTGTAAAAACTAGTTTTCACTTCAAATTTTATTTGTGGAATTCTGGTCACTATCTTGGTAAATCCCTCACTCCTGCTTTAAATGGATAAAAATTTCCAGATGAAACTTAAGAAAAGGTTTTATCCATAGTTAGGCTCTGAGGCAAGAACAGCTGAAGTGATAGAGGGAACTCAAGGTGAGAAATTTCTGGAAACCAGGACTTGATACCAGCCGAGAGGTGCAGATTCAATTATTCATGCAGAGGAAGAGCTGATCTAAAACACAGGACTGGGTTTTGCAGAATTCTACTCCCAGACATGAAGTGAGACCAAGGATTAGAAACATTCTACCCACCCGTCTGAGAAGTGACAAGGAGGCTTGTCATCTACTTGGACTTTGGGGAAGAAAGAGGGAAAAATACCATAAATCAGACACCCAGGCTTGCACCGTTGACAAGTATACTTTGACAATATCTATCTAGCACAACATCAATGTCAAGAGTAGTTCGGTACTAAAGAAATCCATAAGAGTCCTTCCTGCTGGAAGAAAAACGAAAACTGTCCTCTAGACAGGGAACCCCCCAAACCCAGGGAACTGGGACTTATCATAAAAACATGAGCCACACTGAAGATAAACAGAGATAGCAAACTGAATGAGGAAATGAATTGCCATGAGGGAAAATCACAGACGCAACAGATGGGGGGAAAGCTGCGTATCAACAACCAAAGATAATAGGACAATATAAAAGAGATATCTAACATGTTAAAAAAATATATATAATGGGAAAAACATAAACCATAAGCACAGGATGGAAATAGAACGGGGATATTGCCAAAGGACCAAATAGAAGCTTGAAAAAGAAAACAAATAAACTTCCTACAGGAAAATGGAATTGATGTAGTGGATTTGCCACCGATGCGGAGAGTATTCATGAACCGAAAGACGAGAGGAAATTACCCAACATGCCTCAGAAAAATAAAGAGATGGAAAATGTGAGAGAGAAATTGAGACACGTGAACACTTGAATGGGAAAAACCAGCAGATATCTAAGAGGAGTTCCAACACAGAAAAGAAAGGATTGAGCAATTTTCAAAGACATAAAGGCTTAGATCATCATTATCGAAGGAAGATATGAACTCTCAGTAAAAGAAGTACACTAAGACCTGAGAACGATAATGAAAAAAAATTCCATCCCTACATGCCTCATAGTGAAACTACACAATACTGAAGACAAAGAGAAAAACCAATCTTCAAAGCTGTACGAGGCAAGTGGGAAAAAAAACTAACAAGGCAAAGGGAGAACCAAATCACCTAATAAATTAGAGAAATAGAGAACATCTCCTTTTCAAGAGACCGCAGAACAAACCTCAAAATTTCCAAAAGACAAAAACAGAACAGAAAACATTCTTTAATGACAATGTAGAAATTGTCAAAAATCCGAAGACAAAAAGCCCTGACTTACTGGAAAATTTTAAACGCTCTTTCAAACAACTGTGGAGTCACAGGAAAAAAGTACAAACTGATAGCACAGAACAAAAGAAGATGGTAACAAGGAAGACATGACCGTGTGAGGGCTCACAGCAATACGGCTAAAGCAGAATGGAATGGAAATGCATATGCCTTGCACCGTTTCATTAGTAAACAGAAAAAATAAAAATAAGTGAATGAAATAACGTGATAACTAAGTTGGAAAAAGCAATCAGGGGCTCCTGGGTGGGCTCAGCAGGTTGAGCGCTTGACTTCGGCTCAGGGCATGATCTCGCAGTCTGGGAGTTCAAGCCCTGTGTCAGGCTCTGTGCTAACAGCTCAGGGCCTGGAGCCTGCTTTGGATTCTGTGTCTCCCGCTCTCTCTGCCTCTCCCCCACTCATGTTCTGTCTGTCTGTCTCTCTCTCTCAAAAATAAA
This sequence comes from Panthera leo, assembly GCF_018350215.1. NCBI lineage: Eukaryota > Metazoa > Chordata > Mammalia > Carnivora > Felidae > Panthera > Panthera leo. The sequence goes on from NC_056687.1 coordinate 11,084,412, forward strand.
CATTAAAAGAAAATTTAAAAAAGAAAAAAACAATCAAACTGAAGGATAGGATAGCTAAAGGGATAAATTAATAAAGATAAAGTTCAAATGTAATGATTATAAAACAAAAGACTATAGAGCTAGTTAATAAATTCAAAAGCTGGGTCTTCTTAAAAAACAAAATAGCAAAATATCCAAATTTATAGCTAATGAAATCAAGAGGAATGTAGACAGGGCAAATATATAAAATGAGACTAAATGGATCCAACAACTGGAAAAACCATGGGAGTGAAACAAATCATCTAAAAGCAGTTTGTCCAGTGTTATAAAAATAATTTTTCAAATACATTTGAAAACAGGGATGAAAAGGACAGTGTTCTAGAATTGAGCTCTCCAAAATAGCAGCAACTGGCCACATGTAGAAACTGAGCAATTAAAATGTGGCCAGTCTAGGGGCCTGGCTGGTTCAGCTGGTACAGCACATGACTCTTGATCTCAACAGGTCGAGTCCTATGCTGGGTGTAGAGATTACTTAAAACCAAAATCTTAAAAAAAAAAAAAAATGTGGTTGGTCTAAGCCTAGATACATTATAAGTATAAAACTCACACTGGATTTTGAAGACTTGTGAAGCAAAAAATATATATATATTTCCTTAATAATTTTAATTGCTCACATGTTGATAATATTGATAATGACGATATTTGGGATATATTTGGTTAAATAAAAATTTTTTAAATAATTTTACTTAACTTTTTTCACTTTTTAAATATGGCTACCAGAAAACTTCAAATGGTATGTGTGACTTATACTGTATTGATATTTATATTTGACAGTGCTATGAAAGACAAAAATAATTTGTTAAAATTAACTCCAGAAGAGGGTGTCTGGGTAGCTCAGTCCGTTAAGCAACCGACTTTGCCTCAGGTCACGATCTCCCAGTTCCTGAGTTCAAGCCCCACATCAGGTTCTGTGCTGATAGCTCAGACTCTGTGTCTCCCTCTCTCTCTGCCCCTCCCCTCTCTCTCTCTTTCTCTCTCACAAAAATAAATAAACATTAAAAAAATTAAAAAAAAACTGACTCCAGAAGAGATAGAAAATCAAATAAAGTAGTACCTGCAGAAGAGCAAAGAAATTTGTCCCACAGTTTTGCCCTGCCACTCTGCAACAAAAGTTCCAGACCAGGGTGGCTCAATAGGTCGAGTGTCTGACTCTTGGGTTCAGTTCAAGTCATGACCCCAGGGTCATGGGATCAAGGCCCAAATCAGGCTCTGCGCCGAATGTGGATCCGGATCAAGATGATTCTCCATTAGAGAGTAGTGATTCCAAAGGTATTGAATCTGTGCCAGGGCAGTTTTAAGAGAAAGGTTTTCAAATGTTCCTCATGAAATAAGCATAATACCAAAACCTGACAGGAACTGCTCACAAAAAAGACTCATACATTATCTTTCACTTACGGATACTGAAGCAAGAAACAAACAAGCAATGGCAACAACAAAGACTAAATAAAACATTGACAAACAGGGTACTTGGGCTTCCAGGTAGAATACAATGGGTCAGGAAGATGAACCTTCTTTCTGTAACAGCAGTAGCGATGACTGGATAAATTGAAATAATTGTATTTTCAAGACAGTTGAGAACCATGAAAACAAAGACTAGATAAACAGAAAAGTCCAGAGGAGTAAGAGTTCATCGTACATGAGCTGAAACTCACCAGCTGGATATGGGGTAATGTCAGCTTGGCTCAAAAAGATTACCCAAAAAGAGAAGGCAGCAGAACTTTGGGTTAGTGTAATGGATTGGAAATTAAAAGAGTCCAAAACACAATGCTAATTTTCCTCATGAGACATTTGCTAAGTTCTAAGGCTGGAGGAGAGTGGGGGAGGGAGGGGGACCCAGAAGGCTGGGAGCTGGGCTAGAAAGGCAGAGAGAAGAAATATCCTGCAAATCTTGTAGGTGCTTAGGAAACTCAGTCCCATAAGATGGAAAGGCCTGCCAGAAACGTGACCAGTCTTTCTCTCAAAACATTTGCCAAATTTTAACTTTTGGGGTGGCTGCTTAGCTCAGGCCTCCAAAAGGCAGGACGTTTAGGGCAAACCAGAGGTGGAATGCATCTTACCAAAATGGAATCCAGCCCCAGCCTGACTCAGTCCCTGATTAGACTACAGCAATCTTCTCTTTGCCTCATGAGCCTAACAGAAGGAAAAGGCAACTCTCATTGGCAGAAGATATCATCTGCAGCCTCTATGCTTCTAAAATAATACGATAAATGTGTTAAAGGAAATAATTGGAATCCATGAAGATAATCAGGTGGACACTCTACAGCCAAAAATACAATAGCTAAAATTAAAAACTTATTTTCAAAAGAAGACTGTATATAGCAGAAGACAGGATTGGTAAACTCAAAAGTAGATCAACAGAAAATTCTGATAGGAAGCAGAGAGAGAAAAATGAACAGAAAGAATAGAATAGAGCACAAGTGATACATGAGGCACAGTCTAAAGATCTAATATATGTATAATTGGAGTCAAGAGAGGATAAAAATAAGGGCAGAAACAATATTTGAAGACACAATGGCCAAGATTTTCTAATATTGATGAACGATGTCAACTCATTGATCCAGAGTTTCAGTGAACCCCAAGGAAGATAAATAAAAAGAAAAATGTGTCAAGACACATCTCAGCTAAACAATGAAGATCAATGACAAAGAGAAAATGATAAAGGCATCTGGGGGAAAAAAATGCACATGACCCTCAATGAACAACAGTAAAACTGATGATTGACTTTTTCAACAGAAACTGTGAAAGCCACACGACAATGGAATGATATATTTAAAGCACCAGAAGAAAAAAAGAAAAAACAACCATCAAACTAGGATTCGGTATCCAGCAAGAGTCCTTCAGATAGGAAGACAAAACAAAAAATTTTTGAGACATTAAAAAAAAAAAAAAACCTGAAATAATCCATCCCTGTGGAGAAGCACTACATGAAATACTAATGGACATTTTTTTGAGTAAAGGAAAAATATTCCCAGATGGAAGCACAGAACTTCAGGAAGGAACAAAGCACAGTGGAAACAATAAATACATGGGAAAAGAGAAAAGAATATTTTCTGTTTGAAGCCAAAGTAATAATAAGGATGTCTTGTGAGCTTTTTAACATATGTAGAGGTAAAATTATACAATATCCCAATACCTTTGACCTTAATACCTTCAAGAGTCAAAGGTAACGAGTCAGAGATGCATGATGAAATCTTTAGGGCAATCACCCCCTGAGAAAATATAATTAAAAAGCTAATGGATAACAGGGCGCCTGGCTGGCTCTGTTGGAAGAACATGAGACTCTTGATCTGGGGGTCACGAGTTCAAGCCCCACATGGGGCATAGAGATTACTTAAATGAATAAATAAATAAAAACTGAAAGTAAAAAGCTAATGCATAAGAAAAGGGAATAGGAAAATACATGATTAATTCTTAGCTCTGGTTGTTGATGTATTTCTTCTGTTCATTTCTATTCTGAAATCGTGTTATCGAGAACATACAAATTCTAGCTTCTTGGGTTTTCTTATTGAATTGACCTTTTTATCATAACAAAACATCTCCTTTTCTTTCTGGTAATAGTTCTTGCCTTAAAGTGCAGTTAGTCTGTTACTGAGTCAGCCAACCAAATTTCTTCTTTGCTAGTATTGAGGGGTCTAACCTTTTTCATCCTCTAACCTTGCCCTTATATTTGATGTGTGCTCACTGTAAATAGTTAGTATACACCCAGGTCTCAACTCTTTTTATTTAGTCTGACTGCTTTATTCTTTTAATTGGAGTGTTTTACATTTACATTTCAAGGAATTACCAACATAGTCACATTAAATCCTACCATGTTGCTATTTGTTTTTCATTTGTTCCATCTGTTCTATTCCTTTGTTCCTCATTTTCTGCCTTTTTGAGGATTAATCATGTATTTTTTCTATTCCATCTTTCTCATCTATTAGCTTTTCATACTTTTTATGTGCAGATTCTCATGTATATATTGCATATATACATATATACACACATACACATACCCATGCACAAATTCACGTACTTCTACACCTAAGTTTTGTGCACTTTCACTATCAGTAAAAAAAAGTTAACAAACACACCATCAAACAGAATTCACCAGCAAGTGAAGATAATAACACACAGCATGACCAAATGCGGCTTATTCAGTAGTAGGAAATCCACCTAATTCTAAGGACAAAATTACATAGTCACCTTCATACATGTTCAAATACAATTTGACAAAATTTAACAACTGATTCTTTCTTTATTTTTCAAAGGCAATAACGTAGGAATCAATAGGTACCTTCAAAATGTATACCTGAACCTCAAAACCAAAAGCACACTGAATCATGAAATACTAGAAGCTTTTACCCCTAAATCAGGAATCAGATGAGTCTTTGCTCACTATCACACTATTAATTAATTTTGTACTGGAAGTACTAGCTGATACAACTAGAAAAAGAACAGAATTGAAAGTATAAAAATTGAACCAAAGAAGATAAAACTATCACTATTTGCAGGGGACTGGTTGTATCCTTTGAAACCCCAAGAGAAATGAATGAAAATTACTACAATCACTAAGAGGATATGGTAGGACAGTAGGGTAGGAGGAGATGCAAAATTAAAATGCAGAAATCAATAGCTTTTGTTTATACAAACAACTCTGTTAGGCAATGTGATATAAGCAAATACCTCACTTACAATAAAAATGTTAAATAAGCTTAAGTATGTGCAATGTAAGGCAATGTAATGTAAGAAAATACCTCATTTACAATAAAAATGATAAAGTAAGCTTAAGATATGTGCAAGGCCTACATAATCTTTTGAACACTCATAAGTGAACAAAGAGAGAGAGAAAAAGAAAAGTAAAAAGCTCGAATAAAGTAAAAGACATACAGTGTCCTTAGATAAGATGACTTTGCCTTAGGTCAGTTTCCCTCAACTTGTAAGTGTTTATTGATAAATATTATCCCAATAAAAATATAAAAAGAAATTTCTATCTATACAAGGTGACTGATTCTTTCACACAGAAAAATAAACAAGAATAATCCAGGTAATTTTGATGGAGAAAATAAGTGAGAAGGAATAGTTATATCATATATTAAGATATATTTAAAACCTTCAATAATTAAGACATTGTAATAGTAGAATCTGATTAATCAGACCGATGTCTGGCAAGAATTGAAAATTCTGAAAAACATCCAAATATATACAGAAATTTTAAGATAAAGGTGACATCTCAAGTACACAGGAGAAAGATGGCCTAGTCAATAATGTGTGTTGATAACAAACATTTTGTATATAGACTTCAAATTCCAACTGTACTAAAGATTTAAATATAAAAGTTCAAAAACATAAAAAAAAAAAAAACTAAAACGGGAGATGAGCAAAGTCTTGCCACTATGACTCAAAAATCTAGAAGTCACACAACAAAAATTTTAAATTTTTTTTTTTTTTAACGTTTATTTATTTTTGAGACAGAGAGAGACAGAGCATGAACGGGGGAGGGTCAGAGAGAGAGGGAGACACAGAATCGGAAGCAGGCTCCAGGCTCTGAGCTGTCAGCCCAGAGCCCGACGCGGGGCTCGAACTCACGGACCATGAGATCGTGACCTGAGCTGAAGTCGGAGGCTTAACCGACTGAGCCACCCAGGCGCCCCTGACACAACAAAAATTTTAAAAGGGACACCTAGGTGGCTCAGTTGGTTCAGTGTCTGACTTACGATTTCAGCTCAGGACATAATCCCAGGGTCATGGGATGGAGTCCCGCGAGGGGCTTTGCACTGGACATGAAGCCTGCTGAAGATTCTCTCTCTCTCTCTCTCTCTCTCTCTCTCTCTCTCCCTCTCTCTCTCTCTCTCTGCCTCTCTCCCCTGCTCTCACTCTCTCTCTCTCAAAAAACAAAAAAAAGACTTTAAATATCTAGAAGCCACAAAACGAACGGTTGACTATTTCAATTTCAACTGCATGAAAATAAAAAACTTCCACATGGCAGAAAGCAAACAAATTTTTAAAAACGCCCAAAGCAAAGTCAATAAATAGATGACAAAATGAGAAATGTGTGTAACTCATATCACAGAGGGTTTACGGCCCCAGCGCATGAAGTGCTCCTACAGATTGATGAGACAGAGACCAAAAAACCAATAGGAAAATGGGCATGTACATGAACAATTTGCAGGAAATACACTTGGTTCCTAAACATATGAAAATATGCTCCGTGTCAATCATAACAAGAATTACACACATGGAAACCATACTGATTTTTTAAAAAATTGATCAGAAATGGCCCAAATCCAAGGGTTTGAAAATAAACTCTGTTGGTGAGCTCTAGAGACACAGGAGCTCTCTCTCCTGCGTTGTTACTATGAGGAGACATTGGCATACCCCCTGCAGTGGGTAATTCGGCAACATCTGTCCACGTTAGAGATGCATTTACCCTTTGACTCAGCCACTCTACTTCTACGAATTTACCTTCTGCATAAACCGTGTGCTACATGAATCACCAAGTTATCCATGGCGGCACTGTTTGAAAGCAAAAGATTTCCAACAACTTAAATGCCCATATATAGGAGATTGTTTAGGAACATTCTGCATAGTAAGTAAAGCATCAATAAAGAAGGAAAACGACATGCTTTATGTGTCATGATGGAAAGATCTCTAACACACAGTTCACAGAGAAGAACAAGGCACAAAACAGCAGGTTCTATACAATGGAGCTAGTAGAAAGAATTGGAATTGGGGAAGGAATATATATTCAATTTGCTTGTATGTGCGAAAGAAAGAAAGAAAGAAAGAAAGAAAGAAAGAAAAGAAAAGAAAAGAAAAGAAAAGAAAAGAAAGAGGAAGAAAGGAAGGAAGGAAGGAAGGAAGGGATCTAGAAATAAATTAATAACAGTGGCTACCTTTTTGAGAGAAGGGATAAGAACTGAGCTGATAGGAAAGGGTACTTTCCACTGTGTCATGTTTTATAACTGTTGGGTTTTTTTTTGAACCCTATAATATATTACTTATTCAAAATGTTAAATCAATAAACATTTAGCTATGAGAAGGAAGCATAGGACAATGCCCCACCCTCCCCCCTTCTCTCTCTTTCTTGTCCCCAGAGCAGCATGGCTCCCGCTGGGCTGAGTGGAGGAAGGTGTGGCCAAATTGGTTTCACAAAGTAGCTGAGTCCCTGAAGGTTTTAGGACTTGCTCAGGCCTGTCCAGGGAGATCAAGGGTGATTCTAGAGCTGGAAGCCCCAGGCTGGGAGACTCTGCCTTGATGCGTCCTATGATTTCAGAATGGAGCCCTTGGCCCCCAGGGGAGGAGGCAGGTGCCCAGGGGGCCTCCGAGGGGCCACAACTGCTGCATTCTAGAGCTGCCCTGGGCCAGCTGGCCAGTTCTGCAAAGGGTTCCGAGTGGCACAGCATTGTGGGCTTTTCTGAACTAACTTCATCAAACCTCTCTGTCCCGAATCATCCTCCTTGCCTGGCGAGAGGCCTCAGACAGGATTACAAAAGCAAAGAGGAGTCAGAGACCTGGAAAGGAGACTGGCCTATCAGAGGAAGCAGCCTCCCCCAGGCGCTGGCCCCAGGACCTTGGACTGGCCGGTAAAGGAGTGAGGCTGAGGCCTGGACACCTGATTCATTTTGTGATTTCCCCTGGGGAAACATTCCATCCAGCCACCAGCATGGTCATTTCCTTCTTCTCGAGGCCTTTTAGCACCGTGTGGCTAGAGGGCCATTCACAGCCGCCCCAGCGGTGGTCTGGCAACACTGGCCCGTGTGCAAGTGAGCGGCTGCCAGAGGCTACAGGCCACCCCAACCGGAGAGGAGACAATTAGCCACCAGGCTCTCTCTGCCTTGGTCCACAAACGGTCACTGAGCACCTACTATGATCCCGTCACAATCCCAGGGTACCTCTGGGGTTCCCAAAGCTCCCAGTTTCTTCCTCCTTTCAGGGCCCATCTGCACCATTCAACATGTGTTAGAAACTTGCTTGGTATTGGTCACCAATTGTTTTTTGCAGCTCAGCTTTATTCTGGACCAGACTGTTGGGGGGGGGGGGGTGGCTCAGAGCAAGGGTCTGTGTCATACTTCCTTGTGTTTTCCAGAGCCTGTACGGCACTCCCCCACTCCCCCTTGCTGCAGGCGCTCAAACACAGCAAGGCTTTCAATAAATGCTTGCTGGTCGCTTGCCAGTCTCCAAGCTTGAAATGGAGTTGCATTACAGGCAGTGAAAACCCAAGAGGGATCTTCAGCAGTGACCCCTCTGGCTGTCCAGAACCCTGGCCCCATCCCCATCATCCACTCTCCTTCCAGGGACAAGTGTCTGCCTTCTGGTTCCTCCAACTGGGAGAGCCACAGTCCCACCTCAGGTCCGTGGCACTTGCTGGCACTCCCTCTCCCCCGCATCCCCCCATCTGGAAAGTTCTTCCCCCAGAAATCCGCAGGGCTTACTCCCTCTCCTCTTTGTTAGGTTTCTGCTCAAAGATGACCTTGTCAATGAGCCCTTCCCTACTCACCCTATTCAAAATCACTCCCCTGCCTCCCATTCCCCTGCCCCTCTTTCCGGCTAGCCACTTTCAAATACCCTATAGGGTCATCTGTTTTATGCCCTGTCTTCCCCGTGCCAATCTGAGCTTCCCAAGAGCAGTGGTTGCTGTTTTGTTCAGTGCTGTCTCCCCAGGCACAGAACAATGCCTGGAACATATTAGGTGCTCAGTAAATATTTACTGAATACGTTAATTTATGTACTGATCCATTAATTTAGCAGTGGCTCTTCGTCAAAGTTAATTCAACCGAAAAGACATAGCTTATCGTTTGCACATGTGGGTAAAAAAAAACCCCACGTCCATATATTTCTTTACAAACCGTTTCAGAGAAATTTCATTTTTCTTTTAGGTACAGGAATTGTTTTTGTCATGCTTTTACAGAGGTGAAAACTAAGACTCAGGAAAGTTCGCTTTTCCAGGTCCTTACTGGCTCCTAGCAGAACTGGGGCATCCCGCTTTGCTGTCTCCCTGTGCTTGGCTTTGTTCACCCACCTCGGGGTTTGGGACTGGAGATGGCCCCTTCCTTCTGTTTCTTGGTTCTTCCTGAAGCTTCATACTCTCCTTTAAGAAGAAAACCCTGCATCTTCCCCTTTCCTTCTCTTTCCTTCCTCCCAGATAGCTCAGGGCCCATTGTCCCCCTCCCCCACCTCTCAATCCCCGAAGGAAGAAGCCATCGTGATGGTCTTTTGGCAGAGCTGGCTCTTGGGCAAGATTGCATTCTCATTTTTGGACTCTGTTCACTAGGTTCTTTCACATGGCAAGGGGCAGAAACAAGCCTGGATCCCCCTGCAGAAGGTGGATTTATTGCAATAATGCCCGCGGAGTTAGGAAAGATAGGGATCCGGTGACACAGCCCAGCTTCATGGAAGGGCAGCGGCCGGCCCAGCAGCCTCCCCTCCTCCGCGGCGGGAACACTGGCTCCCCGGCGCCTCCCCCTTCGCTGTCTGGCTAACTCCTATCCTTGTGTACCGCCTCTGCATCCCCTCCTCCCCCGCCCTGGCGGACTGAGCAAGAGGTCCCTCCTTTGTGGCCCTGGAATTTTCTGTGCGTCCCCGGGTTATGGCGCTGATACTATTGCGTGAGGTTCGGGCACAGTTCTGGATCTCCCCCCCTCCCCCTCGTTAGCAATTTTGTACCTTTGCTAACTCCTAATCTTCCGCTCTCTAGGACCCACAGGCCACCTCTGAAAGGTCACCGTAGTCCTTGGGCGGGTAGATCTGGAAAGGTGCCCTGTTCATTCATTCTCCGCACGTACTGAGTTGCAAAGCCGGGCCGAGGAACTTGGGGGACAATTCCAGACGGGGCTTAGAGACGGGGGCTGAGGACGGTGCTTTCTGTCTCCATCACACACACGTAACCCCCTCCCCCCAACACACACACACACACACACACACACACACACACACACACACAATGATACAAGCATCGCCAGCTTGTCTTGGCTTTGCTGAAAGCTTTTCTCGCAGAGAGGTGGGGGGGGGGAGCAAGAAAATGCTAGTTTCTCGAACGGTGACTCGGGGAAAAGCGCCTGGAAGCCTGGCGGAGCGGCTCGGGGACCCGCTGGGGGACCGGCTCGGGGACGGCTGCGGAATGCGGAGCGCGCGACGCCACCAGGGGCCGCCGCAGCCGCCGGCGCATGGAATTTTCCACCGCCCGGCCGAGCTTGCACAATCGCCTCTCATTGGCCGAGCGGGGGTGTCTGTCCCGCGCGGGGACGCAGATTAGATTAGCCAGGGAGCCCTCCTCAGTGGGCTTGGCAGGGTTCTGATTAATCAGGCCAGCGGGGCCAGGGAGGATGGGAGCCAGGAGGAGCCCAAGCCTGTTATCAAAGCCAGCTCAGCTGAAGCCTTTGGATGTCACCTATCTACACAGAAAATGCTCCAGTGAGCCGGGAACAGTCGGGGGTTGACATTAGAATTTGCCTCTTCATAGTAAAAATTCCCCTAGAAACCACAGGAAAATAAGATTCCCAATGCTCAGTCCTGCCGCCTCCCCCACCCTCCACCCCCCTTCCCTTTAAAGTCTCTCTTCCGGCCCCCGGTATTTAACCCTTTGGAGCACGCAGTGGCCCATCCCTAGGGGCAATCCCGAAATGCAGACAGTGAAAGACCATTAGAAATGGAGAGAGCGGACCTTTCAGGTGGGCTGGAGAATCAGCACGAACTCCCCACAGTGACATTAAAAGATGCAGCAAGGTGTGCGAGAACCTCCCTGTGCTCAAATACATTGTTGGCTTAATGGTGTCTATGCGTGAGCTGGTCACGTTGATTTACGATGAAAAATACTCCCCTTGTGTTTGCTCCTGAAGTTTCAGGCATCAGGAGGCTCCTTTCTGGGACTTATTGTTAAATCTGCCACAAAGCCTCGCTCTGGCTCTAGATGAATGTTTGGTGAGTGAATGAATGATGACCCCTGCAGTCTGCAGGTCTGTCCTCAGAATGACAGCAGTGTGGGCTCCTGGGTCCTAGTGCTGGCTCTGTCATTTCTAATCACATGACCTTGGACAACTCATAATCTCCTTCAGCCTCGGACTCCTTGCTTTTAAAATGGCACTAATAGGGGCGCCTGGGTGGCTCCGTCGGTTAAGCGTCCGACTTCAGCTCAGGTCACGATCTCGCGGTCCGTGAGTTCGAGCCCCGCGTCGGGCTCTGGGCTGATGGCTCAGAGCCTGGAGCCTGCTTCCGATTCTGTGTCTCCCTCTCTCTCTGCCCCTCCCCCGTTCATGCTCCGTCTCTCTCTGTCTCAAAAATAAATAAACATTAAAAAAAAAAAATTAAAATGGCACTAATAGGGGCACCTGAGGGGGCTCAGTCGGTTGAGCATCCGACTCTTGATTTCGGCTCAGGTCATGATCTTGCAGTTGGTGAATTCAAGCCCCGTGTCCGGCTCTGCCTGACAGCGCAGAGCCTGCTTGGGATTCTCTCCCCCCCCCCCCCCCGCCCCGCCCCTCTCCTGAATTCGTTCTCTCTCACAACATAAAGACACTTAAAAAAAAAAATAAACATAAGGTGGCACCAAAGTTAAATTAAAACATTACCCTATGACCCAGCTATGCCCCTGCCAGGTATACACCAACAGGAACTGAAACAAGTACTTCAAACAGATACTTGTACACAAATGTGCACAGCAGCACTCTTCACAATAGCCAAAAGGTGAAGTAACCCCAAGCATCCACCGACGGGTGAATGCATAAACAACATGTAGTCATGCATGCAATGGAATATTACTGTGCCATAAAAACGAGTCCAGCACTGGTACATCCTACAATATGGATGACCCTTGAAAACATGCTGCTAAAGGGAAAGAAGACAGGCACCAAGGCCACATGCTGTGTGATTCCGTTTCGGTGGCATATCCCATATAGGTGAATCCACAGAGACAGGAAGTCGTTGGTGGTTGCCAGGGGCTGGAGGAGGGAGGGCTAGGGTGTAACTTGTTTAACTGAGTACAGGTTTTCTCTGGGGAGTGATGGAAAGGTTTTGGAAAGAAATAGAGGTGGCCATTGCACAACATTGTGAATGTACCACGTGCCCCCGAAAGGTTCGTTTTCAAGTGGTTATTTTTATGTTCGACGAGTTTCACTTCAATGGAAAACATATACCGGGACTTAACAAGAAAATCACATTGGATGTGACCTCTATGCAGAAATGTCCGAGCAAGTGAAACACCTTATTCTTTGATGCCTTCCATGTTAATGTTGGGTCATGTGTTGGCGAGAACAGGGGGCTCTGTGATGTGGATCTAAGCTCTGGCCCCAGGGAGCTCCATAATGGTCTGTCCTGTAGGCAGAAGGGCCTTGAGGGATGGTAAAAACCACCAAAACTGCTGAAGAGCAGGATTGGAATTTTTAAAAATTTTGATGCAGGTTCCTCGAAGGACAACCACGACACTGGCGTTGCGACTCATCACTCGGACTGGGAGCCGGGCAGCCTGGGTTGCTGGCTCTTGACCTTCCCCCTGCGAGACCCCGGGCTTAAGGCTCTTGGCGGGAGTCAATTTTCTCAACTCAACAATTGGGTTTATTGCAAGACCTCCTGCCTGGGGCTGCTGTCAGAAATAAGCAAAGTAGTGCATGTACTGGAAACAGAGTATGAGCTCAAAAATGTTAGCTGGTGTAATTAAGCAAAAGGTACATGATGAATAAAAAACCTTGGGTGGGGGCGCCTGGGTGGCTCAGTCAGTTAAGCATCCGACTTCGGCTCAGGTCATGATCTCGCGGTTCGTGGTTCGAGCCCCACGTCGGGCTCTGTGCTGACAGCTCAGAGCCTGGAGCCTGCTTCGGATTCTGCGTCTCCCTCTCTCTCTCTAAGCTAAATAAACACTAAAAAAATTTTTAAAACAAAACCCAAAAAATCTTGGGGTTTTTGGATGGGGACAGGGAAGAACAATGACAAGAAGGGATAGTCCTCCAAAGGGCATGTTCGGAAAATAAAGGAAAGAGAATGTGTCAGATGCCTGGAGTGGCTCAGATGGCACAAATGACACAAATTTGGGAGTCTCCACGGGGCCTGGGATGAGCCTTCTTTTGTTGCTGCAGTGAAAGGGGGACTGAAATTTTGTCCCCTGCAGCAGGGCACTTGGAAAGTCCAGCGCTCAAAGCAGGATCCACTGTGCCTGGTGACTCCCGTAGAGGAAGACCACTAATGAACTAAAGTCAGTGGAGACCCACCGTGCAGGCACCCTTGAACCCCTCGTCTTGTTCCCACCTGAGTTGAAAGCCCCATGGGAAGAAGAACCTTTCTGCGAATCATCCTGGAGTCCACAGCCTTTGGCAGCAAAAAGGAGGGCTGCATTTAATGGGACCCAGGACATTTTATGGTTTCCCATGGTGACCTGACTCGGCTTCCGTAATAACCATCGTCCTAAAGGTCCCCCTTCCCTCCTGGTAACTGGAGACACCCCACCCGCTCCCTAGCCATGCATCAGTGTAAACTCCAGGGGCACCCCAAATGAAGCGTTGGCCTCGGGTACACTCCTGCTTTGTCCGCCTGTGTCCCCAAAGCCCAGCTCCCCCTGGCTGCAGGGCTGCAGGGCAGGGAGCCCAGGGAACTGGCCCTCGGGGAAAGAATAGCTCACCACCCCCAGAAGTGTGGGATGTTGGGGCTTTGCTAAAATGTGGTGTCTTCAGATCTATCTATTCAAAGAGAGAGACAGAGGTAACAAGTGTACAAATCAATATCCTGTACATCTTAAACTTATTCAGTGTTATATCTGAATTATGTCCCAGAAAGCTGGGGGAAAAAAAGATACAGATTCAGTGTAAACTATTAACAGTATATATAGATACTGAGATTTTATGAAAAATTGCATATAAAAAAGGGGTGGTGTCTTCTACTAGAAATAATTTGAAACCACAAGTCCACATGATTTTTATGCCTGTGGTGTATCTCCGCCTCCTGCTACCCTGCTTCCCTCCCTTCCACGCCTCCCTCCACCCCTCTAACATTGACATAGGTAAAATACTCTGCCTTGGATGGCAGGAAACTCACAGTTAAACGTACTAAGCAATTATGTTGAGTGTATTCAGTGATTACAGTCATGGCTGATTTCAAGTGCATCTTAATTTTGTTAATACAAGTAACACATGTTTATTGTAGAAATTTTAAAAACACAAGTAAGCAAGAAAAAAATTAGAACATTTAGGCACCCCAATCTTGCCATTCAGAAATTACTACTATTAACATTTTTAATTCCTATTTACATTGCTTTAATAATACTCACATGTACACATGCACACACACACACACAGGGAATCAGCTCAGGCTGATGAACACGGGGTCCCCCCCTTGAGCTCATCTGGGGGCAGGGAGAACTGGGAGGTGCTAAATACTTGGAGGCAAGGGGTCAGCTAGAAAATGAGGAGGTCAGCATGACTGCTGACACGGCCTCTGGTTCCCAGCCGGCCCCTGAGCCATAGCTCAGTCCCGTGGAACAGCCCTGGTTCATCTTCCTTATTCTTTGCGGCATGACCCCACCCGGCATGTGACCAAGGCAGACATTTGCAGCAAAGTGGGTGGGAGATGGGCATCTAGAGCAGACCTCCCCGAGGCACCAGCAGCAAAAGCGGGACTGTCCCCATGCGCTTCTGCAGGTGATGGAAACCAAGGCGCCAGACAGAAAGTTGTGATCCTCACAGGTGGGGAACACCCCTAAGACTCCTCAGAGATAACTGGAGGAGGCTGAACAGGAAGGAGCTACCTTTTCGAGAGAAAGAGGGCCACCAGCTAGGGGGATTTGAGTAATCATGACGCATGTGACTTCATTCTTTCCAAAAACTGGTGAAGCCTGGAGAATTAGTAATCGATCTATCACTGTAAGATATCTTTTATCTTCTTAATATAAAACTGGATCATACCATAATTTGATTAGTAAACTGTTTGCTTTGCTTAACAAGATCTCACGAGGATATTTGTCAAGTGGGCAAAGAGAAAACTGCAACCTTCGTTTTCAAACCGTGCTCGGTAGTTCTATGGAATTCTCGAGACCACCGAGGGTGTTTCAAGATCCCCAAGAGAGGAGGGCAGATTATGCGAGGGGAAGAAGATTATGAGTTCCTATCCTCGGCTCACTCAGGATTATCTACTTGGAACAATTCTATGTACTAGGATTCTCTGAAAGACTGAGTACCCACTCCCACATAAAGGGAGGTACCCACTACTGGAAATAATCTGAAGCTATAGTTTTACACAATCTGTTACATGCCTCTTAGCATTTCATTGTGTGGGTAAATGATAATGTGTTAATCAGGCTTCCATTTGTGGACGCTTAGGTTGCTTGTGAGGTAGGAGTTGTGTTCGAAAGCAAATATCACACTCCTGAGACACGGTGACTTCAGTGAGGATTTTTTTCTCAATATAATGAAAAGTCCAGAAGGAGCCGGTGCCGCCATCAGTTCTGTGAGTCAGGGATCTCCAACACCCTACCGGCGTTCCAGGCAGAATAAAGGGGTTGGAGGGGGGCAGGGGTCATAGGTCAGAACATAATTTTTTTTTTATTTGAGAGAGAGAACAGGGGAGAGTGAGAGAGAGAGAGGGAGGGGGCACCTGCTCAAGCACACTCCATGCTCAGCACAGAGCCTGACATGGGGCTCGTTCTCACAGACGGTGAGATGATGACCTGAGCCGAAATCAAGAATTGGGACGCTCAACCCGCTGAGCCACCCTGGCGCCCGCAACCTAAATTTTAACTGAAGATCATAGAAAGGAAATTGTTCCACAGCTAGCTGTGCCAGCGGACTAATTTACTAATTCCCACCAGCAGGATCAAACAGAAGAGTATCTCTCTAACAAAAATATTGGCATAATCTCTTTTGTTTTTACTCTTTGTTACTTATTCTGAGGCCACAGGTCTGGGGTCAGCTGAGAATCTGCATTTCTAAGAAGCTCCCAAATGCCGAAGGTGCTGCCTGCACAGACCTACTTCGTTTTTGTTCAATTTTATTTTATTTTCAATATGTGAAATTTATTGTCAAATTGGTTTCCGTACAACACCCAGTGCTCATCCCAAAAGGTGTGTTTTTGTTCAATTTTAATGTTTATTTATTTTTATTTATTTATT
Source organism: Panthera leo (assembly GCF_018350215.1). NCBI lineage: Eukaryota > Metazoa > Chordata > Mammalia > Carnivora > Felidae > Panthera > Panthera leo. The sequence continues at coordinate 11,100,517 of NC_056687.1, forward strand.
TATTTATTTATTTTAATTGTTTTTAATGTTTTATTTATTTTTGACAGAGAGAGAGAGACAGAGCATGAGCGGGGGAGGGTCAGAGAGAGAGGGAGACACAGAATCCGAAGCAGGCTCCAGGCTCTAAGCCATCAGCACAGAGCCCGATGCGGGGCTCGAACTCACAGACTGTGAGATCATGACCTGAGCCGAAGTCGGACGCTTTATTTATTTATTTTTAAAAGAGAGAGAGAGACAGAGCACCAGAAAGGGGGGGGGGGGCAGAGAGAGGGGGAGACACAGAATCTGAAGCAGGCTCCAGGCTCCGAGGTGTCAGCACAGAGCCAGAACTGGGGCTCGAACCCACGAACCGTGAGGTCATGACCTGAGCCGAAGTCAGCCGCTTAACCGACTGAGCCACCCAGGCGCCCCTGCACAGACCTACTTTGAGACGTGAGCTCCTAGGCACCCTACCGGTGCAATTTCACGATGAGACAGAATACGCCAGGATCTGTGGTGAGAACTGCCCTCTTCCTGAAGGGGACCTCTGCACACAGAGCAGGGTCAGACCAGCAAACACCCCCAGTGAGGATTTGGTCCGAGAGGCAAATCTCTCATCCACGTGTTCTTGCAGAGGGAATAAGACTTAGTGCTGCTCAATTCAACACACGGTTTCTGAGTGAGCTGAGACGCCCCTGCGGAGAATAAGGGTTGCTTTACACAGGTTAAAGTCGGGGGTCTGGAGGGGAGAAGACAAGAAAGTCAAGCACGCCTGCAGCTATTGTCCAAACAAGAGAACCAAGAGACTGGAGCGGCCTGGGAGCCCCTGGGAAAAGTGGCAGGGCGTTATGGCAGGATCAACTGCGAAAGTACTAATTCGGGTTTGGCTCCCTTATTCCCCACCCACACCAATTTCCACCGGGCAGCCAAGCTTCACACTTTCTTGCCTTAGGGATTTGGGCCAGCCGAAAGGATTCCTGCTTTTGTAAACGCTAAATCCCTGGATGAGATTATGCCAAGGGCCTGGAAGATGGGAGGAGAAGGGAGAAAAGGGGGGAGGCAGTAAGACCCCAGAGTCATGCCCAGAGAGGCGGCCTCCACGCACCCCTACCCAGATTCCCGTTCCCACGGACGCAGCTGAACCGCAGGGTCTGAGGGCCGGGTGCCAAGACAGCGGGAGGGTAGGGAGAAGGGGGATCACCTTGTGGGGTTTGGGGGATTCCCTCTGTGATAACTCCTGATCTTAAAGCCTACTTTGTCTGATCTTAAGGTCACCACACCAGCTCTTGATGCTTTGAGCTGGCACAGGACATCTTTCCCATCCTTTTCCTTTTAGCCTGTCTCTGCCCTTACATTTAAAGTCTGTCTCCTGTGAACCTTTCTGTCCTGATTGGGTAGGGCTGTGGCCTACACACAACTAGGAGGCGCGGCATTTATATGGCTTAGAAAGTCCCCAAGCGTCCTAAGAAGAAAACGTTTCTCACACCACTGACAGAAATTAGGTATCTTTTTAATCAATGGGAAACCAGAATACAGGTGAGTGCAGATTAGACGTGGAGGTCATGGGACTGTAGCTCCCATGGTTACTGGATACCTGCAGGTCCAGCCAGGTGACCAGTGTGAGGGCCTCTCAACCTGGGAAAAGGGTCTGAGTGTGTGTGTGTGTGTGTGTGTGTGTGTGTGTGTATGTGTGTGTGTCCAACAGCCAGGTGCGCTAAGCCCATGCAACGCCCGTTTCCCTACCAACAGGGCCCACAAGGATGCAACAGTCCCCAAACCCAGGAACACGAGCATGCTCTGCTGGCCCTGAGCCCACACCCCCCAGACAGCCAGCACCACCTGCGGAGACAGGGACCCAGAAGTCCTTGGAAAACATGGCCAAGAGACAGCTTTCCTTCCTCTGGTTCAGGAGATCCAGTCCTGGCCGTACCTTAGAAGCACCCACCTGAGAAGATATTTTGAAATGCTATTCGGTGGGGCTAGACTCTATTTTTTTTTTTTTTTTTTAGGAGATTTCAATTTGAATCAATATTTGTAAAGGCTACTTAAGTAAATCTCATGTGCCATCGGATCCCTTCGCAGGCTGGAAATATTTCAGAGAAAGCCACCAGTATCATACAGACAGGTATATATCATTCTGGGGCATTACCAGTGCCACCGGGCTGGCTGGCTGCTAGGGACAGGTCTGCCGAGATGGAATGTGACCAGGCAGTGGCAGGACCCATCAAAAGCACCCGGCCTGCGTGGGAGTGGCGTCCGATACTGAGGCTCCCCACGGGGCAGGACCACGGCTACGAAGCGCGGAACAGGAGACCCGCTTGCTCCTCAGCAAATAATTAGGCCTGAACTGCAGCATTACTTGATATCTATCTCCAAGGTCAATGCGAATGAATAGATCTCTGTGCTTGGCTTCTTCCCTCAAAGCGAACGTTTCAACCATCTCCATTTCCCTCCTCAATTCAGAGGACATTGTCCAGCATGTCTGAGCCGCTCTGAAAACAAGCCTGTGTGGGTATAATGGAAATAAAGCCATTTCCATGAGAAATGGCGTTTCTTGTTTAACCCCACTTGCAAGAGCTTACTCGACCGGAGAGAAAAAAGCAGTGCTTTTCAAAGTATGAAAAACTACCCATTATCCATTCGAGAGAAGCCAGTGGAAGTCAGGAGCTTTTGGCTGGCTTCAGGAAGAACTAGTGAATTTGAGGCTCGTTTTTTAAATGGAAAATGCTCTTTTTTTTTTTATTTTTTATTTTTCTTTGCCGTTCACAGCAACTCGTGCACGGTATGAAGCCCAAACCAGACCTTTTGAAAACAGTATTGTTCTAGGCCTAGGGGGTTGGGAGAGACAGCGAGGGTTTTCAGTGAAAGCATGAGAGTTTGCCATTCTCCAACACCCCCCCTTCCCCCCGCCTGCCTTGGCCAAACTGAACCCATCCACTTACTCAGCCCAAGGATCCCATCCCTGTGCCTGCTGTCCCCAGGTGGGAACTTGCTGGATTTCATCAATTAAAACCAAAGCTCCCTGCTTACAAGCACCAGGCCCCACCTGCTACCACATCTTTGCAGGATCAGCCCCAGCCCTTTCCTCCTGGCCAACCTCCTCTGCCCCCAGCCTCCCTGCTGCTGCGGAGACACAGGGAGGTGTGCCTGGGGGGGGGGGGGGTTGCGTGCCTCAAGTGGATGCACCAGTCCCCTCACCCACTTCCTGCAGACATTTCAACAGAAAACAGGCTGGGAGGTTGAGAGGATACTTCCTGCAGGGGTAGCTGCTGAAGCCCAGGCTAGAATTCCCCTCTCCTGCTTAGACACAGCAGTAGAAAGCCACAGTCACCACGAGGCACCTGGGTGGCTCAGTGGGTTAAGCATCCGAGGCTTGATTTCAGCTCAAGTCAGGATCTTGTGGTTCGTGAGATCAAGCCCCACGTCAGGCTCTGTGCTGACAGCGGGGAACCTGCTTGGAATTCTCTCTCTCTCTCTCTCTCTCTCTGTCCCCACCCCTCAAAAATAAATAAATATACATTAAAAAAACAAAACAAAACAAAAGCCACAGCCACCTCCTCCTGAGCTTCTGACCACTTGGTAAGAGGAGTTTAAAGATGAAAGCACGAGCAGGACTTCACCAATCTCCCTTGGCTTTCAGAGGACAGTCAGGACATCCCTTCAGTATTTAATAGCTTCACTGTTGCCCTGGACAGCCACCGCAGACACCGTAAAGGCAAGAGGCTGGGGTTGGGGTAGAAGACGTTAACCCCGGGGCTGGGGTGGCTTTATAAAAGAAGAAGCCCTGAAAAGTAATCACCTAGGTTAAGTGTCAATAGCCTTGACACACTGAACGGCCTTGGAGTTCACCCGCGCTAACAAAGATGGTAAGATTTTTGCCCTTGCTTGCACAAAAATTCTGCTAGCCAGATATCCTTGACCCGCTCAGCACGCAGTTGTTCAGAGGGTAATTCTACCCTTCTGAGAGAACGTGTGGAGATAAAGGACTCTTTAAAAGTAACCTAACATTGCCATCTGTGGCTGCTCTGTAGATGCCTTGCGGAAGAAGCGTTGAATAAGAAACGAGTGGGTCTGGAGTCTGCTCTTAGTCCTGAGCTCAGGTGTGCCTATGTGTGTGCATGTATGCGTGCAGGTATATGTCCATGTATAAAACGAACATGTTCTAGGTTTTTCCTAACCTGGCAAACAGCAATGATCCATCAATGTCACAGGATTGCCAGGTAGATTAAATAAGGAATGGTAGTATTAGGGTTCTCCAGGGAAACAGAACCAATAGGATAAGTAGAGATAGTGAGATAGACAGACAGAGGTAGAGGTATTATAAGGAACTGGCTCATGCTACCACAAAAGCTGACAAGTCCCCAGATCTGCAGGGTGAGTTGGCAAGCTGGACACCCGGGGGGAACCAATGGTATATCCGCAGCCCAACTCCAGAGGTCTGAGAACCAGGGAAGCCAGTTGTGAAGTTCTAACCCAAGGCCAGTGGGCTCAACACCCCGAAGAGCTGATATTTCAGTTCAAGTGCAAGCAGGAGAAAACCAGTGTTCCAGCTCAACATGTCAGGCAGGAGAAATAATCTCTTACTCAGGACAGAGTCCATGTTTTTTGTTCTATTCAGGCTTTCAACTGATTGGATGAGGTCCACACACACTAGGGACTGGTGATAGGTTCACCCAGTCTACCAGTTTAAATGTTAATCTCATCCCCAAACACCCCAATGAAACACCCAGAATAATGTTGTTTGACCACATATCTGGGCACCTCGTGGGCCAGTGATATTGACACATGAAATAAACCATCACAATGGAGTGGGAGGCAGCATTCTGTACTGGAAACAACACCATTTCTGGGGGCCAGTGGCCCAAGGTCAAGGCCCAGCTGTTTACTTACTGTTGTGGGGTGTGTAGGTTACTCTTTCTCTCTGGGGCTGCCTCAGTTGCCTCCTCGGGAGGATGAAGATAACAAAAGAATGGGCACCAACGCATTAGTTGTTGTGGATGTGAAAGAATGCCTTTTTAAGGTTCAGTTTGCCCTTTGCATTTAATGTACGTTGTTATTTGAGGCAAAAGAGACACCGGCCATAGAAAATAAAGGAGGGAAAAAGGAAGCGTTACTATCAAGCAAGAAAAATAATGGACCAGAGGAAGACACTAGTGGTACGTCCTTACTCTTCAATCAGAGTAGACCAGGTGCTGGGGGCTTCAGAGAGGTGACACAACCATCCGACCGTGTGGTTCTTTTCCTTTAAGGAAACTTCTTCTCTATCTCCCCAGGAGATCTGTGGGCCCATATTTCCTTTGGAGCCTAATGGCGGGGTGGCTGTGGTCTTTGCAGGGTATGGACCTGTTTCACATTATATGCATGAGTGTTGGACGGTCGTGAAACCTAATATATTTGGGGCCCGATACCATCAACCACCATAAAAGCAAAATATTTTCCCATCTAGAAGTCAAGTTGGAAAAACCTCTCTCACAGTTGGTTTGGGTTTTAAAGACACAGTAATGGCTGCAAAGATGGCCTGTTCGTCCAGATAAGACTGGAGCCAAGCTGACACCTCATTGCAGTCTGGTCTCTCTTCCAAAGTTCTGTTGAGCATGTGGGTGGTGTTAACGGCGTCCTTCTGGCAGCTAAAATGGACCAAGAGAACAGCCTAATGGTTAGAGAAAACCTCATTGGTACAGCAAAAAATGCAGTGGCTGGACTGGCCAGATAAGACTGCTGGGGGCCAGCAGGACAGTTCTTACAGAGTGTGAGATATTTGGGGTTTGGCAAACCCTAAGAAGCTGGTTGCCAAGCCCTGTTGCCCCTTGTTCCCCTGGTGTATTTCAAAGGAAATTAAATCCACATGTTTCTGATTTGCTGACACTTAAAGCTCATCCAAAGGTGGTTTTGCAAGAGTGGTTTGGACACAAGAGGCCTAGAGAAACTTTAATTGTTATTGTTATTTTTCATTTTGAAACGCAGACCTGTATGCTTACATAATAAATGCAATGCCTACAAAATCAGAGCCCAGTTTTGCCTTACCAAAACGTTTTGTCCTGGGCCCACCAGAGACAGATAATTGAAGTCAATTCAAGAAGACAAACATCCAACCTAGAAATCCATCTTGCAAACGGCGCTGTTAACAGCCCTTTTGACTGGGTTGTGTCTAAGAACCCCCAAAGCTAAAGTTCAAAACCATATGCACAGTATGGACTGAGTCTGTTGATTTCATTATTTCCTTGGACTCTGGCCAAGGAGATAGAAACCTAAATCCAAGATGGCATCCATCTTGGTAGGTCCTGGGAACCAAGGTCCAAAGATGTGGGCATGGCACCTCAAGGGTAAGAGGCCATCACGAAAGCTTTCTGTAGAAGGTTCTGAAATGTCCTGCCCTGTATGTCCCTAAATGAAACCTAAACAGCAGCAACACAAATTCTACTTCAGGGAAAGAGATTCACATTAGACACTTAGAGAGAATTAGTGCTTCTGGACAGGACATGTGACCTCAACAAGTCCAGTCACTTGAAAACTATTGGCCAAAGAGCTCAGGGACCAAAGGGTCCCCTTCTTCTGAGCTAGGGATTAACATTTTTGTTTCTCCCATCTCTTCCTATGGCCACTGCATATGGCTTTTCCTCAAGATTCACCTCAGAGGAATTCTCCTGACAAGAGTGGTGGCTTTGTTCTCTCTGGTGGCTCCCATTTCTTCTTCTAGCCCTGGGCCATCAACTGCTTGATTGGCAGTTTACTTCTTAGTCTCCAGCGCTGGAATCCCCCAGCCACTAGCTCGGGATCTGGAAAGTTCTGTGTCTTTTTTTTTTTTTTTTAAGTTTTATTTATTTATTTGAGAGAGATAGAGACAGCATGAGCAGAGGAAGGGTAGAGAGAGAGGGAGAGAGAATCTCAACCAGACTCCATGCTGCCAGAGCAGAGCCCAACGCAGGGCTCAAACTCATGAAACCGTCAGATCATGACCTAAGCCGAAATCAAGAGTTAGACACTTAACGGACTGAGCCACCGAGGTGCCCTGAAAGTTCTGTGTCTTTAAACCTCTGATTAATGAGGTGATGGCGGCTGAGACAAAGAACTGGGGCTTCATTTGGAACTCAGCCCTCTCCAGTTTCTGTCTCTGCTCCTGCAGTTGGATTTCTCTGGGTATACAGTATACACTTCCTGCTCCCTCTTGCCCTAGAGCCTTCACACATGCTCCCTGTATCCCCCATTTCTTTTGATCCAGGTAACCCTTGCTTATCAGGTCAGCTTGGATGTCCCTTTCTGGAGGAGACATTTTCCTTCCAGCCCAGGGATATGCTTCCTTCTCCTCTGCAGAGTCGATACAGATTCATACCTAACTGATGAAGTACAAGGTCATCTGCACTGCCTCCCTTCCCATCAAACTGCTGGCTCCTGGAGACCAGGAACCACGTCTGTCTCCCTCACTCTGCCCCCAGCACCCGGCACGGACAAATCAGTGTCGGCTCACTGACTGGCTTCTCACACCGGCTTTGAAGGCGTCTTTGCCACCAACACGGCTCCCTTCTGTAAACTGTACAAACTAAGGCCAATGGGAATGTTTTCAGACACTTGGAAACCAGCACCCGCTTGAATTAGTCTGCTAGGGCTGCCATAACAAAATGCCACCAATGGGTGGCTTAACACAACAGAAATGTCCTTGTTCGTAGTTCTGCAAAGACCCTAATTTCTAAATAAGCTCACCTTCACAAGTATTGAGGGTTAGGACTTGGACACTTTTGCCGGGAACATCATTCAACCTATAATACCACTATTCTGGCAAAGAGAAAAAAGAAAGTAGCCCCAAATTGACATTGAAACACAGTAACCATTTAAGTTACTGCCCAAGCAGGGACTTCTTTTTTTTTTTTTTTTTTTTGGAGAATGAAAGGGGACACGGTTCATAATTTTTGCGGGAACACCAGGCATAAACCAGCACCGTCCAGGGCAGGCAGTCTGGGATGTATGGCCACCCTCTGTGGCTAGGCTCACTGCCCAGGCTTTCCCGTGCAAGGATGCGTCGTACCTTCCCTTCAAATCCCTCTGTGTTTGTGTTCCCAGCAAGTCCAGTCTGTTGTATAGACAGGCGCAGCGAGACCAAGGGATTAGCTATATTCCGGTGATGGTTAATTCACTGTTTCCAGTTACCAAATGCAAGCCCAATGTCCGCAATTAATTTGGCCAGATCAACTCGGGCCTCTTACACCTGTTCCCCTGTTTAATTAGGCTCTAATCTCCCCGGGGGAGTTGGAAGCACCGAGCACCATTACCTAAGCCTTAGATTAGGAGGGCAGTGTCAGATACCCTTCGTCGCCGTAATGCACAGCACCGTCCCCGAAACAGCTCCCGTCCTTCGGTCTAGAAATTCGCCTTGACAACTGTGATCCCCCCAGCATGGCTGGGGAAATGATCCCTTTTTTTGTTACAGATTTCCTTTCATCTCCTCCCAAGGGAAGGCAATGTTCCCAGTGGTGCTTCTTTCTGAGGTAATTGTTGGACAGGAGTCAGCCAGTTAAGGCTGCCCATCTAATTAACAGAGTCTGTTATGATTTATCAGGATAATGAGGTGGGGAACAAAGACATCGATTTTTTTTCTTCCCCTTCCTGCTATTTTGGCCTCTTTTCTTCCTTTTGGAAAATGACCCAATGTTAATGAGAAACGAGTCACTTATTGTTGGGGTGCAAATAGAGAGATAAATGACATCAGTAATTAAGTCTCAAGCCCTCTTTGGTATACAGAGCCATTTTTCAGGCAATATTATTCAATTAATTAATTCCATTAGGGCTACCACGTTTCTCTAAATCCAGCCATTCAGCCATCAGTGATGATAATTCATATGATACAAAAATAGAACGGTTAATAACTGCATAGTGAATCCAGGAAGAAAGTATTTTAGCCACCACAGAAAGCCTAGCTAGGAGCACTTGATTTGAAAACATGTAAAGTGATCGAAGCTGGCCATGTACCTCTTCCCACCGTGGACTGAACAAATGCTCTGGGCATTCCTTACTCCAAATGCCTACAAGGACAAAAGGGGACATCAGAGTGGTCCAGATCATCCTCTTATGCCATACGAGCGGACACGGTCAAGGCCTCTGGTCAGTTGCCCATCTGTGGCAGGAGAGGGGGCAAGTGACATGAAATGTGATTGAAAGGCAATACAATGAGAGAGAAGGTTTCCAGAACAGCAGCTCCCAAACCACGCCGCTTTTGTTCACATAAAACTGTATATTCATAAACATTTATCAAAATGAAAATCGCCTGACCAACCGCGAGGGCAGTTTTTGTCTGCTTTCTTTCCTCTTTTGTCAGGGGAGAATCCTGACCCGTCCACCTCTCACTGCTCACGACTCAAGTTAATTCTGTCTCTGTTGATGGTCGTGTTAACAGAAAACGCACCCACATTCTCTTTAATCCCCGAACTCTTTCTGCTCTCCTTTTCAACGCTTGCCAACTTTCCTAGAATTCTTTACATCCCTCCTAGGACGAAACTTATCTTCACAAAAAGGGAACAGTCCAGAACCACATTTAAGAAATCTTGAACTAAAGGAATTAGTATCATGACATACTGAAGAGAAAGGCCAGCAACTCCTTCATAGTCATGACAAATCCCCACGAACCTCTTCCTCTGCCTCCAAATCCACCTTTCCTTGACCCAGCAATATTAGCATAAATAAAATACCATCTCTGTGTTTCGTTTATCACTTTATTACTCTGCCTCGAGTGGTTGCTAATACTATGGGAGCGTTGTGATCTGCTCTTTTTCATTGTGACGCAGCAGTATTTCAGCTAGATTCAGGATTAAATATGCCCTGTGTGCTGGCGTGGGAACCTTTCTACCATTCCTAGGAAAACAGCTCACATTCCAAACAGCTGACTTCCAAAGTCCAGAATATGATCTGCTTAGAAGCTGGGTGGCTGCCTACACGGTTCTAGCCTCTTTTCTCCTCCTCACTAATCAAGGCATCTTTTGTTTCTGGAGCTCATTCTCTGCGCAGGAGTGTGAAATCCACATTGAAGGCCCCCAAAGCACATAAGCCTGGCTGAGAAGGGAAAAGCTCAGGGAAGTGGTTCTCAAACTTAAGCCAGCATCAGAATCACCTGGAAGGCTGCTGAAGATCTGGGGAGGGACCCAAGAATTGGCATTTGTAACCTCCCCCCGGTGGAAAATTTGCCTTCAGAAGAAATGATCTTGCCCAGGGATCACACGTTGAGAGCCGCTGGCCTAGATACTACAGGTAGAGAAAGGCTACGGGGAGGTAACTAGGTTTTCAGAATCCTGAGCATCCCGTCAATAACCTGGCCGAGGCAAAGGCCACCCTTCCCTGAGATGGATCATGACAAAAGCAAAGAGGCCCCCCTGGGTCTCCTCCACCTTTACTGGAAGGCAGAGACCACGCCCCAGAGTCAGGTCAGCAATTTCCTTGGAGGAGGCCAGCACCACTTGCGGTTTTATAACCAGATCCAGAAATTGTGCAGAGGGCTCCCAGGGTTGTGGGGTTTCTGAATGTTTGGGAAGAGTGCTTTGTTTTGCGCTCTGCTTCCCCTGGATGTCACGTGTACTCACAGGTGTTGAACAGGCTTGACAAAGCTTGGGGATCTTCTAGCGTTCATCACGGAAGATTCAGATAGCCACGAACCTGTTAGAGCTGGACAAGGACCTGACAATTCTCATCTTACGGGCCGTGATCCCCAGAGGCATCTGATCCAGCGGTTCCCAAACTTCTCTTTGAGCCCCACTCACAGAGATGCACCCAACCCACCCCTTAGCAATCCATATCCATGTCTTAGTTCTGGTGCATGACTCTAGTGTCTAGCCTGGATTCCTCGGAGGAAGCAGAGCCTGTGACAAGGGCTTCCGTAAAGGAAGCTTATTCTGGAGAGCGGTCCCAGCAAACAGGAGTCAAGGACAGGAGGCAGTGAAGCAAGGAAGGAAGGAGAGAAGGTGGCCTCGTGATCCATCTCGTCTCCCGTGACGATGCTCTAAGAAGCCGCAGAGGATGCACATGAGAATTTTCAGTCCGAGGGAAGAAAGAGGAAAGCGCTAACCCACGGACTCCCAGTCCCTTTTGGAGGCTTGTCTCACGGGGTGTTGACTCCCTTGCAACTTCTAGCTCGCACGGGCATGTCTACCAGGATACGGTTTCCCAGGAGCCCAGGGCCCAGACAGAGGCATATGGTCTGGCTGAAACGAGGCACTGGTCCACCTGCACAGAGGTGGTTGCTCCAGCAATGGCTGGCATCAAAGGTGGTCCAGAAGATGAGAGACACACACACACAAGATGTCCAATACGATGCATTATAAAAAGAAGAGACCGGGAGCAAAAAAAAAAATCTTTTCTATTTTATGCACATATATGATAAATCTCATACTAGTATAATCTTTATATTCAATATATTTAAAAAGTTTAATTGAACGGGAGGATTAACACAGAATTTCAGGGGCGTGTGTCTAAAACCCATAAACCTTATAAGATGCGCCCCTGCCCTATTTCTAGAAAAGCCTACCATTTCTGTGCCCAAAAGTCACTCGGAAACAGTGATAAAACAATAAATTTCATGATAACAATTGCAAGGCCATCAGATACAGGGAGGAAGTCCGTAAAAGAGTTATTTTGTGTTGGCCGTGTGGTGCTCACAGTAAACTACGGGTTGAAATTAATTAACTAGGAGTTGGGGCATGAAAAACTACTTTCATGACCTCCCGTCTGAAATTCCTATATTTTGAGCTTAGAAAATCAACTTGCTGTTATTTATAATCACTTCTAAACAATCGTTGCTTCTTTATAAGTGAAAACTAAAATTAGACATAATTGTCACCGTCTTTTTTTTTTTTTTCTCTCCCTGTAACACTTAGTTTCGGAAGTCCAGGGGCATCTTCGGAGGGATAGATTTTGATGAGAAAAAGATCATCTTCAGATGAAGAGAAGATCACCATCAGGCAATTTACTGAATTAATAACACAAGTTTCAGGAGCTGCGTTGCTAAAGCTTCTAGTCTTTAACAAATGATCCATTCAGGATACGGACCAAAGAACATATGGCTAGGAATAAATGCTATTTGAAACTGTACAACGGGTTAGAAGTTTTGGGGGTTCAGCTCAGTTAAACGGACTGAGGCCAACTCACGAGCATGCTCAGTGAAGCCACCCCTCCCTGCCATGCATGCGTGTATGGTACCCACTTAGGGGCTCTGGAATCATTCTGGGATGAGAGATAGAAGTATTTAAATACTTTCTAAAAAAAGCTTTCTTTCATTAAAATGTTCACAAATATGCTCAAGTACAGAAACAAGAAGAATGAGCCCTCACATACTTCTCCCAGCTCAATTATAATGGCCAATCTTAAATACGTTAAAAAAGATTTTTAAACAATCTAAATAGGCATCAATTTTGCTCTCAAAACCCAGAAACCAGGGAAGATTTTCATGACCCCCTGAGGGTTTGTGACCTGCTGGTTCTTTGGTTCACTGACCTTGTTCAATCCTCCCTTTATACAAGGGAATGCTATGCTCTCCCATTTTCTCTGGCTGTCTCTCATGCTTGCAGCAAATTAAGTGAACTCTGTCTATCATTTCAGCAGTGGTGACATATAATCCCAGTGTGAAAGGATGGAATTTTCCAATGCAAGAAGCAGCAGAAAGCGAACGGAGGAAACGTTGCCATGAGCTAAGGCTCCTTCACACACTATCTCCAACTATGCTACCAAGCAGCCCAGCGTTTGGATGAAAAGTAAGAAAAAAAAAATCTGACAATACAGTGATTGTTCGCCCTCTACAAGCAAGGCTACTATTTCTAACCCCTCGATGGGCTGTGCCGGCACCGGGCAGCCATCGTCTGGGTCTTCCTCCAGTGGCGGGCAAGCCTAAAGGCAAAGGGGGAAAGGTCCCGTTGTTTTCCAGAAAACCCAGATCCACACCAGGACCGCGGCCGCCAGAACCTTTCCTCCTGGGACACAGGGGGATGAGCAGGGCAGCTACTCACCTTGTCTCATTTGTTCACGAAGAACCCAAAGCCAGCAACATGGATCGGCTCCTTGCTTTTTGTCCAACTACTTGCCTACTACTCTAGAAAAACAACCAAGGTCTGCCAAGAATCTGCAATCTCCTAAATCTTAAAATAATGACTAGCCTATCCAGAGTTTCCATCCAAGGCATTGTTGGTTCCTATACAAGAAAACCCTCTGGGGTGAGAGTCGGGAGGCCAAGAAAGGCATGTGGTTATTTTTGCCACACTTTGGAAAGAATGGGAAGTCTATTTTTGACATCAGCTGTTCAGCTTTCAAATAACACCAGGCCGTAAAACATACCTACTTTAAAAATTGATTACAAATTTTACTTCAGTTTAATTGACAAGACTTTTTGGTTTCATGCTGCTGCAAAGACATGCACCTGTGCACACGTGAGCCGGCACACCCGCACTCTCTCTCTCACACCTACATTCTATTTCCTGGCCGGATATGAGATAAATAAAGTTTTGGAATAGGTTAAGGCATCAATGCCCCCATTTCCATATGACAATTTCCATCTTTAAAAAAAAATAGTAAACCACCGTTTATTGTTGGAGAGTTGATTGCTTTCTTCAGATTATGATGCTTCTAAGACTGATCACGGCGTTCAGTGCAAGGAGTCATTAAAGAAGGAACTAGGTGCTCAGGAGATATGAGGGGATATGAAGTGGACAGGGGAAAGGGGAAAGAAAAGAAATCACGGGAGAGTTATGGAATATTGCAGCGGATGTGTGAGTTCTCACACATCAATCCTGAGCCGAAGGCAGAGATCCAACACGAAGCTCACCGAGGGCTGGCAAACACTAATAAGCACTAAGGACCGTGGGGTCACTGACAACTACCCCACCATATTGGCACACAGACGTGAACAGGGCTTCTTCATGCGGGGAGCCCTTGCTTGAAGGGGAAGCCAAGGGTACGTGTTTCATTGTTTCAAAGAGAGAAAAGTATACAGTTTGAATAGTCGTGAAAGCATTTGCTGTCCAGAGGCCAGCAAGTCCTTTCATTAAGAAGCCAAAAGCCACACCATTTTACAGAAACGATCCTTAATGGAAAAGAATGGTTCTGTGTTTGCCCTCGACTCATTTCAAAGGCAAAGAAGATGGCTGTTCTCTGAAGCCTTTGGTTTGTATTATTTATCTCAAGTAAAATAAAATCACAAACAGGGGGCAGCCTCCCCTGCCCTCCTCACCTCTGCATCATCAGACACCTGCCTCTAACTCCTGGAGACCACGGTGTCCCCCCACCCCCAGCCCACCCCATCCTCCTCCAGCATCTGAACCCAGGCGCTGTCACCTCTGGCGGCCACGTCGCCCCGTCCCTGCAGCCCCCACGGCATCTGAGGTAAGAACTCCATCAGTGCTGTCGAATGAGTGCATTCGGTAATTACAAGATTGTAGTCATATTTATCAAATTAACCTTTTTGAAATGAAAATAGAAGAGGTGGAAATGGAAGTCACGGTTGTCAAGTTTCAATGAAACTTCACTAGGCATGGAGACAGGAACGCGAATATTAAACCAAAAGGGAGCTGAGTTAGAGCCCTGTTGTAGGGCGACCAACTGTGCCCATGTCGGTGTGGCTGGGACTGCCACTCCCACATCCCAGGAAACCCCAGGCGGCGGCAAACCTTGGCAGGCGGCCGCCCTGCAGACCGTCAGTGACTCTCAGAGACCAAAATCCAAACGACAACTCAGTTGGAAATCGGCAAGATTTGAAGGACTCATCACAGGTACCCGACACACACCCTGAGCCCCCCTCACCACGAGGCTCTCTCAGCCCGGTCTGTTTCCTTCACGGCACTTAAAACGCTGTGATTACTGTCCTGGGTATTCACTTATTGCGTAATCTCCCTACTCAGTGTGAGCTCCACGGAGTTCAGGAGATCACCTCGTTGGCTTCCCACCATCGGCCCTAGAACATTACCCGGCAAACGGAGGACGTTCAAGAAACAGGTCTTGGATGCGCCACTCTCTCCCAAATCGCGGAATCTGACAGAATCATTGCATCCCACCAATTCGAAAGTGTACAGTTCTTCACAATTTCACCTCTCCGGAATCCAGATGTGTCTGTCAACAGTGCCTTTCAAAAGCCATTGATTGGCCTCAGTGGCAGCGGTTGCGACGTTGCTGCCTTTGTCTCCGTTTGTGCGCCCACTCGGTCGTAGCTGCTCGCCCTGTTCTCACTTCGATGGTGCGGTCTGTGCCTCTGTTAGTTTAACTCGAGAGCTTAACTGCCACCCAGAAATGTTCTCAAAGGAAATTTCACCGCGATTCAGCATTGAAACGACAAGCTATTTTGTACTCAGAAAGGAAGAGAAGCCAAACAGTAGGGTGTACATGTGATTTTAGTAACGAATATTTGTCACAGAGGAATGATCGTTAAATCCACGTTTTCTTGCAAAGGAACAACCAAGTGCCTTAGAAATCTCAGAAAGGAAGATACCAACAAAGACAGGCAAGCTGTGTCACTTTCTATCACCGAGATATTTGTTTTATTGCTGAATTTCTCAGAAGAGATGAAGATTAATTTCAAAAAAAAAAAAAAAAAAACTCTGCTGCGATTGATTCATACATCAGTGAGGACTGTTGTTAAAGGTACCTGCCAGTCTACTGGCAGTGTTTTTCCTTTCTTATTGGTGCGCAAAATGATGGTGGAGCTCTACATTCAAGGGCATCTTAGACTTGACTTAATGAAATAAGGTATCAGTTTTATCCGATCTTTTATTCAGGTCTGGAACAGCCTTCCCAGGGACCACCAAGGAGATTGCTGGTACATGACGGGGTCATTCAAGTGTAGCAATGCATTAGGTTCGTGCAATTTTCTAGAACCCTCCGGTGACTGAGTTCTCTCCCAGCCCTTACTACTGGCTGGGGGTGAGGAGGGCTCTGTGGTTCTAACACCAACTTCAGTCTTTGGGTCCCCATCAATTTCTCATTGGTGACCTCTCATGTGAAGTGCCCTGTTGCGCTTGCCCAGTTCTGCCCCTCAACCTGGTCTCGTCGCGAAGCCTGAATGATGCCCATTGACAGAATCTCACTATTGTTTCAGCACTGTCTGTACACTAATTGCAATGTGTACCTTTTGGACAGTTATCTAGCATCTTTGGTGACAATTGCTGTATAATTCTGAGAAAGGATTTAATTGTGTCCCCTCTACAGGCTGGAAACAAAGAGATGCTCAGAAATAGTGCAGGTACAACACAAGACAAAACTGGTCAGTGGCCCCACTAGAAAAGCCCAGTTAGAGGAGGTGTTAGAGACGATCCAGTTCATAATTATGAACAGTGATCACATGTTAGGCTAAAGAGAATGGGTCCATTTTTCTTAAAGTCTCCAGAGTCTCTAAATACGCTGCTATATATTTGTTCTTTTGTTGGTTCGTTCATCCATTTAGTCTTTTATTTGCCAGATAACGGAGTGTGTACCATATGCCAGTCTGCTGTATTGGGTGCAGGACATAGAAGAATAAACAAAAAAGACAATTTCTAAGCAATATAGAGCATAGGCTGGGTTCTTGACCTGGGGCCCACAGACCCTCTCCCTGAGTGGTTTGTGAATTTGGGTGGGGAGAAAAAACATTGTCTTAACTAACCTCTCACCCCTGGAAAAGACGGACTTGTCCCTGTCATTATAGTTTTGTTTTCTCAAAAATTCACATACATGGAATTATACAGTACATAGAACCTTCAAAATTGGGTACTTTCTCTCAGCAAAACCCCTCTGAGATTCATCCAAGTTGTTACGTGCGTCAAGAGTTCATCCCTTTTCTTGCTAGATTGAGTAGTAATCCACTGTACGGATGTGCCACAGTGTATTTACAGATTCACTCATTGAAAGACATTTGGATTGCTTCCAGATATTGATGATTATGAACAGAGCTGCTGTAAGCATTCAGGTACAGATTTTTGTGTGAACGTACATTCTCAGTTCACTTAGGTAAACATCCAGGAGTAGGATTGCTGGATCGTAGGTCAAATCTTTGTTTGGCTCTATAAGAAACCACCAAGTGGTTTTCCAGAGTGGCTGTGCGATGTGGCATTGCCCCTGGGAATGTAGGAGAGTGCCAGTTACTTTGCACTGCCATGAGCACTTGGCATTGTCAGGATTTTTTCTTTTTCACCATTCTGTTTTGTCATTCTGGGCATGTGGTTATAGCTCATCAGAGTTTAACTTGTATTTCTTTAATGGTTAATGATGTTGAACGTCTCTTCGTGTGCTTATGTATGCTGGATATTTGCCAATATTTTGTTGAGCATTTTTGCATCTGTGTTCATGAGGCATAGTGTTCTGTATTTCTCTTTTACTGACCCATCTTTGTCTTGTTTTGGTATCAGGGTAATGCTGGCCTTATAAAATTATTTGAGAAGTGTTACCTCTTATTCTATGTTCTGGAAGAGGCTATGTAGAATATGTTGTATTCTTCTTTAAATATTTAGTAGAATTTGCTAGTGAACCATCACTAGCAATATTTGGTAGAATTTGCTAGAACCATCTGAGCCTGAAGATTTCAGAAACAGAAGGTTTCTAATTACAAATCATTTTTTAAAAGTTAAAGGGCTACTCAGCTTATCTATATTTCATCTTGGGTAAATGTTGGTAGTTTGTGTTTCTTGCAGAATTTTTCCATTTTATTTCAACAGTTGAATTTGTGAACAGAGTCTATAGTGATAACTCCTTTTTCATCCTTGATATTAAGCATTTGTGTTCTCTCTCTCTCTCTCCAAATCTCATTAGAGATCTATCAGTTTTACTGATCCCAAAGAACCAAATATTGGTTTCACTGATTTTCTCTATTGGTTTTGAAACTGTTCTCAATTTGATTAATTTGTGTTCTTATTTCTATCATTCCATTTCTTTTGCTTGTTTTGGATTTGGCTGTTAAGATAACACTTAGATTATTGGTTTGATAGCTTTCTCATTTAAAAAATTTTTTTAATGTTTATTTATTTTTGAGACAGAGAGATACAGAGCACGAGTGGGGAAGGGACAGAGAGAAGGCGACACAGAACCCAAAGCAGGCTCCAGGCTCTAAGCTGTCAGCACAGAGCTCGATGCAGGGCTCGAACCCATGAACCGCGAGATCATGACCTGAGCCGAAGTCAGCTGCTTAACCGACTGAGCCACACAGGTGCCCCAATAGTTTTCTCATGTCTAATATGAGCATTTTAATTGTATAAACTTCCCTCTAAGCCCTGCTTTACCTGCATTCCACAAGTTGGGATACATCTTTTCAAATTCATTTCAATTCAAAATATTTTCTAATTTCCCTGAGACTTCCTTTTGGACTCAAGGACTATGTACAAGTGTACTGTTTAATTTCCAAGGGTCTGGAATTTTTCCTGCTATCATCCTGTTATTGATTTCCAGTCTAATTTCATTATAGTCAGAGAACATACCTCGCATGATTTCAATTCTCTAAATTTGTTAACAATTTTTAGAATGCCCAGGGATGTGATTATCTTGGTGAGGGTTCCAAGTATACTTGAGAAGAATATGTATTGTGTTGCTTTGGGGTATAGTGTTCTATAAATGTCATTTCAAACCAGTAACTTACAGTATGTACCCTTGTTGGCTTTCTGTCTGCTAGTTCTACTGATTACCAAGAGAGGAACATTGAAGTCTCCAGCTGTTATGGTGGACGTATCTATTTCTTATTTCAGTTGTGAGTTTTTGCTTCAGGTACTTTCAAGCTCTTTTATTCGGTATCTACAAATTAGGATTATGTGTTTTCTTGATAAGTTAATCCTTTTATCATTATGTATTGTCCCTTTTTATTCTTTGCTCTGAAGTCTGCTTTGTCTGATATTACTGCAGCCACTCCAGCTTTCTTCTGATTAGTGTTATATATTTTCCATCTTTTACTTTTACACTATCTAGATCATTATATTTGAAGTTTTTTCTAAATATAATTTATTGTCAAGTTAGCTAACATACAGTGTATACAGTGTGCTCTTGGCTTTGAGAGTAGATTCCCATGATTCATCACTTACATACAACACTCAGTGCTCATCCCAACAAGTGCCCTCTTCAATGCCCATCACCCATATTCCCCACCGTCCTGCCTCACCACCAACCCCCCCCCCCCCGCCGCCATCAACCCAATACAATTTGTTCTCTGTATTTAAGAGTCTCTTATGGCTTGCCTCCCTCTCTGTTTGAAACTATTTTTTTCTCTTTCCCTTCCCCCATGGTCTTCTGTTAAGTTTCTCAAGATCCACATATGAGTGAAAACATAGGATATCTTTCTCTGACTTATTTCACTTAGCATAATACCCTCCAGTTCCATCCATGTCGTTGCAAATGGCAAGATTTCATTATTTCTCATTGCCAAGTAGTATTTCATTATATATATATATATATATATATATATATATATATATATATATATATATACACACCATATCTTCTTTATCTGTTCATCAGTTGATGGACATTTGGGCTCTTTCCATAATTTGGCTATTGTTGATAGTGCTGCTAAAAACGTTGGGGTACATGTGCCCCTATGAATCAGCACTCTTGTATCCTTTGGACAAGTTCCTAGTAGTGTTATTGCTGGGTCATAGGGTAATTCTATTTTTAATTTTTTGAGAAACCTCTACACTGTTTTCCAGAGTGGCTGCACCAGTTTGCATTCCCACCAACAGTGCAAGAGGGTTCCCATTTCTCCACATCCTCGCCAACATCTGTTGTCTCCTGAGTTGTTAATTTTAGCCACTCTGACTGGTGTGAGGTGCTATCTCAATGTGGTTTTGATTTGTATTTCCCTGATGATGAGCAATGTTGAGCATCTTCTCCTATGTCTGCTGGCCGGCCATCTGGATGTTGAGGTGAGTTTCTTATAAACAATATATAATTGGGTCTTTATTTTGAAGGGGGGAGGAGCAAAGGGAGTGGGAGAGAGAGACTCTTAAGAAGACTCCATGCTCACTGCTTCCGATTCTCTGTCTGCCTCTCTCTCTGCCCCTCCCCCCTTGCACTCTGTCTGTCTGTCTCTCTCTCTCTCTCTCTCAAAAATAAATAAACCTCAAAAAAATTTAAAAAACAAAAAAGAAGAAAAAGAAGAAGAAGAAGAAGAAGAAGAAGAAGAAGAAGAAGAAGACGACTCCATGCTCAGTGTGGAGCCCATTGTGGGGCTTGATCTCACGATGGTGAGATCATGACCTGAGCTGAAATTGAGAGTCAGATGCTTAACCAACTGAGCCACCCAGGCAGCCCACTAATGGAGTCATTTAAAAAAATCTGTTCTGACCACCTGTGTTTTAATTACTGTGTTTAATCTATTTACATTTAATGTAATTACTGATATTTTTGGCTTTAAGTCTACTATTATTTGTTTTCTGTTTGTCTATTTTCAGTTTCTAGGTTTTCTCTTTTCTCACTCTCTTAGTTTAAACATTTTTTAGTTTCCTATTTATCTATTGCATTTTTAGTAAGTATCTCTTTGTGTAATGTTTAAGTGTTTGTTCTAGGGATTAAAATATACATACTTAACTTTTCATAGTCTATATAGAATCAGTATTTACCACTTCAAGTGATATATTAACACCACATACATTCCCTTACCCTCCCTTCCTCATGCTGGGTTGTTGTATTTGTTACCTTAACATACACTGAAAATCTCAAGAGACAATGTTATAATTTTTGTTTTAAACCAAAACATATCTTAAAGAACTTAAGAGGCAAAGAACAGTCTATTATATTTACCCAGGTATTTACCATTTCTTTTGTTTTTCCTTCATTTTGGTTGTTTCAACTTTCCTTCTGGTGTCATTTACCATCTGTCTGAAGAATTTCCTTTAGTAATAGAGCTGGTTACACTAAAATCTCTTAGTTTCCCTTCATCTGAGAATGTCTTTATTTCATCTTCATTCCTGAAGGGAAATTTTTATGGGACTTAGAATTATGGGTTGACAATTCTTTTAAAATGTTCTTCAAAAATGTTCCATTTCTTTCTGGAAAAATCTGTGGCTATTTAAATCAAGTTCCCCTATAAGTAATGTGTAGTTTTTCTCTGGCTGCTTTAAATATATTTTTTCTTTAGTTTTCAGCTGTTTGATAATGATGTGTCTGGGCATGGATTTCTTTGATTTATCTCATTTGGATATAGGAGTGCTGATATAGGGGCACAGGTACAAATGTTTATGACAGTGCTAGCAACAAGAGAATGGGTTTCCTAGACTTCTTGAGTGTATAGGTTTACGTCTTTCTCCAAATTTGGCAAGTTTTCAGCCATTGTTCCTTCAAACATTTTCTGTGCACCACATCTTTTCTTTCTAGGACTCCTATGAGAAGACAAATGTTTTGGTGTTTTCGCACAGGTTGATGAAACTCTGTTCTTTTTTATTTTAAATGTTTTATTCTCTGTATTGTTCATATTTTATAATTTTTATTGATCTATATTGAAATTTGCTGACTCTTTCCTCTGTCATCCTCATTCTCCTGATGAGCCCATCCAGTGAGATTTTTATTTCAGCTATAGTATTTTTCCATTCTAAAGTCTCCTTTTGGTTCTTCTTCATATCTTACATTTCTTTTTGAGATTTTATCTTTTAATTCATTTTAAGAATGTTTGCTCTTATATGTTGGAGTATTTTTATAACAGCTGCTTTAAATTCTGTGTCATCTATGCATTGGCTTCTGTTGACCATCTTTTCCCATACCAGCTGAGATTCTCCCAATTCTTCATATGCACTGAGTAATTTTTAACTGGTTCCTGGATATTTGATGATAATTTTACAAGACTCTAAGACTCTAGATTGTGACCAAATCCTATGGAAAATGTTGATTTTTTTTTTTTTTAAACAGAGAATCTACCAGGTTCAATTCAGGTCACAAACTCCAATCAGTTTTCTATGGGTTGTAGTTCTAATATAAGTTCTGTTTTCCATGACTTCAGATCTGTCCCTGTGCACAGTAGTAGGTGACCAGTCTGAAACCTGGGATAGTGTATTTTGTAGTTCAATTCTCAAAAACAATGGTGTGCTATTTAGGTCTATTCTTGTGAATCTCAGGGATAAGCCCAGAAGTTCATAGACAACTTCATGAGGTTGCTTTCTCTAGCTCTTCCCTCTGTCTGGTACTTTCCAGTTCCCAGGGGCTCAACTTTTTGGTCCTCTGGCCAGAAATCTAGGGCTTTACTTAGCCTGCCCCTCTAAGTACTTCCCATAAACTGTATCTGCACCCAGCGACAAGTGGTGAGAGGACACAGAGAATAAAGCACTGGGAGTCTGCCCCTCATTCTTGGGACCACAGTTCCTCTGATCAGAAGGAAGACTCTCTTGCGTTCAGTTTTAGGCTTCTGAGACTTCTTCTGCCTCTGACACCACAGATTGTTTGGGGGGCTGAGTCTCAAGAGAATGGAGAGAAGAAAAAACAAAACTTTATAGGGGATTTCTCCACTCCTTCTAAATATTAGGAGACCTCTTTTCTGCTCTCTGTAGGACTTCTCCTGGGGCACTCTCTATTGGCACCAGTGCCTACTTCTGGGTTTTGGGCCGTGCTGAATCCAGGCTATGTGGCTCTGGAAAGGAAAAATGGTATCTCAGTACCAGTTCAGGGGTACTTCAGATTCTGTCTTTTTCACCATTCTGCCAACTCCTACAGCAGCATTTGCTTGGAGACAGAGTGGAATGTGCTTACTCCATCTTGCCCTGAACCAGAACCCAATGTGTCTTATTTTATACATTTAAAAAACGATTCTACGATATGATTCACAGGCCTCATTAGGTTCCAAAGACATCCATGGCATGGAAAGGACCTTTAGCCAAAACGGAGGGACAGGTATATGAAAAATCATTTGCAAATCAGCATACACATGCTCAGGAGAAACAGCTAGGATCTTTGGAAGCCCGTAGAGAGCACCTAGGCTAGTTTGGGATCAGGGATGGCTTCCCAGTGGGCAGGAGAGGAAGAGTGTTCTCAGCAGATGGAAAGTTGTGCTCATGAGCCAGAAAAGAACCAGTGTGGAAAGTGTGGGTCATAGCAAGCAGTTCAGAGTGGCCAAGACATGAACTTCTCTTGGCTCTTGAGACCATGCAGAAGAGAATCACATTGTTTTATCAGACAGCATTGGTGGACTATTCAATTCAATGAAATCCTAAGTACACTGGAAGCTGTCATCCTGATGATATCCATTGTAGAATCCAATTCCAGATCTCGATCTCAGTTCTATACATAGAATCTGTATGTAGGCATTTAACATTTGAATAAGGAACCCATTCATTTTGTATGCTTGGCAACACACTCTGTTGTGGATACATATACCATTGGATAGCTATTTTAAATTGCTATTTCCAAGAAATAGCAAAAATTCAATAAGAAGACTGAAATCAAAATATAAAAATGAAGAATGCAAAAGAATAAAATAGCCAAAGGAAAAACTTTAATTCCATCTTTTCATTATTATAAACTAGAAGAATAACCACAAATAACTGACATAATCAGTATAATGCATTTTTCTGTGCTTTCTGAAAAATTCAAATTTGCCAGAGCTTGGGGCAGAGCATTGAAATAAATATGATGAAACAGAGAAAGTGTGCTAAGAAAGAAAAAAGAACTAAATTCCCAAGGCAGGTAAATCCGGTATGTAATAACACAGATTCAAATCCCCACAGACAAACACACATAGGCCTGTTGTGAGAAATCCAGTGACTATGCCACAGAGACTATGGATTGGACCTGCCCTAAGGCATAGAACTTATTTCCTTACCATGCAATAGAAGGCTATTTTGGAGCGGGGGTAGGGGAAGTATTCATACCACCGTAGAGTTCCTTATACAAAATATGACCGGCTAAGGATAAAGAAGACAATAAAGAGACAGTTCATTCAATTTATCTTTAAAGAGCATATGGCACCATCCCATGCAACACAACTTGCTTGAAAATCAACACGATTAAAGAACAAATTGGGGAGCTTTCATCCAGACATTCAACTAACCTTTATCTGTCAATCTACTATCAACAAACCCTGCACTAAGCTCTAGTGGTGTGTTAGGGACTGAATCATGTCCCCCAAATTCATATGTTGAAGCCTTAATCTCCAGTAGCTCAGAATGTGACTATACTTGAAAACAAGGCCTTTAAAAAGTTAATTAAAGTTAAATGAGATCATTAGGGTGGGCCCTAAGCCAATCTGATGGGTGTCTTTAGAAGAAGAGAAAATTTGGACACACAGAGACATGAGGAATGTGCACACACCAAAGAAAGACCATGTGGGGACACAACCAAAAGACGGCCATCTTCCAAGCCAAGGAGAGAGCCGTCAAAAGAAACCAAACCTGATGACACCTTGATCTTGGACTTCCAGCCTCCAGAACTGAGACATAAATTTCTGTTTAAGCACCCCAGGCTGTGGTACTCTGTTATAGAGGCAGGAAGGTAAATGGAACTCACAGGCTCAGAAGGAAGCTGACCCAGGGACAACTGGTAACAACACCCAGGACCCACGTCAGGGTGATAAGAGCAAGAGTGTGGGGCTATAAACAGGGTACAAAGGGGAAAAAAGACATGATTACAGGAAATAACCAATTGGGTCAAAGGATAAACTCAACTTCAAAAACCATCAGCACTGCTACTTCCTCTAGAAACTGGATTCATCCTGGGATGTGTCAGACTGAAATGTGATCTGGGGTCAGCCTGGGAATCTGAAGTTTCCCCCTTCCTGAAGTAGCTCCCCCATCAAGGGGTTTGGGGACCCTGTTTCTTTCCAGGTGTAAACTATCTCCAAGCAGCTAGCACAGAAAGCACAGCGTGCTAACAATGTACATTCATCCCTCCGTCCTGAACTTCCTCATGATGATGCACAAGTTTATCTGCATGACCAATGACCTGACTGATCTCAGAGCATAGCTCAAAAATTCAATGAAATGAAAAGCATTAATAAAACAGAAGAGCTAGGGAGTACAGATTCAAGAATATTGCATTCTGGGGGGGGGGGGGGGGGCGCCTGGGTGGCTCAGTCGGTTAAGTGGCAGACTCTTGATTTCAGCTCAGGTCGTGATCTCACGGCCGTGAAGTTTGAGCCCCGCATCGGGCTCTGTGCTCATAGCACAGCCTTCTTTGGGTCATCTGTCTCCCTCTCTCTGCCCCTCCCCACCCTCTCAAAAATAAACAAACACTAAAAAAAAAAAAAGAAAAGAATTTGTATACTGGAGAATACTGGCTATTGAATATTAGGAGCTCGAGAAAAATGACATGGAGAAGCACACTCGGAAAAAAAAAAAAGCAGAATACTCCTTACCTGAATACAGAACAATTTTTGGGCCAGAAGTAAACTCAAGTACCAAGCGAGATTAATTAACAATAATTTGAAGAGCAAAAAAAAAAAAAAAAAAAGAATCACGTCTGGACATAATCTGGAGAATTCCCTAATCCTAGCTACCAGAGAATGAAGACAAATTATTTACAGAGGCACCAGATTTCCACTGCAAATTATTTATAAACGGCACCACATTCTTCACTGGGAACACCTAGAACACGGAGGCAGTGGAGCCAGGCTTAAGGCTTTTGAGAGAGAAGGCTCTGATCAAAGACCCCTCTGCCTCGCCAATATCATGCATATGGGAGGCCAAGGAAAGACACTTGGGGACTTACCTAAGTATACTTGCCCATGTTCCATTTGGAGAAAAGACCTAGGAGTACTCTGGATTGAAAAAAAAATCAATTAAGGGGCACCTGCGTGGCTCAGTCAGTTAAGTGTCTGACTATTGATTTCGGCTCGGGTCATGATCTTATGGTTTGTCAGATCAAGCCCCACGTTGAGCTCTGAGCTGACAGCACAGAGCCTGCTTGGGATTCTCTCTCTCCCTCCCTATCTGCCCCTCCCCCTGCTTGTGTTCTCTTTCTCTCTCTCTCAAAATACATAAGAAACATTAAAAAAATTTTTAAAGAGATACACAGGTGAACTTGCAATTACCAGTGAGGATGGGGACAAGATGTGTAGGAAGAATTAAAAAAAAAAAAAAAACAAAACACACAAAGGAGAGGGAAGGGAGGAGGGGTAGGAGAAAAAAACAAGAAGAAAATGTAAAACATAGTGAAAAAAATGAAAAAGAAAAAAAAGACCAAAGATATCAGGCATCTCAATAAATAGGACTCGATTAAATCCCTCCATTGAATGACACATAATTGAAAATAGAGTTTTAAAGAACTGTTTGTTATGTGCTATTTATGGGAAACAGCCAAATGAAATCACAAAGGAAGCTCGGAAAGAAAGAGATGGGAAACTAGATCAGGCACGAGTAAACAAAATGAGAGTGGAGGCAATATGAAGATCGGATAAAGTGGAATTTAAGACCAACAGCTTTTAAATAGGGCCAAGGAGATGACGAGAGGGCTCTACCCTGATCCCTGCCCAGCGCCCTACCTCCTCACGCCACCGCTTCCGGGGATGAGGGCTCCAACAGACGTATTTGGGAGGACGCAAACATTCAGCCCGTAACACTTAGGCCACAAAAGAAAGAGTAAAAATGTAGACATTCTGATCAACGTGGAAGACCCAGATGATGAGAAAGGATGTCCTGCTCCCAATGAATGGAAATACTGAATAAAACACAACAATGGAATTTTATTACAGAGCTGAGCTCAAAAACCAGAGACCAGAAAAAAGGCAGCAGGCACAGAGCACGTGAGTACTGCTGAAGTGCCAATAACCGTGCAAAGCCTGGCAGCGTCGCACGGGTCTGGGACACTGGGGCTAGGACCGGGGTCCATATTGGCAGAGGAGCTCAGGCTGTGGGGCTGGGAGAGGCTGGGAGCTGAAAGGAGCCACGGGCACGAAACCAGGACCTGCCCGGGGCGACCTGGCTCCTGAATCTCAACTAGAAGAACTCTACCCGCGGACCCAAGAAGCTTGTTTCAAACCTAGACCAAGCCACAGACGGGCAAAGGATTACCCCTGAGTAGTTGGAATGACTGAATAGATTGTAATGTCTCCTCTTAGCCCTGAATTCAGTACTGCCCTCCCATTTATTATTGGGGTACAGGTGCAAAACTACCTCCTGGTGCCTGAATCTTTTATCTAATTACCAACTAGAACTCTACTATTAAGGACTAAGACCACTGTACGTGATGGGCAGCCTGCTTCTTCACCCCAAGAAATAGTTGTCGGAAAACACAAAACCACACTGCAGCTGGTTCTTTTCACCACTACCCCCAACTTCCTCTGCCAGCCTGAGGCCAAGGGCATCACACATTTCAGAAACCATGAGAAGGCCAGGCTTTGGGAACAGGACAACTAGAAGACTTCAGAAAGTATCGTATCTCTTTGAACTTCCGTTTGCTTGTCTGAAAACGGGAATGATCATAACTACTTTTGAGGGTTATCATGAGAATCAAACGAGATATGTAGAATGGTAACTATAATAAACAAATGAGCATTATTATTACTATTACATGTTTAGATATAAAGCCTTCCTTCATTTGAAGAAATTGCCCCAATGATTTATTTTTATTTTTGATTTAAATATCTTGCTAGAATTCTTTTTTGCAGCCAAATAATATTCCACTGTATGAGTAGACCATGTTATTTATCCATTTATCAGCTAACGGACATTTGGGTCGCTTCTACTTTTTGACTATTATGAATAATGCTACTATGGACATTTGTGTACAAATTCCACGTGGACAAATGTTTCTCAATTTTCCTGGGCATATACATACATAGGAGTGAGGCTGCTGGGTTACATGGTAATTCTCTAACTTTTTGAGGATGAACTGCCACACTGTTTTCCACAGCAGATGCACCATTTTACCTTCCCCCAAGCAGTGTATGAGGGTTCTGGTTTCTCCTTATCAGTAGGATGCTTTTTAAAGCAACTGACGGGCCACTGAACAACAGAAAATTGGGATATTCAGCACCCTCACGTCTTTCCTGGAGACCGTCACAAATTGGTAAAAATCTGCTTCCCTTTCACTTGTACAAATTGAGACAGAAGCAATAGGGTTTGATCAGTCTTTCTTCCCATTTGTGGGGATTTCAGTCATGGCAAACATCCTCCTCTCTGATTCCATTTTCTCTCCTAGAAACAAAGAGGCAGAAGCGTCTCATTAAAGTGCCTACTTGGTCCAACATGATAGAAAACAAGGTTAGAACACATACTGAAAAATGGTAAAAAATGTGGATTCAAACCAAAGAATTTAGAACACGTAAAAAAAAAAAAAACCTGCATGTGAAACACAACCATATCTTTTGTAAGCATATTCGAACAATTAAGGAACCTCCTTGGTGCCAAAGAGAGAGATTTTCCTTGTCCTTTTTCCCGGCCTAAGAAGGCAAAGACGAGAGTGATAGAGAAATGAGCCAAGGAGCCAAGGTGGCTGTAAACCAAAGGCTGTCCCAAATTACCTAGTTAAGTGATGTTTTCAAGTGGTTTCGATAGAAAGACCGAAGAACAAAATAAACAGTGTGCTCCAGCTTCTCATCAGAAGCCCACACCATCGTGCTCTGCAGCATATTGCATTCATGGAATCATCAACCATGGACGAAATGGACTTTGGATGTGATGCATGGGGTTGGCCATACTTTGAATCTTACGTCCACATATGTTGAATTGAAAGGGTTCATTCGGAGAGTTCTTTCGAGTGTAAAATGTAATTCTGTTGGTCACAGGCAAAAAAAAATCACTATGGTACAGAATGACTAATAGGATGCTACATCCTCTTTTCCACAATCAACTACAAGAGGTGGGTGGGTGGGTGGGGGGAACCAACGGAATATTCTTTTATGCATTGCTTCCCCTATGCAATTCAAAGCACAAGGCAGTAGAGTAATAAAACTAAATATGCCATAATGGAAAAAAACAATTCCACTACAAATAAGCTTTATTACTCCATCTGAGAAAGGAAACAGGGAGCTAGATTGTGTGTGACTCTTCCCTTTCAAAATCATACCATAATCAAAAGCAAACAGGTTCAAAAACACAACAGAGAGAAAACTGGAATTTGCAGCTGAAAGACCCATAGAGTGGAACAGCCCCACACAATGAGTGCACAGAAGTGTGGTGTTTGGTTTTGTTTGGGAGATGCCTACATGGGGCTCTGACCTCATGAGTGGGGGCCCCAACACTCCCTAGTTTGGACCAGCACCCAGGGGTCAGCAGCATGAGGTGGCATTTGAACCTCGAACCGGAGCAGAATAGCAGCCCCAGGGTAGGAGGTAGGGAGTAAGTTTAACAATCTGCAGACTGCTAGGAGCACCTACGGTGGCTCAGTTGGTTGAGCGTCCGACTCTTGATTTCGACTCAGGTCATGATCTCACGGTTGGGGAGTTTGAGCCCCACATCGGGGTCAGCACTAGCAGTGTGGAGCCTGCTTGGGATTCTCTCTCTCCCTCTGTGTGCTCCCCGGCCCCCCGGCCCTGACCCTCGTGCTCTAATCCTCTCTCTCAAAAAAAATTAAATAAACTTAAAGATGGAAGAGAATTTATTTTTTACCTCTAGGACAAGAATATATCCAGAAGGAATAACCAGTAGGGTCTATTATACATTGTTCTTTTCCTTTTTATATTTTCTTCCCAGGATCCTGGCATCTTAAAAGCGTCATCACATTTTTTAGTAGTCCTGAGTAAAGTGGCAAATTATGCCCAACAGAGAGTAGGGAGCTGAGCCAATACACAACACTGAGGCTTCTTTCGTGTACAGTTTAAACAGCTCATGAGTTCGAGCCCAGCATCAGGCTCTGTGCTGATAGCTCAGAGCCTGGAGCCTGCTTCGGATTCTGTGTCTTTCTCTCTCTGTCCCTCCCCCACTCGCACTCTGTCTCTCTCTCAAAAATAAATAAACATTAAAAAAATTTTCTTTTAAAAAAGAATCTGTAGACCGCTAACCAAGAGTGACATATGGCCCTGCAGGTCCAAAGGCTTCCAGGCTGTGTGTAGCTTTCTATGGCACGGGAAGATAGCCTCAGCTTTCCCCGTCTGTGGACCCTCATGAGATAGAGGAGGCTGTTTTCTGAGAAAGGCTTGGAATGAGATGTCAACACCATAGAGGCTGGCATCTGAGGCTTACCTGTGTCTCTGTGTCTTGGGGCAGGACAGGCAGCAACCTCATATAGATGCCCATATATCATCCAAATAATTTTTATGATTGGGTCTCTCATGGCCAACTTCTCCACTCATGCCTCTCATCCCAGGAATGGTCTCAAATGTTGACTCCTTTGCTCATCATACATCATCCGGCAAGGTAGCCCTGTTGCCACCACTAGTCTGTCACCACGAGGGAGGGTTCAACATCCCCACACGTGGCTCCTTTGGTTCTCGGAAGCTGCTCTCTGTCTTAACTCCTGTACACCAGTGAGCGTTAGCCACCTTCTCCCATGATGGTGCCATAGCCTTGACTTCCCCCAAATCACTCTGCCTCTGAAATCTTGCTCTTCAATGTGACATGTGCACCCATCAGGATCCTAATCGTTCTATCACTCAGAATCCCTTCCTTTCCATTCTGGCAGCGTGGGCTTCACCCACAACCAACCCCAAAGGAAAAATAAGCAAACAACCAACCAAAAAACCAAAACAACCAACACCTCTGTTAGGTTTGAAAAAATCCAATTACCTCTTGCTCATCAAGGGGCTAGCTAATCATCAATTATTACATGAGAATTAATGAATCCTCTTTCAAAGAATGATCATATAAACATCTATACAGATGAGAATCAACGTCATGCTCTTTAAACCTATTGTCCTAATGTGACCTCATCTCCTTCCTGTCAAAGTATAATTTTCAAAAAGTTCAACTCATGACTTGCATACAAATATAAAATGAACATGTGTCCATAACGTATTTAACTAACGAGCAAACCAGTGGGACAGGAATGATGGTTCAAAGAGCATTTGCAGAATCTACGGGCCTTAATTATTTTTTAAAAATTCTTTTATTTTTTGAGAGACAGAGCATGAGCAGGGGAGGGGCAGAGAGAGAGAGGGCAGAGGATCCGAGGCAAGCTCTGTGCTGACAGCAGTGAGCCCAATGTGGGTATCGAACTCACAAACTGTGACATCATGGCCCGAGCGAAAGTCAGACGCTCAAACAACTGAGCCCCTCAGGTGTCCCAGAATCTACTAGCCTTTAAACACCAAAGAGACTGTTAGAATCACTGCTTCGTTAGGTACAAAACTGGTTAATGCCCTACATGGTAATAAAACCATAACCTTTGTGGTTATTTTTTCTAAGCAACAGAAATCGACAAGTTAACATGTAACTTTACTGTGTCTGGACTTATCAACCGGTAAATAGTAAAGTCAGACACGGGTATATTCTCCTCGAGAATTAAATAATCCCTGGGTTAGCCTGTCAAACAGTGCCTCAGTCTGACATTGAGAGGACATGGCCCCTTGCCTTACGTCTAAAGTTTGGATCACTTTTCTTAACAATCCCTAAAGAGACAAAATTCTAAACGAGTTCTCTCAAAATCTCTACACTTAATCCCTCCTGAACTTGAGAAAAGAAAGAAAAAAGAAAACCATAAGGGCATCGCTCACACTCCATTGGCTCTTGATGACCAAAGAATGATTGTCACCTGGTAGAATTTCAGACAGCATGACTCAGCGGTAGGAATAGTATTTTGGCAGCCAGCCTTCACACAGATGGCCACCAGCTCTCCCAAGACCAGTCCTGGCCAAGAATACAGACACTTCAAGTTCCATGCTAGGTCATTCAGGAATGGGTTAGGTGAGTTTATACCTTCATCGAGACATCATAGGATTGGAACTTCAAGGAACCTTCTGGAAAGTCTCCCTGGATCTTCTAGGACAGATGGTGTTTCTTATATTCAGTCCTCCCAGGACTGAGCAAGCCCACTATCAGCCCATGCCAGGCTCTCATCAGCCTCCCTGGCAAGGATCTCTTCTTCAACCTCTCTTAATCAACTTAAGGCCATTTCTTCTTCTTCGATCCTCTGCGAAAATGGTTTGCAATTGATCAGTGTTTTCATCTAAAACCTCTTTCCTTAAGACAATTTTTAAACCATAATTTCTTTTAGGCTAAATAATCCGAAAGGCTATTTTCTTAAT